>NC_071339.1:5907500-8307500 GCF_027744825.2 Synchiropus splendidus
CGTTGCGAGTGTGTAGGAACAATGAATGACTTTTGAATCTTACTGCAGACTACCTACCTTTCACTGATGTTGTTTACAGCTACAAATGCTTGTTCATTTGGCGATTAAAATTAGTAAGAGAAGAGGTCAAAATGACAAATGCTGAGACCAGCTGCATCAAAATTATGAACTGCATTTGTAAGGCACATTCTACCAGTAATTATTTCACACGTTGTCACAGCTGCCTGCACGTTCACTCTCGATATCCACAAGCTGCTTGTTGAGGGACACGACTTTTTTTTTCGCTTTTTACTGCTAAGCACAGCAGGCATTCTCATGTGCTTTGCGTACCATGTGACGCAACATTGTTAATCTGTTTTCACACACGTTAGAAACAAGAAAAGACAGGCTCTGTTATTTGTGAACCTGGGACTTGTGTTGCTGCCGTCTGTGTAATAACAGCTAATCTATTCAATTCTAACGTAGCCCTTGTTTAATTGCAACATGTTGGAGTCTGATAATAATAGTGAGACGGTGTGTGTGCTGGGCTTTGTGTTGTGCATGTCATCGCTGCCTTATCTTGTTTGCAAAGTGCCTGAACAGCGGCTGTCATCACGCATGTGCAGTAAATACATTCATGCTGAATCCATAATTGCAGTGTGAAAAATGACAACTCTTTGAAGTCAACACAGCTGCCGAAATAAGGTGTTTACGTGGGAGAAACACATTTTTACCGTGATATTATCATGTCATATATTGAGTTTTACTTGTATGTTTGTAAGTCTGAGGTGAATAATGATGTACCTTCTTATAATCCCACAGAAAAATAACGAAAAAGGGGCGGAAGCTTTTAATGGCAAGACACTTACTGTATAGTTAAAGGCGGGAGGAATAGTTGTATTGAAGTATAGGGGGGCTATATTTCCGCCCCCTATGATCAGTCCATGTGGCCCAAGATTGGAAAAAAAATGAGTGGAAGTCTATGGGGAGTTGAAATTTAATTCTTGGTCCACTTTGCCTTGTGCCCTGGATCACACATATGCTGTACCTCAATTCAAATGACAAAGGAAGTGAGTTTCCACTACATTGTTTAATTTAAGATTTGCTTGTGACAAAACAAATAATAGAAATAAAATATCTGCGTCTCCGTGCTGGAATGAGAAGGATCTGTAACTCCATTTGTAGCTCGACTTGGGATATTTTTGAGATTTTTGGAAAATTTGCAATGCATTCCGGGCATCCCAAGTTAACTTTCTGAGAATCAGGACAGCGCTTGCACTTTGTGGGAACATGCTATTTTGTGGTTGAGGTTTCTGTGATTTCTGAGCTAAGGGAGGTATTGGAATTCTAAATAATAATGACTAAACGTTATGCCGATGTTTTCATAAACAAATTAATATATTATTATCACATTTTTATTACTAAAAACATTACCATTATTGTCTTTGCTCCTTTCCTTTTTTGTCTGGAAAAGGCTGTGGAGCTCTTGTTTTCAGTGAAATGTATTTGATGTTGTGATATTAATGCCATGTTGCTCTGACTGGGTTGTTAAATTTGGTTATTGTGTGAAATTTGTGTCATGTTGCAGAGATGTCTCAGGAAGTCAAAACTGTCAAGACTCTGTCCTTCAAAATTGGTGGTGTTTTTTTTTTATGCATTCCCTGTTCCTGAAAATGATTTCATTGTTGTGGGAAGTCTGGAAAAAGGTTCCAGATCTTTCACTTAAATTCAAAGTTTGGACTTGTGTATCTCCTGCAAGTGGAGCTTAGTAATCTGCCCTGTTGCTTCTCCCGTGGAAACAAGCGTGACATCTTGTAAGAAGGCCAGGTGATGACCTCAGAAAGCGATTACCCAGCCAGGAACATCTTGTGATTCTTGCTTTAAGGTTCGGGGAAATGCCAGGCGGATCATGCAACGAGACGGTGGATTTGCTGTTGGAAATGACAATGGTAATGTGACCGAAATAAATGGCAGAAAACTCCGCACTCAGTGCTGCAATACATCCCTTTCTTGTGTGCCGACTGGTATCAGGATGTCAATAGCGTCCTTTCAACTAGCTTACTGAAGCATGAGATTGAGTGTGTGTGTGTGTGTGTGTGTGTGTGTTTGCGTGGAGGCGGAAAAGGGATTATTGTTATCAATTGATGTTGACCCATGAATCCATTAGTCTTCTGGTGTAAAAGGTTTCACAAGCCCTTCTTGTCCTTATAAATCAAATGGAGAAACGTTGCTCACCGGTTCATGGCTGTGTTGTGAAATTCAAATTTCCCCTTCTTGACATGGATTCAGGCGGTATGGAGTGAGCAGTCCAAATGTTTCCCTGCAGCTTTCATCCAGGTTTTTCCAAAATTACACCCTCAAAGGGGTTTAACCGTGGAGTCATGAGTCGTTGAACTGTAACCACGAGGTTTCTCCTTGTGGCCCACTGATTTTACCTGTCAACAGCACCTCTGATCCCTTCGGGCTGATCCTTTCATTCCGAGGATGTCATGGAGGAAATAATTCGACAGCTCTGTGACAGCTGGAGAGTGTAGCATAATGTCAAGAAAACATGATATGTAGGATCTCGCTTGTGGACTGAGGCAATGTATGCAAGACACTCGCCTTTGTAGAAGAGTCTACCGCACAACAAAATGTGTTATAGACACTGGACTGTGATGTTATGAACAAAGTAACTTGCTGATGCTGCTGTCTGCTGTTCTGAATATGTCGATGAAACGAAGCTTTAAAAGTTTTCGTCTACTGTTACAGCTCCAGTTTAGTTGTGTTTCAGTGTCATTACCTCTCTGACTTTTTATGTATTTTCCTCAGTCACATATTATAATTTTCCTGGCATAACAATGTAGTGCATTGCACAATAGACCAAGGATTATTTCAAGTATGTATTTATAATTTTAGAGAGTTTGTGTACTTGGGAATGTAGTCATCGTCAATCTGAGTTCAGTATACGAGTAACTCCATTACTATTTGTCAGCCATCCATCCATCCATCCACCCATCTGTCCGTCCGTCCTTCCATCCATCAGCAGACATTCCCAGACTAAATCCTTTTTAAATTAAATACTCAACTTTGCCATCACCATTTCAAAAGGCTGTTGCTTGAAAATTGAGAGATGAAGGCATGCTGTGCATGAGAAACATCTTCAGTGTGACCCAAAGTTCTGGATTGAAGTAAAGTCACTCATCAAATTTATGTATCAGGACATCAGCAATGGTGGTACAGTACATAACTTGTACAGTTGTTTATCTGGTACATTGTTGATATTTTTACCAATTCCTTGAGGATTTAACTGCCTCAACCACTATTGCCAAGTTTATTTTTACATTTGTTTGTTTTGCTTGAGTGTGTATATTCCTCTTCAGAATCTATGTCAGACATTTTTGCTCTCTTGCTCTCTGTTATGCTCCTGCTACAAAATTACTGCTTGGTGGTCGATTAGACGATGGAACGCTTTGTAGTGATTTTTGCTGACCTTTCAGAATGATACGTCGTGGTCCTTTCCTAAACTAATCAAGCAAGAGTCGTCCGACAGCTGGAATTGCCAGAGTGGTGTTAACGGTGAGTGATGCAGGTGTTTCAGTCCATGTGGTTCACCATGAAGCAACTCTCTCCCTGATTTCCCTCCGTCAAACCTGCTGCTGTTGTTTAGATGCTCACTCTCTTTTGTCGTGAAAGTCAGTTGTCAGCTGGTGTTTTCTTCTCAAATTCATCCAGGTACGATTGGATTATTGGTTTTAGTCCCACGGTAAATGGGTTTTCTGTCAGAAAATAATGCAGTGCTTTTATTCAAACCCTATAAATGGATCTTTTCAAGTCCACGCACAGATGAGAGGAGATAATTTGAGCTGTCTAAGTCGCAAGTTGCGCTCGCGATTACGAAGATGTAACATTTCTATTTTTGAAAATGAAGGCTTTCTCTGGTGCATTCAACGAACGTCTATTGTTTGACTAGTTAAAATGATTTTGCAGTGAGTTATTTGGACTTCACCTGCAGGAATAAAGCAGTTTTCATTGTACTGTAGGTTTAGTCATATATCCACAGTGTTACCTGTCAAGTTATGGTCTAATTTGATGTGATTTCACTTGGAATAATTATAATAATAATAATTTCATTTTCTTAGATGGATAAGTGTCAGAAAACACTGTTGAGCATCCTAAGCACTCTCAGCTAAGTAGCCGTATATGTGTATATATATATATATATATATATATATACACACACACACACAGTGGTAAATCGGAATTCAAACAAAAATTTAGAGATTTTTTTGCTTCGGATTTCAAACGAAAATCCAGAACTCAGACGCCCTGGAAAAAGCCAGACAAAACATAACATGCGCGGCCCGATCAGCTGACCCTCACAATCTGTTATTGTGTATAACACAGCCTCTGTATGCAGACGTGTCCCGTTAGCTACTTTTACTGGCTGTTTTTTCTTCATATTGAGGTGTAAAACCTTTCCTGTCTCCGCACTGGACCGTGGTAGAGTGTCACAAGGGAGGTGCTCGCTCTCCACACCTCCACTCCAGGGTTTGATGTCCTGTTGTGGGCTGGAGCTGGGACAGGGATGAGGCGAGTCTGGGACAGAGCGTGACTTGGTTTATGACTTTGTCACAGCCAAACTGCACAGAAGCGCACATTCAGAGCTGGACACGCACCGGGCACCTCTTCACTTCTGGAGAGACCTCACTCACTCGGCAACCCCTCCCACATGCAGCGGCCACACACATAGAGGAACAGCCACCTGCAGCAGACACTCTACATTCACTCCTACAAAAGCCTATTTTAAGGCTTGGAACGCATTATTTCTTTTTCCATTCATTGTAATGGGAAAAATCCATTCAGATTTCTAACAAATCGCTTCTCGAACGGCCGTCTGGAACAGATTGTGGTCGAGAACCGAGGTACCGCTCTAATATATTCTTTACAAGCTTGAGACACAGAAAAATAACATTTCTTTCCAGATACTGTTCTTATCCCAACACAAGTGATAGTCATATGGCATTCATGTAAAACAGCATTTAAAACAGCAATTCTTTATCCAAATAGCTGCAGGCAAACTGATTTACCGTGGTGCACAGCCATAGAGAATACATTTGTGCACACCATATGCCATCATAATGACTCTCCTGAATGAGTTATATCCCCTACTTTTGCTTGACGGAGATATGTGGCCATGCTTACACGTGCCTGACATGCACTTCTGTCCTCCTGTACCAGAGCTAGCCATGAGGAGAGTTAAATATTTTGGTGACTCAAACGTGTCAGATCAATCCCTGAAATGGAGACTCTATGACTGTGGTCTGTAAGTGGGTCTTCAAACAGGTCAGATGATACCTGAGCCCACATGAAAGGGGGGTTTTAAGTGCATCTTCTTCTGAGATATTTTTGAAAATATGCAACAAATCTGATACTTTCTCGGGATGATTTCCCAACGTGGGAATGGGAGTAATGATCATCTCCTTATTGATGTTTTTCACCCGAGTCTCTGTAAACAAACAGCAATTCATCACAAGCTCATGGAGACATTCTGCCTCTGCTTTGTCTGCAAGCTCAGGAACACATGATATCATATATATATATATCTATATGTATGGTTGTTTGAAGCTAATGCACATTATAAATCACCTGCTGGACACGAGGAAGGACGCAGATGAATGATGATGAATAATACATGATTCGTTCTCTGAGTTTGTGTCCAATTCTAATGCAATGAAGATTAGCGTCCTGCTTTTAGAGGCGGGGAATATGAGATATAGTCTTACGTTTGACATTGCAAAAGCAATATGAGTTGCTGCTAATCTATTATTTTATTTCAGCAAGGTCTCGCTTTCTGTTTTTCTAACAAGGAAAGACACATTGAATGCTACATTCCTGCCGTCGGTGGTTTCTACTTGACGGCAGAATACTTATTGTGTTTAAAGAATTTTGTTTGAATGAATTTTCCATTTGGTGCTCAAACTCTGTGCTGTGTAATGAAATAAAGGGTGACATGACAGAAGTGCTGTCTGAGAAGACGATGGGTTTGGGCTATAATTCCTTTTTTAAAAATTTTAAAAATGTCTTCAAGAAGCACGATGGCGTGTGGTAATAATGATGGACAAGTTTGAAAATAATGAGGCTGTTCCATAAACTGATTTTGAGGCAAAAAACAAATGGATTTAAAGATGTTTCACAAATAATAACATTCATAATAGTAATAAAAATGATCAGCAAACAAAGAGAGATTTTGTACTTGTCATAAATGGCAGTCCAAATTTCCATTATTCCAAAATGGCTAAAGTAGATGCAGCTGAAACTTTACCCCGAAATAGTCCTTGCATCATAATTCTAGTGAATATAAAGCAGGCAGCCAAACTCTATTAATATTCTCCTGCTTTCACTTTATTCTTGTGTGCAAGAAGTTCTTTGAATCACAGTTAAATCCCTGTGTTCTCTGCATTTCCCATGATAACTAAGCCTCTGATGGGTTTCGAACTAGATGAAAAAGGAATTAGAGCGATTGATCTTGTCTAAATTAAACATGTGGAACAGACTTAATGCCAGCTGCCCCGGAGACGATGCACATTATTGCACACGCACAACAACCTGTCTGAGTTACGGCTCATAGTTATTAAGTTGTTTACTTTCTAAAGTTGTTTAAGGTCACAGAGTTGGTCATCTGATGGAGAACTAGCCACCACTCAGCATTTGGCATCTGTGCTAAACAATTTGATGTCTTTTCCCAAAGAATAGTATCAGTATCTGCTGTTCAGATTATTGATAAATCCTCCATAATAAGAATGGGAGAATTCCAAAATCAATCCTCTTTACCCTCAACCTTAGCCATAAAAGCCATGTGTGACTTGGAAATGGGATTCACCTTAAATGCAGAAAACATCTTCAGACTCTGGGGTGCAGCGTTATGCAAAAGCGACATTCAATTCAGAAGAAAATCGACAAAAGACAGTAAGATAAAAGTAAATGTCAGGCAACAACAATGAGCTAAATAATCCATAACATGTCCTCAGATAAACTGATGGTTTTCTTAATATTTATATCTCTGTTAGCAAAGAAAATACCTCAACTTAATTTCCTGGAATCGTGGCAGCCCTTCACTTTGTGGGAGCATGCTTTTTTTGGGGCCTGAGGTTGAGGTTTAAACTTTTTTTTTTTTTTTACTGTTCTTTTTTTGCCTTTTTTTTTCCATATCGTCACTCCACATAGATTTCTGGAAAAGCATATCTATGCCAAAGAACTCATTGTCACCTCTGTTGTAATTTCCATCC
Source organism: Synchiropus splendidus (assembly GCF_027744825.2). Lineage (NCBI taxonomy): Eukaryota > Metazoa > Chordata > Actinopteri > Syngnathiformes > Callionymidae > Synchiropus > Synchiropus splendidus. The sequence goes on from NC_071339.1 coordinate 5,914,748, forward strand.
AATGTTATTGTCCTATATTTTATATGAATTATTACACACCTTTTTTTTGTATCATTGGACAGAATTTAGTGGGCGATCAGTTGACAGTAGCATTCAGGAACTGTACAAAGTCTAAAAGATTCAGATCACATTGTTGTTGTTGTCCCACCTCGATTCCAGAAGTGGGAGTAAGTCACAAGTTAGCGTTTCATAGCATAGAAAACAGATGAAAAGAGAGAAAGCGGCTCTTGAACATGAGCCTCGGACTCTGACTCCAGAAGGTGATGCATGTGTTCGTACATACATATACACAGGTTGCCAAAGTGACAACGGGAAACCATTGTTTAAAAAAAATATGAAATAAGCTGAATATTTTTTTCTGATAATTGACAAAATAACGAAGAAAGTAAATACTTGGTTGAGTCATCTCACAAATCCCAAGTCATGCGTAGCAAGTCAAAGTCAAATTGAGTCTTTAATCACTGTTTGTCAAGCAAGTCACAAGTCCAGTCCCCGTCTCTACCTTCAATAAACACATGCAAAACCATGAGAACCATGAGAAATTTACATTCAAAGTCTTTTGATTTGAAAAGTTTGACAAAGAATATTTGATCGATCTTTTTGGATATATCTATTTTAGTGGTGTTTTAGTATATATTTTTTACTATTTTCAAGAATTATTGACTAAAATCAGCATCATGGTGTTATGATTTAGCGATGACTCCATATAACTCTGAATATTTCAGATTCTCTTCATTGTCTTTTGTCCCTATAGAGAAGGGTTGTCCCAGTCCTCCGGTCTGAAGTGTACACTGAGAAATGCTTTCCAAGTCAGAAGTCTTAAATAAGTGTGTGCATTGATTATTCGCATGAGGAACTTGAGCACCGACGAATCATGCACTGATAATTCAGTATCATCGTCTTCAGGCTTTATTCTATTTAATATTCAATATATTGTGGGAAGCCTGCCAACACAAAATCCTTTAGCAAGTTTTGAATGGCCTCCATATTGAATTTCGATACATTTGGGCTGCTGAAAGCTTCTCTCTCCCAGACGCTGTCCCTAAAGATGCTGCCGGTATTGAAATGGTGAACAAATGGCTTGTATTTTCCTGGAGCACCCTGGACGTGTTAGCAATATTTCAAAGTAGATGCGATTTTCACAGAAAGGATACGTCTGCTGTTTCATCCCCGGCCTTTTTTTTTTTTCTTTTTTTTTTTTTTCATTTGTTTGTTTTCCGGATGGCCAGTGCGAGCGTGGGTCTGTTTAGGATCGATCAGTCGCTGCTCGACTCTGTCTTGCTGGAAACCAAATTACAAAGAGTAAATAGACTGGACGGCACCAGCACAGACATTCAGGTCATTATTAGTTTTGGGGTCTGTTTGGAAGTGTGCGGTTTGCGTTTTTCGGGCTGGTTTCACCTAATAAATGTGGCTTCTTGTGGAAGTGTTATTTCACTTTCAGTGAAAGTAGAACTAATATTTGTTCTCGCTGGAGACGCCGTACATCTGGAACTCTTTGAGGAGGCTTTTTTAGAGAAGAGACTCAGGTGTCGAGTCTCACACTCTTTTGAAGGCTTCACCCATACGAGAGGATCCTCGGCTTCAGATGTATCACGTGCATGACTTTCTTGTGATGAAGAATTTATTCATGATATTGTATAGTGATGTGCACTAGGGGTTTGAAAAGTAAAGGGAAAAGTCATATTTGAAATCTAACTTTCGATAGTAAAGATGCGTAAACATCAACAATACAAGTGTCATTTCATGGCCGTGTTTGTGAATAAGATGGCGGATATACACTTTAGATTAGAGAACACATATTAAGACAATGAATAGTGAGGTAATGTTAACTATGGCATTCTTTTGCGTGACTTTCAATGACTATTTAAGAGTAAAATCTACTTGGTTGTAACAAGACATTAATACTTTATTGATGATTAATTACTAGCTAATAGGCTGTCATTACACTTTTGAGGAATTTGTTCATTTAGGGTTATAAATCTTACCTAATCTACAGTGTAAACAAAAAGTCTTTTCCGCGACTAAGTCTTCTTTCAATTACAACCAAGATGACTGCGTTGTGAAGCTTCACTGACTTGATAAAATCCCCCTTCTGCTCTCATACGCACTGACAAGCTCAGGGTAGTGACCAAAATATTCCCACACACTGCAGAGAACGGCATCTACTGGCCTTTGGAAATGGAGACACTGTTTCATGAAGCCTCATATGTCCACCACGAGGCCTGGTGACTTTGGGGCTCGGGGCATGTCAGAGATTAGTGCATGACTCATTTGGGCTATTGCCCCGGAAGAGTTGGAGGAGGTGTCAGGTGTTGATAGATGCAGGGTTTGCCGCTGAATGTCCTTGGCTCTGAATCATTTTTTTCATTTATTTTTTTTTCAGCCAGGATCTGGTTTGGCTTTTAGTCCTTCATTCGTATTTTGTGGGGTAGGAGATTATGATGTACCCTTGAAATCATGGAGCCTTTTTATGCATACATGATCATTATCATGTTCATAATAGGATGCTCCAAAGAATGGGCTTTATTAAGACGATAATCATCAAGATTACTGACCGGAACTAATGAAAGAAGTAATATTCTCCACCATATGGCCAGCTGCGATGGGTCATAAAAGTCTGTGATTGGGAAAATTGACTTTTAATATGCGAGTGGCTCAAATTAACCATTAGATGGAGGCGTCCGGTTCAACTGTTTGAGTCCTTTCAAATGAATTGCTAAAGGAATGAATCCGCTGTGTTATGGTTCCTGTATTGTCTTCATTCTGAATCATATCTGTGGTTGTGGTGTTGCTACTAAGTAATAACACCATCCTTTGCTTTCTTGTAAACTAAGCTGAGCGAATGTATCAAAATATCAAAGTGCTTCTTGCTTGCGAGTGGGTGTTCCATCATAAGAGCGCTTGATTCAGAAGAAGCATATTTTTACGCTGTACTTCCAAAGCCACAAGGCGAGTTATATGTCTGCATATGGTGCTGTGGAGGAAATTAAGTCTATTGAAACCTTTGTTCAATCACAGACACGTGTGTGACTCAGTGGTTTAATACTTGGCTTTAGACATCACGATTTTATGATGTTCAATCTTGAATTGCACCTGTGAGAATTGTCTTGATACAGAAGTGAGATTAGGTCAAGGTATGTCTGGGTTGATGGGGTTTCATGAAACACTGTCCTGATAGTCACTGTCTGTGTCGTGGTACCTTATTAACCCATCACTAGTACTGTACTCGATGACAGTATTACCTCGCATGCAGTAGTGACTGGTGAAAAAAAATCCCAGGTGATGGCTGTGTTTGACTTTCAAACTTCTCAATACATATAAGTTTACACAAATGCCAGAATAGCAGCACTGTGTGACACAATCTACAAGATGTACCTCAATTTATGGGCAGTTTCCTTCAGAAATATGCCCCTCGGCCGACACGTTCTGGAGGATTGTGGTGGCATGGTGTGTGGTGCCATTTGACCAGTTCATGTGACTGGCTGAGCTGCAGTGCTGAAGGGCACTTTGCTATTTCCTATAGCGATCACATTTTGTGGTGAACTCTATTATTCAAAACAGTAATGATTAATTTAAAGAACTTCTCCTAAATCTTACCTCCAGCCTCGTGTTTGCTCAAAGGCACTGACCCAGAGAATGGAAAGAATTTTTTGTTTATGCTAATGTCTGAAGCACAATGGGCATTTTTTATTTTTTTTTTTCTTTAAGTAATATCTACCACCCAGAAGAAACCAAACACCGTCTTCAGTTTTCTGTCAATACAGCATGTGTGGAAGCAAATATAGGACTGAAATGAATCCTCAACTCTGGAGCGTAGGCGGATATTAACTCTTCAGTCTTATGTTTGCTGTCTGACAGATTGAGCATACAGCAGATATATGCACACATATACATATCCATCTGCAATACGCTATTCTTTGTGGTGCTCACTTCTATGTTCCTGCAGTGTCACCTCTCTCAGGGTATTTTTGCATATACGAGCAATAATAATTCTGTTATATCAGCATCCTGCTCCACATGATGTATAGGCTGGTAATGATCACGCTGCCCTCAACCTGCTGGGCAAATACTTAATTTGGGAAAGGAAACAGCACTAGTGGTAAAACAAGAACTGGGATGTCTTTGTTTCTTACAGCTGATCTACGAGTGGGCTCTGTCTTGCATCTGCGAAAGACTGAATCATTGGTATGTTATTTTGTGTGCAGTCAATTCATACTTACATTTTTGCAAATATATTTTTTACCTTTTCAATTTGTTCTTCTAATTTGTTATATACCAGTGGGTAGATGCGATTTCCTGGCGCAATATTGAAGGGTTGATGATGTTCCAAATCCTTCAATCCATCATGAATGTCTTTATTTGCAGTCGTACCGAAAAAGAATACGTAGATGCGCTGGTCAGTGCTTTACTTGTGAGAGCGAAAGAAACAAAGAAAAGCAGTGATTCTGGAACTATGACGCATAATCCTTGTTTATTTCAGCCTAAACAGCTCAAGCAGGTAGCACAAGTAGCTTGATCTATGGTGGCCTGATGTGGACAAAATGTAATAAGAAGGGATTCATATTTCACTTAAAACATGTAGTAGACCTGTGTTGTAGATGCCTAAACTAAAGTAAAACCCATTGTAATGATCTCTATTGTTTTTAATCACCCACATCTAAAAACAAACTGACACGCTAGATAACATCTTTTACTAGGAAGAAAAACCTATACTGACTGTAGAACATTGACTTCAAGCCTTGTAAACATGCTATAATATGGTTATTACTTTGTTAAAAACGGAGAGAGAACTCAACCCTGGTCATGATTTAATGATAGGCACTTCCACCCCTTTGAAACAGGTGATTCAAAAATCACTTTCTATTGCCTCGAGATGTCAGTTGAAAAAAAGAAAAAAATGTTCAGTCCTACTTCTATTGTGAACAAACCCTTTGTTTAAAATTGCACACCTTGTTCAGCTTTATTAATGGAATGAAAAAGCACTATTGTAAATGAGGCGACTCCACTGCTGGTTGTGAATGCAACCGGCTCTACAGTTTTAAGTAAAACCTCCTGCAAAATGGTCCACATTCTTTTCTCCTCTGCTCATTCTATATTGATGCCCTGCCTACAACTCCAAAGTTCCATGTGCAGCCGTGTTTGCTGAGTGAGTATTGAACTGTTAGCGTTCAATATCCTGCTGCTCTTAGTCAATGTGTAATATGCAGCCGAGCACCAAGTGGCAGTTTGCTAACCGAAGCCTCGCATCTGCTGCAACTCCCCAGTGACTGTCTGGATTTCTATTAGCAGCCTGAGGTCTGGACTTTCTTTCAGGGATTATCAACAGACTTCTCTTAATTCAAACGTCAGATTGAGGGGTTCTTGGTCGCATTGTGACATTTTGAGTTCATGATTTAACATGTCATTCAGTTACAAAATTGGATTAGGTTTTTCAGACCATTCTTTGCATGTGTGTCAAACTCAAGCTTCAGGTCCAAGTCATTTTAGGGAGCTGATGAGACGTTTTGATGCGTACCATTGTGTCAAAAAAAAAAAAAAATCAATCCAATGTTCACCTCTTCCTTAAAGCCAGTCTTGCGCTCAACAGTGCTTTTGTGAATCAAATTGATCTTAAACTTGGAACACTACACCCGTCTGCTTTTCGTAATGTTGCTGCCGCGTCATCGAGCGATCGGCTATTTAGAGGACAGATGGAGGTAGAAGTAATTGTGTTGCTTCTTTTGGGCGGCTGTTGCCCAGATAGCATCCAGGTGCGAGAGCCAAGTCAGATTAAGATGCAGCGACACTGGCCTACTTTTGGGTAGAATGGATGTGGGAGTTAGGTGGCTCGCAGACGTCCCACATTTAAATGCCAGTGGCATTGCTTTTCTTGAGCCATTTGATCCCCACATCTGGCTCCAGTAAGACGAGATGTGGCAGCAAGCATTTTTAATTGGTATTTTTTAATCAGCCAAATTGAATATGGTTTTGGCCCAAACCAACGCAAGTGATTTTTTTTATCTCTTTGGGCTTTTTTTTTTCTTATTTTTAAGAATAGTTCATTAAAAACGCATCTGAAAGTCGAAGATTGAGCTTCAGCAATATGAAATGGTCCGTTTCCTGTCCTGCAAGAACATAAATAACCCATTGTTTCCTTGCCGCTTGTCGCTTATTTTGACATTTTGAAAATAACATGGAGTGTGAAGATGTGATCTTGTTTCCATGTTGCGATCTTTCAAATGCGCCACCGACTCGTATGTTAATCATGCTTCGCCTGTAAAGACAGAAGAAAGAAGGACAAATGTAATTACATCTCTGAACGTTCCAGGAGGTAATTTCTGAAGTCACGTGCGCAACAAATGACTCGAAAAGTAATGAAGTGGAACACCTGAGTTCAAAAGACACATGAGCTCCACCAGCTTGTTTTAGAAAAGCTGAATGAGCACGTGCGTCGTCTCGCGTCTGCCTAGTTTAATAAGATATCTTAATACCAAGTGCCTCTGAGAGAAGGAGGTGCGTGGAATCACATTATCCGTGATGAGTGTTACACTATTAGGCTTTATCCTTGACTGAAACTTTCCCTTCCAGGCACCATTAACTCATCCCATATGGCGACTCCGTCACCTGCGACCACCATCCAGGGGGTTCAAGAAAATCTGTGTTTTTCCTGGGGTTTATACATTTATCATGGAGATCACATGCAGCTCCTTTGCATTGCTGCGGTGCGACCAAGACGCAGATCCTCCCCCGAGCATCATTTAAACAGCGCTGTGCTTTGACTCCCTCCCTTGCATCCACCTTGCGGGATTGTGGGCCTCCAACATGCGTAACGGCAGCACTCGAAATGCAATCAGAGACCTTGAGTGTGACTTTGAATGCGAAATGAAAACGGGGGACACGTGTTTGTGGGCAGGGGAAATAAAGTTGATCAGCTCCGAAGTGAAAGTGGACAGCTGACTCCAGCGAACGTAAATTAGCATCGATCATTGGGCACTAATGACTCAAGGCTGCTGGGGCTTGTTAGACAACCTCTGCACCAAAGATATGATGTAGACGCCCCTCCTTTTCATATGCTTTGTTTTCTCTAAATCAATACTTGTTTGAAGACTTGCCGCTTTGTATGAAGCAAAAACCATGAAAAAAAACTAAAAAATACAGGGTATTGACTGCTTTGATAAACTGCGGCGCCCCACATTCGCAGGAGGACGTTCTGGTCGTGACTCCCTGTACCTCAACACATAGTTAAAAGGGTGAAAAGCTTGTCCATTGATTCACATTTTTTGCTATAATTGAATATGTGTATCTTTCATAGTGCTTAACTGTCTACTAAGAAGGCTGTTTTTCGTGTGATGGCAAATGAAAGCCATCAATAAAGCCGTACATTTCAGCTAATGACCACCTTGGCAAATACCGTCTTTTGCTAATATTAATGTTTTATGTGTGGGAGAGAGTGCCATCGAAGTGTACTCAACTTTTTTTTGTTTGTTTGTTTATCTGAGCGCAAGTGAGCTGGCAAAATGTCCTCTGATTCGCCTATGTGCATATAGTCCAGGGTTGCCAGATCTTGCAAGACAAATAAGCAACCACGCTTTTGAAGCCCAAAACAAGTGACTTTTCCTCCTGATCCCCTTTTGGTTCTGCGGTGAGAAAAACAAATAAATCTCCTGTACATTTTTACAATCTGTTTGGATAAACTCAAACATTGTTGCTAAACTCAAGTTGTGCCAAAGCGTTTGTTCTCACGTCCTAAACAGAAAAGGACTGCCGTGTTCAGCCTCTGCTCTGATTGGATAGAACTCCTTGAGCCCGGGACACGTCCAAATAGGCAGGTACACTTTAGAAACAAGCCCAAACAAAACGCAACCCGCGACTACCGATACTTAATTAGCCTCTTCTCAGAAAATGAAGCCCAAAGTCGCTTTTAATAAGCAGACTTGGCGACTGTGATATGGTCCGTTCTGAAAGCTTAAACCATGTATCTTTTCTGGCTGTATGCTTGGCTTTCCACGCATTGAACGGTTGGGAATAGTTGTCTCTGGAGCAACTGCATGGTGTGGAGGTGGTTGTCACACCTTCACCTCGCACCGGAGGATCTAATAGTCTGGCAGTCCAGTATAGACATTTGTGGATGATCGACACCCGTGGAATTAAATCAAGGGCGCGGAGACGGGGGAAGACATGAAGGCAGCTGAGGACTTGAAAGGTGGTCTAGCACAGCGGTCTGCATGAAGCAGAGTCAATGCAGTGGTTCGAAAACCGCAGGTGGCATGTGTGTAGTGCATGTTGGCTGAATTCTGGGGTGGCCTGGCTGCAAAGTCGTGTCAAAAACCCAACAGATGTGAGCATGATTTTGATGAAAAATATGTAGCTAGACTTGGGTATTGATTTATATTTCCCAAAACGTTTCCAAAATTCCAATTGGTTTGCAATGGTTGACACAATTTATAGCAATTTTGATTCAATATGGAAGAGATCCTCTGAGACCTAGAGCAGTTAATAATAGAAGAATCATATAACTCGGTGCATAATTGAAAATATTAATGTAAATTATAGGCCATCCTGCGCACATTTTTTTTTCGTTCTGCTCATCGCCCCCTCGTGGTTCTTCACCATATTCAGATGAGATTGCATTGCCCTTTTGAAAATTCACATTTCACCCTCTTTGATCGACTTAGGAGTCTCAAACACAGATCTTTTGCATTGTGGCTCGGCCACCTTAACTGACCCTCCCTCCGAAATAAGTCTAACCCTCTTCACTTGCTCACAACACTCTCCTGGCTCCTACCCTTCCGTAGATTCCTCCTTGAGAACCATGTCTTCAGACTTGGTGAGGCTGATGCTGCCATCTGAAATCCCAAATCTCAGAGGGTTTGTGTATGTGTCTCTGAATGCAAAGGTTGTAGCAATGGCAACTGATGTGTTGCCAAGCGAAAGTTGCTGACTGAGCTTACCTCATTTTTCAAATATTAAAGGCTCACCTGCCCAGATTTGAAGACATTTTCAACTCTATAATAGTTAAGTACTTGATACTCGATACTACTATACTTCGATAATACTTCGATACTCAATACGAAGTGAAACTAAAATTATTTATCGCATTTCCAAATGGTTATCTGATCGAATCTATTTACATTCAAATCCAATGTATTTACTGTTTATATATTATTTTAACATTCTGTATTTGATCGACTCTGCTAGGTTACAGGGCCGAGGCTTGAAATGTGAGTGTGATACTGATTCTGTATTGCTTTTTCTTTGGGGCACTGAAATATATCACCACTGTGACTCTCATAAGGAGGGACATCAAGCAAATCCTGCGTTCATCGATTCACCTGTCAGCGTGTTTGATTGAGACTCGTGACAAGACCTGGGATAGGATGACAAACAAAAAGGCAGAAGGTTAAAAAAAAGTTGAAACAAAATCAATGATGATGACTGACAAGAGGGAGGTCTGGTAATCTGTATTGCATCCTCTTGGAATGAAAAGAGAAGCTCGGAATAAGGCTGAGCTTCTCATAGCTCTCCTTTCCTCGATAGGTGGTTGCAGTCGTTTAAAAGCGGTGGGTGGGGGGGCATTGCAAATCTTGCCCCTTCATTTTGTTTCATACAAAGCCTTGCTGGAGGTCAACACCTCTATACATGATGAAGTAGATCCAACGTGTTTCTTTCGAGGGCCAGGTGCATAAACGCGGCGTAAGCACAAAAAACATGCCGACAGGGATTTCTACACTGAATCTGGAAAACACTTTAATAACTTATATGTAACAGAAAATGAGAGGTCATTGTTTGTGACCCTATTTAAGTACGAAGTTAACGTACAACATGCAGCACTTTCAACATAAATCCAGATAATTATGCGATTATAATTCATAATAAAGCTCTTCATGAGTGTTGAGTGAAATTAATATACACTGAACAAGTTAGTTAGTTTGTTGTGTAAGGGAGAGATGCAGCGTGTGTGTTGTGTGTGTGAGGATACATTATTAAACCTCAGATAAGAGTGTGCCTGTGGGCTTTTATGTGGATGTATTGTCACCGAGAAAAGTACTATATCAAATGTACTGTCAACTGAATCAAACTTTTTTTTGTTTCAGTGATACATGAGAGTCGATTCAGTAAGAACAGAGAACGGTGGAACAAACTGGCTTCAAGAAACATGACAGGTCATGTGGTTGCTCTGCCGCAACCAAATATGCCTCTGCGACTAACTGCACAGGTCCACACGGCGAAAAGCCTGGTCCCCTTATCAAACATGAGAAATGTCTTCACTCCCCTGCTATTCCCTGGACTGTTAACATCTTCCAAACAGAAGGTTTTGTAAAACCTCCCTACAGCTACCTTCAGCTGGAAATAGCACAGCTGGCCGTCTTCTGTCGCTGCCTTGCTGCACACTGTCCTGCTATTTTATTGTTTGTCACATCCCAGCAGACTCACAGTTCGATCTGGATCACCTACTCTTCTCCTAAAACCATGCTGCTGTGCCAATCCTCAGGGATCTTTGGACCAGTTTGGCTAGTGTCTTGTGGGATTTCAAGGTCTAACTAGTTATTCCCACAACCTTTCTGTTAGCTAATGGGTTATTAGCAGATGAAAATATGAACCTGCGACGCTGAGACATTAAAGCACTGCTTTTTTTCTGCTAGCTGAAGCTGGTCCTCCTCTGTCAGGACTTATTTAAAACCGAAAGTTTCACTGCCAATTTTGGAAGCTTGGGTGGAATATGGAGCAGAGCTACATCAGCTGTCAGAGGCTTGTTATTTTTAAGACAGTACCGGGCGCCTTGCTATTTGACAAATTGGTTGGCTGCATTTAATGCCCCCTACTGAGGAAAGCCCTGCCCTTGACTTGCAAGGAAGCTCTGGAGATTTGCTGAAGCATGGCGGCTGTTGATTATCATGCGGGAAACCCAGCGCGGGAGTGAGTGGGATAACAGCAGTGTAGTGCCTGGTCAGGATACAAGGCACTGTATGTGCAATGGATTTAGCTTCACAGCCTTTTTACGGGAGGCTCAGAAAGAAAAGCCAGAAAAGTGTGAAAGTTTGGAATGGATGAGTGCAGCCGCATTCTTGTGAATGACTGCCGTAATTTGACTTTACCTGTTCCCAAACGCAAATGAAGGAAGGTTTGGTGGAAAAAAAAAGTTCCTGAAGCAGAGGAAATGAAGTCATGTTATTTAGCTGAAGAGTGCACGCCCCTTGTAAAGTGCTTGTTGCCGGTGTTGCTGATCACTATGTTTCAGAAAACCAAATTATTCCTTGAGTCCATCTAAAATTGGGCTTTTACAATGCAGAGAAACACCTGGAGTCTGTGGGTGAGAAAGTCCTGTGACTTCTTCACTAAGCTAAAATAATTTAGTTTAAGATCGTTTCCTTCTCTGATAATTCAGAAACCAATAATCATTCCACTATGAAGTGGACGTACCGAGGTTCTCAGAACCAGTCTGACCTGGTCTTGGTGTAGTCATGGTCGGTGAAGTCTTAGAGGTCCGTGGTCTTGGATTTTCCCGGTCCCGCCCAGTTATGAGCGAACACAGTAGTAAAAAAAAACCTGCAATATCCATCTGCTAATGTGTCAACTGTATCCATCTACATCAGAGGTGGGCAATTAAATTTCCCAAGGGGCCGGGTTATATATTGTGACCGTTGAGAAGGGCCGTCAAACACAAAGAGAGGAGGACAAGAGAAAATTGAAAATAAAAATCATGTGTGATTATGAATCTACACTGTGAAAATGCATAGAAACTGTTGGTTTGTTGTGTTTTATTTTATTTAAACCACATTCCATTTAAAGATTGTCAATGTGGCTCATACATTTCAAAATTTACTTACTGACAAGAAATGCTCCTAAAATAGCCACGAGAGAAGATTTAGAAAAAATAATTCAACAAGAAGGTTATGTTTCAGTTACATCATAATAAACAAAAAACGATCCATAAGACAAAATGTCAGAGACAACAACAATGTCAGTTTTATAGTTTTGCTCTGACTCCAGGAGGGCCACATAAATACAGTCAAAGGGCCGCATTTGGCCCCCGGGCCGCACTTTGCCCAGGTGTGATCTACATCATATCCAGTCAGTCTGAGCCAACATTTTTGATGCATTCATTTATCAGTCAGTGGTATTTGGCTGAGATGCCGCGGCACAGAAATCTTGCCATCGCAAGTCCTGGTCCTAGGTTCAGTATTCTGTTTTGCATTTGTTAGCATTTGACCGTACTGAAGATGGTAGTCATGGACCATCATGGCTAAGCTACTTTAGTTCATTTGGCTACTGCTGTGGGATATGAAGCCATTTTAAAATGATGAAAGTGTATCCTCATTTTTTTGCTTCAAATCTATTTGAAAGCAGGCACTTATAGCGCTGTCCTTGGTACATGGTGGTGTCAAAAAGCGTGCACTGATAGGTAGCCAATGAGAGTGATTCGTATTTGGAATGATGCTAAGGAGTTGGGTGTCTTCAGCGTAGTTTACTTCTCTCCTCAGAGGCTAAAATAAAGAGAAGTTTCCATCTTCCTAGGAGACGAACTTAAGTTGAATAACAGATTACTATGCTAATATTAGATTCAGCCATGGAATTTTGCTCCTCTTATGCTGCTCAAGCCTATTTTATCTATTTCTTTAGCTTGACTTGTTCTCTGGAGCAACCGAGGCATGTCTACAGCAAACATCAGCTCCCCAGTATCAGCTTCCAGCGCGCCCCTCGGCACGCGTTCTTGCCTCTGCTTATTTGGTTGAATTCATTATTCATGGTTCACCAAATTTTCTCAAGTTTCCAGTTGTTTATTCTGTTCCTCTCTCCTTTTTTTCATCGGCAGTTGTCCGTCTTTTCTATCAGAGCCACACCTAAGCGAGTCCGACCAGGAAATAGTCTGCACTGTCTGGCGACTGGATGGGAAGTGGGCGACTCTTTGACATTGGAAAATGAAGATGCTGTTACCATGGCAACTGGTAATCCTTCTGTCACTCAAACTGTGCCGCTCTGGTAAGAAGCCAGTTTAAGTTCCTTTTCACACCTGACATGCATACATTTTGCCGAAAGCCAAGTTTTTGGTTTATATTTTTATGTTTTTCTGAAGATAGTTTCTCAGTTTCTTAAGAGAAAACATGTCTGAATCTGAAATTACCCAACGAACATTTAACAACTAACATTTCTTCACTATTTTCTGAGCAATGTGTGAGGAAAAGAAAGTGTGAGAGGATGTATTTGCCTTCCTTTCCTGGAAATGTCATCAACCAGCTAAAAGTGAACAAGATAAATATCAGTCATATTCTTTCATTTCCAAGATATTATGTCTGTGTTTAAACATCTCATGGGTGGATATTAAACTCAAACATGGATTGCAAACCTTGCTCAATAATGGTATTTGTGAAGTGCTTTTCAATTCTGTGAAACTTTTAAAAGCATGTTTTTTTAAGAAATTAAAAGCAAATTCAAAGAATAGATTCTGATTCATGTATATATGTATTTATTACATTTGGAATTATAAATGTTTCATTGTGTGTTCCTAATGTGTCATTAGGAAGCATGGATATTGATGAGGTTTCATGAAACAGTGTCCTGATTTTCAGAGGACACCAGATGGCGCCATCTGCCGTAAAATATTTGGATTTGAACAACTGATTCAATGAAACCTCACATCACTTCTAAACCGAGAGCTCCATCGAGTGGCCTCTGAAAGTTAGGAGGTTGTTTCATCGACCCTGCAATACTGTTTCATGATACCTCGTCGATGCATCACTAGTGATTGTCACCATCGATGTATTTTACTTCCTTTAATGAGACAGTAGGTGGCAGTAAAGTTCCGGAACTTGCTCACACGACCCGATAGAATAGTAAGAAAGTCACTGGAGCTCATGCTGCAATGTGAACGAAACTAAAGTGGTGGTGCAGATCCAGATGTGCCGTAGCGTTCCATGTGACGGCACCACTCGGTGCACTCCCACCAGCTAACACACAGACCACACCCTCACAGATTAATATGCAGATCATGTTATATTCTATGAGTCTGTGCTTCTCATTTAACTCCAGTCGTTGGGTCAAAATATTGTAGCAACAACCAGAATGATTTGTTTACGATTTACACTGTTCTTTAACAGCAACTGTTTGCTAAGACTGCAGACGACAGAGTTTGTGTCCGTGTGTTGTGGTCACTCTGAATCGCGCACACGAAACCACTCCCCAGGTGTAACAGCTCGGCTATTAAAGGTTCATTAATTTGTTTAATTTAAAGGACACTGCAGCGAGGATAAAAAAAAAAATGAACCAGCTCCCACAGTGACTGAGGAAACAAGGCCTTTACCTCAGGCAAAGACTCCCACTCTCATTAGGAAGATGATGGTGATGATGATGTGGGAGGGAGCCCCTCTCCCGTCCTTTTCAAGGTTAGAGAAACATTAAAAAAAGCAAATGATTCTCTGAAGTGTCGAGAAAAATGACCGCGATCTAATGTGCGGAGGGCGGTCGCTGCTCACTGTTTGTGTGTCTGTTGAAGAAATGCAAGATTTCACGGGAGTAATTAGCGCTACATTAGTTAATTACTCCTGTGTATTGATAGTTCTGCTGGTGCAAACCAAAACAACACGCTCGACTGAACAGACACGCGCTCGGAAAGCACAGGCAGATAACAGGAACACGCTGTGGGATAATTAATAAGAGTAAAGCTATGCTCTGATATTGCATGTCGACAGCCCAGTCAAACAGTCACATGTGTGTTTCCATTACAATCAGATGCACAAACGGAATTGGCCTCAGAAGCTGAGTGTCATTCAGGGAGCAGCACTCGGTTACTAGCACGCTTACTTATTTTAGATTTGAGTTCAGCGATGTAGTTATTGTATTGTATAGACCTGGGGTTCACAACCTTTTTGATCTCAGGGCCCTCCTTTCCTAGAACAAATGAACCCGGGGTCCATACGTAAGTAATAGAAATGATTCATGGACTCTGGATTTCATTTGCCATCAACAACCATATTTAATCTACTTACACGTCAACAAACCACAACCTTGTGAAAGGACATGAAACCATGTGATCATTGCAAAAGTATGTATTTGTCATCGAAAAGTGCAACCAGCTGCAGAACCAGGTTCAAGTCATATTCACCAAATTTACCAAAGAGAAAAATTTAAACAACAATACACTTGATGCAAACTGTTGAGAAAATTGGAATAACTGAATCAAATTCTGAATGAAATAAATATAATAAAACCATGTCGAAATATCATTAAATAAAAATAATATGTTATTGAAGTAAATTAAAGTATAGCCATAAAATGTATTTTCAAATCTGCTTCAACTGGTGTTTTCATGGACAGTTTTTATTGTCGGTGGGGGAGGCATCACTTTCTTCATCATTTTTTCTTTTCAAGAGCATCTTCATTGTTGTTGACTATCACAGATTTGCAGCTGTCAAGTCAATTCAGTGACACACTACTGCCACCATATGTGAGTGCCTCGCGGCTCAAAGGTGTAAAACAAAAAAACTAATAGCGGCCCTCTAGGAGGCACTCGCGGCCCAAACGTGGGTTAAGAATCACTGGTATAGATCGTCGTGGAGGGGGACAAATATATGACATTGTAATAATAGTGTAATAAAATGATGCGACTGCAGTGGCTGTGTCAGCAATTGAGGTCCAAAGGTTACATTATCATTCGTGCCCGAGTGTGAAATGCAGCAGCGAAAACAGGTTTTATTGTTTACTTTAGGAAAACATTGATCTCTGGTCAAATTCTTGGTCCCTGATGTCTCCAGTATTCACATACACACACAGTCCACATTGTCTTTTGCCGCCCTTTTTGGTGTCATATTAAGTGGCCTAATTTATCTGGCCAAATATGAAGAAATTCCTGGTCAACTGAGAGTCGTGTGTAGTCTCTCCAGTGCCCTGGCTGTGCCTCATTTCCGCTTTCTTAACTGAATGCGATGGCCAGTGGAGCAAAATTGGAGGAGGTCAATACTGTTTCAGGACGTTGCATAATCCCTTGATATTCACTCTACCCGTACAAATTGCAGGGTTTGGCTCAGGAAGCTCGATTCAGGATCAAGCTGTGTAAAATATGAATCCTGCTGCACTACTCAAAAAAACAATGTGGCAGGATGGTGCTGTCCGAATAACGCTGGTCTTTCAAACACAATGATACATATAGTCTCATATTGAAGTTTGTTCTCAGCTGCGACGGTTGATTATTTTTGAAATTCGGTCCTTGAGTTTGGAATATTCAACTTGTTAAAAAGTTATGTTTTAAGATTCAAAATATTTTTTGTAGCCTGTCTGGAGCTTTTGGCTCTGCTTGACACGAGGTGAGAATTTCAGTTAATTTCTTTCAGACAATTGAGCAAGGACTGCGAGAGAGGACTGGAGAGAAATTGCACCAGAATGAATGTTTCAGTTTCAGTTTGCAGTCCTTCTGAGTTTTTTTTTTCTTTTAACCATTCTTCCACCATGCTTTGATCACGCTTGGATTACGACTGAAATGTTCCCATTTGCGTCACTCATAGAACCCCTGATGGTTTAGTGGCTACTACACTCAACTTTGAATCAACTGAGGCACTAGAAAGAATAAATATCCTATTGTCACTCCTGGGCAGCTCTGCTGCCTCTCAGCAAGAAGGTTTGAATCCAGCTCTGGATCTTTCTGGGTGGACTTCGCATGTTCTCGCTGAACCCTGCATGGGCTTTCCCAGGGTACTCCGGTTTCCTCCCCCAACCCAAATACATGCTCATAAGGTTAATTCTCTCTAAAATTGTGATGGACTGGCGACCACTGGGTTGCGATGGACTGGGTGTAAACCTGCCTCTCGCCCAATGACCACCTCACCGGGACTATTTGCTGGTTCGCAGAAGATGTATGTATGTATGTATTCTCACTCCTAAGGCGTCACATATTGTCTGTTGCAGGAGGTGGGCAATTAAATTTGGACTGTTACTAGAATTAATTCAAATTATTAATAAATTAGACACTAAATAAAGGACCAAAATATATAAGGAACATGAGAACAAGCGCATAGATAGCTTGATATCAAATAATGCGAATGCATATTTCAAAAACTGCGGTGCAAAACATGCAACATTGTTACGAAATAGTCACAACACATTTTCACCAAAAGGTCAATTACAGTAAGGCCTTTGCTTGTTAAACTTATGATGATGTCATTGGTGCGTGAACTGAAAGAGGGAAAAAAAGGAAAATGGAGAAAAGAAGTCCTATAACCTTCTGTTATATTAAACGGAATGTCACATAAACAGAGACAGAGATTCTGCGGGATGGCGATCTGGTACTTCTGATATTACTTTTACCCATACTGCGTGCAGTACCTTTTGTGCCTTTTGTCTCACAGTGCTGAAAAGTTTGCTGTATAATCCAAGCTGGTGACACACTACAGATGCTGTCATGAAATGTCAAGGGAGGGGAAGCATGTGAATTACAATCATGATGTGTGAACAAGCAACACGGGAAGCTGACATCTGCAACACCCGAAGTCACTTGAAGGCCATCATCATATGACACCTTAAGAGTGACAGTATTGATAAGACAGAAAACACAGAGAAACATTCCATCATTATCGCTAAATTCAGGCTGAGAAGGAGGTCGACTACCTGCTGTGGTTGGTACTGTGAGTTCAGCAAGGATGCTTTTACTGTTGTATAGCTGTTAAAATTAGGGATGCTGCCGATCACCGATACCGATCACATGGATTGTCAATAAATTTGTAATACAATGATGAGGCCTTTTGTGTCCATGATGTCTAAAAATGAACTTTAAATCATTTTAATTCAGGCACGTTTTATATACCTCTTCAAGGTGGTAAAAAAACCTTGCTGAATGCAGCAATTATTCAGTCAAATGGACAACTGAAAAACATTAAACTTGATGTGAGACGTCGCAGGTGAATCTTTAGAGACTGTGCTATGTCCGTGAAATATTTACATACTGTAGTGGGACTCTGAGACAGAGAGCACTGCATTTATGAAAGTTCCCACTCCAGACGTTTTCAAACGTTTCAGATTCAGGTGGCTAACAAACGCTGCATCCGACTCCAAAACGGCGACGGATCCGGTCGTTTCCATTTCCGTGTCCATCTCCGCGTAAACAACACCTGCTGCTGAGGAACCAGCGGTCTCACTGTCATGAGCCCGGAAAACTCTCCGTGCTCCGTCAAGTGATGGCGCTTTAAACGGCGTGTTTAATTTGAAGGCACTTCCCTGAGCAGCATTGTCCCGTGCATGTGCTGCAGGATGCAAACTTTACATGACAGATTGAAAGAAGCCCCGCAGCAGACATGCTACTGCTTGGTGTGCAGCGAGTAGGGAGGAGCGGACGCATCACAAACAGCGGGGCTTCAACAGAGCGCCGGCTGTTACACATGATCAGTTGTTGTGATCAGCATTCACCGATCACGCTGAAATCGGCCGATCATAATTTGTGACTGATCAATCGGAGCATCCCTACTTAAAATATTTATTTGAGGAGCATTTGAAGAGCCGCAGATATCGGAATCCAACGACTACATTTTGAACGTAGGTCAAAAATGACACGTAGACCTGTGGCAAGAGTGAAAATAAACATTTATATACGGAGAGAATTCTGAGATTAAAGTCCGGATTCTGCTCTCCTATCTTCCGTAACTCACTGTTGGAGGCGGCTCCACATTTCTGTCACCGCTGCGTGAATGTAGGTAAACATGGA
Source organism: Synchiropus splendidus (assembly GCF_027744825.2). Lineage (NCBI taxonomy): Eukaryota > Metazoa > Chordata > Actinopteri > Syngnathiformes > Callionymidae > Synchiropus > Synchiropus splendidus. The sequence continues at coordinate 5,933,415 of NC_071339.1, forward strand.
ATCCTGCACATGCACGCATTGTGACAGTTAAGACACATGAGGAAAACACACACGTGTTGGCGCTGATTCTGCCTCTTTGCCAATGTGCTGCGGGTTATCTGTAGCTAATGGTTCTCTCATCCCGCTGTTCTACCTGCTCTCTGACAAGGCTTTATGAAAGCCAGAATCCATTCGAAAGAGTCGTGTTGGCAGTTAATTATATGGCTGAGGAGTTACAAACAATTTCCTGAGCACCCAGGGAAATATTTTGAAATAATTCAATGCCATCTGCTTTGTTTCTTTTTGACACAGAGAGAACACGCCACGGTCCTGTCTTCACCCAGGAGCCCAGTGACATTATTTTCCCACTGAGCGCTGATGATAATCAGGTGTTTATTAATTGCAAAGCCAAGGGAAATCCGCCCCCAGATTATAGGTAAGTGTTTTGACTCTGGGCACAGCACTGCTTCACTGTTAACGCCGCAGATGTGCTGTTTTTGAATGCCGACTTTCTTGTATGAGTCAGTTATTAAGAGGCCAGTCGCCTAGATAAAGGCGTCTCGCCGGTATTCAATAAGCAGCAGACGATTTGTTTGCAGGTGGAAGGTGAACGGCAGAGCGATGGAAACAGAATCTGATCCTGACTTCAGCCTCATAGAGGGGAATCTGCTGATCCGCGGTCCTCACATGGTCAGTCATGGAGGAGTATATCAGTGCATAGCCTCCAACTCCTTGGGGACTGTGGTCAGCAGGGAGGCAAAGGTGCAGTTTGCATGTGAGTACATCAAGGATTTTAAGAAAAAAAAAAATCTTTATGCTGTTTTTACAGGTTCATGTGTGTTGTTTTCAGAAAAATATAATTATTGTAATGTACAACATACACAGAGCCTCGCAAGGAAAAACTTGCATGAATACTTTGTTTGTATTAGTACTTCTTCAACACTGAAACAACAGATTGAAAGTGATGAAGCAAGCTGATCTGAAGTGTTCTCTGCTGTCTGTGTTGCACATGCAACAGTGGTGTGTCTGGGTAGATGAGGAATCATTAAACACCCCTTCAGAGTCGATGAAACCGTGTCCTATTGTTCAGAGGCCACTAGATGGCGCTCTTGGTTTAGAAATGATGTGAGGCTTCATTTAGTTGTTCAAGTCCAAGCATTTTACAGCAGACAGCGCCATCTAGTGGCCTGTGATCCAGACACGGTTTCATGAAACCTCATTAGCCCTTCAGTACTGTGTCATGACGCCTCAGTTACCCATCACTTTATGGAATAAGCAGCCCAACTTATTATGCTAGGCCTTCTCTCACAAAATTCCTTTATGCTTTCTCTTATTCCTGCTCTAGCAAATTGTTTTGTCTGCTCCCAGGTTGCTCTAGCATAATTTGCATTTCCTTCATTTGTCGTACCAAGTAAGCAGAACCCGAGCCAGTGTGTTGGAGCCAGTGTCAAGGTCAAATGTGCAGGGTATATTATTGCTGTTCTTATTGTCTTTGAGCTTCTGAGCGAACTCAGTAAATGCGAAATGTCCCAAATCTCACTTGTCAGGAATGCATCCGGTCGTCTTCTCAGGAAGACGTGAGTCAGGTATCAGGACTGGGAATAAAAACCCGATCGTCCATCATGTCTTCTGGCGGCGTGTCTGTCCATGCAATGACTTTATTATCCCTCTGCTCTGTCAGTGAAATACATGAACTGGATAGCACATCTTCATGTCGTAGAATTTTAATCAGTCGACTTCCGATTTGACCACCGCTGATATTTGCTTGATCCCTCCAGTGAAGTGGTTGGTATTTCTCACTGTCTTGGATTGATATGTCTTCCCCCTGATTATTCTCTCACGCAGCACAGCAGCATTTAATTAAAGGTGAAAGCATTCTCTAGAGCTCCGTCGGCAAGAGGCCATATCTTCACACCCTTTATTCCCTCTCTTCTTACACGTGCGGCGGGATTCACCGAGCCGTCATTGGGTTGACTATAAAGCAGTGTGTTTCAAAACTGCAGTTGTCACCTATGAAGCATCATTTATGCTCTTGTACGCATCCAGTTCAAACTTGTGTTACTGATCACACTTGTTCTGTGAGTTCACCAATATGTCCACAACGATGACAAACTCCAAAAGCAACATGGCAACCATGGAAGAAGTATTGATAATGTCACTCTTGCACAAAAGAGGGAAACCGAGGCAGCGTTGTCTGAGCCAGTGGTCGGTGAGGCTGTTAAATACTGTATATCATCTTCATGTCTCATAAGAGCTACATTTTGGGTAGTAGTAGAGCAGTGGTACTGCTCCATAGTAGAGCAGTGGTACTGCTCCGTTTGGTCCATATCCATAAGCTTGGAGGAAACGTGTAGTCATACGGACAGAATGAACACAGGTCACAGACAGGCTGATCCGTATGTAACATGGAGCGTTAATGGGCCTTAAGAGCTCTCACATGTTCAAGAGTTTTCTGATTTTCTTATCTGTTCAACAGTTCTGGAAAACTTCAGAAGGAAGATGAGGAACACGGTGTCGGTGAGGGAAGGTCAAGCTGTGGTTCTGCTCTGCGGTCCGCCAGCACATTATGGAGGTATGAAAGGCTTTGTCATGGAGACCAAAGTTTTTCACCATGCAACATGTAACACACGTCTTCGGACATGAACCTTTGATACTTTTCAGAAGGTGGACTAATCGTGAAAACAATGCCAGTTCTCCACAGAATTTGTAATATGTTGACATTGAGAAAGTGGATATTTGAACCCTATGTTGACGCTGAAAGTAGCATTGCAGGTCGACACACTAGACTTTCAATTGAAGCACACGTTCGGCCTTTCGCGGCATATCCTGACGCTGTAAAAGACGGACAGAAGGTAGGGCTAACCATTGGTGGCAACCCTTTCACTTTGCACGTGGTAATTGACAACGTCATTCATCACATCTACACTCAAATGATAAATAATAATGTTTAAAATAATGAAGTCATGGTGAAGTGCAGTACCTGGATTACAATGAGTTATCCAGATATTCTGTAGCTGGTTATGAAATATCTTTTATTTTTTTCAAGAAAGAGAAAAAGAATATAAATATTGTTACAACACAGTTATGCCTTTATTACTCTGTAGTTTACCACATAACCAAATAGTATACTGCATATAGTCAATGACTAGGGAAGTAAGTCAAAGCAAGGGAACGGGTTGAGCCAACAGGGAGTTACAGGAAAGCACAATACCATCGCCGCCTTGAAAGTTTCAGCTCAGAAGTAAGAAGTGTTTGGCTCATGCACCACAATGTCTGCGCTGACTCAAGGCAAAGAGGAAGTCCACTGACTGGGAATCGAACCTGGACTGTGAAAAGAAGCACCGGTGACCGAACTGCTTGTAGCACTGTCAAGAAGTTTGGTACATGAATGTTTAAGTCCTGTTTATGCGGAATTACTCTGTGTCGAACATGACACACAGTATCATGAATCTTCTTTACTGTCGAATCCACCTGTTTCACTTGCCATGTTGATTTAAAGCTGACTTCATGTGTGAATTGTGTGGTTGTGTCATGACCTTGTATGTTCACCGTGAGAAATGTTTTTCTTTAGTTTGCTGCATCCATATCAGTTGAAAGTGGAATGATATTTAGAATTACGAATTAATGACATTAATACAATTAATGAAAGCGTTTCATAAAGTCATCAAGAAAACTAGGAGGAGGTGAAATACCCAAACCTTGTCAAGCCTTTTTTCCCCAAAAAGAATAATCTTGAGTCCTTTTCCAATTAATTCAGGTTATCTTTTATCACAACCTTGAAGTATCGTCCTAATTGCATGACAAAGATTCTACTTTTTACCAAAGCAATTAGCTAAAAACCGCCAGCGCTGCCAATTTACCCACTTCTGAAGGGAAGCATATGCCGTCCAACTCCAACCCCAACTCTCTCCAGCTCTCAGCAATTTGCCTCGGAGTGTGAAATGGTTTGAAAGTTGTGTAGAGTAAGCTCTGTGCCAGCTTGCCTCAGCAGTCTTTATTGCTGCTCACTTATTATCTCCATGCATCGCTGCTGTGCTCTTTGTTTTCCGCACTTTTTTCCTCCCACCCCTTCTCTTTTGGCTTCTTCTCAGATGCCAGACTTTCCGCTCACTTCTCCTTATCCGTCAGAAGAGGGAGTTTTCGTTTGATCAGCTCCAGCTTCACCTGTCTAACCCCTCTGCTTTCATATCAATAGTTCATAGCCTCGCACTTCTTAACCCTCCCCCCAACCCCCGGCTCACTTTTGGAGCCCACATGATCTGCCGCTTCGTCTATAAAGTCTCCAGTTTCCGCAGCCGCCGTTCCTCTACCCCGATGTGGGCAGGTTATCGGTTCGTAATAAAGGCTGCCGGTTGCTGTCGCGGCCGACGGAGGGCTTATCCTATGTTGCCGCAGCCTCTCCGCTCCTGTGTCTGCATGCCGCTGATTAGCAGGCCCACAAAGTCGTGTTTGCTCCCGCGGCCATTCAGTTCCCACCAGCGCAATTTCACGCCAGCATGCCAGGCATCCTCAGCTCGCTGTATCTTGCTGAATCCTGCGTCCACGTGGGACTCCACACTTTGCCCTAAAGCCTCCCCACCCGCCCCTTAAAAGCCTCTCTTTAACACTGTCAGGGCACATTAAATGGGATTTGTCTCTCAAGTGAAAGATTCAACCTAAAACTCAAACCGACACATTGTCAGGCAAACACCATCAAGTATATACTGTAGATTATAACTTAAGATTGGACACTATCGAGTCAAGATCAGCCAATGGACCTTTGAGACCAGCCCATTTCATGAGCTCAAATATGGGTCCAGTTGTATTTTAAATTACCGAATGTTCAAATTCAAGTGTCTGAATTACACAAGTCATTGTCAATATAAAAAAAAACAGTCAATGGACCTTTGAGACCAGCCCATTTCATGAGCTCAAATATGGGTCCAGTTGTATTTTAAATAACCGAATGTTCAAATTCAAGTGTCTGAATTACACAAGTCATTGTCAATATCAACAAGATCAGCCAATGGACCTTTGAGACCAGCCCATTTCATGAGCTCAAATATGGGTCCAGTTGTATTTTAAATAACCAAATGTTCAAATTCAAGTGTCTGAGTTACACAAGTCATTGTCAATATCAACTATTTCAACTGCCGCAATGTCATTTGATGGATCTCACCTAAATAGACGACATAAGAATTTCTTGACTTCAGGAACGCACAAGTAATTTTAGAATCATGAAGAGAATTAACAATATAAGAGCAACGAAAGCTTTATTTTCAGAATCAGAATCAGCTTTATTGCCAAGGTCAATGAGGAACCCGCCAACTAGCAAAGTGCTTTGGTGCATCGGGCAGTAATGAACAAAACAAAATAATAATAAAAAAGAATAATAATAATAAGCCTAATCCAAATAATAAACAAAAAATAGATGAATAAAATTATACAATCCATGTATTATTATTAATAATATTATTGTTGTTGTTTATAAAATATGTATTTATGTGCAAGCTATATATATAATTTATATAATATATAATTTAGTATTTTGAGCGTGAAATGTGGCCAGTTTCTCCGATATTTTATCGTGTTTTCAAGCTCCATCCACAGTGAGCTATGAGGCGTTTACCAGAGCTTTAAATGTCCTCTTTCCTCCAGCAGCTCCTGAGTCAGAGAGGTATTTGTTTTGCATCACTTGAGATTTACAAAGAGCGCAGCGATGCAGCTTATTAAAAAGCAGCCACACGAAGCTCAATCAATAGGTATGTGGTGTATAAAGGAGTCGTGCTGAGCGTCAAACTGTCAGCGGACATGAGATTATGTGCCTGGAAGTCTTCTGTTGCTCTGAGACTGCAGCTCTTAGCAGAGTCGGTCTCCAATCGTCCCTAATCATGAAAAGGTCTGTCAGTTTTGGCCCCGACTTTCACTGTAATCATCGTAATTCACTGTTCTCCCTCAAGGAAGTGAGTGGGACTTTTGGCTGTCAGGGAGGTTGACTGCAGAATGTCATGTGTCTGATTCAGCAGCCGTCCCTGCAGACACGTCTTTCATTCACTTTATCCTCCTTTTGTAAGGTGATATGCGCTTAAATACTGGAAACATTCAAGTCATTTGGATGGTGTTCCCTGATGTATGGCTGCTCTGAAAACCAGATATGTGAGTCTTACTTTGTGCTAGCCTTGAAAACCAGCTTGTATAACACAAGAAAACTACTCTGTTAATGGTCGTTCATTTGAAAGGTTATCGACAAAACCAGGTAGAAAACACAGTGAAATCTCTCCGATTGCAGCGGTGGGCGGGCGGGTTGGATGGATGGGTGGTTGGGTGATTGGTGGATGGATGTGGGGAGGATTTGGGTGGATGGGATGAGGGATGCATGTGAGGGGATGATAATGGATGATGGTTGGATGGATCAATGGATAGGTGTATAGATGTTTGGAGGTGGATGGATGTGTGGGTAAGTGGATGGATGGATGGGTCGAAGGATGGATGGATGAGGTGGATTTGGATAAATTGAATGATGGTTGGATATGTGGGAAAGTGGAAGGATGGATAGATAAAAAAGTCATTGAACATATATTTTTTAATTGAAATCTCTGTGTTAATGTCAGTTTTATTTTCTTTTACTTTCTTCCTTTGGAACACTTGTGTGGCCTTCAGATATGCTGTTGCCACACTTCAAATTCTGGGCTCTTTCTTCCAGAGATCAAATATTCATGGGTGTTCAACGGAGATGGCACTTTCCTGAAGCAGGACGCCCGTCGTTTTATCTCTCAGAGGACGGGAAACCTCTACATCGCCAAAGTGGAAGCCTCTGATGCGGGGAACTATACGTGCGCAGTGAGAAACATGATGACCAACACAACAGCGTTCAGCTCCCCGACCCCTGTGGTGGTGCGCAGCGACGGTGAGCGCGCTGCCTTGGCGGCTTGTTGTTATCTCGACAGTGTCAGAGGGAGGGTGAGCCGCCCAGATAAATCGCTTGTCTCCAGCGTCACACTGTTTTTCCAGGCGTCCCCGTCATCCAAACCCCTGAACTGTGCAAGGTTATGTTTGCGAGGAAGCCTCTCTTTCTGCACTGAGACACATATTTACATAACCAGAAATGTAGTGTGCTTTGACGAAACCCCTCGGTGGCATCCGCGCAGCCAGAGCTTCACCGCACATACGGAACCCCTTCATGATCGTTTACATAAACAACTTTAAATCTGAGCGGAGGCACAATCCAAATTCATCCATCCAAAAAGCCAAATGCTGTTGTAAGCACTGTCAGCGTGCGCTCGTGCTTCCCGCCAGTGTTGCTCTCACCAACCGCACTCACATTCAATATGAATCACCAGGAACCCGGCTAGCAATGTTTTTTTTTCTGCTTTTGAATGATGTGATTTTGCTCTTATGCTTCATGCAGTAGTGATGGGAGAATATGAGCCAAAGATCGAGGTGCAGTTTCCTGACAGGCTGCATGTCTCGAAAGGATCATCAGTGAAGCTGGAATGCTTCGCCTTGGGAAAGTAAGTGTCACAGTCATTTGCCAGTCACAGCTTTACCCTTCACATAGTCACATTTGTGGAAACTAGGCTTCTTCTTTGTTTGTAGAAAGACTGGATATACGTTGGGCCTGATAAATTATTGGAAACAAGGTCACTACAAATTGATAATATAACCTCTACAGCAGTGGTTGAGTGTGAAAAATAAATAAAAGGATGTTAATCGTTGGCGAGAATGTCGTGTTTTGCAGTTGGAAAGTTCAATTAATCACACCATTTTTTATGAATTTATTTCAACCAAGGTTGCCTTGTGCTTGTCAGTGGGTGCACGGCACATTTATTTATTTATTAATTTATTTTTACAACGGTTATGATGCTGAAAAGAAAGGTTCAAACGGACAAAACAAAGTGTTAAACAATGCAGTATTACCTCAAAATGTGTGTTGTTCATGTGTTATGTCAAGTATGTGCTGTAGATTTAAATAGACAAAAACTGTTGATATTTATAGAAACAATTAAAAAGCATTATATTTACTATGTACCTCATAAATAATTTGCAGAGGCTTATAAATGGTGCTTTTAGTTTGTGAGGCTTCTTTTAAATAGCCTCTGAAAATTATGCCATTGAAACCTCATCAAACATTACAAAATATTATGGTAACAAACAGCCATTGTTACTAGTGATGGCTAGATGATGTATCATGAAACAGTCGTGCAGAGTGGATGAAACGGTGTTGTCCAGAGGCCACTAGATGGCGCTGTTGGTGTAGAAAAGATGTGAGGTTGCATTTAATTAGTCCAAACATTTTACAGCAGACAGCGCCATCTGGTGGCCTCTGAAAATCACGACACTGTTTCATGAAACCTCATCACTAATTGTTACCATTGTCTCTATTGAACACACCTGAAAAAGTAGTTCAGCTGAGCTCAGTAATCATTATAAAAAACTTTATTGATTCTGGTTTTGTGAAGCTTTTTCTGACGTCCCGAGTTTCTCACGTGAGAACTGTAAATGTGTGTTGCACAACATGAGCAGTCTGTCACGAGACCGTGCTGCTGATCTGGGAGCCACATACATCAAAAACAGTGTTTCATTCATTCTGTTCCCTACATTTTATTGTGAAGGATTACTTTGTGCGACATTTGCCATTCCTTATTTATCTACATTCAACATTTAAGCGCTGCTTTTTGAACTGGTACAAAGTATTCAGGTTTTACATTTATGTTGGGAACTGTCCCGTGTGGCCCCTGCAGCCCTGTGCCGTCCATCTCCTGGAGAAGAGCTGATGGAAATCCACTTCCTGGCAAGATTAAAATCAACCCCTCCAGCGGGGTTCTGGAGATTCCATATTTTCGCCCAGAGGACGCCGGCATGTACGAGTGTGTCGCAGAGAACAGCAGAGGAAGAAATGCTGCCATCGGCCAACTCATTTTCCAGAGTGAGAACCATTGGCTTCTTGTTTTTGATTTGAAGACGGTGGCTTACCTTCCCAGTGGATTTGTTTCATTCAGTTACGCATTATTTTTAAGTGATTAAGTTAATGCTGGATAAAGACATGTATAGTCATGTCTTTGTGATCAAGGTGAGAGACGCTGGAACAGGAGTGTTACATCATCCCATGGTGGTGACTCTAACCTCCATTTCCTTAGTCATATTACAAGCATTTCATGTGTGACACGAAAAATTCAGCCAGTACCATGAGGTTTTGCTCGATCCGATCCACTGCTTTGATGTTGCCCACCAATTTGATTGTCATTGGCGAACCGAATGCTGATCCAAAATATCCCAGATTGGAGTGTGCAGATCTATGTCGCTGCCACAGCCACAGTTGTTGTCTGTCAGAATGTGAGGAAACTAACCAGGCTTCTTACAGTGAGGACGTCGAATTTGAAAGTCAGGTTCTCTGAGCTCCAAGTCTAGTGTTGTAGTCGAGGCTGTGTCGAGACCAGAGACTTTGAGGGTCAGAGACTTTGAGGGCGAAGGACCAAACCCAGGCCAAGACCAGTGAGGGCGAACCCGAGACCAAACTTGATACAGAACAAACTGCCAGTTGAAGTGTTAGCATTTGATTTATTTTGAAAACAAAAGACTACTGGTTCTTTTGTGATAAGTGTGTCTATATGACTATATACTTTTCTTTCTGTATTCAGCGTTCGGATTGGTGTCTTGGGGTCTCACAATCTTGAAAGGGTCACAACTACAACGCTATCCAAGTCCCGAGAATTTGCCGTCTCGTCCCAAAAGAAGCACACATTTTCTGAGTCATTCTGCCGCTTGAGTGCTCAAATCTACTCACCGTCCCTTCTAACCCTTAAGGCTCATCGTCTCCAAAATCACACACAAGGGGTTTTAAAACTGTTTCTAAGCAACTATAAGACAAACTGAACAGCAAGTGACCGAGCACATGTCAAAACAACTGCTGAGATTTGAGAGTGTTCTTTAATGCATTGGGTTGTTCACATATTATATTGATGCTCAGTGCTGGCTTGTTAAACCATCAAATCAAATGAACATCTGACAGACAGATCAAGGCATTGATAAAATGTATAAGATAGTATTTAAATGAAGAGGAACAAACGACTGAATGTGGTGCAAAAGCTGGTTTGGAAAAAAGTTTATTATAATTTTTTTTTTTTTCCAGATGTTGAGCATCTGCACTGGCTGCAGACGCTGAAAGATGCTCACATGACGATAGATGCAAACTTGCAGTGGGAATGCAAAGCCATTGGTAAACCTCAACCGGTGTACAGGTGGTTGAAGAACGGAGAGCTGCTGGCAGCTGAGGTCGGTGTCCATGACTGCAGCTGTTTGTTTTTATCTCATATTTAAAGTCTTGACATCATTTGGTTTTTAGTTCTTCATGTTTGCCGAGGTTTTATGAATATATTTTTCTTTTAAAAAAATAGGTTTTTGCTTCACGTCATATTGTTGAAAATGTACTTTGCTCCATTGCATATTTTTTCTTTTTATAATATGGCTGTTTCATAATCCGTGACTTGTGGTCTCTTCCGTGTAGTGCGCTCACAAAACGTAATGTTTTACAAAACAAAACTGTCCCATCTGACAGTAGATAGTAAGTTGAGCTTTCCCCTCAATATCATGAATGAATATATTGTGCATGTTTGTTGCATTCATTTTTGACCACCAAAAAGCATGACTCTGACGAATTACTATTTTGATCTTCGACTACCGTAAAGACTAGTCAATATGTATGTTATATATGCTGTGTACAGCTTGACGAAAACATCCGACACGTCTGATTGTAGTGTTGTAAATAGTCGTTTAAAAATGATAAATAGTACCTGTAATTTGTTATTAAAACGTGTGCTAAACATTTTTTGAAGTTTATTCAAAATATGATTTGAATGTTATGACCATCTAGCATCTCATTTAAGTCTTTGATGTGTCTGTTTAAATTAATGTTACTGTCACTGATCACGTTTCCATGGGTTGCTGTTCACCAATATATCCATCAGGGGGAGCAGCCCACAGTCAAAAGCTTATGACAACAACAAACTCCATAACAAACATGCCTACTGTGGAAGATGTATTGATAATGTACCACTTGCACGAAAGACGAAACAGACCCAGTGTCGTAGGAGGCGGTGGTCGGTGAGGCCGTTTGATATATCGCAAGAGGAGGACAAAGAATTTCTGCCATTGTTATGTCTTCTTTGTGTGTCATTAGAGCTACAGTACGGATCAAGTAGTAACAGCAACACTGCTCCCACAATTTCCGCTACTACTGTTTGGTCCATGTCTGTAAGCTTTGTGGAAACGGGCAGAAATACATATGAAAGAAAACACAGAGCTCGGACACAAGGCTCTGTCCGTATCTATTAAAAGTTGGTAAACTATAAAAGACTATTTCTTGCTACTTCAAAGTTCATGCTGTCAACAACATGTGCAGTACCTAAAAGTACTTTATCACTCTTTGTCGTGAAAACGTCCAGAAAAGCCATTAGCTGTGATCTCATTTTTCAGGGAAGGGTCCAGGTGAATGCAGGGAGACTGACTATTTCCAGGATAAGTCAGTTGGACTCCGGCATGTATCAGTGCGTCGCAGACAACCAACACGGCTCCATCTTCGCCAGCGCTGAGCTCAAGGTTGTTGGTAAGTAATTTGTCTCCTCCTCTGTCATTTGAGCTGAACCGGAGCTGAGCAGACGTACAGATGCGGCGGAGTAAAAGAGAAAAATACAGCCAGCCACTGCTCTGCTCCTTTAGTTTCCATAATTATTCTCATGCAATGAAGGAGGCTGTGTGCCGGAATATCATTTGTGTAATTAACAGAGATGCTCTTGACATTTGGTGCTGATGCACATCTGTTGCAAAAAAAAAAAAAAAAAAAAAAAAATCGCATGACATTAACACGGTCTGCTCTGCAGCGTCGCCACCTGATTTCACCAAGCGCCCCGTGAAGAAGTCCACAGTGGTCCAGCGCGGGGGCGAGGTCGCTCTGGACTGCCGCCCGGATGCGTCTCCGAAAGCGACAGTCTCCTGGTGGAGGGACGGGCAGCTCCTGAAGGACGATAAGAGGTAGCGTATGCATGGCTGCTCATGCTAGCAGCAACATCTGTTCTTGCGCTCATCATCCTTCCGAGGCCTTATTGTCATTTGTGCTTGGAAGCAAGGGGACTTTTAATTACCGTAGTATTACATAATCCTCCAGTCTATAAACACTGGTTACCATCAAGTCTTCAACGTATTTATTATTCCTTTACAGCTTGCAGTCAGTAATTGTTCATTGTGGCTCCTTTTTCAGAACATATCATCATACCGTCTGCAAAGAAAAACAACATATTGAAAGTGGTTGAACTGTTCGCTTGGTCCCACTACTCTGTGGCTCAGTGTGTTCCTTTAAAAAAGAAAAAAAAAAAAAAGGTTGACTGTGTTTTTCTGGGGAAACATGACAGGCCGCACTGTGTCATGATTAAGGACAGAAGTCTGAGCAGATTTTTCTTCTGTTTCTAACCGAGTGTCAGCAGAGCTTGATGTGGGCTGCTTTTGTTGAAGCGTTCGTAATCCTGGCAGGAAACCGCCAAATACGTCTAGTGCAGTATTGAGTCAAGTCAACACTTTTCAGTCTGTCGAGCGTCGGATGAAGCGCCTCAAGGCCACGGTTAAAATGCTCGCTGTTTTACAGTGAACCGATTATGACATTAAAGGGTGATAATTTACCATAAGTGCATGCCATCTAGTGCTTTATGCACTGTGTTGAACTTCTGTAGGTTTTGTTGAGGACAAGGAACATGAATTCCTTCTCATTTTAGTCAGTCGGGTCATGACATGCAGATATTTTTATCACTATTTTACGTTGGCGTGCAGCACACTTTTCACATTCTACACTCGAATTGACTGAAACCTTTTTTACTGGCTGTTTCTGTCTAACTTCTAACAAAATATAAAATTAAATGAATAAATAAATGTATTAATAAATCAAATTAAAGTGTCTTTCACTATAAACTCATGGCAGTTTTGGTCATCTTTGATGCACTATATGGCAAGAAAGTGTTTCAGTTAAAACCACACCGATGTTTGTGACTACTACTGTAGTTAACCAAAAGTTGGCTCGAAATCATTTGTCTGGGTGTCAGAAAGTACTGAACACGATACGGAACGCTGCCCATCATAAAGCCAGAGAGAAGAAAGGAGGCAGAGGGGCGAGTTGTGATGTTTGCTGAATTGATGACGATAAAACGCAGGACTCGAGATGAAGAGAAACCATCTGTCACACCAAAGGAAGAAACAAACACAGGAAATACGTAGACAACTTGTGATGGGTTGGTGAGGTTTCATGAGACGGTCAAGGTTTTCGGAGCTCAGTAGGTGGCGCCTTTTGGTTTAAAAATGTGATGTTTCATTGAAATAGTTGTTCAAAGCCAAGGATTTTACATAGATAGGACACGGTTTCATGCAACAGCCTCTTTGAAATCCCCAAATCAATGCTGCTGTATTGGTAACTTTTGACCAAACTCACAAAGGCCATTTAGTACCTACCCCAGCTGCCAGTCAAAACCACACGTTCCTATTTCCAGGATGCTGAAAACATTAATAATGAATAGAAACAATCAGAAGGCAAAGCTTCTCTGACCATGATATTTCCTACTTCAGCTTATTTTACTGCGGCAGCTCTATCTTGTATTTCAAAGAAATGTTATGCATTTAAATTCTTAAAAAGGTGAGAATGGAGCTGTTTACAAAGATAAAACGTTGTTTGAAACGCATATTTTTTTTCCTCCTCGAGCCAGTAAAATTAGTTTAAGCAATATTATTTTTGGATTTTCTTGAACATGCTCAGAGTTTGCTGAGTCACAACCTTTTGTCGGTTGAACGCACACCCACGGGTGTTTTAAAAGCACCACACGGAAAAAAAAATAATTGTTGTTCTGCCAGGACACATTAACTCAGCAGCCCTTCAAAGGCACTGTGAATATAATATGCCTGTAAACGCTAGTTCAGAGCACTGCGACTTGGCCAATGACCATAATTGACAGGCAGAATTTTTGCTTCCGCCGGCAGACGGAATGCGCTGGGCGGATGTTTGATGACATCGGCCTGTTCAGTCAGAGGAAATGTTCTTTGAATGAAGTAGATGGGCCCTGATGGAGTTTTTTTTATGATTTGTGCAAACCTTTGATGTTGGTCTGTGTTGAAATAATAATATGCAGGTCTTTTATTATTATTATTATTTATTATTTTATTAGACATGTGACGTATGGTGTACAAATCCTGCATATTAAGGCCTTTTGTTTAATTCCGTGGTCCAACAAGAGAGAGTTGTGGTCGTCCAAATGTCTTCGCGAGCAACTCTTACCGGAGGAACTCTTTAGTTTTTTTTCCCCGGTTCGCCGACAAAAAGAAGCAAAATAAAAATGCCAAAATAATTGTCATATTGAAATGATTTAAGTAAGTTTTCTAAACAATTGTTTAAAGTTTCAAAAAACACCTGCGTTTTTCTTGCCTTCAACAGTAGCGGAATTAATAACAGCGCAAGTTTGCGCCAGAAAATAAATACGGCATCCGCCAATGCAAAGCTGCAAGCCTGAGAATCTGCTAATTCCCACAGAATACATCAAGTTTACTAGGGAAAAACGGTCTTTTCACAGACACCGGGATGATTACTCTATGCCTGGGGTAGTGCATTGGCAATAATGATCGGAAATAAATGGTGCGTTCCAGTTCTTCTTGGATGTTTGAAATTCGTAGCTCTGCTCGTGGATAGCTTTCGTGGACGTCGACGTCATCTTTTTCAACCTGGAGTGCGATGAAGTTGGACTTCCAATGTCTGAGGGAAGTGGAAAGCAGCATTAGGGCGTCCAGCTAAAAACAACGGGGCGTCCATTTTCTCATGCTTTTCAGTTCATTTAGCCTCTAGCTAAAAGCCTGTCCTGTAATGAATGTCAATGTCAATAATATTTTTGATGATGGCGCACATGTTCGCATGTCCCTCAGCGCACGGGTTTTGAATGACCCTCAGGTTCTCCGACAGTATGCTAGATCAGGTACTATTGCAATAGTGATTTCAGGGTGGCTGGTGAGGAGAGATGAAAGGGGGAAGGAACTTTTGAAAGGCAAGTTTAGCCACATCGACAAGGCGGAAGTTATTCGCCAGCCAACCTTATGTTAACTTGTTTTGTTACTATCAAACGGAAACGTAGAGCGTCTGAGTTCGTGGAAAAGTATGTTTGAATCTTGGGTTAATGTTCACAAATATGTCACGTCTTCATGAATGTAATCGGTTCTCTTCCTGTTCTCCATCTCAACAGTCTAGTGTCATCCAACAAAGTCTTCTATTTAAGTTGAATTCGTCTTGAACTTATAGTTTTCTTTGCCATTGTCACGAAGAACAGAACACCTGTGAGAAGCAGAAAAAAATAATGTGACATGTGAGAATTCACTCAAGTTAAAACTTCTAAATCCAACACGTAAAATGCATGTGGCCATGTGGAGAATAAAGCAAGGTTGCTGTTTCTTTTGTATACAAAGCCCTGTGTTTCATTCCAGCCAGTGCAACAACGTGAAAGCTGCTATGAAGATGTGCCTGTCTAAAATAACTCCCTTAACCATCAGCAAAGCAAAATCAAACTCTCAAAATTATATCGATTGACGGTAATTCTGTATTAGGAAGTAAATAAAGCACAGACAACTCGAGGTTCACAAATACCTGAGTTCGCAGATGATTTTAACCCTGGTTTTCAACTTGCTGTCTGGTTCTAGAGATCACTGCCTAATCCCTCAGATCAAAAGCAGACGAGTGTTCAGACCCAAGCACAAACTGTTAATGAGTGCAGATGCATGAACCGTTCAAAGACTTGGTTAAGTCCAACTTTGTCCAGAGATCAGACTGGCGGCACTGGCTGTGCATTCAAATCCACCAGCTCTCTTTTGTGTTTCATTTCTACGAGACAGTGTTGAAGTTTTACGTCATTGCGGATGAAGCCAAACTTGAATACAGTTGATAAAACAAACTATTATATTCATTTAAAGTGACAGCACAATGTGTACTTTTGCGTTCTATGTTGACGCCAAAGTCAACTTCGCGCATCGCATGGGTGTTTCATTGGATGCAAATGTTTTCCCTCCCTGTGACGTTCCAAAAGGAAGATTGGATGCCAATCGGGAGCTACTGAAATATAACACCTAATACGTACAATACCATCGATCACGTCTGATCATTAGAAGGAGACATATAGACCAAGTAACACAACCTGAACCCCAACCTCAGTCTTTCCTTTGATGCAACACGCAGCCTACGATGTCAGGAAGGTGGAACATGGCCAATTAGAAGCGTACCTCTGACTGACTTTGAAAATGTCCACTTGCAAATAGCTGCTATTTGAGACCCGGGGGTGAGAGTATGCTGACTCGAGCAATTTCAGCCAATACACTGGAAATAGTCAGTCGCTTTTCAGTTTGCATTTCAAATGAGGGTCTGAAACAACAAGGGTTATTGGCCTAAAGGAAAAGGACTAGCTGTTCTCGCTCCTCGAGGGGACCACCTCGCTTACTACCTTGCTCATCTTCGCCTTCAAGGGGGGCTTGAGAGGTGATGCAGTGGATGGGGTCGTGCTGTGCTCTGCGGGGGAGTTTCCCTCCTACACGGTTATATGCTCGGACAAGTTCTCAGCGGTTCTTCCGGAGAAGGAGCTCACAATGAGGACTTTTTTTTTCACCTCATTTTGCAGAGGCAGGAGAGGTGCCGCTATTGGTCAGTGGTGAGGTGTTAGATGCGATATGATGCAGAGGCCCCTCTTATGGCAGTGTTGGCTCTCCTCAAGTCAGCAACAACCTCCTACTGATACCGATCTCTGATACAAAGCCCTTATTAATGAAGCCCGGACAGACACAGTGGAGCTTCGTCCACATCTGGAAATGGATCCAGCGGAATGAAAATATGACCACGAAGTAAAAATAATTCACACCAAAACATGAAATCATTTCAGTTTGAATTCTATTGAATTTCATGCCACATCAGGGAAAGAGAAGCCGTGATCGGTTGTTTATGCAGTCAGTGACCCTCTTCAACTTGTTCAGAATCTCCAGTCTCCTCCAGCTCCCAGCTCTGCCTGTGACCACTGGGATTGCCTCATTATCATACTTTCCACGTGGTGGTCGTGAGGAAAATGCAAAACATCACCGGGCAGAACCTGTACGTTGCATTCTTTAATGGATAGAAAATAATAATACTAATAAAAAAAAGTCCCGGTGCGGAACAGTTTGTCTACAAAGCAGCTAATTCTTTATGTTTCTGTTTGTTCTCAGCTCATTTCCCCGCGGGTCGTGTTCCCAGCAAGGCCCCATCACTCAGCATTTGATATTTTTGTCAATAAATCATCTCAAAGCACTATGTGTCAGACATGCTCGGCAGGTCTCATCTCTACCCAAGTGAATACACATTTATTCTTGCACGTCGATATCAAATTGTTTGACTTTTTTTTTTTTTTTTTTTTGAGCCGACTGCTCGTCATGTTTCTCTTTGATTTGCCGCCTTTCAAAGGTCACCGCTGGAGCACATTATTTATGCGTAATGTTTACGTGCCGCTCACCTCTGGGAGAGGGTGCTGCTGCGGATATTAAATCGAGGCTCGGAAGGAGTCGAATAAACTTTACGTACTGGGCTGAGGTGTACTTTAGAGCGTTGAAACTACGGGGAATAAAGTTTGTAAACACCGCAGCAGTCGGAGCGAGAAGGTTTTTTTTTTTGTTTGACGATTAATTTGAGAGGAAATAAGAATTGCTGCAAGTCCTTTATAATGAAGATAAGGGCAGAGGTGGGGGTTCTTCTACCAGCCTTCTCTGAGAACTGTAAATGAAGCTCACTGCAGTTGTTTTTTGACTTGCATTTATTTAGCGTTGTCTTCCTCTGCAGCTTTTCAATAGCATCATAGAACTTTTGTGAAAATGTTGCTCCTTTCATTCTTTTTGTAATTACTGATTTATGTGCATTGTGAATGCAGTATTGATACGACTTTATGATTCATTATGTTTTTGTACACTGGGCAATGAGCAAACCAGACCCTTTGACTCCATCTGATATTAAAACAGCAAACATCATGCAAAATCTTGTGATACGATGGAGTCCTTGTTCGAATTGTGTATTGTGTTTTGTTCTCCAGTGAAGGAATTATGCCTCAAATGAGGCCATAAATACACCAGGGTTCCTCTAGTGGGTAACCTTCTGTTTTGTCCACTCTGATACAATGGGTGGCCTAAGTCATCTACTTCCGCCTCATGGCAGTTAACAAAACACTATGAACGGAGAGATTAAAAGTTATTTTCCAGCCTGAAACGTGCCATAGATCTCACATATGATGTGCAAAATTTGACACATTCTAATGCCATCAGATCGCCGCTTTCTGACCGGCATCAAAAGTTACTTTAGGTGTTGCATGAGGTGTAGTGGCGAACTACAATGCTCGTCGCAGGTGCTCACTCAATAGTCGGTCGAGTGAGAGTCAGCATACAGCATAAGCTCTACGGGATCACAGTAAGTTGTCAGCTACTACCTTTCTTAGATGAACACTTTTCGCATCTGCCTTCGTGCTGGAGCAGTCAGGTTCTGCTGTGACGCCACACATGCAACGTTTGATTTGTAGTCTAAATAATTGCGTTTTCACAAGCAAATAAAGCGTAAATTACACAACAAACATAGTCAAAACTCACATCATTATTTAGCATTTAAACTGAGGCACAGCACATGTGTGATCCAGGCACAAGGCAAAGCAAAAATAACTTTCATCTCCCCGTTGACTTCCATTCATTTTTTCCCGATCTTAGTGTCCCATGGAGTGAGGAGACGGAGACTAAGCCTGATATGTCATTTAAAAATATACAGTGACTCATCATGACTTTCTTGTTATTTAACAGTTGCCTAGTTCTGATTGAGAAATTGCTACTATCGCCAAACAAGCTATTAAACATGCTCAACCTGAAAGCAGAGGCCGCCAGGAAAGGAGTATTGAAAGATAAAACTGAGAGATTAAAGAGAGTAGGGAGAGAGAGAGTGGGAAAAGAGACACGGATTGTAAACATTTGTTCTTTTGTTTTCTTCGATTTTATGTTCTTGAAATACACTGATAGAGTCCTACATTGCAACATATTTTCAAGACAAAAACTTGAAAACCCCTTTTAAAACTAAACTGGATATAGCCGCGAAGAGCATTCATAATTCGCTTTAAACAGTAACAAGTTTCCATGAGATCCCATTATTATTTTTTCTTATTCTCAGTCTACAGTCAGAAAAAAAGACTTCATGAACAACAAATGTGATAGTTGAAGCCATCTATCCCGAGACCGAGTCATAACCGAGAACAAACTGGATACAAAGCACAGAACCATTTGTCTCTTTGTCATATTGAAAAATACATGGACTCCTTGCAGATGGAAAGGCCAACTGGGCTGCAATAGAAAGCTCTTGTCATTCTTTTCAAAATGATTCATGAGTGTTGAGGCACCAATGACTGCAGTCTCGGAAAAATTAAGTGCTGAAATGTTTCCATTAACAATCTGCTAAAATGTCAAGGAGTCACATCTCAAACAACTTTCTTGCGCACACTGAGCATTAGCTTATAATGCGTGCCCCCACCATGTCATTCTGCTGCTCCATTCTATTCATGTTCAAGTAGCAATCAAGTGTTCTAAATGACGCTTTTCAACCATCACTGGCTGAATTTGTGCCTTGTAGCCCACATTCTCGGAGCAATTACGCCTCGATCCAGCATTTGAGATCAGGGTTTCAGCTGCTTAACACGCGTTAGATTTGTTCTGTTTATGCGTTCGTGTTGCAAAAGTTGAGGGCAGCTCCAGGTTTCAAACAACGGTGTGTTCCTCCCCTACAGTGAGTGTCCTCCCCTTCAGCTCGGATGATCCTTGTCTTAAGATGCATGCAGACCAGAAAATAGATCTTTTTTCACAAATATTTCTCAATGATATGTGAATATAAGACCCGCAAGTGCGTGTTTCATGTCGTCCTCTCTCAGAAACCATCTTGGAAAAGCCAGTGAGAGATGTTTGTTTCTCCTTAGACGGACCATCATGCTTGACGGCACTCTCCGCATCAACAACCTCAGCAAATCTGACGAAGGCAGATACACGTGCGTGGCCAGGAATCAATTTGGAAAGTCGAGCAGCTCCGGGACGCTGGTGGTCAAAGGTTGGACTCCACCTATTTCCGTCAACTTTCGTTAAAGGGACATGAGACATATTCACTGGAGTATGAAATTGATCGTGAAATATACAGACGCTTTATGTTCCTGCCTTTTGACAGATGTATATGTCTTCCATGTCAGCTGCGAGTTATTGTTCCTGAGGGTCTCAGAAAGATTCATCTACAATTCTATTATATATAAAGAACTGCTTTAACGTCAGCATCTAATTTTGTTGCTCCTCTTTTTCTGTCTTGGGTTCACCAGAGCCCACCAAGATTATAGTTCCACCGCTGAGTCTGGACGCCAGTGTGGGCCAAAGCCTCGTCCTGCCCTGCGAGGTTTCCAGCGATTCCTCCCTGAGCCCCGTCTTCAAGTGGTTCTTCAACGGCAAGAGTGTTGATTTCGGCAGACAGGAGAACTTTGAGATGATTGGAGGGGTGAGATTTTGGTTGCTCTCAGCGTTTTAAAGTGGTATAAAGAAAAGGAAATGCTGAGGAGTGAGTGGAGAGGTTCATCATGAGATGAGGATCTGGTTGTGTCTGTGTCTTGGTGAGAGACAACAGAGTGAAAGTTTCATGTAAGTTTCAATGGTGCACATACGCCATGTCCAGAGAATTATCATACATTGTCAAATACCGTATTTTCTGGACTATAAGCTGCAACCTTTTTCTCGCAGTCTGAACCCTGCGATTTCTAAAACGATGCGAATTCAATACCATATTTAAAACACCAGCACTTGACAGAGCGCAGTGAGTTTTCTGGTGCTCATGAAAGTGAAACTGCAGGAACCAGGGGTCACTCGCCACTCTGAGCGTGACATTCAGAACACGAAGCGTATTTCCCAAGAAATGATCATTAATTTCACCGCGCCAGATGAGCAGCCTTTATCAGGTGTTGTTTTAAGACGGAATCAACCGCGGCCGAATCTGCTGCTGTGCTGTGTGTGTCAGATGCAGCGTTCGCGGTCCACCACCTGAATCTGAAACGTTTGCAAGCGTCCAGAGTGAGAACTTTCATGAAAGAAGTTGAAGACAGCTGCTTCA
This sequence comes from Synchiropus splendidus, assembly GCF_027744825.2. Taxonomy (NCBI): domain Eukaryota; kingdom Metazoa; phylum Chordata; class Actinopteri; order Syngnathiformes; family Callionymidae; genus Synchiropus; species Synchiropus splendidus. The sequence goes on from NC_071339.1 coordinate 5,954,554, forward strand.
GCTGAGTGCTCTCCCTGTCTCTCGGAGCATCCCGAGGTTTTACAGTCTAAAGCGCATGCTCTTTGCTGGCAAAAATATTGAGCCTCGTCACATGAAACCGATGACATCACGGGCGTTTTATTTGCCTTTAAAGCGCTCAAATTGCACTGTTTTCGCCCGCGTGTCCGCAGCTCTGCCAACAGAGACGATCTGCTGGAGGGTGAAAACAGCACTTTTTGAACACTTTAAATGTAAATAAGATGTGAGGAGTTCATGACTGGGGTTCAGAACATTGGCAAGATTGTTTCATCAGTCAGTCTCAACTCATTCAAAACTAGAACTAGAGGATTGCTAGAAGTGGTCCTCATGCATTTTCTGTGGCGCAGACAGCAACAGTGCACCTGCGGCTTCTAGACCGGTGCGGCTTATGTATGAGAAAGATCCGTTTTCCTTCTTAGATTTGGTGTGTGCGGCTAATATTCCGGTGCGCTCTATAGTCCGGAAAATACGGTAATTGTTAATAGTGAGCTGCTGAAAGCATAGTGCTGCCGGTTTTATTCCAACTTGCGGAATTTTTTTTCAGTAAACTCCTTCACTGTGAACTCCACACAGATCGGACCATTTGATCCTGTAATAACAAGAGAGGTTCATCAAAACACAAGTGGTTGTTCCTGAAAACGTGAGCTGCATGTGCTGTGTTTATGAGGCCTTTACAAATTTAACTTGGCAACTCAATGGCCTCCCTCGGGATCTAATTTGAGCTGTACTTTCCTACTCGAGTGACCGGGATGAGCTCTTCAGAGATCAGATTTTGGAGTTGACTGAGTCTGGTCCAACACGCACTACTCCCTACTACTCACCGATTCTTTCTTGTTGGCTGAGAAATGCATCAACTGCGGCAATAAATGAGACATCCAAGAGATTATTTTTACTTTTTTCCAATTTTTCAAATTCATGAAAATCATGTATTCAATACATGACACCTGGTGGGTTCACCTTTGTGTGCTGCATGGCTTAGAACACAAACCTCCACCACCGCATACCATTAAAGACCACGTTGATGTCCACCTGATGAGGTTGCTACTTTTTTAACGTTTCCGATCTTTTGATGCCACTACGGAATCATGCGAGAAGGATTTCCAGAGAGTGAGTGAAGTCACAGCTTGTGCACGTGCAGCATCTTCCACTGTGGTTGCAGCTACTGAGACTGCTAATGTTGCTAATGTTTTGCATCCGTCTTTCTTCAGTGGTGTCTCATGGGAGAAGAATTACCGTAATATCTTAACTATGATCCGCTAATCCAGCTAATACATGGATTTTACAGACTACAGAGCCTCATGTTGCCAAAATATTGAGCGTCGTCACATCAAACCAATGAAGTCACAGCCGCTTTATTGACATTAAAGCTCTGAAACTGCGCTGTTTTCGCTCGAGTGTCTGCAGCTCCGGCCACGGAGCTGGTCTCTGAAGAACCAGAGACGAGAAGCAGCAGATGAGACTGGCTGTGGTGTCGGAACTTGAGTGAAAACAGGGCATTCTGGGTGCTTTAATGTCAATAAAAGATGTGAGGAGTTCATGATTCAATGAGATTCATGACTCAGTCTCCATGCTGGAGCCTGTTTTCAAAACTAGTTTAGAAGTGACCCTCATGCAATTTTAAGCACCACTGACCTTTCTACAACGCAGACAGCACCACTGCACCCGCGGCTTATAAACCACTGCGGCTGATGTATGAACAAGGTCTGTTTGCCTTCTTAAATTTAGTGGGTGGGGCTAATATTCAGGTCCACTCTATAGTCTTGAAATTATGGTACAGAGAGACATTTTGTTTATTTATTCTATTCTATCTATTTTATGAAAACCTTTAAACATAGTTGTCTCTTCTTGCTGCCCCTCTCTCTTCAATGTGAGCCTTAAAAAAAGGTATAGAGCATTATCTACGTAAATGAAAGAACAAACTCATCAATGTCCATTTTGGGTTCAGACGTATTTGCAGCCATTGTAGCAACAATCAAGAATCGTAACTTAAAATCTAAATGGAAATATAAGCCTTCAAGAAAGTCAGCTGCAGAAAATGTTGACCCTAAAACCTCACTTTGAATGATCAGTCAAAAGTTGTTTATCATTTAGAAAATACACCTTCAAGTTTGTTTGTTTTTTTTGCCATGCCCCCAGCTGCTCTGCACCGGATGGAAGAAGCCGACTCAGCTTGAAGTCTCACAGGACACGATACTAAAGGGCTGTATTTAGAAGTGCAAATGGTTCGCTGAACAGGAATAGTTAAGGGAAACGTTTTTTGGGGCTCTTTTGCCAGCAGCCTGGAAAAAAATACATTCACTTTATGCAATTTTCCTTTTTCAATCCGCCAACTACGATGACATTTCTGCGGGCAGAAGGTAAACATGTGCAAATCAATCAGCCTCTGCTTCGACAAAGGCGCTTACATTGCTATGATTACGAGATGGAAGCGCGCTCTCGTTCAGGTCGACTGAAGGCGCTGTAGAACGCTGACATTTCCTCTGCGAACTCCATCTCATCACATTCGGTCTCCCTGAAGAAGAGTGCCTGCTACAGTACATGCCAGTTGTCTGGAGCCATCTCTCTGAGCTGAGACATAAATAAAAACGGATTTTAAAGGACTCACAATGCAACACTGAATTAATTTGTTTTGGTTATATTTTATTCGTGCCAGACTGATGGTGAATCCTCCGAGCTTCCCTTCTGGAGGATTTACAGCCCACGACTGAGAGAGACACATTTCATATTCACCCAGGGTTTACTGCATTTTAAAGTTGATGTTTTTGTGGCTTCTTTTCAGGGATTTGCTGGTGACCTGATGCTGAGGAACGTTCAGCTGAAGCACTCGGGGAAATATGTGTGTATGGTGCAGACTGAAGTTGACACAGTCTCGGCAGCGGCGGATTTGATCGTCAGAGGTTTGTTGTTTGTTTCTTCTTTCCTGTGAAGTGCCATCGCTTTGTGGGAAGAGTCCACCGAGGTGTTCTTGACTGTGAGAGCTGTTAAAGCACGTGAACAGGGTCTCTATTTATCTGACAAATATCCCCATTTTTGCAGTTGAACATAGATTGACAACCTGAAAAAAAATAGATGTTGGAATAGTAAGTTTCCTTTAGGTACAGCATACGACAGAAGTTTGGACACACATCTCATTCCATGTGTTTTCTTCATTTTTATGACAACTTGGGCTTTCACTAGTTTAAAATAAAAATCGCAGTTAATCGCGTTAAAACTTGTTTTAGAACTTTTCAGCGCCTCTGAGGTTATTCTAAAGAATATTCTTGGCGGTATCTTTTGTGTCGCGATGTACTAAACAAATGTTTGTGTTGACAACATCTTCCTTTGAGTTACATTTAGAACAGACACAAAACGTTTTAACTTGAGATTAAAATTTCATTTAAGTCATCTGGGATCCACGTTTCAGACTTACAGTTTGTTCGGCCTAGTAATGTAAATCGATGAAGGGCCCGTGTTAAAGCTCAGGTGAAATCTGTGTCAAGTCTAGCTGCTAGTTTGAGAAGGTAGATAGACACTTTAATGCAGTGTAACTGGGAAAAATACTGGCTAAAACAAGGATTGAGCAAGGTAAAGTTTTCTTTCTGTTTTGGAGCATATGATGGGACCTAAAACGGAACCTAGTGCCACGCCAATGATAATTTTAGTGACCAGTATTCTGTTTTCAGTTTTGTGTCTCAGATTCTTGACATATTTTATGTAGTCGATTCTTTGACTGACTTGAAAATTTTGGTTCTGTGCCTTGCTTGGATGAACTGATGTGAATTGACTGATGTCCTGTCATGCAGCGATGTTAACTCAGATGGCTCTGTTTGACACTTCGGCCCGTAGGACCACCCGGTGCGCCGGAGAGCCTGGTCGTGACTGACATCGGTGACACGACTGTGCAACTATCCTGGGGCTCCGGGCCAGATAATCACAGTCCCGTCACTTCGTACATCCTTCAGGCACGGACCCCGTTTTCGGTTGGATGGCAGACTGTGAACACAGGTGAGTTATTGATCCCACTATTACAGTTGAGTGTGAATCACAGTGTGCTACAGGGTGACCACGCCATCCCTTAACCTTTTAAAAAAAATGCATGACAAAAGTAAGAGAACATTTAAATGACCAGCAAGGATTTCGTTATTACATGTTTTGCAATAATGTTCATGTTATTCAGTCCAGTTAATACTGCAAATATGGAAGATTTTCACAAAACCCAGCTAAAAGAATAAACAAGAACCGTTCCATTAGTCTTAGTTATTTTCTGACATTTTATGGTACCTGTCTTCCTCATTGCAGATGGGATTTAAACTTCACCACAGAGTCTCATTTATTACCTTTGTTAAAGGTAAAACCCCCTGCATTAGTTATGAATCAACTCTCTCCAAAATACAATATTTATTGATGGTTAAATGAGCTGATGTAAAATCTGTTTTATAGTAAATACAATATTAATTTAACAATCACAAACTAACCTTATAGGAGGATCAGCTTTATGTTTGTGATACAAGCTTGCAAAAAGTGTAAATAACACCCCAAACATTGCCTGAAATACTGCGAGAAAAATAGGACACATTTATACAAAAACGTTTTGTTTAAATCGTGGTGCGACACAAATGACGGACGTCAAATTTTGAAACATAAAACAAAATACAGGAAGGCTAAGTGCAAAAGTGGCAGCACGGTGAGCTGATGATGGGTTGTGCTGTGGTGTCTCTGCAAGACGGTTTGAATCCAGCGGGAAGCAACACTGTTCGAAGCAAAGCTTTCAGTTTATAGCCTGTATGTTCACCTTGTTACTGCCCAGTTTCCCCCAGCAGTCCAAAATCATGCCGAGTGTAATTGGTATCTTTAAATTGTCCAGCAGCTTTTATTTAAGGCTTTCATTTAAGAATGCCCCCACAGGCGGGTCTCTATATTTCTACCAGTAAAGCATCCAAAAGTAAAGTGTCCTCTCAAATCTAATTTCATAAACCTACATGCAATGGATTCTAGAATTCACTGTGTATCGCCTGCCGCGCAGATTGTGACTAAAGGACACGGTTAAAAAAGTAACCATTGAACATTTAGCTGCCGCAGAGCTGGAAATTTCCCTCAGGAGTTCGTAAGGAAAAACAAGACAGTTAAAGACCAATTTTTTTTCATGTAGTTTCACTGGTTGAAGGCAGCTGTTAGAGTGTGTAAGTAAGACACATACGTATTGTACTCATTCCATGTTAAATAAAATGTAGTCGACAGGCTTTTCTGTATTGTTATAATCATTATTAGTATTATTATTAGTAGTATTATTATACTGTTAAGCAGGGGTGTAACAATTCATTTTTAACAATTCGATTTTTGCCAGTAGGAAGCTATTTGTTTTTATGGTAAATAAAAATTGACCCTCCCCCTGGATTAAAAAATATATATATAATTTTGCTAACTTGACTGCTGTTCTGTGACAGCCAAAAACACACTCTCTCAGTCAACCTGAATGAGAGGGAGCATCCATCTTGCAATTGCATTATATGCGCCTTTGTTGAAAGAGAGATGGATTGATACACCAGGAAGTGCTTCTGCACGTTTTTTTTTGTTTTGTTTTTTTTTTTCTCTGAAATAGTGTCTTCGTTTTCCAAGCCCAGTAGAAGGCATGTTCTGCTCTAACATCGGATTAGAACAGCCATTTCAATGAAATCTCGTCTGAACCAAAGGTGCCACCTACTGGGCTTGGAACATGAGGACACTGTTTCATGAAGCTTCATCAGCCCATCACGATTCAGAAGTCCCATTTTTAAAAATATAATTACTAATAAAATGTCATGATTACTCCCTGCATCCAGAAAGTAAATAGAAAAATATGCTCTTTTTTTGATCGTTCTTTTAACACTTTTTGGTCTATTTTATTCTATTTCTAAGGACCGCATTTCATAGTAACTCTACACAGTTGGGACAAACAAATCTTTTGTTTTACAACCTCTCGTGAAGCATCTATCAAAATCTCCCAAATGCAGCTGAAATGTGCAGACTGTAACTTGGATTATGAACTTTACAAATGTCAGCGTTGTGCTGTGAATTTCTTGAGCATTGTGGACAGATATCGAACACACAAACAAAGGAGACACAACTCACTTCTAAATTCTTTAATCCTAGTTCCTGATTCTGTGCCTGGACAGATGATGCATGCCACGGTGACAGAGCTGAGTCCCTGGGTGCATTATGAATTTAGGGTGGTGGCTATCAACAGTGTTGGTGTTGGGGAACCCAGCACGCCATCCAAACTGGTGCGAACCAAAGCTGCAGGTATCCTAATCTTTTCATTTGAAGCTTGAAGTAAATTCAATGTTGAGTCACGCATTTTTGGTTGTTCCAAGGGTGAAGTTGTGATGGGTAGATGGGGCATCATGAAACAGTGTTACAGGGTTGATGAAACAGTGCCCTAATTTTCAGAGGCCACTAGATGGCGCTCTTGGTTTAGAAATTATGTGAGGTTTCATTGAATTAGTTCTTCAAGTCCAAACATTTTACAGCAGATAGTGCCATCTGGTGGCCTCTGAAAACCAGGGCGCTGTTTCATGAAACCTCATCTACCCATCACTAGGATGAACCGCGTAGATTGCTGCTGTTTTTGATTCAGTTTCACCTCTCTGAGAATTTTTGTGTTTATTTATGTCAACAAAGCTCCAAAGGTGGCGCCAGTAAATGTGAGCGGCGGAGGAGGAGCTCGAGGAGAGCTTGTCATCACATGGGAGGTAAGATGAGGGAAATGTTTTCATGATCCATTTCTGATCGACCTCTCACACCTGCTGGAGCTCTGTCAAACGTTGGGCTTCCATATGTAAACTTGAGTTGTTTATGGTTGTGTGGTGCATGTGTTCTTTCATCTAGATACAGTACCTAACAAACTGCTTCCTGCTGAGCAAAAACATTGAAATCACAACCCCCTACAGTTCCCACACACTGAGCCAGGCACGGTTCTGTTCATATGGACAAACACAATAAAGCGCTTTTTTATCGTTACGGTATCGTAAAGGTACAAGGAAAGGCCAACTCCCCATTAAAGGACTTGAGAAAACATTGATCTTCACCCTGATTGTAACAGATTTTCATAATTTACTGCTTGTTTTTCATCATTTGTGAGAAACTGTTATCAGATACCACCTAGTTTGACAGTGTAGCTTCTAAAGTTTCTCCCTCAATATCTCTTGCATATGAGATTTCTATGTGGTTTTGGAGGATAGCAACCTTCAGAACATTTAAATGCAGTTAATCTGCATTTAATAAGGATTTCAGGGATCATTTCCTCCACCTGAATGTTATAGTTGTCTGTTTCTAAAAAGATGTCGGTCAATTTTTAGTGGTGTACGCCATCTCAACTGACTCCTTTCAACGCGTAGAAACAGTGGCTCTACTTCAAGTCTCTCCCTAGTGACAGAACTCCTCACCCTATCTCTAAGGGAGACGCCCACCACCCGCCGGAGAAAACTCATTTCTTGTATCTGGGATCTCATCCTTTTTCTGTCATGAGCTGCTTGGCGAGGGTCTGTTTTCTCAGGGTGCCTCACAAGTTTGACATTTTTTTGGGTGCGTTTCCGAATCCTGTAGAGGCTGCTGCAGTACATCCAACCGACAGTCAGCATAAACAATCTCAGCTTCACTTCTTTTTTTTACAACTCTCTAATTGAATTCTGCTGCACCCTTGTTTCGAGGCGCAACATTTATCATCCCTCTTTTTTCACAGCCGGTCCCAGAGGAAGTGCAGAGTGGGGAGGAATTCGGCTACGTCGTGGCTTTCCGCCCACTCGAGACGAGCACCTGGAGCCAGACAGTTCTCGCCTCACCTGACGCGTCAAGATATATTTACAGGAATGACAGTGTCGCGCCGCTGTCCCAGTTTGAGGTGAAAGTGGGGGTCTACAACAGCATGGGAGAAGGGCCTTTCAGCCAGGCTGTCAGGGTGCTCTCCGCTGAAGAAGGTTTGTGCCTTCCTGCAACACTGATGCTGCTCATGAAAGAAAAGGCTTGTGTTCTGCCGTAATTGCCAGTATGTATAATTCATGATTCATTCTATTCAGAGCCGTCAGAGGCTCCATCCAGAGTGCACGCTCGCGCCGTGTCCTCCTCGGAGATCAAGGTGAACTGGGAATCAATCTCCTCCGGGGCCAGCCGCCAGAAGATTACCGGATATGAGGTAGGGAAGAATATTCAGACGCGCAGCCTACATGAATCCAGGCCTGACTGAGTGTACAGATAAGCTGCTGTTGGTTTGAGTGACACCCCGGCAGCAGGGGAATATCCCAATGTTTAAAGAACAAGTGGAAAGAGCAGAATTATTTACAGTTAATGTGAAAGATGGAGAGATCCGTCGGCAGCTGCTCCCAACCCGAGGCTGGCTGACAGCTGCTGTTTCAAAAGCAAATTACAAATCTGAACATGCAAACACCGTTCATCATGGTCCTCATAAACACCCCGTCTCCAGGGGATCGGTTGTGTTGATCACAACTGCTTACTCATCATTTACAGCGTAGCATCCGGCACTCAGAGGCCAGGTCCCTGTTGGGAGGTGACTGGAAGTGTTTGGGCTGGAATTAATCACAACCTCAAAAATATCCTTGCAAAAACAACATTTACAGTTGGGATTTGTGACTGAAGAATAAATCAGATGTTTATCTGTGGAGCCTTTTTTTAAATTTATAAGAACTCCAAAATGCTAAAGATGAAAAATGATGGTAAAAATAGTGATGATCCAAAGAAGCTTCGCGGACTACTTTCTCTTTCTTTCAATAAATGGCCACAGCATTATTAAGCAGAGGTGAGCACTTCAAATATTACAAAAATACCGTTCAATTCTGAGACAAAAACGTATAGTAAACAAATGTAAATTAAATTAAATCATAGTACAATTCTAAAACTCAGACTCAGACTTCCCTCTTCTCAAAAACATCCTCTGCCTCATTCGAGGGAACACATTAACATGAAGCTTTACATCTTGACTAACCACCTTCTTCACACCGACATAGTGAATCCTTATGACTGAAGCTGCTGGACAGATCCTCAATTGTGGACTGGACCTAGACTTCGACTAACATGTATAAGTGCGCCAGTTTAGTTCAATAAGCAGGGAACACCTGTAAGTGAAAGCAACTTCATCTGTTGGAATATTTCCACTCTTCAATAAAAAAGTTGCATCTTGGTTTCCACTCGAGTGACGCCTCACTGATCAATCGCTAGTGACTGAGACATTCAGAATCTTCTCTCCTGAATGTTAATCACAATCCAAATGAATAGTTTATCTTTGCAAAGCAAATCTTGAACGACGTGCCAAAACGCTTTGCATGCAGACATTCAGCTTTGCACTGAGCCCCTGGCGATTGAGCACGTTGCCTCCAAAGCTGCGTCATTTCAGTTTCACCTTGCTCTCTCGCAGTCAGGTTCCCTCCCGTTTGGCTAGAGGATGTGTCACATTGCTGAGATAATTTTATGCTTTCATCATCCGAGACAACATTTTCAGAGGCCGATTTGCTTCCTGGGTGCACAAGTTATTAAGCCGTCAGAAACGTGCCCACGTGTAAAAAGATGTTTCACCTTTTGTTCATCTTCAGTACTTGGATCATTGATATTCTTTCTGAAGCCCCCGGTTTCACTTGAGCCAAAGACTAAAAGACTAATGTGCGGACGGAACCGTTTATGGCTTGTCATTGAAATTGCTAAAGCAGGTTTCTCATAATAGCCCCCCTGCTGGGTGGATGGAGGGCGGACAACGCATGAGCGGTTAAGGTTGCTGGGAGCCTTTGAGATTTGTCTAATGAGGGGGTGTAGAAATAACATGTCATTTTTAAAGGTCTTGAGGAGCATTTCGTCCAAGTCCTAGAAAAAGCCTCAGTGCAACCTTTTTATCCATTCTCCCCCGAGTCCATGCTGTCTCTTTATTTGCACCAACAAAGCGAATGGCCTTATCCCCAAGGGATGTCGCGGTGAGTCCCACACACAAGTCAAAGTAGGACAACAGCTTAAGTCAGGAAAAAAAAAAGCCTGTTTCATTCATAATATCTGCTCTCAAGTCTCTGCTAGATTCCTGGTTTGTGCTTTGTGTGAGTTGTGAAGAGTTGACTGGAAAAGACAGTATACTTTTATTGTGGCTCTTACGAGAAGTTATTTTGTTGCTTTATTCATCTTTAGTATTTTAACAGACAAACAAAAACGTATCAGCAGTCTGGACTATGAAGTGGTATGTTTATGCTCTCAACTAGTGATGTGTAAATGAGACATCATGAAACAGTATTGCAGGGTTGATGAAACAGTGTCTTGGTTTAGAAATGATGTGAGGTTTCATGCTGTTCAACTCCAAACATTTTACAGCAGACAGTGTCATCTGGTGGCCTCTGAAAATCAGGACGCTGTTTCATGAAACTTTGTGCCACCTTTCAATACTGTGTCATGAAACCTCATCACACACAGTTTGATATGGTATGTCGTGTAATCTGATCATACATGTTTTTCCAATTACTCTTTAAACTGTCTTACAGATACAGCTCTAGTTGTGGTGCAGCTCTTGGTTCTGACTCTTATTTATCCAGAAAGTGGTGTTACAAAAGTTCGAAGACTTAGAAAGGCAATTCAGAAACTTTTTTTTTGTTTGTTTTAGGTTTGGAAAACTGTACATATGTGATTTTAACATCATTTACAGCAAGTGACGAACATTGCTCTGACCCAGAATCACTCCAGACCTGTCAAGTTGCTTCTTATATATGGTTCCAATTTATGGTGTCTCAGGCGTGAACTCTTTCCTGACAGTTCCTGACTGTGATGGAGGGATACTGCTGCCGTACAATGCTGAGCAGAGGAACACCAAGTTTCGCTGTGTTACAGAAGTTAATAATTGTCCTCTTCTGTTTATTTCGCTCGAAATACCTTTTTTTTTTTGGACCTTTTTTCTGGTTTTACAGTGGTGGTAATGACTTCTATTGATGTTTATATCATCTCTACCCGTAGCTGAGTTGGATCTCGCCATGGTGTCACCGTCAAGTGACCAGCGCCGCTCACCACTAAAATGGCGCAAGAACATTCAGACAAGTCAGTGAAATCCCACATGAAAATCCCTTTTCAAAGGCGAACTTATCATGAGAAGCACAATGTGAAAGAGTCAGAGCGTGGATTTTGTGATAACACATTATGTCTATTTTGGGTTTATTGCCTCCCCTGGAGTATACCATGCTGTTTTCTTGCGGGTCTTCAATTCAGCATTGGCAAGATGAAGCTATTGAAGTGAAAAGGCGGCGTAGTTTCCAAGATCATTTTCCTCGCAGAGCTCTCAACACTCGCCTCCAACAACGTGGAACAAAATGCACCCAAGTAATGTCCCCTCTCAGCAGTAATATAACTTTACTGAAGGCCTCTACATCATGTTAACCACACCACTCTGTTATCTGAAAGGCCTGTTATTGGACAGGCCTTCAGAGAGTCACTGCACTCGCGCCCCGTCGTTATTAATCCAAACTAACTTTCCATTGGACAGTGAAAGTAAAATCAAGAGTCAGCATATTTTTGTTTCTGTTGCCTGCTTGACAATCCGTCATCTCAACATCTGCAATATAGATCCCAGACTACTTCCAGCAACGGAGCGCCCCGGTCGTCACGGTTGTCTGCTTCGGAGCTGTGCCGGCGAACTTCTCTGTCAGCTGATTTTAAAAAGACAGCACAGCGAACATTTAATCCAACTGTTATTACCAGACTGGAGATACTAGGATGAAACGCTACATCCAGAATGGTGTTGAAAAATAATGGCTTTTTTTTTTCTATCTGCTCTTGATTTACCAAGACTTCACAGTGCTTCATTTCTCGCTCTGGAGATTTGTGAATGAAGTCGACCAGGATCTCACAATGTCCTATAGAAATAAAGAACTACACCATTTTTGGTTTGTTTTTAAAGCCAAAATATATTTGTTTTGTGAAGAAGTGAGTGTCAAATATTGACCTTCACCTGCTGACCTGTGATTTTAAAATTCCGATTTTAATGTTGACAATATACAACTGTAGACGTACTGTTGTTGTTCAGAGCGTATAAGAGTATGAGTCCGACATTTGGTTGGTAGTTTATAGACTGTTTTTTTCCATGGGTAACAGAGTCGACAGGGTTATCGCAACGCCTTGAAACAAAAATAAAACAGTCAGTGGAGTGGCTGAATACAAGCTGCTGTCAGGTATATAAACAGCAAAACACCAGCTGCAGTCTCCCCCGGTTTTTCTCTTCATACAACTCTGCTGACCAAAAAATGTATTCAGGATCCATCACAATGCGCCGACCCTCAGAATACAGATCCTTATGGTGACTATTCCCACAGCCAGGGAGGTGGTGTTGTTCATGGAGTTTATGTCTCTGTGCAAAATCACTTGAGAAGCTTTTGCCCATAGACTCACTGCTGTCTTGCCCACTCTGTAGCGCATGCTAAGTGAGCGAGTTTTGGAACTGTAGATTGAAATCATGATATCAATGCATCTTATTACAAAGATAGTTGAAATGTGGGGCGATAGCAATGACTGAAAATCACCACCTGTGGGAATGAGAAACATGGTGAAAGTTTGCTTTTCTGTAATACGTCCCATTTTCTTCTATATATTTTCTATTATCTATTGACACAGAAAGTTGGAGCTGCTTACTCCTCTTACTCCAGAAACAATGGCAGCAAGTAGCAATAAAGTAAATAAATAAATAAACACAAATAAAATAATAAACACAGTGCTGCGAAGTTATGTTTCACAACAAGCTGTTTTCAATTTTGTTGTCAGGTCCATGTGATTAAAAATAATTTCTGTTTAGCAGCAGAAGTAGGTCATTGGTCATAGTGAGCGGCTCATAGCTCAACAACATCATATAACATTTACTCTCTGACACTCATGTCATTTAATCCAGTGAAGAGGCGAATTCTCACTGAGCGTCTCTTCATTTTCACTGCAAAGAAGATGTGTTGTAACACCCGTCCTGATGTGAAGTTCGTAGATGATCGGCTCAGACAGGCTGCTAATCTTACTCTTCTTCTCCTCTTCTGCTGATGGGAACAGCAGTAGACATAGGAAGTTCAGCAGCTATCAGAAATGTTCTCTTCTCACAGGTGTTCATTTGAATCTCTAACGTTGGCAGTTCCTGTCTACACCCGGGAAAGTCTTCAAATACATCTTGAACTTGAGTTGTGTTGGCTTTTAAAAGTTAAAATAAAGTACAACAAGGGGAAAGAGCGGGGAAGGTGACGGCATAGCTGGTGGTCCGCACTAACTCTCCTGCCTTTCGTCTAGGTTCTCTTCTGGGAGAACGGCTCAGAGCAGAGCGAGGCGGGAAGTGTAAGGGTTACAGAAACCACGGCGAGGCTCGCTGACTTGAAGGCCGGCACAGTCTATCTGATCTCAGTCAGAGCCCAGAACAGCGCTGGTTTTGGACCCTGCAGCCCTGCTTTTAATATCACCACCAAGAAACCCCGTGAGTTGAAAGGAGCAATGTGCTCATTACATCATTCATCTGCTTACATTTCACTTGTTTCAGTTAAGTCCACATTCTGGAAGGTAAGAGAGGTGAAACCTGAATAATATTTAGTCACTTGTCAAAATGACTCGCGTTGTTGTGTGGTGTCAATTGTGTTAGTATTTCAAATATGTAATCGGTTACTCATATTTACACCGCTCAGAATGCCAACTGAGCACATGACAGTGTCAAGCTACACCTCTTCTGTGCATCACTTTCTGTCTCACTGCACGATCTTCGTCAGAGTATGAAGAATCTCAGTCAGTAAAATCCTTTCTTGCTCTCTGTTATGCTTCCACTACGATATGGACTGGGCAGCGGTTTTGATATACTCTTTACGACAGATGGGTAGATGAGGTTTCATGACACAGTATTGAATGGTAGATGAGGTTTCATGAAACAGTGTCCTCATTTTTAGAGGCCACTAGATGGCGCTGTCTGCAGTAAAATGTTTGGACTTGAACAAACTAAACTCTGAACCGAGAGCGCCACCTAGTAGCCTCTAAAAATACTCTTGTTTCTTTTGCTGTTTCATGATACCTTATCTACTTATCACTAGCTGTAGAGATGAATCAGAGGTTTTTGAGAACTTCAGCTCTTGTGTAATGTTCCTGCAACGGTTGGTAGTCATCACAAATGGCTCAAAATTTATGGATGAAATTCCTCGTATTAAGCGAAAATGGCCAGAGTTCCCAAATGCCAATAAAAGGCTGCATCTCTCAGATGAATTGAAGATGTTTTGGCAGGGGAAAAAAACATATTAGGCAAGTACTCCGAAATATCATGGCCGATGAGTGTGTATGAAGAAGCATATTCACTTTTTTTTCTTTTTTAAATGTCCACCATTGCAGCACCAAGTCGGCCCCCGGGGAATATTGAGTGGAGCCTGAGCAACTCCAAGATCTCTCTAAATTGGGAACACGTCAAGGCGAAGGAAAATGAGTCTAAGGTGACAGGATACAAGGTGAGTCTGTCAGAGTAATAGCAGAAAACTCCAGAACCGGGCAAACAAATAGAACCTCGGCAGCTGTCAGCCCTACAAATGGCTTTCTCATTGCACAGGAACGATAGAGCTCAGCACTCCACTGTTGCATTATGGATCGGCACTGTCAGGCCTTTCAAAATTAAAAGGTCTGTTCCAGGTGATGAAATGAGCACAGCGGTGCCGTCTTCCCGCAGCTCAGTGAATCATGTATGATTCTTTTTAAACATACTTTTGTAGGCAAAAGACCCTCTGCTTTGATTATAACCTGCTTCAAAATACAGAACTCTCCTCGGATAAGAAGAAGCCCGGCTGGTTTCGCTTCGTGTCTTGTTCAATAAGCGCAGTTGTGTGATGGAAAAGGTGCAGTGGGTGGTTTGTGTTTAAGGGAAAAAAACAGAGAGACAGAGTTACTTTGTAAAATTACTCGCACCCATTTCCGAGCAGACCTCCAGGCCTCATTTTCGGACTCCATGGACATTTTGGGTCAGATTGTTTACATGTTTGGAAGGTGTGTTTGTGAACATTCATCAGTTTGCATTGATCCCCTCATGTCATGTGCTCATGTGGAAGTTGGATCTCATTGGAGTGACTCTTGAGTGAGAGGCGGAAGACACCCTGGACCTCATCCCATCTGGCAACCACTCACATCTATCGACAGTGTTCTCTGTCAAACCTCTGTATGTTTTAGCAACTATTTCAGTGAAACCGAGGGCACCACCTACTGAGCGTTCACAATGAGGAAACTGTTTCATGAAGCCTCATTGGCCCAACGTGCCACCCTTCTTGGCAACAATAGCGGCATGATGGCAATTTTAATTCTTTGTTCTCGTGTAGCATTTGACACTACAGTGGTATAGATGCAGTATATTAAATACAGCGGTACCTCGGTTCTCGACCACAATCCGTTCCAGACGGCCGTTCGAGAAGCGCACAGTTCAAAACCTGAATGGATTTTTCATATTACAATGAATGGAAAAAGAAATAATGCGTTCCAAGCCTTAAAATAGGCTTTTGTAGGAGTGAATGTAGAGTGTGTGCTGCAGGTGGCTGTTCCTCTATGTGTGTGGCCGCTGCATGTGGGAGGGGTTGCCGAGTGAGTGACGTCTCTCCAGAAGTGAAGAGGTGCCCGGTGCGTGTCCAGCTCTGAATGTGCGCTTCTGTGCAGTTTGGCTGTGACAAAGTCATAAACCAAGTCACGCTCTGTCCCAGACTCGCCTCATCCCTGTCCCAGCTCCAGCCCACAACAGGACATCAAACCCTGGAGTGGAGGTGTGGAGAGCGAGCACCTCCCCTGTGACACTCTACCACGGTCCAGTGTGGAGACAGGAAAGGTTTTACACCTCAATATGAAGAAAAAACAGTCAGTAAATGGAGCTAACGGGACACGTCTGCATACAGAGGCTGCGTTATACACAATAACAAAGCGCGCCGTGGGTCAACTGATCGGTCCGCACACGTTATGTTTTTTCCGGCTTTTTTCGGGGGCGTTCAAGTTCTGGATTTTCGTTCGAAATCCGAAGCAAAAAAATGTAGAAATTTTTGTTCGAACTCCAATTTGTTCGAAGTCCGAGACATTCGAAAACCGAGGTTCCACTGTACTATATAAGACCTCGAAACTCAAACTATTCCAAACTCAACAGGTCGTCATGGGGAGTCCAGACGTCCGCAGAATTTGGGATATATCCAAAACGGTGTAGTGAATCTGAAATCCTGTCCGAAGGATCCCAAAAATACCAGATGACAGAGTCTGGAGTAAAACATTGAAAGGATCATGCTGAAAGAAAACGCTGGAAACTTGATGATTTACCTCTTATCTGTAACTGTCTTGGTATTTTATTTAGTTATTTTTATTTTTTTATTTTTTTATTTTTTTTTAATGAATGCGCAAAACAGTTTCTAATCTCGTATTTTTCATGATTCAAATGGCTTCTGGAACAAATAACATTCATTTCCCAGGTGTTTATTTAGTCATTCTCGAGTGGTGTGTTGAAAACATAAGGTTCATCATGTTAAGCTTTCACACGTAGAGCAACGTAATGGTTCAATTCTCAGATCAGGCAACAGGAAACGGTTCATCAAATTGCAGCCCGCCTTCACACCACCAGATGCCACCGGGCTGCTCACGACTGAGAAAGCCCTGCATGCTTTCTGTCCTGCTGCCAGTTTCGTCTGAATTGAAGAAGAAAACTTCCTGCTCATTTGGATGAAAAATGAAAATCACACCATTAAATGCATTCACGAATCTTTGATGTCTCATTTTGAAGTGACTAAGCTCCTTCATGTCGAGTCACGGGGAGTGATCCGGCACCTCGCGAGTTGCTCTCAATTCATTATCTCATCTTTTGAAGGGAATGCAAAGCAGAAATGTGAACCAATGTTCTCCGCCGCTGCCTGCTTTGGGGATTTCTCCTTGTTTTTCAAAGACGGAATAAACGTAGAATAAGGTCATCGCTCTCTCTGCTGGAAGCTTTTCATTTTGAGCTGTCACGGCTGGAGGAATCATGCGCTCACGTCTGGACCCTCTCTCTCTCTCTCTCTCCTCCAGGTGCTGTATCGCCAGAACTGGAACGGCCGGACCACTGTACTGGAAACCAATAAGACTAGAGCCGAGCTGCAAATCCGCACCGGAGAGGACTTCCTCATTGAGATCAAAGCTCAGACCGAGGGGGGCGACGGCACCAGCAGCAGACCCATCCACATACCAAAGATGTCCAGTACGTTTAAAATTCTCTGTGGCCTTCAACCGATTGAAGTTGAAATTAAACTAGGAGCGGAGGGACGAGGCCACCGTTTGAAAATAATCCCACGTTTATCATCGTCTCCCAAGCTTGAACAGAGAAGCCGGCAGCCTCGTGGAGATAGCAGAAAAGGAATTTTGAACAAACTGTACAAGTCATCTGCAGCAGACAGATTCATTCTATTTGGTCTATAGAGAAACATTGGAACTGAACAGTTCTGATAATGTTCCCCCGTACATTATCTTGTTATTATTGCTATCGTTGCACTATATAACTGTGTTTTTAAATGAAAAGAATGGTTTGATGTATACCAGCTTGAATCAGTATCCCCACCGTCTGGAGAGTCACCCGAGTTTGACTCAACAATCTCATGGGATGACACAGCGGTAACTCACAAATCCTCTGTTGTTGTTGTTGTTGTTTATCCTTCTGTCCCACTCGACCGCTCTTCTGAGTCAAGAAACACAATGTTGATTTTCTTGACCAAATAAACTGAACAGAACTGGATGTTCTTGACTCACAGGTGTGTTAACGCCACCAATGCTGTAGAATCCAAATTGACTGCCCATTCAGAGCTAAAGTTGCGTCAGGTTTTCACATCCTTGTGTAACTGTGACTCTCTTCCCTTCACAGGTTTGAACTCAGGAGGCAGTGTGTCACGGTTCCCAGAGACGATTTGGATTTTCCTAGTGAGTTTTGGACCCTTTTTTCAGCAGTGTGCTACCATTCCTTAACTTAGCAAGCTGAACTGTCCTTCACAAGAGAATTCAGTCTCACTGACACCAATGGTTTTGTCACATAGAGGAACAGAGACACACAAAAACAGTGGAAGCAAAACTGAATTCATTTATTAATATCGACCAGTGAGTTTTGGGTGATTTTGTTTTGAAGCTTAAACATGGTTATGTAGCATTGGTGCATTCAATTTGAGCCAATAGTGATGTCACATGTGGGTTTGACAAGCCAGGCAAATGGAACGCCTCCATCAGTCAACAATTCATCCGAGGTCGACCTGACAGTGCCACTTTATTTACCATTACGCTTCACGTCATTCATGCTACATGTTCAAGAGTCTCACTTGCATTCCCAACTGCTACCATCAGCTTAGATGAAACACCTTTCTCTGCATACATCAGCAAAAAATCTGAGCTCTCATTGGTTCATGCGCTGCGAGTTTTCGCCAAAGTTTCGATTTTTCAACGTAAGCATTTGATGTCTCCTCAACGTCTCGCCTGAAACGTGCTGCTAGAAACGCACTCCCGTGTTGTGAACGTTCTTTTGGAGGAATAGAGCGCAGCACACTTGACGCTGTTGAGACTGAGGAGGATTGTCTCTAGCAGCGATCCTGCTCTTCTGTTGTGACAGACTGAGCAGTGATGAGTCTGTTCTGCAACATCCAGTTAAAAAAAGGACTTTTTAACTGGATCGTACAGCCTTCACTACGGTTTTTATTACCTGCCTTCTATGTCAATGTGAAGCCTTTCAGACAAATGAACAAATACAGTACGTGTTCCTTGTTCGTAGGATTTTACAGCTTTGCCTTATGATGATTTGATTGTCTATAAAAACACACATCATGAGCTCTAATCTGCTTCACTTTAACCAAGAATGTCCTTGAAGTTGCAGCTCATGTTTTTTGTGTTTGTTGTGAACATCTCCTGTGCTGCTGAAAATAGAAAGTAAGTGGCTAAAGAAGAAAAACAAACAGTGTTCTGAAGAGATTTCAGTTTGTGATGTGAATGATAGGAATAAAAAAATTAAAAAAAAAAAAAAAACAGTCAAGCCAGGACCCACTCTGCAGTGCGGGAAAATGTTGGTGACATTTGTACAGTATTTCTAGAAACCCACCCAACATGCAGTTAGATTCTCAACTAGTGAATCAACCATTGATTCAGTGATACATTTATGTTTTAGCTGTGGTGTTGGATACTTGATTTTATGCTTCAGATCATTTGGAATTGATGACACTGCTGTAGATAAAAAATAAACCCGAATGAAATGTACAAAACTTCTTAGTTGTTACCCTCTGTTTTTCAGTGTTGCTGCGATGCAGATGTTTTATTCATAGCGATTGTATTTAGATTTTATTTCCAACTAATACAAGAATATCCTTGTTACTAAAGATACATTTGACTGAATTTTGACCATATTTGCAAAATAAATAATGATAGTGACAGAAATTAAGAAAAACAGCAGTGAGACCAACACGATTCATTTAAATCTTAATTCCTGGTTGTGACATTACTGTAGAAGTACATTGAAAATAATGTTTCTGAGTAGGAGATAAAAATAAATGAAAAAATATAATATATATAAGTTTCATAAAAAACGCTTTATTGCCAGTTGCATTCTCACATTGAGTTTTATTCACTAGATAAGCAATTGTTACCTCTGCTTTAAGGCCTTAACTTTTCTATGTTACTGTTGTACCATTGTATTTTTTTTGTGTTGCCCTGAATTGTTGCCTTCTGTCACTTAAAACATGCTGCAGTGTTTCTGAACTTTGTGTCCCTTTACTTTTTGCTCTTTTCTCTGTTCATTTCTGATCAAGCTGCTTTTCTTGGTGGATTAATGATGTAGTAATGTAATACGTATGTATTACGACAATGAGATATCTCTGTGAGATTTCAATAAACAAGTTCACATTGAAACTTCCATCTGTGCGTGTTTGTGGAGCTTTGTGGAGAGGGTTTTCTATTGAGCCGCAACAGCAACACATTGGTGACATCACCAACCACATTTATCAACAATAGCAACACAGTTTTACACTCTTACAGACTAGTTAGCTACTACTTGTAAATGGGGTACTGTATCGTGGAACAGTATCGCAGGGTTGATGAAACAGTGTTCAAATTTTCAAAGGCCACTAGATGGCGCTATTTGTTTAGAACTGATGTGAGGTTTCATTGAATTAGTTGTTCAAGTCCAAACATTTTACAGCAAACAGCGCCATCTGGTGGCCTCTGAAAACCAGGACACTGTGTCATGAAACCTCATCGACACATTAGTAGCAACTAGACAAATAGTCAACTAGTTGGCAGTTGACTTGGGGCTTTTTTAAATTTGCGGTAAACACTTACAAAGTGTAAAATATGGTTTTGAAACTTGTAGATTTGAATTACTGTTGTTGGTGTTAAAAAAAAAAAAAGGTTTTGAATCTTACTCTCGTATTTGATGTGTCCATTGTGAAATGTTCCTTTTTATTTGACATGTTGGCTCATGGTGGAACCTCAGCTATTTTTCCCGCTTAACTGCTAAGTCATGCAACACAGCTTATTTCACCCATGTTGTGAATTTCACCCTACGTTTACATGGTATATTAGATATGAAATATAGTTGACAGCAGGCAGCACTAACTATTTGAGAACATGCTTCCACAACACTTATAGACCTAAGCAAAAAAGTGGATTTTGCTTGTGTTACAGTGAAGGTCAATAGGAACAAGTTAATCCAGAATACCACCAAAATTGAGTCATCACTTCCTTGTACCAGCATATTTCTCTTATTTTTAAATGAGAGAGATACTTTAACTGGCAAAAACATGGCGGACTTAACAATAACCAACAGCGGCATCAAAGCAAAGACACAAAGACTGAACCAATAACAACAGCATCAACTGGCGGACAACAGACGCCAATGAGACAAATTTAATCAGAGGCTTTGTACGCTCTCCTGACTGCAGCCGTCAGGTCGAGTGTATCGTGCCGAGGATTAGTTGGTATTAGTCTCCGCTGATATGAGTTCTGAGAAGCACGTGGCAGCCTTTTAATCCCCTCACGATCTCTGTCGAAGAAAAATTGAATATCCTTGAATAAATTCACGGTGACTGCCTTCGTTCTGCTTTCCAGGAACGCTCTCGTCCAACATGTCAGAATCGGTGGATTCATCTTTCAGAGTTTATTGGATCTTCCACATAAAACCGCGTTTAATATGACACCTGATGTTAATTGCGAACTGCGTCGACGTTCCTGTCAGCACCGCTGGCACCGAACATCAGCTCAAGTCTCCTGAAGTCACTGCGACTTTGTGAAAACGCAGCACAATCTCCTCTGACTTTAAGCTGCCTGTTCTAATCGAGCAGAATTTGCCCTTAAATTCGGAAGAACTAGAGCTTGACTCACAGCTTGCAGCTAATCCTTTATTCATGGAAATCTTCGGAGAATGGCGCCATTGAAGGCGCGTCGTCTTGGACTGTTGTGCTGCTCCACTCAGGTGACACCTTGTAGCGGGGCAGACGTGGTTGTCCCTGGAACACTAGTGGGTCACCACCATGAACTTGTTTTGGTTTTATGTCCATCACACCGGAAAAAGATACAGTTCTTTTGTATATGGAGATCCCAAAGTGGTAAAAGGAGGAGGTTGTGTGTTGCCCTGTGGGGTCTGAGATCAGTCAGGAGGTGACGGAGTGTGGACCAGAGATGAGCAGGAGATGAAGTTTGGTGATAGACAGACGAGTGGCTGGGAATTGGAAGAGACTGCTGGTCTACTCCAAGCTTGGTGGGGCAGCTGACAGATTCAACCGGAGGAAGACCACCCCGCTGACATCCAGTTAGCATGGCTAAGCCTGTGCCGCGGCCTCTGGGGTGCAAGCGGTTCATTGTGAACAGACGTGTCTTAACTGCTGACGTGAAATAATCCAGAAAAAATGAATTCCTCAGAAGCAAGCTGATGATCACACACAGTTGATGACGCGGACAGTCTGTTGCTGAGTGTCAAATTGAATGACGGTGTGAAGATTATTTGGACTTTATATCTGGGGCAGAGGAATTTTACATTTCTTCATGCTTTATTAAATTCCAAAACAGAGAGTCGGCGGAGGCTTCAATCTGATGCCCCTCTACTGTCAGGGCTTTTTTTTTCAGCTTTCAAAAGGGGGTTGTTGTTTTTTAGATTTTAGATCTGTGTCTCCAGGCAAATATATTCAAATATATTTTGAGAAAAGAAGGCATGCCATTAACCTCGACTCATGAGTGAACCTGATTTTGGACAGTGGGAGGAAACTTGAGCCCACACGAGCACGGAGGAGTATAGAAATAGAGGCTCACTCTGACAGCCAGTGGCCTGAAGCCGGACTGGAACCTGGGTTTGCACAAACTACTGATGGGTGAAGATGCTTTCATGAGGTTTCATGATACAGTTTTGAAGGTTTGAGAGCGCCATGTAGCGGCCTCTGACATGAATGACAAGGGTTCATCGACACAGCAATACTGTTTCGTGAAGACTTATCTACTCATCTACTCAACTATTTCAATGAAATGTCACATAATTTTCAGAGTAAAATATCAGAATCAGAAAGAACTTTATTGCCATGGTCAGTGGGGAACCAACCAACTAGGAAAGTGCTTTGGAATAAAGTGCTGTCATGAATAAAATAAAACAAAATAAAATCAACACAAACAACTAATAAATAAATACATAACCCACAAACAACAAAGGCTGAAATTCAACAGTCATAAAGTTAATTTAGAAATTTTGATATTGTCGTACAATTATTCATATTGTTTGTCTCCATATTTAAAGTGTAACTGTAATAACTTTATGCAGCTTTTATCAACCCCTTCTGAGATGACGCTGGGTATCGACACATCCAACGTGAACAGAAGATACAAGCAGCGCATTTTCTGATAAGATTGATACTATAATATTTGATGTACAGTGTTGTATTTTTCATCTTCCTTTTTCTTGGTATTGTTTGCTTTCTTTGCTGTTATGTCGCTGATCCACCTCGTACGTCCGCGAACGGTAGTTAAAGAAGGAAATAAACACTTACCATCATCCTTAAACAGGTATTTTTCAATGAAGAAGTTGTGTCCATCGTCTAACTTTGAGGCTGGTGGGGCAGACAATCTTGCTTTCAGTAGCTGGTGGAGAGACTGTGTATATTCCACTTCACCATTCTCTGGAATTCTGGAGGTAGCTTTATCCTCCCGCGTCTCAGAACTGAAGTTCTGTGACGTCACGTAAAAAGGGTCAAAAGTTTTATTTATTTATTTATGTATCACATTCTATTCATTACCAGATAAACGCACACAAAGGCGACAAAAAAAGTTCCAGGGCACCACCTCCTACTCAGGGACAGTCATGCACATTTCCACCCCACGGTTTCTCTGCATGTTATTAAAGGACATTTGGATTGTCCAACCACTAATGTACCTAAATCAATAGCGCCTTCCCTGCTGCGAAAATACCACCACCAATTCTCTAAATTTGTTGTGACACAGTGTGTGAGTGTGTTCACTCCATAAATACAGAATAAAGTTTTAGCACGTTCTTGTGACGGATGTTCTTTTCTTTCCCACTTCTCACAGTCCTCTCTCTGCTAAACATGGAAAACAATCTAATATTCTAAGAGAAGCCTCCTCTCCATCAGAAATCGAGGGCCTACACCAGAATATGTTCGCACCGGTCTGAGTGACACGCTGTTGTCAGTCATCAGGCAGCCCTGCCAGCGACTGGAGTCACGTGCCAGCTCCATCCTGAAATAGAAAGAAGAGATTCAGAGTCGAGCGGCGACGTCTTTATCATCGATGTGTCCCGCTTTACGCTTTAGAGACGACGTGAGCCCTGCTGTTAATGGATAATGCACCGCTGCGTCTGATCGTCGCAGATTCTCAGGGTTAATTCCTTCCACGTATGCCGACAAAAATAAAGTGTTTCTTTTGAAGCCATGACTTTTTCAACCTGTGTCAGCGTGGGGAAGAACGCCGCTCTGTCTCTCTGCACACAAGCATCTTATCTGTTATATCCTGTCACGTGACCTTTGCCTCCAGAGCCCATTAATGCATGTATGCCATTAACCTTGTGGATCCCCGGAGAGCCGGTCGCTTCCATGTTGATCACTCCCGTGTGAATTATTGATCAGCGGAACACCAGTTTATATAACTTGAACATCATTCGCCGCCTCCTTGTCAGCTCTCCAGTACGAAGGTAAGATGAGACACATCGATTTAAGGTAAAGTGTGCCTTTCCTTTTCGTATATTTACATCAACGTGCGGTAAACTTATATCACCGTAAAAGTGCTGACTTGAATGTAAATCATTCCAATTGTTGGAATCAAAAGTGTAATCCATGGCGCCCTTTTCGTCATAGATGGCAGTTGGTACTGTTAAAGAGACTCTGCAAAAAGGCTCTGGAACTATGCATAAATATGCAGTATGAAATGATCATATATTGCCTGAAAAGTTGGCATAAGAAAGAAAATGTGTCCTGACTGGTCCATAGTTAAAGTAAACATGAGATACAGCCGACAGACGGCTCAATTTAACCCCTAGATAAAGCTGGCGGTGCAGTCTGGCAGACACGTCTGGGCTCTACCACAGATATGAAACTTTTTTTTTTGTCCATGTCGTCCATCTCTACTGGTCAGTGAAGGCGTCAGTGTCAACCCTTTTTTGACCATTGACTAATGGGTCCTGCAACTTGGCCATGGCTGTCCAAACCTGATTTTATGACGTGACCCAACTGATCATCCACCACTTCTAAAAATAAAGTGAGTGTCGCCAGCAATACTGCGACTGACTGGTGTCATTCCCACAGGCCATTACTGTCCATCTCCACCAGCAACTCAGAGACAGTCTTCTCCTCAAACTGGGAATCACAGTTTTCTGGCCTTTTTTGAAAAGATCGCTCTCATCAGAATAGCCGATCCAACAGTGTGCCGCGGCAGGTGGGATGCTTTTCTCCATTATGATGTGGAAATAATCCCTTGGACTCTGACCAAAATGCCTCCTTCCTCTTACATTCATTTCCTCTGCTGTGTTAGCACCAGCGCAGTAATGTCATAAGCGCCGATAAGAAACTGCAAGCAAATTAACTTCACCCGGCAGGAAGGTGACAAGATAAGCTGGGAGTGAAGCAGCTGACTGAGGATGGATGTGGAAGACATGCCGCTCCATGTGATCGGGATCCACTGATAAACATTTGGCTGTTTACAACCTTCCTCCCGTCATCGGCCGACAAACAGGAATCACTACCTTAATCCGTCCGGCGCGGCCGCCGCTGCTTTTAATTACCCATCTGCTTTTGTTTGCTGCAAACGTGCAGTTTCTGAGACACAAACTTGTTTGAAAATGGATGCTGGAGATTTATCTTGGCGCTTTTCTTTAACAAGATCCTCTTGGTTTTTTACATCTAAAATCTCCATCACTTACTTTACAAGCTGTGACAGATAGATCCTTTTGAGCCAAACTTACATCTCCATTCCCATCCTTGCACCCAAACTGCCTTGCTTTCGCCTTCATGACGTCGTTTTTCAACCTAGTGACAGTCAGGTGTGATATGTTCCAGGTGTCACCTAAGGTAGAGGTGGTGGATATAATGACTTTAAATCATGAACAAGTAAAGCGTGTTTACGACCTACCAACATGAGGAGGTTACACGGATTCGGCCACATTCTTTTTATATGCTAGTGATGTACGATTCCGCTGAATTCCTTTTCGATCCCATACTGAGTCATATTCAGGGTGGTATCAGCGATACCGATATGATATTAGGTTCAACTATCTACAAACAATTATTATACTGGCAACTCCAAACTGAAATTGCTTGTAAAATATTTAAACAAATAATGGCACTGTAATTGCACTGTTAAATCAATATAAATTATTATATATATATATATATATATATATATATATATATATATATATATATATATATATATATATATATATATATATATATATATATATATATATATATATATATATATATATATATATATATATATATATATATATATATATATATATATATATATATATATATATATATATATATATATATATATATATATATATATATATATATATATATACATATATAAATTTAACACTTTAAGTTTGATTGAAAATAATACAATATTTGGTAGCTAAACTTGTGTTTTATTAATCTTTTCTTGTACATTTTTCACCAAGGTTGTTCTATTGTCATTGGACTGTATAATTTAGAAGACCTACTTTAAATGGTGAACTACCATGGAATCTTTACATGAATTAATCGAGGCTTAACCTCAAAATACTTCAGTATCGAAAGTATCGATGTTTTGGTTTGAGACTCGATTTTAGAGAATCAAGATGTGTATCGGAGGTATTGATATTTCAGGATCGATCCGCACATCTCTTCCCACAGTCACTCGCAGCAAAGAAGCCTGTCAAATACGCAACTTTCAGTTGTTTTTAAACCTGATGCGCCTCTAACTTGACCACTCACCTTTCCCACAGAATGATGGAGTGATCATTATCGGAACCTGGAAGCTAACAGAGCTAATGTGACGTCTCGCTTCAAAACTTTATTCACTAGTTTACTCTGTTTCATAGTTCAAACTAAATGCAAGACCAAATAAATGTGCTCCAAGATGTAAAGAGATCAAGAATCATCGTTGTTGAGAAAGTTTTTTTTTTTTCTTGAAATTCCCCAAACTGATAAAATCGAAATAAATAATAGTAAATAAATCATGATATGTTTCGTCATTTTGTTCACCCCTTTCTGGAGACATTTTTAAATAAGCATATTTTCTGCAATTAGTTTCTACAAACAACATGTACCAGCATGCATGCATGAGTCAGTAACTCCAATTTTTCATGAATTAAAAAGGTCTTTCAACTAAACACAATCGCGCTTTGGCCGAGGTTCCTTTGGTGGTGAGCCTCGAAATTTTTTGGATCAACAAAGTGTGCAGCGGCTTAAAAAAAGGTTGAAAAACACTGCAGTGCACTACGGACGTGTTGTTGTCCGGCTGTGCATAGCGCGCTGCGCTCCCCTTCCACACACCATCACAGCGCGCCCGTGTGCTCTGAGGCACTTGCGTCTTTCTATCGGCTTACAAGACAGGTGAAAATGTTTTGTGTTGTTAACGTCATCTTCTGATGCCATTCTTGTGAAGCGCCATTCATTCATTCCGTTTTGTTTTCGGGATAATGCAGCCAAGGACGGGAGCTGTTCTTGTACAGACGGTGTCCTGCGGGAAACCGTAGTTTAGTGTTAACTCAATCAAAACATACATGAAGTTGCAGGCCAAAAGAAATATGTATTTATTGATCGGATTTGGCCGTGAGGCTTTGTGTTTCCAGGCATAACAGAAACTGCTGTCCCCATGAAATGACCCCCAGGATTGGCTGACAAGTGGAAGGGGCGTTTTTCTTGCACGTCTCACGCGTAAATATCTTCCAGAACTCCAATCGAGGAGCTGTGTTTTGCCTTTGCTGGAGAGCTTTTTCTTGTGTCTTGTTACCAGACAACTCTGAACAGTGCGCTGCCAATATAGGCCGCAATATGTGTGAGTTGGCAATGAGACAATGTGAATGGAAACCTCGGATTGCTGGGTGTAAACACTGACACCATTTCATGATTCCGCTCCAGTTTTCTGCTCTAAGATTCACCTCGTTCCACCTGACCTGACTCGCCCTCTGAAACAATCAGAACATTGCTGGGAAAATGATATTACAACTGGGCAAAGTCTCAGACGTGTGACCCCAATTAACATCTCCAGCAACGTCGATCCACTTCTGCGAGGCCAAAAACACTTGTGTTACCTGGGCTCTCCTTCACACATTCTTCAGGGGGCAATGCCCATTGGGCTCTCAGTCAGCGTTTGGTCAGCAACTGCACTGACAATTCAAGGACGCTGTTTGGGCCGTGTGGCGTTGGACGTTCCTGCTAACTGCATTGCATAACTCAAAGGTTTTGCTTTTGCGTTCAACACATCTGAAATACAAGTCACGTGTGACCAAAAAAAAAGACTGGAATAAAGATGGAATCACTTAACTGGTTCTTTATACAAAAGTCAGTTACGTGTTTGATATGTTGTCTCTTTTTAGGAAATGGCATCAAACTAGAAAACATCACTCTGCAGCCAGTAGATGCATTATACGACTACTTACTAAGGGCCTAGGCGAAAATAGTTAATAATAATAATTTCCTGTCTGAAATTGCTTTTGCAGTTGACTCTTTGGAGAACACAAAAAAAGAACTTATGTGATGTATCCTAATGTGTTTTAAAATACTTTGGTATTATTATTGTTTATTATTATCATTATTATTATTTAAGGGAAAAACATTTTATAGGTAAAAAGTATATCCAGGGAAATTTCTGGGGTTATTAAAACAAAGAAAAGCGACAGTATATTGAGGGCATCAGATGAATTAGGATTCACTACTATACAGGCATGGGTCACAAGTTCAAGTGTCATCACATCAGCGCTCTTAACATATTCATTCTGACTGATACAGAAAAAGAAAAAACATATTTTTCTTTTTTTTTAATCACAGTTACAAAGTTTTCCAAAAATGGCTTGTCCTTCCATTTCCCCTTTATGTTCAAAATGCAATAGGTACGTCACTGCGACACTTGCACAAAACATACACATATGACTAATATAAATAAAACTACTAGTCTCCAACAACAGAAACAGAAACTGCGTTATTTTATCTTTCCTCTACGGAGCCGTGGAAGTGACATGCATGTGTTTATTTTTTGGGATGCGGCATGCTTGACTTTATTTTTTTTTTGACAGAGACAACTGTCTTGAGATAATTGTTACCTCGTGATAATGCGTATCTCGTTATCTAGAGATAATTTTTATCTCAAGATACAATCGTAAATGTCAGCGCATGCGTAACCGCCTGTCTGGAAAAGTATTTTGTATACGTCCTCCTGGAACCACTATGTCTCCCATGGCTTCGCAACTGTTCGCCAACATTGTCAGTGACTGTCTGCGCTTTTAACACTCTGATCAAGTGCCTTCTACTCTAAATAATACCATATATGGCTAAGCTATACGCATTACGCGTCACTGGAAGCAACATGCATGACTTTATTTTTTTTATCCCAAGATAAAAATTATCTCGGGATACAAATTATCTCGAGATAACCGTTATCTCAGGAGAAAAAAAATAAAGTCACGCATGCCACATGTGGTATTATTTTGAGAAAAAGCCACTTGATCAGCGTGTTAAAAGCGCACAGACTTTGCCGTCTGCAATATTCTGACTTGCAGACAGTGACTGACAATGTTGACGAACAGTTATGAAGCCATAGGAGACACAGTGGTTACAGGAAGTAATCGTTTCTTGAGATAAAAATTTTCTCGAGATAAAAAACATCACGAGATAACAGTTATCTCGACATAATTTATCTCGAGATCATTTTTATCTGGGGATAAAAAAAATAAACACATGCATGCCACTTCCTCTGTATTTTACTGT
This sequence comes from Synchiropus splendidus, assembly GCF_027744825.2. Taxonomy (NCBI): domain Eukaryota; kingdom Metazoa; phylum Chordata; class Actinopteri; order Syngnathiformes; family Callionymidae; genus Synchiropus; species Synchiropus splendidus. The sequence goes on from NC_071339.1 coordinate 5,983,968, forward strand.
AGTTTAAAAAACCGTGAGGAAAAAAAATGCATTCCACTCAGCAACATATTTAAGAAGACACTGCAAAGAATCACATTTCTATTTATTTTTGGAGCACAAAGATTGCGATATATTGTACGTCTATTTTTTTTTTCTTCATGTGGCAGCCACATACAATGTGAGTGTGTGAGGGGACTCTTTCTTTGACAGGATGGGTGTATATATATATATATATGAAACATGGCTCCATTTCAGTCTCACACTGCCAACGATGTTTACGCTCAGACTCAGTGAAAGCTGTCAGAGAAATCACTTTGCATCCACCTGCCATATAGGACGGCTACACCTGACACGATCCTTGCTTCACTGTTAACACGGCCGTAACCAAACATAACACAAGTGCACGTGTCTATAAAAGGCACCGGCATAGTTAGAAAAGACAGCGAATGCAAGATTCATGAGTGTCTTTGTGGCTGATTGAAAATGGAAATGCGGCAAATCCTCCACGAGCCTTTGATGGACAGATGTTCCTCGCAGGCATCCGTCTCCCAAGAGTGACTGCTGAGCGGTCAGGAGAGGCTGGTGGCTGGACTTGATGATGATGGATGACGCCAACGCTCGCAGTCAACCTCGTGGATCAAACGTGAAGAAACGTGACACTGAGAGAGCGTTTGACTGAGAGCTTTTATTTGATCAAATATGGCTGGATTGCTTCCTTCATCTCTCTCATAATGTGAAACAAGATTTTTTTCACTGCGGCGCCAACATCTGGATTGCAAAAAATGGCTAAAGTATCGTTTCATGTCTTTTTAATTAAGGAGCCAACACATGCTTCATTAAAATGTGCATGTATTTCTTGCTACCTTCTAATTTGTGTCCCCCAAATATGTACCTGCTGCTCTTCTTCAGATGTCTTTTCTGCCGCCAACATCCTCAAGTAACCATGACTTGACTGTATTACCGCAGGCTAAAGGGGGGCAGCCATCTGTGAGCGTAGTAAATGTCACTGAGGCGGCACTGAAAAAATACATATTTCATTCAAGGAGACACGGAGAATGCTCCACTGACACGCGGTGGACCAATGACAGTTTCAAAATACGGCTTTTACAAGAGAATGTTCTAATTTAAAAAATATTTTGCAGCATATTTATTCATGGCAAAAATAACCCAAACAGAAATGTTTGGGTTATTTTTTAAATATAAATATGCACACTTTGTTGCTTAGATTAAAATGGTGATGGGTCGATGGAAGAGATATAAAAAAAAGACAGTTTTGTAGGGTTAAAAAACAGCGTCCTAATTTTAATTTTCATTGGTTTAGAAACAATGTTGTTTCAGTGAATTCGTTTTTCAAGTCCAAACTACAGTGGTACCTCGGTTCTCGACCACAATCCGTTCCAGACGGCCGTTCAAGAAGCGAACTGTTCAAAACCTGAATGGATTTTTCCCATTACAATGAATGGAAAAAGAACTAATGGGTTCCAAGCCTTAAAATAGTCTTTTGTAGGAGTGAATGTAGAGTGTCTGCTGCAGGTGGCTGTTCCTCTATGTGTGTGGCCGCTGCATGTGGGAGGGGTTGCCGAGTGAGTGACGTCTCTCCAGAAGTGAAGAGGTGCCCGGTGCGTGTCCAGCTCTGAATGTGCGCTTCTGTGCAGTTTGGCTGTGACAAAGTCATAAACCAAGTCACGCTCTGTCCCAGACTCGCCTCATCCCTGTCCCAGCTCCAGCCCACAACAGGACATCAAACCCTGGAGTGGAGGTGTGGAGAGCGAGCACCTCCCCTGTGACACTCTACCACGGTCCAGTGTGGAGACAGGAAAGGTTTTACACCTCAATATGAAGAAAAAACAGCCAGTAAATGTAGCTAACGGGACACGTCTGCATACAGAGGCTGCGTTATACACAATAACAAAGCGCCTTGTGGGTCAGCTGATCGGTCCGCGTACGTTATGGTTTTTCCGGCTTTTTTCAGGGCGTTCGAGTTCTGGATTTTCGTTCGAAATCAGAAGCAAAAAAATCTCAAAATTTTTGTTCAAACTCCAATTTGTTTGAGTCTGGGAGGCACCACTGTGTATAAGTCCGGGACGTTCGAAAACCGAGGGACCACTGTATTTACAGCAGACAGCACCATCTGGTGGCCTCAGGAAGTTTTGTGAAACCTCATCCACCCATGGCTAATGCCTGCCATTTAATAGGGACGGGCATTTGGTCACATCCTGATATATTTTGGCTGAATGGTGCTGTCCAATACCAAAAAAATTTTTCTTTTTCTTTTTTAACATGAATTCTATTACAACTCATTTTATTTTGAGACATTCAAAACGAGGTGGAACAGTCAGAATAAATTCAATACATTACAGAAACAGCTTCATTCCTGTTCTTTCTTGAACCCTTCCAGCACTCACTGAAGGACAGAACACACTGTGCGGTGTCAACACGTACGCGTGATCCACGGCAACTGACCTTGTCTCGCATGCCGACTCCTCCTGTTGCAGCACGTTCTCCTCAGTTAAAGCTGTTCCACAACTCTAACTAATACCTCGATCATTAGATGTTGTAGCCATGTTCACATGCTATAGGACGGATGATCGACCTTCCTGCCCAACTGGTGTATTTGTCAGCAACAGCAGGAGCAAGACACATTAAGAGAAATCTGCTGTCTACATCAAGGTAGCATTGTTTGCTTGTTTGGCAGCACTTTCATCTGGACTTGTATTTCTCGTTCTGACTCAGCCTGTCTCACCTGGATTTCCCCCGCCGTGCTCCTTTAACCTTGAGATTTGCTGTGTGAATCTACAGCTCCTGTTAGCCTGAGGCTCATGGTGTATCCAACCACCACAGATCCACACAGCATGATTGATGCCGTCCACTTACCTGCAGCGCTCGGAACAACACTGTGCGTTTACTGTTCTCACACACTTGCCACTTAATCTTCCCAGATTATCAGCTGCTTTGCATTCGCTGGTCTCGCTGAAATTGAAAAGCTTTTGTCCTTGCAAAGCTCAAGGCAGACCAGGAAGTTGAAGGGCAACAGCTGGTTTTTATATTTGTAATTGTGTGTTCTGAAAGCGTCCTCTCTCAGCCGGTAAGAACAGCTTCGCTTTCCCTGAATTTTTCATGTGTTTCACATTTCTCTCCATTCTGACATGTCGATATATACGTTTGAGATCACATTGAATCAGTCAGTGGCCTTGGCTCTGAAAAGTTGATGTCTCTCATGTTGTAGAACAACAAATTCGACTCTTTTTAGGTAGATTCAAGGTGAGGATAATATTTTAAGTGATGAAAACAGGCACCAAGATCAATCGCTGTGGGCCTGTTTTGAGCTTTAGAAGGATCCCCGAGATTCACTCAGGTCTTCATTTTGTCCTTTTTGCTTTGTGAGATGAAGTGTGGCAGTGGGCAAGTTTGAGCTGGAGATTTGGAGCCTTTTGTTGTTGCAGCATCTGTAGATAGCAATGGCAAATTGGGCTTCACTTGTTGTGTTTGGCGGTCACCTCTGTTCTTCATTGAGAACTTGGTCACTTTTTGCATGTGAAACTGAGAAAGCTAAACATGGAAAACATCGGATTTGGAGAGATTTGGTATCATGACAGATCAGGATGTAGAACTGTTTCTTCAGATTGCTATCATTGTATCTATATTTCCATGTAAATATAAAGTGAAAATACATCAATATTTATATATGTAAAGTTGTTTTTATTTGTGTTCTGGAAACAGCTGTGAACAAATCAATCCAAAATGCAGACCAACTGCGACCAGAATATGTTTTGTAAGCTGAGTGTTTATAGTCATACAGAAGTCTAATAGGAAAACATTGAATGACGTTTAGGCACCATACTGTATCATTGACAGTGTTTTTGTTTTTGTTGTTGTGATTCTCTGATCAAAACAGCGGCACACTTGAAATAACCATCAAAGTACTGTATGTGTCAAAGTCAGGGCCCAGACCTGCTTTTAATATGTGTAAATATGTCATTCAACACTGTGCTATTGTGACAAAAGTTTGTCTCTTGATTTTCATGCCAGATATGCCAGTAGGATTATGGGTTTCGAGTAAACCAAGTTTGTTTTTTAGGAAAATATAAATATAATCCACAAGGATGCCCAAAGTCAGATGTGTTTTCATTGACTTCAGCGCTCATGAATGAATGAAATGAGGTTTGAGTTTGACTGATGAACAGCTGCATGTTGAAGGGTACGGACAAAAGTGAAATTCATGCAGTTGATTTTGTGATCTTGAAGGTTCATATCTCATTGTAGATGCAGTACTGTGGGTGCTGCGGCGAAATCCGAGCTTTGATATTGTCAAATTTATTTTTGAGACTAGTTTGAATGTTTCATCATGATATGACTAGGACTAGGTTGAAGAAAAGAATTCAGGGTCCTGCAAACAGATGAGCAGAAGTGCTGCTTATACATCCTGCGGATTCCTATCACAGATTGTTAGCCATGAAAACCAACTCAACTTCCACTGGTTTGCCAGCCGAAACAGACAAAATCACTCCATTTAACAGGACTTTTCTATAGTACGCATCACCCATTCAAATGAGCAGGTAGGCTCCTACTGTGCGTCCTAGTTGGTGGAGTAGGCAGCGATCTCACCGTTCAATAAGAGAGGGATAGTTTCCGTTTTGCTGCAATTGATTATGGGTCACAAAACACATCCTTTATACCAGAGCTGGGGAATGTCACATTGTCATGAAACATACATTTCCCAATTGGTGCCGTTTCAATGATTTGTCAAAAACATTTTGGTCACCCTGACTGAATGTTATGACTGATCCCTCATTCATAACAAGTTTCAGATAAATCTTTAACATAAATTTGCTTATTAATTGAGATAAATCTTTTGAGTCGTTTCATTTTGGGGGGCATTGATTCAGCACTGCATTTAGTATTAAGCCCACTATTAAACAATAAGGCAAACCTTGATGCTCTTCTGAGTGTAAATAAATGTTTGCAGCACGAAGAAATGTCACGTTAGCCTTCTGTTCTGTTAGCGCCATTAGCCCTGTTAGCTGTCACGTGCGGGCAGTCTCTGGTGTTACGGGTGAGACAGACAAGTCCATCATTGTGCCGCCAAGGCGTGTGGTCAAATTTGAGGCGCTTCATGCAACTCAACGTTGCGTTTTGAGCGCTTTGTTTGTCTACACATAATAATCGTAAGGAACAGTAACGCATCTAGTGCTCTGAGGTGAGACTGAGAATTAGTTAACATTCCGGGGGGTGGGGCTAAAATCGCACTTTCTCCGACTCTTATACAAGTTATATATTGTTCAACTGTAAGCTACAAACAGAATACGCTACGACTTTTGAGGAAGAGTCACCCTGCTTTCTCCCCTCCTGCTCTTTTGATCCCTGCTGTCAAGCGTGTACCTTGTTCAAATTCCCCCCGCAGCGTCCACAATGCCCACTTTACGCCCTCGTAGGAGGCAAACAGAACAGTGCTCTTTCCTTCCGCGTTAAACTAGAGATGAAGTCTCTGAAACGTATCAGTGAACATCACCAATGGTTTGTTTTGAGGAGTAGACTGAAGTTAAAGATGGCGCTGATCGGCTAGAATATAGCAAGTAGACCGTCGATAGTCACGATGGAGATTATGAAGCATTGTGGGAGATGCTGAGCCTGCGAGCTGAGACATACAGCAGCAATGATGTTTTGCACGGGACATTCTAAATCCCTTATAGCCGTAACACATCAAGACTGTCGAGTCGGGCTTGTCACATCTCCGATATATTTTAAGCCATTGTGTCTTTAGTGTCTGTATTTCAGGGAAAAGCGCAAGCGAGAGAGTAAAAATAATTCATCAGGCCCGACAGTCTGAGGTGGTGAAGGTCTGGGCACGGAACCGTATCCATCACCGGAAGGTGACAGAGACTCTCAGAGACGGGTGAAGTTATTTGGGAAGTTGATGATGACGGTAGCTCAGAGGATGAAGAGAAAACATCAAAAAAACAGGACCATAAATATAATTTACTGTTGGACCCAACACCAAAAGGGTGCTTCGATTCCTCCATATGGGGCATTATTCACAGAGTCTACTGCTTAATCTTGTTGCTGCTTGTTTCACTGTGCCAAAAATTCCAGTGGGCTCCGTCCAAGCTCCCGCGCGGAGCCATGGTTTAACCATATCAAAGCAGCCCTCGGTGGCGAGCAGGGTTGAGATGATGCATCGATCGGTCCTCCAAGGCTTTGGAGCAGAGATGCCACACTGTCTTCAAAAGAGGGCAGCCATCTGCCCAGCAGAAGCCCTTTGCTTCCAGACTCACTCTGAGTGGAACACCATTCTCCTCTGATCGTTTTATGAGCAGTTCCCCTCTTTTTTTTTTTTGCAATTGTTATATGTAGAGAATCTGCATGTTGCGTATGTTCTCCCAAATTAAAAGCAGCAGCAGATAATGGGTCCCGGGGGATTTGTGCAAGCTCTGGATTCTTCTCAACGTCGAGCTTTTGCATAACCTTCATACGCAGATGTTTCCAGAAGTTTTTTTTCTTTTTACGAAAGGAGTCTCTTGTGGATTCCATACTCGTTACACGGCCAATTATAATGGAGGTATTTTGATATCTACTTTGACAGGCGGCGACCTGATTCAGCGTAGACTTCTTTGAACATGACATTTTCAATCATATCTATGTTCAGAGCAGAATATAAAGCTCATAAATGAGTTAGAAAATTGAACCCAGTTAGAGAGAATTCACCCTGTTGATCCAATTATGTCATGTCTCAACTACTGTACATAGAGCAGGAGGCCAGGGTCCAGCTGGTGAAAGCTGACGAAGCTTCATGAAGCTTCACTGAAAGAGTATTCTCATTTCTAGAGCTCAGCAGATGATGATCTCAAATGAGAATTATAACAAATAAAGGCAAATATTTTGAAGCACACAGTGCCACCTGGTGAGGACACAACGTCACGAAACCTTGTTTGCCGTTTACGTCTTTAGACTCACATACACTATATAGTATAGTATATAGTATAGTAGTACTATACAGTAGAGCCATGGATTAACCTCTCCAGGCCATTTACATAAATCGAATGTGAACAAAGTGTAGCCCTGGGGTCACACAGCCACCACCCCCGTCTTACAAAAAGAAAAACAATAAAAACACGGAACGGAATGCAGCCAATAGTGATGGTGATACAGCATCAGGAATACGCTACTTGAGTTCCACAAGCAACAGTCATTATGAGGTTTCTTTCAGGGTTTTTCCCTTAAAAATGCACTGAACACCACCATGATCATGTCCACAGACAACAAGGAGTGATGCGTTACCTTTTATCCGCCTGTTTCCATGTTTCCACTTCCTTTAAATGCGCTTGATCACAGTTGATGACAGTTCTTCTTTAAAAAAAAATACATTTTTTCTGATGTCTGAGTGCGGTGCGCCGCGCTTGTTCACATGTAGCGGTGCCCTCTTCATAGTAAAACTAAACCAATCCAGTAAGAAAATGTTATAGGAAAAAAATATATCCTTGAATCTACCTTGAACTCATTTCACATTGAAATCTATTCATGTAGTACTCATGGCGGAACAACGCAATGTTTTTCTGCGTCCAAAACTCAGTTTATCACAATCCAATTAGTTTTTCATTGTGGACCCAATTTATCGTCCAAATCTCCCTTTCCTTTTTAAATTAGAATGACCCCGAATTACTTACTGCACAGTAAACTGCGCCGTGTTTTGTTGCGTCGGCATAAAAGGTATCTATTTAACGTGAGTTACTGCTGGAAATGAAGCCGCAGCGAGGTCTCCTGCGAGCCGATTCAGTCTTCAATACACTGGCTCAAGGAAAGGTAAGCGTCTTCAGCCGCTGAATCTTTCGTTTTACAAGTAGCTATTCAGAACAACTCTATGTTAAAGCCAGTTAAGTAACTCAAATAAAAACCTGTGGCTCTATGTTTTTAAATGCTGACTCATTAAAAAAGCTTTTATACAGGTGTCAACCTCACTACTCCCGTAGATAGAGAGTCAATGCTGCTCACAATCTGCAACCATCTTGAAGCTGTGATTCAACTTTTTCATCATTAAAATCACCTTTAACTTTACATGCTGAATATGAAGACATCCCTTCTGGGTTCAGTCGCGGTGAGACTTCATCATGAAGGCTTCTCCAAACAGCATGACAAATATTTTGGTGAAAGTGCTATGAAAACAGAGTTATCCTGCAAGAGGAAGACAAGAGACTGACGGAGCAAGAATCCACACAAGAATGCTGAGACAAAAGTCTGATGCCGACGTGATGCTTCTACTTGATTTTTAAGAAAAGTTAAAAAATGTATTTGGTCAACTTTTGTAATATAGTCATAGTTTTGAACCAATGTTTGATTCGAATTTTTCCTTATATTATGCTTTTTCAGTAAAAACTCTTACTTCTGGTTGTCCAGTTTCCTACTTAAGTCCACAACTTACAGGAGTTGACAGAATACCTCAGTTTTCGAACATCCCGGAATTCGAACAAATCGTAGTTCAAACAAAAATTTCAAGATTTTTCCAACGAAAATCCAGAACTCGAACGCCAGAAAAGCCAGAAAAAACATAACGTGAGCGGACCGATCAGCTGACCCACGACACGCTTTGTTATTGTGTATAACGCAGCCTCTGTATGCAGACGTGTCCCGTTAGCTACATTTACTGACTGTTTTTTCTTCATATTGAGGTGTAAAACCTTTCCTGTCTCCGCACTGGACCCTGGTAGAGTGTCACAGGGGAGGTGCTCACTCTCCACACCTCCACTCCAGGGTTTGATGTCCTGTTGTGGGCTGGAGCTGGGACAGGGATGAGGCGAGTCTGGGACAGAGCGTGACTTGGTTTATGACTTTGTCACAGCCAAACTGCACAGAAGCGCACATTCAGAGCTGGACACGCACCGGGCACCTCTTCACTTCTGGAGAGACGTCACTCACTCGGCAACCCCTCCCACATGCAGCGGCCACACACATAGAGGAACAGCCACCTGCAGCAGACACTCTACATTCACTCCTACAAAAGCCTATTTTAAGGCTTGGAACGCATTCTTTCTTTTTCCATTCATTGTAATGGGAAAAATCCATTCAGATTTCGAACAAATCGCCTCTTGAACGGCCGTCTGGAGCGGACCGCGGTCGAGAACCAAGATACCACTGTAGTTGAAATGTGTGAGTGCATAAATGGAAGGGTGTTTTCCTGTGTGTGCCCTGCCAGCCACCTGTTCAGGGTATACCCTGCCTTTTGCAAAGGTATCTGGAACAGACCCAGAGATGGTGGTTTAAACTATGGATGCACTGATTCCAATCCTGGTGTTGGGCATCAGCCCCTCCAGCCTTGCAAAGTTGGAAAAGCCTCGGTGAAAAAGGGCCAGTCTGGGAGGCCGATCTTGGCCTTTAAATTCTATGTTTAGTGTTCACGGTGACGTCACACGTGGCGCCCATCTTTCCCAACGTCAGTAAACTGTATTATGCTTGAACATGTCACATGACATAGCTAGCTAGCATGGTCATTTGAGGTGCTTCATACACCAGTGACACACTTCACTTATATATTGCTTAACCATAACTCCATCTCCCTTCTTCCTTTTATGCACGAGTTCATTTAATGGTTGTGTGTTTGTTCTGCAACTCAGCTGCTCCAAACTTTCCCATTATGCCAGTTTTTGATTCATGATTGTGCATTTTACTCGCCGTTTACTGGGTTTAACTGCAATAGATGTGACATTTGTAAGTTCAATTAAAGCTTAATGTTGTTGTTGTTGACATTCACAGGACGCCTTGACCATTAGTTTCATCCCGCCTTCCATCAATGATAACACAGATCAATTTTATTATCCAAAAACATTTTAGAGCGCGTGGTTTTGTCAAATATAGAAGGCGATCTGTTACAAGAGGAAATGATTTTTAATAGTTGATGAGGGCATTTTCATTCCTACACACAGCTGCTCGGACTCCTTCTGCTTCGGTTTGGAATCATGTTGTATATTCATATTTAATAAGATTGGAATTTTCTTTCAAAAGAAGGCAAATCAAGTTTATCCCCATCACAAAGAAACCTCATAAGTTGAAGCCAGTTGTGGACATTTTCTATTCAAGGCTCACAGGTCAATGGAAATGGAAAACTTGAATTTCTTCACTGAGATTTCTTATATTGCACAAAAGCTGGAAACCGTAAGCAACATTTACATTTAAACCTGAGCGCGAATAGAAATGCTTTTTCCTCTTTTTTCACTGACTTGCAAAGGAGACATTTCACCACCAAGAACTGCTCTCATCTCATCCAACTTCCTACCATCCAGACGAAGAGAAAGGTTTCTTTTCTTTACGTTTCTTCAACCGAATTGAACTCAAGGCGTCCAAGCGTTTCACACACAAACATAAGAGGTGCTCGTCTCTGATGGTGTGGCTATTGATCTAATGTGTCAAAGGATGGCAATGACAACTTCCCTCTCAGATTCACAGTTGCCTGACCTGATGGTGTTTGTCTCAAACTGACGCAGAAGCCATCGTGAGTTTCAAAGATACTAACTGTACAGCTATTGCTGCTCACAACTATACGACAAGATTGACTTTCTTAACTTGACCCTTCCAGGCTTTTGGCTGAATAGATATGGTGCCCCCACATTTCCTTCTGACGTGAGTCAAATAAAAACTGCCCAATTTAAAAAACCTGCTCATAAAGTAAGTGACTCAGCAGTGTCATGCAGTTGCTTGGTCAAAGCTAATAACTGTTTTGAATCATTAGCACCTGCTCTTTGGAACTTGGGTCAGCTTCTGTAAAAAAAAAGCTTTTGCAGTTTATCGCCGCAATATTTCATCCAGTCATGAATTGTTACTTTCCCAGCACAATGGACGTGATGCTTCCATTAAAATGCCATTGGAAAGCGGTGATTATTGGCCTCTAATGACACAACTGCTGCCTCCTGAACTGTTACGAGAATTCAAATCAAATAACCTGGCGATTCACAGCAAGGTGAAGTGGTGACAGGAAAAAAAAAAACATCATCTGCTCAAGTTTGATAATAGCAAGTATACGGTACTGTATCAGCGAGATAAAAGAATATGTCGGGAACATTTTCATCAGCTGGACATGGTGATCTTTAGGGGTGTCACATCTCTTGGCCTCCCACTGAGAGGTTGCCGGTTCTATCCCAGCTTCTGATGTATTTGAGTCGCTGCGTCCCTGAGCAAGACACTTGAGCGCTTGTATTTATTGGCGTAATTACACAATTATTTACAGATGAATTGTGATGTCAAAAGTCATGATGAGTAGATCCGGTGTCATGAAACACTATTGCAGGGTTGATGAAATTTTCACTGACCACTAGATGTCGCTCTTGGTTTAGAAATGCTGTGAGATTTCATTGGATTAGTTTACAACAGTGCCATCTGGTGGCTTCTGAAAATCAGGGCACTGTTTCATGGATCTTCATCAATCCTTCAATACAGTTTCGTGCAACCTACTATATCTACTCATCACTGGACAAAAGTAATATTTGGTAATCTCACACCGCCTCAGCTCCATTCTGGTCTCCAGAGTGTCATTTTGAACCAGTCAACCTCTGAGGTTGGTTCACTGCAGGAACCCCAAAAAATCCAGTTGGAGACAGTGAACCTTGACATCATCAGTGGGTGTGTCATACAGTGGTACCTCGGTTCTGGACCACAATTCGTCCAGACGGTCGTTCAAGAAGCGATTTGTTCGAAAACCTGAATCGATTTTTCCCATTACAATGAATGGAAAAAGAAATAATGCGCTCCAAGCCTTAAAATAGTCTTTTGTAGGAGTGAATGTAGAGTGTCTGCTGCAGGTGCGCTGTTCCTCTATGTGTGTGGCCGCTGCATGTGGGAGGGGTTGCCGAGTGAGTGAGGTCTCTCCAGAAGTGAAGAGGTGCCCGGTGCGTGTCCAGCTCTGAATGTGCGCTTCTGTGCAGTTTGGCTGTGACAAAGTCATAAACCAAGTCACGCTCTGTCCCAGACTCGCCTCATCCCTGTCCCAGCTCCAGCCCACAACAGGACATCAAACCCTGGAGTGGAGGTGTGGAGAGCGAGCACCTCCCCTGTGACACTCTACCACGGTCCAGTGCGGAGACAGGAAAGGTTTTACACCTCAATGTGAAGAAAAAACAGTCAGTAAATGTAGCTAACGGGACACGTCTGCATACAGAGGCTGCGTTATACACAATAACAAAGCGCGTTGTGGGTCAGCTGATCGGTCCACGCACGTTGTTTTTTCCTGCTTTTTTCGGGGGCGTTCGAGTTCTGGATTTTCGTTTGAAATCAGAAATTTTTGTTCGAACTCCGATTTGTTCGAAGTCCGAGACGTTCAAAAACCGAGGTACCACTGTATTTAACAGTCACATTTACGTAATATAAATATGTTACTTACCAGACGGCTTTGACATCATCGTCTGCTACAGTACAGTCTCTTCTTCAGTAAAAGTCGTTGCATGCTGTTTGCGATTTGTACCTTTGAGCAATGCAGATGCCACCGTCAGAGTCGACACATTGTTGTCCAAGTTAGTCCAACAAGACATACATGAAAAGTACATTTCAATATATAGAATTTCATACCATGAGGCCTTGTGCTCACCTTAACCACCACTGCAGAAAACTATTGCAACAAAAAGAAAACGATTTACTTTTCGACAAACTTTCACATTGATTTGTTTATCCACAGAGTTCATGGAGGTACTGTATAAAGAAAGAAAACATACATACTTTGACATTGACGCAGACGTTTCAGACATGGCCAAATTCTTTGCAGAGAAATTCAGTCTGCAGGTGTTTGACAAAATAAAATGAAAAAAAAAGCAAAGTTAATAAACCTCATTTGACAAGTCTTTGCTCTATGACACCACTCATTTAACACCCTTCAGTATACTCGCTATATTTACTGCGATGTGAATAGAGACACTTTCTTTTCCCACCTCTCTGCCCTGCTGAAATAAACGTTTGTTCAGCATCAACATCATTATTCAGGTTCTGTTCTGATGCCAAACAAATATAAAGCTTCCTCCCCAGATCCAATCATATTTTTACCTTGAGTATACTCCCAAGGAAGTTATGCATCCTGGGTTTAAATTAAGCTTCAACAGAGAAACCTAGAATTGGAAAAAAAAAAAATGCAAATGAGTGCAGCAGTTCCTTCTGTGACGGCCACACAGGTTCCTTGTTTCAACACAGGAGCTCAGAAGTGAATCTTGTATTTCTAATTGCCTGGATTTTGTGGTGTGGAATTCTACCGACTGTCCACCTGCCTTTTCAAGGGGGCTTTTTCCAACGGATGCATCGGCTTGGTTCGCAGATATCGCCACGTATTCTTAGCCCTAAAACCGTCAGTGTCTATTTCACAAGTGAAAACTGTCGTCTGTTTACGCTGTGACATCCTTATTTTTATTTCACATTAACACCTTGTTGAGTCCTGCGACTCAAATGGCTGAGGCATGTGTTTCTACGCTAAGTACTGTTGTGAGGTGGGGGCTCCCTCTCTGCCGTCGGGTGCCTAATAGGGGGTAGCAGCATCTCTCAAAGCTACGTATGAGGTGGGTGAAGAGGGCGCAGGAGTGGCTGAGTGAATGAAACAGCAGGTCAGGGAGGTTTATAAATAAAAATTGACAGCAGCCACCTCCTGAACCAGCACTTGAATGTTTAAAGAGTGGGAGCATTTTTTTTTTTTTTTTGAGAGAAGCTTGGGAAATCTAGCTGAGAGGCACAGCAGAGTACACCATCTCCTCGCCAGGTATAAATACAAAAGCGATTGTCTGGGGGGCAATCCTGGATGACTTTCTGCTCTGCTGAGAGGTCAAAGGTCCTCAGAGAGGGATGGACAACTTCTCGCAGTGTTGAAACACAGACTCATTTGACTTGTTGTGGGCTCGGTTTCCTTCGTAGCAGGCATATCTGAAGCAGATGTGAGCTTTATATATATATATATATATATATATATATATATATATATAAAATCAGCTTCCCACATCATCACTCTTTCTTTTATTTGCTGCTCCACTTGATCGATGGCTTCATCATAAGACATACAATTTTGATGTTGGAGGGGCTCAAAGTGTCAATGCTCGCTGGGTCATTTTGTCACCTTGAGACCTGAGATGAAATGGTTTCGTGTGCTTTATTAAACTAGGGCAGCCTAGACTTCGCCACGCCAGACGTTCACAGAAACAAGCAGCACTAATTTTATGTCTCAATGGATCACACCGGACATAGCTTTTATTTGAATGTGTCTTTCAAAGTTCCGTGATTTAGTGACCCCTGTGACCTCATGGGTCAAGTTATGTATATCAAGTTATGAATAAATGCGGTTTATAACTTGACCAAAAATGCATCAAATAGGTTTTTAAAGAAAGGTAACGCACACTTGAAAGAACTGATAAAGGATTGATGATGATTCTATTCGATCTCACCCTTATCCCTTTATCCTCAGGCCTCACAAAAGAGCACTTTTTAACAAGATTCGGGAAGCAGCTTTTCAACTTCCTCATAAGTATTTGACCTCAGGGCCCTAATTTCTTTGTTCCGGCATGCAGAACAAGAATGAGGTTCAGAAATTCGGTCAGTGCAAAGATGTTAACATTTAAGTGAACCCCCCGGGAGATAATGTGACTGTACGTTGCCTGACTGAAAGCGGTAGAAGTCGTGCTCATAAAATATCCTACATGCCGCCTGCTCTCCGCAGACACCAAAGGTCAAAGTAGTCCTCAATTCCAAATGTTCCCATTTTTGAACGTTTAGTGTCTTGTCACACCAGTAAGAGAACGCCCTGTAACTCCTGAGGAAAGGATGAATCGCCTGAATTCTCATCACCCTTGTTTCCTTTTCAAAGTCCTGCTGGACGGAAAAACATGACGTCCTAATTCCGAAATACGACTCAAGTGCATCCTCTTTGGGATTTTAGCTCGAAGGGCAATTGAACGCCTGAAAATGGATCCGCAACCCCTTAGTTATTTACTTGATTGACACTCCGCTGTGACACACAAAGTGTATTCTTACAGCAAAAATGAAATTACATCCATGTGGAGAAAATGGTTTTCAGGGACATAAGTGGCGGAAGAAAGCGCTTCTGTTAAAGTGTCAATAACGTACACAACACCTGAGAGAAATACCATCCCTATGGGGGAAAAACTTATATGGATAGTTATTGAATAGCTGTCAGCTGCTTCTTTTGTTTCTGGAAGTACATGGCTGAAACTTAATAGAAAAAGCAAGGGTTTGAGGACCTTTAGAAGGTATTGGAATTTGTTTAAAACTTGAACCGTTATCAAGTTTCACTGGGAATATTCCATCACAACGTTTTGATTCCACTGTAGTGCGTTAAAAGCACAGCAACGGCTGTGCCATTGCAACTGTGGTGGAAATATTGCGTACTTGTCAGCAGGTGTGACATCTCTCTTTATTCATTGCTTTATTGCTCTTTGACTGCTGTTACGGTTAAGAGCCCACGACAAATAGAGAACCTGCAGCAAGCGGAGTAAACAAGGGAAACCAAAAACTGTGAGTGACCTTGCGAGAAACCGATGAAGCGTAAATATCAGACTGGCTTTTACTTAGCAGAGAGAGCTAAAAGAGGCGAGGGGGGAGTGTGGAGGAGGAAATGGATCAGTCAGGAGTCCGGCTTGGAAGTTGCATTCCATGCTCTTGTCTTTGCTGGAGGGTTTTCTTCCGCTAACAAGCATGATGTCTTAACGCTCCTGATTTGTGGTCCATCTTCCGATAAACTGTAAACATTAATCTCACCAATGTTTCCCACAGCAATATTTCCCGACATCTCTATGTGAAATAAATCCAATCTACGTCGTCCCTTACGCTCTTCAATATTCAGTTGAATAGCGAAGACCAAATGCTGCATCCACTTTCACTTTCCATGTGTGGCGGCGAAGATTCCTTCGTGTTTTGAAACTTGCAGAGCCTGCTGCAAACAGAAAAGCGGTCCTCAAGTTTGGAAGGTCACGTAGTTGTGTACATATTACCCAAGGTGGCCCTTATTGATCCAGTGGCGTTGCATGAGCAAGGCCTTCTCTGCTGGCCAAACATAACCAGAAATCATCAGCATATTTATGACGAAAACAATTTCATTTTTAGTGTATTTTCCCAAAACATATTACGTATAGTATACTTAATAATCATACTATATAGTTATAGTATATCCCAGCGTTGTTTTTCTAGGTTAGAGTTTTTATCCAATCAGAATTCAGCTAGCTTGTGTCATCATGTCCAAGGCCTTCAGCAGCAAAAGTGCAGACGCAGGTGCCCTCAGAGTGAACGGACACATATATTTGATGGATAGTTGCAAGAGCCAATCAGATCACGAGTTGGGGACAGCAAGGCCTTCTAGCTGGCCTCACGTTGAACGTGACTCAGGATGAACCTCTACTCGTTTCTCGCTCTCTGAAGCCATAAACATATGAGGATATTTATGGGCAAACTAGCTTCAGAGCAATGAAACCCCAGATGCTTGGTGACATTCCAGCGTGTATCACACTGTGCTCCGCCCCTGCAGTTCCCCGGCATCTACACCGGTGAGATAACCAGGCGGAGAAAGTTCGCCACTTCCAATCAGGTGACCACCGCAGGCTTAGTGCTTGGTGAGTGCAAACGTTTGAGGTATTTATTTTGTTCACCTTTAACATGTTAATGACAGAGCGCACTGTCGCATCAGTGTGATTCCACTCTGACATGTTTCTTATGCCGCTGTCGGCAAACTGTGGCCGTGGCTGGTTGGAGTCTTTCTGATATGAAACTGAGACGTGGCTTCCGCCACGTAAATATATATACAGTGGTACCTCCCAGACTTCAAACAAATCGGAGTTCAAACAAAAATTTCGAGATTTTTTTGCTTCGGATTTCGAATGAAAATCCAGAACTCGAACGCTCCCGAATAAAGTCGGAAAAACGAGCGGACCGATCAGCTGACCCACGAGGCGCTTTGTTATTGTGTATAACGCAGCCTCTGTATGCAGACGTGTCCCGTTAGCTACATTTACTGACTGTTTTTTCTTCATACTGAGGTGTAAAACCTTTCCTGTCTCCACACTGGACCGTGGTAGAGTGTCACAGGGGAGGTGCTCGCTCTCCACACCTCCACTCCAGGGTTTGATGTCCTGTTGTGGGCTGGAGCTGGGACAGGGATGAGGCGAGTCTGGGACAGAGCGTGACTTGGTTTATGACTTTGTCACAGCCAAACTGCACAGAGCTGGACACGCACCGGGCACCTCTTCACTTCTGGAGAGACGTCACTCACTCGGCAACCCCTCCCACATGCAGCGGCCACACACATAGAGGAACAGCCACCTGCAGCAGACACTCTACATTCACTCCTACAAAAGACTATTTTAAGGCTTGGAACGCATTATTTCTTTTTCCATTCATTGTAATGGAAAAAATCGATTCAGATTTCGAACGAATCGCTTCTCGAACGGCACAGATTGTGGTCCTTCCTTTTACTGCATAGTGATCATAAAGTGGATTTTATGGATGTCAGTTCCCTTTAGTGTCGTTAGCTAACTCGCATTCAACTCACTTGTGGCTTACCAAAAAATGAATTAATGCAAAATGTCTAAGGTCACCGTTTTTGTAGCTAAAAAAAAGACGGTGCTGTTTGTCTGGCGCTGTCAGCCTCAGTGGGCTTTAACAGTGAAGCCTCCTTCTCCGGTCCTTTCAACCTGAGGTTTCAATTATTTCCCAGGAAGACTGCGCGCCACCTCCGTATCTTATTTAGCTCTTCACCACTGACAGGCAGGAGCTCATTGCTAGTCAGGCAGTCTATTGTCAAAGATACCATTTTGAATCCTCTTCTGTGTCCTGACAAGTCCTCCATTATAGATAGTATCCCCCTCCTGCTGGAGGACAATCAGGTGCTGTCACCTGAGGCCAATCTCCGGATTCTGTCATCCGCGTGACAGCAGTGCTCTGACCTGCTAAAGGCTGCTCCACTGATGTACAGAATGTGTGCGTCGTGTTAACAATATGACAAGTTGACAGTGCTGCCCCACCAGCACTAATGTGTCTCCCCCGGATTAAACCGGGATTAAAACTGAGGCTATATATATATATATATATATATATAAGGCAAGGATGTTGCCTTTGAATGAATAAATGCATGACATTTTACCCCGGGGTCTAAAACTAATGCTGTACATGTGTTTTGTCCGTGAAGTGCCCATGATTTTGACAAATTTCCAATATGCGTACAATCGGAGAGGACTGTCAGTTGTGAGGATCAGTGAGAAAAATGAAAATGGTCCCTCAAAGAAGTTGCAGTGTTGCCCTTAATCTAGTATATATACTAGTGATGGGTAGATAAGGCATCGTGAAACAGTATTGCAGGGGTGATGAAACAGTGTCCTACTTTTTAGAGGCCACTAGATGGCGTTCTTGGTTTGAAATGGTCTCAGTGAATAAGTTGATCCAGTCCAAATATTTTGCAGCAGACAGCGCCATCCGGTGGCCACTGAAGGTCCGAACACTGTCTCATGAAGTCTCATCTGCCCATTGCATATACAGTGTGTGTGTTGAACTAGGTTCTCTGCAAATATGTGACCAGCCCCACAGCAATGCTGCGTGTTTTGCTGTGTGTTTGCATGCGTTCATGTTGGGTTCATTTTACCTGTCTGACATTGCTCTCACTGCTTGTTCAGATCACAGATAAAATTGCAGCCTTTGGGCAGCTGTCAGCTGGATGAAGTTATTTTGTTCTCCCACAAGCTCAAAAAGGAGTCTGGCGTCTCTTTCTGCACGTTTCTCCCCCTTGCTGCTGGTAGGTCAGGGCAGCATGATGTATAGCTACTCACCGCAAAAAAAAAAAAAACTCTCCACCCTGAAAAAGAGAAACAATTTGAATGATGTGCTGTGAGAAAGAAAATGGGGCGCTGGAGTAATTTTTTGTGATGTAGTAATGAGGCCGGGGAACTGAATCAATGACAGTAATTTAATTTCAGTCGAATAAACAAATCTATATCACAGACAAATCTTCCCAGTCGCTGTACTGCATTGGTAATATTTGGATCTATTTTTTTTATAATTGAAGGATTTCTGCGAGTCATAGACCTCTTAAATGAAGAGAAAGTTAAAAGTTAAAAAAAAAAAGAAAGTATTTCGAAGCACAACCGTGGAAACCTTTGACATACTGTTTTTTACGGTCAAGTGTCAGCCGTACCCAGGGGACACTGTGTACAGACGCTGTGTTCTTCTCAGCGCAGAGGTCGACTCTGTGGATGCTTCCATGATGCTGGTTCACAATTGGACCGAGTAAATAAAGCTAACCTCCAAATTTAAGTCATCTGTTACCACTGTCTTCTCGTCCAGCGAAGCTCCATATCAGAACCTTCAGGTCACTGAACAACCAACTCTCCTCGCCACTACTGTGCTCTGTGAATCCTCGTCTCTCGAAAACATGTTTGCTTTCTCTACGCTGCTACTTTGACTGGACAAATAGATGGTGTCATGGAAAGAATTTAATGAAAGCGCCTCGGATTTTATTGCGATATGAAGCTCAACTCAAGTCAGAGCAGAAAAGGGAATAAAAAAAGACCAGCTGCCTTCAAGATATTTTCCTTTTACTTCACCACTTCAAAGCTGTTTGCTTTCAGTCAACGGAATCCATAAGGTAGAAACAGTTGTGGAGGTTATTTAGCCAGCAAAGACAAAAGTAAAATACCACATTTGTTTCCTGGAATATTGACTTTCAAAGTGTGTTTTCTTTGTGTGTTTGCTCCTCCAGCATCACCGCTTTCAAATGTGGCCATGTCGTACATGTCCTAAAAAGAGTTCCGTACAAAGGATCCATTAGTGAGTCTTGTGTAGCGTGGCCCCAGCGTGACCCTGGATCTGCATGCACTCAGCACTCGCTCATCGCTCGGAGGAGAAGAAAGCTACGCAATGACAAAGTCAGTGAAAACATGCTGAGTTCAAGCTGATCCTTTGAAGATGCCTTCCTTACAACAAAGCATTTTACAGTAACACACACTGGAGGTTTTTTTTTTTGTCCGCCCCCAATTCTTAGCAATGTGTGACAGCTCTGAATCAGTCCAAAGGCTTTGTGCATTAATGTTGCAGCATGGACTTGACCTTCTGTTTTAAGAAAATGTGCTCAAACCGAATATTTCTGGAGGCTTCCTACATTTCATTGCTGATGTTGACCAAAATGTGCGACCCGGGGGGCTCATGAATGATATATAAGCTGTAAAGTGTCGCATGGTATGTCATTGAGCGTGTATAAATTATACAGTTAATGTGGTATTTCTACAATTTGCCCCAGTTTCTTCAACCAGCGTTAGTTTTCGAACTGTGCTTCTCATTTTTTGTGCCAAAAATATAGTGAAGAAAAGAGGTTTTTATTCCATTTTCAGTCTTTCAATTGAATAGTATTTTGATCCGATCTGTGTCTGGTGCTCTGACAAAACAGGAGATTACTCTGTGTTTTAAGGTGGTAAGTCAATGAACAAGACAAGTCTTTCTAAGAACTATGATTAATCCTAGAGGCTGGGGATTTAGTCACAGGGCGGTATTAAGGTTGGTCATGAAACACAGCGTCTTGATTACAGAAGTGCAAGAACCTCTGAAAACTTGAGGCTTCATGAAACAGTGTCCCAGAGGTCAGTAGGTGTCACTTTCAGCTTGAAAGTGATATGAGTTTTCATTGAAATAGTTGGTCAAATCTAAAGATTTTACAGTAGTGTGCCATCTGCTACCCTCTGAAAATGAAGGCATTGTTTCATGAAGCCTCGTAGGTCCAAAACTAGCCCTCACTGCCCATAGCTGACATCATGTCAGGTAAAACTCGGCAGAACAATGCTATCGACCTTTTAACATGAAGTCTCTGGTCAACAATAACAGGAGCAATGTTGCGCGAAACAAGCAACATTGTCAACTTAACACCCGCAATAGTCGTCGAACAGATGGCAAAAATGAAACTACATGAATGAATGAAACTACAAGTCTACATGGGTCAAATCATGACCATGAACTGCGCCATGTGATCATGACCATACAGGAAGTGAAATGAATCATATAAAAATGTTTTTGAAATACAGTGCTACCTCGGTTCTCCACCACAATCCATTCCAGACGGCTGTTCGAGAAACGAATTGTTTGAAATCTGAATCGATTTTTCCCATTACAATGAATGGAAAAAGAAATAATGCGTTCCAAGCCTTGAAATAGTCTTTTGTAGGAGTGAATGTAGAGTGTCTGCTGCAGGTGGCTGTTCCTCTATGTGTGTGGCCGCTGCATGTGGGAGGGGTTGCCGAGTGAGTGAGGTCTCTCCAGAAGTGAAGAGGTGCCCGGTGCGTGTCCAGCTCTGAATGTGCGCTTCTGTGCAGTTTGGCTGTGACAAAGTCATAAACCAAGTCACGCTCTGTCCCAGACTCGCCTCATCCCTGTCCCAGCTCCAGCCCACAACAGGACATCAAACCCTGGAGTGGAGGTGTGGAGAGAGAGCACCTCCCCTGTGACACTCTACCACGGTCCAGTGTGGAGACAGGAAAGGTTTTACACCTCAATATGAAGAAAAAACAGTCAGTAAATGTAGCTAACGGGACACGTCTGCATACAGAGGCTGCGTTATACACAATAACAAAGCACCTCGTGGGTCAGCTGATTGGTCTGTGCACGTTATGGTTTTTCCGGCTTTTTTCGGGACGTTCGAGTTCTGGATTTTCGTTCAAGCCAAAGAATCTTGAAATTTAAGTTTGAACTCCAATTTGTTCGAAATCTGGGACGTTTGAAAAACCGAGATACCACTGTAATTATTTTCTTGTATTTGTTCATGACAGCACGTGATTCCAAAGCAGTTTCCTAGTTGGTCATATCCCCACTGACCATATGAAGCTGATTCTGATTCTGATTACTGGAGTGAACTGCTGAGCCTTCTGCGGAGGCATAGAACCTTGAGAGTTTCCCACTGATGTGACTATTGTTTCCATGCACTTTCTAATCAGCAACATTCTTGAAATGATTGCCTGTTTCTTCGGCACCTCACAGTTTCC
This sequence comes from Synchiropus splendidus, assembly GCF_027744825.2. Lineage (NCBI taxonomy): Eukaryota > Metazoa > Chordata > Actinopteri > Syngnathiformes > Callionymidae > Synchiropus > Synchiropus splendidus. Next base: position 6,005,912 of record NC_071339.1, read on the forward strand.
ATCGAAGTAAAAAAAAAAGAAAAGAAAAAGCTCTCTCTTCTGCATCAACACACACATTGTCTGTAACCGATGCTCGCCTCATAGAATGTCGATAGTTTCACATTCTTTATTGCGATTTTAACCGTCACTCTCAGACAGAGATGCCACAAGTATCGACTGGCTCACACAGATGCAGACCGCTTCTCTGTTCAGCCGCCACCCGTGGCAATCCCTCGGCAATCATGGTCTCACCTCCAACTCCAAGCTTCTCATCTCTTGCTTTACACCATTGCTTGGGTCGCTCAATACCCCTATCAATTAATTTCACCTGGGTGGAGACTGTAATGACTAGTTTGTACATCAGTGAATGTGAGCTTAGCACCAGACAAGACATGCAGGGGAAAATACATGTAAGTACTTTAGACTCCAAGTCCTGCTGTTCTTCATGACGTCTCTAGCCGGGGAGGCTGCAAAGGCTGAATGACTCAAGTCACTTGACTCCGGTGAGGCAACATGTGATCGAACAAGATGGAGCTTCCGTTCCATTCTGTTTTGTTGTTGGGTTTGAATGGGTCCTGAATGAATAACACACCCTTTCTACCTCTCTGGTGTATTATACAGATGGTGGGAAAGTGTTTGTTTTCCACGTTGCATGTTGAGAATGTTTTCCTTAAAGTGTCGAGTACCAGGCAAACTGGCATGGGTGTGGTCTGCGCATTACGCTGAGGCACATGGAGCACTACATTGCAAAAAAAAAATATTTCAGTATAACATTTTAGTTGGGGTTGTGGACCACGCGTTGCAAAGGTACAGAAGGTCTCTTTCCTTAGTCATGTTGGATGTCAGTTCTCTCTTCACAACCCCTTATGTGGCTCTCCTCCTTAGTGGCAGTACCGAAAGTCACTGTGACTAAAATGCATGGCCGGACTTTCAATAGCGATTGACATGTTGAATGAAAGGAGCGCCGTCCACTGGCTTACCATCATTTTTTTGCGTCAACATAGAACGCTGAAGGCTGCCTTTGTCGTCGGTATAGGACGCAAAAGGGTCGCTGTACCAATGTCTGTATATTACTCCACGGGAGTGAGGATGTGTTGCAGCCAGGAGTCGAGGCTTTATTTAACTGAGATCAGTTCAACAACAATGAAACTATGAATGCTATAAAACTGAACAGTCTTGCTTTCCACTGAATTTGACACACATTTAGGATCAGCAACTTCAACACGTGTTAACAAGCAAACAGACACCTCTGGATGTCTATTTCCATCCTTGAATCGGCGTCATCCAGTGATATTTGTTTTCCTGCTTTGTTGTATCACTTGAGAATTCCACGACCATCCATGAATAATCATGAACCACAGTGTCAAACATATTCTAAGGCAACACAACCAATGATGTTCAATAAGCCACAAATGTGCTGAATAAAAGTTTTCTGAATAATGCTTTGGTCAGGAGCATCTGGGGTCAGACCCTCAATGAAGAAACAGACAGATGCAGCCTGCAAACATCTCACTGCTTGAATTGATGAAGGTCCCAGAGGAATGTGCTTCTGTTTCCCACGTGTGAACACAGTTTGCCACGTTTCTATAAACCAGTTCAACACAATCTCCTGCAAGCACACTGTGACCAAGGATTGGAAAAAACATGTTTTGAACAATGACTGCTCTCTTAACAGTTGCGCTTTGGCATTTACTTTAGGTTCTTCTTTTCCATAACTAGCTTTCGGCCCTGCAACATCAACTTCTGTATTAGTGGGCAATATTTTTGTTGGGCAGGTTGGGTATCTTCTGCATGTACTGGGGCGGTTTGCAGCCGAGTGTGAAGCGGCCGGGATGAGGAACAGCACCTCCAAGTCTGAGGCCATGGTTCTCGACTGGAATAAGGTGGTTTGCTCTCTCCAGGTCGGTGGAGAGTTCTTGCCCCAAGTGGTGGAGTTTCTCGGTAAGTATCTCGGGGTCTTGTTCTGGAGTGAGGGAAAAGGGGAGCGTGAGATTGATAGACGGGTTGGTGCAGCGGCAGCAGTGATGCAGTCACTGTATCGGACTGTTGTGGTGGAGAGGGAGCTGAGTCACAAGACGAAGCTCTCGATTTACCGATCTATCTACGTTCCCACCCTCAGCTATGGTCACGAGCTTTGGGTAATGACCGAAAGGATGAGATCACGGATACAAGCGGCTGAGATGAGTTTCCTCCGCAGGGTGTCTGGGCGCACCTTTAGAGATAGGGTGAGGAGTTCGGTCATTCAGGAGGAGCTCGCTGCTCCTCCACATCGAGAGGAACCAGCTGAGGTGGCTCAGGCATCTGATCCGGATGCCCCCTGGACGCCTCCCTGGGGAGGTGTTCCGGGCATGTCCTAGCGGGAGGAGACCCCGGGGAAGACCCAGGACTCGCTGGAGAGATGATGTCTCCGGTCTGGCCTGGGAACGCCTTGGGGAGGTTTGTGCAGACCGGGAAGTTTGGGCTTTCTTGCTCCGAATGCTGCCTCCGCGACCCGACCCCGGATAACCAGCAGAAGAAGGTGAAGGTGAAGGTATCTTGGGATCTTTTCATGATGCAGGCAATAAATCCTGAATTGCAATTCTGGCTTTAAGAAATCACAATTCTGTTATTGCGGTTGACCCAATTCATTCTTTCTCAAAAGCCCATCTGTCCTAAGGTGGTATTTTTTTATTTTTTCAACCACACTGAAGTTCATTATTGTTTACAGAATCATTGCCCAGTCAGTTGCTGCTTTAGAAGTATTATCTGCGCTAGCTAGTTGACTTAAATCAAAACTGAGGCTCAGGCTTTTATGTATGTTTTGTTTCGGCCTTGACGTTCTGACATTACTGTCATGCTTTTGCTTGGCTTAACTTCAGGAACATTCCTCACAGGGTAAGATGGAGGTCTGGGTCTCTGGGTAAGTGAAGTTGCCCCTTCACATGACACATAAACATCAATACAGCAAGGCCGATTTTTCATGTGACCTCAGCTACCCATCACTAGCGGTAGGTGTCATTGCAATAATTTAAAATAATGTTATATATGCCTTTTATAAATAACCCATCTAAGCATTGATTCCTAACAGAAGTAAGACTACCATAACTGTAATGCGAGATCTATACAAAATTAGTTTGGACTCGGATCGCTTTGATATTGATATCTATTTGTGGTGCGGCAGTTACAGCTGTCTGAAGGAGCTCAACTAAACAGACACGTATCCAGTGTGTTTGCCAAAGTGACTTCTTCCCCGTCTCAACCCAATTAGGGATCTCGCAGTTCTGGAAGTATGTGGATGCGCGGTGGACCAGAAAACACTCTCATTGAAAACTAAGATGTCTGCAGGGATTAAACATTCTGCAACTCATCTAAATTAAGCTGTGACTGCCTGTTACTGCTCCCAAACCCCACGTGGCCCCGAAGATCATCTACTGGCTCTCATTAAAATTCTGCATTTCAACATGAGAGTGTTAACACGAGCAAAAGGGCAGAGCTGGGAAATCAGACGAAGAAGAGAATCCAATTCCCTTTGTGATATTTTCACGTGCCGTTTGTTTCGCAACAACATCTCGGTTGGAGAACTTCATCCTGCAGCCCAGCTCACGGCGAGAGGGACGTGCATTTTTTATTTGAAAGTTATCGAGCAGAAAGTTCTCTATTATTCACTAGTTTGGGGAATCAACCGTGTTTGTGTTTTCTTCACGCACATTAGGGTTGTTTGTGTACTTCCTTGTACATGTCGATAGCTGTGACCTGCGCCGATTACTATTCAAGACTCAACATGAGGAAAGTTGAGAAAACGAAAAATGGTGTCTTTGGTTGGTATAAAAGCAAATCCTAGTTCTATTTCATCCTGATGCTTCAGGTGACACTGCACCTTTTTTTTTTAATTCCCCAAATCTCTCAGTCCCACTGTCCTGATTTACAACCTCCTCTTCGTGAGTCCCTCATCATAATGTTCTGTTCTTTTACAGCAGACAGCGCCATCTGGTGGCCTCTCAAAATCAGGACGCTGTTTCATGAAACCTCAAAAACCCATCAACCTCAGATGTCTTTGTGACATTATGTTGTTTTTGCTTCTAGCCAAGATGACATTAGGACACTTTCATTTAAGGTAAATACTAGTGATGGGTAGACAAGGTTTCATGACACAGTGTTCCAAGTTTGATGACGTTTTATGAAACAATGTCATGATTTTCAGGCACTGTCTGCTGGAAAAAGGTTTGGAATTTGATTCACTGAAGCCTCACATCATTTAAGAGCGCCATCTGTTGGCCTCTGAAGGACACCAATGGCATGATACCTCATCTACCCACCACCATTGTATTTTAAAATCTGGTGCGTCCACCTTTTTTGCTGACCTTTTTTGCTTGAGAAGGTCACTTTGTAAACTTGTACTTAATTGAGCTTTCATAATACTAACAATTACATCTTTACTTCTGTGTGAAGTTAGTGTTACTGTAAAAAATCTATAAACGAATAAATGAAAATCATAAGGTCCCTTGAAACATCAATCAGACAAAAAGATAAATGCTGGTAAAAAATTAAGTGCTTTGATGCCATGAATCAAAATCTTTGACTGCATCTGTAACATACCAGCCATGGCAGCAGCTGAACTTGTTCCTGTTAAGCACAGACGTGCACTGAGTACGGTTGTGCAAATGTACCTGTTCAGCTATAGGTTGCAATCTAATCGTCACTTTTGTGAAGCATATAAATGCATTTAAAAAACGTGATGTTTCAAATGCAGAACAAGATGTACTCTGCTAGTGGCGCATCATCGTCTGCTGATGTAGCTAGAGAAATGTCATGTCAATGAGGCGCCACAACTAAATCACCAGTGAATTTATCGTGTGACGTCTGCAGCGAGGAACCAGCAACCCAAAGGGCTGATGCTGAGAAGAGCTCTGGTTTAACCTTCTGGATGAGCCCGATCGTCTTTAGTGGGATGGAGGTAAACTGTTACCTAGTTAAAGGTGCAGGAAAGGGGGGGTGCAGGTTAGTGACAAATTGAGTTGCTGCATTCTTAATGTGCTGCAGAGGAAGCAAGCAGACCAGGGAGGAGGGAGTTTCTCTCGTCCAGAACCAAGATAACTGAGACTGAAGAGTGGCGTCTGGGTGGTAAGGAGTTGGTTCCTCTGATATTGTGCAGCATGCATCTACAAGATCGAAGTCACCTTGGGGAGTAGATCAAGCTCCAAACCCAGGTTCATGTTGTATGAATGCGAGGGTTGAGGGTGATCTTAAAATCCAACTTACCTGACTCACTCAAATGTTTCTCATGTTTAACTCCTCCTCTCCATGATGCACTAGGTTTGATGCTCCGTTTTGAAGTTATTTCTTTGTAAAGCTCTCTCCTGTCTGAAATCTGTGAATGAGAGGTTACGAGAGTCAAGCCCACAGCTGAGCTGCGGCAGACACTGTCTACAACACACTCTCACGGAGGTGAAATTGTATCAGGTTTACTGTGGAGCGATGTGTCTGTTGCCAGGTAGAAGTGGGGCTTTGACTGCGAGTGATTTTAACTCACTACTGCTTAGTTATATGGACTTCAGTACAGCGACAAGCTCTTCTTACATGTGAGAGCGGTCAGCAGAGGCAGGCAAAAATCTTTAAAGAGCTAAGACCTGTACTATATAGAATTCCATAATACAAATGAAAAGCATATAACAACCGACCCCTGGTGAATCATTTTCCACAGGTTTCTCTCACAGTTTCAAACAGTGATATAGGGAGAGCAGAAACACCACAATGTAAATGTGCTAAAGTCATTGCTCTGCCGGCGAAACTAATTGTTTACCATCTTTTGCGTTGTATTATTGTAATCTATAAATTGTGAGACGCTGTCTCCAGACAAAGTGCGTTCGGTTCAAAACTCTGACGTGACCACAAGCGAGTCGGGTTTTTGGCCCGGCTGGAGAGCTACACCTTGTGTATTGTGAGAACAGTGTGGATAAAACAAGACGCTATGTATTATGCAGCTTGTTTCTGCTATTTCCTCACTCTCGATGATGCACCCCGTTTTATAGACCATTGTGGCTTATGTAGGAACAAGACCTATTTTCCTTCTTAAACTTAGCAGGTACGGCTAATATTCCGAGGCACTCTATAGTCCGGAAGTTAAGGTACTGTATAGTTGGTCGTGTGTGAAAATGTCCAATGTGAAACATTTTGAAAAACCTCGGTCTAGAAGGTGTAGAAGAGAATGCATGTCCTACTCTCTCACCGTCAAAAATGCAAGTAGCTTTCCTTGGTCCACATCTACCATCCATAGCGCTGTCCCACCCGTCCAAGATCGGAGATCATAAATTACACGGCTTATTTAAAGAATGGAATTACAGCCGTAACAACCCGTTGGACGACCTTTCATAAAAGTGATAAGGCTGCCTTTACTTTTTATCTTCCAAGGGCCCCATGACCAGGTCTCAGAGTGAAACATACTGCTGTGTAATGGGTTATATTGATATATTATATGAAATAACCTAAGAAAAAAACTGCAACTTAAAATTGATATGGATGACGTCTTTCAACAGATACAATGAGAAAGAACTTATTTTATGTCCAGTAGGAGGAGAGACATTTTAGCATATCAGAGACAGAATGCAATAGGTGGATTAAAATAGTTTTATTTAAAAACAATCATATTTCATTCAACTTATTATTTTTATATAATTCATTTCCTGAATATTCAATTGATTTGCTATTTTCCATTATAAACCTGGTAACCTCTGTTTGCTGCCAGTCGCTGACTGCAGACTTTTTTTTTTTTCTTTTAAACAATACTGATATTGTTTGCATTTTTGTGACAAGGGTTGGTTGCCATGACAACGTGGCTGGCAAAAAACAAGGCAAAAGAACCAAGTGGAAAGCAGAGTCAGCACGAAAGTTATCACAGCAGTTTAGTTGGCATGGACTGGACAAAGCTGTTTGGTGTCTTCTGCTGGGAAATTAAGGATGACGCTGCACTGTGTGAGTCTTCCTCTACTGAGAAATGTCTTTTGTTAAAGCAGTCCAAGGTAAACCACCACAAAGAATGATTTTTTGCTGCCAAAAAAAAATAGTGGCCCAGCACTCAGGTAGAGTTTTTCGTTAAATTCTGTTTTCAAACCGACTTCACACCGTCAAAACAAATGGTAATAACAGTAGGTAGTAGTGACGTTCAGATAAGGTATCATGAAAACACATTCCAACATTGATGAAACAGTGTCATAATTTCCACAGGCCACTAGATGGTGCTCTTGTATTATAAATGATGTGAGGTCTCATTGAATTAGCACCATCTGGTGGCCTTTGAAAATCAGGACACTGTTTCATGAAACCTCAGGCTACTGTCAAGTCGCGGACAAGATTAACATTGATATATTTATTTTTGAGCTGACAATGCATAGTCAGCAAAACATGTAACTTAGGTGCAGTTGCAGTTCATTGCCGAACTTGTCGTTGAAACGGTATAAATGTTGTATGTCCGTATGTAACCCTCATAAATGTACAATGGTTAGTGCTGTTAGTATTCTCTCTGTGTGCCAGAACCCGAGGAAAAAAAAAAAAAAGAAAGAACCCTGGCATTACAATATATGAATCTACAATCCGATTTATTTACTTTTTAATCAAAGGATGTGGAATGCTGTGCCATGACTTTCTTCACGCCATCGCTGAAGCCTCTTTTCTCTTCTTCTCTAATGCTAAAAAACAACGCTGTTCATTTCCTGACTCGCTCAGACTCGAGCAAAGTCTACAAGAAGTTAAAAGCATAAAGTTCTTAATGGAGAAACGTTTCTTCAAACTCAGTTCCCATTAGACTTCAAGAGAAGATGTAGCGTGAAATTTCTCATTAACGCTTTCCTCCTATAGGGGCTTCCATTGTGCAGGGAACAGTTTGACTGAAGGTTTAGGAGGAGCAGGGGCTACGTGGAGCCCATTACCAGGAGTTACACCAGGATTGCAGGAGATGCCTTATGAGGAAAAGCGGGCGCATCAACAGCAAAACTTGGCAAGTTGTATTTCATTCCTGAACTCTGCAGATCTATTTATTGCATTACATGTCATTGAGGAGATGTTTTTGTCCAAACTCACACCAAATGCAATCCAGGCCTCAAAAGCTGTGTGGAAAGTCAATGTAGAGGCAACAAGCTGTCATGCCACACTGAGAACGGGGGTTGCGGAGACGGGCTTCAGCGGGTTTTCAGCGACAGTTCTGGCAATATCTGTCGCATCAAGTTGAAAAATATGAAATCCACTGGCAAGTCAGCCATTAGACATTATGTGCTCCCCGATCACAGCCCAAATTTTACAGCGACGGATGCAGAGAGTGAAAAATTCATCAGTGAGAGGAAGAGGCGAAATGCAGGAGAGGCTGGTTTTGTCAGTTGCTGGTACTTTGTTTCCTTCTGCCCCTCCATCCATCGCAATGACATTCCACCTCCATCAGGTTTCTTAGTTTTGTCATGCTTCTTCACAGATGGAGGAAGTTGCTTTTGACACTCGAAACCATCGACCGCTTGAGGGCAAGTGCTGCGACAAGTTTGGTTTGAACCTACCTCAACAACGGCTCAGTGTCGAGCGCTAAGGACCTCCATGAGAATTCCTCTTATTTGTTGTTAGAACCTCTACATCCCGCAAGTCAAAAAAATCTGGAACTAAAGATATGCACAGCTTCAACTATATAGTGAAATGAAACATCAGAGATTTTAAAGAGAGAATGGCACATAGGTTGATCCCTGAAAATGGAACTTCAAAACTAGCTTCATCAGCCCAGAAGCTAAACTGGCGCAATATTAGAGGAATTCTTAGAAAAGACAACCATCAGAAGTTGCTGTTTTCCGACTTTATTTTTTCCAAACTAGTTTTCTTTGTGGTCAGAGGGTGATTCTGCTTCAGACTGGCGCTGTTTTCATGAAAATGTTTACATGAGTGAGTATGAGCACATACAAGATGCAAGTCAAATAGGTCAGTAATGGGAAGTGAAAGAACAAACAAATAAAAAAGTATGATAAAATCTAGACGAAAATCAGCAGTCAATTTAGACTTAGAGAGTTAGACTAGACTTTATTGATCCCTTTGGGATGACTCCCTCCAGGAAATATACATTTCCAGCAGCAATACAGGCAAGAAAGGGCATGCAGTCAGGAAAAAAAAAAAATAATAATAAAAATTAAACTAGATTAAAATAGGTTATTGCACCAGAGAGACGGTTATTGCACATTGAACAAGTGTGCATTACTATGTAGCGTAGCGTACCCTACTACGTCCTCCCCCCAGGTGAGGATTGTAGAGTACGATGGCATGGTGTACAAAAGAGTTCTTGAGTCTGTTGGTCCGGTCAACTTTATTGTATGTCTTTCTATGTCACTGCTCCGTGCGTAGTTTTGACCGACTTAAGCACGATACACACAAATGATAACTGGGATAACTGTCCCCCACAATTGTGACGTGGAACGGAATGTAGCCAATCCAAAACCTTTGACACGATAATAAGCCCATAACAGCAAGCCATTGGAGGAACAGAGAAGGAAAGGGGTGTTTCTTATTTACTGCTTCGATGGCAATAAAAACGTTTTCCCGTGAGGAGTAAGTCTCTCTCCCTCTTCTCCTGTCTTCACGAGGGCTATTCCTTCAAGTGTGTGGGCGACACCTCTTGTACTTTGGTTTGAGCAGCAGTTTAAAAAAAACAAACACCCAAAACCAGCATCATTCTGTCCACTTCCTGCTGTTGTTTTTTCGATGGTTTGGAGGGCACGCACGTCGATGAATGGTGGGCAAGAATCTCAATGTTTGTGGTCTGCTGTGTTCTCCTGAGACAACAGCAAGATGCCTCCTACTGTATGAAATTGGTGGGATTGGAACACATGACATTGTTTGAAAGTCTGATCTTTGTGGTGAAGTGTGCGAGAACGTCGCGGGAGCTATTCTGCCTTTATAATCTGGACATTCTTCTATCAGATTTCACCTTTTCAAGTTTGCCCTGTGCACAATGTGATCACATGTTCTACTGTGAGGAAAAAGAAACTGAAGGACACTTTTGGTTTGTGCCTCTTCTTTCATTTGACACTCTTCAGTCCGACCTATGAAGAACAGAATCGATACAGTGGTGAGTGTTTTGAGTGCCTTTATCTTCTGCGGCAGATGATTCGGCAGTTTTGAATTATTCATCAGCAGAAAGCGATGGCCTGTGCTGGTGAGCACCCAGGACCGGAATAACAGCTTTTCCTTATCACTCTTAATCTCAGAAGCAGCAGTAATGCAATTCCGAACATTTAGCACTTAATGGTGAGCTGGGGAGGGAACATGATCTAAGACCATTAGAGCTGTTTTGTGCTGAAGTTCAAAACAGGATTTTTGCCTCTTATCTCTGGCCCAGAGCCCACTGCGGAAGCAGGAAAACCACGGGAAGGGTGAGAAAAGTCAAGCTTTGCGATTTGGTCCGTCCGTCACCCGGAGATCCATCGCAGTATCGTGTACCTACTTTGATGTCTCAATTTCTCACTAAAGTTTTTGTGGTTAAACTTCCAAAGAAACGGAGATGACTGACAATCCTGGATGACAAATATTTGGTGTTCCATGTGTTTTAAACCTGGTTTTTTTCTGTTGACTGTAGTGACGAATAGATGAAATGTATCATGACACAGTATTGACAGGTTGATGAGGTTTCATGAAACAGTGACCTGGTTTTCAGAGGCCACCAGATGGCGCTGTCTGCTGCAACATGTTTGGACTTGAACAATGTATTCAATAAAACCCCATATCATTGCTAAATCAAGGGCCCCATCTAGTGGCCTCTGAAAATTACCACATTGTTTCTTGCAGCATTGTTTCATGATACCTCATCTGCCCATCACTAGTTAATGTTAATGATAAGTTTGAATCCCAATGAGGAAACTTGACCTTGGTGCTGATTACTCAAAGTAATCCATTACATATTATAAACTGCTTTCAAAGAAATTATGTCATCTTTCAGTAAGATACTCACAGCTTAAATTATTTTGTTTCATTACGATTAGATACTTTACTACAAAAAGTCCGGAGACTTTTGAGCATGAGCAGAGCTGGGGCATAGTGCATATCTCACAAGATCAAGTTCCTATCATGTATATTTGGGTTATTTATTTTGGATTTTTTGTTCTTGTTGGTTTTGTTTTCGTGAAAACATTGTTTTTTTTTTATATTTGAATTATTTAATTTAATTAATTATTCATATACAGTTCTGTTTTTCATTCTGTTTTTACACCTTTTTGAATATTTTTCATCATTGTGACAACCATAGTCTGCCCAAAAATATTTTTCATAAATTATTATTATGATAAACAGGAAATCATTTGATAAAAATACAAAGGCCACACAATTTTCAAAATAAAATACAGTACTTTGAATGACATTTTACGCTGTATAGCAGCCGGCGTGCTTTCAGTGGAACTAAGGCGGTAGAAGCAACATCACACACATCATGTACTACGAACGTTGAGTAGCCTCCTGCTCAGGATCCCGTCTGTTGACCCAAACAGAGTTCCTACCAATACACAGAGACAGTACATTTCACCTACAAAACACACAGCCAGGTGGATCTATTTAGAGACAGCTAGTTTCGTATGCCACCGATAAGACTGGCTTGGTCATGGCAACCTGTTCCAAATGGGATCCGACTCTCATGAAAACTACAAGCCATGCAAAGTATTTCATATGTATATTCGAAGCTGCAAGCTGATCAAAATGTTTGTGAATGAATTCCATCTGCAGTCTAACTAGGCCCTGAGCGCGGTTGTCACGGGCCCCTGCTGAGAGCGCAGCATGCCCTTCACCCACCCTTGTTAGCGTGGCCTCCAACAGCTCCGTGGTCCCGGTCGACGCCAGGCAGCCACTTAGAATGCTGCACCTGGAAAAGTGAGAGGAGATGCGCTTGAGTGAGCTGGGGTCGTCAGCACTTATCAAACACTTGAGTCGTTCTTAAGAAAGATTGAGTTAATTGACTTGTGCTGCAATGCTCATCCTCAAATTCTCAACGCCTTTTGCTCCAGAACTACTATTGTGAGCGCACAGCGGCAGCCACGTATCATACATGACTTACACGCTGAATTTAACTATGTCAGTGTCAAGCTGTGCGGAGAAATGCAGGTGAGAAATTTGAGTCGCAGCAAATAGAAAAGACGAAGAACCCCATGTAGAGGATGCAGTGTTCTCACACAGAATTTGGAAAGTAATTGAAGAGTCACCGGCTGATCCACTTGGCAAAAGATTGACCCCGAGCTGATACTGTTCCTCAAGCATCAGCCATTGATCCTGGTTTGGACACCTCAGGGACTAAATATCCCAGAGTCGACTCCAGCGCATAAAGAGGGTTTACTGACATGTGCCATGTGTCAACAGTGCTCCCACTGAGGTCAGCACTCATGGTCCTGTGATTCATGTGAAATGGAAGGTAATATTTCAGTCACAATATATTTCATTATTATTGCTGAGAATGACATGAAACAAGATCTTTGTTCATTGTTCATGAGTTAAATTCCTTAAGGATGTCTCAGCAGAACAAATCTCATCATGTAGTAGTTGAATCTTAGTGATGGGTAGATAAGGTATCGTGAAACAGTTCAATTAAACAGTGTCTTTTACAGGTCAACAGATGGCGCTATTAGTTTAGAAATGATTTTCACCTACAAAACACACAGTCAGATGGATCGAGTTAGAGACAGCTAGTTTAATCTCCCCCTGATAAGATAGCAGTCTGGCTTGGTCATGCAAACCTGTTCCAAATGGGATCAGACTCTCATGAAAACTACAAGCCATGAAATGGAAGGTAATATTTCAGTCACAATATATTTCATTAATATTGCTGAGACTGACATGAAACAAGTTCTTTGTTCATTCTGAGTTAAATTCCGTAAGGATTTCTCAGCAGAACAAATCTCATCATGTAGCAGTTGAATCCAAGTGATGGGTAGATGAGGTATCATGAAACAGTTTTGCACGGTCAATTTAACAGTGTCTTTTACTGGTCAACAGATGGCGCTATTAGTTTAGAAATGATTTGAGGTTACAGTGAAATAAATTCCAAACATTTTACGGCACACAGTGCCATCTGGTAGCTTCTGAAAATCTGGACACTGTTTCATGAAGCATCATCAAACCCGCAATACTGCTTCATGATACCCCATCTACCCATCATGCCTTCGTCGGGCTGATATGAATTTAAAAAGCTCAAAATGCATTTTTTTTTCCCGGTCACTTGCGGTTTAACAGCAGTGAGCTCCATAAACGTGTTTTGTTTCAACTGTTTTCACTTAAATGTTGCCGTATTGCTGCTTTCCCCAGTCCCTCTTTGGTGTTTAAGTGTCTTACAGAAATCTCCAGTATAGAGACAAGCACAGCTCTGGTCACATGAGGGCACGTCACCCTATAAAACAAGCAAGACGCTAATGACTTTTTCAGGAACTAATTTTCTGCTTTGTGCCTCAGCCCATAAAACAAGGTTATCCTCTTCCAGCGAGGGACGAATAGAGATTTAACTGTCTTCTCTGTTTATTGTCTCTCAGCAACATTTACATGTAGCTTATGTCACAAATTAAAGAAAGTCTCGGATGACTTCAATTGAAGTTTGTTTCACACCTCCGAAACACGGGTCTAAAAGCACTGATCCATTCCGCCTTCAGAGACCCATTTTCAGTATTTAATAGCCGAGATGTTAAAACGTAATCCTCAGATATAATGCGGGCTGACACTTCACCTCCCCGCTCTTTGCCTTTTCCGTGTTGTCATCAGTTTAAAACTCCAAATGTGCTACAGCCACAGACTGTGATGTGACAGCAATGCTGAAATTAGCTTAAATGTGCAGCGCTATTAAACGAGACACAGCGTGCGCCGTAATTCTTCCACCTGCTAACACTCCAAACCCCGGGGACTGAATTCATGATGACGCTGCAGCATCACCGACATTATTTTAATATTTGTTGAAGGTTGTTAAAAGCAGGCTGTCACAAATCATTGCCGAGCTCGTATCATGTGTTATGCCTTTCTTTTGGGAGGTAAAATGCATTCGTACCGTTGGTATTCGAATGGTTCACTCATGCCATGGACGTTTTGTTATATTAAATTCTTTTTCATAAAAAGGCTTTTTTGGCACAGTATGTGCATTATATGCCGTGAATGGTTAAGGAACAAGTGTTGTTTTTGTTGATCCTACCTTTGATATTTGCTCGTCTCAAACACGAGTGATGGACCGATAAGACTGCAGGAAACAGTCTCCTCATTTTCAGTGCTCAGTATGTTTGAGAATGCGCAGTTTCACCTTCACCTTCACCTTCTTCTGCCGCTTATCCGGGGTCGGGTCGCGGAGGCAGCATTCGGAGCAGGGAAGCCCAAACTTCCTGATCCGCACAAACCTCCTCCAGCTCCTCCCGGGGGATCCCGAGGCGTTCCCAGGCCAGACCGGAGACATCATCTCTCCAGCGAGTCCTGGGTCTTCCCTGGGGTCTCCTCCTGGTAGGACATGCCCGGAACACCTACCAAAGGGAGACGTCCAGGGGGCATCCGGATCAGATGCCCGAAACACCTCAGCTGGTTCCTCTCGATGTGGAGGAGCAGCGAGCTCCTCCTGAATGACCGAACTCCTCACCCTATCTCTAAAGGTGCGCCCAGACACCCTGCGGAGGAAACTCATCTCAGCCGCTTGTATCCGCGATCTCATCCTTTCGGTCATTACCCAAAGCTCGTGACCATAGCTGAGGGTGGGAACGTAGATCGATCGGTAAATTGAGAGCTTCGTCTTGTGACTCAGCTCCCTCTCCACCACGACGGTCCGATACAGCGACCGCATCACTGCTGCCGCTGCACCAACCCGTCTATCAATCTCACGCTCCCCTTTTCCCTCACTCGAGAACAAAACCCCGAGATACTTAAACTCCACCACTTGGGGCAAGAACTCTCCACCGACCCAGAGAGAGCAAGCCTGAAGATTAAAGAACAGAGAGTGCCATCTACTGGCCTCAGAAAATGAGGACACAGCTTCATGAAGGCTCACTCTTCAGTTTCCTCCAACTTAGCGGCCGTTGTGCATCCTTCCTACTCACACCTTTCCTCGATGATTAAGCCACATCCAACCTAGAAAAATATCGCATTGGAAAGAAATAAATGAGAGAAATGTGCAAACTAGAAAAGCGCTCAGCATCATACCTTGAAAACCAAGTGAGGATATTGTAGGCCAAACAAGTTGACAAACCTCTTGTGTATCTTTGCATTGTTCTTCCATACATTGTAGTCATCTGGCCGTGTGATCAGCCGCTGTGTACCATCATTAACGGTGCAACAATCCATCCAGGTCATTGATGTATCGATTGATTTTCCTACGATTCAACTACATCGATCTGTGCTCGGTAAGTTGGCCTTCCGACCGGCATGTATTGGTCTAAAATCATTTTAATAGGGAATCAATTGATTGTATTGATATTAGAAAATCATGCTTTGCATTTCATCACGGCAGACTTTACTGTACACAAACGTGTTTTTATGCACATTTATCTTGATAAAAGTGTGAAACGTCTCTTGATTCAGCCATTCTGTGATGTTATCCCCGCATTCCTGCAGTAACCAAAACAGCATTGCGGTGTCGTGTTTGGAAACATTTTGGTCTTTGCAAGAACGGAGGTGTTCTAAATGGGCTGCATGCAGTTTGTAGGATTTGTGAAGGCGAAGCAAAACGGTGACACAGCACATCTCCCTGTCAGCAATGTTAAATATTAGAGTGCTGTTTCTTCATTAAAATGACAGTAGTAGCAGCTTCAACCACTGCTGTTACCCTGTTGTACTTTACCTTCACGTGTGTCTTATATTTTCAGCATGGAAACCAAAATAAAAAAAAACACAAGAGGAGGCTGAACCTGTTTCAGTTATACTTTATTCCCTTATTCCCTGGACGTGCCTGACTCCCTCTGCAGATGGATTACAGACTTCCTGACCAGCCGGAGTCAGTGTGTGCGGCTGGGGACGACTGTCTCGGACACTCGGACCCTCAACATCGGGTCTCCTCAGGGCTGTGTTCTCTCTCCATGGCTCTTCTCTCTGTACACTAACTGCTGCACCTCCAGCCACGAGTCCGTGAAGCTGATCAAGTTTGCGGACGACACCACCATCATCGGGCTCATCTCAGATGGAGATGAGTCGTCTTACAGGAGGGAGGTGGAGCGGCTGGTGTCTTGGTGCAGCCACAACAACCTGGAGCTCAACGCTCAGAAGACAGTGGAGATGGTCATGGACTTCAGGAGAGTAACAGCTCCTCTGTCCCCTCTCATTTTGGCTGGTTCACCTATTCCTATTGTAGACTCCTTCGGCTTCCTGGGAACCACCATCACTGAGGACCTCAAATGGGAGCCAACCATCAGGTCCCTCATCAGGAAGGCCCAGCAGAGAATGTTCTTTCTGAGGCAGCTACGAAAACTACGACTGCCGACGAAGTTGCTGGTGGAGTTCTACACGGCCATCATCCAGTCCATCCTCACCTCCTCTATCACTGTCTGGTACAACAGTGCCACCTCCAGGGACCAGAGCAGACTGCAGCGCATCGTACGTTCTGCTGAGAAGGTGATCGGTTGCAGCCTGCCACCTCTTCAGGACCTGTATGTCTCCAGGACCCAGAGACGTGCAGGTCGGATCAGAGCCGACCCTTCTCACCCTGGACATAGACTGTTTGTTCCTCTTCCCTCTGGCAGGAGGCTACGGTCCATCCAGACCAGAACCTCTCGTCACAGGAACAGCTTCTTCCCCTCGGCCGTCAGACTGTTAAATTCGTGAACAGCCTTGTTGTTATGTTATTCTATTTATTTTATTTTATTTGTTTTTTTGTTGCACTTTATTCCAAGGCACTTTCCTAGTCAGTGGGCTCCCCACTGACCATGGCAATAAATTTGATTCTGATTCTGATTCTGATTCTGATTACATGAAACAACAGGAATCTAGGCAACTGTCTAGTATCCAGGTCATCATTGCACAGTTTCACAGGCTACAATGAAAAAGCTACTGAAATGATTTCACGTCACTGAATCGGATCAAATCCTAAGGTTCTAAATGAACCAACATCACCTTTGAATTGTCTCGACAACCACACACCACCACAAACCCCGAGCCATCATCCGTGAGTGGATGTTGGTTGTGCCACTCGCGGTGATGTTTAGAAAGTTGGGGAGAGCACATGCTCAGGTCACGACACAAGCGCTGAACTTTGGGGTCAGTTGTATGGCACTACTTGTAACTGGGCAAAGGTAATGCATTACTAGAGTGCAGTGCTTCTTTATTATTTTCTGTTGCGCCCTCCCTCAGGAAGAAATAGACTCTTTGCCGCCTCTGTAAATACTAAAAATTAAAATTAAAATTATTATAAGTACACCTCAGTATAACGTTGTATACCAGAAAAGACTGAAATAATGGTGGTTTTTTGTACATATTCTCTGGGCTGGACTTGACTATACTTGCCATTCTCTCTTTATTTTCAGTAGATCGGAGATAAGGATGCAAAACACATCAAAGTTCTCTGCACTTGAGTGTGTTCACCCAAACATTCTCTTTACCTAGTGAAATTAATCTATCTGAACAACTTGCACAGGGCCACACAAACATCAAGCTTGCAGCCAAATTGAAGAGAAAAAAAAAGTACAAATAAATTACAATAATAAGAAAACATAAGTGGACTTGAACGCAATTGATTTCACAAAATACTTGCCTAAATATACAGCAGTTACAGCATGTCGGTCACAAATTATACTCAGCCAATAGCCCTCAATGTGGCCATTACATTGTACTGTTATAAGTATCTGTTGGCAGATGAGGTATCATGAAACAGTGTTGCAGGGTTGATGAAACAGTGTCATAATTTTCAAAGGCCACAAGATGGAGCTCTTGCTTTAGAATGATGTGAGGTTTCATTGAATTATTTGATCGGGTCCAAACATTTTACAGCAGACAGCGCCATCTGGTGGCCTCTGAAAATCTGGACACTGTGTCATGGAACCTCATGTGTCTGACCCAGTCATGGGAAACAGGCCGTAGTCAAAGGATGGTGCTTCACGGGACTTTATAGTGCAGCCTCCTTGAATGGATCTGGCCTTTGTTGATGCTTGTCTGATTCTCACTCATAACATAAAATAAACCTCCAAATCCACCCCAGAACTCAGGCCTTTTCATACAGTGCTTTTCCACTGCTTGAAGTCTTTTTCAACGTTTGCAATACAGTACGTATTGGGTCCCTCTTTTTAATCATGTAATTCCTATTGAAGTTCTACTGATGAATGTCTGCCGCAATATGACTTAATAATGGCCACACAGGAAATGCTGTCCATCCTCGGTAATGACCCTGATGGCCATCGATAAAAAGCCTTGATAGACGCAGACTTCCTGCGTCGAGCTGGATAAATACAGCCTGAGTAATGAGGTCCTGCCTGCCGAGGATGACGGCTCTGCTCTATATCACACAGTGCTCCGTGGCTCAGGGGCAGCAGTTTGGCAGACTTTTTTTTTTTCCCCTCTCACTTTCTCTCCAAACGTGAGCTATCTCTTCGGTGGCTCTCTGACTCCATGGCTGCGCTCTCTGAGAGAAAAGGACCTGCAATATCAAAGCGACTCTGATGACAAATTCCATTTTCAGCGTTCAGGCTTCGCCTGTATCACTGAAGGAAGAAAAGCAATTGTTCCGTGGTCACTACTGAACGCTGAAGGGATGAGTCTGTTCAATGCAGTTGAGGATGGCCTGAAGCTTGGATCAGAATAATCCATATTTCAAATGAAGTTCATCCCTCATTCACCGCGCTAATTAACTGTAATTGATTTATCCATTAGTTGATTTTTAGGGGTGGTTTTCACTCCGACTGAAGTTAGAAGGAGGTCGATAAACTGTCTGTTCCTATTTGTATGAGAGCCGGCCGTGTTTGATGGCTCAGAAGTGGAACTAACCTTTAGATAAAGTCCAATCCTTTAGAAGCAATGGAGGCGAACAGGGCCTGGTCTGAGAGAAACAGTGCTCATTTTGACACATACAGCCTCAACTTCTTCTCCTTCAACAACCCAGAGCTGCTGCTTGGGATGTCAACCTTTTCACTTGGTGATTCCAGGGTCATAAAAGCTTCTTTCCTTTGTGTTGCATTTCTATACAAGTCAGTGAGAGCCTCCATACTGCGCACTGCTTTAAGAGATGAGTGATGACCTGCCCAGCTCTTGACTGGCTCTGATACACTGCCACTGTAAGATGCAGTTTCTTGACAGAGAGTGGCTGAAAAACGACAGGAAGTTGTGCAGCAACATGCTGATCAGAGCAGCAAGTTGTAGGTTTCTTTTTCATCTATACTAATGGGTCTTTTTCATTATACTAATGGGTAGTGGAGGAGGGTAGATTGACATGAGACTGATGGTGTCGATATCTTTAGAGGGTGTTACTCCGATACAATAAGACATTTTCTAATGCTGAAAAGTATTCTGAAAGTGGTTTATTATTAGGACTTATGGATATTGTATTGTTGCCGCTCACACTTTTCGATGTGCCCGAAGTGGGTTCCGAAGGAGCTTAAAACTGAATCCCATCAATAAATTGACTGTCGTGACTGTATTGTATGTTGCGAGGTGAGACAGCAATTTTGTCGCGAGCATCTCCATCTTGAATAAAGAGACTTGCTTGATCGGTTTGAGTCTTTGCTGACGTCATGTCGGGACTCGCACCAGCGCTTGAAATGCTTGAAAGCGCTGTTGAGGTTTCAGGTTTGCCAAGTGCTTCAAGTAGATTGATTATAATTCGCTGAGTTTTCACGTTAAAATTATGCTTCGCGTTTCGCACACTGAGCGTGGCCGACACCTTGAAGTGATTTCCCCTTTGGGAAGAACATGAATTGACCCCCACCACCTCTCACCTCTCAGAACACTGGTGCCTACGAAGTTAGCAGAATGTAAACGAGAACATGTTAACACCACAAGTAGTTGCGTAAGTGCTTGTCGATAAAAATGAGTTTGATCAAAGGCAACCACTAATGAAAAATGAGTTAAAATGATGGAATAATCGCCATCCGTCGCCGTCATTGAAGGCTCCTATCGTACTTTCTTTTTCACCAAAAGTTTTCTAATCGCCTTTTAAAGGGAGTTTCACAGCATGAAAACATTTGAAGAACATTCATGTCTGTTTGGTAAATCCTCAGCCTGCAGCGAGTCGGCTTATGTTGGAGTAGACTGTGCCGGGTGGCGACGCTGCCAACAAAGAGTGAAGTTTCAATGCTCTTTTTCCTCACTTCTGTGTGGCTCAAACGCACAGTAATTAATGAGCTTTACATGTGAGTTGTTTCCCCGCAGACGCACAGTTGGCATCATTCCTTCTGAAGGCTTTGATGATATCAGTCCATTTTATTCATTGTTGTTTTGTCGTGCTCCTTATCATTTTAAATTTCACTGACAGGGCTCTGTGTGGCTTTGAAAGTTAAAAAGGACCTTTTTTTTTTCTTCACACGGAGTGATTTTTCTCTTGAAGGCTGAGACGGCTGTGTATTATTAATGCGTTTGATTGAATATGTTTGATGATATTTGTGCGCTGTCAAAAGTTGTATTTTCATTATGTGAATGTGGTCTGCCTATTTTTACCAATAAAGAAAAAAGACTCAGTTGATAGGGATTTAAGAGTCCAGGTCAGCAACATCTTTTACCGGGACGAAAAGGCTTTCAAATTCAGATACAGTGGTACCACGGTTCTCAATAACAGGAGCAATGTTGCGCGAAACAAGCAACATTGTCAACTTAACACCCGCAATAGTCGTCGAACAGATGGCAAAAATGAAACTACATGGATGAATGAAACTACAAGTCTACATGGGTCAAATCATGACCATGAACTGCGCCATGTGATCATGACCATACAGGAAGTGAAATGAATCATATAAAAATGTTTTTGAAATACAGTGCTACCTCGGTTCTCGACCACAATCCGTCCCAGACGGCCGTTCGAGAAGCGATTTGTTCGAAATCTGAATCAATTTTTCCTATTACAATGAATGGAAAAAGAACTAATGCGTTCCAAGCCTTAAAATAGTCTTTTGTAGGAGTGAATGTAGAGTGTCTGCTGCAGGTGGCTGTTCCTCTATGTGTGTGGCCGCTGCATGTGGGAGGGGTTGCCGAGTGAGTGAGGTCTCTCCAGAAGTGAAGAGGTGCCCGGTGCGTGTCCAGCTCTGAATGTGCGCTTCTGTGCAGTTTGGCTGTGACAAAGTCATAAACCAAGTCACGCTCTGTCCCAGACTCGCCTCATCCCTGTCCCAGCTCCAGCCCACAACAGGACATCAAACCCTGGAGTGGAGGTGTGGAGAGCGAGCACCTCCCCTGTGACACTCTACCACGGTCCAGTGTGGAGACAGGAAAGGTTTTACACCTCAATATGAAGAAACAACAGTCAGTAAATGTAGCTAACGGGACACGTCTGCATACAGAGGCTGCGTTATACACAATAACAAAGCGTGTCGTGGGACAACTGATCGGTCCGCGCACGTTATTTTTTTTCCGGCTTTTTCCGGGGGCGTTCGAGTTCTGGATTTTCGTTCGAAATCCAAAGCAAAAAAATCTTGAAATTTTTGTTCGAACTCCAATTTGTTCGAATTCCGGGACGTTCGAAAACCGAGGTTCCACTGTACTTCATTGCTCTTCTCCTACACTTGTGGGTGGACTTCTTTTTCTTCCAGTCATTCAGAAGTGTACGTAAAAGGCTTTTCCTGTTGACGGTGTCCGTGTCAGTGGACCACGCCTGTCATGCGGCATCATGCCCTGAGATTTCTCGCAGCTGACAAGCTGCAGCAATGCAGACTGGAGAAGAGAGAAACCTCTTTCTCCAGAGGTCCACCTCGATCTCCTTTGTCTTTGAGGTGTTCGGCTGCAAGTGGTTATCGCCAGACCAGGACCCTGCACTCCCCAATGAGACCCCTCCATCAGGGAACTTTTGCGACCCCTCTCTTCTGTAGGTAGCAGTCAGACATGTAGACAGTGAGAGCGAAGGCAGACGGCATAAATAAATAAAATTAGATTTCCCTCCAGTGAGGGCACAGAAATATCAGTGGACGATGACGTTCTGACAATTGCATTATCTGCTCTGTACAATGTCATTACAGTCTAAACATAATGTGATGTCTTCATCTGACTATTAGTGTTATGTGGTTCATGCCGTATAATAGTTTTAGCTCAATACAAAGTAATCTCTGATTGATGTGTTATATTTTTAGTATCGTATACATGTAGTTAACACACACTCAGGTCACCATGTTGACTTTAAAATAAAGGTTGAATATGACTTGTTGAGGTGTAGCTGTAAAATGGCTTCACAAAAAAACTGAAAAATACAAAACTAAAATAAACTTAAGAATGTTTTTTTTAGGTTTGTTACATACATTTTATTAATGTTAATGTCTTTTTAGTAAGTGGGAATTAAGCTTTTGAAAACTAAGATTGTAGTTTTATACAGTCAGTTTTGTTTCTTCTCTCAGATAGGAAGAGCATGTAACATATTTATTGACTGTAAACGTAAGTTAATTTTATTTATCTAGAGCCAGCGGGGATTTTCGATGCCCTTTCTTGAGTTCATGGGACACTGACATCTGAATTACATTCAAATATTAGAATAAATCCCCTTTGAGACAGAACTAGATTTAGGGAACAGGCTGTCGATGCTCAAGGGCATTAGCCCTCAGGATTTTCACACAAATGTAGCAACTGAATCTTCATTCTAGAGTGTGGAATCCCATGACTTATGAGACAGAATAAATGTTCTTTAGCTGTGTTCTTGCTAGGAGCAGTGTATTGATCAAAGGTAAATGTCAAAGGGCTGCGACCTGTCTGACCTTTAGCTCCTCCTCCCAGGCCACAGTATCGACTCATCTCACCAGTCAAGCCTAATTGAAACTGTGAATATTTGGTGATTGATTGAAACTCTGACGTCACCCGCTTATGTTGGACATCGCAGAACTACAGACCAATACGTCGGATGAGTCAGCGCCTTCAGAGGTGCCCCCCACCTGATGATGCACACTGAATGATGGTCTTTTTGAGACGTACTTATAAAACAAGATTTTGTGTTCTAACTTCGAATGTAACGGAAAAAAAAATTTTGATCTGAGCCTCCGATCCACAGTAATAATAGCAATGAATCTTGTCGGGTTTTAAGCTGAAGACCTAATAATCGTTATCAACAAGGTTGGTGCGGAGACGACGGCGCTTGACGCCTTTGATTTCCTGAGCAATGACGTGCACAGAGGCGCGGCTTATCCAAGATTAGATAGTAGATATAAACTTCCTGTATTTTCAGACGTCAATCATCACCACTGGAAATTAGAGGTGAAGGTCCATAATATGGCGGGGAAGATAAAAGTACAGAAAAAATGTAATAATATCCGAAGTGAACATATTTTAGTGAAGTAATTTGATGCCCAAAAAAGCCTGTTGGTTCACTGACTTATGTAAACATGTTGGGCTTTTGAATGGTCCAAAAGAGTCGCTCATGGGAGACACCATCCTGGAAGGAGCCGCCGCGAAGCACTGGACTCCAAGGCAACTTCCTTCAGTCGCAGGTTCAGGTTTCATGACACAGTATTCAACCGTTGATGAGGTTTCATGAAACATTGTCGTGTTTTGAGAGGCCACCGGATGGCGCTGTCTGCTGTAACATTGAAACCTCACACCACTTCTATACGAAGAGCGCCATCTAGTGGCCTCTGACACAACCCTGCTATTCCGCTTCATGGTACCTCATCTACCCATCACTACATCAGAATCGGACCTGCCTTTTTGATCCGGAGGAAATTACTTCTTTAGGAAAAATCTTACTTTAGGTAAAGAGGGGAATAAGGAAATAAACAGAATAAAATATGTTACTTAAGAAACTTGATGTTTCTTAAGTAACATATTTTACTTAAGAAAATATGTAAAATATGTTACATATATATATAATAGTAATTACGCTCTGAGAGGTTGTATCAGTCTGGTGCTCGGTCTTGATGCTCTCCAGTCTCAATAGTGTCTTGGTCTTGGTTGGGGTGGTCTTGACTGCAAAACTGAACTTAGGTCAGATACTTGAAATATTATTGTTAAAAAAAAAAAAGACTTCAGATATGAACATTGATTTTTCACGTCATTATTTTGTTCAAACGTACACTTTGCAGTGCCATTATTTGGAAGCAGTGTCCTCCTCCCACACACAATGAAATGTTAAAACAGTACTTCTCTTCATTTTGTCAGGATTCCAACCACCAACATGATTGTCCCCTGCTGGGATCGGTGTCGTGCAAAATCCTAGTTGATTAAGCACAGGGGAGATTGTGTTTCACTAAACGCTGGCGGAGTAATTATCTGTTTGGTTTACAAGACAAAGAAAGAATCCCAAAGTTTACTTTTCCCTCAGAGGATCAGTAAAAATATGCACTGCAGTACTGGTCTGCCTCAGTCGAGTTATTGGGTGCCCCACTTTGCTTCATGGATGTTTGTTGTCAGGTGTGACCTAGAAAAGGAACCTACTCCATAAGTGGAAGTGGGAGAAAAATAACCTTTAAAAACTGACTAACTGACTGTGTGTGTTCCTACCATGATAAGAATATGATCTGAACGCACATCAGGAATCAATATTTGATGTTTTGTTCTCTGAAAGAAAAAGCCCTCAATTTTTGCCGCCAAAAAGGAGGCGGCTTTTGTTAGGCAAATACTACCGTTTATTTGTTTGAACAAAAACATTGCATGTCTTTGTCTTTTAATATTTCATACTAAATTACTGGGTAAATAAACTGCTTTGCTAAACTCAAATTTAAAGACTGCTGACAGATACCGACCACATTCTCAATTATTAAACTCTTTCTTCTTCTGTTTGACAAGACAGTAAGGTGCCAGACTCGACTTTAAAATTCAGTGCAGCGACTTAGACACACTTTTTGCTTCATAACAATGATGTGCACATGGGTGTGAAATTCATAGTTTGTACATTCATTAACAAGTAATAGGAGCAGGAATAAATGCAACAGTGATTCAGCCTGTTATTTTTATTTCCCTGTGAGGGAGGTATACTAGTTAAAATATAGCAGTTTTAGTTTAGTTTTAAATATAGTACAGCGTCAAGATGTTGAGTCTGTCGCTGTCTGATCTGGTCCGTCGCTGCATCAACCTTGTTTGAAAGTGTACAGCTCCTTTTAAATCTGTGAAATAAATGTAAGGAGAAATGTTTCCCATACACTCTGTAATGTATCAGAAGCAGTGCGTTGCGGAGGTCAAATGCTTGAAATGATGATTGGTTCAGTAATGCTGGATTAAAAACACCAGAATATCAGAACATACAATTTACAGGTTAAAATGTCAAATGCAGTGTCACGTCCTGCACTCTGTGCTCTTATTCTCCTGGCTGTTCCGTGTGCTTTTATTTCGTTAACCCCCCGTAGTTTCCTTTTCCTGTGTTCCATCCAGCTTAATGGCAGCGCAGCTGGAGCTCATCCCCTCATCAGCTCCTGTGGATATCACCTGGCGAGCTCCAGACTGCTGGCTGCTAGATGGTCACTTCATGTCAAACGGTAAATCTGCCAAGACTTCTATTCCTTGTTGTTCTCCTGAGCTTTCTAGATTGTTCTGCGCGCTTGAATTTCTCTTCAGCCGCTTTCTTACTTCCGTTTTCTCCCATTTGCTCCGCTTTAGTTCTGCTCTTCCAAATTGATTGTCAGTCCGCATGTGAGTCTCATTATTCTCACTTTTTCATTGAACGATCGTTGTATATTTTTCCTGGTGTGAGTTTGAGTGTTTCTCCTCTACGTAGCGCTTCTAGTTGATCTGGACCTTATGAGTTTGTAACCGAGCGTTTTTGTGTTCTCCCTAGTTTTGAAGGTTGAATCCAATTCACCTCTTGTTACAGATTTTCCCCCAGTCCCTCTGTATTTCCTGGTTCGTGTTTTGACTCCAGTGCCTTCAGTTCCTGTCTTTGTCTGTGCCTTTTGTCAGCACCTGGGTCACTTATTAGGCAATTATGACATGCAGACTATAAAAAAAAAAACGATATAACCATGTGCACATGTGCTCACCAGTAAATGGCAAATGGGTAGAACTCGGGCATGTGTGTTACTAACTTCCAGCACTGGAACTTCCGCTGGACCACATGAGGCAGGCGGACCAGATCAGGCAGTGACATCTCTTAATATAATATATAAATTTGTTCGGCTAATGTGCTTATCTTAGCGTAGGTGCTTCATGTGAACACATCTGTCGCTGGAGAATCACAGCGCCACTATAGACCTCGACATATGTACTGCGTCTTCTTCATGTGAACGTCAGAAATGACTTGGTCTTCACAGAGCACTTTGTAGAAACTTGCACACTAAATGATTGGATAAAAAAAATCGCGTCTCTGTGTTGATGTAGCTGTAGGAAGCTGTGCTACTTTTTTTTTTTTCACCTAAAGCACTTGTACCAAAATGTAATGAAATGACATCCATTATTGTTGGTATTGAAAAGTAGATATTAGAATAATGCTGAAGTTAACACATTGATTTACACTGTCTAGACTGTGCAGCAGGACAAAGCATGAAAACAATCTCTTCTAAAAAAAAAAAAAAGATGGCAGTATGGTGTCAAAACAAAGTACGTTATTCACAAGGTTTTTTGTTCTGTTTATTTTAACTAAAAAAAAAAACAAAAAACAAGATTGCGTTTAACTTAAAATAATGTTAACCATTTAGTACAAATAAATGAAGGGAAAAAAAATCCAAGTATTAAAACAGTCCCAGAAAAAAATAGAACCATTTAACCCCTTTTTACGCGTGCAAAAAAGAAAAAAGCTTCAGTCCCATCATTCTGGACGGGAGGAGGCGAGCTGGTGGGTGGCGGAGTTAGCGGGGAGGAAGTCTGTCTCGCTTGGATGACCGGAGCAGCGAGAGGCTGTTCACGGGGGAAGACAGACAAGACAAGAGCGCGCTCCCTCCCTCTGTCTCACTCTCTCTCTCGCTCTCGTGTTCCCCGTGTGGCACCAGTGTAACGTCCCACTCTCGCTGCTGCAAGGACTTGGAGAAGAGAGGGAGGGAAGACTTGACGCAGCGGAGGGAGAGGCTTCACTTTCCACTATGAGACCTGCGAGACGCCCCGCCGACAACTAGTCGCGCTGCCGACACCGACGCGCAGAGGATGGAGGCGCAGTAGAGGAGCGGCGGTGCGACGCGGAGCTTTTTCTCCCCCCCTCCTCCGGTGATGAATCCTTGCTTTAATACGTCGCCTGGCAGAACAAGGATTAATATTGAAGTGTGAATTCCTCCGAGGCTGCGACCCAGACATGTAAGTGCTCCTCTATTATTCATCCAACTCTCCCAATAGCCCTCCTCCATCCACCTAAACTTTGAACGCGCATCGTTTCTCTGGATTCAATTTCCACTGCCGCGGTGGTCGGAAAGTGTTTTCTAATCTGCGAGCGATCGGTGCAGATGTTCTGCTAATCCATCCTCGAATAATCCCTTGCGGATTTGCAGGGAGTAAGGCAGTTCTGTCGCCCACCTATGGGATCCTGGGGACTGTGTCTAGTCCTGGATGTGGCTGGGATTCAAGCATGAGCTCCGGGGTGGACTGGTTCAACCGCACCTCTAGGATTAGAAAGTCAACCGGTTTGTTTTCAGGGGTGATACGTTGCACTATAATAGACTGAAGAGGAAAGTTCTGGTCACTTTTCTGGCTGATTCCAGTTTAATTTTCTGCTTGGAGAAGGTTGAAATGAGGCTGGCGTGTGGTGCGCCTTCTCGGGGAAATGTGGCCGTGTGCTGATAAGAAGCCCAGGTTCCACCACGGCCTCTATCTGATCATGGAACAACACTTTTTGGCTGTGTATTCAGAGTTTCACCTACATGCATGAGTCCCTCACAGGGTTTTAGAGCTTCTTTAAAGTATGTTCAGTTAAATTTAAAAAGCATTATCAGACGTCCCTTCTTAACACTTCCAAACACACGAGTGGTTTTTAAGTCATTGCGCGTTCTGATTCCTCATGTTATATATATATATATATATATATAACCTCATTCGGTGCTTGACCCCATTCATGATTCTTGAGTCTTTCTGCATGAGCGTATGAAAAGATTCTGCTTATTTGATAGGGGAAAACATGGCTCTTTTAATTTTATTTTTTTTGGGGGTTTCAGATTTTTGGGTTGTATAAACTGCAAAAAAAGCATTTCCTTTTTGATCAGAAATCCCATAGACGCATCTCTGTCGATGTATTCCACAGGGTGATTACTAGTTTATGTTCTCTATTTGGAAGGAATTGAAGAAAACAAGAAGAAGAACACACGCCAGGAGTTTTCTAGCAGTTACAGAGGTCACAATCTTTTTATTTTTTTTATAGAAGACAGCAAGACTTGTTTACATCATGTCAGGACAAACCTACAGCGTTTGGTCTGACTTTTACTTCTTTGAGGAGATGCAATGGTTTGAAGTCCAAACACGTCCCCTTATGGTTCAGGACTGAGTTCTTCGCAGAGCTCAGGGCAATTCTCCAGTGGTCATCACTGTGTGGCTCACAATCGGATTTGAATCCCCTCCGTCGTCCAGATACAAACAGATTACTTCTTGATCAAATTGAAAACGGTACTTTTTCCATCTCTATTCTAATTTGAGATAACCACCGATTTAGTCTGCTGCTTTAACCTGCCCCACGGGGATTTAGACTTCGAAGACAGCTGACTAAGCTCGAGACTTCGACTCGCCCCTTCCCAGAAACTTCTCTCTGG
Organism: Synchiropus splendidus; assembly: GCF_027744825.2. Classification (NCBI taxonomy): domain Eukaryota; kingdom Metazoa; phylum Chordata; class Actinopteri; order Syngnathiformes; family Callionymidae; genus Synchiropus; species Synchiropus splendidus. The sequence continues at coordinate 6,034,579 of NC_071339.1, forward strand.
ATACATGGACAGCCATCTCCAGTTTCTTGGATCTGCCCCTGGGCATTTTTACAGTGGGACATGCCCACAACACCTGGCCAGGAAGACGCCCAGGAGGCATTTTCTCATGCCGGAGAGAAAGTGTGCTCCTCTCATTATGGCGACGAGTATCCACAGTTTTGTTCTTCAGGCTCATCCGCGAACTCATGAGGGTGAGCTGTTGTAAAAGCTACACGGTTGGAATGGAAGATTTAACCCTGCCTTATGAAACAGTCCAACCATCAAGACAGTAACCATCTTTCTGTTTTCCACTTTAATGTGATCGCAACAAAATTAATCTGGTCTAATCTTATCTTTAATGTAACTTAAACTTAACCTAAAAAACAATGGCAACAGAAATGAACAATTTAAAAAAACAATCAACACAAAAAGACTAGTCAACACATAAGAAGGATCTCCTTCATCACCCTCCTCTTCCTCCTTGCTTTCTAATGCAATGTCAAAAACGGGCGCATCCCTCTCTTCCAGTTGTTGGACCAAAGTGGTCGTCAATGTTCATTTGGTCTTCGGCAGTTGATCCTGACCAAAACAAACTCTCGATGCGTCTCACCGCTCATCATCATTGGCCAGTTTCCCGGGAGAAATTCCTGTGAGAGTTCCCCATGAGATTTTCAAGCGTGATTACATGGTCATATGGGAAAAGTATTGAAAGTGAAGCTTTAGTTATGTTTTGGAAAACAGTAATGTTTAGACAACCACGGCGCACAGGGGGCGCCTTATATCCGAGGATGATTTTTCTATGGGAATTGAAAGATCATATATCCACTATTACTTGGTCTTTTGAGTTAATAATAAAAAGAGGGTGTAGTTTTACCTTAGACCGGCCGCTCCCAGTGAGGTAACTTCACAATAGATGACATGCAAATAGAGCATGCAGGCATCCATGTTGAATCCATGCGCTCTTGGCTTAGAAAAGATGTGAGGTTTCATTGAATGAGTCCAAACATTTTACAGCAGACAGTGCCGTCTGGTGGCCTCTGGAAATCACTGTTTCATGAAGCCTCATCAACCCTTCAATACTGTGTCAATAAACCTCATTGACCCATCACTACTGATCATCCTTGACCTTCTGTCAGAGAGCACTAGATCGAGGATTCAAGCCAGGCCATGCCACACCTGGTGTAATCCATCCATTCCTCCAACCATTTTCTATGCTTTAGTGAGAAGCCAAACTTAAAAGGCACAGGCTCTCATCTTCTGAGAAACCTCCTCCAGTTCCACTGGGGGAAAACTGGGAGAAAATCGCTCTAGTGTGTCCTGTAGCTGCGCCTGTTGTCCGGCCAGCGGGTTATGCGCTTCTCAGGGAAGCAGAAAGTAGTGAGATTCAAGCTTTGGTTTATTCCAGAACAACATCAGCATAACATAGTATCTTGAGCATCAACTTGTACTGACACATTAAATAGAGACAGATACACATTGTCACACACACATGTCCATATTTAGTATTGTAGGCTGTTCGATTACTGGAAGTGTTACTGTACGTCGACTTTTTACCAGAGTTCAAGACACTTGGCTGGAGGAACTTTAGGAAACATTGTACAAACCAATATCCTGTTTAGACCTGAAGGGAGCCACCGCTGGTGCATTTGGAAACTTGGCTGAAGATTCTTTTTGCACAAAAGTGAATGTTGTCTTTATCAAATCCAGCGTGAGTGGATATCTGTCCAACATTCCACTGGCACTAGGAATCAGATTATCATTTAACTCATTTAACTGTTGCAAGTTATTCTCCAACACACCAAACCCGGGGGGCCATTTGGCCCCTCTGTCACCAGTGTCACAGTCTGCTGACCATGGCGCAGTAAGTTACCAGTTATAATCGGAACAAAATAGTAAAAATAGCAGCTAGTAGAAACTTGAAAACTCAAAAATGTCATTTTAAAAGCCTCCGAAGTGATGAAGCACAGAACTGACATGGGCCTTATCTCGAGCTAGGTGCATTTAAAGGCGGGCCATGAAACTTTCATTGCTGGGTCTCTGCAGGAAGCCATGAAGAAATGTGTCACCGAGGTCATTTTTATTTCATGTCTCTCCAGGAACCTCCGCTTAAAGAGCAAATGAAACAGAAGTGTTGATTCCTGGTAATCCGTCATGGATATCATGAATGGAAATTCATGATTCTTCGCTCTTCACAGGACGGTGCCTCTTTTCAGTTTGTTCCTTTACAGTCGAAGCAGCGTTGTGATCCAGTAACACGCACAACAAAATATCCGCCAACCATGTTTCTTGTGTGGAATACGAAGTGCGGTGACTCCTGTCTGCTTTTTATGTCTTCATAAAGTGTTTAATTCTCTCATTGCGACAATGCTAGAAGCTCCCTTGCCCCTTTAATGTTTTGCTTCGATTTAGGATTTTCAAGGACTTCTGTTTATGTTTGCCTCACATTTATTGTCTGTGAAAGCGCTGTCTCTGGAGTTAAGTCAGAACAGAAGTGTTGAGGGGAACTGAGTGGTCTTGCTTTTTGTTTTCAACACATCAGAAGCCGATGGAGTGGATCGATCGGTGCAGATATCAAAATAGTTATTTTATTTACTGCCTTATTTTGAAAAGCAAAACACTGCTGAATTGACAACTATTGATTTTCAATAAAACATGCGTCAAATATTGATGCATGTTTTATTCTGTCAGTTCTGTCAAAACTAGACAGGGAAAGGCGCTCTGGTTTTATTCATAGATATATGTTTTCACTTTTATTTTCTGGGGGTATTTTGGGGTATTAATGGTACCAATGGTTTGTTTGTTACTCTGAACAGATTTGAAGATTTTCAGAAAATGTTAATAATGCGACTAAGAATGGATCATTATGTTTTGATAGTTTGACTAGAATATTGTTAATATTTCAAATGCCAACGATGTTTCTAGTTATAGTGATGAAATTAATGGTGGAAATCCATTTTGGAGGTCTGTGCACCTTAAGTGAGTTTTCGTTGTTCATATTTAAATTTGGGATGTAATGAAAATTATGAATTTCATGTCATGCTTATGACCAAAATTTCCACGATTATCGTTATTATAGCGGTGTTCTCAATTGTTTAAAAAAAAAAAACATACGTATTTACCACTTTTAATATTAATATGCAGGTGTTTACAGCAACAGTTTGACGCCTTGCTCATAAAGATCCATACTGTAGCGACCAACCGCTGTGATTGGTCGACTGGGCTGCACAGCATCATGGAAACTGTTCGTGTTCATTTCAGGTCACAGTGTTTATTGTAGAGAGTGATGGTACCTCACATGCTCCTTCAATGCACCGTACAATCTTCCAATATCCATCATTTGATCATGTTCTGATGTCTTGCATGATATAAGACTTGCTTTCTCCTTTATTAATGCAACAAATTTTCTTTTTCACACCTAATTTAAAAGACACACAAGAGAACTGAATGGAGAAAATATTTATTGCGGCAGAGGAAATTAAAGTTTTAACTGAATTGCTGACACAGAACTAAATAAAGTAAACAACAGTAATAAGATGGAAAGTTATCTTTTGGAGGGTTTTCATCACAGCTTTGAGTCATGCACTTATGTGTTAACTGTAGATCTTGTGTTACTCTGAGGTAACAGATGAGACTCACAGAACCAAAAATTCTTTCTTTACACAGAGACCAAAAACTGCCCAGTATGTAACTGACAGTACAGAAATGGAAGGTGGTGTACTTGAAATCTTTTGTTTGTTGTTGTGTGGCATCCGTGTTTCGATTTGAATAACTTTGAAATGGGTGAAATGTGGTTGTTATTTTGCTCCAAGAAAGGTTCTGAACCAGTAACACTGGATGAGCGATGGCTCCTACTGAGCATAACTGATTGAGCACCAGCCTTCTGTGGTTCAAACTGGAGTTAACTACATATGGTTGGATGTTGTTGATGGAGCCGCACACCACTCCAGCTACTATAACCGCAATAAAAACTGCAAGACAGGAGACTATAAGCTTCTGGAGCAGAATGGAAAAGTTGCCTCATCTGATTTATCTCACAAGGATATTCAGCTGTGAAGAAGGCAAGCAGCCAAGACAGTCATGCCTTGACAATGTTCGCCCAGAGAAAGTGGTTTCTGTTTCCCATCGACGATTTCCTTTTATGCAATTTATATTCTCCGATGTAGCAACTTTGTTCTTAAGCCTTCTGGTCCCAGCGTCAAAGGAAAGCAAAGTATTACAGTTGTTGACCTTTATTCTAACTCAAGGATACACTGACCCATTTTTTTTCCCACCTCAGAGCCAATCCTGATACCGGTGTTATTACTACTGTATACGAGTCCAGGGCTCTATTATCGTCATCATCATTATTATTTATTTCGTTTCAGAAAGTCAACTCCCAGGTAAGTTTTAAGACCAGAAAAAGAAGTAAACCCCACCCTGAAAAATGTTCTTTGGATGGAACTCACAAAGTTTCAAATTGACAGTCATAGTTTATTAAATAAAAATATCAGTTATTGTGGCAACCTTGGAACGGACACAGTTGTGAATCGGTAATCCCTGCTGAATTGGGTCAAGAATTTCCAATCCATCCATTTAACTGGTAACAGACCCCGATGTGGATTCTCCAAATAATTCTCCTCCCCCTCCTCATAACATCCACTCCAGATCACCATGCCATAAGCAAACAGCACGGTCCATGGAGACTCCATCCTTAAGACCCTCAAAAACTCCAAAACCAGCATGGCAACTGTGCCAGATAATGTACCTCTTGCACAGAAGAGAGAACGTAAGAGGCGGTGAGGATGTTTGTATCATGACTGGAGAACAGAGAATTTCCGCCATTGCAGTCTTCTTCATGTCTTATATCGGGTTGTGACATCAACACTGTTCCAGTGGTACTGCTCCGTTTGGTCTTTATCCGTAAGCTTTGTGGAAACCTGGAAGAAATGCAGACAAAATGATCCATGTGGAGGGTTGAGCATAAATGGACCTTTAGTCTGTCCATAACTATAGCGAAGAAGAAGAGGCTGAAACCTGAGCCCTGGCGTATCCTCCTCTCACCTTGAATCCCTCTGCTGCTACCTACACGCATCAACACTGTCTCGCTGTATTCATTCATGAAGTTCTCGTATGGTAGCAATGTATAGATCTTCCTTCCTCACCACAGACCGCACATCTTTATCATGACATAAGAGACTCCGTAGGCACAAACATACATCAACATAGTAGCCTACATGGGGCACTTCACATTTGAGCTGACTGTACACTTTTGAAGCTCTGGCCACGTAAAATGTCTTTGAAATGACGGGCGTGAACATTCAATGACAACGTCAACACTGATTAACATCCCCATTTTTTTCTGAGGTGATGAACAAACATGGATTAACATTCTCATATCCATAAAATGGAGCTTCTGTCTGAACTCTGACCATCACAACGTACGCAACGCACCCTGTGCTTGTTCATTTCCTATTTGTGATGAGCCCATACACTCAACCCTTCGCTTTGCCTTTCTTCTTTTATCATCCGTATTGTTGCGACTACTCAGCCCCAGCGGCTTATTTGCTCTGTGCAGCAGGAGTAGCCACCTCAAAGAAACATTAAATGTGCAACACATTTGTCCACGCTTTCAAGCAATTACTCCAGGCAACAAAAATGTCTTGAATATTTTTACCGAACAAATTATTGGAATAAGTAAAGTAATAATTTCATGCCACGCAGCGGATTTGCAAAGCTGCATGGTGTTAGTAACCCATAGCAAACTATTCATAATCTATGCTTTTATAAAGAGGGCGAGAAACAGAAGAATTGGAGACGTATTGAAAAGCAAGACATTTATCATGTTGCCGGTCATTTTTTCAGTCACACCTACAGCTTCTTTAGCTGATATTTTTCTACCCTTTTTATGGCGGTTTGCCACATACTCTAGTGGGGGAACAGATAATTCTGAGTGCAGTGGAAACCAATAGAATAAGTCGGTTGTTCTTTCTTGATAAGATGATCATTGTCACTCTGGGGAATTGCCCTCTTACTAATTCATGATGATTAATTCGATGAACATAATGAGGAAACTACTGACATCCGCCCTGTTCACGTGGGCAATGCACCAAAAAAGAAGAGCCGAAGATCTTGTGGGAAGTGAGAACGGAATTACTGGTGTTATATTTCACACTATATTAAAGGTTACAATGAGATGTGAGGTGACACTAAGTGGGTCCCGAAAGGCATCATAAATCTGTCCGTGTCATTTCATTTCTTCGTAGATTCCTCTTCGGCATCATCTTCAGTTTCGTTTGAGTCTTGAGTCTTTTATCTAAGGGGCAAAACCTCCAAACACAAAGCACAAACTAGTGTCATCCGCAGCTGTGATTAGAGCAAAAATACTCAAGTGCCTCAAAAACGGTTCTTCATTTTTGAAAAATAGATTCTGAGCTGGGAAAGTGAAACGGTGCTACTTTCTTGATCAAGACGCTTTTAGGTTGATATTTCTTTGACCATCTTGTGAAGAGCTAAACAGACATGTCACATCTGACTTGTGGTACGTTTCTCCCTCTCACCTGATCTGTGTCTTGGTTTTGTTTTGCTTGAGTGTGTACTTGCAAACGCTATACTTGCAAACATACCTACTGTGCTTGTGGGACATTTTTGCTGCCCGCCTCAAGGTTAAGCTATAAACCCCTATAATTGGGTTTTAGTTTGGTTAAGAATAGGGACATATGTGTTTTTTAGCACCGATAAATATATCGATATCTCTGGTGGCTTAGGAAAGCCGATAACCGATATTCTGAACGATATCAGATTTTCCTTTGGTATCAGGAAATCACATTTTGCTCAACAAGCTTAACTGACAGCAGCGTTCTAAACCAGGTTTGAACCTTCTACAAGAAGTGTGTTTGCTGTATCCCTTATTACATCTAAAAAAAACTCACAAACTTTGTGGCTAGAAAAGACAGTGCTCGAGTAGCTTGACTCTGCAAATTTAGATCACTTTGAGTGAAGTTACTGATAACAGGAGGAAAAGTAGTTTTTTGCTAATGGTAGGCCATTTCCAAATAAGCCAGATCCCATCCGAGCTAAAAGTGCGTTACATAATGTGGAGGATTGTAATGGATTGGAGAAGTAATGTTGGAAAATGGCACAAGTTTCACAGCCAAACTTGACTATTTTTGGATTCTTCTCATTGCATGTGATACAGAAAAGGCTGCGTCTTTGAGATCAGAGCTCTCAATGAAATAAACGTCTGCCGGTGGCAAGGGACATGTTAGCGAAAGGCCTGCAAAAATACAAAAGCCCTTCAAGGAAAGAAGTAATTACTCACACCCTGTGTAGAATTTACACTTGGGTGCTGTTACAAAAGCGTTTCAGTTGCTAATAATGGTCATTTTTTTTAACCATTTAATAATTAAGCAACATTATCAGGTCTTGGTCTGTTCATCTAGTCTCATTAGTTCTGTAACATTTGGAGCCCAATCGTCTTCCAGTTCCTCTCAGTTGACAGTCTGTCACGTCCGGCGGTTTGGTTCAAAGGCATGGCTGTCCTTAGGGTGGTCTCCAGATTGTCTGAGTCAGCCTGGTTCTTTTCAATTCAAACGTTGTTGCCGGTCGCCTCTCTTTGGGAATGTCTTTAATTGAGTGTTTAATAAGAACAACGCCACACCGCAGCTGGCTGCAGGGTGGGATGGGAGCACTGGGACTGCTGCATTATTAAATGGACCTCTACAAGGCCTGCAAACATGGTCCCGAGCTTCACCCTTCTAGCTGATGCTTCACCACCTGAACCCGGAACTATGTGGATTCACTAAACTACAGAGAGTGGTGGTAGACAAAGATGAAAATGTCTGAAAAAACAATGTCGCTCTTTACCTCTCAGTCAAAGTCAGAGGTACTAGACTAGATGAGGAATCGCCAGATCTCCGGAATGAGAACCACTAAGTTTGGGCTGAACTATTTTTGGGGAAAAAATTTATTTGGACAATATTGTACTGACTGACTGACACATGCAATACATCATTATATTGATCATTATGTTGAGTAACTAATGTTCCCTCTAAGCTGCGCGTGTGCGCAATTGCGCACAGCTGATATGTTCTCACAACAATATCTACGCTGCGCCACAAAAATTCATCCTGAATTGAATATAAATTACTGCAATTTCCGGACTACAGGGCTTCTGACATCGCTACATAGACAATGGTGGAACAGCAACTAGAAGAGCTGCTATTTGAAGTGAACTATTGGAGCTGGATGATGTTTAAGAGCTGCGTCCTCTTAAAGACACTTGTGGTTGGTCAAAATGTGCGCATGCACTGAGCCAATTGGGCGGCGGAGTTACGCACAGAAGAGAGAAACGAGAGCGAGAGAATCGTTGCAGTGCAGGTTTCAGACTACAATACACAGATAGTACACGCTAGTCAGGTGAGGAAATGAACAGTGTATTCAGTGAAAGAAACCTGTTCCTTCTTCATTTTAGCCGGATCCACACAGCCTCACTGTTCCATGACAAGCGGTCACAGAATACGGTGGCCTCCAGTGGACAAAAATATTCACAGTGCCCAGTGACCGCTCAGAGAGTTTGTGTGTTGCTCAGACGCATGGAAAATTAGAGGGAACATTGTGAGTAACCAACACAAAATCTGACACTACTCTATCAACAAACAAGTGGTTAGCACTCTCGCCATGCAGCAAGAAGGCTGCGGGTTCGACTCCCGGGTCGGACGGGGGGGACTTTCTTTTTCTCCGTTCTACTACAGCTGTGGATGCAGACTTTGAATCACACTTAATGCTGCAGCGTCACCAGGACAGTCGGAGTCGGCTGTGCTGCTGATGTCACTTGATACTTGATACCACGAGGAAAGAGATCAACTCGAGTGAACGTGAGACATGTGTCCGGCAGTGCAGATGCGAGTGGTGTGGAACTGCTCCATCTTGGTCATCCAGGTGCCTCTGCGACTGGTGGAGTGGGTTGCCAGGTTTTCTACTGTTCTATTGCATCACAAGGGAAATTTGAATAGAGAAAAAAATCATTTAGCCCTTGGCTAAATCGAATGATTTGGCCTAGGCCTGAATGAAAGAAAGCCTCAAGGATTAGTGGGAGGAGAGGGTTGGAAATCCAGACGTCTAGAAGTCTGAGAATATGATTCAATCAGAACGGAATAATATAATGACATTAAAAATGAAGAGAGGATCTGACTGAGATGGTGGGAAAAAAGCCACAAGTCGGAAAGAGGCAACAAAACTTGTCACCTACATTCCATTGTCAGCGGGTCATGTGCCAAGCTGCCAGCAACACAGCAAACATAACCAACAACAGAGGGAGGAAAGAGACGCCTGTTTTCCAGCTGGAACTAGCAGCCACTGTTTTGAGTTAGTCTCTGCTGCAGATGGCAATATTAACCCTAGGCTCAATAGACACAACAAAAAGATCAGTTGAAGACAGCCTTGTGAAATGGCTGTTACTCTCGGCTGTTACTGGACCCGGTGTGACTCTCACATTCATTGCAATGCAAGGTCTTGGTCATATCTTCCTTGCAATTTGCATTGGAAGAAAACCTCTGTCATTGTTATTCCACAGTGGTATTATCTGACAGGGAGTTTTACTAGCTATGTGTTCTGAGAAAGCAAGCCATTTGGCCGTGTCTAATATCCACAAAAATCACTCTGGAATAAGCAGATTATTCCAGATGTCTTTGTCTCAGATAAATGAGATTATGTTGTTATTGCATCAAAGTGCAATTAGCTTGTGCATCCATTAAAACCAAAAACCCAGAAGAATAAATGCGCAGACCGATGATAAATCAGACTCATCTATTATGTAATGGTGCCGGTAAACAGGCACAACTTTGCCACTGCTGAGCAGAGTTTGATTATAATTGTATGTCTTTGTGCTTTAGAAGTTTTGTTATGAAATTGCTCTCGGAGACAGTGATAGTTGACAATGATAAGAACTGAGTTGTGAATATACTTTGACAGGAAATATGTTACTAAGTTACTAAAGTGTCCCATGCATTACCTAACCCCAACCTTTTTTTTTTTTTTTTTTCATGATGTGCTGTGCAATGGCGTCAGAATATGTAGCGGAACGTGGACGCGGTCCTTCAATTGAAAGCATCAACATTCAACACAGAAAACTGCCTTCTGCCTCAGCGCAGGACGCAAAAGTTCACTCTCTCAAAGTCGATATATTGCGCCATGGGAGTGTGGACGGGTTGAATGAGCATTGTATTACTCGAAACAGTAAAGTTGTAAAGGCGCTCAACTCAGGTCACCCTAGTTTCACACCTTCCGTAAAGGCTGTGTTACCAATGTCAGCAATTCTGGGGGCTTTCAAACTGTGGACTAGGGCCACACCTGTGCAGAACTGTGCGACCAATGATACGACAAAAGAAAAAAAAAAGCCCCGAAGTAACAACTAGCGATTTCTGCTCGAGGCCTAGCAGAGGAAGAAGTTAAAGTAAGCTTTTACTACTGCAGAATTATGAGAGAAAATGACATTTCATCACAAAATAAATGAATCACTGAGCCCAACATAACAACAGCATGTTCACCTCTAAGGCCCCTACAGTGTAATAGCCATCATCCTTGATCTGAGCATCATGAAGTGGCTTCCCATTTATTCAGGGGTTTCCTAATAGACTGGAAGCTGCCACTGATTTTCAAAGGCGGTTTTGTACTGTCTGTTTTAATTCTTAGGTGCTTCATCTTTTTATGCTCTACAAGTTCTTTAACCTAGGATTAAGCATGCTGTGTGAAAAGATCAGTCATTTGTGAAAGTGCGCCGTCAGTTTCCAGGGCTCATTTGTGTCTTCCATAAAAGTCGCTCATGTACTCATGAATGGGGTCAATCACCAGAAAATGGTGATGAATACTCCCCTCAGACGGTGGATTTGTGTGGATCTGAACATCAGGTTGTCCGTTTTGTCAAGACGCTCTTCTTGCTTTAGAACTCTGAAGAGAGAGCAGAGATGTGAAGCTAGATCCTTGATTTGATTCTGTTAATATACTGCACTACTTTCGTACAATAAATTTTAAAATGTCTGAATAAGAGCTTCAGAATTAGTTGTTATATTTAATATATGGTTTATCAGCGAGTCCTACCAGGAACACTGTATTGGGGGAGAACAGCCAGGCAGAGATGTTTCAATCCTTTCCGTATGTACATAGCAGTCGGTGTGAAATGGTCGAAAGGAGGGTGTGTATATCATTGGGATCATCGAGTGACGACTCTGCTCCACATGGCTCAACGGTGTAACCAGCGTCCCCCCACTCCACATCATACCCTGCATGACGCTTCATGGACACGGTATGGCCGGGATGCCCTTCTCCCTAGGTCAGTTGTATGTCTGGCCACATCTTCTTTCGGCAGCACTTCTTCATGGAGTGTTAGAGGGAGTGGCCTCTCACCCCAACAAATCCTTTTGCCCTACTTCTATCAGGAAGATGGTCCCCACCGCATCTTCTCATGGTGCAGACCGCGCCATGCTATAAGCCAGCATTGCTGTGGAGACCACAGGACCATCTAGCTGGAGTGTTGCAGTCACTATTTCTGGAGGAATTTACCGGTAAAAGCTTTTACTAATGTCCACTTCCAATTTCCAATCTCGAGTACACGACAGACCTCAGGCATACTGTGGTGGTGCTTGGTACTCAAACTGGAAACTGTAGGAAGGCATTGTCTGGTTGTTACAATGGTAAGGCATATGGCGTGAGAGTCACACCATTGAGGCACTCTCACAGCACACTTGCTATGTCTCCACGCATTTGTTGCTGAGAAACTACCTGCAATAAATGAACTCTGCAGCAACATAAAGCGATAGGTGCAGGTGACTGCAGGTCAGATTTCTCCCCCGTGTTGCTCTCCTCTCGGTCTCCACCCCCATGATCTCAACTCGGTTTATTCGCTAAAGATTTGAAGCAGTTGCGAGAGTATTGTTTTACTGTTTATAAATACACAAAGCCGTTTATGCGCCATACGTTGAGAAGTGCAAGAACACCTTCTGTCACTAAGGTTTGAAGCGTGTTTAAGGAATCAAGATATTAATGTCTTGAATGTTCATATCTTGATTGAGATATGATACGTCGTTCAGCCCTACAGCCAAGTACAGCACTGTTGAGAAAAACCTGTAATGCTCCCTGAGAGAAAATGCTTGAGGGATACTGATACTACACTGGGAACCGGTGGGTTCTTTTCCGTACCATAGTTTCAGATTCTCATGGTAGCAGGTCCTACTTGGCACTGATGGTGAAACTCCCACTGCCAGATGTCATGCCAGCTCTCCCAGTTGCTCCATCTCCCCTGCTTAGCCATGGAGACAGCCTTGGCATGTTGCTGTGCCTCCACTTGCCTCCTGACTTTCCCTACCACAAGCTGTCTCTTCTGGAGTGATATTGCTTTGTGCCACAGAGAAACTTTTGGCCTGCTCTCCCATGCTGAACTTGGCCAACCGTATCGCTGAGGTGAAGCGCACTCTGAACAGCTTCTGATGCAGTCCACTCTCTTCCCGTTGTTCGAATGACTGCATTCTCAGGTTCAGTCAGGGTCTTGACAGGTTTGGGTCCATTTGAATTCTTCTACTTCTGTACGGTCCGATGGAGCTTTGGCACTCTAGCTGTGTGCTTATCACCCGTTCCAATTTTTCCACTGTCGTGATCTCGTACGCAGTTAAAGGCCATAAGTGAAGATGCCCAACTGGAAACACCACAACACAAGGTCTTATTGATGTCATGCATGGTGGTGTCTTCTATTAGTTACCCGATGTGTTTGAGCTTTGCCTAATATTGTCCTGAGCTCTTCAGCATGGGAACAATAAACACAGCAGAGTTATACACTGTCTGACAGTGTTCACCTCTGAAACCGAATCTGGAAGTCACGCTCGACATTCATATCTCCTGTGCTGCGAACGTTGTCTCAATAATTCAAATGTTAAAAAATATGGAAGCTATTTTGTTATTTGGAGCTCTGCATCTAGGTACCATGCATAGAACTGTCTCACGTTTTACTACTTGGCAGTGCATGTAAGATGTTAGGTGTCCTTTTTTTCCAACCAAGTGCTGATGCCCAGAGCCGCCGTCACGTTCGAAGTCTCTCCGCACAGAGTTTTTGAAATGACTCTCCCTCTGATGGTCAATGGGCTGACTTGAATGTCCACATCCAGTGCCAGCAGAGCGATTGTGAGCCAGTAAAAAGGATCATTTAGTGCCATAACATGGGCAAGTAGTAAATGTGAGTCCAGATGTGAGAAGCAGCTGATAGATGAAACGTACTTAAAGCTAAGCTGGCGTTTCGATCACCCCTGTTTCTGCTTGGCTCCTGGCCCCGATATCATTGACATTGGACGACGGATCTCTTAGGACCAGGGCAGTACATTAAACAAACGGGTTATCTCCTCCAGAGCTAATTAAATTTAAAAGTGCCGTTCTGGACCTCCGGCACAAAGATAGGATTTTTCCTGGTAATGGATACCGGACCTCTCGGCACATTACTGAACTGTGCGTGTCCACTGTGACCTGCGCTTTTATTGGAGGCCAAACCTGATGAATTGTTTGTATCCTTTCTGCCTCAGTGGCTGGTCAGTATTTTGATGTTGCGTTTAATGCCGTCCGTGTCAATCGTTTTAGCACGTGTAAGACCTAATGTATGGATAGCCGCAGGCAGATTTTTGTTACTTGTAGGGTTGTAGTCGGACAAATCACTTTTTTTGTTGTACTTTAGACCGTTGCCTTAATTGGGGTTCCTAACCGTGATTCCCAACTTTTCATTAAATTGGTTTTCAGGCCGATCTTTCTTATTGACAGGGTAACAATGGGAAGGTTAGCGATGCGGAAAGATCGGCTCCATGGGAGTTTGCATGGAATTGCTCACACCTCTTTATTGTAGTCAAGCTTTTACAGACTCAAAAGAAGATCTGTTTTCACGCGTGATGTTTTTGTTCAGTGTTTGTTATAACGTCCACCTTCCGTATGCTAGCTGTTGACTTTGTTTAACTTGCGTCTTAAAAAAAAAAAAACGAAGAAAAGCATATTCCATCCATCACAATGAGCGAGAAGCTGCTCAGCTCATGGAGCTCGACACTTAGCTGCTTGATGGGTAAAAATCTATTAATCTTTTAACGTCCAGACGTTTCCCAGATATTGAGTGAGCACATCATCTCTTCTATGAGGACCCTGAGGCATCATCAGTCATCTCCGTTATCAACTGTAGCTACTGCAAAATACAGCTATGCAATTTGATGGTTGGGCAAAATCTATAGCACACCAGAGACATGTCACATATGCAGTACTCTTACGTCAGACCACTGTTGAGTTACTCACAATGCCCCGCAGTATTTGCAGTACTGGTGTCTCTATTGAAGAACCTTGTTCTGGTGTGAGTACTGATGCTTCTCTCTCAGCAAAGACAACTGTGATATTATGTCTGACACGCCGTGAATGTAAACCTCTTTGTTGCTATTCACAGCTGGATGCTGTTTGTGGAGGCAGAACATGTTCCTGGCATCAAGTAACTAAATAGATTACTGAGGCAACAGACAAAACCGTTTGCAGGTTTGTCAGGCGCCCAGAAGTGTGTTATCTTTAGCTTCAGCATTGTTATCAGGCGGGGTTGAAAGCAAAGATCGAGCCGAATGGGGGAAACGCTGATTGTAGCGTGGGACCTGAAACAAAAAGGAAAAAAAAAAAGCATGTGCCTCTTAGTTTACTTCAAAAAAAACCAACTCCCACTGGTAAATAATAGATAGAGAACCGGCCAGAGTTCTGTTCATGTATGTACATGTCTGATGTAACTCAGCTAAAAATAAAGTACAGTTTACAGATACTACTAAATATTAAGGTTCGTTCATGGATTTTTAGTTTAATTTTAATGGTGTGTTCAGGGTGGAATCTATACAGTGTCTTCTCATGTATACACGACTGTATTAAGAGACTTGTCAGTACATTTTACAAGACTGAAGCAGTCGTGGCATTTTTAAAAAGTATTACCCATTAAAACCATGATATAAAAGCTTGTTATGAAAGCATCACACTGACAAACGGTTTTGCCTAGAATAGAACAATTGGACATGTTTTAACATGCATTAAAAGGCCCTCGGTCTGTTGCAGAGGCTTTTACTGTTGTTCGTACCAGCATCCGACTCTGACAAGCTTCTATATGATGTATGCAAATTCAAAGGCACATTTTGGGAGGCAGAGATCTCAGGTGACAGCTGTGGAAAGGAGAGGCGCTGCGAATAATAAGAGCAGGCCATGCACGTGTATCCCAAGGTGTCGACGGTTGAATGTTTTGTGATGTTTTGTGAAAAATGTTGCAGCGCAACAGTTATTATATCATCTTTGCTGAGCATTACTGAACTCCTTAAGCAACATTTGCATGTATTTTTTTTCAATTCTTTCGTCACTCTTACAATTACTGAGCTCCGCTCAACCATTTAAACATTTAGCAGTTTTTGATTTTCAGGAAAACATTCATTTTGGTCAAGGAAATGTTCACAGTGGGGAAATTACCATCAGGATCCACAAATCGTTTCAAGATTGTTCGGCAAGAAGGACCTGCAGTGTTCTGTGCTACAATTAAAATAGTATAATAGGTATAAACTTAAATTCATGAAACATTGTTTTACTTGGTTAATATTACTATTATTTTTTTGCAGCATGGTGAAGGCAAATTTTAACTTTTATAGGATCACAAGTTTTTGAGAGTTTTGCCATTCATTTAAAAAAATACACAATTATTGCATTTCTTTTATTTTGTCACGTCCTTTCATCTATACATACAAATCTGTATTTATTGGCTATATAACAGTGCACAAAAAAACGTCAGTTCCTTCAGTTAGTTGTAAAACTTCAGTCCATTTTCGGATAATTGTGATTTTTTTTAAATTCTTTTGCTCTTCTTTTTGAATATAATTGTGTAAAAAATGCATGTGCATAAGTTAATAGGAATAACACTGCAATGTTCAACTCTGATTCCTCCTTGGTTTGGTGCCTCCTCACTCACTATGTTAAGTTGACGTCACTCTCCTCACGTCCGGGTGAACACTCTGTAGGAAGGATGGTTCTGAACGAAAAAGATTCCGACAGTGCTCATGTAACGTTGCAAACTTAAAAATAAAGATTCATTTTAAAAAAAGTAAAAATTCTGTTCAATGAACCAATTCATCATCTTGCTTTTTCCACATTTAGTCCAAGTCTCAAATAGAGATTTTGGAATTGAATTGAATTTTAAACATGAAAAATATGTGTTTAAAAACGTCTCATCATCCTGGGATTGTCAGTCTTTGGTGTGAAGTTCAATGGCTTGCTTGTAGGAGGACACTTTTTCATGATATTCCAGGACAGTTCCTTGGCTGTGAAAGTAAAATTGAAGTATGACGGATGTGCTCACCTTCTGGTACCTCGTGTCAAGATTACCCCACGGCACTTGAATGAAGCAAATAAAGATCGGATTAGTGGTTTGCTGAGGTGTGTTTGAAAGTGGGAAGCGCAGTTAAAGAGCCTTCTCTCTAGACTGTCCAGACTGTGGCTTTCTTCCATTAGGATAAGATTTCCATTTTTTTTATAATGTCTTTTGACAAGCCATGAAGACGTCCCTGGGCGACAGGAGGTAAATGCTGCACCCTTTTGAAAGAAAAGCAAACTTGTATCAGCTACCAAGTTTATATCTTTTGAGGTCCTCTTCAGAAAAAATACATAGAGCTAAAGTTGGAAATTGCTTTTCCAAAAAGGCATGGTTTTAAAGCTGGATTTCGTCATTTAAATTATTAAAAGTTTGAGTTTGTGTTTTTCTTCACTGACAAAGGGCGGCTCTACCAACACACTCTCACTTCCAAAGTGTCAAATAACAATGATTTACAAGTGGACACAGTAGTCAGCGAGGCGTGTTGATGCATCTGTGTCCGTTCCATACGGCAGGGTTCAGAATAGGACGTGTGCAGGTGGGTGACGACTGTAACTTCAGTGTGACTTGGTTGGTTTATATACCAATGTCGTGAAACAGTATTGCAGTGTCCTAATTTTTAGACTTTAGACACTTGAGGTTTCCAAACATTTTACAGCAGACAGTGCCACCTGGTGGCCTCTGAAAGTCACAACACTGGCTCATGATACCTTATGAACCCTTCAATTCTTGACCACCAGCTTTCTTTGATGATACATGCTGCCTAAGGCAAAACATGCTTGAAAGCCTATTGCCTCAGGATGCTACATGGAAGGCTGCCTATGGCACTTTGGGACGCAAGTACTCTTCACCACGGTTTTTAACTGACTCTTAGGGTATGAGAATTAAAACCTGCCAAACCCATCATGTTGACTGTCAGTCAAAAAAACAACAAAACACACAAAAAAACTTCACTTGTCTCCAGAGAGATCCTGAATAATTGTGTACATTTAGAGAGTCCAGCCATGTCATTTAGCTTTCAATACGATACATATCCTGATACATGAGTGATGATACAATACATTGCGATATATTGCAATTCTGTAAGCTCAACAATATATTGTAATAAGAACCATCATTTTAGGTTGTATTAAACATGTAAAAAATGCAGCAACACATCCATTTATCTATGTGTTAAATATTAATATAGACAACTTTAAATATCAGGCCATGTCACACAAATATCATCACTTCATCAAATATATTGATACAGTATGACAGATTCACTTATCACAATATTTGAGCCTATTCGTGTTTTCTGGTATTCACAATAACAAATGGATGCAGTATCTGGGAAACTGCAAAATGAGTGTTCTTCCCTCAGTCATGAACAAGCTACTGAGGCACTTGATGCTGTTAAATGTTTAACCTATTAGACTGATCATGTATGTAGAAAAGTGTGATCTTGACTTGAAGCCCCTGTTTCAACCAACTTCTCAGCTTCTCAGCTCAAAGCAAAATAGTCCAACTTGTTTTTGTATTCATGAGGCTCTTGACTAGTTCCCAAACAATAACAAAAAGTCGTTTGTGTCGTCGAAAAAAATGGTATTTTCACTCACAGAAAGACAAACTTCAAGAGACGTGGCTGCCATTCAAACCTGGCTGTTTTAATTCCTATTCTGTGGAGGTATTGACTGTGTTGGGAGGGGAAACTGCACACAGTACTTGTTAAAGATGTCAGAGCTTTATCCTTTTTGGCTGCGCTCTTTTATGAGCATGAAAGTGTTGAGGCTTCTAGCAAGAACAATGCTATAAGTGTGACTTCACTTTCATAGTGATATGAAAAGCCAGCGTCCCTGCAGTTGCGGGGGATATGGAAATGAATGTGAGCGATGTTTCTGTTGTGTGAGCGCACCACACCTCGGTTTCACTCTTAGAGTTTGGTTGATAAAAAAAAAAAAAAAAGAAAAACTGTTCTTTTAGACTGACTTTAATTAGACAGGTGGCATCTATGAAACTGCCTTCTAATTTTCACTAAAGTTGTCTTCTCCATTTTTCACAGATTGTTCCCCCAGAGAGGTGCAAATCGCATTCCATACATTGGTGGTTGGATGTGAGACTTCTGTGACCCTGTAAAATTGAAGATGGAGTTGCTATGGAAACTACTGGTACTGCAGTCACTTATGGGGTGCCTCGCAGGTAAAGCATCTTATTAGGAACTTTTTGATGCATGCTAAAGCTGCCTTTGTGAAGTCTTGAGTGCTGATTCATATGCATTTGGGGCAGGTGACGGGATGAAAGTGGTATTTGTGAAGAAGAGCAACCTCAGGTGCATGAGCTGTTTTGTAACACTGATGCGATAGGTAGCACATGTGATCTCGTCTGAGGTGCTGCTGCACTGAAGGAGGAACATTTGAATCTAAACAGATTTGAGCCTCACCTAGTATTTTGAGTGTTTCTCAATGGAACAGACGCATCAAAAATATTAAGAGTTCTGCTTTTTTGGTGAAATGTAGCCCCCTGCTTACAGAGTAAATCAAGTTAAATGACGTTTTTTTGCGGTGAAGGAATCCCATTTTTGTCATTGTCTTGACCTCTGTGAGGTGATTCCAATAAATGAAAGAATGTTGTTTGTCATGTTTTTATGGCCAACCATGAAGGAATAATGCTCATAGTGGAGATGGTGCGGTGTCTCCCCCCCATGCAGCCTGCACTCCCTTTGTTTAAAAAAAAATGGATTAAATAAATTCAAGCACTTTTTGAAAATAATTCTTTAAGAAATAATGAATATAACATCAATTTGTCCATTTAGATAAGATTTTTTATCATTTTATCTACATTTATTTGCTGTATCAATACTGTGTAGATGTGTTATGTTCAAGAAAAATGAACACAGCGATGCCCCAAAAACTATGGACCCTCGAAGTGACATGCATGTGTTTATTTTTTTTGAATGTGGCATGCATGACTTTTATTTTTTTTGCCCGAGATAACAATTATCTCGAGATAATTTTTATCTCGTGATAATTGAGATAATTTTTATGTCAAGATACAATCGTAAATGTCAGCGCATGCGTGGCTGCCTCTCTGGCAAAGCATTTTGTATACGTCCTCCTGGAACCACTATGTCTCCCATGGCTTCGCAACTGTTCGCCAACATTGTCAGTCACTGTCTGCGTTTCTAACACTCTGATCAAGTGCCTTCTACTCAAAATAATACCATCTGTGGCTAAGCTACACGTATTACGCGTCACTGGAAGCGACATGCATGACTTTATTTTTTTTTTACCCCGAGATAAAAATGATCTTGAGATAACTGTTATCACGGGAGAAAAAAAATAAAGTCATGCATGCCACATGTGGTATTATTTTGAGAAGAAGCCACTTGATCAGAGCGTTAAAAGCGCACAGACTTTGCCGTCTGCAATATTCTGACTTGCAGACAGCGAATGACAAAATTTACAAACAGTTACAAAGCCATGGGAGACAGAGTGGTTCCAGGAAGTAATTGTATCTCGGCATGTCACATCCACAAAAAATAAACATGCGTGTCACTTCCAGGGCTCCGTACAAAACAGGTCTTACTGATAGATCCACTTCATGAATCTTTTTGAAATATTAACATGTTAACAGACATGTTAGTTCATGAGCAGCAAAACATTGTAGAGTTTTGCTCTTGACAGTAATCCTCAGAAGAATAAGGATTTTTGTGTTTATCAAACCACTTGTACGACTACTGAGGTACACACAACTCCTTCCTATTCAGATCCACCTCTCGTGACATTCCAGGTATTTGCATTTAAAACATGTCTGACGGAACGTTTTGCTCTGTCAGTGACGGACACCAGTCAAACAGATGACCCAGATGGGGTTAAATTAAATGTCATTTTTCAAACAGAGCCCATGACACCATTTCTAGGTTCTCTCAAACACCCGTCATTCATTTGTCGCGCAGTAGAGTGAAATTATAGCCTCATTTTCCAGTGGTAGCCGTGGCAGCCAGAGGCTTTGTGGCATTGATCACACTTTGATGGAGGACTTTAATTTGTCTCCCTTTACAAATGGGAGAGGTCACCAGCTGAATCACTCACGGTGTCTGATCAACAGGTTTTAATTCAGATGTACCGGGGAAAGGGTTCGCCGATGAGACCTGATGCTCATTAGTCACTGCAGTGGATTTGTTTGACTACAGCCAAAGAGATTTGTTGTCGGTGAAGAACCAGCTTTGTGTCTTCCATTGTAGTGTCTGCTGCAGGTGAAGTTTTCCATTTTATAGTCGTACAAAAATATTTCTCCTATCAAAGCAGGTTTTCAGCACAGTTTAATCATTTGCACTAACTGCAAACTTTATGAGGTGTATTGAATAAACAAGGTGAAGTGACGGGTAGATGAGGTTTCATGACACAGTATTGAAGAGTTGATGAGGTTTCATGAAACAGTTTCTTTTTTTCCAGAAGCTACCAGATGGCACCGTCTGCGCTATAATGTTTTCAATTTAAACGTCTTTTCTAAGAGCGCCATCTAGTGGCCTCTGAAAAATAGGCTACAGTTTCATCAGACCTTCATCACAGTTTCGTGACACCTCATCTACCTGTTACTGCACCTTGTTTATTCAAGACACCTAACAAGAGGTGTTCATTTAGACTACGTTTTGTGCACGAATCTGTTCAGACTGACGTAATAGTACAGATTGTATTGTGTATTTAAACACATATATGTCTTGTCATTTTTAGTTGAGTTTTCATGATACTAAAATGACAGATAAGGACTTCATGTCCAGGAGGATATGCAATAATGGACACTGTTTACGATACTGTAGGGGAAAAAAACACTTAGGAAGGCATTAACATTATAAAATATTCAACTTTATTAAAATGAAAAAGATATAAATAGATATAAATCGATTAAATAGAATAATTAAATACTCAGATAATGAAAAAGACAAAAAAAAAACAAATAAATGATAACAGTGGAAAAACAGTCATGTTTTAGTTTGCTTATTAACAGTAACAATAAAATGGCAGATTACTGTTTTATCAGGATGAAACAGGTTTGTCTATCAATGCTTTTCAGACTGCAAGTAACATTCGACTTCCGACCGGGATCGGTTCCGACCAACTGGTCGTAAGTGGGATTGGATCTAAGTCGAATGCCATTCAAAATGGCCGACGCGAGGGTTATAGGTGGGTGAGATGCTGTGCTGCCGTAACTGTCGTATGCGATGCCGTGGTCGTAAGTACGGGTGGACGTACGTCTGACAACCTTAATCATTATAAACATTATGTTGCTCAGTATAAGTCCATATTGCGATATATGATTTACCCAACATTACCCTGATCTTTTTGTCGACTACAGTAGCTCATTTAAGTAACAAAAAAATTCCAGTTCTAGTGACACTGTCCTTCTTCTCTTTTTGTCTCACCTTCACATTACTCTCTGGAAGTTGTGGCTTCGTCCTGCTGAACGGACCATGTCCTGTAATTGTGGTTCAAATACCATCCAGTACTTGGAGTTAAAATTGCAGAGGAGCCAGAGTCAATGTTCACCCTCCATCTCTCTCTCCAGTGATGTTAATACCGTCCACAGGGTTCAGGAGTAAATCGCCGTAGTGCCTTTGAATGTATGAATACTTTGAGTACATTTGTATGCAACACTTTGATCCTCTGAAAAGAAGAAACTTTCCCCCCTCCCCACACGTTCTGGTGTAGAGCAGTGATGTTGCTACACATTTCATTCACTTGCAACATTCCGTTGCTTAGTCAAAAAATATCAGGGTTGTTCGTAGGATATTTTCTCAGCGGTCAATCGTCAACATGAAATTCATGCGAAGGCTGGATTCATTATGAAGCATTTAAATGGTGAGGCTTCACCAAGTAGTGTCCTCACTTTCAGCGCTCAGTCACTTTTGGTTTGAAAATCTTGTGAGGTTTCATTTAAATAGTTGGTAAAATCCAAAGATTTTCGAGCAGAGAGTGCCATCAATGGTGTTGTTTCATGAAGCCTCAATGGCCCATCACCACCTTTTCACTCGGTTCTGGTTAATGCATGAATATCTCAAACTCAACCTGGTTTATTCTCTCAGCATTTGTCAGTAGAAGTAAGGCAGATCACATGCATGGAAAGTTCTAGTATTTGGGGTTAATCACGCAAGAGTGATGGACATCGATGAATGGAATGGAAGAAGAAAGTGCAGACAGGGTGGAACAGATGGCCACTGTGAAGCCAGAGTGAAAGGGAGGCTCTGATGTGTGGTTTAGAGACAGAAAGACTGGCAGCTGAGTGAGAAGTGACTGAGACCAAAGTCAGAAGGGGTTTGGACTACGGCTGGGTAATTTTGACGAAAACAAGAGACGCTTTTTTTCCCCTGTAAAGTTGATATTTGTTTTGTGTTTTTTGGATGAGACTACTAAAGAATAACTTTTACTAAGCATGGTGACCCACTGCCTGTGTTTGTTGGACGTTGGCAGCTCCGTGTTTACTGCCGCAGACACGGTGACATGCGCCGTTGTTCAAATTGATGCTTATGACGTGCCTCCAGCAGAGGTGCCCTTAGCTGCTGGACACCAGCATTGACTGAAGCAGATCACGAATGAATGAATGGATGAACGTTTATTTCAAGTCTCAGATGCATTACTGATAAACTACAGACATTTCAAACGGTACTTGACGTGTTCTATGACTCTTCATGCTTCATGATTGATACACTGCATACAAATATTTCTAATTACATGACAATGAGATTGAGAAGGAGCAGAGAGAAGAACAGTTCAACATGTTCACCTTAGAAATTTACGCAGATTTGTCGTGGCTTTTTATTAAGCAATGAACTCAAACCTCATCTAACCATCACTACCCATATTTAGTGATGGGTAGGTGAAGTTTCACGAAACAGTAACCTGAATTTCAGGTGGCGCTGTCTGTTGTAAAATGTTCCAACAACTAAGTCAATGAAACCTCACGTCATTTCTAAACCACGAGCGCCATCTAGTGGCCTCTGAAAATTAGGACACTGTTTCATCAACCCTGCAATACTGTTTCATGATACCTCATCTCCCCAGCTAGTCTGTCCACATCGAAAATCCTGATTTCGATGAAAGAAATAGGTTAAATGTGCAGCCCTAGTTTGGACTCGTGGAGAGGACAGATATAAAGTGAAGAATGAAATACAAGGAACAAGTGGAAGAGGGAGGCAGCTGCTGAGGTTCCTGAAGACATAAAGAGCGTTGGTGACTGGGGAAGCTGATGAAGATCAATAAAAGTGGAGGACCTCATGAGAAGTCCTTAAAGAAGATGATTTATTAGAAGATATTTCAGATAAAGACAACACACGATTGCTTACTAAACAGCAAACAACCCAATAGACGACCTGAAAAAATCAATTACCACAATAGAATCATTGGGACGTGTAGGTGAAAAAAATCATTTGAGAAAGATAAGCTTTTAAAGCGAGGCATTCAAATGCGAAATGTGAGAGATTATTTCATGAGGTGCCACAGTGTCTCCAGTGAAGGTCTCCGACCATTCAGGTGCACATGTGGCACAGCAGAGCAGCCCTGACGCGAAGGAAAAAATGAAATGAAAAACCTATTCAAATCTCATAAAAGGTCTGTGATAAATATTGCCACAGTTACGCTTCCGTCTTCGAGTCATGCCTTTCTTGTTTTCATTGGTAGTCACATGACCTGAGTCTCATATACACACCAGATACAGAGCTGTACTTACACCACTACCTGGGCTGAGCATGTATTATTTAAGCTCCCTTGCAAAAATTCTTTTATCTGGACCATCTTTCTTGGAATAAAATTCAGAAAATGATTCGACGTTCTGTGGATGTCTTCAGTTGGCACTCATGTCATCAGTTTCTTGGAGGAAAAAGATGAGCTTGGAACCATGTGGACGTGCGGAGCGTAGCGTGGTCGGAGGGATTGAGCTGCTGCATTTTTTATGTCCTCGACAGACAGGCGGGCCAGCTGAGGCTGTGGGAGCTACGGAAGCATCACTCTCTGACTCAATTTGCCGTGTCCTTTTTGTAAATTCAGCAAATCATAACCAAATTTGAAATGGAAGGGCTCAAATCTCTTCTTTGAAATGAGCTGATTATTCTAGTAAAGCATGGAGGTAAACTCACTGTAGGCTGGATACGTCACACGGCTGTGCGCAAAAATGGATTTGAATGTAAGCCACACTGGCAGCCAGAGTTTGTACAGATGCATGCTACAGCCCCGGCTGTGGATTTGATTTGTTTTGTTCTATACAAATGAATGGAAGAGCGTTTAATACAAAGTTCAAATCCAATTATGTTTTGAAATGAGTCACCTGCCTGTTCACTGATTTACATCAATGATGGCATGAAAGAACAAAATGGAAAACAGCTGCAATGATTGGACTGAATGCCCATGAAGATTCAAGCAATTATAACAAATACAATGTGTGAAATGCAGGGTATATTCACTGATTCTAAACTTTTAAAGATACACTTCCATTGTGGTCTCTTAACTTCCATCATGGTGCCTATATGTGTGTGTTTCACAGAAGAGCAGAGCAGGGTTTTACTATACTCTTGTGAGGCCATTGTTTCCAGTTCTCTTGAATTCAGTTTTGCGTTCTGATCTAACTGGGGCTGCACCGGTCGATCGGCCGGCAAATTTATCTGCGCCGATTTGGCCATTTATGACATCATCATGGTCAAATAATGCTGATTTTGTATTATTGATTTTAATAAGTTGATATTTATATTCATCCATGATGAATTTTATTGCTACATCACAATGTGAAAATGACAAAAAGAAACCGCTTTCCTCTGGAAATTCACTCTACTTGTTGTGATGCTGCAGACCTGCCTGACAATATTCATTCGGCAAAACTTCTCAGTCAAGAAAATCGAATTACAATTTGCAACAGACTCAGACTCAGCATTAAACCAAGACACGTGGCCTCGAACAACGCACCGGATTGGAGTGCGACCAAGAGGCGAACAAACTAAAGCTAACCGGAGCGAACTCTTGCCGCAACCAATGCTAGTGGAGTTTATTGTTTTGGATGAGCAGCCGAGTTCTGCCGTTGAAGAGCAGAGTTTTGACATGTAGCCTATGAAAAGAAGAGTTGTCTGTCCCGTTCTAAGGCAACATTCTGATATTTAAGTTAAGTTCACTTTGCATTTTGTATTGCTCATTTGTTATTTGCATTGAAACTTGCAATGTTTTCTACACACTGATGTTCAGTATTATTGTTATTTAGTAGGTTTGTGTTCATTAATCTAAAAAGACTGAGGAAAAAAAAAAACATTCATCAAAAATCGCTGTCAGCCTTCCAAAAAATCAGATCAGTGCTGCCCTAAATTCAACAGCACCAATTTCTTTGGAGATAATTTCCTTCTGCATATTGAGGCAGAGTTCCAGAGCCTTGTCAGTGACTCTTCAAGTCATCATATCCATCATCTTAATTGCTTTTCTTATTCACAACCAAGACTCTCAAAGTTTCTGAAAAACACCCAGATTTCATTCAGGAACAAATTCACTCATTGACATGTTTTCTTTTTTGAAGTTATGCTTTTTATCTCACTTCGCTTAAACTTGAGGAATGTTCAGGGCACAAACTGATACACAATCGCTCAGAGTCCGAGGGCACTAATGCATCTGCAAGGATGTTCTCTCAGCTAAAAGCACGCGTGACATCTTTACTCAGCCATGTCAGGGCTGGTGTGGCGCCGACACGTACTGCTTTTGTATCGCTGCACTTCCACTCTCCGTTTTTCGCAGCGGTGCCGCTTTTTGTCCACTTGAATTGAAGCTGCATTAGTGTTTTTCATGAATCCGAGTGTCGACATAGGACTGGTATTGTACTTTAACCTTTATAGTTAACCGCAATTTCATTCTGTGCACTTATGAGGCTGCCATGTTAAAAGCATCTTCCCAGAGCGATCAGGGTCGGTACTGAAAGCTTTGTCTTTTCAACCTTCCTTGGAAAGAACAGGAGCTCAGTCTTGCCGAGGACGAGTTAGAGATGTGTTCTGAAAACGTATGGCCGAAGAAACTGCTGAATTTCTGAAATGATGTCCTGCTCCTGCCGACATTAATGGTGTTTAGGCTGACTGATGCAGGATGACAACACTGCAGTGAAAATAACTTTGACTGCTGTCGTGTTAAGGGCTCATGTTGTGAGGCAGCGTCGGCAATGACCAGACATATGGAACAAAAATCGTGGCTGGATTGGGTCACAGGCGGCTGATGCAAGCACATGTAACTACTTTCTGACAGCAATGTAATAGCAAAGTGAAATAAATGTCTGCTTCCTCAAGAGAAGTTGTCTTTGTTAATCGAAGTCCTTAAAATAATGCAGTGCACAGTTGGCGACGTTGGTGATAAAACCTTCCGTACTCTCTTTTCCTTTATTTATTTGTCAACCTTGACTGGGGGGGAAAAAAAGCACAAACATCCCACTGGGTTAGGCAGCAGTGTTCTGTATCTCTTGCTCTGTGAAAGTCCTTTTCTCGTCCCCAAATGCATCTTGAGAGACGAGATGGTATCAGTCCAATTTTGAAACTTTCCAGGCCCCTTCTGTGACTTTGGAGGAAGTCGCCTGAAGAGATTAAACTGCAGTATCATCTTTTAAAATCAGGCCTCAAAACTCACTTTTACAGATTGCCTTTATGTAATTTGCTCCAGTTATTGTCCTCAATTCAATTTTATTTACTTGCTGCGGCCTTGTCTTTGTTGCAGTCGTACTTTGACAGAAATATAACTGCACAGGTTTTATCTCACATCCCATTTAGATGGGCCAAAATGAAAGGTTATTGGATTGTTGACCTGTGGGTCTTTGCTGTTTATGAATGTGCCGTTCATTTACAGATGAGTTTACTGTAATGTATTGCTGCAGAACTGGAGTCAATTCAGCCGTCCATCTATTGACTGTGGTAGACAGGATCAAAACAAACACGTTGTAGTCGGAAACAAATTTTTTAAATGACAAAAAGTGACCATGATGCCTGTGGACCATCTGTGGTCTAAATGTTATTATACTGCAAATGGTCATAATTTCATACGCCTGCGATTGATGGCTAACTGGTTAGAGTCACTTCCACCACTAGTAGTGGTAGTTGTCAAGTACCAGAAACGGATGTGATAACAGGTCACTGCCACACATGAAAGTGTGAACAACACCTAAGAAATTATATACAGTGGTACCCCAGATTTTTTCGCTTCAGATTTTGAACGAAAATCCAGAACCCGAACGCCCTGAAAAAGACGGAAAAAACATAATGTGCGCGGACCAATCAGCTGACCCGCGGCGCGCTTTTTTATTGTGTATAACGCAGCCTCTGTATGCAGACGTGTCCCGTTAGCTACATTTACTGACAGTTTTTTCTTCATATTGAGGTGTAAAACCTTTCCTGTCTCCACACTGGACCGTGGTAGAGTGTCACAGGGGAGGCGCTCGCTCTCCACACCTCCACTCCAGGGTTTGATGTCCTGTTGTGGGCTGGAGCTGGGACAGGGATGAGGCGAGTCTGGGACAGAGCGTGACTTGGTTTATGACTTTGTCACAGCCAAACTGCACAGAAGCGCACATTCAGAGCTGGACACGCACCGGGCACCTCTTCACTTCTGGAGAGACCTCACTCACTCGGCAACCCCTCCCACATGCAGCGGCCACACACATAGAGGAACAGCCACCTGCAGCAGACACTCTACATTCACTCCTACAAAAGACTATTTTAAGGCTTGGAACGCATTATTTCTTTTTTCCATTCATTGTAATGGGAAAAATCTATTCAGATTTCGAACAAATCGCTTCTCGAACGGCCGTCTGGAACGGATTGTGGTGGAGAACCGGGGTACCACTGTATATGGCTTCCAAGAGGTAAAGTGATATTGCCACCTTGGTCGCTACACAAGCTTGTTTCTCGTCATGAGTGCTGCTTTGCTAAGACCAAGTCAAAGCATTGACCTTGATATGTCTTCTTTTCGGTACTGTTTTAAAGACGACCTGCCTTTTATATGCTATGTAGATGGCAGAACTGACGCTGCCCTAAAGGTCCATCATCCAAAAGCATCAAACGTAATTCGATTCTGCAGCTCTGTCTCAGGGTTTGCAATTCGGTGACCTGGAGATTGCATCAATGCTTTTTGCGAATGATGTCATCCTGCGTGCTTCATTAGCTGGCGCCATTCCGCTCACGATGCCTCACCGACCGCTGAATCTGAACAGTCGTGAAGATCAGCACCTGCTATGCTCCCACTTTCCAAAAGACAATAATTGCTTCTATTATTATTTCTTGCATTGCTGCCTCCAGATTGCTATTAACTTTATACTGTACCCATAGAAGCAGGATTTAAGAATATAATTTCCCAGGACATCTTCATGCTGATTCATGGTCTGGTTAAATGAAAGTAGAACATCTATTATTCAGTGTGATATCTCCTTTATTCAAGCACTTTTAGGTTAAAAATTCATCAGAGAGATTCAGATAGGGATAATACAGCATCATATATCGTTTTCGTCCCACAGCTTGTCTCACCTGAGGATTGTTTGCTGAGTGTACTTTTTTATATACAAGATTTATTGCCAAACTCAAAATCCCTCTTGGGATCTGCAGGATGTGATCAAATTTGTGCGCCCGCTGTTAAGAAGTGCTGTTACTTATCTCCAGAGCAGTTGCTGAGCTGGCAGTGTCAACTCGGCGTGAATGTGTGCGTGCTATTCTGCAGATGTCACCTGTAATGTTTTAGGGTGTTTTGTGTTCATATCTTGTATATTCCATGTGGAAACCAGTCAATAGGGACCTTAGAAACTGATGATGGAGCACATGCTTTTTCGAGAGGTTGTCCACAGAACTGAAAAACATGAAGATTTAAACTCCGTTCAAGTCCTGAGACTTGCATTTGAACACAATTTCCAAAAGATTTGCCCCCCAAAATGCAGGGAGTCAGAATCCTAGCAACAAGCCTGATGTAGCATGAGTATGCTGATTTGGCCACATACTAAAACATCAAAAAAACTCCTTTCAAATTAATAAAACTATGAACTTTATGTTGTCCATTACAAGAGTGAAGACAAACGGACTGAGGAAGGAGGAAACATCTCGACTGTTGAAACTGGATTGAGGTCCCAGTGACTCAGCCCATTTCTGTCGTCCTTGCTTCTCTTATATAGTATATTTTTTAAGCACGGCCTGCGTATTGTGAACCTAAATATAATATGTACCTTTGTTTTGATTCAGACATACTCTGACTGAGTGAGTGTGATTCAGTTATGTAACAAAGCCTCTATGAGGACGTAATTTCTCAATGCCTCTTAGTACTAGATACCAAGTACATTACCCCCTCTCGTAGTACTTTTCAGTGTTATGCCGTACGTGGCTCAGGTTTTTGTTTATCGAATTTGTGACCTAAAATGATCTAAAAAAAAATGGTGCCTTCAAGATTTTGTTTGACAGACAAGTATGCAAGTAGTGTCTGATGGTTATTTTTTGCTCTGTGTACTGGCCTTTGTCAGTACCTGTGTTCACCTTTGTATGTTTTTTCACTTCACTAATGATCGCATAGTTTGGACGGTCCAACTAATAATATTCCAGATTCCAGACATGATGATTATCATCATGCATTATTTACACCTCTTTCAGTCTCGCTGCGCTGTATGGAGCAAAAACACAAACATCGGCCGAGAGGCTCAGCTGTCAAAGAAAAGTGCTACAAAAATAGACGGTTGAAAAAAGAAAAAAAAAAGGAAAAACGTCCTGAATGTGATTGCGCGCCGGCGTCTAATCAGAAGTGAAGGCTTAAACACAAGTGGCTGAATAATAAGTTATGTAAAACTAATCACATTACTGTAGTTAATTATTGAGCTGAGCCAAAGTAGGTCAGGGAGACTTTGGGGGGGAAACTGAAGTTGAGGAAAATTTGGTGGATTTTAGGTAATGGAGTGTGGAAATCCTAATGGTCCTGATAGACTTGCATTTTTCCTCTAAGCCAGAAATGTTGACGTCTCTGTCTAATATGAATGTGACTCGACCTATTTGTAACTGATGTTTATTTTTGCCGTATGTCTTTATTTAGGTCCTGATATTTAGAGGCATCTCAGTGGTGCGACAGTGAGGTCTCGACAGACAATGCTGGCGGACACAATTCATTCATGAGTCTTCAGAAATATATAGAGTGAGCAGCAAACAATGTGTGAAGTTGAAGCCCGAAGGATTTTGCTCATCACCAATATTTAAATATACATCTAGATATTGAAATGTAACTAACAGTTGAAGTACACTGAACTCATAACAGTAAACTTGTTGTACTGCACTAGCTGTCTTCCCCCTAAAATACAACTCTTGTTTACAAACATCTCAATGTATTGCGATACGTATCGTATCACAAGATGTCTGCCAATACACAGCTCTCGTGTTAAATATGAATACAATTTAATTTCTTAAATATTATTCATTGAGCAGAAACATTTAAGATTTTGAAAGAGAATTATTGTTGTTGTAAATATTTACATAAATGAAGGTGGTAGCCTTTGAAACAAGTCTACTGTAGCTTATCCAATTGACACAGATGAAAATTTGTGTCACGCTATGACTAAAGACAACTCTCATCTTAGCATTGACACGAAACAAATGCAAAACAAGGAAGTAAGAATTAGTAGCATTTGAATAACTTGTGCTGAGTTATGGGCTGTCAACATTTTGTTGACTCAATCAGGTGGCGCTATTTTAGTTTGAGGTTGGTCTGTTTTTATATTTTATACTTTTATTATTATTCTGTGAGCCAAAATGGAATCATGAAATGTGAAACCTGTGTCCAAGTGTGTCAATAGCAATTCAAAAGGTTGGTAAAAAATGCAGTGTAATGGATGCTGTGTAAAGGTGTGCTTGTCCTGTGACACTCACAAGCAAATGAATCCCCTGAAGATTCAATGCTTATTATTACTGGTGATCCTGTTGGTCCCAAAATTGAAACTCTCCATGTCAATTTTCAAAATGTCATCGATTGAGTTTCAGTTTGTTGAAAGGTCAAACTCATCCAGAGAGAGGAAGCAAAGCTGAAAAGCAACGATGTTGAAGAATGATGACCTGGTTGCTAATGTACAGAGCAAAAATGATCAAGACTTCAGAGCTTTTATTGGGAAAATGGACAAATTTCTGCTGTGTAGTTGGAGTCCTTTTTGTCCTGCATTGTGAATTGATTGATATCCTAAAAAGAAACCTGTTTTCTTTTTTAACTTTTCACATTTTCATTTTCACATTTCAAGTAAATTATTATTTCAAGTGTATAATTGACTATAAGATTAGTACAGTGGTACCTTGGTTTTCGAACATCCCGGAATTTGAACAAATCTGAGGGATGAGGCGAGTCTGGGACAGAGCGTGACTTGGTTTATGACTTTGTCACAGCCAAACTGCACAGAAGCGCACATTCAGAGCTGGACACGCACCGGGCACCTCTTCACTTCTGGAGAGACCTCACTCACTCGGCAACCCCTCCCACATGCAGCGGCCACACACATAGAGGAACAGCCACCTGCAGCAGACACTCTACATTCACTCCTACAAAAGACTATTTTAAGGCTTGGAACGCATTATTGCTTTTTCCATTCATTGTAATGGGAAAAATCGATTGAGATTTCGAACAAATCGCTTCTCGAACGGCCGTCTGGAATGGATTGTGGTCAAGAACCGAGGTACCACTGTACGTGATAAATTTAACTTTCATTTTTCCAAAGGTACAAATGAGTGGCAGGCTATAGTCTTAACACAAGGGGGCGCAATCAGACAAAAATATCAGCAGGGACCGATATGATGAAGGGCGATTGTGATATGGACCTAAAAACGGCTGACATATCTGCCAAACCGATATATCGGTCGACCTCTTGTTACAATGTTGCTGTGCACGTCATACGGCAACTAATCGACTAATGGTTAAGCTAATTGATGACTCATCGACGATCAAAATAGTCGCTAGTTGCTGCCCTACAGTGAATGTAATTGTTGCCGTGTATGATTGTATAATGGCATGGTATGGTATTGTTTAAGAAATGATAAATATTGAAGCGCTCATACAGTAAAATTTCTGGTGTTGATAGTGATACACTTTATTGCTTTTGTCACGTGTCAGTTCTCGACAACTGTTCCTTCATTGATCATTACAACAAAGTTGTGACCCACATCATTTCCCCCCCCAAAATGGCATTATTACCCTCTTCCCTTTGGTTTTCATTTGCTGTGCCTTTACCAGATCAGCGGGTGTGAAATGAAGCTTCCCTGTGAAAACATATTCCATCTATCAGTGTCTGGAGTGTAGAAAAGTGAATATCTGCAGCCCAGTGAACTACTTATGTGCTGTGACAGAACTATCTATCCTAATAGTTACAAGGTAGCATGAGAGCAGATATTCCTTCTCTCCTGTCACCTTCCACGCAGTGTTTTTCTGTGACCTGGTCTCCAGCAGCATGAAGAAAACACAATTTCTTCAGGTTCATATGTCACTGGTATATCTTTGCTACTGGCAGAGTCTGATGTGTTATCTGCAACAATCACTGAGGACACTATCTCTAATGTGGACCGCACAGAGGGAAAAACATTTGAGCAGCGTCCTCTGAGACTGCGTTATCTTTCTCAGCCATTGAGGGCGGCTTGTTTTTGTTGAGTTCATGAAAAGCCTTTTTTTTTTTTTTGCCCAAGTGGACTCACTCAGGTGCTCAGCTGCCCAGTTTTCATGATTTATGTTGTGCCAGACTCTATAAATTCATATTGTCGCGCTCGCAATTGGGCAAGGAGGGTGTGTGTGTGTGTGTGTCAATGTGCGTGTTCATTTTAAAACTGTCACTTGTCAGTGCCGGGACTGCGGTGTGACAGACCAAAGCTTTTTTTGCTGTGGAGCGGGAGCACACCGATGAATGAAAAGCTTATATCCACTATTTTTTTTTTTTTTTGTAACCCTCACCTGTCAGTTTTTTTCTGCACACTTTTATTTTTAGCTGATTTTCTGACAAAGACCAGAGAGTGGAGTGGATTTGTTTGTTGTAGCACAGAGAGAAACACTGGCCTGATTTAACATTGTGCACTGACAGATAAATGCAAACAGCCGGCTCCGGGAAACTGGCAGACATGAAACTAACAATCGTGGCCGACATTGTTCGGTGTGCGACAGTGTGGTTTGGCGCTGGCTGTTCGCTGTTAGTCGTTTGCCTTTGTGTATAGTTGACATGGTGACTCGTTCTTATTAAAATATATAATTTCACCTTCTTAAAATGCTATTTTACACTGTTGGCGTGGAGTAAACATGTCAGTGATAATCTGATAGTGAATTCTGCCAAGGAAAACGTGTCACACATCATAGAAATGGACACAAAATGGGAAAAATCTCCAGTAAGAAAAGTCATAATAACAAATTGACAGGAGCTCGACTAGTGCTGGCGGAACTATTGTCGGATGTTTGCGTTTAGCCCGGATACCTGAAGGGACGAATCAGGTGAGTGAGCAGCTGCAGTGATATTTATTAACTTTTCACTGTCATCAGTGCAATAAATATAAAAAATTCACCCCTTTACTTCCTTGCTTCTCAGTCAGCTCGCTAAATCGCCTATGTTCCGATTTATCTCACATCGGAAGCGATGAATACGAGTGAGTTTTCTGGAGGACGGTTGTGGTGTTTGAATAGTGAACTTCCTCCAAAATGCGACTTATATTATATTTATATATATTTGTCTTTCTTCTTCATCATGCCTTTTTTGATTGGCGCGACTTATACTCCGAAAAAAAGGTAACCTTTACTTTCACCATGAACAATGTAAGACAACGATGAACCCAAATATCACATACTGCGATGCAAGATGGCATGATACTGTACAACATTTTTCGTGACCAATATGTATCAATTAATATTTGGATATGTGTTGTGTTTGTAAGATGTATTGAGATTCGCAGCAAACAATATATTATTATGATCATTGTTATTATATAATCTTAATTGTAGTACCTGTCGTAGTTGTAGTAGTAGTAGTAGTTGTTTTTGCCGTGCTCCAATATCACATATCCTGTATCGGGATATGTATCATATAAAACGAAAAAGTTGATTCCTGCTAATACACAGCATTCACCATTGGAAGCATCATTGGATTATAGTAGATTGACATTCATTCTTTTGCCGTCTGCCGCTTTATCCTGTGATTTCTGGCCTGGGGTGGAACCTATCTCAGGTACTTTGGACGACAGACAGGGGACACCCTGGACAGGTGGACAATCACAGGGCACACAACACACAACAGCCGTTTATAAATGCACTGACACAGCAAAGTTGAGTAGCTAAAGAGTGTGTCAACACATAAACATAAATGCAGTCCAATGAATGAGGACTTCAGAGTCACTGCTCATCCTCTTCAAATCATATTCAATGTGTTTTGACTCCTGATGCTCACTAGAATGACAACTGTGACCATTTTCTAGAAATACAACAGTACAGAGACAAAAGGAGAAGAGTATTACCCTGGAAAACTCATCTCACTCTTATTTCCAGCCAACCTTTGTGTTGTTGGACATCGTATATTGCATGTTCACCCATTAGTTTTCAAGCTTACATTGTCAGGGAAAATACCCAGACGTCCAACATCCAACTCCTGAACCCAATTTATAGTTCCTTTACTGCTCTTAAAGCTCTTTATAGAAATAGCAGGAGCGACATCAAGATATTCCCAGTGAGCTACACATGTATGGCTGCTGGAACCGTGAAGCCATTTAGCCATGTGTCACCCGTAGATTCATCGGCTGAGTCGTCGGCCGCCCTGAGCAGAGCGCTGCTCGCTCTTGACCACTGAAACCGTTCTGTCATCGTAGATTGGAAAATAGGACAAACCGCTGAGGTCGTGTCACTGGGCTGCAGGGCCTTATTTAAAATAAAAAAATGAAACATTATTTATGTAAATGCTGCACAATTCTCTCTGAAGCTGCATGTTGCAACTGTACAGCCACATTTATATATAAGCTTCTTGTGGATAGTTGCTCGCTACACTGTATGGAAGCTTCCCAAAGTATTTTCCTGAGTCTGTTGAATACAGTGGAAGGTGGCACAGAGCATTGCAATTATAGCTAGAAATTGGCTTTTAACTGAGCACTTTTCCTTGACCTTTAAGAGAAAAACATATCCCATCTAGCTCTCGTTCATATGTCCTACATACTGTACTTTGTCCACCGTGACCTGTTGCAGCTCAGTTATGATGGCATGTCCATCTGAACAGAATGCATCATCAGATTGCTTTAAACTCTCTACTAAATCCTCCCTTCATTTGCTCTATATTTTGTTATTTGTGGCTGACATTTCCATCTGTTTTAATGTGAAGGCAAAAACACTTGCTGTGAATAATGCCTGGTCTGAATGAAAGTGTTTCGCGTAAACACGCCCTTCAGAATGAACGGATCTTCTGCAGCTCATTCCGAAGAAATTTTGTTCAGTCTGAGAGAGTTGTTTTTTTGGCCATTTTTGATCGGGTTGACGCCCATGTACACACCCGATGTCGGCGCACCTACAGAGTCAGTCAAAGCACCACAAGCAAAAAGCACTTGCTGCAGCGTTTGAATGTTTCAAAAAAATACGACTAACACAGCTACCAATAACTAGAATAGCGTAATCTTATTTGCTGCAAGGGGTTGCTTAATGGTGGATGGGGATTGCTTCCAAGTTGTGTCGTGGAAGTCTCTTCATACGCATCTGGCTAAATTGCTCGGTTTCGCAGTACTGCACATTATGGTCAGATGAGGTGTCATGAAACAGTTTTAAACAGGGCTGATGAACTAGTGTCCCACTAGATGGCACTCTTGTATTTGTTGTCCAAACATTTTACAGCAGACAGCGCCATCTGGTGGCCTCTGAAAATCAGGACACTGTTTCATGAAACCTTATCAATCCCTCTCAACTGTTTCATGAAGCCTCATCTGTCCGTGGAATGACACAGGTGTCCCGGTTGTGACCCAGGGCCTTGCGTTGGCCTCATCTAAATAGATCATTATTTTATCATGAGTAAAGCTGCATGGTGGTGTTGTGGTTAGTGCTGCAGCCTGCACCTATAGACTCCAGCTCCCTGCAACCTCAGTGGCTAATAAGCGGAGGAAAAAAAAAAATGCATGCCAGTCAAGACACTCACTCTCCTGGCAAGTAAAATGTTTCTCACACGGTGTCACACGGTGTCACACGGTGACGGTAACATAAAATGACATCTGTGAGACGTTGCGGCGACTTGAAATGTATTTTTATTCCCACAACACTGAACATTTTTTTAGGGATGGAAGCTGTACTGACAATTACAGTTATCACAAGGCTCTTCACCATTTGTCTGCTTCTATAGCTGCGGCACTGTCGACTCAGCACTTGCTACCATCACACAATTACTGAAGCCTGATCACTTGGCGTGACTGCCGACTAATAAGCCTCCTAAAATCCTTCAGTACTTCCGTGGCTTAGCACAATTGCACAGTCTCTGCCTCCTTTTACAATGGCTGCTTTCGTCTGCATTCTGTGTCATGAGTTGTAGCAAGATGGCTTTAGACTTCCTACAACATCCTGCCGTAGTAAAAGATCCCCTTTAGAACGTTGTACACGCATGACACACCCCGGAATAAGGACTTGGACTTGGATTCAAAGGTGACCATGTGGTGGTAGGAGTGGCTTCAGATGCAGTCTGGGGTGAAACTAAGGTACAGGGGTTGGACAAAATAATGGAAACACCTTGAAGCTTTTTTAGCTTTAAGGTGTTTCCATGATTTAGTAACCCCTGTATGTGTCACCTGGTCCAAAATGCTATCTATGAAGTTGGCAGTGGAAGCGATTGCCAGGAATTGTTCCGTCCTGATGTTTGTCCTGAGGTGGCACCTCATTGGTTTAAGTCCCTCTGTCATAACCTGTGAAATTGTTGGCGTATATGGAGCTTCTACTGTTGTATTGTTGGTTGGTTGGTTGTCCAAACCCGATGATGCAGTTTTTATCTGTGTTTTTTTGTTCTTATTTCATATTCTACAGTCTAAATCATTGGGCTGTTGTGTGTGTTGGCTTGTGTGTCTGAATATGTGGGGCCAATTCTTGACAAAACACTGTCCTTGTGAGGACAGTATGACTTTGTGGAGACCCGCAAGCTTAAGCCCCAATTTGAGAAAGAAGACTTCAAAACAACTGAGCCATTATAAGTGGGTTTAAGTTTGGGTCCTGGTTAAGGTGAGTTTTGGATGGTTAGGTTTGAAGTGAGAGACTGGGGAAAGGGTTATGGCAATGAGAAACCCCGCAATGACCCCACAAGAATAAAATACATGTGCTTATGTGTGTGTGTTTTTTTTTTGTTTTGTTTTGTTTTGTTTTTTTCAAATGTAATTGCGCTTGGCATTTTATCCCATTGGAATTTTCGGACTGTATGTTAGCCAATCTCCAATAGTGAAAAACTCAACAACTCTGCAGCTTCCAAACACATTTCTTCCTGATGTGGTGCCAACACTTGCTTTTTTCATCCACAGATTTTACTGCGGTACTGTTTGTGAGAGGAAAACATGCTTGGAAAAAGAGTGGCATTTTTGTGAAGGATTCATTTTGAGCATTTAAAAAAGTATGTGGACGGGGTTCCTTGTTATGTAGATGCAGCACGGTGGCTTCTCTTCGTCTGTGACGGCCAAAAGTGAATCAGCTCTACTTAGTCATTTAGCTGTGTGGCATCGTGCCTTCGCTTCTCAGCCAATGATCCGGCATCATTATCCCACTC
Organism: Synchiropus splendidus; assembly: GCF_027744825.2. Classification (NCBI taxonomy): domain Eukaryota; kingdom Metazoa; phylum Chordata; class Actinopteri; order Syngnathiformes; family Callionymidae; genus Synchiropus; species Synchiropus splendidus. The sequence continues at coordinate 6,072,629 of NC_071339.1, forward strand.
TAAGTTATGAGTGATGCGATCTAGCTGAAGGCCAACACATGAATGAATGCACTACTTATTGCCTGCTGGAGAAGCGCTCAGCCTGTCCATCATCACGCTTTACCTATATTTTTGTAGTTGTTGGCGCTGGTTAATCCATGTACAGGTAAAGGTTCAATGTTTTGATTTAGGTCTGCACCTATTAGTCCTTAAAAATAATAAAAAATAAAAGGCAATTCATGTGAATGTGCAATAGTTGTATTGTTTAAATGCATTGAAAAAGGAAGTGGGAAGATTGAACACCATCATTATGACTGATAAAGTGAGTTTTCAGTTTTTACGCCCTACAAAATCCCCTTTTCCAATACCCAGGTGGTTTTAGTGAAATGTGTCATAATCTAAAGCTGAAATAAACGTTGCTTTAAACAATAGTGTGGTGTGAGTACAAACAGGCTTTTAGCTAGGATTTTGAAATGGAGCGTCCAAAGCCCCATAACCCCACCCTCAACATCTATTTGTACAAAAATAACCTTATAAAAACGTCTCATTCAAATCATCATTAACAGAGATGAACTCAGTCGCTGTTCAGTAACACTTTCAGTCTATCTTTCGGATGCAGAGGTCTCCACGTCTGTTGTTTTACTTGGATGACCCCAATTCATTTTTAAAAAATGCAAATTTTTATCACTACTTTTTTTTTCGCTTACTACCATCTATTGTGTCTACGTTTTTGTTCGAGTCTCTTCATATATTTCTGCAAAATAAGCGTTCATTCACTCAATCTATGTCTATTATTCCACCTCTTATAAGACTGTAGCTGTCATTGAATTTCATTATAACGTATTATAAGGAAATGTGTTCAATGGACATCAACTGTGTCTGATGTCTAAATGTTGCATGAGAAAGAAACAATGAAACCCTGTTTTAAAAATAAGTCTCAGATGTGTTTTGTCCTTTAACTCAACTGATTCATAGATGTGACTCATGACTTCACCATTGGCAAGATTAGGAATTGAAGGACAGTTGTAGGACACTTCATTTCCAGGCGGTCCATGACTTTAAGTCGCTGCTCAGTGTGTTTTAGTTCATTTTCAACATTTATTCTATTCTTATAGCCTCTATTCTATCTATATATCTACATATATATATATATATATATATATATATATATATATATATATATATATATATATATATTTTTTTTTTTTTTTTTTTTTTTTTGGGATTTATGCGATTAAATGACCATGATGGGTATGTCATATTTGGAGTAAAAGGAGTAAAATGAATATATGGAAATGAGTCAATAAATAAATGTATCCACGTAAAATGAAAAATAACTGAAATGATTATATAACTTGGTAGTTAAATATGTCCAGCCAAGTCATTTCATACAGCAAATATGTTGAAATAAATGGCGAAGGCCGAGAGCAGTAGCGTAAGAAATAAATAAAGAAGTATATCACATTCAATAATATTAATTTAAGAATTCAGTAAGCAGAGATCTGCATTATATGTTGTCTTTATGACGACACCCTCAGCTTTCATGACAAAGGAACTGTATTGGCTCACAGCGAAATTTATGTGATTTATTTACTATTAAAAAAAAAGCATTTGTCCGGTTTTGTTCTGTTTTAAATGGAGGTGTTTCGGTAAATATTAGGGGGTTTGTAAATCCAGATAAACCTCCAAAAACACCCTGAAAATCAACCCTGAAATGATTGAAATATCATTGTTCCGGTCCGGAGATATTCTGTTGACAAAGCCCCCGAACAAGTGACGGAACAGATGCTGTCACACAACCGCCGCCGCGCCATGATTGATGCAGGTAATTAAGTGAACAAGAAAGAAGTGAGACGGGAAGAATGCAGCAGCAATTCAAAGGAAAATGAAAAATAGCACATGGAACTGTGGGGGAAAAAAATGACTTTTGACTTAAAATACAAAGCTGGAAATGAAATGAATGAAAACAGGTTGAAATGATTCTGAATTATGAATAGTCAAAATTCTCCGATGTTCACAAGTGTTTGTGCCGCAGCTTTGTCTATGGGATGTGTCAAAGCAGCAGCTCTCCGTGTGCGTGTCACGCCATTCGTCGGCTGTATTCACGCCTGCCTGTGCTTTTCCTAGCCATGACCACTGGCCATAAAGGGCATTTCCGAGGTTGACGTGCGCGACTGTATGTCAAGGTCTCTTCCAGCAGCGCTGCCCGAGTCGCCTCGGGCCATTTTACAGTGACAGGATGAACATTGACCTCCGTCACTCCGCAGTGTGAGCAGCCGTCGTCGGGACAGCCGAACTGGCTGGGAGGCTCAGATGACCCATGACCTTTCCGGGTCAGTGTTTGGGCGCAGCTCTGAACAGGCCTGGTTGTGAACCCATCTTCAAGACGGGTAAATGTGAAGTGATATCAGGAGAACTGACCTAAAATAATGTCAGCTGAGTATAAGATGCCTAGGATTCGCTCTTTATTGTGAGCGATCAGCACCTGCTTCAAGCTGCGGTGGAGTTCAGCCCGGTTACATGATCCATAGAGGCAGCCGAGTTCAAACTAATGGACTCGGTAAATGTACTCATCTTCTCAAACGCTGCTCTGCAGACTATTAAAGTGTTCATTAGGGTTGAGATCTGCTTGATGACAGCATTAGCAGGAGCTCAGCTGAGCTCCTGAGAAGGGAGGAGGGTGTCAGGCCAGCCGCCGCTGACGTCTCAAGGTGCACTCACCTGTTTCATCCTCGGTAGAAGCAATTATGTCAAGAGGGAGGGAGGCGGTGCGGAGGGGCCTCCCCAGACGGCCTGCCAGTCCAGGCCTGGCTAATGGGCTGAGTTACAGATCCAGAGCGGGTTCACTCTCTTTTCCTCTTCCCTCTGGCCCCGCCATCTCGGCGGGTCTTTGTTTTGCTTTGTCAACTTTGAAATGCATATGGAAACATCTTTTATTCATGTCCACTCGGACCGGAATCACTCCAGATCACCTTGTTGTCGTCTGTGAGAGCGACACGTGTGCAGTGTGAATTCAGAGGCTCAGGTTGGCGACAGGAGTTTCCAGCAACTCAAGGAAAATGAATGATTTATGCCAGTGACAGTCAGAGAATGCAGGAGCGTGAGCGGCCCTCGCCATTGTTCTCAGTTCGCCGACAGCTTGTGGGGTGTTTTTAATGAGGCAGCGATGCTAATGGAGTGGCTGGAAGGGAACAAGGATGGGGAGCTTCCTGCTGCTGTGGAGGGGCGCTGGTGGTCTGCTACTCTCAGGACGGGGACACCTGTTTTTCAAGGAATTTATCCCACTAACTTTCATTTCATTCAATAGGAATCTCAGCCACTTCACAAATAATTTATTCCTCTCATTCATGAAGTTTATTTTGCGACATAAATAATGGTATCTTTTAGATTTAATATATGAAACGCCTTTTTTTTGTCGCAGTTAACCGTGCAACCTTCAACTTTTGCATGAATAATCGATTGAGCGTCTTCATGCTCATTTAGCGTCTACGCCAGAAGTCGCTGCTGCCACCGACTTGATATTCATCTCAAGACGTGAACTTTTAATTAAAGACTTGCTTTCATTTCAGTCAGGTTTGTTTGTTATATCTGAACATTCCGGGGAGGTCAGAGCTGTGTTTGCGACGCTTCTCCGTGGTGCGTGTTGCAAATAATTCAGTGGGGAATTAATTGGTTTTGTAAAGTCTTCGACCTTTTTTAGGACTTTGATGCTGCGTGTGAGGTTGAATTTATTGAGCGTGAATTCAGATTGACACTTTTTTTTCCCTTCTGTGGATGAGTTATATTCATTCAAATCACTTTATAGTGGCCGACGTATTACTCAAGCCAATGTACAAAAATATCACCATCAGAATATCTGAATATTTTTTAACACGAAAATCCTTGTGAAATGTGTAAGTCACATTTTAATATTATTATTATTATTATTGCATTATTGCATATTGATTGTTTTTGGTTACTCCCATCCAAATGACTTATATTTCATTTTTTTGCTCATCTGTAAAAGTGTTTTAGTCCAGAAGTGCAGCCCAAAATTGTGTCTCACTAAATACAATGACCTGACAGCTTTTTTTGTATCACATTGTCAAGTCCTTAAACCTAAATCCAAAGAGTTGTTTGGACTGTAATGGTTTATTTTGACTCCCTGATTTTGTATTACAATTTCAGAGGGCAGATGTTTGCTAATATTTCATAGCTGTAGCTGATATAAAGTTGTGAGTGACAAGAGCAGTGGCTGTGGCAGTACTGAGATTCAGCACAAGCGGTTTAGGTAACAACAAAAATGTTGCTTTAGAGAAAAGGAATTTAACTTTCTCATGCTGATTACTGAACATAAACAGTTTCTGAGTGTTATGTTTTTGGTAAGGCAGCATGTTTTTATCTCAAACTAAATTTTTTTTTTTGCTTTATACGGCTACATCAGAATGTGTGGGTCCAAAAATAGTGAACCTGTCTTAAACCTGTGATGTTCACACCTGCAATTTTCAGTAACAAAAGGTTCTTACCACTCACGCTATTTTCTGCATCTCAAGTTGGCAGATTTATTGCATATATTTGTGACCACTTGTGCGACTCTTACACAAAGAATTTGAAACACCAACAGACTGTATTTTCTTTTGTAAACTTCTGCTGCAGATGTTATGTGATCATCAGTGTTCATCTGTCTGTCGGTCGGCAAAATAATCGCCCAATACGCCCAATAAAATAATAATAATATTAATAATATATTTTTTATAAGTTAGGTTAAGTTTGGTTCAGTTTTCAGTTTTAAAGCTTTGGTTCGGTACAGCAAGTGACACACTTATTTATTTATTTATTTACGATCAGGAGGTTCTAGAATTTATAGCTTTCTTCTAAAATGTAGCATCAACAAGTACAAATAACACACTCTTTTTAATATTGGAGACATTCCTGTAATCCAGAGTGTCTCATTGTCACGGGTCATGTGACATCACTCTTCGGGGAGGGCAATGTTTCGTAGAGAGCGGTTAAAACAGGTGGCCACGGTTGTGTTTCCCTGCCTGCAGTTAGAACCAGAACCAGCACCACAATAGCAGCTATAGAACCGGCTGCTTCTGGCCTGCATCAGCACCACGGACACTCCTCCCTCAGTGGAACTGCTGTCACGTTACTTGTATTAAGTCTAATGTTGTGGTTCAGCACAGCGTGGGGCTGAGGGGTCGGTCCACTTCCACACCATTGTCTCTCCCTGCCATGTGGGCGCTGCTCGCTTAGGAGGAACACATGGTTCAAATACAGTTGCCATCATTCACAACAACAAAATGTGACGATGAATATGTGTATTTGACGCACATTTAATGCTGGTCCCTTTCACTGAAGTTATATTGACTGACGACTGGTACAACTACTGACGTTTGGAGGGGACTTAAATGTGTAGTCATGAAGATGCTGGTGTTCATCCAAAGGAACGTTTTGTATGTATCATGAAAATGTCGCTCAATACTGTGACAATATATTTGTTAAGTTAGGTTAAGTTTGGTTCGGGTTTTCAGTTTTAAAGCTTTGGTTCGATACAGCAAGTGACACACTTATTTATTGACTATCATGAGGTTTTGTATGTATCGTAAAAATGTGGCTCAATACTGTGACGCACTGATACTACAATGCTTAAAAGGCAAGACACATGATATCTATTGTCTTTCTTGGACCCAGAGTTACATCAACAGTGTTGTTCATGATCATTACAAAACAGACCGAGAGCTGTTTATTGTGTAACAAATGTTCCTTTAAAGAAAACATCATGGACCCTCTGAGGCAACATATGTTGTTTGATGCCGTTTGGTGTTACATCATTCACGCTTGGACTTGTGTACTCCTTTAATGCTCCTCTGGAGAATTGCAGCACCCATGTTAGGCCTGGGAGATTATACACGACAGTCTGAGTGGAAAAAAAAAACAAAAAAAAAAACAGCGGGCCAATTACACCGCTGAAATGCAATTAGAGAGCGACAGAAAATGGAAATGAGATTTATTTTTGTCTGAGCTTCATGCACAGCATGTGTCCCTAGATTAGTGGTGAGTGTTTGCCCTCCCAATTTACAGTACGACTTTAAAAGGGCCGTACTGAGTCTCATGCCGTTCGCCAAGCATGTAGAATGAGTTCACAAGGTGCTGGCTGAAGAGCGCAGCTGGGTGTGCTGATGTCAGGCAGTTAAGGCTTTACCAGAGGACTGCTTATCAACTGTTGCCGCACCTTGCATGGATTCAAGTGCCTCACAATAAATACTGTCATTAATGAGTCTGAGTTTCTAGCTTCGGAGTTGGTGGGAAGAAAACAAAGCATTGACATTTTCTTCGTAATAATATGACAATAGTAATGATAATTATGTTTTTGCTCCTCACAAGATATTTTTCTAGCTGTGTGGCAGCTCAAGTCGCAGCCACAGGCAGATTTGTAGTAATCCACAACTTTGTGAGTCTAACCTACTTCTTCAGCAAAATTCAGGCTGATGAAACTGTTTCCTCAGTAAGTGGTGCTCTCTGTGGAAAAAATTATGTGAGGTTTCATTAAAATACAGTGGTACCTCGGTTTTTGAACGGCTCGGAATTCGAACAAAAATTTCGAGATTTTTTTGCTTCTGATTTCGAACGAAAATCCAGAACTCGAACGCCCCCAAAAAAAAACAAACGTGCGCAGAATGATCAGCTGACCATGACACGCTTTGTTATTGTGTATAACGCAGCTTCTGTATGCAGACGTGTCCCGATAGCTACATTTACTGACTGTTTTTTCTTCATACTGAGGTGTAAAACCTTTCCTGTCTCCGCACTGGACCGTGGTAGAGTGTCACAGGGGAGGTGCTCGCTCTCCACACCTCCACTCCAGGGTTTGATGTCCTGTTGTGGGCTGGAACTGGGACAGGGATGAGGCGAGTCTGGGACAGAGCGTGACTTGGTTTATGACTTTGTCACAGCCAAACTGCACAGAAGCGCACATTCAGAGCTGGACACGCACCGGGCACCTCTTCCCTTCTGGAGAGACGTCACTCACTCGGCAACCCCTCCCACATGCAGCGGCCACACACATAGAGGAACAGCGCACCTGCAGCAGACACTCTACATTCACTCCTACAAAAGACTATTTTAAGGCTTGGAACGCATTATTGCTTTTTCCATTCATTGTAATGGGAAAAATCGATTCAGATTTCGAACAAATCGCTTCTCGAACGGCCTTCTGGAACAGATTGTGGTCGAGAACCGAGGTACCACTGTAGTGCAAAGATGATACATTATAGTGCCATCTGGTGGTCTCTGCGAATGAAGATGGTGCTTCATGAAGCTGCATGAGACCGCACTGGTTTGGCTGTGCAGAGCCACACTTCATTTCACAGAAGTATTCATAGTATGTCACCATCATGATGCAAAATTAAGAATATGTAAGTGGAAACCATGTAAATTATTTGAAAGAACACATCATTCTTAGTGATGCTTTTTGGGGTTTTTCCTGCTCTATCATGGGTGCTGCGAGGGACAGATCATGACATGAGAGTTGGATTTATTTCCAGACAGCTAATCTCCAGTCTTATGGTTAGTTTAAGATGAAGTGCGTGGCCCATCCAAAAATATCCCTCTTTTACAGCGCTTAAAAGCGCCGAGTTGATAGCATCCGAACAGCTTTGTGATTCTGGTATTGTTGGATGACATTAAAACCTGTCAGGCCTCACTGGATTAGTTTCAAAGAGGCAGTCGACATAAAAAGCTCCGGCAATGAACAATGGAGAAGGAGCCGAGGAGAGTGACCGTCTTTGTCTCACCCATTCTCACTCCATCGGCGGTGGGATGGGGCGTTTTGATCTCACTAAAAATGGCTGAAGGCATATTGTTTTTGAAATGATCTTGACGGACATTCACTCGATGGATATAGCCTCTACTTTATTTCCATGTTCCTCTCATAAGCCTGAACTGGAAAAGTAGAAAATTAAATCCAAATAAATAAAGGAATGTAGTTTTACACATCAGGTATACAACAAGTACTGTGCATTATTTGACCTTCAGATCTTGTGTTGCTAACACAAGTGTCCGACCACTGTGCAAAACCGTCTGCAGCATATCCCCATCAGAATCAACAGGGTAAGGCAGGGCTCTCAAGGCGGTCCGCATCAGGGCTGCAGCTGGTGCAGGTTTTTGTTCGAACCAAACAAGCACAGACAGGTTAACCAATCGCATGTCAGCTGAAACAAGCAGCAGATTCAGCTGATCACTCTTCAAAAGTTGTCCTCCTGGTTGGATGGAACAAAAACCTGAACCCACTGTGGCCCATTGAGGGCTGCCTTTAGACCTCTGGGTTAAGATCTTCGCTTGGGCTCCGATACCAGCACCATCTTTGTGTTGAACCTTCACCCTATCAGCTGCTCTACTAGCTCACTGCAAAATGTTGAATGGATTTCCTAAAGGACGTTGTGTCTCTACGTGATACGGAGCAATGACACACGCTTTCTTTCAAAAATTCTGGGGGGCAATGTATGTGCTGTATATGTGAGTCGGATAGAACCAAAAGTAGTGCAGTTGTCCACTGGTGTCCCTGGTGGACCGAGGGTTGGTCCTCAGCATGAAAACAGTGCAGAAAGAAACGGACGCTCTGTTACCATCAATTGCAGGCTCTTTGCCTTGGTTCATATCAACACATTTTGGCGAAGCACCGTGTTGAAAATAGCTGGATATTTGACGGACACCCGCTCCGATATTAGCACCGCCATCTTCTTCTTCCTGGTCTGTGATTAGATCGCAGACCAGGTCACACTTTCACAACCCGGGACCATCAACAAATTGAGATTCAGTTGAAGTATTCTTCAAACGTGCCAATGAAAAACATTTTAGGAGGGGAAATTGTGATTTTTCAAAGGACCGACAGTTTGTATCATGATTTCCAGAATAGAATATTTCCATTATTTCTAAGATGTTGTTAATAGCATCTCAGAAATGTGTCCAGATGGGTCCATAGTTATAGTAAACTGTTAAGAAACATGAGACACATTGGAGACAGCAGACAGACAAACAATATACTTTGTAAACTATAATTTAAACATAAACAAATGATGGTGTTAGAGACAAACGCATCGGATAAGTTTCATTATAAAACAGTTTCAAGAGAGACTGTAGTGTGTCCAACACAAAAAAATAAAAATGTAGAATGAAAATGTATTTATTGCGATTAATATCTTTATCACCAAAATGTTTTTTCAAATTTTTTTTTTTTTGGTCCATATCACCAGCTCGCAGACTGTTATTCTTTTGGCCTGAAAGAGCGTACTTAAATTTAGGGAGTGACAGGGCCCACAGCCGTGACGTGCTGGCATCCATGTGTACCTTCTTCCCAAAGTGAAGTGTAACCAGCATGTGATTCTAGAATGACACTCTTTAATCGGTAACACGACTAACACTGCGCATAGATCAATCCTTTCCTTCCTACAAACCGAATATAGGCGAAAAGATTTAAGAGATCTGATCAGACTCCACGTTTTCGAGTCTTCTAATCTTGAAGATGGAAGGCACCAAAGACACAAAAACGTGTGCACAAGTCAGGCTCCTCTTTTTTTCACTCGAACAATGATGACAGCTAAGATCAATGGATTCCAAGCATGCAGACATTTTTCATCCTATTTATGATTTTGACAATGTAGGCAGCAGCCAATTTTGTGCTGCGCTTCAGGTATTCCCTGTAGCCGAGGAGGAAAGCTTTTCACCCACTTGCCATTCCCGCAGAGTCGGCCTCAACCGTGAGGAGAGAAAACATCCTGTCGCAGGTGCGCAGAGGCCTTCTGGGAGGGCAGCGAGGGGTGTGTGAGGGGTTGAAAAAGGCATTGTTGGGATTCTAATGCTGACCTACTTCCTTTCATTCCACGAGCAGAACAGAAGGACGTGATAAACAGTCGCGGAATAGACATGCAAAGTAACATCACAGGAAGTTTCTTCAGCATCTGGCTTCTAGACTGCTACACAGCTGGTACTTCTTCCACGAGTTTCACTGAAACTGCTTCGGCGATCACAACCGCTGTCACTACTATACAATACTACTACTTTGTAGATTTGCTTTGTTTACTTTGCATATTTTAACTTTGATTCTTTTTTGCGGTGGAACGTTGCGTAGCACCTTCCATGTTTCACTACAGCTACATTGAAGAATCTTTATTGATTTTATTTCATGAGTTCCTTTATTTTGGTGGGGGATCCTTCAAAATATTGTCAGATAATCTGGTAATCCTTCTGTTCCTACCTCCTATAACAGGGGTCAGCAACATGGTGCACCAGGTAACCTGCAGAGACCAAGAGATTTCTTGTAATAACCATCTTATTATGTTTGATTTTGCAATTCCTTTTTTTGTTGCACTATTGGTAATTATTAGAGGAATTATTAGGGGAATATAATTTATCATATTTGTGTCATTTTCATCCATTATATGTCGCCATTTCAGCAGTGTGAACTGAATCGATGGTCGCCCGTCGGGTCACACAGTGCCCTTTTCAAGATGTTTTGCTAACTATCAGATAAACATGGCAAAAATATATAACCCAAGGAAACAATACAACCATTGTTCTCTGGTTCCTTTTCCACACAATCCAAATAAATATTTACTTATATTTATATAATATTTACTAATATTTACAAACTCAACACTAAAACATGTTATTACCATTTCTTTTTTATAACAAAACATAATTATATGAACAAGTACAAAATATTTTAAGAATTGAAGGTTGCAGAATGTGCAGTTATCTAGATAAAAACTAAATTTCAGTGGGCAAAAACAACATTACTTTTGGTCTGTCTCTCATATGGAAACCCCATAATGAGTTGAAAAATGTTCAGACAAAAACTTGTTGTACAATTCATGTTTCAAGCTGTAAGTGACTATATCATATCCATGGTGAAATGTTATTGTTATTAATGATGCGTGCACAAGTGGCATATCGATCCTTTCTACACAGCCCCGACATATACCACCACAAACAACAGCTACTGACAATATTTCAAAATGTTCAATCCCAAGTCGACACTTGCTTGTTGGCTACTATCCTCACCTCAGAAATATCAACCCATAGACATGTGTTACACCTTTGAACAAACAATGTTGCTCTCTATGAAGCTGTTGAGGGAGATGAGTAGTTCTGTTTATTCTGTCGCACACGGCAATCCATCAACAAACCTAAGCTACACCCTGGAAACGTTCGACTTTGATTTGTTATCAAGTGTTAAAGTGGCTGTTCATATTCAAGTTAATAACATTTTCATGTTATTAATTTCAATGTATTCGCTGAACCAAACCCCAAATACATTTGATTTATGAGTAATAAAGGCATGAATCTACTTTCGGTATAGAACTGAATAATGTTCTTTTACTGTGTCAGCTCGTACAACGTGCTTTGATAAATGAGAACTGTTTGTTGCTCTAACTAACACCGTGCACATAAATATAGCGGCACAGGAATTGTTTTCTTGGTGTGACACCTGAGCTAATATCATTTTTTATCTGTAATTGATGGACCTAATTCGTAAAAAGTTGGTGTCCTTTTAAGTGTTTGTTTACTCAGTTTTAGTCCCACTCTGATTTATATTTAAATCATTTGCCATTTTCCTCTCCCATTCATTTTATTCAGTTTAACAAAGGCACGTGTATTTTTAACATCTTCATCATGAGTTTTGTTTTTTTTCTTTATTTTTAAAACGTGTTTCTTTAAATTCTATTAATTTTATTTTGTTTTATTTTATTTTTTTTTTATTGAATTTTTTTTTCTAATGTAGCGTGATAAACATTCTCTTGGTACTTGGAAGGTCAACATGAAGCCCCACCTACCTGTAGCTCAAGATCCACCTCACATCAAAAGTCAACCCCAAGGACGACCTCGATGTCCCCCCACAATGTGACCATAAACCACGCGCATCATTGCCACACGCTACCGTCTCCCTGCTCTTAACCGAGCCACACAGACAGTATCTGTTTATCAATCATCCGTGATTGCTTCTCCCCGACAGGTCAGGGTCAAAGGTCGTGGAGCCAATTCCAGCTGACATGGGCAAAATGGCATGTTCACCCCAGACACGCCAATGGTCCATCTCAGGATACAAGACAACATATTGACCACTTACATTCCCATCTATAGCTGTCGAGAGGAGAGACAGCACCAATTACCTGCTTGTGTGTCTTTAGACTGTTGGAGAAAAGTGGCAGGTGAAATCCAATCTAAACTAAAGCTTTTTTTAAATTCTTGAGTGAAGCCCTTTTTATTCCAGGATAAATTATACCTTGATGCCCATTAGAGAGTCCCCTCATCCATCTGTATTGACTCATCCAGCCAACTTCATTTGATGTGTCACTGGGTGATTGGAATCGTTGAATGCCTCACCATTTTACCAGCAGTACCAATCTGATCCGAGTCACTCGGACTGTTCACCTGCATAAAGCCCATGTATGGTCAATGATATATACGGATCTGGACAGCCTTCATTTCGTTCATTTCGTCCACATTTCCACAAAGCTTACGGACACGAAGCAGCACCATCGGGAACCATGAGGGGCAGTGTAAACAATGGATGGAAGTATGTGACAATATCTGAAAGTAACATCGCTTGAAAAGGATGGGTACATTTTCGCACAAAAAAGCTGCACATATGGACATTTAAACCAAGACAAATACACTATAAAGGAAGAAACAACTGCTTGAATGTCACTGGATTCTGTACAGGTATGTGAAGTAAGTTCAGGTGACACCTGTTCACTTCTAGCCCTTCCACTGTCTGTCCACCTCTATACTGAATACTCCGAATAATCTCTCGGATGTATTAAAATCCCTGCATCCCATGCCAACAAGTCTAGACTTTTCTTTTCTTATGGCTAGTTTAAGATGACGTACGTGGCCTATCCAAAAATATCTCTTTTTAACAGCATGTAAAAGCATAAATATAGATAGAAATGCGCTAAGACTTGTGATAATGTACAGTCTTTTTGTGATTGTTTCTCCAGTGGGAATTTATCCTAAGGCAGAATTGCATCTGCAGGTTGATCGTGACCGTAAATATCACCCCAAGTTTTAGCTTTTAACTTAATACTGTTCAGTTTCTATACATAGAGCTGTAGTCGTAAGCTGTGAGGCGAATTGTGGCTGTCAGTCTTGAAATATAAGTGATGAAAAAGTGAACATTTTGGGAGCCAACCTTCTCAGTCTTTGTTGACTCAGAACTAACTGTGTTGTGTTGTGACTGACTGCCACCCAGCACTGCACCAGACACGGTGTTTCATTTGCTTTCAAGTGACTTACCTCAGTCATTGTTTTTGTCTCCTCTCGTCCTTGAGAAACCTTTGATTGTTCCTCTGCAATCAGAGCACAACATTAAGCTCTAATTCTGATTCAAATTACAGAGTTTGTACAGGAGCAAGCAAGTTTTTCTTTGGCTTTTAATTAAATATGTCATGCTTGGCGGTGGTCGGAGTGCGTCAATGAATAGCCCAGGGTTAGGCTTTGTCTGTGCTGCACAACTCTTCTTCCTGCTCCCTGTTTGTTGGATCAAATCGCAGCACATTCATATGTGAACAAAAAAATTTTGTCTTCCCATGTTGTACAATTCCTGAAGTTAATGTTATTTATGTGGGCTGTTTTTTCACTCATGGTTGGAGGTACCTTCTTCATCGTGTGGACAATGTCTTGTGAGAATTTAAGGACAGAAAAATCACATCACATCTGTGATTTTATTTTTATTTTTATTTTTATTTTTATTTTTATTTTTATTTTTATTTTTATTTTTATTTTTATTAGCTGAATGTATAATGTGCATTTGAGGTTGAGGTTAGTTTCTGAAGTGTTTCGACACGTGTTTAAAGTGATTCATGCTTCTGGAATCGACTGTTTTGACAGCACGCTGCACTCAACATGTGGGCTGTGTAAAAAGGCACATTAATGGAGTAATTGAATCTGGTGTTTTGTCATTTACACCACAGATCCCTCATTAAAGAAAGCAGATTAAACCTTCGCAAGGACACACAATACCAGTGTCAGAGGGCTAAGTAAATAAAGAGCTGACAAATTAGCTTGTTTTTCCAGAGAATTGCTCAACATAAATCAAGCCGTCCTGTTCTCACCACAGGAATGCTGTTAGATACACGTTTGACACGAAATCCTTCTGTCTGAATTGATATCTCTTTGGTTTGGAAAACACTTAATAGCTTCTGTGCAAGCAGAATTGAATGTGTACTATCGTGTGACACCTCTTCTCCGCGCCGTCTTCCAGGGAGCAGCATCCTGCAGAGTCCCGTCTTCACCAAGCAACCTGGCAGCATTGTGTATCCTGTGGAGACGGTGGAGAAGAACCGGGAAGTGGTGTTCAGCTGTGAAGCCCAGGGCAGCCCGGCCCCCATCTACAGGTGGGAGTCAGAGCACCACTGACACTATAAGAATATTAAGGGAAAACAAGGGAGTAATGTTAACTAGTCAGTCTTTCACTACATCTGTATTCCTGTCTTCACAACGCCGCTTTAGTTTGTCTCAAGAAGCCAATAGTGACAAATCCAGCCCCACACATTCTGGACGACATTTAAGTTTTACAATTTGGACCCCTGCTGTTCATTCTGTCTGTAGCCTTTGAATGAATTCTAAGCTGTTTTCCACATGCTGCACAGTGTGAAACTCAACTCTCTTCCTCCCTCCTGCTTTATTTTAACTGTTTTGCATGGGTCATTAGGCTATTGAGAGAGTGTTGTGTTGCGTTGCAGCAAAGCAAAGGTCAAATCAATCTTATTTTCTGGACGAAATTGCAGGAGAGAGGTGTAGATACCTTGATACCGGAGACTGAGCCGGCTTAGAAGATGACCTTAACAGCTTTTTCCTCTGTTCTCAGGACGTGTTGGACCCCTTTCTTTTTAAGATAGGACACAACTATTTTATTATTATTTATTACCCTCGTATTTATGTGGGTATTGTGAATTATTTTCAAGCCTTACGATGACAGGTGAACTTTCTGCACCATCTCGGGGTTCTGGCACTCAATAGAAACACCATATTGAGATGCTTGCGATCATTAAGACTGGGAAACTCCTTGATGTGTCAAATGAAGGACAGCAGAGGGAACGGTTTCTAAAATGGGGAGGTTTGTTAAAGGATCCCTAGATTCAACCAGGATGTCATGGCTGTCTGAGGTTAGACCCAGGTGCAAAGGAGTGCTGGACGACAGAAGGCACGGAGATGAGATTAAATTAATGATTTAGTGGACAAAGACGAGGTTTTACACAGATGAACAGGAACGAGTAACGAAAGGCGCTGGAACCAGAACACGGACGGGGAACTACACGAAAGATCTGGGGAAAAACCTGGGAAAAAAGAAAGGCAAATTATTATTAAGCCTAATAAAACGGGAAGATCACAAACCGACTTGGAAGATACTCATGTGGCCCAATTAACATGAAACGCTCGGTGGTGGAAAACACACACACACACGGGAAAATAACTATATCAATGACAAAACAAAATTGAGACTACAAAATACCCATGCGTGGAAATTTACCGGAGAAGGAAATGAAAGTAGAAACGAGAACTAAGGAAGCGGCTGACAAGGAAATCAAGCGCACATTAACTTTCAAATATTCGAGGGATTAGCAAGAGAGGAGAGTCTTATGAGAGATTACCATTGGAACGTGAAGAAACCATCTGGCAACACAAGCTGGCATCGAGGAGTTGATAGCTGTGTTGCTCAGAAAGCTGGAGAGAGAACAGGAAATGGAAACGAAGGATATTCTCATTATTCATTTATTCATCAACAGAGCAAATTAATGCAATAGAGAGATGAGAGACGCGCATGTGACCCCAGGGAACATACTTTTTTTATTTCAGACAAATTGATGCACTTTAAGTCTTTTCTGTTACAGACAAAAACAACGTTAATAAAGTTATTCTTTGTTGTTAGTTGATCTATACTACTTTCTTTTTTTCTATATTGTGCACTAATCATAATTTTATGGACAAATGATACTATTTACGGAGGCGCCGGAGAGTTGGGCAGAGTTGCTGTTATAGATAAATTGACAGTGCATGAGCAGAACTACTAAATAGTGTATTCTAACAAACTTCCTGGTAATTGCTCCTCGTGTCAGTGATGAATATTTGACTGCTGCCTCCCAGCTGACTACACCAGGCTGGAGACGGAGCGCAGCCTGTGTTACATACAACCCTCATGAGCCAGATGGTGTCATATAATGTGTCTGTGTTCATGGCCTGTTGTTACATGATGGCATGAAGCGTGTGGCTAACAAATGGAGCTGCTGTCGGAATCAGCTTGCCAACATTCAGCATGTAAATACAAATATTAGACAATCTAATTTCCATTGATCTATTATGCTGCGATATCTCCCCGAAGAAGGGACACACGCTGCTTCCCCGCGTTGCGAAAGATCTCCTTTCTCCCGCGGAATTAATCTGTACTTGGAAAGCTTTTGAGAAATTGGAATAACCGCCACTTTAAGCTTTTAAAATTGTTGGCTAATTGGCTGACAGCAGCGGGAGTTGCCATCAATTTGTCACGGAAGACCAATAGTTGCCTATCATTACTTGAAACTGTGTTTATTATGACACGGAAACGCAACATATTCCATTAAGGCGTCATTCTGCCAACTGGTGACTTCTTTCTATTCAGCAGCAGGCGCGACGGCGTACGCCAGGCGCACCCACTCCGCTCAATAAGATTGCAGGAATTAGCCGCGTATCTCCGAACATTTGCAAGGAGTCGCGCCGAAATAACTTTTCAAACAAGACACAGTGCTTCCACGTTCCAATTACCGCTGCAAAATGGCAACCCGCCATTGCCTTCTCGCAAACAGAGGAAGCTCTTTTGGAAATTCGATTGGGCGTTTGCAGGCATTATTTCCCTTCGTCTGTCCAGTCTTTCATCGAGCCGTGGGTGCATTTAGCTGTGAAATATTCATGTTGATTTTTTTTTTTTTTTTCATTCTTATTTTTGTTTGTTCCATTTCAGCTGCAAATAAATGGCCGCTGCAGCCTCGGGAGACTGTAGCCTTGCCTCCCGCTTCTCTATTGTGCGGGGTAATAAGGCTCTGGAGAGCGTGCACTTACTTTGGACTGAATTGACAAAGGGCCATGAAAGACCATTGCACACACACACACACACACACGCTGTCAATTAAAAAAAGTCTGGAGAGAGACTTGAGTGCAGTAATATTATGTTAGAGACTGAAGACGCTTAAGAGCACCAGCGGCCTGCCTCAACCGCACTGTCTGATCTTGTTCATCATCTTATTTGCTCCGTATTGCATCCTCTTGTATTGATTCACATATTACAGTATCAGAATAACCTGAGACTTTGTTGTTGCGTGGGGCTGCAACTGACACCTTAATCTATTAGTCATTTATTATGACAGTGATTTCATTTACCGCCGCAGTTGTGCAGGTGTTTGACTACTTTCTTCACTAGAACACCTGCCCACTGTGCCCACTTTACCTCGAACGCAAACTTATCCAGAACAGCAGTGTTTAGAGAGGCCCTATTTTATCCGCAGCCAACTTCTTTAAAGTGCTTTTTTTTCTTGCCAAGTGGAGTCTGGCAGGAAATGAAACTGAATCTGTCCTTGCAGACCTGAAGCTCTTTATTCTACTCTGACTTTTCTGTCCCTGTCAACCTGCTGAAGTTCCTGTTCCCTTTATCGGCATAACCATCTTTCTGTTTTGTCCGCTTCCTTTCCTTATCAAGGGCCCGTCTCCCTCTGGCATGTTCTGTTTTCATTGCTCTATGTGCAGAAGAACTGTGAGTCTTAGAGCCCTTTCACACCAGCATGGTTCTGGTTCTAGAACCATGCTGGCAAGTTGCTCCAGTATTCTAAAAATATTTGTTGCTTTCCTGCAGAGATGGGGACTCGAGACATATTGACTTGGACTCCAGTCGCTGTTTTGATGACTTGTGACTTGACAAAAAAAAAGAAAGACATGAGACTTGACTTTGACTTGAGACACAATGACTTCAATGACTTGAGTATAGAGTTACCATGAGAGTTCAGTTCCAGCGTCAAGTGCCCCAGTTGAGCGGGTCCTCTGTCATGGAGTCTTCATGAGGTCATATCGTGCTCAGCTTTCTGACAAGACCCTTTCAAATCTCATATTCTGCGAGTGTATATTGTGTATAGTGAATATTTAAGTGCAGATAGAGTCCTGACTGACTGTTTTTGGATTGTTTGTTTTGATTGTTTACACTGAGAACCATAAATAAATAGGTCACTTTTCACTATGGCTCCTTGTATTTTGCTTAATATCAGTGGAAGGATGATTTAAGTTTGCGTTTATTCTGCCTTCACTATGGCGTTGAGTGACTACATATATCTTGCCTTTTCGATTTAATATGGTGAAATTGTGCCATAAAATAAGGTGACTTGACTTGGACTTGACCTGACGTAACTTGGAAGACTTAAAGAAATAACTTGGATATACTTGAAAGTAAAGACTTGAGACTTGCACATGAGTGACTTGGCCAATGATCACCCAACGTCTTTCGATGATGAGGAGACATATAGTAGGAGTGGATTACGTCACGAGTCCATGTGTATAGACAGACATGTTTTGCAGATGTGACCATTGTCGGAGTTCATAGATCTCTCTCACCCCACAGCAAATAAATCCATCTCCATCAATTCATCTAATGCAACGTCCATTTCTCCCTCAATTTCTGCCACATTGATGACGTCACGAACCAAGGTTTCAGGCTTAGTATCAGTTCTATTCCTTGTCTAAACACAGCAGCCGATTCAAACTTGCATTCGGGAACTGGTGTGAAAGGGCTCATTGTGACCTCTGTTCTGCAAAAACGGACGAAAAGGAGGTGAAGGAACGGAGCTAAAGCTGCATCTTTTCGAGGATGGCAAGAAAATGTAATAACAAGTGGGAGAAAGAGAAGTCACAGAAAGATCTAAGGCTAACAGAAACGGGTTTCACTGGCCCAAAATTCAAGACAGGACAGATTGACAAGCTGAAAACTGTGACTTGTGTTACTCATATATATATATATATATATATATATATATATATATATATATATATATATATATATATATATATATATATATATATATATACACGATAAAAAAGAATTTCTTTTAGTTTTATTTACTCTTACATATTTTTACTTTACATTTATCTAAAGAAAAAAAATTATATATATATATATATATATATATATTAGTTTTAGTTTTTCCACCCACTGATAGATGATAGATTATATATATATATATATATATATATATATATATATATATATATATATATATATATATATATATATATATATATATATATATATACACGATAAAAAAGAATTTCTTTTAGTTTTATTTACTTTTACATATTTTTGCTTTACATTTCTTTTATTCTGGGCGAATTTCTCTTGCAAGATCTGGCAACAATATCAAAAATGAAGATGCTCCAGCCTCTTAATGTGAAACATTACTCACCACATTAGTTTTAGTGTTGAGACCTTGTAAATTGTAAATCCTCACACCCCCACATATACACGTCAGATTGAAATGAAATGTGGTGTAAGGACATGTAGAGAAAACCTGTGTAGTAGTGAAGTATAAAATAAAAAAATCAAGGGCAGCAGAGTCCTCACAACTGGAGGCTTCAGGATCTTAAACAATAAGAATCGCTCGCTCAACCTTCCAGTTCATCGACCAGGTGCCCGCAGTCTTTCAGTTAATGAAGCTGGCGACACCGTGATTATAAAACTCAAGGTTCCGGACCGTACCTCTGCTTTGATTGTTTTAATTTGAGTGTGATTTCAAATGAGCATGAGCACAGTGTCGGCGGAGCGGAGCGGCTTTGATGTGTGGTCGGGTAGCATCACTAAACGGCCTTTTGTACACAAGACACAAGTTGGGAAAAGCTGTTTTGTTCACTGCAATCCTCAAACTCTTGTTGTTTTGCCAGTTTGATGCCCGCGGGGCAGGAGAGCCTTTCAAAGAAAACACTTGTGTGCTGTTGTTATTATGCCGCTGTTTTCTTCCTATAGCCTTTCATAATACACACAATGCACCAGCAAATATTCAGACCGCTGTTGTCGGTTCTTTTCTGCTGCTACCAGCGGATTCGAAGAAGGAGTCGCTAAATATAGCACGTGATGTCATGTGTCCTGAGGATTAAGAGAATATTTATCATTTGTGCGAATCGAATTTTTCCACAGAACTGTTGGTTTGCTTTCCAACACAGAGCAGCAGATACACAACAGAGCTCACTCAGTAATAGGTTTCACCCAACTGTACCCATGTGAGCAGCACTCACTGTTTCAGTAAGTGAACACCATTCACTGGCACCCCGCCGACCTTTTTACGTGGTTGCTAGGGGAACACAAATATAGCACGTTTTTTTTTTTTTAGCTTTGTGCGTTACTATTGTTGATTGCATTTAAACAAGCGGCACGCACACTGCTGAAGACTCGACCATGAAGTCAGTGCCAGGTGAGTCGGTCACGGTCCAGTACAGCAAGAATAAAAATGAAAGACCATGATACAAATCCTGACAACCTCAAAGGAGGGAAAGGCATCTGACATTAAATCTATTTCTCTATAATCTCTCGTTGAACTACATTAGCGCAGAGGCTACGTTTAGACAGCATACGCCTTTGCACTTAAAAAGACACCAAACTGCCTCTGGAATTATACGTAAATATTATGTGTGAAGTGATCATACTGTATATTGTCTACAAAGTTGGTTCTCTTGAATCACAGTGCTAAATAAGTGTTGAACTATTTCTAAGTGAATCAAATTCAGAGCAGTCTCTGTGACGTCACAATGGTAAGACGCTTCCACCGAAAGATAAAGAGCATAGTAAGAAATGGTGAAGCAAGTTTAAAGAACAAGGAAGACGTTGAAACCATCGGCATTGTTGGTACATTTTGCTGCTCTGCAAGTTCACCTAAAGACTGGCTCAGAAACCGTCTGCAATTCCCTCGGTTTCTAAGCGTAAACAAACAGCACTCCATGACACGTACCTATCGAAGCAGCAAAGAGAAGGTGTCCAAACAATTCAGCCGGAAATTACCGTTTATCCATGTTTTGTACTGCTGACCTTTCTTAAAATGCCATGACATGCACTTCAATTTGATCTTTTGATCTTTATATTACCGCGTTTTGGAGACATCCATTGTTGATCCTTTTGGTACCGTCAGACCCTTCATCCAAGTGCGAGTAGCTGCTTCCAGTCCGACAAGGTTCGGATGAAAGTGGTGTTGAACCAGCTCTTCTAGCTCAAAAATCGTTGACAAATTATTATTGGCTAATGTTGTCACGACTTTCTCCGCCTCAGCGCATACGGCATCTCCAGTGACATCACAAGATGGCGGCAATATTTGACCCACTCACCAGAACTGGGTCGGAATCACAATGTAACTTATGGTCGTAGAAATAAAAATTTGTCTATAGACAAAATGAAAACATCAATTGATGGCCACTTTTTTTTTATTCGATTAGCATTTCTGCATGATAGTGTTTAACTTTACAAAGTTTTGTGACTCTGCTGGATGTTACTGCAGGGCCCACTTCCAGTTTCAAAGCAAGGCATTATGTAACTGTCATATTTACTTGCAGACAAAGCAGCTTTTCCAATATTGCCATGAGGATAAATGCATGACGTATTGCGGCACTTCATCTTAAAGCTCTTAAAACAATGGCTTCCCCTCCCATCTGTGTTTGCTTCTAATGTGGCGCATCTGTCTGCAGACTTTGAGGAGTGCGTAAGTGAATTACACCCTTCACTGATCACCTCTAACACCACCGATAATCACGCGGCGCCGTCCAGAATGCACAAGTGAGGAGGCGAGGTTGCAGGCATTTGTTTTAATTGTGCCACCGTAATGATTAACCAGCAATTTCATGCGGTTTGACTGGAGTCTGGTAAGATGGATGGTGTGAGAGCGCTATCTATTCTCCCGGAGTCAAGTCCTTGGCACCGTAGAGCTGCGCTGCTGCTCAGATTAACACCAAGCTGGAGGGCAACATTTCTGCTTTCTTTCTAACTTAGCGCCGACCCAGGCTCAAAAGTAGGGATGCTGTATTTTAGGGGGAATTTTAGAGGACGCGCTTTTAAAGCACAATGAATTATTGTCATTCAGAATCAGCTTCAGTCAACAGACAAAGATCCATGGATCCTGAAAACCACGTGAAATGTGTCACACACGCTGTCATGAACAACAAACTATGAACATTTTGAATTATTTGCATTTACTTCTCCTTTCCAAGGTCAAGTGTTCATGGTGGTTCATGATCTGCTGTGGTGGGTTTCATAAGGTAAAGTATGATAGTGTGAGGGTTAGTGAGGTGGAGAGTAACTTTGCTTTACTTGGGTCCTTTATTTTGTAGGTTTTTAGAAAGTTAACTCCACCTCATATCATTATTTGCATTTACTTCTCCTTCCCAAGGTCAAGTGTTCATGGTGGTTCATGATCTGCTGTGGTGGGTTTCATAAGGTAAAGTATGATAGTGTGAGGGTTAGTGAGGTGGAGAGTAACTTTGCTTTACTTGGGTCCTTTATTTTGTAGGTTTTTAGAAAGTTAACTCCACCTCATATCATTATTTGCATTTACTTCTCCTTCGCAAGGTCAAGTGTTCATGGTGGTTCATGATCTGCTGTGGTGGGTTTCATAAGGTAAAGTATGATAGTGTGAGGGTTAGTGAGGTGGAGAGTAACTTTGCTTTACTTGGGTCCTTTATTTTGTAGGTTTTTAGAAAGTTAACTCCACCTCATATCATTATTTGCATTTACTTCTCCTTCGCAAGGTCAAGTGTTCATGGTGGTTCATGATCTGCTGTGGTGGGTTTCATAAGGTAAAGTATGATAGTGTGAGGGTTAGTGAGTGGTTAGTTTGCTTTACTTGAGTCCTTTATTTTGTAGGTTTTTAGAAAGTTAACTCCACCTCATATCATTATTTGCATTTACTTCTCCTTTCCAAGGTCAAGTGTTCATGGTGGTTCATGATCTGCTGTGGTGGGTTTCATAAGGTAAAGTATGATAGTGTGAGGGTTAGTGAGTGGTTAGTTTGCTTTACTTGAGTCCTTTATTTTGTAGGTTTTTAGAAAGTTAACTCCACCTCGTATCATTATCTCTCCTTTTATTCCGCTGCATTTCTCCACGGCATTCCGTTTCATGAAGACCACGTTTTTGAAGAATCACTGATCATTTCGGAGAAAAGGCATGTCGTCGCCACTGAGGTGTTGTTTGTTTTGTTTTAACTGCATTTGAACAGTTCGTTAAATACCACACACGCTAAGTTGTGTACTTTAGTTTTGGAAGCATGCTGAGAAATCGCATGTCCTTTCAACAAGAAACAGGTGGACTCAAACTGAACTCTGCTGAAAACAACAAAGCCTTGATTCTTCATTCGCGATGTGGGTTGAAAGAAAGATGTGCGGTCGCTTTACTGTTTTGTTTTTTTCATCAATATCAGGACACACTTACTCAAACACACTTTAAACTTCTGTTACATTTGAGCTGTTGTACTTTTCATCTATGGAAGCTGACAGGACGCTCTTACTTTCTTCACAGTAGATTTAAGTTTACTTTAAGTACTGTAAAGAAGTGTTAAATGTGTTTCTGCAGATGTTAGTGGGGAACTAGAGTCGAGCCCTGTGAACCTCACATACCAACGTCAATGAAGCTGCATGTTAACGCTGAGCTAGAAACAAGTCATGTGGCCAATCCACACTGTGTCTTAGAGCCGATGACTATTCGGTTCAGCCTTGGTAATACAATATGACATCATGCATTTATTGTCCTACATTTTATCACCTGACTGTGGAAGACTTTCTCTACCATAACCTCTGCACTCTCTGGGTATTTTCAAGGCGTCTTGCAGCTTTTAAATTTTTTTTATTTATTTTGTATTTATCAGAATACATATGTTTAATTATTATATATTGTATATCATTAACACAGTGTCTTAGTAAAAATGAACAAAATGTAAAAAATAATTTTAAGTCTTTAATTGGGGGAAAAGCACATACTTTTTATATGTACTTTTTTAACATTATGAAAGCTTTTTAATGTACTTATTTTTTAATATTTTTTTTCCATTTTTGAGCAAATGGCAAATTATGAAAAAAATTAAAAGAAAAATTAAATATGTAATTTAGTGTACATTAAAGTGCAATTTATTCAACAAATTGTAACATAACTAACATAATTGTGAATAATTGTAATGAATAATTCAGTGAGATTAATCTTCTCCGAATCATAACATTAAATGGGTAATAAATCATTCATTGAATTCAGTCAAACGCTCAGAAAAGGATTACAAAGTCAGATCCAGTCCATATTGAAACGTGAAGTTATTTTAAAAACACTGTGTTCAGCTCTGTTGTAGAAGCGTATATGTCTCCAAATCATTTGCAAGTCGTCTAAATTTGTCCTCCTTTCAGGTGGAAACTGAACGGCACGGACATCACTCCCAAATCTGGATCGCACTACAGTCTTTCCGGAGGCAACTTAAGAATCAACCACCTGAACAAAGACCAGGATGCGGGAACGTATCAGTGCTTCGCCTCAAACTCTTTTGGGACCATTGTCAGCCGAGAGGCCAGTCTGACTTTTGCATGTGAGTCTGTGCTTTTTTCTCTCTCTCTCTCTCTGTTGTGGCCTCAAAGAGTCGGCTAGAAAAAAATAGATAAAACATGGAATTAAAGTGGAAAAAAAAACTAGCTGGAGAAGCTTGAGGATAACATCAATCATCCCTGGTGATAGCATATCTGGCTTTCACACAACCAGTGTTCTGATGTTTCTCCGGCAGCCAAATAATCCCAGATCAAAAACAAACTGTATCTGTGAGCAATACCAAAACACCAACGGCAAAACCATTAGTGGGACACCATGTGAAACTGGTTGATCATGAAGGAAATAATGAGGTGCAGCGGCGTCTGGCGACACACAAAGCTGGGTTCTTATTGCGCCTTTCTGTCATCACACTGCTCTTAAATTATTCAAGTGAACTCCAAGGACTTTGGGTGACCTTTACGATGGTTGTCAAACCTCTCCAAATTGAGTTGCTGTCGTCTTTTACGTCCTTATTTCCATTTTCCAGTTTACAACTTGGCTCTCATCAACTATTTATCAGGCAGAAGCGACTCTGTTTTCATCAAAGTGACTTTAATGTGGTCATCGCCGCCAAGCACCAAACTGGCAGGGACACGCAGCTGGCGTGTTGCTGGTCAACAAAGTGGAGGGTTTGGCAAATTAAAAGTGTTTTTCCTCCTCAGGTTGGCTGGAGAAGCACAATTGACTCATCAGAGTGAATATTGAACAGCTGGCTGTCAGTTGCTGTGAGTGATAGGTGCTACTGGATTGAAACCAATGGAATAAGGCTGGAAAATAATGTCTTTCCTGGTGCAACCGCTGTCCAGGATTCTTCACATATGAGCAAAGCAGGGCTAGAGTCTAAAATCCATCAGAAGTTTTGAGTGAAGGCATCAGATGCTGAGTCATATTTCAACACGTTTTTTTATTCCACGGATGTCCGTGATGATTGACGGATTTTGCAAATGGTGTCAAGAAAGTGGACGTCAATAACTTCATATGCATCAATTGTCTGTCTCAAACAATGACATCAAGTGAGTGATCACCCACTCGGATTAATTCTGAGGTTTAGTGTCCAGAGCCAAGGCCACCAATAACTCTTACTGTGTGCGTGTGTGTGTGTGTGTGTGTACGGCAGCACTGGTCCAGAGTCAATCTGATTTCGATGATGAGATGACACTTCCATCAATTGCTGGGCTCTGACCTTACCAGCCTTCAGTTGCCGTCAGAGTCAGAGCCGACTCGTACGCCCCAGTGTCATCTGTCTTCTTTACTCCCCCATATAGCTTAATTAACTCCTGGGTGTGACGGAATGGTGAAAGGTCAAGCAAATAATTTAAGAACGGGAGCAGGAATGACTGGAGAATTCGGTGTCATCCTTTATCATCGAATACACCAGACTGCTGAGATCCGAGCTTCAGCCCAGGAAGGCATTTCTCTGTGGTGACGTTGACTGCCGGTCAAGTTGCTACTGCACACTTGGACGTCGGGATGGGCTTCGAGCAATTCTGCGGTTCCGCATCGTCCCTAGTTTTTGGCATTAGTGAGTGGAACTGCTGTACATGTGTGTTACCTTCTGCTTCAATGACAGCTGTAGATCCAAGCTCTCTGGTGATGATACAACATGCTGCTCCTTGTTTGCTTCACCCTGTTGGTTACTGTTTGTTTGTCCACAGTAGGGCTGTGTATTGGCAAGTATCCTACCAGACGATACGTATCCCGTTCCAGGAGTGAAGATATGAAAGATTCCAATGTATTGCAGTACTGTCATTTCAGCAATATAATGTAATAAGAACCATCATTTTACAGTGGAACGTCAGGTAATGCAGTACGATAGTGTGCCTGAAAGCAATTGTTATGACATCGGTCCAGTTAGCCTTTCAGTCAGAGTTCACATAAACAGGAAAATGAATGACTAGTATTAAACACATACTCCAGTAATGCGATATTTCAGCAAAAATATGGAGTATTGATGTTTTCTTACACACCTAGGCTGCAGGTCAGTTTAGCTTGGTCCATATTGTCCTGTTGTTTTTCTAGCTTGATGCGCATTGAGGAAACATATCAACGATTACCGTAATTTCCATACTATAGAGCGCAGCTGAACATAAGCCACACCCACTAAATTGAAGGATAAAAAATATTTTGGACGCGCATCAACCGCTCTGGTCTGTAGGCTGCGAGTGCTATGGTGCAATTTACACTGTTGAAATGGCAGTGATTTCCTTTCTACGATTTCTGATTTCTGTGCTGAGACTGGCTGTGGAGGCGGAGCTCACTGAGCATTGGAGAAAGTGAGCTTCATCATACAAAAAGGCGGCACATTGAGCTCTTACATGTAAATAAAAGACCTACGATTTCATCTGTGTTATGTGACAAGACTCAATCGATACATAGCCGTATCATTGTGTAAGTCACAGGGTTCAGACCATGAGAAAAAGTAGCGTCTTATAATCTGGAAATGAGGGTAATTTGACGACATCCCCTGACGTGATGGAGCAGGAGTCCTCTCCTCACATGACCCGTCTCCTCTCGGTCACCAACCGGGAACAGCGAGCCAATTACATGGACAGTGCCTTCATCTGAGCAACCTTTGAAAATACATGATGACCCATAATGAAAGCAACAGCTGATCCTGCAAAACCGCGCATCAGCTGCACTTGTCGGCGTAATTGTTTCGGCACAAACCATCTCTGTGATTCGGAGTGAGCTCTCCAGATTTAGACGCTTCAGTACGTTCAAGCTCCAGACTCGACAACAATAAATGTGGATCAGTGCGCCGGCGACATAATAAGATAGAAATGCGTGGAAGAAAATTGGATTTACTAATGGAAAATAAAGATGTTTCTTCAGCGTGAAATATGTTCGCTCAAATTTAGATATCCATTTTCAAGTGAAGGCAAAGTGCGATGCTCACTTAAGGCCTCTTTTGAAGCACAGGTTTTCTTAACATCCATCTGTCTGGTGACTCAACACAACTTATCACTGTAGTGGTTTAACTTTCTGTTGTTCTGTTAAGCTATATTTAAAAAAGACATTTCAATGTGTGCTGCAGTCGCCTTTTTTTTCCTCGTGTCAAACCTCACTTTAATCAAAATCCTTTTACAATATCAGGACATACAGTATAGCGATGTGCCTGCTTGTCCCTGTGTACTGTGTAGACACTTAATCTTCTCCTAATGTCTGTCTCCTCCCACAGATCAGGTGAATCTCTTCCTCCTGATCAAACACCAGCAGCTACGTCTGTGTGTGTCTGAGCTGGAGGTCACAGTGCGCCTTACTTCCGATGGCAGCGCTCTGTGATGATAGAGTCTGGACTCCAGAAAGTCATTTTGCTCCGCAGGACTCCCAGATGAAGCCTCTGCTTCTTCATTTCTTTTTCTCCGAGTCACATCAATCACCAATTCCCCACAAATTGCTTTTTATGAAGTAGGTGATTTCATTCGACAGGCTATTGTTTTAAAAGTTTTAAGAAGTCGCGGCTGCAGGTTTAAAGACTTTCTAGTTTGAAGGTGCTATCGCGTAAAGAAGGTCTGAAAGAAAGGAAACTGACTTTGAATTTGGATGTGCAACGAGTAGTACATTTACACTGCACATTTATTTTTGGATTTAATATAGCACAACTGTGGGCCAACAAATCAACATGGATTTCAGGAGAGCTAGATTTTATTCCAATGCTTGACCAATCCCTTTGAAACTGAAATTCCAAGCCCTCTCTGCTTTGTAGTTTACTCAGATTTGACTCATAATACACAAGAGTAAACGGAGCCAGTCAACCTACTTTGCGTGCAAACAGGCGTTCCCCCTGTTAACACTGGTTAGCCGGCGTGCGCCATGATGCCTTCAAGGTCATCCTCGGAGACTGGCGGCACTCCAAACACTCGCGCATCTCCTCCTCTTTGCGTCTCCAACTTTTGATGGATGGCGCCCCTGGTGCGGGCTGGTGCTGTCTACCCCCTGAGGCGGAGATAACTGATGGCCAGTGGCCTCACCCATTCAATACTCTCTGCCCTTGATTAGTATGTCTATCGATTCTTTATCAGTGATTATGTAAAAGATCTACAACCCATACCTCATGCTGATGAGACGACTGTATATTCGATATCACAGTTATAGCCAGTTATACTCTGATGAATTTTGGTCGTGGACCATTAAACGGTGTTTAAAAGCCTGTCTATATCAACAGCCTTCTGAGTATTCTTATTGAGATGAAATATTCCCAATGTATTTTTCAGAGTTCCACAATCCGTTCCAGAAGGCCGTTCGAACGAAAGAAATAATGCGTTCCAAGCCTTAAAATAGTCTTTTGTAGGAGTGAATGTAGAGTGTCTGCTGCAGGTGGCTGTTCCTCTATGTGTGTGGCCGCTGCATGTGGGAGGGGTTGCCGAGTGAGTGAGGTCTCTCCAGAAGTGAAGAGGTGCCCGGTGCGTGTCCAGCTCTGAATGTGCGCTTCTGTGCAGTTT
The DNA here is from genome assembly GCF_027744825.2 of Synchiropus splendidus. Classification (NCBI taxonomy): domain Eukaryota; kingdom Metazoa; phylum Chordata; class Actinopteri; order Syngnathiformes; family Callionymidae; genus Synchiropus; species Synchiropus splendidus. Next base: position 6,101,633 of record NC_071339.1, read on the forward strand.
GGCTGTGACAAAGTCATAAACCAAGTCACGCTCTGTCCCAGACTCGCCTCATCCCTGTCCCAGCTCCAGCCCACAACAGGACATCAAACCCTGGAGTGGAGGTGTGGAGAGCGAGCACCTCCCCTGTGACACTCTACCACGGTCCAGTGCGGAGACAGGAAAGGTTTTACACCTCAGTATGAAGAAAAAACAGTCAGTAAATGTAGGTAACGGGACACGTCTGCATACAGAGGCTGCGTTATACACAATAACAAAGCGCGTCGTGGGTCCACTCATCGGTCCGCACACCATGTTTTTTCCGCCTTTTTTCGGGGGCGTTCGAGTTTTGGATTTTCGGTCGAAATCGAAGCAAAAAAATTGCGAAATTTTTGTTCGAACTCCGATTTGTTCGAAATCCGAGACGTTCGAAAACCGAGGTACCACTGTACTAACTTATCTGACTATTTTTTCTGCACTGCACTTTCAAACTGAATAATATTTGACAGATTCCAGGACAAATAAATGAAGTTAGAAGAAGTGTCAGTTGCTTTTGAAACGGACAGGTATTGGACCTATAATCATTTTCGCACAGTGTTACATTTATTTATCAGAGGCTTTTATCCAAAGTGATGTACACTGCACCTACACACATCACATACAAGAACAGTGGCAACATCACTTGGATTTGAACAACTACTCCACTGCATCGTAACAGCACCTGCATTTGTTTTCATGAGCACTAGTGGTACTAATAGAGCTCCCAATATTCATGGCATTAAATGTATTAGCGATTGTAGTCGTAGATGTGGCTCACATTTACAAGAAAAATGACCGGTAATGATAGTACAACTATGATCACTATAGTGTTGGTTATTGTAAAAAAATGTACTTACACTGTAGTAGAAGTTGTAGAATGAGTAGTAGTAGTAAAACTGGTCTAGGATGAAGTAGCAGCATAGTGTTTGTGACTATATTTAGTGCTCCTGCAAAAGCTCCGGCCAGGAACATTCAGAATTCATCCCAGTTACTCATTTCCTTCCTGGCTTTTATTAAACCTGCCTCCTCTTGTCTCATTGCTGTTGAACAAGCTCGTCTTGCCAAGAGGGAATAGTTCTGTCACCAGAGAAGTCTTGATTCCTGCAGGGGAAAATATGAATACCTCATTTAAATGCAAATAAATCCTGCAGATTCCCCTCAGCTGTTGTGTTAATACAGAGAGACTATTGACCAAGTCAATGAGGTGTAAACAGCTAATGGGTGAACTCCAGCTTCCGCCTTGCACTGGAGACACAGATCCCTGTGCAGTCAGATGCACAACACATTGGTTTTCTCAAAATGTTAATAATAATGCAGGTGGTTGTGTTTGCTATTTCTGTTCTTTTTTTTTTTAATAAAAATTTATTGTATTATGTGACTATATTTTTAGTTTAGTTTGCTGCCAAAGAAACATTACAACCATTTTTGTCAACATATATTTTTAAATGAGTCCAGGTTAGTATCAGTATATAATTATGTTAAGAATTGTATCTCATAATTGTGAAAATAAATACATAGGAAACTTTTTATGTTGATTATCTAAGAGTATTAACTCTTCTGACTATTTTTTTCTGCACAATCTTAAGAACAGGAAAACTTTAATGGTCTGTACAGTGTCCTGGAAACTGTGCTGGTGTAGCTCTATGTGTAAAGGTAGTTGTAACAGAAGAGATGAGCCACTATATTTGACATATTCAAGGATAAATAAATGAAGTGAGAAGAACTTGTTTGTTTTTGTCACTTGCTTTTGTTGGCTGTATAATAGTATATAAAGTTTTGGAATCACTGTTGGAATATGAGTAACATGTAGATGTTAGTTAAAGATCCATTTATGCTCAACATTCTGGACAGATACAGATTTTTATCTTGATTCTAATATAATATAATATAATATAATATAATATAATATAATATAATATAATATAATATAATATAATATAATATAATATAATATATTGTATTATATTATATTATATTATATTATATTATATTATATTTTCAAACACACACACACATACACATTTTTCCACACAAACTGGAAGACAAAGAGCGCGGGCGAGGAGTCGCAATAGTTTTCGAAGTTTTGGAATCACTGTTGGAATATGAGTAGATATGTAAATTCTGCAGTGATGTTAGTTAAAGGTCCATTTATGCTCAACATTACGTACAGATCCAGATTTTTGTCTTGATTCTAATATAATATAATATAATATAATATAATATAATATAATATAATATAATATAATATAATATAATATAATATAATATAATATAATATTATATTATATTATATTATATTATATTATATTATATTATATTATATTATATTATATTATATTATATTATATTATATTATTTTCAAACAAACACACATATACACATTTTTCCACACAAACTGGAAGACAAAGAGCGCGGCCGAGGAGTCGCAGGTAGTAATGGATGTGGCGGTCTCACCGGGACAGGCTGCTGAAGTATGATAAGTCGTGTTGGCATTTAGAAAGCTCACATGTCGGAGATGTGATCATCAGCCTAATCCGGAGCATTGTTTGTACTGCCGGCCCAGGTTTGCAATAATTGATGCTAATGGATGTGGATGGGACATCACTTTCTCTTCGTGCACGGCCATTAATCATGCAAGTCGGCTCCTTTCTTTGGAAATTACGGTGGTGCTTTTGTGGAGAAAACATTAGCCATTTGAGGAGCAGGTCTTTTATGTCCCTCAGTTTAATGCAATATGCTATTTGTGATGTCCCTCGCAGGCAAACCGTGTGCTTTTATGCCTCACTTTTGAACTCAAAGTGAGCATGTGCACAGCTGCGTTCTCCTCAAATGAAAGTGTGTTTCGGTCAAGCCCCTGCGAGTTCCCCCCTCTGAGTGAAGCCAATGGCTGCACCGCATTCCACGCCATCATTTCACTGATCTCTTCCTTTCCAAACAATGTGTGCTTTTTTTTTTCCTTTTTTTTGGATCAAAATAGGGATTGAATTTGGACAACCATCTCAGGATGCTTTCAGCTCCGTGATCCCGCTACAATCAGTTGCTTGACAGAAGGAGACACTCCACAAATCACAGCGGCTTTGATCTTCCCCCCAAAAAAATACCCCCAAACAGACTTTAGGAACAAAATACCTTCCTTAGATGTCACATGTTCTTTTATCTAACCTTCTATCATGGCTTCAAAATAAAACCAAGTGGCGGGTTCGGCAGAGCCATATTGGATTATCTCACAACACTTAAAAAAAACAAGAAAAAGATGTATTTCAACAGTCATTGTGAGACTGTCTTTGATTATCGAGGCTTTTGTACCAGAGTGAGTGGACACTGATGTGCAGCCAAATCAGATGAAACAGCAAGCGGACACAGATACTTCAGCCGCTTTCATCAGTCTTCAATCCATTTAACCAGCCAGACAGCCAGTCGCCATGAGTTTTATTATTATTATTATTATTATTGTTATTGCAACAATAATGTCAAATAGAACCAAACACTGATGATTCAGGATGACAAGACAAAAGAAGAACATGGTTAACGTGCAAATTTGTAATTGTTGAGATGGGTTTTTTACATTGTATACTTCATTTCTAAGGTCTTTTTGTTGTCTATGTCTTTAATGTTTGTTTTTTTTATCTAATTAATTTTTTTTTTTTTTTTTTAACTCAAGGCATAGTGGATGAGCAACAGTGGTGTATAGTTCGGCCAGTTAGGAGACCATATTTCAAGGCCAAGGATGACCATGTAACAGTCATCTTACACACATAATTCTGGTTAGTGTATTACTGTAAAGAAGAGAAAGGAAAAAACAATAGTTAAGTCTGTTCGAGGGCTTCACATGTAGAATTGGAGTTACATCTATATATATATATATATATATATATATATATATATATAATAACAATTATTTTTGTTATATGTAAAAAATATAACAAAAATAATTGTTATATTTTTTTACATGTTATATGTGTAATATATATATATATATATATATATATATATATATATATATATATATATATATATATATATATATATATATATATATATATATATATATATATATATCACATATAACATGTAAAAAATATAACAATTATATATGAATGCTGCTAACAAATTGTGATTTACTACCAGTACAAAGATTGATAGTTACAATAAACCCACCATGTGTAAGTGTCGCCTTTTCTAATATTGAAATATGATATTCTGTGATTTTTGGTTTATTTTCTCATGAGCTTCGTTGTTAGATTTGCAAAAATCTATCTAAAAATCTATCTGACCTGAAACAAACTTGGCTGCTTGTATCTGTGGTTGTGACCTTCTTTTGCCACAAGTCATAATAATTTCACTATCATTGAACAAAAAATATAAAGAAAAATAACCAGTGTAAAATCTTGAAGTTTAATCTCAACGTATTTTTTTGTCATCTTTTGAGGCCACTGGTCACAAGTAAAAAGAAAAAAAAATGAAAGTTTGAGAATTTTGGGGAGCAAATGATTTGCGAGGTAAAAATGGCTTCTGACAGCTTATTTGTCGTACCATCTGTGGACCACAGTCAGATGCTGAATTATTCTGGTGCAATGACAGATGTGGTGTTGCAGTAAGCACCAAAGACAAATCACAGTGCCATGTAAAATCTTACTTTTAATAATAGATACAGCTCAGACCCAAAGTGACTCTTTCATGTGGGATCGCAAATACAAGAGCATCTGCTAAATAAACACATTGCCTCCCAGTGGGAAGTGCTGAAAGGTGGAAGGGTAAAACAGACAACTTGGTTTATTAATTACTGAGAGAAATATTCCATCAAAATAGCACAAATTCGTTGTGTACTTTTGTTCGCAGGCAACATTCAAGGTTGTAATTCCAGGTGCATCACAGTGTTTCCCTCACAATGCTCCAATTCCCCACAGCAGTATCAAATTATTTGCATTATTAATATTGCGCTATTTACTCCAATACAGTGGATCAATGTTAAACCAGGATTATTTAAACTGAGATGCCACCGTCTGTCTCAGCTCTGTTCAGTGCCACCTTGAAGAGAACACGAAAGACGAAAGAAAATACTGTCTAAAAAAAGAATATAGGAATTGAAAAACTGAATATTGGCTGAAACATTTTTGTATTGAGGTAGAAAAGTAGAATGGTATTAAAATTAAAGAATATATTTCTTTATTTTCTTTATTTATATGTTATTTTTTTCATGCCAATATTGTTTTTTTTTTTGTTTTTTTCAGCTGTCCCTGGTCTAGCCCTATAGTTCTTGTGCCTCTCTGGTACGACAGTACACAATTCAGCACAAAAACCCCAACACAGTTAATTTCTTGTCGCCACATTGTTCAGTGTTTGACGTCCTTGTCATATAATTTCGCTCTTCTAGCTCCAGCAGTCGTCTGCACAAAAGAAATCCTGCGCGTATCAAATATGCCATTGGAAATTTTCACCCTGCAAACAATAGACTTTAATATATCACCACCCCCCCAAAAAAGTGGATTAAACGAAAGAAAAGTTTCAATGACAAAGCGTTTCTATATTCCCAGCATCTAATAGATGATCCTATCTGGTCCATTATATTGGGCCATGAATTATTGTAGTGATGGTGGCTCATTAAATTATTACATTTTTGCTTTGAAAATAGAGCAGCTGCTTCGTGGAGCTGCTTCACATGGTGAAGTGCAATTTGAATGAAAGGATTAACAGTCTGTTCTGAGTTTCATAAACTCTGGCGTGTGTTTAAGGTGGCCCTCTCAGGACAGGAAGTCTGAACGCATCACAGTGTTTTATGACCCCTTTAAGTATAGTCAAACCTTTTGGTGCTGACGTCGATGTCCAGGTTTGATTCATGCATTCATTTTGCTGTACTGAATCCCCTGATAAGGTCGTGCTCTCTGCTACTTCGTGCAAGAGGTGGGTGACTCCTGAGATTTCGACTCTTCAGGCCAGCTGGAAATTAAAGGTGGTTGCGTCTGTGCAGGCTCCATAGAAAATGAACAGCTCAGCAGCTGAACTGGAGCCTGTTTTTCTCTTCTTTGGTGGACTCGGTTTGTGCTCAGCTGGTGGTCAGCAGTGGCCACAGACCCCAGAGCAGCAGCAATGTGGACTTTTACTTCTTGTTGTGACACTTGATCCTGCAGCAGACTGACACCAGTGTGCACTGACATCTTGTCTTTAAATGTGAAGGGATCTAACGTGTCCTGGCTGCAGATGCCGGGGATATGTTTGGGCTGTCCCACTTGTTTTTGCTGTTTTATGTAACAGATGTGAGAGCGCTCCCGAGGCTGAGTGGAAACCTACTGATTTTTTTTTTTTTTTTTTATCGGGGGGTTCTTTCCTCGTTTTTCCTCTCGCGGCTGTACATGTTCCGTCACACAGCCGGCATCAAGAGTATTTATATCTTTTAATTCCTTGCTTGCTCCCACTACATTTTTTTCACTGCAGGTGTTGTGAAACTACGTTTTCAGTCAGTTCAGTTTATTGTCATTTCCAAATGTATGCGTGTGCCTCGGTATATTATTCTTTTCGGAAATACATTACAAGTAACATAAAACAACACCGGGATTGGTTCAGACCAACCGGTCGTAAGTCAGATTGGACATAAGTTGAATCCCATTCAAAATGGCCGACGCGAGGGTTATAGGTGCTACTGTAGTGGTAGATGGCTGTGTGACAGTGGGATGCTGGGATACTGAGCTGCCGTAACTGTCATATGCACTGCTGGGTTGCTGCGGTGCCAGACATTGAATAAAGAAAAAATAAGCATCTGCTGGCCGTGGTCGTAAGTACGGGTGGACGTAAGTTGAGCAGGTCTTAAGTTGGATCTTACTTGTATACACATTAGTTCATTGTCAAGAATTTGAATTCTGCAAAATATTTTCTTATCTTTTTTGTCTTGTAGCAAAGTTATGGTCATCAAATGTGACATCAATGTTCACTCAGATGTTTCCCGGCAATGTGTGTTTCAACGTTGCCATTTCTTTCTTTTAACTATGTTAGATCATATGAGAGTTCATCTTTTAAAAGAGGCTTTTTTTCTGAAGGCACGGTGACTCTCATTTAAGTTGTCGTGCTCATTTCCGTGGAGCGGAAACAGTATTTGGATAAAAGGATTTGATTGACTTAGGTTTACTTAGGTAGGTTAGGTCTGTTTGTCTTTACGATAGCAAAGAGACTGACGTGTTCGGTATTCAGTAGTGATTCCACTGATTTCCTTTCCGATCCGATACTGAGTAATATTTAGGCTGGTGCCGGCGATACCGATACCAATCCGATATTTTCTCTTCTAGTTCATTTTTCACAATGGGTGTTTTATTGTCATTGCACTGTATAATTTAAAAAATCTTCCAACCGCGTGTCAGACAGGATCTCAATAGTTAAGTTACTTTTCTTCGTGTTCCTGTTAAGAATATACATTACCTCAAAATACTTTAGTATCGAAAGTATTGATATTTTGGTTTGAAAATCAATTTTAGAGAATCAAGATCCGGTATCGGAGGTATTGATATTTCAGGATCGATCCGCACATCACTAGTATTCAGTCTGGTCATGGTCTTGGTCTTGGTCTCACCTTCCTTGGTGTTGACTCGGTTTGTGGTCTTTGTTCTTAGTCTTGATTCGATCTTGGGTTAGACGGTCTCGACGACAACAATACTTGTTGACTACCGTTTTTTTTTTTTGGTTGTTGTTGTTGTTTTTAGCCGCAGCTTGTTCTTCAAAGTTGCGCTGTGGAAGGCCTGACTGCCCTTCAGGGAGAACATTTGCTAGATTGTTAATATAGACAGACAATCATTGTGGGAATATGTTTGCTCTTGACTCATAATGTAATGGAAACAATTTCATGTCAAATTGTTCATGCGAGTGGTTAGTCCCACAGCTATTAAATATTTCTCTCTTTCCATAGATTCCTGTAATATATACCCAATGTTATATACAACTGGGAAATTAAGTTGGAATATTTTGATTCTTTCCTTGATTCCTGCTGAGAAAGAGCACCACAGATCTAATGTTTGCCTTCAGAAGGTTTAGGCAGGAAGGAGGATAAGTGAACGTGCAGAGATCGAGAAAGCAAAAAGAAAAAAATACACTTGATGCAAACTGTTGAGAAAACTGGAAAAACGGAATAAAATTCAGAATAAAATAAATGTAATAAATTCATGTCTAAGTATCATAACATACACCATAGAAGATATAAGTATAAGTGTAAATGAAAGTATTGCCATAAAATGTTGTAATGAATTTTCAAAACTGATTCAACGGTTGCTTTCATGAACAGTTTTTACTTTTGGGAGCATCAGCGTCACATTCATTTTTTCATTTCAAGAACTTCTCCATAGTTGTTAACTATGACAGTCAATTCAATTGTCAAGTCAATTCAGTGACACACTACTGCCACCGTATGTGGCTAATGTTTCAAAGTGAGTGTCTCACGGCCCAGAAGTGTAAAACAAAAAATCTTTTTGCGGCCCTCTAGGAGGCGCTCACGGCCCAACCATGGTACCAACCGATCAAGAGGACACCTTTTGGCCAAGCAGGTGTCTTCAGAGTGTAATAGGCTTCTTGTCAGTCTGGTGTTGCTTGTTTCATCTGAAACCTCACTGGTTAAAGTGTGTGTGCTGGATCGGTTGGAACAAAAACCTGCCCCACCCCTGATCTAGAGTAATAGGCAGAGGAGAGGAGGTGAGGGAGAGAATGCAGGGAGGGTGGAATGGGTGGAGGCCATCGTAACTGCAGAGGAGGAGCAAGAGTGAATGGGACGCTCCATGTGACAGCAGTGTGAGCTGCCAGAGTGTATGGTTTTGAGCTAAGTTCAAGCTCAGGAATGAGGACGGCTGAGGGGTGACACTTGGTGACCAAGTCTGAAATAGTTGTTGCACAGTGTATTGCAGTGCGAGAGCAGTATCTAAAGTCAGACAGTGACCATCGGAACGTTCACATATTTACCAAAAAAAACTCAAAGCTCATAAATACATGGAGTGACCCGAGCTGGTGTCTTAATATTTTGGATGAGAGCAGGTCAGTGGCTGCTTTAATGTGTCGAGTTCCCACGCGAACAGTGAGTGGTATTAAGAAATAATTAAATACGGTGTAATTGACTTGTCACTCATGTGACATGTAATAAGTGACCTTACCGTCCTCTCCATAAATCAGCGAGCCCAATAATTCTACATTAGGATCACTTGGAGCTGAACTAATCACTAATCTCATTTGTTGAGCGGATTGGTTGCGGCGAGCGGCTCCCGAACTCCGGCGCTCGTGGACGGACGATACGCGGCACGTCGTAAAGAAAGGTTAATAAAGGTTAATCTGCCCAAATTAAAGTGCGTTTATCCAAGCAAGTTAGCAACTACATCATTCTTTTTTTTCTGACTTCATTTTGTAATCTTTAGCGCTTTGAGCTTTAAAGGCCAACGCAGCTAAAATATGCCACAGTGGCGTTAACCTTCAGCGTGGCGCTCTGGTAAACGGCTAGCTTATCTTGCTTGTGTGAAATGAGCAGCGGAGGGAGTGAAACGACACCAGTTTGTCTGACCATCTCCTGGAGATGGTGGTGGGAAATGGAAGGTAACCTGAATACACCCGCAGCTATTAAACCCTCTCATGTGTGAACAAACCTATTTCTGCTCCGCCACACGGGCGCTGATCGCAGCGCCGCTTATATTATTACGTGTCGCTATTAATTCAAACATTTATACATGGATTGCATTTAGGCTCATGCTGGAGCATCGACCGCATGCAATTACCAGCGCGGGTGAGAGTCACTGCGCGGTTTGTAAATCAGGCCAAGTGCATGTGCGAGGCATGTGGCCGCTTCATCCTGTTTATGTTAGAATGTGAATCAAATGGATGATGCTCAAAGAGGTGGTGACACAGAGATGCTTCCACTCTGTAAGGCCTCACATCAGGAGGTCTATAACAAACGTTCTTCTACAGTGTATCGCACAGCTACTGGGTTGGGAGAGTCTGGTGTTGAAATATATAACTTTAACACGACGCTTTGTCGACTTTAATATATTGTTTCATTTTCACTGAGGTACTGGAATGTGGTGGTCGACGAATCAGATGGTTTCTAACCGTTCTATTACAACACGTGCTGCAGTTGGAAACGCGTATAACATTATTGACATCACTCACTTTGAATTGAAAAAAAACGAAGTAAGCTGTAAGTATGTGTGGTCATTGTGTGGGGAATGTTCTGCTGGAGTAAATGACGTCTGTCCAAATGATGAAAAATATACCTTATCTTGCCAAGTTTATTCATGGAACAGTTACAAACAGCACATGTTTGCAAACTAAAGTGCTGTACACAGGTGAATTAGTGAGGAAAACAAGCATCCACACCAGTAAAAATACAAAAGACCTGTCATAAAATGCACTGAGGACAGTTAGACAACTACAAAATATATATATAAAAAAAAAAAAAACAAGGAAGTAAAGTGACTAATAAGATCAGCTGTCTGCCTGAATAAAAGCCCAAAAATTTAAGTGTGTTTTAAGATGATTTTTCAAAATCAACAAGATGAAAGAGCCACAATCAAACTACTTAAGTTTGCTGATGACACAGTGTTTACATTGGAGGTGAATCTGTGACGTATGATTTTTGGTCATTGTGGTAGTCCTCAATATTGTACACACGATTTCTAAATATTATTTTTCATGTTGTGCAGAAAACATCTCTATGTTTTATTGCTTTACTTAAAAAGGGGTTAAGGTTAGTAATGATAAATAGTAGAAGTGGTTAATATACGTTGAGTACTTAACATGTGCAAGAAAAAACTTCATGATTTGGCAGAAGCTACTTTTTTTTCTATAGATGGGAGGGAAGTTCTTCCTTTGACTTTGAGTTCCTGTTTTAAAATGGAAATGGGGATGGTGCCAGCACTCCTGGTTCAGAGCAGACTCACGTTGGCGTCTAAACCTTCCTGCTGAAACCTCTAAATCCACCAAACTTTGTAGAACCGACTAAACCACAAGAGGAGGTGATGTGACCTCAGGCATCGCCGCAGGCCTTCTCTCGCCTTTTTGTTTGCTGAGGAAGCTTTGTCAAAATCTTTTGTTCTCTTTCCTGTTGAGCTTTTTGGGATCATTTATTGGTGCGTGGAAGTTCAGGTTTATCCATGGTTGTTTGACAAAGAAATCTTCCACTGAATGTTGTCTCAAATTTTTAGAATAAATTGCAACCAGAGGGAGTTCTTCCACATCTCACCAATAGAGGCAATGACCGCTACTGTTTTTCACTGAAGCACAAGTTGGAGTTTTGCTTTTCAGGGAACGGTCTTCTTTTATCTTGGCTTCCTTGGCTTGATACTTTTCTGTGAGGAAAAGGACCAAGCCTTTTGTCTATTTGAAATAAAGTAATGCTTTAACACGCCACTTGATGGTCCTTCTTTTTTTTTTAACTTCAATTGCAGACTTGGAAAACTTCAAGACCCACCGAAGGAGCTCCGTATCAGTCCGTGAAGGTCAAGGAGTGGTCCTTCTCTGTGGTCCGCCGCCACATTCTGGAGGTAAGGCCATCGTCTCTTAGCTCTGCCCAGCAGGTAAACAAACAGATGGTGCTTTTACACTGGTAATTAAAGGCAAACTTGCTGGAAAACACTGAAATGGGGTTGTAAGATTGGAAATGTTTGCAGACTGTTTGGGACCCATGCAGTTTAAGATCCAGCTGTTTCGTTTCTACTGAGCCTCGCAATGGGGAATCAACACCTGCTTCAGCAGTTGTCTTTTCAATCTCGGGCGGCTTGCTGGTCTGATTTGTCTAGCTTATGCCAAGTGAGGTAACATTGCCGTCCGCAGATGGCTGTGGCCTGTCTGTCTGTCTATCTATCTATCCATCCATCCATCATCCATCTATCTATCTATCTATCTATCTATCTATCTATCTATCTATCTATCCATCCATCCATCCATCCATCCATCCATCCATCCATCCATCCATCCATCCATCCATCCATCCATCCATCCATCCATCCATCCATCTATCTATCTATCTATCTATCTATCCATCTATCTATCTATCTATCTATCTATCTATCTATCTATCTATCTATCTATCTATCTATCTATCTATCTATCTATCTATCTATCTATCTATCTATCTATCTATCTATCTATCTATCTATCTATCTATCTATCTATCTATCTATCTACTGTATGGACTATATCTATCTTGCTTTGCTTTAAATTCTGGCACTTTATCTGCTTGAGTGTGACACTGTGGCTCTAAATGTCCTCCTCGCCAGGAAATACATAATTGTGAATGCCGCCTTTAGCAGGACTTAATGCTAACGCACTAAAGGTCTGTAAAAATAGCTGGATTTCACATACCACTAGTTGTGTGGCGTATGTACTTTCATTATGTTGTGCGTGGCTGCTTTGTGTTTTTGCGTCATTGAGGGAGGCACTGTTGCTTAATTTCTGTTAACTACATAGTAATAATAATAAGATTTGCAAGTTAGCTATTAGCACTGTTGTTGTTTTGGAATAAATACAGTGGTACCTCAGTTCTCGACCACAGCCCGTTCCAGACGGCCGTTCGAGGAGCGAATTGTTCGAAATCTGAATCGATTTTTCCCATTACAATGAATGGAAAAAGAAATAATGCTTTCCAAGCCTTAAAATAGGCTTTTGTAGGAGTGAATGTAGAGTGTCTGCTGCAGGTGCGCTGTTCCTCTATGTGTGTGGCCGCTGCATGTGGGAGGGGTTGCCGAGTGAGTGAGGTCTCTCCAGAAGTGAAGAGGTGCCCGGTGCGTGTCCAGCTCTGAATGTGCGCTTCTGTGCAGTTTGGCTGTGACAAAGTCATAAACCAAGTCACGCTCTGTCCCAGACTCGCCTCATCCCTGTCCCAGCTCCAGCCCACAACAGGACATCAAACCCTGGAGTGGAGGTGTGGAGAGCGAGCACCTCCCCTGTGACACTCTACCACGGTCCAGTGCGGAGACAGGAAAGGTTTTACACCTCAATATGAAGAAAAAACAGTCAGTAAATGTAGCTATCGGGACACGTCTGCATACAGAGGCTGCGTTATACACAATAACAAAGCGTGTCGTGGGTCAGCTGATCGGTCCGCACACGTTATGTTTTTTGCGTTTTTTTTCAGGGATGTTCGAGTTCTGGATTTTCGTTCGAAATCCGAGGCAAAAGAATTTTGTTCGAATTCCGAGATGTTTGAAAACCGAGGCACCGCTGTACTCAGTAAGGCTGTGAGAAGAAATTGTATGTATTATAACCAACGTGGATTTGGCTTCAGCTTTTGTCCCTCTTGATCTGTGAGCCAACCTTGCTCATTGCTCAAGTCCGTGTCGCGCTTGAGTGGATCTAAGTAAAGAGCAGCTCAAATAGCTGGCGAAGTTTGAACTATTTGGTTTGCTAACATATTTAGGAAGAATTTGCCGAACCAAAGATCCGTCTGGCTACTGAACAGTAAACAGCACTGATGTTATTTTGCTGCGTTTTACATCATTTGGATGGTAGAAAATGTGCACTCCGCTTTACCAGGGGAACATTTGACACAGTGGACAAGTTGGCGCTGGCACTGTGATGCTTGGAGCATGATGCTGCTGGGGGAACCTTGAGTCCTGCCATCGCAGAGTTCCAGACCCCTTTAAATGAAAAGACTAATCCCCGATGGCAATGGCATCCCTCACCACCAAACAAAAAAGTTTGCACAAACAATCCACGGAGTTGCCATCAAGCAACTCTTGGGAAAGATAGAAGGCCTTGATTAAACTGTGGATGCCCTTGCATTCACAAATATAGAGAAAGAGGAAGTGTGTATTGTAGCTGCTTTGAGAAGTAACATCGGATCCTCACAACTGGTGCAACACAAAATGAATTGAGGTTTCATCACAGAGAAAAACCAGTGCCTTTTGTTTTCACTTCTTACTTTGTATTAACATCAAATCGGTTTAGTTGCCGGCCTCGCTGTTTCTCCTTTGCGGCACCTATTATTCCTGTATCCTCCGCAGCCACCTTGATGTCTCGCCTACACATTGTGACTTCTTTGTTTCTCTCCACCACGAGGAGAACACTGAAAATCCATCCTTCCAGGAAAATGCTTTTTGTGTGTGTCCCCATTCTTTCTGAGACTCATTACCAGTCTAATTAGTCGACAAAACACCAGGCACCTTTTTTTTATTTCCTTTGGATCTGTTTGTTTTTGCGTTCACACTTGGATTACCTAGATGTCTGAAAACAGTTGCTGTGGCGGAAAAAACAAAGCGTTAATAACGGTATGGGTTTTTCTCTGGTGTGAATGTATGCTGCTTTTCAAATGAAAAAAAAAAACATGATTCACTCTTTAATATTCTAATTTTCAGGATTATTACAAGTATTTTATTAAATTTAAGCATTTATTTTTATTGCACAATAGTTGTTTTGGAGGCAGTGAACCGACCTTCCGATCTAATATTTGCCCTCTTGCCAAAGTGAAGATGCTCCTCAAGTGTAACATTTTTAAATAACTACATTGCTGCTATTTCCTCCAATATATATACTATGACATACTTTATTCACTTACACTTTAGATTTAGTCAATTGTTAAGATTGACTAGATTTTATCCTGGAACTGAAAGTTCACGCTAAAATCCAGTGACCATTAATAAACAAGTAATTCATTTATGAATGGCTAATATAACTTCCGCATTCTAAAGCGTAAAGTGTCTGAAGTGTGTGTTTTTGTTTTTTTTTTTTGTTTTTTTTTCAAAGAAAGTCACCTTTTGTCTTCATTATTAAACACAAATGCCGTCCATGATTATCTGTACATGGAAGTCAAATGCTACACAACGCTGAATTAGCCCTTTGGAACTCCTTGGAACACGACTCATAAAAGGTCCAATTTCTCTGCGAACAAAAGAGGCTCTTACTTGCTTCATCACAGCATTAAAAGATCTGTTCATTACAGACAATGGTGGGGTATCACACACTCAGGCAGAATATGTTCCTATCTGAATTTATTCTTAATATAATATTATCTTTCATGTTGGAAGTGTTATGTACAGTGATTGAGGGAGGGAAATGTCACCTTAACATTTACCTAAGTGTGAAAAAACAATGCTCATCTATTTTTGAGTCGGGCTGAATGATATGAGGAAAAAAAATTGCAACTTATTTTGACAATATTGCGATTTGCTGTCCAACATTCAATTTATTTTATTTACTTATTCTTGGTGGTGGTGTTTCTGCAGTATTCACCAAACACAAGCAACACATCAGTCTATGGCAGGACCTACACCACTGTTGGAAAGCAAACTGGATCCAGTACATTTTCAGTGTTCAACACTGTGTGCAGGTCATGACAGAGAGAGCAAGGTCCGGGATACAAGCGGCTGAAATGGGTTTTGTCCGAAGGGTGGCAGGCGTCTCCCTTAGAGATAGGGTCAGAAGTTCTGTCACTCGGGAGAGGCTCGGAGTAGAGCCGCTGCTTCTCCACATTGAGAGGAGTCAGCTGACATGGTTCGGGCATCTCATCAGGATGCCCTCTGGACGCCTCCCTTTGGAGGTGTTCCGGACACGTCCAGCTGGGAGGAGACCGAGGTGTCGACCCAGGACCAAGTGGAGAGATTATATCTGTTATATCTGTTTGGCCTGGGAGCGTCTCGGGATCTCCCCGTCGGAGCTGATGGATGTCGCTCGGGAAAAGGGCGTTTGGCGTGACCTCCTTAAGCTGCTGCCCCCGCCACCCGGCAACGGATAAGCGGGCGATGATGGATGGATGGATGGATGGATGGAACACTGTGTGCAGACTTTGAATCATGTTTTACTTGGAAGCATCAAGCACAACAAGGAGGGAACGACCCTCCTTGTTCATGGTGCACGTAAGAGGGGGTCGGACAGTCCAGATATTTTTTGACTGCAGTAGAATCACTCCTGCTTGGTCATCAGACAGTGCTGTTACTGCTGAAGTGGCAGCGCAGAGCACGAGATATGGCGAAGTGGGTTGCCAGAATTCTTGAACCGCAGTCTCATAGAGCTTGCCTCATCTCGGCGCCATGCTTTTCCTTTCATTCTATTACATTGTAATGTCGATTTGAATTGCCAAAAGCGTTCGGTACTATTTCAGAATAATTTTGTTTTGGCAATAAACCTTTGCAATGTGCTACCTCCTATGCCAGGGGTGGGGAACCTATGGCCGGCGCTTCAACAAGAAGTGTGGCTCCTTGAACGACTCTCGGACATGAGAAGTTGAAGTACGATTCTGTAACTTTCGCCACTGTGTTTGGCCACCATGCAGTCGCATGTGAGGTGCCAGTTTCCAGTGTTTCCAGATAAGTCATTTAAAAACTTCCACCACTATCCAGAAGGAACATGTGGTCGGGTTTTGCTGCGCCAGAAAACGAAAGATGTATTTGTCGCGCACATTTAGTTATCCTCTAATTAAAAAGCAGATCACCATCACATTCCCAGCTGCTTCGATCACACCTCCACTATCGACAGCCACTGAACAGACACCACCACGACTCGTGCTTTGATGACGCTGAAATTGAGTCTAATTGTTTGGAACGTGGAGAGTCGGGCGGTTCTACCTGCAGGAACTTGGCAGGCTCAGTGGCAGTCAGAGTCATTTGCCAAGAGTCTGGCTGACATGTGTATTTCATTGCTCCGGAGTCGGAACCGTTGCCTTTCCTCGGCTCTTTTCATTATCTCCCCATTTTTTCTGCTGAGGTAATCCAATTAAGGTTGGGCCTTTAAGACCACTGGGAAAGCCATTCCAACGCTGTCAGGCATCTTGAAAAAGGCCCCCCAAGACACTCTTCTCCTTGCTAATATAGAGAGCCAATATAAACTGTCCATTAGAAGACTGTTTCAGTGAATTACAGCTTTCAGCTGTGATGTCACGGGTTCAGCCCAGGGGTCCTGCACACGTCAACACTTACCTGTTTGGAATGATTTTAAACAGTGAGGACTAGACGTTCCGTTACTCACATGAGAATCTATTTTTTTCATCTTAAGTGGATTTAGTAGCAAAATAACAGTAGCAGCTCGTGCATGGAATTGGTGAAGTCCCCAGGGCAGATGTAGTTCATGTTGGCGGTGTAGTGTCTCCCAGTTGACCTGGGAATGCCAGGGTAAAAGAGCTGGAAGAAGCTTCCAGGGAAAGTGACCCACAATAATCTGCGTATTTTGAATGGATTCAAAGGTTGTATTGCACACATATTCAATAGCTTTGAAAATAAAAGGGGAAAAATGTGAGTAAAGTAGTTTTACAAATAGGTATGTGATAAATCAAAAGCCTTATCCAGCACAAACTCTGTTTCAGCGTTCCCCAAAAACACAGTTTTATAGCTGCTACCCAGAACGACAGCCGTCACAACAAACTGAATAACAAACTCATTCACCGAACATCTGCTGTCTTTGAGCAGGAACAATTGAGGAAAAAAAGCAGTGTCCAAGTTTTAGAAAAACAGCACACAAAATACAAATTCATATTCATGTTTGTCGTCTTTATTTTTCTCCCAAATGTGTCGTACGTTCTGGATTGGGACATGAAAGAGGCGTGTCTGTGTGTGCAGGACTGCCAATAACACAGCAATGATTGTCAAGCCAGCTCATGCACCGTGCATCCCTCCCTTGCACCGCATTACTTTTTAATCCAACCCTGCACGTGGGTGGCGAACACCAGGAGACCTCTGCACATGCCTATTCAGGACCATATGTTTCCAGACCTTCCTATGGCGCCGGGGTCCTCGCTGTACGCCCAAGGCTCCGATGGGCCTCCACCTGCCAGAGTGAGGTCTCGAAGGACACATTATGCATGGCAGACAGCTGTCCTGCCCTCTTCATGTGCAGTATGTGCCTGCTGGTGCAGAAAGACGTGTTCGGACAGGAAAATAGTCTGGGAAGTGGCGTAGGAAGAGACATTTCAAGGGAATATGGAAGTATTTCAACAGCTGCTCCCAGATTGAGAGCCATCTTATATCGCCTTTTCTCATTATGCAGGGTGAGTGTCAACACTTGAAACAAGTCCCAAACAAGAACCCACAAAAGAATATATATATATATATATATATATATATATATATATATATATATATATATATATATATGCAACATGGAACCTTTGTAAGTGCATGAGTTCCTGGTCTACTGATCACACTGATGCACAAGACACGTGGCAGCGAGGATGATAACAACAACAACAAACATGGAGGAATCCCTGAACAAAAGCAAACAAAAACATCTGTTTGCTTTTGTTCAGGGATGTTTTTTGCTACACAACGGCCAGGGTTTCCACTACTCTGAATGTACTTGAAATTCTTATAAAATTGAAATTCTTATACAAATATTTCCAAGACATTAAAAGAGCTTTAGTTTAAATAAGGTGATATAAAAACTTTAACATAGCCACTATGGTGATGTATTGTGCTATTGTCAAACTCAACAACAACTGCACTGTAAAACAGAGCAAAATAAACAATATGTTGTTGTTTAAATGCATGGTTGGGTCAGAGAGAGTGACAGAAAGAGACCTTTGCCACCCCATCACCATTGGAGCCCCCTGACTGGTTCTTGCACATGACACATGGCTCACGACCATTTTGTGTCTAGACTTCGACGCTCTTCTGATAAATGACAGCCATATTCTCTGTCAAATTGATGCATGAAGATGAGCAAATTAAAGTGTGGCAGTTGTGATTTATTTGGCCATGATGTTAAAATCTGGTATTTTAATAAAACATGTTTTTTAACTGCGTATGATTCACACTCATTTTTTATATATGAGGGATTATTCTGCTCTTAATCTGATTAGCAGACGACAATATGCGTGAGTAATCTCCTTTCACCGTTGTGTATTCTGTCCCACACCCTCGACTGGTGTGTCTGGGCAGCTCATCTGAAACAACATGTCACTGTCACGCCTGCCACGATGAGCTCTTGCTGCCTCTTTTTTTTCCGTCTTTCAAATCTCTGAAGCTCTGACAGGCTGCGGCACTTTCCTCAGTGTGAAGAAGGAAGTCGCAACGGCAGCAGAATATGGGGAGCGACGCTCTTTGTTGATTAGATTCCATAATCGTGCGCAAAAAGTTCAAAAAGTCTGAGTGACTGCAGGCGCATGCATATCCCCGATGACATGTGTGAGCGACATGCTTCCGAAAATCTCTGCTAAGCTGCTTTAAAGTTTACAGTTGTTGCTGTTCAAGTGCTTCTTGAGCCTGTGTGGTGTGGACGCACACACGAACCAGCTTTCAGTGCTTCATGATATCAGCAAAATATGCAAAACGTGTGGTTGCCATCCTGGGCGGAGCACTGGGAACAGAACAGAACAAAGTCACCCAATACAAAGTTGTAAACACTGCTGCGGAAAGCAAAGTGCACTTCAGAATACACAATGGCCATTGTGATGTTGGGTTCATGTGGAAAATGATGAGCTGGTTTTGAATTTCCTCTCGAGTTTGGTCGTCCTTTATGTATTTATTGGTTCTATCTCAAGTTGTGTGTGTCTGTCTGGTTATGTATTAATATTCTGGACCAGTCTGATCTCATGTGTGGACATTTTGGCTGGTCCACAGAGTTTTGAGGGTGAAAACCTCAAAATAACTGGGTCATTATAGTTAGGTTTCCGTTTGGTTCAGTGTCCTGGTTAAGGTTCGCCATGCGTTTTGGATGGTTCGGTTAAGGATGAGAGGCTGGGGAAAGTGTTATGTCAGGATAGAGATCCAAGTATGTGTGTGTACATAGTTTACTTGTAGGGCCAATTCTTGACAAAACACTTCCTTGCGAGAACCTTTTGCCTTGCCCCGCCTCAATGTGAAGATAGGATAAAACATTAGATTTGGGTTAAAGTTTGGTTCAGAGTCCTGGTGAAGGTTAGCCATTTGTTTCGGATGGTTAGATTTAAGGAGAGAGACTGAGGAAAGCATGATGGCAAACAGCGACCCCCACAAAGATAGGGACACAAACATGTGTATCTGGTTTTAATATTCTTGCACCAGTTCTTGAAAACAGAACCGCTTTTGAGGAGGCTTTTGCTGGTCCACTCAGGTTTGAACCCCAATTTGAGAATGAAAACCTCGAACTAACCGGGTCATTATAATTTGGTTTAAGTTTGGCTAAGAGTCATGGTTATGTTTATCTGTTTGTTTTGGATGGTTAGGTTTAAAGGTGCGAGGATGGGGGAAGCATGGAGGTCAGTGACATGTCCACACAAAGGGAGCACTACAAGTGTTGTTTTGGTTGGGATTTTTATCTTTTATACTACCCAGTTTTGTTTTTTTTCGTGTGTATTTCCTTATTTTTCATGGATTGATTCCAGATTTTGTAAAATGATGTATCAATTAATGATTGTTTTTGCTGTTGTTTTTGTTGTCGTTTGTTTCATTGTTTTAGTATGTTGTGTTGTGTTTGTTTGTGTGTGGTTTTCAGTAATCCAGTATTGTGTTAGTCATCGGTTGTGGTCTGTGATTATTTATTATCATAAGTATTTTATTTATTTATTTTTAGAGAGTTAAATACATTTGTTCTGGTGTTTATATCCGTGTTATTATGATCCAATAGTTTATTAGCTACTTTGGCAATATACTGTATTTGAACAGCTTAAAGACATTTGGTGTTTGTGTGTTGTTTTTCATGGTTCAAGCTTTATGTGCTTTAGGAGCAACGCAAATACCCAGCTGTACTCAGGGATACGGCCCCAGTAGAGAAGTGCCGTCGCCTGCTGTGTAAAGGGAAAATAACAAGTGTGAAAACATGACAGCAGAGGCGGCGTTTGCTACGCTGGAGTCTGTATCAGCAACTACTCATCATGTCCAAATAGAACCTTTACACAAGATCTCACTAACACAATAATGGTGATACATTTGATTTTGACGTTCTCAAATGTTATCTGTTTGACCTTCTCTGGCGAGGAGCTGCATACAGTGTCTGCAGAGAACAGGACCCCGGAGTATCGGCGTTGGTCTGTTTTCACCTGGTGAATGAATGATGCAATTCCCAGTCTCAGCAGCCTCAGCGCAGTGTGTGTTGCTCTGCTCCCACCTGTGAGCTTTATAGCTTCTGCAGCTCGTTCATTCCGCTCCCTTCACGTCTCTTTGTTCTCATTTAAAATGGCACGGGACGTGCGGGCAGATTTTTAATGAACTTTCAGGGATCACTTTGGCTTTCCTGTAACTGTAGCTCAAATAAAAGTGTTCTGTTTAGTTGTTGATATTAGGTTTTTGCCAGAATGAAGAACTTTCTTATATGTGTTATTTGGTTAATCTTCTGTGGAACACAAGGTTTTATTACCGAAGTTAAAAGGAGTGCCTTTGATGAAAGTTTAAACTTAAGCCAAAAGGTTTAAGCAAAAGTAGTTTTTCGGTGTCTCTTTTTTTTTCTGAAAGTGAGGCTGTTGTCATTATTTCAATTTGACTAATGATGCAAGTTATTACATTATAACAGTTATTAAACTGCATTCAAACTATGAGCAAACTGTATTTTTTATAGTCACTAAAATGATCCTGGACAGTTTATGTTAATTTCATATTTGATGTGTATCTGTTTCTGTAAAGACAATATTGCGGCAAAACTAGGTCTAAACCATTTCTTGGATTTCATTGTGCTTTGTCGACCCTGACAGGACAAACCCAGATGGGTAGTCAATATTCATCCATATTCCTTTTTTTTCTTTTGTTTATATGAATCAAGTGTAACACGTTATATATTACACTTATGGTTACAGACAATTTTATAGTCATCTTCTTCATGGCAGCACCTATATCCAGGTGAGAGTCTTGGAAAGTCAGAGAGATGACCTGTATTTCGACTGGTGCTACCTGCTCTTTACAGTCAGAGCAGGACAGACAGTCGGATGAGGTAGACCGAGTATGACACTAGCTGTCAGTCTGCATCTCAGCACGCATCCAGAACCCTCTCCTGTCTCCCCTGGCTTTCTCACGCTCGCCTCGCCCCTGAACCAAATATGTGCTGATCTGGGACTGCAAAGTAAAAAAAAAAAATTCCAGTGAATGAATCCCACCAGCCTGCTGCGATAGTGTCCTATTTTGTTACAAAGCTGCTGCATACGCGTTACCGCTCTGAAAAGTGCAGTCCGGTCCACTTCCTGTCTGTCAGCGCGGATCAGAGGCAGTGAGAGGAACTGAAAGGTCTGTCAGCTTCTGTGGTTTTCAAAGCCCTGCTCAGTAATGGGCTGCCAGTGTGACCTCACCACGCTCCTTCAGCGACATGATTACTGTGTTTGGACGTGGACCTAATGCTCCTGACCTCCATTTTCTAATGGCCAGAGACCTTTAAGGGGCACTTAAGAGTAAAGTCGCCTTTGGCCTCACGGTAATTCGCTGTGTGTTGGTGTGATTATTGACTTGGAGAAGTCCGACCTTAGAGCAGTACAGTAAGTCTTTTTGTTGTCTTTTAATGCTTCCTGTCTGACACTTTTGGTCGAGACAACTTCACCTTGTGTCTGTCTGCTGTCTACTGAGCAAGTACTCTTTCATTATTCCGCTCAGATTTTAATGCAGACATAGAAGTAACTGCCAGTTTACCTCAGACAAATGGAAAAACTCTTTGGGGTATAATTGTTTATGAGGGTTCTGAGTTGGCAACAATCTGGCAAAACGATAGATGGATGTGCAATATTTGGTGATATGTTTCGAGTATATAAATATGCCCATATTTCTATCATTTATATCAAGATTCATCAAGCCTGCTGGGTGCACATCGACCTGTGTTCTTCTGCGAATTATATTGAAGTGGTGTGTATGTGAGTGTATGTCCTCCTCAAATAACCATCAAACAATGGATCTTCTGCATGTGCGTATTATCAATTTAAAAAAAGTCTCAACCTTTAGTTTGAGGTGGGAGGAAACTCCCACACAAAGGCTTGCTGAGTTCAGTTGCTCTTAGTGATGAGGTTTCATGAAACAACGTCCTGATTTTCAGAGGCCACCAGATGGCGCTGTCTGCTGTAAAATGTTTGGAGTTGAACAACTCTTTCAAAGAAACCTCATAACCAAGAGCGCCATCTAGTGGCCTCTGAAGATTAGGACACTGTTTCATCAACCTGTACTGTTTCAAGATACCTCATCTGACCATCACTAAGTAACACCCACTTGTTTTGCTCTTGTCAGCTGTAATGTGGTGCTGACGTCATTGTATCCATGAGAATTTCACTCCGGCATGTCACTTTTGACAAACAGCGTGTCACAGGTTCTCATACGCCTTTAATGCAGTGTATTAGTTATTTCTTGAAGTGGTTTCATGAAACAGTATCCTGGTTTTGATAGGCCACTAGATGGCACTGTCTCAGTCAGACTGTGACTGAGTGGTGGCTGGTTCGATCCCTGTTCCTGACGTGTTGTGTCCCTGAGCAAGACGCATGTGACCTCTGGGAACATGCTTTTTTGCCGCACTAGAATAAAGTGTAATGTTAATGAAGTTATTCTTCATTGTAAGTTGATCTATATTAATTCCGTTTTTCTTTTCTTTAATGTTAACAAGCATACAGTGTTATGCAGAGGAGGAAAAACTAGGAGGGGTCAAAATTTATCAAGTCCATGTTACTGAAGTCGTAGGATAAAATTCAATCCGATTTTTTTGTTGTGCACCATGAGGTTTAAGTCATGAGCTGCATTTCACATGCAACACCCAAATGGACTCTCCTACTGTGGAGTCACATCGCTCTAGTGAGGCTGAAACAGACTTCAGAGAAAGTAGTTCATGTTGTACCAGATCAGCGTGGCTCCCCCTCCCACTCCTGAGTGTAATACCACACGACTGATGCTTGTAATCAGAGAATTACTCCGTCTGTGGAGGGACAAGTGTGGACTGTTCTCTGGTAAATGAGTTTACTTTGCAGCGTGACCTTGTTCCACTGATTTCTCAATTGGGTGACTACCGTCGCTGGTGTCCCGCTGATCTTTTGCATGCATTATTAATGGGGAATAATGAGGAATAATATTTTGGTTGATGTATTTGTCTGGCAGAGAGATAAGCTTTTTATGCTAAAACGGTCCTTTATGTGTAAATGAACTCATTTAGCTGCAGGGCTGGAGCTCTGTCTGTAAAGTCCAGGATATGGTTTCATTTCGACGCTGGTTTGCTCCAAATTGTGTTATTTCCTGGATCGCGCCACTGTGGTGATGATAAATTTTGCATGTTTGTTGCACTACTTACTTGAAATATGTTATTAATAACGGCCCCATTGAGGCCGGAATATTGTAACTAGCTATTGTTCAACTCAATAGTGTCAGGGCAAATTCTCGCGTACACGTTTTTAGCTTCCACAACAATAGTCATGATATTCACGTCTCTTTTGAAGAAGTTGAAATCTCTCAGATTCAAACGTTAATCAAGACAAAGTGGAAACATCGTGGTGGATATGACTTGCGATGCAAATTGACAAGACTCAGATTCCGTAC
This sequence comes from Synchiropus splendidus, assembly GCF_027744825.2. NCBI lineage: Eukaryota > Metazoa > Chordata > Actinopteri > Syngnathiformes > Callionymidae > Synchiropus > Synchiropus splendidus. The sequence continues at coordinate 6,125,986 of NC_071339.1, forward strand.
GATACTGCTACGACTCCTTTGCGATTCTCTTATCGATTCTCAGTGGCTGAAAAAACGGATCGAAAGAGGATGTTTTTAAACTTCTTGGTTTATTGTGTTGCACAAATTACATTTAAGGTTTGCTCCATCACTGTAATTACAAGCACAGTAGCAGCACAAATCAGATGTGTGTGACGTCATTATAAACAAATCAATTTCCTCTGACAACAGCTGTAGTTAGCGCCATGCTAACCGCCGACGTAGCTGTTAGCTCACGGTTGTCCGCTGTCACTGATCAAGCACGGAACACTCTTTCTTCATTATACCATGATGTCGAAGGGGTTTGGTCGTCCTAAAGTCGCATCGTCTTTGCAAACAAATCGAAGCTTTATGACGCTTTACCATCTGTCGCTGCTCACACTCCTCCATTACTGTGATTAGCACGAAACGTTGCAGTTGCTACACAGAAACTGCTCGTTTTTTTTGTTCTTAAATTGAGGTTTTTGTGTTACAAAATTGGAAGGATTGAATTTTGATTGAATTAAAACAAAAAAAAAATGAAGTTGCTCATACATTACTTTGCGTTTCATCCATTCTGTTAACATGCACATTATGTTATGAGTTGTGTGGTGTTTTGCGATGGCTAGTGGTATGTAAGAAAACCCAGTTGATTTTTGCTTTTTGTTTCTTAAATTTTATCTATTTATTTATGTTAAATGTCTTCATTCTTGGGTTAACAAACGTTTGAGAGTGACAGCCAGGTGCGAAAGGGTGGTACAGGCTGCAAGAACACATCACTTTACGTCTATATTTTGTGAGTAATCTCTTCTTCCTATCAAATTGTAAATACTGGTGTTACCATGGGAAGATTGAGTTACGCACTGGGTACAATAAAAAGAGAGCAAGAGAAGCATTCCATCCACAGAGAAGCAGCATCAAGACACTGCTTTTTTTTTTTCTTTTCTTCCTGTGAAATACACAGAGGTACGACCACAAGGTCACAGCCAACTGATGAGGAATCCTACCTTTTTCATATTGCCAAAAAGAAGGCCTTCTACTGTTTCTCTGGGACTGCATTATCATAAATCAGTCTGGGATTGATCAATTCCACGCAGAGAGGATGTTTGACTTGCACACAGTGTTCGCCCTCTGCATATTCATGCGGCTCCGACTCTGAAGCAGCTGCCTGTTTCCCTGCGAGCAGGTTAATTTAATGTGCCTTCTGTAAAGGGATGTTTTTGAGAGCAGATCTTTGCTTGCAAATATGAAATAGGGAGTCTGGCCATGAAGATTTATGTCATAAAACCTTTGTTATATTCCTGTTGAATCGTTCTTTCTATGTATGGTCTTTACATTAAAAAAGTGTCACTTACTTTTGCGTCGACAAAGTAACTATTATTAAACTAAAGTGACACGCAGAATTCCGCAGGAAAGATTCTGAGGTTCCATGGAGACTTGAAATGATCTGTTGTTGTCAGTGAGTGGTTGTCAATCTCTATGTGTCCTGTGATGAGCTGTCCAGGGTGTCCCTCCTTCTGGACCCAAGTAGCACCCTGGACCACATTAAAGGATGAAGATAGTGGATGAATGTGCTCCCGTTTAAAGGCCGATGCGATAAAAACAAAGGCGATTTCATGTTACAGCTACAGCGGTCTCACTGCAGAAACAGATTCCCACAGTTTGTCTTTGAAATGTCCAGCATCTCATCTTGTCCATAAAATCAATTTTTTTCTGCCGAGCACTTGGCCTACTATGTCAGACAACTCATTATGTCTCGGCCCTCTGTGGTATTGGGCAGCTCATGTCGTGTTCCAGTCACATTGGCTTTAAACCGGGGAGGGAGCATGAGCAGGTGCAGCGCGCTTCCAAAATCACTGGAGAGGAAACAGACAAACAACATGCTTTATACTGCCTTCAAGTGTCTCTCATCCCTCTGGACCTCGGCTTCACCATCACTCTACACAAACACAGCAGCCCGAGCATCATCTGTACTTGTGTTTACGGCCACCCCCTCTGTGTGCCGAGCAGAACCCGCTCCAGCCAGCCAGCAGGGCAAGAGCTTCCTGCTGTGGCCAGGCAGGCTATTCTCCACTCTGTTTCACTCATTTCATGTAATTGCTGGGGCAGATAAAAAGCTCAACATTACACGATGTTTGAGAGGACTTGACATACTCGGAATTATCATGTTCACTCACCGAATGGGAAATCTGAAAGAGCAGAGACCAGTCAGTCACTGTTTCTGGTGCATTTCAGGCACTAAATAATAGGTTAACACTTTAGACTGGAGAACACATGAGCTATTAAACTACTTACTTGTTTGTTTACAGTTAGTACACGGTAAAAACTATTCAGTAGTGATGGGTAGATGAGGTCTCATGAAACAACACAAACCTCTAGATGGCGCTCTTGCTCTAGAAATGATGTGAGATCTCATTGAATTAGTTGTTCAAGTCCAAACATATTACAGCAGGCAGCGCCATCTGGTGGCCTCTGAAAATCGGGACACTGTTTCATGAAGCCACCACACAAAGGTTCACCCTACTAGTTGAAGGGTGTTCACAAGACTATGTTCACAAGAACATAGTCTGCCATAGTCGACACAGAGATAAGTTCTGCTTTTTGTTTCTTGATTTTTTTTTTTATTTGTTTTTTTTTTTTTTTTAATTCTTCATTCTAGTGTTGCTAGAACTCATCCCTTTACGTCTATATTTCGGGTGTTATTTCTGTTTACTTTGCCGTCAGATAATGTGAAATTACAAAAGGAAAATTCAGTCACAAACTGGTTACAATAAATTGATATAGCTATATAAGCATTTAGTAAAATTTACTGTCGTAAAATAAAGTCACTTTTTTTACTTCATGTGATCTCATGTAAAAATTATCCGACATTTTTTTAACCTCCTTCTATATACTGTATATGAACACAGCTATTTCTCTCATGGTTTTCACATGACCTTAGATGTAAAAGTCAAGTCCTGACCCGTCCTCATCCATCCGTCTGCTGATCTAATCTGGATGTCTCCTGTCTCCCTCACAGACCTGACATTTTCGTGGATCTTCAATGAGTATCCAACGTTCGTCAAACAGGACACCCGCCGGTTCATCTCTCAGGAGACGGGGAATCTGTACATTGCCAAGGTGGAGTCCTCGGACGTTGGCAACTACACCTGTGTGGTGACCAACACTGTCACCAAGACCCGAGTGCAAGGTCCGCCCACTCCTCTAGTACTCCGGAAAGACGGTGAGCTCTCTTTTTAAACCATTTTTAATTTAATTTAATTTGTGAAAGAAAGCAAATCCCATTTTGGCCTCTCAAAGGCTGGAAAGTTGGTGAATGGCACAGTATTGAAGGCTTCATGAGGTTTCACAAAACACTGTCCAGATTTTCAAAGGCCACCAGGTGCTGTCTGCTATAAGATGTTTAGACTTGATCAACTAGTACAATGAAACCGCACATCATTTCTAAACTAAGAGCGCCAACTAGTGGCCTCTGAAAATTAGGACACTGTTTCATCAACTCTGCAATACAGTTTCATGACACCTCATCTACCCGTCACTGGAGGCACATAATCCCAACCTTATTTCCCTAGCACTTGCTGCTTTAAATGATGGATGGTAGGATGTTCCCAGGCCAGAGTGATGCTGAACCTGAGCAAGACAATGACTGAGAGATATTTGTGTCAAGGACTCAAGAGTTCAGCTTCTTCTACAGCAAAATAGGAACTGTCACATGCACCGAAGAACAAAGAAGACTGAGGATGTTCTCCAACAAAACTGCGTTGAAGGACAAATTTTGAACTGCAAATTCCAAGTTGTACAATACATACAAGTCCATTTTGCCCATTATCTTGAAACATAGACAATAAAAAACCCATCTCTTCTTCCAATGGTCTTGGAAAATGGTGGTTCTGCTCTAGCATGAGACAGTAGTGATAAGGATCCAAATGAGCTCTCAGTCACTGGTGGCGCCTCTGTGATAATACACTCCTCACCAAATCAAGCAGATGAAATTGGCCGATTCTTTCCATCTCCAGAGGTATTTTCCAACACACGTGAATTACAACTGGAGCGGGAAAGAGAATTGCCACATGTGGAAGATGAGTTCGGGGATTCGTGTAGTTTGATTACACAGCAAAGGTGAGCAGTGTTGGAGACGATATGCATGTGTTTTGAACCTCCATTGAGTCACTGCAGTTTCCACAAAACAGATGAAGATGTGGTTGAGCTCCTCGATGGAGACGCGAAGCTGTGGTCTCCTTACGTCCCAAGAGTTGCTCAAAAGCCTTCTTTCACTTCCCAGTATATGTGCAAGGATGTCTGAATGTGGTTCATATTTATTCCTTATATTTGCCTTCTGTTATCACATGTCGGAGGGTTCGTGTGGATTCCCTCAACACACCACACGACTTGAGCGCTGAAGGTAGAGGGTGTGAAAAAAGCCTTTGAAACACTAGAAACCATCATGAAACAGTATTGCAGGGTTGATGAAACAGTGTCCTCATTTTCAGAGGCCACTAGATGGCGCTCTTGGTTTAGAAATGTTTTGTTGAATTAGTTCAGGTCCAAGCTTTTTTCAGCAGACAGCGCCATCTGGAGGCCTCTGAAAAGCAGGACACTGTTTCATGAAACCTCATGGTGCTTGAGCGATGGGTTTGTGTCCCTGGTGCTTGAGCGATGGGTGCGACATTCACATGGATGCAAGCTGACTAAATACAGTGAGCTGTCCATCAACATGATGAAGGCAATTCTCCTCAGTATTGGCTCATCGTATTTTGTGAAATTACATTTTCCTCTCCCTCCCTCTCAGGTGTGATGGGTGAATATGAACCAAAGATTGAAGTTCAATTCCCTGAGGTCGTCCATGTGGCTAAAGGATCAACCGTCAAACTGGAATGCTTCGCTTTGGGAAAGTAGGTGTTTTTATGGATTTAACAATGAGCATAGTCATCAGAGTCAAACATATAGTTGGATTTGACTGTATAATATCCATCCTTCGTGAGGCAGGTGAAACATTCGATTTTTACTGTCACACTTCGAAGAGAAAAAAAACAAAAAAAGGGGCTGCACCTAAGTTTGTGAAAGGCTCATTTAGACGTCCAATACAGAGTGTAGTTACACGAGAAAAAAAAAATAATAATAAATATATATATATATATATATATATATATATATATGTGTGTGTGTGTGTGTGTGTGTGTTCAGAAGTAACATTGACTCAACATAGTCAAAGTCACTTCTGAACATAAGCATTGTAATGAAAATTAAAAAGCAAAAGAAGAAAGTAAAAAGACATAAATGCACCTTGTAAGTGGTGTTATTATGCCTTGCTATGTCATATATATGTATCAGTGGTGCAGGCAGGGAGGAGATGCGGTGCAAGAGCAGGAGTAAGTTACTGAACAGGGTAATGATACAACAGCAATTAGCACCCTCCGACAAACCATATGTAGTTTGAGGATTTGGCAGGCGGCGCTGGCGTTGCTCAGGCAACCAGGTGGCCTGAGAAGTACTCAGAGCGGACAGCGAAGTGCCTGTCACTGAACTGCATATGGTCCTTTGACCATACAATGCTTAGCTCTAACTGAAATAAAGAACAGAGTAACGCTGTCTCTCCATCACACAGCTGAAGGAGATGCTTGGGCATGTGAGTCTCTTCAGAGTTGGGTTGGACTCTCCAATATCACACTCTGTTTAAAGCCTCCCAGGACTGACCCACTCTTTCTATATGATCCTTTCATCGATTCTCTTTTTGTTCAATTGTTTTTTTTTCCCCATCTTTCAGTCCAGTTCCCTCTATAAACTGGAGGCGCGTGGATGGAGCACCGTTTCCTAGAAAGGTGGACACCCGGAAAGCCAGCGGCGTTTTGGAAATCCCATATTTTCAGCCGGAGGACGCGGGCACCTATGAATGCGTGGCCGAGAACTCCAGAGGGATGAATACCGTGAAGGGGAAGCTCTCGTTCTACGGTAGGTGATCCTGTTGTACATGAATATTTGACCACATTGTGCCACATCTGTCAGAGAGGCTCAGACTGAGAGGACGGTAATAACAACACTGCTGCCACCCGTGTGTGAGAGAGACAGAGAGGGAGGGAGGGAGGGAGGAAGCTGTTATGGAGCAGGATTGTGTGGCAAACGTGAGGTTCGTTTTAACAACACATCAAACTGATTAAAGGCTGTCAGCCATGATGCCTCTAATATTTTGATCCAGATTAAAGGGGTGATGCGGATGAGTCTGAGCCCTTGCCTCCGACCTTGCTGGTGAGCCTTGTATTGGGTTCCACCAGATGGCAGCGTGATTGACGTGCAACTTCAGCAGGGATCTAAGCCATAAAATGTTCTAAACATAGAGCAGCCAGGGACATAATCCGCCAGCGAGATTGACAGGAAGGAGGGATGGTGTGGCCAACATTGTCGTGGATGTTCTGTCAAACGTTGTCATGTGTAACGTCTCCAGTTGCGTTCAGAGGCGCTCAATTTCTACACAGAAATCACCACGAGGACACGCTACCACATTGTTTAATGTTGTTGACTCAACAATGGGGTCCATTTACATTTCTGAATTGGTAGTTTTCTACGAGAGGGAAAGAGCTAACCCTGAAAAATAGACCTGTGCATGTCGAGTTATAAGAAATGCTGCAATATTCCGAGTCTAAGACAGTGCAAAAGTTATGATCGTAACTGAAAGATGAATACACCATCCGCTACTACAAACCGCCTCATCATCCATTCCCGATTCACCACAGATTCTGTGCAGCTCCCTTTTAAACAGCCGTATTCTTGCTCTTTTTCCCTCCCAATATGTGGATTTTCTCCTCACCTTGACACTCCTCCCCCTCTGATAGTCTCTCTTTCATTGCCCGCTGTGTCGTCCCTCAGAAATAAGTCATGGGAGCCATTAAACTGTTATTTACAGCGTCACTGGAAGCTCTTGGCCTCGTTCTTCGAAGCCCACCGCCTTGATTTGTCCCGCTGCTGCAGGTCCTCTCTTATTTCTGATCTGTTATGTCACCTCGCTGGCTCTCTCTCATGCCGTCTGCAGGTCGGTGATAGAAATCAGTAATCTCGTTTTGAAGTCCCTTTGAATTAAGCCTTTGTGACATTTGTCAGCAGTGTAAGCCAACGGTGGGATCGATGAGGGCATCTCTGCCTCCACCAAGCCGCGGCGGGAGGCGACCACACTGTTTCCATTAAATATTGAAAAAGCAATTTTTAAAAAGCAGAGACTTGTATGAATCGTCTTGATTTCTATAACTTCAAAAAACTTTGCATTTTTGAGTCAAAAGAAATGAATGATGATATCAAAATACATAATCTGTCTTGTTACAACACATGTAAGTTTGTGAATAAAATAAAAATAAATAAAGTATGGAAAGATTGTTGACACTGGAAAGATTTAAATTGACATTCTCAATTATTTTTTATGACAAAATACTTTTTTATTTTCTGAACAGCTATGACACAGTTGTTAGCTATGTCATAGCTGTTATTTTCTGAACAGCTATGACATAGTTATCCACATATATATATATATATTTCACAAACTTTGCATGAAATAAATATATATACACACACACACACACACATATATATATGTATGTATATATATATATATATATATATTTTTTTTTTTTTTTTTTTTTTTAATTTCATGCAAAGTTTGTGAATATATTTTCCTGAAGGTGTCCAGTGGACTTCTGACTTAGCATTTCTTTTTTCATTCGACTCATGCAAATCGCTCGGCATAAGGGTGAGGTGATTATTGCGGCGATGGTTTTACCCCTCTCTCCAATTCATTCCGCTGAAAAAGAACATTTCTCCTTTCGGCCTCTTGACATTTGGCTTGATTGTGCATGAATGCAGCAGGGAGCTGGTGAAGATGTGCTGCCGGCTTCCATTTGCTGACCGTTAGCTTGGAGTTGATCCATGTGCAGCAGGTGACGGATGGAGTATTGAATCTGGACAGGGAGGAGAAAACAACAGCAATGAGGTCTCTAAAGGTGGAGTGGGCGGGTCACGCTTGGTTGAAGACTGTGGACCAGTGAATGAATGCGATGTTGGTTGATAGGCGATGGAGCAGTGCGTCCAGGTCCATTCTCTGGTGTCTGGTATTTAAAAAGACAACACCGATTTTATCCTTGGAATTTTTTTTTGCTTTTTTTTTTGATGCCGATATCAAGGCACATAGGCCTGTCCATTCACAAAATGACATTGTAGAGATATTAATTTGTTTGCAAACTTCCCAGAGATGCAAAGGAGCACATGTGTTATGATGACTGGCGGAGGGCATGTGTTAGGTTTCATGACACAGTATTGAAGGGACACCGTGAAACAGTGTCCTGATTTTCAGCGGCCACCAGCTGGCACTTTCTGCTTTAAAATGTTTAGACTTCAACAACTAATTTATTGAAATCTCACATGAAGTCTAAGCCAAGAGCGCCCTCAAGTGGCCAATGAAAATTAAGACACTGTTTCATCAACCCTGCAATACTGTTTCTTGATACCTCATCCACCCATCACTAGTGTTAGGGTTATGCAGGTTAGTTTGTGGCAAAGAAAGTAGTTCCAAAAGGGACACATACATTTCAATGGTACTTCGTGGTCGGAAATAATGACGTGTTCTGTGCTGTTATTTAGATTTTTGAATATTTTAAAAATGTTTTTTCATGTGACCTAGCAGAAATTCAACAGCTTGACGTAATAAAGTCAACTGGAATACATTAACTTTCACTTGACTTTGATGGCAAAATGTTTCTTTAGAATCAGAATCAAGTTTATTGCCATGGTCAGTGGGGATCCCACCAACTAGGAAAGTGTTTTGGAATAAAGTGCTGACAAAAAATAAATAATAAAGTAAAATAAAATAAAATAAACAACAATTCATTCATTACGTTAAAATACTAGTTAGTAACCCCTCTGCTCCTTTGCTGGTCCAACAGAATGTGTCATCTCAAGCTTCAGGTTTTTCAGTTTTCTTTACTGGACATCCACCACTGAACAAAAAGAAAAAAACACAGTCACGATGGGAAAGGGTCTCGACTCAACCGCTGCTCCAGCGAAAAGAAGAGCAAACTGCTAAACTTCCGTCACAACGCAAAGCGTTGCCCTTCAAAATAAAAATTCCTGAACAAAAACAAGGTAATAGCTCCCAAAATAAAAATAGAATACAGCAGCAACGAAATGAATTCTGACGAACATCACACATAACAAAAACATGTTACAACAACTTGTTACAAGTAGAGGTGTAAGGACTACAGAGCAATCTGTAAGTTGCACCTAGGAACCCATGGTCTCAGCATTTGAATTTTGCATTGAACCGCAGTTCTTTAGTCATGACAGCAGTTTAATACATAATATGGTATATACCTGCTTCATATTTCCAAACTGCTTTGGCCACTGGTTAATAGCATGGCGTCTTCTATGGTAATGGGTTGCTGATGTTTGTGCAAGCTTGCCCAACCAAACTGCAGTTTCAAACTTGAAAGTAAAATAAATTACAGCAAATATTTCCCACCAGTCAAACGTTACATACCTTAGTGGACCGAGTGGAACTGTTGTTTTCCGTGTAGACTGGAAGGATGTGAAATGCCCCCAAGGTGGAATCCTCTTCAACTGGTTTCCAAGGAACAAGGTGTCAGTCCAGTAAAACCTTTGGGATGTCTCAATTCTAAATACCACTTCCATCCATTCAGGCAGCTGCCACATAGTTTTCTGCTGAGACCGTTCATTCGAACACAAATATAAGCAAAAGACACACTCCTGTAAAAGTATAGGTTTCCACTGTCATCTCTTAAACCTCTGGTACTCCTTCCTAGTCTTTGGCTGTTCAGCAGAAGCCAATTAGGGCAGGATTTGCAGCGTTACTGAAGAGCCTCCACAAAGGTCAGTCCTTGAGAGTGACGTTAGGTTCTGTCCCTGGAATGGAAAAGTGCAGCCAGCCGTTGCTCTTGTCCCGCTGCTGTGATATAGGATGAGGCAGTCTGCGTCCACATATCATCCAGAAGGAGTTTGCACCTTCAGTTAATGTTTGCCCTTCATTTTTTTTTTTTGTTTCATCATTAACTGGACTTGAGTTACTTGCATGACACAGCAAAAATCAATTCCGCTCCTGTATAATTATCTCATCATTTACGCGGATACTATTGAGCCCAGGGGTTTTTATGGCACAAGCAGCGACCTAATGCATTCAGCCTTGCTCATTTTTGTTCCTGTAAAAGCGCTGCAAAATGAAAATGAGTCAGTAAAGGGAAAGTTTAAGTAACAACTCGAAAGCTAGTGTGCAAAATCAAAACTTCAAGATCGAGCTATTTGGGGTAATGCCCCGAGGATATAATTCAAATCTTCCCTCACTTAAATATTTAGTAGTTTTGGCCCGTGTTTCAAATAATTCAAAAACTAATGTATCCCAAAGCATGTTTAAGTACATATAAACGTACTGTGGTGTAAGTTCTTTTGAGTATTTCACCAGTCATCTACAATGAGGACAGCAAGTTGCGAGATGTTACAACTATCTCTGAACATTCAAAGGCAAAATCCTGTGAGGAATCATGGCTGTGAGTGGGGGCAGCGGACAAGTGTGGGCGGAATGGTTGATACAACCTCTCCTCCCTAGAGGCTAGCAAGAACACAGGCAGCAATGGTGACATGCCATAGGTCACAGTATCTGTCCAATAATAGAGATCGGTCAGAACAAAGTGTGAGTTTGGGGCAGTCGACACAATCACAAATAACCTGTTTCTCCTGTAGCCCAGCTGAAACAGAGGCACCGACTGACCTATTCCAGAATTTGACAGTGGCTTGGGTGGGTATGTTGACTTCCCAGAGGCTGTGTGGGTCAAATCCTTCCATAAAGGCTGCAGAAATCAAAATAAAGAAACCGCACCTTCAGTGATGTAGAACCACTCATGGATTGAAGACTGCCCACTGTGGGGAGGTGGGAATCGTGGTGGCAGAGAGCATCTTTATGTTTTGAATATAGGACGAATGGACAGTGCTCACACTCGGCAACAGGGGCAGCAGCCAGTCTATTATTATATAGTATTACAAAGACTGGCTGGAGCACACGCTCGTCCCAGCTGGTGAGTCGACGAAACAGAAGCCGGAAAGTTCCGTTTAACTAGCAAGAATGAGGGCAACTAGGTGGCGCATACCTTTGCCGTGGTGCTCACAAAATATGGCATACAATCGCTACAATAAAACAGCTTCCATGCATAGGTTTTACTGGTTTGCAGCCTGTTGGGCATCAAACTTGAGTGTTGCGTCTTGACCACTGCACATGATGAAGTTTAGAAACAACAGAACACGAACCAAACAATGAACATGGATGTCATGGTTATAAGTTGAAACCATTTCAGTGGCATCTATGGCTCACTTGAATCTGTTCTACCCTCTGAAACTGTCAGACTTCAATAGATTTTTTTTCATTTATTCGCCTCTCTTATCCGAACTTGCAGCACCGCCTCAACTAATTGAGAAACCGCAGGACGTCCAGAAGTTCATCGATGACTCACTGGTGTGGGAATGCAAAGCGACCGGAAAACCCAAACCATCGTATCGGTGGATGAAGAACGGGGAGAATTTGGAATCGGTGGAGGTGAGACCTGCCAAACACCAGCGCCTTTGTACTGAAGACAACACACTTTAGCTTCCAGGTTTGATTTAAAACCCGCAACTTTGACATGCTTATTCCACACGCACTCTGAATCAAGAATAGGGATAAGCCTGTATTTCCACGCCTCTGTTGTTGAGGCCTGCTCGGGATTTACTGACTAATTACCGTGGATTATCTTCTTTTTCATTACAACACACTTCCTCCTGCTCGACGATATGTCGGGTTTTCCTGCGAAACGGCACTCATTTCAAAGGAAGCTGACTGTGCTGCCGTTGCCTTGTTAAACTGTAAACAGCCTCGGTATTTTAGCAGTGATAAAAGAGCTTCATCTGATAAACCTCCCCCTGCTGAGTAAAGGGTTAACATATTAATAATCCTGTGCGCAAATTCACTATAAAAACAGCATCTATCGCGCTTCTACTTGGGCTCACTGCCATTCCGCCGGTTTCATTGAGAGCCCTGTGATGAAGGATGAGCTTATTGTGGCTGACTGTAACTGGGAAAAACACAGACTTCATTTATTAGATTATTATATTGGCTCCCTCGAACAGGTTGTTGAGGGTGAACAGATTGATCGGACACAAGTGCACAGCTTGCACCTGATAAATAAACAGGAGTTATGCTAATTCGTGGCATTATGCAAAAGAGGGCCAACAAACACACTGTGAGATATTGATCAATGTGTTGTACGGGTCTTGTGTTGTTCCTGCAGGCAGAGACCCAGTTCTGTCCATATATCATTGGAGAATAGGAAGCAGTTATTTATATTCTGCTGGGATTTTTTTTTTTATATTCCATTCAATATGTATCTGTCTACTGTTGGTGTTGGTGTAGAAGAATGTTTTCTATGAATAAGGCACCTTAATATAGTCGTGGCTTCTACGACTTGGAGATTGGAGAAAAGATTGAAACCTGGATGCATCGCGTCCAAATTCCGATGATTTAATTGTATAAATAACTTAAAATCGAACTAAAAAGCTGCAGTGCAGGGGACCATCACCCATACACTGTACAGGGTAAACAAACATGGCTGACCACCATCCATTTTAGTGCTATGTCATCACTGTATAAGTTATACATGGTGTCTGAACTTAGAGCACATTGGACTTAATGTACTTTTACAGAGTCACGTGTGTTACAGGAGCACATCCACTCATTCGCACTGTAGATCAGTTTAGACTCAATAAACATCCTCCCAAAACACTGTTGGATACAAATAGAAATAACCTTGGAGACACTCTGACTCATATGTGAAGCACATTTACAGTATATTTTTGGGTGAACAGTTAACATATATGCATCAGTTTGATAAACTGGAAAATAATGGAACTAAACTCATTCACTATTGTTGGTACTCATTATTAATATTCATTATTAATGTTCATTATTAATCGCCATGTCACAAGTGGAGAGTGGTCACACGGTGAGATATCAAGAGATGTGAAAACGTCCCAGTATTCCCACCACAAGCAGTAACATGTCCTTGCATCCGTCCATTGACAGCCAGACTTGAGACAGTGATCATAATCCAGGAAGCCCTTTGTCTGCTCTGGTGCTACACCCAGTGGGACACATCACCAGGGAGGCATGACCAAATGTAGTCTGCTCTGAGCTCTTAAATATTACAGAATTCTCCCCGATCTCCCTGGGGAATTTGATTTTGGTAGCTTCGATTCTCATCTTGTGATTTTCTAAATTTTCCCTGTTGGTGTTATACTCGCACTCCTCCAGCGGAACTCACTCCTCTACCGGCGTGAGCAGACATGACAAACATCTGAATCACATAACTCCGCGGATCTGTCTGCACAGCATCCCAAAGCACCGGTGGGTGTACCAGAGCAACACTATTCCAATACCACGGCAGTCTTACTCCTGCTTATCCTCTCATGTGCTTGCATTGAATTTGGTCAGTGCTAACATGCACCTTTTCAAATCAATGTACATGTTTCCATTGTCTGTGTGACGGGTGCATTCCCATTCCAACTCAGCTTCAGTGAACTGGAGCCCATAATAGATAGGCAAGGCTTCTGTTGTTGGTGCAGCCAGAGCACAAGTGCATGAATTCAACTCAGCGCACCTCGAGCTGGAGAGGAAGTCAGGCACAGTCCTCAAGTAAAAGCTTCGGGTGGGAGGTTTCGCAAGGCGCCCTCAGTCGACTGACTGACGGAACACAACAACAGTGGGAATTGATGGTTGTGCGAGGCCTGCAACCTAATGCATCCTGTTGAAACTCAGTTATATCCCCCTGCACTTGCATTCAAGATGAAGTTTGTATATGACTATATACTGAAGCTGGTTACCAGTGTGAAGGTGGTCATGATAGTTCAACCGCCTACCTAACAAGATTTGAAATAGAAAAGTGTATTACTTGACTGCCCACTTACAATGTATGGCAAGAGGATGGTGTCCATGTTCACATCTTAATGCAGGTGTCAATACACATATATATTTAACGATAAATAAATACGTCTCAAAATGATTCATGAATGAAGATTACATTTTGTAAAGTAAATACTATAACTCCTTGTATTTCTTTTTTTCTTGTCTCCACTGTGGCTCCATGCATTGTATAGGCATCTTGCATCTCCTGCTTACTGATCTGATTCATTTCTCCTCGCATTCCCCCATTCATTACAAGTGCCACACTGATGGCAGCCGCGAGCGTACATCGCTGTACTTATGGAGTTCACTCAGATTAGTTTGGGATCACAGTTTTAGACTTTAAGCCTCTTGTCGAACCATGCCAGCTCAAGGAAAAGCAACTTCCATTAACGTAAGTTTAGTTTTAAATCCATATTCAATGTCTGAATGTTATGCATGACATTTTATTATATTTTTAAAGCTGTCAGATGGTGAACAGTTCCCTCGGCTTCCTCACTTTCTACCTGTTTTTAAAGGAAAAGGGTTTGACTCATAAGCTCCTTCAGCTGATTTCTCTTGTTGACCATGTCGGGCTCGGATGTCAAAGTCAAAGGCCGGGGGCCAAGTCCAGTTTTATGCAGCCTGCAAGTGCACGGAAAACTAGATGACATTCAGGGAATGTTGATATATGATCTAGAAAGAGTAATGTTGAAGCTTCGCCCAATGGCAGGTCAGCTAGTGGAGTCAGGAAGGGAAATTTCCCTAAATATTATAATGCAGATAAATATGAAGGATAATGATAAGGATAAGGAGAATATAAAGGATAGGGAAATTGGATATAAGTTCTTCAAGAGGAATAATAGTGACACCTGTCTTTTGAGTCATTTGGGTGGCGGAGTTACGCACAGGAGAGAGAAATGAGAGAGAGAATTGTTGCAGCGCAGGTTTCAGACTACAATACACAGAGACTACACGCTAGTCAGGTGAGGAAATTAACAGTGTAGTCAGTGAAAGAAACCTGTTCCTTCTTCATTTTAGCGTGATCCATCCAATATATATATATATATATATATATATATATATATATATATATATATAAACCCTCAGTTTTCGAACGTCCCGGAATTCGAACAAATCGGAGTTCGAACAAAAGTTTTGATATGTTTTGCTTCGGATTTTGAACGAAAATCCAGAACTCGAACGCCCCTGAAAAAACATAACATGCGCGGACCGATCAGCTGACCCACAAGGCGCTTTGTTATTGTGTATAACGCAGCCTCTGTATGCAGACGTGTCCCGTTAGCTACATTTACTGACTGTGTTTTCTTCATACTGAGGTGTAAAACCTCTCCTGTCTCCACACTGGACCGTGGTAGAGTGTCACAGGGGAGGTGCTCGCTCTCCACACCTCCACTCCAGGGTTTGATGTCCTGTTGTGGGCTGGAGCTGGGACAGGGATGAGGCGATTCTGGGACAGAGCGTGACTTGGTTTATGACTTTGTCACAGCCAAACTGCACAGAAGCGCACATTCAGAGCTGGACACGCACCGGGCACCTCTTCACTTCTGGAGAGACGTCACTCACTCGGCAACCCCTCCCATATGCAGCGGCCACACACATAGAGGAACAGCCACCTGCAGCAGACACTCTACATTCACTCCTACAAAAGACTATTTTAAGATCATATATTATTATATTAAATTATATTATTTTAGATTACTTCATTCATTCATTCATTTCGAACAAATGGCTTCTCGAACTGCCTTCTGGAACGCATTGTGGTCGAGAACCGAGGTACCACTGTATATCCAGGTGACCGCTCAGAGAGTTTGTGCGTTCAGATGCATGAAATTTGAGGGAACATTGGCTACCACTTTCAATTGTTTGGGTACGGTTTAATGTTGTTTATATGACTTTGGATTTGTAGACTCAATAAAAGCATGGACCCGTGGTGTGAGGGTGAGTGGATTCATCAGCCAAGGTGTGGCATTGTGTGAAATGCCACCATTAACCACCGCAGCTTAATGAGCGCAGAAGGGAAAGGTCAACGATGTAAGATGCAGTCAGAAGACGCTGTTGTTGTTTATTGTAGCTGAGACCTTTCTGGAGGCTGAAAATTCTTCAGGCTGATTCTGCTGACACTTCTCAAAGTTGGAGCAACTGGTATAAAGTTACTCGTAATGATGCTGCGGAAACAAATGCTAAAGAAATACACACGTTCATATCTACGACCAGCCACTTCATTTCTCTAAATCTTTTACTTTGGGTCCTGAACGCGTTTTTCTGAGGCAAGGCTCCGCTGGCACGTTTGAGGCGTCGCCTCCTGCACTAGCTGCCACTTCTTAAGCGAAACAACCCCAGTGTTGTTATCTCTGACACTGCCTTTTCTCTGCATGCGGCATGCAGATGGTCGCCCCTCAAGTCCCTGCATTGGAAGAAGTGCTGATTTGAGAGAAATGCCATGGTTAATTAATAGCAGCTGTAAACTGGAGAACGCTTTCCGGACTGATACACGCCACCCTTCGCCTCCCTGCCAGCGGGAAGATTCGCCCTGCAGCTTCACAGCGTTATGGAAATTTGATCACAACCTGCTCAAACACAGGATTAGTTTGTGATCTTTCCTCACGTCTCTCTTCTTGTGACACCACCTTAATCCCCCCAGACTGAAGCCGTTTCCGAGCAGCCCCCTATAGAAACGTCTGCGCTGACACGAGGGGCGCGTGCGGGGAAAACGCGGGGCAAGAGAGAAGATGGAACCTGACAAAGCTGCATGGAGATGTTGGAGAAGTGTCCGTGTATCTTAAGAGGGGGTTTCAGAAAAATATACTGAGGCTTAAATGTCCAACAGATGCACTGAAGGCTTTATACATCAGAGCCATCCGTCCTTAAATAGATTTTAATATGGTGAGCGCCTCCAAACAGACCAACTGGCGGGGCACCGTGCTCACATCACTTAGTATGTGGAGGGCACACCTTTCAAAAAAGCAATTTCCCCACCCTCAGATGTTATGATATTCTTTCCCCTCTTCTCCCGCTGAAGGGGAAACGGGCCCTGTGGTGCAGTCGCAGATATAAATAGGGTTTTATTTCACTCTCATAAACATGCAGATTGATTAGGGTCATTTTCTGCGAGCCTGCCTCCATCCAGCCAAGCCTTCTCCTCCATTAGTGATGAAATGTGAGATTTATTGCCACGTCTGTCACATCCAGAACATAATTCACTTGCCCGCGGGCTGTTTTTTATGTCGATGAGAGGGGATATTAAAGGCATGTGTCTATATCCACAGGAACGGATACAGGTGGGCAACGGGGCGTTGTCAATCAGTCGCTTGACCCTGTCGGACACCGGGATGTACCAGTGTGTGGCCGGCAACAAGCACGGCGAGGTGTACTCCAACGTGGAGCTCAGAATCATAGGTATGGACTGTGTGACTCATTTGTTCGGATTTTTTTTTTTTTTTTTTTGCTGCCTATAGTGCAGAACATTTGAGTTCAAGACTCTTTTTTGTCTTTTGGCTGTTCAGCCAAGAGAGAAAGAAAGAGAAAAAGAGTCTTGAGTTCAGCATAACCTTTGTTGCTTTATTGATGTAAAACAAGGAGAAGATAGGAACAAATCAAATTACGCCATGACATTATATTCTTAAAATAGGTTGTGATTAAATTTGCTATGTGCCTCGCCTCGTCGCACCAAACTGATGAAATCACAGGCGTTTTATTGACCTTAAAGTGCTCCAAATGCACTGTTTTTGCCAGCGTGTCTGCAGCCCTGCCCATAGAGCCAGAGACGAGAAGCAGCAGCTGAGATCGGCTGTGGTGTCAGAAGTTCAGACACGAGGCCGGAAACAGCGCATTTTGAGTCCTTTAATGTCAACAAAAAATGTGAGGAGTTGATGATTCAAGTTGAGAACATTGTCCAGTTTGTTTCATGAGTCAATCTCTAAGCTAGAGCCCATTTTCAAAACTAGTTTAGAAGTGATCCTCTTGCATGTTTAAGCCTGGTGCACCACTGACCTTTCTACGGCGCAGACAGCACCACTGAAGATCTATTTTCCTTCTTAAATTTAGTGGGTGGGACTAATACACACTCTATGGTCTGGAATTTATGGTAACTTATCCATGGGTAAAACATGTAAATATAACACATGTAAAGGCACTTTATTACAGTGCATTGCAGTACAAGTACAAGTTGTTGTTTTTTTTTTTTATCCTTTCAATAGACATCAGTTTCTTTTGTAGTTTTGCTGCACTTTGCCATCAATTTTGGGGAACGTACACACAAACACTACTGCAAATATGCATTTATTATGCTAAATATATATTTATAAGGTCAACTGTAATTCAAATTCTTGCACTAACAGATGATTTTCTTCAGCTATAATATGCTCATCCTTCCATCTCCCTTCCAACTGAGTAGCACTTATGTATAATCGTAAGTTTATCCTTGATCATGATGTATTTGTTGGAAAATGTGACTCATGTTCAGGGTCTCCTTGTAAATAGCATCAGAAAAAGAGACGCTCCATGTGTTTGAAAGTTGGTGTGCGTACTTTCTGTCTTGGCCGACTTTGTCCTCGCCAACCACTTGCCCTCGTATTATTGGGGATCACATTCATTAGATGATGAATTTCATTCGCCTGACAGTGATGTTCAGCCGCTCCGCTGTGCGCGCCAACCTCGCCCATCTGCCTGTCAAGCCTGTCAGTCCACACTCAGGGCTAACAGCGGCTCTCATTCACGATTCATCTTCCAGCGCGTCTCCTGCTGATCAGGCTGCTGATTGAAATCAGGCTCAACACAACGCTGGCCAAGGTGAAGGGGAAAACGTTGACGCCTATTTTTGGAATTAAAAAGTAGTTTCTCCACTGTAACAAGTTGCGTGACATGCTTGTCTCTGCTACAAATTTGTTTATTCTGAAGGTATTGCTGCAACTCTTGCTGTTATTTAATTCGTGATGCAGATTTATTGTCAGATCAATGACGAAAACTCACTCTAAATGTGATGTAAACTATCTATTTGAAAACATTGGAAGAAGCATTCAGCGAACTCTACTCTCATCAGTTATTTACCGATGCCAATGAGTGTTAGCAGGGAGATATGGAGTCAATATTCACCTTCTCATAATGAATCTTAGCTTGTATCTTCCTCGTCCATAATGGTTGTGTGAAGTTTGCAGATCTCACAGTCTGTCAAACACTCTCTCCTGCTTTACACTCTTCACGCTGTGACAGAGGTGTGTCAACCAATATTACTTGCAAACAACATAGTTCACGTCTCATCATCACTATAGATATATATATATATAGAGAGAGAGAAATAGAAATCAATAAAGACGTGTGACATTTAATGTTGTCTATGTCATCATATAAGGTGTTTTGTGGTGGTGACATGCTGCTTCGCCTACCACTGAAACAAAATCATCACCCAGTATTCCAGTCATTCCTCAAAAGATTCAAATAAAATAAATAAGTAAATAGTCACCTTGGTTTCCCTGCCTATCGTGAGTATTGCTTAGTTGTTCCTCCATGCAAACTACACCACTCAGCATTGGAAACAATAAGTCTGGGCAAATGCCTGATTCCTTTTTTTTTTTTTTTCAATGTAAAATATCTCTCTTTATTTTGTTTGTGATAGTCTTAGCAATATTAGAATATTTGATGCTGCTAATAAGGTAACATTATTGTTCAATATCCCCAGGATGTTACGACTGCTGCCTTCCAATATCCTGCATCTGTTTAATAATGCAACGTCTTGAGAAATTAATAATCTTTATGAACTGGGTTTTAAAGACTGGGTGCATGATTCTATTCTCTCCGTCGATGCCACAGCGCTAATGCAGCCTCGATGCTTGCTCAGGTCTCACCCCACTCTGCCTCCACATTTCTCTCCGCTGTGGCCCTTTAAAAAAAACAACGTCTTTTGTTTCCTGTTACTAAAAAGTTATGGTATGGTTTCGGGTCGGCCTCAATGGTAGCGCGGCATGTGCAAGAGAGACTAACCATCTTGTCTGTTCGTGTGATGTTTCTTCATCGCCTGTCTGCCACAGGTGCCTCTTTTATTGTTAGTTTGGTCCTCTTAACGCAATGGTTCCCATCGGGGTGTGAATGAAATTTTAAGCTAAACAGACAGTTAATATGGACTCAGCCTTTACAATGCACTGAT
This sequence comes from Synchiropus splendidus, assembly GCF_027744825.2. NCBI lineage: Eukaryota > Metazoa > Chordata > Actinopteri > Syngnathiformes > Callionymidae > Synchiropus > Synchiropus splendidus. Next base: position 6,146,097 of record NC_071339.1, read on the forward strand.
GCCCGAGCAAAGGTTGCTGTGGCTCTCAATAACACAAAGTTTGCGTAATTGCCTATGACTGTTCTAGCCAGTTACCTTACAGCAGGTGGGTGGCATAACTCGGAACACGTTTTTAACCAGCCGTCTCCGTTCACAGCTGTAGCTCCAGACTTCTCTAACAGCCAACTGAGAAGCCAGACGCTGGTGAGAATGGGCGGGGACGTGCTCATCGAGTGCAGACCGAAGATGTCTCCTTGGGGTGCGATCCTGTGGCGAAAGGGCAGCGAGCCACTCGGAGAGAGCAGCAGGTAATTCAGTCCGTTTTGTCTTTGCTTGCACTTATGCTTCCCGAGTCATCGTGAGAGCGGTCGGATGACATGATATAACAAGCTTTATAAGTGATGGGGAAAGAGTGGTCGGGTGCTCCACCCCGATAATCGGATGGGAGGACCAATGAACGGACTGGTTTGGAAGCAATGATGGATAAACTCCGTCTCTTTCACAACTTGAAAAGTGAATAAAAATAACACTGGCTGTCGCCTCTGAAAACATCTTGCAGCTAAACTTCTGAGCTGAGACGATGAGTGACTTTCTATTTCATCTGAGGCAGCCTTACCAAAGTCAAATACTTCAGGGGGTTTTGAAGCGACACCTGATGATCACACTCTTCTGTGTTGGTCCACAGTTCTAATTTCGTACTTCTCACCTCAACGGGGGAGATAACAGCTCCACAAAAATCTAATTATTAAACTTCTCACAGTTCTAGAGAGACCCAGAGGTGCACTGAGTGACACGTGTGATTTCTGTTTTTTTGTTTTTCATTGTTTGTGTGTCTGAGTGAAGTGTGAAATCTGGCCCAGTGGCCCCGTGGCAGACAGGGGTCACCTATTGGGTGTCGCCAGTCTCGCATGACTCGGCTCTGACAGCAGGCCTGTGTGCTCAGTGTCTTGCCAGGCTTTGCATATACACAAAGCAGTGTTGTTGCTTGTCAAACAAAGTGGCGAGAGCAAAAATTTGCATAGTGGTTCCACTGTTGACACCCTTCACTCGCCCTTGCGGCACGCACCCACACCTTCCCAGATGTTTTTTTTTTTAATTTATTTATGTATTTTTTTCCACCTTGAGCCTATATTGACTTTTTACAAATGTATTGTTACAAATGTATGTTAAAGTCCAACATTATTTTTTCTTGTTTTTTGGATACAGAATCTGTGATTTTTACTTGTGTTGTGTTTTTTTGTTGTTTTTTTTTCAATAACACAACATAAAATATTGAGAGTTGTCTTGTTTATGTCATCTCCTCTATTGTACTGTGCATTTGGTCAAAATAACTTTCTTTGGGAGACAACCTGAATGAAGGAGAGATAATATATGGTAGCAATTTAATTTAGTGTTCCAAAAGAATATTGTTGAAACTCAAACATGAAGAGTGAAGAGTCGCCCTTGACACAGACGTGCCTTTAACCCAGCTGAAGTACTGCAAGTGCAACCAATATTCGTGGTGCATTGCATTTGACATACTTGGCAGTGTGAGAGCGAGATGTCGCACCCAGCTAAAATGCTGCCACGGGTCACTTCGGAGCATCGGGGGCCAAGAGTATTAAGGTCAGTCTGGTTGAGCTGTGGTGACAACATGAGAGGCTTTTTGACGGCTGCGCTTTAACCTTTCGTGGCAACAAGCCACGTTTAAATGTAAATGGCACGTCGTCTTTTACGACCCAAGTTCATATACAGACTTTTTCTAATGTGTATAACAGCTGTGGATTTTTGTCTGTGCGGGCCATCTGTGATGGACCAGCTATTATTGTCAAGCCTGAGCTAAAGAGCTTTACTTTTTTTGAATGACATAGATTTATAATTTGTGCTTCCTGTGTTTTGGCTCATATACACTACAACTGATAGCAATGGTTGAGATGTCAACTTGTGTGATCGTGGAGTGCACTTAGTGATTTACATGACTAAAAATGTGTGAGAAAGTGTGACGTGGCACACGCTCGGATGTGGACACTTGAGCCACCGCCAGCATAAGTGCTCAGTATTGAAGGGTAGATGAGCTTTCATGAAACCGTGTCCTGATTTTCAGAGGCCACCAGATGGCGCTGTCTGCTGTAAAATGTTTGGACTTGAACCACTAATTCACTGAAACCTCACATCAACCAAGAGTGCCATCCAGTGGCCTCCGAAATTTAGGGCACTGTTTCATTTCTGTTTCATGATACCTCATCTACCCAGGCACTTCATTGTTGTATGCGCAACACAGACATAGCAGTAGAGTTTGGATCAGCCGCTTCATCCCCTTCTTCTATCAGTGTTGGGCATGGCTTTATATCATCACTCATCCTTTGAGCTAGTGAAAAGTTGAATTTCCTTTTTGCGACTCATGTTGGTGTACGTATTTACACCTGTATGCAGAGATGCAGAATCTTCTGTGAACCCCCCTTTGCTCAAGATTAATTGCCGTAATTGCATTAGCACTCTGCTGTGGCTCTGGCACGCCGTGTCACCAGCGGGGTAATCTATCTTCAGAGCAGCAGCCCTCCTCTCTCTCCTGCAGGAGACCGGTGGAGGGAGGGGATGTCTTATCTAGCCCAGACAAGCCTGCAGGGACGAGGTTTAGATGACATCAGCTGGAACAAAGCAGCTGAGAGTGCAGTGCCCAGCTGGTCCTGCTGATCAGGGTGGAAGCGGCCTGCGTCAGCCCACGAAACTCGCCTTTTCAATAAGTCACTTGTTGAAAGATTGAAGTTGTTTAGATGGACTCGATCAGCTGTCATTCCAAACGATGCCACAGGATGTGCGGATGTCCCCATGGCGCCCCCTCCTGCATTAAACATTGTCTTTTAAGGCGCTGAGTGTTTGTCTCACTCCTCTTTGGCAGTCGTGCAAGTGTTTGTTGCCCGATCGTTCAGTCCACACAGAAGCTGTTTATCCCTCACGGGAGGATTTGGGAGGCTTCAGGCGTAGCTGGGACAAATCTTCCTATTGTTTTCATAAAAACTGGATCCATGCGTCGCGTTGAAGATCCTTTATTTACTCTGAATCAGAGAGCGAAAGAGCGAAAGGCTTGTATTCTGCACTGACCAGTACAATCTCAAACTGATTTCATCATGGAACGCTAAAACACAAAGAAGTGCAACTCAATGCGTCTTGTGTGCTGTTTGCTAAGGCCTTTGTTTTGTTATGGTGAGCTGGAAAAGACATCCATCACAAGTCACCAGTGTAGCTCTACAGTAACAACAGCAGTCTCCTGAGTTACCCTCATTGCCTATGGTTATATGTGAGCAAATTCAATGGATTATTTTGGAATTCAATTTTTGACACTTGTAATATAAATTCAAAGAATTTTCAGGGTAACTGCCACAATTTTTTTAAATGTGACGAAGCCACTGCACCAAAAATAAAGAAAAAGAGAAGAAAAAAAAACAATAGAACAGAATGCAGATGAAGTGATAGCGACACCGAGAGGAACATTTTGTCATTTACTGAACTCTTCCTAGAAATGCGCAACTTCAGTGCAACAGACTTCAGTTTCCGCAAATAACATAACGTCACGTTCATGCCCACCTCCATGATGTGTTCTCCTTTGATATATCCACTTCTTTTTAAGGCCAACAAATCTTATTATTGTAGTTTATGTAACTTCCAGACAAACCTTTTTCATTCTTTGCCTCAACTTGCTTCATAACAACAATATTTTCTTCTCTTTTCACATTTTGGAGCACATTTGTTTTGTTCTGCATTTAGTTTATGACAAACTTTTATACCACAAGGCACGTCACGTTCATGCCCACCTCCATGATGTGTTCTGCTGTGATATAGCCACTTTTTTTTTAATGTGTTTGACCCCATGAGATTTCATCACTTTTTTGATGGCGTCTCATTTAAGCGCTGGCGGTGCGCCACGCTAATTAATATGTGGCGGAAACCCTTTCTTTATATTCAAATTAAGGCCTCTGTCATGAGCAGCAGAGCTTTTTTCACCAATTCAAGTGTGACTGGTTTTATGATCCAATATTTTGTTTTATAACCGTGATATATTTTCCACAGCTGCCTTTTCAGCATCCACCTATCACATCAGGAAATTGAAAGATGCAAAGATATTCATCCTGCTGGTAGTTGATTTGATGCATATCGGCAGAATATCGCTTCTATGCTTCTGAAACGCCTCCCAAAGGACCTGATGGACTTAAAGATTCCATCCGACTCAGGTATCCATGGCAATCTCTTTTAGTGTTTTTATCCCAAAAGGTCATTCATCAAAAAAAGATAGTGGATATCATAATATGATGTAATCGCTGGACTCTGTGTGTGTGGATAAAGAACGACTGGAATATAAAGATAAAGCCTGCAGCTGGCTCAAACCCTGTGGGACCAGAGATTGTGAATGGATTTGACGGCTTATAGGGACAGTGATTTACATATATGGTCGGGGAAGCTTCTATCGCCGAAGTGAAAGACGTTGTCTTTGTGAGACGCAGAAGCTCATGAACGACTGGTCTTCTCAGATAAATCACCATTCATTAAAGTACTACTGCGGGTGAGAACTTGAAACCAAAATCACCGCCTCCATCTTTTCTGCTGTCACTTACCCCAAATTGCACGGTGGACTCTCATTTCAAGTCTTTTAAAAGATGATACAGTCGCAACACTTTCTTCCACTAAAAGATTTCCTCCTGATCGTCTTATCACACCCGCTGGAATGGTGACACCTTTGAACGCACGGAGTCGTGTTCCAGCGCCAAAACAGATTCTTGCTCTTGAGTGACATCTTTGAACAAGTTGCATACTAGAAGCTTGTTACCAAGGTAACAGTCGTTCAAAGTTTTACGAGCTTCCTTTTCCCTCAGAGTAATTGCTTCAAGCACCCACACACGTATAGCGACGCTACTATGATGCCTGCTTCTCGGAGAGGGTCACGACATTTTTTTTTGCATTCTTTGGTAAAGGCTATTTGCGTGTTTCACGTTTAGATGAGCCTCCTGTCAGATGTGTTACCTGGCATTCTTTTATTTATAACAGAAAAAAATGAGATGAATATGATAATAAATGTGGGCGTGAGTGGGTGGCTGGGAAGGTGGGTCAGAGTTCTGGGCTTTTCATTTGCTTGTTAGAAAGGGTTTAATATTGTCAGTGATTACGTCTGTCAATGTGTCTGTGGATCAGTCACTAAGTCCAGCATATCTGCGTCTTTCTGATGGGGCTGAGTTCAGTTCGTAGTTCAGTAATCTGTTTCTATTTAAGCTTAGGAGAATATTGCAAGGTGAATATGCAAGTCCAAAGGTGAGTCACTAGATAACCATGTACTGTAGGTAGGCTGACAGCACAGTCAGCTGACAGACTGGTTGATAAGCCTCTAGGTTTTTAATTTAGATAACGTTGTACTCCAAAGAAATGGCCAACTGTTTTGTCTCTAAAAAGAAATACAGTGGTACCTCGGTTTTTGAACGTCCCGGACTTCGAACAAATCGAAGTTCGAACAAAAATTTTGAGATTTTTTTGCATCAGCTGACCCTCGACGCGCTTTTGTGTGTTAAAAAATGTCTCCAAAATGGGGTGCGAAGTATTTCACAATTACGTCAAAATTCATTTTTATTTTATTACTTTTTCAATTGTATCACAGACTGACATGTGTTTCTGTCTTGTAAGAAACTATCTTGTAAGTTTCTGGTCAGTGTTAGTTCTAAATTAAAAAAAAAAAATAGATTTAGGCAAATCTTATTATTGTAGTTTATGTAATTTCCAGACAAATCTTTTTCATTCTTTGCCTCAAATTGCTTCATCACAACAATATTTTCTTCTCTCTTCACATTTTGGAGCACATTTGTTTTTTTCTGCATTTAGTTTATGACAAACTTTTATACCACAAGGCAAACTTTTGACGGTTTACGGGCATCAATAAAGTTTTGAAATGAGATGTCATGTTTGCCGTTAGCTTTGTTAGCTCTGTGGTGCAGACAGTTTTTTGTGTCACCGACAAGGAACAGTCTATCATTCTGTCGTGAAGGTGAGCGTTCAAGCAGGGCATCAGGTTTGAAAACAACCAGTTACGAATTAGGCTGCTTTCATTGCTGTGAACGTGTGGGAAGAGGAGTAGCATGTGGAGCCCCGCTGTGACTGCCGAGTGAATCGACGCATCAGCATAGATCTATAGTGCTGTGACCAAATCCATTTTCATTGCCTCACATTCATGATTTAATCTCATCATATTGCCCATCTGTATTTCCTGTATTTTATCTTTTTTCTGCTGTTGAAGCTGAAGAGCTTTTTTACCTTCACGAATGGATGCGTCGACAGGATTTGACTCTTATGACGTCATCCATTCACGTTTCCAGTTGTCACGTAGTGCAACACGGCTCTGAATTTGAATTCAGTTTTTTGCTTATTTAGTGTTCGAATTCATCAGACCCATCTTTTCATGCTGCCTATTTATGATAAGTCCAGACTCTTGTCTGTGGCTCTTCAAGTGAGTAACTTGCTCAGTGGTGAGCATGGATGTTTGGCCAGTAGGTACAACAGCATGTTGCTATGTCATGAGACGGCTGATCACTTGTCAGTTTAGCTGGCAGGTGCGCATGGAACGTGGGTAGAAGGGCAAACACTTTAATAGTGCAAGTATAAATCCAATGAATCTACAGCTAGTTTTGCTCTCCTGCTTCCTTCCCCGAATACTTCCTTTAACTGGAGGCCGATCCACACTCGTGATTGGACGTGAATCTGTGAGCTGACTCGAACTACAGCTCTCGCTGGCTATTAAAAAAATAACTTTGGCAGCTTGACGTGCTAATAAGGAAGTATTTTTGAATTCGCATTTACATCTGTTCTACTGAACTTCACCGGGGAAATTGGCCTGAATGTCAACACCTGCTTGCGCTCACACTTTTAGTTTCCTAACTGAGAAATCTAACTCAGAAAAAGGTCAAGGCAATTCAGCGTGTTACTTATTCACCCCGATCTATTGACACGGTGGTTTAAAAAGCAAGTGGTGGTGCACGAATCAGTGAAGGCGGGAAACCTCTAATGTTCCCTGACTCATTCATGGCTCCTGGCAGTTTTTGATATCATCTGATGTGTGTTTATGGCTTGAGGTTGTTGACGTGTGAGGTGTGGGTGATGAAGTGACGAGTTTATGAGTTATAGACGAATAGAGAAAACACCAGGAGGTTTCAGTGTGTGTGGACGGGATGTCTGTCAGCCTTGTCGGATCTGTGGTGGAAACTCCGGTTCAGAAAAGTAATCTGGCCCACTCATGGAAAAGTGTGGCGTTTCTAGTGGTGGTTGAATCAAATGCAATACACTCATGAAAACCTCCATATCAAAATGTGAGTTGGAAATAATGTCAGAAATCCCATTTAAACTCTTTTGTATATTTCTATGTGAAAAATATTTGGCAATTTGTTATCAATTCCAGAGTGAAACTTGTGTAGAATTCTCAGAATACTTGAGAATGCTTGTTGACAAACAAAGCATATAGTTCCCGGAAGTAGAGAAGAAGAGAAACCGCCATCTGTACCAGGCTCTCGGTTCTCAGTAATTTTGCAAAATCAGATTCCTTCGTGCACTGTGGGCTCCATATTTGTTTTTGTGCGGCTAGACACATCGGCAGCAAGACTCACGTTTGATTGGTCGATGACTTAATTCCACAACATTTGCCCCTTAAAATGCAGATAACAGAGTTTCAGGGGGTTCCAAGCTCAAATTTTCCTGGAGGGTGCTTCTACCGCGCCGTATAGGGCTCACCAAATACAAAACTGGGGAGCCCAAAAATCCTCGCTAAAAGCCTGATCCATTACCTTGCAGAGAATATTGTTTTATTTGAGTTATTCATATTTGCGTTTTGTTGAATCCATTTGAATTGTACGGAGCCCCGGATGTGACTTGCATGACTTTTTCTTTTTTGTTTTTATCCCGAGAAAACAGTTATCTCTACATAATTTTTGTCTCAAGATAACTGTTATCTTGTGATAATTAGTATCTCCAGATAATTTTTATCTCAAGATACAATCGTAAATGTCAGCGTAAGTGTACATTTGTATACATCCACCTGTAACCACTGACTCTCCCATGACTTTGTAACTGTTCGTCAAAGTTGTCAATCACCGTCTGCAAGTTAGAATATAGCCGACGGCAAACACTCTGATCAAGTGGCTTCTTCTCAAAATAATACCAGATGTGTCTAAGCTGTATGTATTGGCATTAATATGCAAGACTTTATTATTTTTTTATTCTGAGATAACTGTTATCTTGTGATAATTTTTTATCTCGGGATAAAAAAAACGCATGTCACTTCGCGGGATGTGTAATACGTATAGCTGAGCCACATATGGTATTATTTTGAGTAGATGGCACTTGATCAAAGTGTTAAAAGCGCACTGACTTGCAAACAGTGACAATATCGACGAACAGTTACAAAGCCATGGGAGACATAGTGGTTCCAAGAGGCTGTATACAAAATGCTTTGCCAGAGAGGCAGCTACGCATGCGCTGACATTTACGATTGTATCTTGAGATAAAGATTATCTCGAGATAACTGTGATCTCGAGGTACGAATTATCACAAGATAAAAATGATCTCGAGATAATTGTTATCGCGGGATGAAATAAATAAAATCATACATCTCACATGCAAAAAAAATAAACACATGCATGTCACTTCCAGGGCTCCGTAGAATTGCATTGAATTGAAATGACTGTTCACCCTGTGCTGCAAGCGATTTTTTTTTTTTGTTTGTCAGAATTTCTTCAGAATAGTGTGGACCACGATTCAATTGTTGCATAGCAGATTAGTATGACCTGTTACCAACTTGTAGTCTACAGAGATAGCTTCAAGTTCCCGTAGTCATGTCATCTTATCTCTCTATAATGTTACATACCTCTCTAACTTTAATAGCGTGAATCGGCATGTCTGTCACGTAAATGAAGAGATGTCTCGCAGTAGCAGAGTGATCTCAATTTATAGGCCCATCTGCTCCGCCAGACGCACTCTAGAAAGAATCCGCGTCAGGAGAACCGCAAAACTGTAGAGGAGAAGAAGCTGCGCACTTTGCATTAATTGAGTGCGCTGTATTTCCATGATCTCTCTGCTTTGTTTCAAGGAGAATTTAACACGCCGCTCATCTAACATCTCCGTGTGTAATGTCATGGAATGAATCAGCAGAGCATGGAAACAGGTGCACCTATAAAGTAGGTGATTTAATGGTCTCTCAGAACGGACAGGTCCTCCCACTGCGTGCTGTTTCATTTATCCAAAACATTGTTTATGGCGTTTAAATGTTGCTTCATATTTTTCGCCGTCATCACATCTCTAATTTCCTCGTTTGACTCTAATTGAACATCTGCTGGTGGAGTGGGCTCTGGCTCTCGGTGGACTTCGGCGGTGGAGTGAGGGAACGGTGCCAGACTTGAATGCTGAAAGCTTATGAGTCCGGAAAGACTTTATTCGTGACATGGCCACAAGGAAATGATTTAAGGGCTTCGACACTGACAGCAGACGACTGCCTTTCATTTTCGTCTCGTGTCGCTGTGGTCCGTGTCCTCGCAGAAGTGAAGAGCAAACTGAGGATTAGTGTTTTGCTGCTGTGGCTGGCAGCTGCAGACAACACCCAGCGCTACTCGCATGCAAGGTCTGCATCGCAGATTAAATGTTTTATTTATCCAAACATGTCTGAGAGGTGCACAGGACAGAGAGGCTGCTGTGAACGTGCCACAGAAAGTCATGCCAACATCAATGATATATGTTTGTAACCTGCATCTAACCACCAAAGTGGCCCATTTTATTACACAGAAACAAATATGTCTCTTTTCTAAAAATGAATGAGGTGTTTTCATTTTCTCCATTTTTCTGTCTGTCTTTCCATCCATCAGTAGGTCAGAAGGTAATAGTCTTTCCCTGGGATGCTCCTCCTAAACCTCAGCATTTTATTAAGTCACTAAAATAAATCCACTGTCATGACTTTCTCAAAAACTTTCTGAAGCCTTGATATTGAGTTAACAAGGACAGAATATGGCTCTCTCTCGCTCTGTCCCGCTCTCTCACTCTTCGTGTTGTCCGGCCAGCAGGTTATCGACTTCTCAGGCCGTAGAGTCGGGAGCAGAAAGAACCACAGAAGTACTGGGGCCAGATCAGCATCAGCATAACCATAGTATCATCGCTTCAACATTGCTTAACATGGCTTGGCATCAAATTATTCAAAGTACAGACACATTAAATAGAGACTGGATTGAGGGTGTTCCTAGTACCTGATACACATTGTTATACACACACGTCCATATTTGGTATTGTAGGCTGTTCGATCACTGGAAGTGTCTCCTCTACTTTTGACCAGAGTTCAAGGTACTTGGCTGGAGGAACTTCAGGTAACACTGAAAAAACAAACAGTATCCTATTGAGACCCAAAGGAAGCCATCTTAGGTGGATTTGGAAACTTGGCTGAACATTCTGTTCGCACAAAAGTGAATGTTATATTTAAACTGACCAAATACAGTGTGAGCACATATCGATCTTTCATTCTGTTGGAGCTAGGAAACAGATTATCATTTAACTAACTGTTGTTAAAGACATGGTAAATTATTCTCTAACATTGGCATAACTTCTGTTTCGCAAAAAGGGATCTCATCTCGGCAACATTGTTCTAGGACAGTGGTTGGGCCGCCAGCGCCTCCTGGAAGGCCACGAAAAGTATTTTTGTTTTACACCTCTGGGCCATGAGGGCCGTGAGATGCTCAGTTTTAATACATTAGCCACGTATGGTGGCAGTAGTGTGCCACTGAATTGACTTGACAGCTGCAAATCTGTGATAGTTACCAACTATGGAGAAGTTCTGGAAAAGAAAAAATAAAGAAAGTGATGGTGCCACCAACAATAAAAACTGTTCATGAAGTCACCTTTTGAAGCAGTTCTGAAATGGCAAACCTTATATCTTCTTTGGAGTTTAAATAACTTAAATAAATTCCATTTTATGATATTTAGACATGGTTTTATTATACTTATCTTATTCAGAATTGTATTCAGTTTTTCCATTTTTTTTAACAGTTTGCATCAAGTTATTTTTTTTTGTTTGTTTGTTTTTGTTACAAAGGAATTGTACCGAAGTTATTGATTGCCTAGTAGTCAACCTAAAGTAACAAGTATATATAGACCTCTCGTGCCCTTTTTCCTCTCTTATCAGTTCTGCTCAAATACATTTAGATATCTAATGGGGTATTTATTTGAGTTGCTCTGAGAATCGTTCCCCGGCCTGCAGCGCAGCGCTCACAAGCCTGCAGCACGTTTTGCCATTTGCTGGTACTCGCTCTGCTCATGTGTCTAAACTTGGGACTGCCACCATCCTGACTATCTGCTGTGGTGGTTATGACACGACTTTGAATCCCTGTCCAGGAACTGAACTTTTTTTAACCATTGGCTGGTTCCGTACTGTTTTAAACATGGCGATGCCCACTCTGCGGCATTCGCCGTGACCTGTGTGACCAACAGCGCAGCAGTGCAATAGAAATCAATAAAACTCTTCAGGACAGAATGACATTTGTCTATTTTGGAGTTATTCTCCTTACAAACAACAGACCATTGTTTATATAGCGTCCACCATGATGTGCTTTAGACTGAATGTAGACATGTGAGGAAGGTGTTGGTGAAATTCCCCAAAAGTAATTTGGGCAATGCTTGGAAGTCAACTTGCATGGGCAGCAATGTCAACAACAGCACCCATGTCCCGAGAAACCTCCACCAACTCTGCTGTGACAAAGGGTACCGTGGCCAACCTTGAGATGCTCTCATTCCAGAGTGTCTTGAGTCGACCCAGTGTCTTGAGACACCTCACCAGGGAGATGTCCTATAAGGATCCTGGAAATTCCTTCACCAGCTTATTGGAGCAATTCAAACTTGTGCTTTTCCCAGATGACTGAGCTTCTGTCCTGAAGTAGAGTCCATTCGTTCTCTCATTCAACTCTTCATTTACTTTCATTGTAGTTTGAAGCACAATAGCTCATCGACCGGTTACCTTTCAGCTCAGCTCTTTTTCCACCATAACACAGCGACAAAGACTCCTCTTTGCGAGAGCTGCCATTTGTGAGCGACATCTCAGCCAAATGAGGTGAAGTAAATCTAGCAATGCCTTTGTGGTAGCTGAATGATAATCACTGAAGGACAGACGCATAATTGGCTGACTGTCTAGTGGCATTCGGGATGTCAGTCGCCGTCACAGACATGAATGGATTTTGTTGTCGTATGTGGAGTCCATCATAATGATCTGTTGCTCAGTTTACCTCTCAGCCAATATGGGCGAATTTGATCCATCACTTTTGACTGTTTTAATACATTTTTTTAAAAAAGGATGTTTTCATGAAGGATCAGCTGCTGACTAGACTCAAATAAATCCCAGGCCAGAGGTTAAGTGAATCCAGAGATGTTTCCTGAGATTAGGTCAGAACCCTCTTTTACGGTCTGTATGCCACAAACATCCTTTCCAGGATTATTTTTATCAGCGCGACGGCGGCTGATATCATTTTTCAAAGTGGGAATATGCCGGCGCAGCACCAGTAATCCATCTTGGTAGCTGTGACAATTTCCTGTGGAACACATGTGTGCTCTTTATTCCTGAAGGGATACCTCAGCCGCAGCAGAGAGGAGATGAATATCTGGTGAGGAGCAGGACAGCAATTTGTGATTAAAGGAATCCTGTGGAAGTACATTGCGGAACCCCCCTGTGGCCACCTTGATAAAGTCGCTTTTCTCACAATGTAATTATCAACAGAATCCCTTCATGTTTTCCAAGTGAGAATTAAGGCGGTGGAGAAGCACCACCGTCCTCGATCCTAATCGAAAAAAGATTACGTGGCAAGGTTTACCGACGGCCCGGCTATAAATACTTCCCTTAACAAACACGCTTGTGCTGTTGCTTTATGTCAAACTCTTTTGTTTCCTCTGAACTTCTTTTTCCTTTCTCAAATGTTTCTTTACATTTTAGGTAAATGGTTTGTACTGACTTGTTGCCGGTTCAGTTTTGAGTCTTGCTCGCTTCACCACACCTGATGAACATTAGTCATTCTCACTGATTTGGCGAGCACTGAAATACCAACTTTCACGAATGATCAATGAGGAAAAAAACACGGCCAAATAAATCATGTGACGCCGTGGCAGAGGAGGGAAGGGCCTCATGTAAGAATATGGTAATACCCACAGGAGCTGTAACGTGTGCCACGTTTTACACAGTAAGAGATTAATGCTTCTGCTGCTGCCCAGCACCCGCGTTACTGGCTCCTGTGTTTATTTATAGCAAATCTATTGTCCTGGTCTTCAGAGACGAGTCGCTGCATTTTAAACTTTTCCTGAGCCAGTTTCCCCGGATGTCATTTGCCACGTGTGATGAATACATAAGCATGAAATTGTAGCGTGACTAAATGTTAATGGTTATTGCTGCATTTATGAGTTTGAACTGTCAGCTACACACCCTTGTAAAAGAAAATTCTAAAAAAATAAATAAATAGATAGGCCAGAACAATACGATCCCTTGTTTGGTGAGCAGACATGGCGACATCAAGGGGTCCTGTCTACAAAATCTTTACACTACACTTCTGTTGCTCAATCCACACGCAAGGTTTCGTGAAAGTTTTGTTCATAAGATAAGTTGTTCTGTTTCTTCTGCTTGACTCGAGTCAGCGAGTAAATTCTCCTTGTTCACATGATGCTCAAAGATGCTCTCCTATTGAGACGTGAGTGCTAATGCAGCGAGCATTTAATCTCAACTGAACTACAGTACAATGAACGTGCCGTACCATAAAACCGAGCATCAATAGCCAGATCCGTAGAAGACTGTTCTGACGCACTACCTTCCTGATCTGATTGTAAACAAACTGGTCCCTGCAGAGAACATTTTTCCATGTTTACATAGCTGCATTTTGCTTCGTATGAGGTTTCATTTGGTTCGAGCTGAATCGGGCCATATGATGTTCAAAGACGTGTTCACGTGCAGCATCAAGCAACAAGTGATTCCTTGTTTAATGTGCATGTCTCCTGACTATTGTAACCCAAAGCAGTTTTGACTGTTGAAAGTCATGGAAACTTCCTCCAGAACATGCTTTCGAACCCTGTTTTGCATGGAGGATGGACACACTGGCGTCAGTTGCGAGTGCAAGGTAACCTGAAAAGCAGCAGTGAGTGGCAGAGTACTCTGATTGTTAATGTTTATAACTGAATAATATAATAAGAATTAGGCATTTGCTGTGCAACTTCATGGGCACATTCTCAATACCGACGGTGGCATGATGGTTATGCCACGAACAGCTATATTCCTGCACTCTTCAATGATACTTTTATTCAAACGCAAGTAAAACATGGCGGTTCCTTGAAGAGTGAAGCCAGGGACAATCAATCTTATTGGTGCTCAAAACTTCATAAACCCAGGTGGGACGACACAGTGTTTACATTTGAAGCCAGTTATTGTCTCCTTTTCTTGTTTATTTTGTTCATGAATAACTAAAAAAATGACAAATAAAAATCTGTCCTTTAAAGTGGGTCACCCAGTGATTGAACTAAACACAAGGACTGGCTGTTAATATACAGTGGAACTTCGGTTCTGGACCACAAGCCGTTCCAGACGGCCGTTCGAGAAGCGAATTGTTCGAAATCTGAATCATTTTTTTCCCTTACAATGAATGGAAAAAGAACTAATGCGTTCCAAGCCTTAAAATAGTCTTTTGTAGGAGTGAATGTAGAGTGTCTGCTGCAGGTGCGCTGTTCCTCTATGTGTGTGGCCGCTGCATGTGGGAGGGGTTGCCGAGTGAGTGACGTCTCTCCAGAAGTGAAGAGGTGCCCGGTGCGTGTCCAGCTCTGAATGTGCGCTTCTGTGCAGTTTGGCTGTGACAAAGTCATAAACCAAGTAACACTCTGTCTGTCTGTGAGAGCGAGCACCTCCCCTGTGACACTCTACCACGGTCCAGTGCGGAGACAGGGTTTTACACCTCAATATGAAGAAAAAACAGTCAGTAAATGTAGCTAACGGGACACGTCTGCATACAGAGGCTGCGTTATACACAATAACAAAGCGCGTTGTGGGTCAGCTGATCGGTCCGCGCGCGTTATGTTTTTTCCAGCTTTTTTCGGGGGCGTTCGAGTTCTGGATTTTCGTTCGAAATCAGAAGTAAAAAATCTAGAAATTTTTGTTCAAACTCCAATTAGTTCGAAGTCCGGGACATTCGAAAACCGAGGTTCCACTGTATTAGGAGACTGGATTTGGACTGGATAAGTGCTCCCTTGTAAGAAGCTCTGTGTCTGACGTGTTAGTAATGGTATATTGGAAGGTTTTCTGATGAAGAGATGCACATATGGCCACCGCCTTCTTTGTCACCAGTCAGAAAATCAATACTTGTTTTTATCTGAAAGAATTAAAGACTCAAGAAAAGTCATATTATTTTGTCATTTATTACTCTTAATAGCAGTTACCTTTTAAAGAAACACATTTTTTGCCGTCAATACCTCTTCGATAGCCGGTCGTATTTTCACTCTGGAAGAAACAGTCAATCCCATGACTCTTCTGGAGTAAATCTGCCTGAATCCAAGTGCGCTGAACAGTGGGTGCACAGCTGGCCGCTCCCTGAGCGCCGTGTTCCCTGTGGGATTTACATAAGTTTGCCTGATTATTTAAAGCCGCATTAAATACAGACCCGGCCGTCCCAACAATATGAAAATAACAAGCAAGTCATTTTTATCTTGCCGCTGCGCTGTGATCGTTCGTCGCAGCTAATGATCCGTGCGACAGGCTGGGATTCATGGCTACACGGCTGAGTATAACAAAAATCAATATCAATTACACCTGTATTGGAGAAATGTCAGAGGTAAAAGCTCAGGTGTCTCAGCTTCGGCGTGCACGACCAACAACAACAACCAGGATGAGAGGCATCAGGAGGCCAGCTGGCCTCTAATTGTTCTTCCTTTTTTGGCTCAGATAAGCAGAAGGTGTGGTTCCTGAAACGCACCTGAGAATCTTCAGAGCTGCACTCAGCAGGTTTAGGCATCCAGGGTCTGTGCTGCACAGCTGGATCTGATTTATATGGCTGACAAGGCCGTATAACACACTCAACAGGGACCTATCTTGCCGGGGACCCTTGACTCTATTCATCATGCCCCTCCTCTCACATATGCATTTCATGTCCCTTACACACAGATTAACTCATGAATAAGGTCACCACCTCCAGTCTCCTTTCAAACCTCTGCTTGGACATGTTCTCTGTGCCATCCACAAACAATTATTGAGCTGCTTAAGCAGATATTAAATTTCATTATTTTCTCATTACCGCGCCATTGAATATGAATTTCCTGTAAGTGTGTGATCATTATTACAGACGACTGAGATATTCAATGAATATAAATGTCAAGTATCTTATCTCAAGTTGTGGGGCATTCATGCGTGTTTCAGTAGCAGTAATCATAAGCCACTCTACTGGAACTTCTGTCACAATCTTGCCTCAATCCCTTTTGTTTGTAAACTGCCGGCCCTCAGGAAGTAAATCCCCTGCATCCGTTCAGTTTGTCTCTCGTGTCAGCCAACTATAATTGTATTGTGTGAACCTGCACAGGGGGCTCAGATATCCTTGTGGGTCCTTCAGTGGGTGAACTTTTCGAAGGTGGTGGTGATCCCAAGCTTGACACCAATGGTCACATAGAGGAGAGCCGTGACCATGGTCTTCCTCCGATAACAGGAAACTCAACTCCAAAGATTTGTCAGTAGGGATGGGCGATAACTTATCGTACACCATATACCGCCAAACACAATTGCCAGGATGACAATTCTGCATCCCACGATAGTTATCTTGCCAGTTATCAGTTAGGGACCGTCATCAAATTTTCAAGAAATCTTCAATAAGACAATGAAAAACATTTTAGGAGAGAGAATTGTGAAACGTTTTTTCATCACACAAGACAAAGGACTGACAGTTTGTATCATGATTTGGAGAATCGAATATGACTATATGATCATTTATTCACATTATTTCTAATATTTCTTCAATTCCATCCAGGAAATGTGTCCAGACTGCTCCATAGTTAAAGTCAACTGTTAAGAGACATGTGACACAGCAGACAGACGGCTCAATTTAACCCCTAAATAAAGCTGGCAGAGCAGTCTGTCAGACACCAGCGGCTTCTACCAGAGACCTGAAACATTGAATTTCTCATCTCTACACTTGGTTGACTATTATATTTAAACATAAACTAATAATGACATTGGAGACAAACTCCATTAATAAGTTTCATCATAAAACAGTTTCAAGAGAGACTGTAGTGTCCAACACATGGACTAGAATAATAATGTCTTTATCGTGATAATTGTCGTTATCACCAAAATTACAACATTTATCGCGACCATTTTTTTGCCCATGGCGCCCATCCCCACTTGTCAGGATGTTTCTTACTGATGATTTATGCCTGAGTTTCTGATCGGATGTTACGGAGCCAACTGACACCAAAGCAAAGCAAGGCCATGCTTTGCCCATGGCGTTAAACTTGACTCTAGCAACCCTTTATTTTTTCCTTTCTGCGAAGACATCACCTGTTAGCCTCGACTTAAAATGCTTGAGGCACCACGTTCAAGATTATAACTTTGATCAGGCGGCGACACCTGATGTTTGTTAAATGGTGTTGACTGTTGGCCTTAGTGACTCTCGGCGTGAAAAGGATTGTAGCTTGACTTGGGGTTCGTGAGGAGAAGTCATACGTTTCCTGCGCTGTGTATTTTTTTTAAGTGGTGGAAGAGTCCACCTCTGCAAGATTATTAGTGCTACTAACTGTTGAGTTTTTGTACGTTCAATGTTTGCCTCGATTTCCTCCTGACCGCTTTTACAAGGCGACTGGAACACTCTCGGTCAGCCTTTTTTTTTCCTGTCAAATGTGTCATCTGTTTGCAGGTTATCAGAATCATTGTCGCCCAAATGCAGCGCGTTTTGAAATCAGGGACAATGGAAGTAACTTAACTAAAGGTCCTCCATGTGTGGACGAGAACCCTCCACTAAACTCTGGAGGAACTACTTAAAAGTAAAGAGGATATGATTCATGACTTCATTAATGGATCTCAAAATATTGTAGTAGAGGTTTCATGACACAGTATTGAAGGGTTGATGAGGTTTCATGAACCAGTGTCCTGATTTTCAGAGGCCACCAGATGGCGCTGTGTACTGTAAAATGTTTGGACTTGAACAACGAATTCAATGAATCCTCACATAATTTCTAAACCAAGAGCGCCATCTAGTGGCATCCGAAAATTAGGACACTGTTTCATCAACCTTGAAATACTGTTTCACGATACCTTATCTACTCATGGCTCGTCGCTTCAGTCCATGCTTCAAACGGGAGCCACCTCAGAAACGTCACATTTCACGAGCCGGTGAGCAGTGAAAACTAATAACAGAATGAAATTAACACCCAGTACAGGTGTGAACGTCACAAGTCGGATGCTGTCTACCTCTGTCATAGTAGAAGGTATCTTTAATGTCATAAAGCAGTGGGAATCCTGCAACCCCAACAATCCCTTTGTCTTTCATGATGACAAGTGATGAATGTTCCCTCCCTCCGTGGCATCTGTGCTCCTATTGACTAGTTTCTCATGAGTGGACGCTGAAGTTTTTCCACTTGAGCATCCGACGGTCTCCTTGGCGTCACCACACGTTACACAGTGACGGATGTCTCAAACATGCATTTTCTCACATTCAGTCTTTTTCAGTTGAGTCGCCTCCCCATGGTCACTTGGTTTCTGAGTGGCATAATCTTTTATTTAAGCCAATAAAGAGGCAGTGCCTTCGATTGAGTGCTGGTGAATGAAGGAATCTGTGTAGAATGAAGCAGTATCCTCTGTGTATAGAAGACATTGGTCCAGGCTAATTATTTGCTGAATTCACCGTCGCCTCTGATCCTTTCTTTTCCTGCGGTTTCACGGTTAATAGTTCTACTGATAGAATCTTAACCTCTATTTTCACAGACCTGTTTCATTTACTAGGTTATTTAGTGGAGATGCATATAGGTCTGCGCGGCGTGACCAGCCTGCCGTGACATCTCGGCGCCACTAAGTATTCATGAGCCGTTCTGTTTCGGAAGCCTCAAATCAGAGTGTGATCTGCGGTTATGCGCAATGTTTGCAAGTTGAATTTTTATGAGGCCGTTCTTGTTCCGCGATTAGAAAGTCATTGTGTTTTGTGTGCGGAAGGTAAGCAGGCGCGCGCGGAAGCCTCCCACCGCCACCGCCACGAGGAAGTCGCTACGCATTCCAGGCCCGTGCTCTTTTCAAAAGGCTGCGCTGTCATTTTCTTGCCCTCTGTATTTTTGTGAGTCATTATTTGGTTTGTGGCAGTTTCCATTCACATTGTTGAATTTTCACACTGATCAAAGTCTGAATGTGTCTGAATAAAACATCCAATCGAACGGTTTTGAGAGCCTTTTTGATTGTGAGCGCGCACGCGGAGAGAAAGTGTCTCTTAAAAGAGAGGTCACAAAACGAGCTTTTTATTTTTGTGCTGGTTTTGTGCTGGTTTTTCCTTGCAATGTCAACTTCAGAGCTGTTGCAGTCTCTACTCCTTGGCTGATGCTCGTGTGGCATCAAGTGGCATCTGCAAGAATACACCTGTAATGGTCAGGCTGGACCGTCTCAAAGGCTTTTAAGAGAGTTATTTTGTGCGGCATTAAGTGGAGTTATGGAAGGATGCTCATCTCACATGTGAATTATTGATGGTTGGTTGTCTGCTGGAATCTCTCTGGATGAGTCCTCACATGATGGTCACTAGAATAGTGTGGGTACAGACAATTATGTGCATTTTTTCATCAGTAATTCAGTATTTTCTACTTTTATTTTCTAAAACATGCTAACAAAACTAAAAAATAATGGGCTGAATATAAGTATGGATTGAATAACCTGCTTAATTTCCAATTAAAAAACCATGTTTCTCGAGAAATGCAGAAACAAAACTAAAATTTCAATACATAGATGGATAGATTTACTATTTTTAGTTATAATGAAAGCATATTTTATCTCCAATGAAAAAAGCTCAGGTCACTGAGATAAACTCTTCTTTCTCTTTGGGCGTCTCCCTTCAGGGGTGGCCACAGCGGATCATCTTCCTCCATCTCACCCTGTCCTCTGCTTCCTCTTCTCTCAAACCTACAAACCTCATGTCCTCCTTCACCACCTCCATCAATCTCCTCTTTGACCTTCCTCTCCACCTTCTGCCTGGCAGTTCCAACCTCAACATCTTCATCTACCAATGTACTGGCTCTCTCTCCTCTGTACATGTCCAAACCATCTCCATCAAGCCTCTCTGACTTTGTCTCCTGAACACCTGAGCACATGTGCTGTCCCTCTGATATACTCATTGTTACTGAGATATACTAATACTCCAGTGGCTCTCAGTGACTGGAATGCACTGATCCATCTGTGAATGAAAACTTGAAAAAGAAAGCGTGAATGTCTGACTCATGGAGTTGTACCATTTTACTCTCCGGAAGAGCTATTGTGCTCGCAAATAGCACCGCCTGGTCGCTCTCCTCTGAGCTTTCTCTCACATAAACACGGGGCATGAGTCACATGACAGTTTTTTTAACCCCGAGGATACGTGTTCTGTTGACACATGGTGCAACGTGTTGGGTATGTCGCGGTATCGCTGGGAGCTTTGAGCTGTTGAAGTGGGTCGTCGCTTGTTCCATATAGAAATCCTTTTTCCCCTGTTTGTCTTTGTATTGAACACATAATTGATAGCGGTGGAGCTCTTAGTTCGGCTGAAGTTGAAGCATCGCCATGTAGACTGTGGTGTGTATGTTGACTTTTATCCGGTATAAAAATGTCTGAGCGAGCGCAGAATGCCTGAAGTAGCTCAGTCTCGTACAACGTCATCCCAGCTCTGGTGATAAAAGCATTACAGGAAGAATTGTGACTTGCTGAGGAACAGAAAGACATGTTTGTCTGGGAGGAAAGAATAAAGATGAAATCTTTAAGCGTACAGCGGAACTCAGTTATAAAGACCTCACATTTTCTGGTGGCTTGAAGCCCTGTATTGTTGAGAAAATAGTGTTGAAATACCTCAATATTTACAGCAGAATTTAGAATTTAAGGAGTTAAAAATGTTAAACCTTGTGGATGAGGGTGATGTGAGTCGACCTTATCTGGAGTGTTGTCCACCTCCTGCCCTATGTGCTCCAGGCCAGTCACGGGAGCACGTGTGTGGAGCAGCAGTTGAAAATGACATCGTAGTTACAGGTAGTGACGACATCTGACAGTACTGTCAGAGTACTGTACAGTATTGAAGGGTAGATGAGGTTTCATGATACAGTGTCTTGATTTTTAGAGGCCACTAGATGGCGCTGTCTGCTGTAAACCGCCTTGAACGTGTAATTTGATGATACCTCACTTCATTTCTAAACCAAGACGCCATCTAGTGGCTTCTGAAAATTAGGACACTGTTTCATCAACCCTGCAATACTGTTTCATGATGCCTCATCTACCCGTCACTGCTGGAAAGGAAATACAGACAAGTTTAAATTTGACATGCCAGGACTACACACACACAAACACACACACGAGAGGATGCCACATGTATCGACAATGAAGATAGAGAAAAGCTGCTCCGCGAAAACCAAACCAACAAAAGAGAATAAGAACATATTGTGCAAATTCTGGCAACCATGTTATATATTCCTTCAATTTGGTATGTAGTCTGGATAGTTTCTTGTACGTAGTTCCCAGGGTTATTGGCTTTTTTTTCTGGAGGTGACTGTCTGTGTTTCTATAAAGACACAATATTTGCTGCTGCTGCTCATATTCCAGTCCAAATTAACCCCTGAGCTGAAAACTATTGTAAATTCAAAAATTAACTTTGAGGTCAAAGGTCAAATAAGACAAGACTTGACACAGAAAATGATCCACATTGGCTGCAGGGAACTAAACGGAAGTTTGTATTCATGTTGCCTGTAACAACTGGAGCGTATTGTTTCCCTCCAACGAAATCAAGCTCTTAAAACATCATGGCACAACAGCACATTTCCTCGCATCATGAGAAAAATGAACTTGGTCATTATGGGCAGGTGTGAGTGGGCTTGTCTTGAGTGTGTGAAAATGAGTTTCCAAAAAGGAATTTGGGTGCAACCGGCTGGAGGAGGCTTCAGTCGCCTCAAAAGGATCTGGATCCCACTTCAGTGTGACACAGATTTGTGTCTGTAAATTATGTTTTCACTCATGAGATATCAAAATCTAAATTGTTTTTGTTGACCTTAATGAAGGGCCTTGATGAATGACTTTTATTGTTCCTTTCCACGACCCAGATCCCCTTTGTCTCTCTAGCCTCCTCCCAGTGTACAGTTCATTCATTTCGACACAGCACATGGGTTTATGAACCTATTAAGCCAACGTTCATCTCATCTGTGACATCAATTTTCACTACTTTGCTGTTCAATCATGAATTTAAAAAATGATACTTGTGAAACAGTAATCTACTTTTCAAATGTGGCCATAAAAGCTGTTGTGATCGCCACTAAAAGTGAGATGTCAAATCATGTTTCTAGCTCAAAGTATGACATCAGAATCAGAATCAGAATTTATTGCAATGGTCAGTGGGGAGCCCACCAACTAGGAAAGTGTTTTGGAATAAAGTGCTGACAAAAAATAAATAAATAAAATAAATAGAATGACAACAAAGGCTGTTCACGAATTCAACAGTCTGACGGCCGAGGGGAAGAAGCTGTTCCTGTGATGGGAGGTTCTGGTCTGGATGGACCGTAGCCTCCTGCCAGAGGGAAGAGGAACAAACAGTCCATGTCCAGGGTGAGAAGGGTCGGCTCTGATCCGACCTGCACGTCTCTGGTTCCTGGAGACATACAGGTCCTGAAGAGGTAGCAGGCTGCAACCGATCACCTTTTCAGCAGAACGTACGATGCGCTGCAGTCTGCTCTTCACAAAGAAGTTCCACTTAGAGTGCTGAGGTGTGTCCCTCCAGGCCCCATTCGAATAACGTCATGGCCAGTGATGTCCTTGTTTTCAGACAAGCTTTCCCACTATGTAAAAAATGTTGGAGAAAATGAGGCTGTGGCAGCAAATTAGAATTGAAGCAATAAAATGTGTAGCGTCACCACTTGAGCCCTTTCCATGGACTGTTATGAAAATGAAAACTCAAACAGTAACATTTCCGTAGAAGATATCTGCAAACTTGGGGTTTATTCATGATCCGACAAAGTGAGTACAAAACATTGGTTATGCAGCTGGGCCTGAAGTGTGAGGTCATACTTGTAAAAAAAAATAGAAATACTGCAGAGTTGATGTCTGGATTCCCAGAAGAATGTTGCTCAAGCACAAGTCCACCGTACCACCACAAGCCGCCGCAGCAATTAAAGGCCAGTCAATATCTAATCTGTCAGTAACTGAACCTTCACTTGCGCAGTGAGACCCGACAACTGAAAGGCATTTCCCGCTCCGCACCTCATCCCCCTTCACGTCCCGTCCCGGTCGGTGTATCTACAGTTTTCCCACTCAGCATGTAATTAATATGCGGCGTTGTCGGATGAGTCACTTCCTTGATTCGCCACCGTGTCTTCAAGGGCGCAATTTCCATTTTTGCTTGTTATTTAGCAAATGTCACGTTAAGGCTCTTGGGCGCTTGTGGCCATTAAATGTAAAGGTCGTTAGGCCGCCGGCTCACTCCATCGCTCTCATGCTTGTTCTGAATTAATGAAGCTCAAACTCAACATCTGTTGCTTGTGGTCGTCATTTGGAAACAAAAGGAACCTTATTATACTTGAGTGTTGCAACAGTGTTGTTGTTTGTGCTAATGAATCTGCAGTGCGGATGTTTTATTGCAGTTTCCTGCGCCAATGTCGATCCCGAGACAGTTACGCTAGATTGGACCGTGCTAGCTTGATGGCTGGAGTGATGTTGTGGAGGTGCAAACAGGAAATCATATTTTGTTGTGCTCGCTTTGTTTCCTTGGTTTCCTCCCAAAGTGGTCCAAAACCAAGGATTAATGACATCGTAATAGACAGACAAATGCTCCTCCTCCTTTCTTCAGGACTCAGAAGTCCATCCCAGCAACCTGGTGTCGAAAATACACAACTTTTGACCAGTACTTGAGCATTCAATGTTTTTCCTCTGTGGAAAACTTCATTGAAGGCAAATGTCAACAAGCCATCACCGCCAAACCAAAGTTTGGACACAGCTTCTCTGGCTTTATTTTCCTGATGTCATGACTATTTATATTGCAGATTTGCACTGAATGCATCAAAGCTTGAAATGAATGCATATGGAATTATTATGTAGTTAAGAGAAAAGCTTCAGTCTTCAGCGTGTATCAACAAAGTAGAAAGTACAAAAAAAAATCATGAAAAAAAGAAACAGAATCAGGAGGTGTGTCAAAACTAGTTGTTATTTATTTGTGTTTGTCTGGGGCTACGATATATGCACCTCAAGATTTTGAGGGATACATTGCTGGAAAAAGGTTGAGAGCCACTGCCTTTGTTTGTTTGAACTTGTCGTGCATGGTCACCCTCTAGTTCATGAGGTTCATTGGGTCTTCCTCTGAAGTCCATCCCATCTGTTATTGTAGCATGTAGAAAAACCCTCAGTAACTTTCATTGAAACCTTTGGATCATCAAGTGTTCAAGCTCCGACTGTTGCTGTGTATTATGGGACTTCATTGGCGGAAATGTTTTGATGACCTGTAGCTAAGATCTGCGAAGATGGTATGTGGGCTAAATACCCTGCGCGCAAAACTGTATGGGTGAATGATGGTTTGGACCTCATGGAATCCTTAGGTGCCATGAACACTCTCCACCTTTCATGCTCGGGTGTGTTTGGGTTTCATTTGAGGAGGCTCTAATGTGGGTCATCCTTGGTCCTGGTGGCAATGGGAATACAACAATACCTTGCTCCTGGAAAATACGTGTATGTATCATTTCTTCCGTATTTCTGCATGTTTGGACCAGTACCGCCAGAAACTGTGGGGGCAGAGTCGCCATTACTAGCCACTAAGTATCACTGATGAGACATGAATAAAACATAAAAGTGGCAGAAATTATATATCTTCCAGTTGCGATATATTTAACAGCCTCAATAGCCACCGCCTCCTACAACGCATCCTCCATTTCGTCTTTTGTTGTTGTACATTGTCAATGCTTCTTCAACAGTCGCCATGTCATAAGCTTTTGACTCTGGGCTGCTCCCCCTGGTGGATATATTGTTGAACAGCAATACCAACGTAAGGAACAGCCATTGACATATGTGATCAGTGACGGTAACCACGCTTGAATCTGACGTGTACAATTTTGTACGTAAAGGGAGCCTAAACAGGTCTTCAGTGTCTATTCCTTTTCCAATAGGAGGTTGTTTTTTTCACGGACTTGCCACCGATGTATGTTTTCAAACTGCCACCTGAAAGGATCACAGATTGATGTTTTGCCTTGTCTGTCTTCAGGATCTCAGTTCTGGAGAACGGGAACCTTCGCATTTTGAACGTGACAAAGTCCGACGCCGGCCTCTACACGTGTGTCGCCCGAAACCAGTTTGGAGTAGCAAGCAGCAGTGGATCCATCTCAGTTAAAGGTAGCCCTCTTGTATTTCATGAAGCTGTCCTTTTGGGAAATGGATATCGGTCAGCGGCAATCACCTGCTGGACACCTTTTTCCCCCCCGAATATGTTTTTCACTCTGACATCACACTGAGTCACTTGATAGTTCATTCCTCTGCAAGATTAAAAGTGTTCAATAGCATAAATAAAAGATGAGACTGTGAGGGAAGACAGTGTTTTTCTTTTTTTTTTTTTTTTTTTTTTGACGCATCCACCCACAGCGCCGACCCATTTTCTCTCCCCCTGGTTTGATAAGTCATGAGGAGCAGGAGCTTGTTAGTCCGTGCTGTCATTACTGGTGAGACAGACACACCTCGGTTACTTTGTGTGTTTGCAGAGGTGTTGAAAGCTCGCTCTCCTGTCGCCTCAGGAATCATCCGTGGAGATTCAGAAATAAAGGCACCTTGCATTGTTGGATCATCAGGGCAGGGGGATTGCATTTCTGCTCTGCTGCTGTGACTTATTATACTTCATTAAATATGAATGTGAGCTGGGTTTAAAGTGCTGTGTAGTGAGTGGCTTGTAGTTATGCACACACACATTTTTCTCTGTCCGATTCCCTCTGATGATTGTACCCTCACCTCCTGGAGTTTCCTGGAGACCCGCTGAGAGAGACGGTGAACTATGACTGTAGCTCTGACCCTTTATTTCCTCAGAGAATACTCATGTGGGTTATAGTTATTTGCACCGGCCTGACGTCCGAGTCAGCTTTTCCTCACAGGTTTATCAAACAACCCATCTTCCTCTTTTTGCCCCCTGGAAAAACAACAATCTATAATTCATATATGAAAAGGTTATTGAATTGATATACATGTATTTGTCAACTGAGGGCGAGTCTTTAACAGAAGTCGTTTAGACCGTTTTTACAGGTTATTTAATGGGAACCCTGCAGGCAAACACCGAGCCATAACCTTTAGTGACCGCCCGGAGAGAGCGCAGCTGAGGTCGAATGTGTGTGCCGCACTTATTGCTCATCTCATGAACCGCTCCAGTCCAGTATAAAAAAATATAACCATAAGTGGTGATGGCTGCTTCAAGTCTCTCAAAGGGTTCTTTCGACATAATTAAAAAAAAGTTTCAAGAATAAACATGACAACTGAGTTGAGATTTTCCAGTCAGTGTTTACGTGGCACCATCATTCTGACTCATCTGAGGTCAAGGAACTCACAGGCCACCGTCCAGCTACAATTGCCATCCAAAATATATGCAGTATGCAACCACTGCCTCACTGTGCCATGAGAGACAGTCAGGTGTGCCGTGGGAAATGATCCAGTTCTACCTCATTTGTCTGGAGATATTAATGCTGTAATATCTCCCGATGAATTGTTAAATTTTAAGTTGTGTGCGAACGTGTTGCCGATCTCTCCACGTGATGGATTCGGTCACGTTCTTTCTATGCACTATTGATCTACGCCGATTTGGTGACTCCTCCCATCAGTGAGAGCAGCGCGGCGCTGTTTTTCCCTTCTTCAATCTCAGCAAAGAAGCCGGTGAAATGCGCAACTTTGAGTTGTTTGTGCCTATAACTTGACCACACGTCGGTCCTGTGACACCAAAGACTGTCTGCATTACAGAGCTAATGGCTAACGGCTAAGTCCAAACATTTTATTTTATTTACGGTGGCCTCTGAAAATCAGGACACTGTTTCATGAAACCTCTTCAACCCATCACTCGTATGTCAAAGAACCATGCTTTACTCCTAATGTGGCTGGTAGTTATGTGCATGGGTCAGCTGCCTTTTTTTGGAAAGTACTGTATATTTTGTCTTGTCTGTGAGTGTTACCTACCTTGATATGTGTTTGGCACATGGTTGCTATACCACCTGAATAAAGCAAGATTTTAGGCCCTTTGTAGACGAGGCAACAGTTGGATTACCATGAATAATAATTGAGTCATTAATAACAGCAGTGTGTTAGTCACAAATGGAATTTGAATAATTTTGGCTGAGCTGAGCCTTCTGTAAATCTGCATGTTTCTTTCGCTGTTGAATTATGAAGGGTGTCATGCATTATGAATGCTAAAGTCAGCAGCAGTCAGGGTTGTGGAGGAGCTCTCGCTGCAACTGGCTGCTGATTCATGTTGACAACAGCCTCTGCATTTCATTCAGGTCCTTTTAAAGGCCCCGTAGCTTCGATACAGTTTGAAGCAAATTGTTGTTTATACGTTTTTACTCAAATGTGTACTGAAAGAACAAGAAGAGCAGATCATGTTTAAATAGAGGGAAAACAACATCAGGATCAGGTGGCTACAAGCAATATGTAAGGTACAATAGCGTTGTTTAATGCAGTATTAAGGGAATAGCCCAAAATCCAAATAGAAACGAAGATGGGCCATGGCAGGTCTGGCGCAAACAAAACAATGAAAATATTAAAGCAGCTGTAGCTACCATGAGAATATTTGCTTTTGGCAGCGTTTAACGGAGAGCTGGAGAGTCTGACTCCAGGATTTTGTACTGTTCAAAATGAAACCTGTCAGTTCAGGAAATAAGAAAATAGTCTATTTATGTCATAATGTTACGCATTGTTGCTTTATGCTCTAAAAAGTCATTAAAAATACATTTTTTTAAAAAGATTTAGTGATAGATAAGTGAGGATTCATGCAACAGAGGCCACCAGATGGCACAACTAAGTCAATGAAACCTTACATCATTTCTTAGCCAAGAGCACCATCTAGTGGCCTCTGAAAATTATTACACTGTTTCGTCAACCCTGCCATACTGTTTCGTGATACCTCACCTACCCGACACTAGTAAGATCGAAGGGTAAACTAAGGCTTTGCGGGGCAAACCAGGCGAAAATTGTCACCATGATGAGGAGTAACAGGTCAGACATATTACATAGACAGTTGTTTCTGGAAAGTCCTGCGTCTGGAAAATCTGTCGGGGAAATTTTAGAACCAAGTAAATCCGAAATAACCTATGGAACAACAGCAAAATCAAAGTGCTTCAACAATAGCCAAATTCCAAGCAACCCTCAAATTTGAACTGAAATGCGTGTTTGTGATATTCTGTTTATTTTATTGTGACGCTCATATACAATAACAAAAAGCACAGTCAAACTCATAGTACAGTCTTAATTTCCCTAGAATAATTCACTGCATGCATTGTATCACCATCACATTTCCCACTCCGCTTCCCAAGTCTTGACACACTGGGAATAAAAAAATCTGGAGAGCCCCCAGGCCAATCAGCACATGCACCAGGGGGCGTCACTGCACCCTGCCGCTCTCACTCGGGGTTCAGGACGTGCCCTATATGTGATTTTCCAATCAAACAGCAGGAAAACACTCGGCATACAAAATGTGGGCTGCGTTTTGACACCTTCCCTGTCGCTCGCCTCCCTCCCATCACCGCGAGTTAAAGCCGTTCTGCGTCGCTTTTGTTCAAATACTCCTCAATATGATCTGTTGCGTTTCTGTCACAACCAATATTGTTTGGAAAATGGGACGGGGTAATTTACATGCTCTATTTGATTGTGGCTGGGAAACCTGTTTAGGGTGGGGGTGGGGGAGGTGTTGCAGGAGCAGCCCTCATGGAAGATGACAGTAGTTTATGTAAATTCACTTTGGTGATATGAAGGCTGGAAAAAGAGACCTGTCAGAAAGCGTTCAGCGTCTCTTCAGTAAGCCACCCAGCAAACATCGAGGTAGCAGTCGGAAGAGATGAGCCTGGTTAATGTCCCCATTATTCCAGCGCTGGGGGGATATTAGCAGATTAATTGCACTTGATTATTGATGCGCTGGATGAATTTTGATTAGATGGGTGATGATCCGTTGCGCCTCAAATCATTAGAGCCGATCTGAGGGGTAAAAAATGTGGCGTTTGCGCTGCTTGTGTCTGCGTCCGCCAAAGGCGTTCCATAACATTGTGTTAGCATGGATGGTTAACCTGAAGAGTTTGCTGTGTTTCTGTCCACCTGTTTGGTATTTATTGTCTCCAACCCAAAATCTGGAGTCAGAGACATAATGGACCCACGACAATGAACCATAGCGCGAGAGGTGCCCACCACCCACGTGACACTACTACACATCATGACTTCCACTCAACTCAGCAGCTCAAACTTCTCACAATTTATCAGTATTTCAACAGTTTCATGTGTAAAATCTCGGTGACAATCTTGGTGCGGCTGAACCGTAGGGACCCGCACCTCACAGTCCCTGCAGAAAGCTATATGATGCGTTTATGTATTTTTGTGAGTAAACATTTTATTTTCATTTGTTATTAATTATTGTTACTGTTTTAAGTGTCGGAGTGCACCAAAACTAGTCACCTGTATAATATAAAATAATTTTATATTGGAGGAAACTAGTGGGTCACGAGGAAATGTGCTCCTCCCGCACAGAATTTGTTGCCGGAAACACCCCACATTTTCTCTTCTTCTGCTTGACAGAATCTTGACAACGTTGAAATCGAGAGACGGGTACATTCATGATGTTCTGGTCTGATAGCATAATGGCTCCAGCACTAACCGGTGATCCCACAGACTTGGTCTCGGAAGAGACAGAAACTTTTCTGAACATTAAAATGGGATATGTCTGATGTTCTTATTCATTTGTATTTCCTTATTTTGAAAATATAACTGCTATTTGGATGTAACCACAGCATCGGTTTCAAGTTATATTCATTTATAGATACAGATATTTTAGTTCCAAAACACACATGAAGAACATAAACTCAGCGTAATATGAAATGGTACATGGATTAAACATTAATAACGTACTGTTTAGCTAAGCCTTTCTATTCTGTTTAAATTTAATTATATGGCTCGGGATGTGCTGATGTGTTGATTCTCACTCGCTACAGGCACACGTTGTCCAACACACACTCAGATAGAACCAGCCGTTCACACGCCCAACTTCGAGTTGTCTTTAAACCAGATGCGCGCCACATCGTCTTGGCAGAACAATGGAGCGTTCCCGCCGAAGACTGTCTGCACTGCTGAGCTAGCAGCTAGCATCACGTGTTAAAACACATTAAAACCTTAAGTTAGCGTTTTCATTTGACTGTTTTCAGTGAGCCCTTTTGTTTTTTGTGCACAGAAACCCTGTTGAGATTCCTTGTTTGTTGAAAGCGACCTTTTTTGTTTCAAGTATCAGAGTGTTCACTGGTATGGCATAGTGGATAAACAGGTCACTGTTAGCTTGTGTCTAAATTGAGGTCCGACTGGAAAACCCCAACCAGCACCCTCAAACAAAACCAGTTGTATAAGTGAGACCTTCATTTGCACTTTTCCACTCACCCAGTTTAATAACAACATGACTCATTTTGACAAAACACTGGCATCTGTTTCACTGTGCCGAATGACTGCTGATCAGATCGGATTGAGATCATCTTCTGGTGCCTATAATTTGGGTCAGAGCACATGATGCTGTCAATGGTGCCAAATCTTGTGCTTATGAGTGAGTGTGTGACGATCTGACAGAATCAGTTCAGGCCAGACGGGCTGTTGATTCGATCTGTTGTTTATATGCTTCTTGTGGCTGTTAATGTATGTCAAAGCAAATTTTCTCATGGTATATGTGGTGTAGTAGCGTTTGGTTGTGTACTTATTTGGGTGGGTGGAGTAGCCAAAAATTGTACTCAAGTAGAAGTACTTCGGAATAAAATGACTCAAGTTGAAGTAAAAAGTAGTCATTTAAATAATTACTTGAGTAAAAGTAAAAAAGTACTTGGTGAAAAAACTACTCAAGTACTGAGTAACTGTTGAGTAATTTATTTTTTTAACAACCATTCATTCGAAAATACAAAACAATCTTCCACATAGAAATTAAATTCTGTCCAATCAATAAAATCATTAAAATAAAGAAATAAATCAAGTACTTTAATAAATAATAATAATAATACAAAAATAGAACACAAATTTAAAAAAATTGAGCAAGTACAAATAGCACAACACTTCAAGCATCGTACTTTGTGTGTGTGTGTGTGCGTGTTTAAGTCTGTGTGTTTATGACATAACATGCAAAACAAACATTTTTGTTATTTGTTTGTATTGAACAAATCATTCATATATATTGAGTGGAGCAAATGCTGCCTGTAGTTGCATCGACCTGCTCATCAGGTTGATGTTATCCTAGCATTGACAGGCTGATGAGGTTTCATGACGCAGTACTGAAGGGTCGATGAGGTTTCATGAAACAGTATCTTGATTTTTATGGGCCACCAGATGGCGCTGTCTGCTGTAAAATGCTTGGACTAGAACAACTAATTCAAATGAAAGCTCATCATTTCTAAAAATGAGGTCACTGTTCCATCCACCCTGCGATACTGTTTCATGATACCTCGTCTACCCATCACTACTGCATGCCGATTGCACAACAATCACGGGTTCAGTTTTACTTATCACTGTTCCAAAACAAAAAAATCAATGATCAAGTTCTTTAAAAACTGAAACAGTAAGGTTTTATTCTTGCTCTCAATGGCCATTGTAACTTTTACTGTTCAGCAAAAAGCTTTGTGTTTAAGCTTTGCTGACTTAGACTTTCGCAGAAGAACAATGGGAAATAAATCATCTGTTTATTTTCTGCTGTTTGCTACGTCGGACAGAGAAATGGACGCACAAATCATTCAAGATTAATAATGTATCCTGTGTCCTACACTGACATCCATAGATGCTTGAAAGGATTTGTGAAAATGATAGAGACAGAAAGTCATGTTACTCTGTTACCAACCTAGTACATTTGTCATCCAGATAACATCAAACCTTCAAAGAAAAGCAAGAGTATCAGTCAGTATTCCAACCCTGATGATGATTATATTGGTAGTAGAGGTAGTAGTGGTAGCAGTATTTAAGTTTTGTTTTATTTCCATTTCCCCTGACAGATGTTGATTTGTCAACTATGTGGTTCAAATGCAATGCATTTCCATGGCAGACTCTCGTAGGAAGCCTTTCTCATGGCTGCTTTTACTCCATATTTATTTTTATTCTGGAGTTATGTTGAGATAATTTGAAAGTTAGTTCAACCAAGGTTGTATAACCTACCATCTTGCCTGCAGTGTGTGCACTTAAAGTCGTGTATTCAGTCAGATTTACAGAGTACATGTCTGAAGTGCACACACCTTGATGCAACCTTTGAGCTGGACACTGTCAGTGAAGCCTTTAGAACCATCATGCAATACTTCATGATCCCTTGGGTCCAATTGCTTGTGTACAATCCTGCTGGCTGTATGTAACTACGCAACGACTGACACCTCTGGGAGGTGTCTGCTACTTCATTAGCAAAAGACTGCCATCACTTATTGTTAAATAAATGTGTCATTTTGCTGACATTTGGTTGGATTTAACACTTTTAATTTCCCAGTATTGACTTTGTCATTCTGTACACCAGCTGTCGGTGCTCACTGCTTTCATTTAAGACAACAATCCCGGTTTGGTAATCCCAGCGCCGCATGCTCCTAATCCTTTTTTTAAGAAAGCTCCTCTGACCCACCTGTGAAGCACCGTTTCCTTGAGGTGTATATTTGTCTTAAGCCTGCGTGTCGTCGGATCATCTCCGTTTGAAGGAGTTAGAGGATGAGAATGAGGCTTTAGTCTGGTAAATTTGTTTTTGAAAATCCCTGGCTCACATGGCGCGGCCCCTAGATGCCCTTCTTGATGCATTATACAAACCCACTCCACTGGCTGTGTGTGAGACAAAGTACACTGGAGGTGAATGCAAACGTAAACACTATAGTCCCAGAGCATTAATGCAGTAAGGCTGAGTGGGATGGGAGCATAAATCTGGTCTTGTGAAAGTGACCATGCAAGACACAAACTCTACTACTTCATGTTTTCCAGAAGAGTCCTTTGTACCATAAACATCTACGTTCAGTCTGACTACAAAATGGGTTGATAAATACCTAACTATAGAAGGTTCCGACAGAATTTTGCTTTGCCACGAAGAGAAAAAACTACATGTGCATTGAAGTTTCAACGTTGTTCCTGCTCCCAATAAACAAACAGCAACATGGCAACCTGCCTTTAAGCTGTTTCTGGTGCTGCATGAACCCATACAGTTGGGATTTTAGTCGGCGACTCTCTTATATTTAATAGTTCCACTTCTATTTCATAAAATGGTTCTTTTTTTTTTTCTTGTGTATTCTTATAAGCTCTTTGTAGCCTTGAGAAGGGGTTAAGTTGGGGTCTGCTGTGGGTGTTGTCCTATGTTCACAAGTCCTTTTTTACTTTGCTGTATTTCATCTGGTTGGAAAGTTTTCATATTTTCATGAGTACAAGAAAAATAGAACTCCAGCCAAGTCACAGATATTCAACTTAACATCAATGCATGAAAAGAATTCCTCCCAGACGCGTATCAACATATCATCACCACTGAGTTGGTTGCAGTTTTTCGATGCTTAAGGTCTTGTGGGTGGCGGTGCAACATGAGTGCAGTCTTTTATGTATACATACATAAACAGCCACACATTGTGATGTCTGGGGATCTTATAGGGCCTCCTTCCAACCATTGGTGGAGCACTTTTTCATTTCTATTCATGTGAATCAGTGAGTGAAGTGAATAGCAAATTCTGGAACGTATCAAAATAGCTTTGTCCTGGCAGTGTTTCCGCCAAAGAAAAAGGGAACAAGGCGACTCCCTGTGGCAGCTGTTCAAAACTTTAAAATGGACACTCATTCCCAGACAATGCTTGAGAACGGAAGCAGTTCATTATGATATTGTTGTTCTTGACCAACGGATTAGGCCTGAACAATTTTTGCGATTCAAATCGACTTCGCAATGGAGTAGAATGTGTGGCCGAGCACGGGCAAACTCGCCCAAGATCATGGTAGGAACTTCTGTCAACCCATATCTGCCGTCCCAATCCACCAATCACGGAGGTCACTTCAACAACAGTTGAAGAATATCGGGACTGTTGTATAATGTATAAAGCACAACAAGGTTTTGGACCAGCATGAAGCACGATTCAAAGTCTGCATACAGTGTTGAACTTTGAAAATGGCTCAGCCCTAGTGCAGACTGTCGAATGTGTTGTGGTCCCAGGTAATACAACAGTCCACCTGACATGTGCACAGCATAAGGGGTCTCTTTCTGGGAGTCTAGTCATACAACACTCTTCTTCTTCTTTTCCTTTCGGCTTCTCCCTTCAGTGGTGGCCACAGCGGATCATCCTCCTCCATCTCACCCTGTCCTCTGCTTCCTTTTCTCTCAAACCTACAGACCTCATGTCCTCCTTCACCACCTCCACAACTCTCCTCTTTGACCTTCCTCTCCACCTTCTGCCTGGCAGTTCCAACCTCAACATCTTCATCTACCAATGCTCTCTCTCCTCTGTACATGTCCAAACCATCTCCATCCAGCCTCTCTGACTTTGTCTCCTAAACACCTGAGCACATGTGCTGTCCCTCTGATCCTCTCCATCCTGCTCACTCCCAGAGAGAAGCTCAGCATCTTCATCTCTGCTACCTCCAGCTCTGCCTCCTGTCTTTTCCTCAGTGACACTGTTTCCAAACCATACAACATCGCTGGCCTCACCACTTGGACACATTCCCTTTTGTCACACATCACATTTGACACTTTTCTCCAATGATTCCATCCTGCCTGCACCCGCTTCTTCACCTCTTTCTCACACTCTTCATTGCCCTGGACAGTTGAGTCTAAGTACTTAAAATCCTCCACCTTCTTTATCTCTACCTCCTGTAATTTCACCTGTCCACTTGACTCCCTCTCATTCACACACATGTATTCTGTCTTACTGCGGTTACCTTCATTCCTCTCCTTTTTAAGGCAAACCTCCTCCTCTCCAGCTTATCTTCCGATCGTACAACACTGCTAGGATGAATTTTAATGATGATGCTAAGAGCTCAACTGTTGTCCGTCCTAAAAGCATCCTTTCATAATGTGATTGCACTGACTTGCATAAATGTAAACAGCAATCTCAACAGCGCTAGCTGTAAAGGAAGCACTTAAGAAGGAACTAGACGGCATGGACCAGTTGGATGCGTCCCAGAAGTGTTCCGCCCGGTGCCACCCAGTCTGTCTCAGCGCTCCCTCTAACTGGTCTCTGATTGACCCGCTAAGTGAGCAGGTTTGGATCTCCTCATTTACACTGACGGCAGGTAACGAGACATTATACAAGATTGAAATCAATCACATTATCCCCGAGAGCCCGGCTGTGTTGCTGCGTAACCAGCCCTGGTTTCCCATGCAACCTGTCACCAACGATGACAGACGAGGCTAATCGAGAAGTGTAATCCCACCTCCGGTGTCACAGCGGTCCCAGTGGGCCGACAGAGCTGAAGTTCATGTTAGATGTTGATAATTCGCGGGGAGAAAAGGAGTCAAATATTCTTGACGGAGTGTGAGCGTTTCCCTGCTGATTCTTCCTCAGGCGTTTGTTTCACTATATCCCACTTGCCGCTCTTCATTCCACCGAGAGAGCGCTGGAGTTCTGACACTTGCTTTAAGTGCTTCACATCTTTAAATTTTAAAGATCGACTTCGCGCCCTACACTTGCTCGACAAGGTGTCTTGACTCCTTTGTGTTATTACTGCATTGTACCATTGCTCACCGTTCAGCGGCGGACGATCAGGCCACACACGCACACATTCATCTCACGCAGCCACGTTTTCATTGTGCGTATGAGAAAAGCCACTAGATGATAGCACGCTGGGTCCGGTGTCAGAAAGAGACCAGATAAATCATGTTGAGAGAGTGCAGGGAGGTGGATATCTGTGTGTGTGTGTGTGTAAGATTGGGAGGGGTGCAAGAGGGCCAATACAATAAAGGTATCGAATTTAGTCTGGATGAAGACTGCACCGCCTGCACTTTCCACATGAATCTATGCTTGTCCAGGGATCATTTGCCACGGTTAATTTAGTCGGTGTGCGCCGCGTGGCATTTCCAAACAAGCACTCACAGCACCTCCAAGAGGCGGACCAGTGCACTGCATTCTCAGGTGTGAGAGACTGTCAGTCTCATCTCTCACTTCCTTCCACTCAAGGATTCCCATGTGAGGCCGACGTAATGCAGTGCAGTGTTGGAAAAAGAAAGTGGGAGCTGTTTCCTGAGTGGGGCGTTTAGGGAAGTTCAGGCCATAATGTGGCTGATGTGACTTTTGGAAGAATATGTGCTGTGCGCCATCCTGGCAGCCATGAGGTCGGAGTGACTTGCGTCACCCGTAAATGAAAGCAATGCACTTAAGCTCTTTAATACATGGTAATTAAGTGTGATGAATGATGATCTCACCCTCTCTAATGTGGTCTCTCCATTCACATTTATCAAAGTGAACCGTCGACTAAAGGAAACATGTCAATTAGCACGCAGCGGATTTCCTCCTAACAGTGTGGCCATTTGTTGCAAACATTCTATTGCGTTCTTGTTCCTTTGAGGCCTTTAAACTATGGGGCTAGACCAGGGACTGCTTACATTGGCATTGAAGAAAAATATTGGCTGAAAAAATAAATATAGAAATCTATTCTTATATTTAATTTTAATCCATTCTATTTTCAACCTCAATACAAAATTGTTTCAGCCAATATTCTTTTTTTTTTCAGACAATATTTTTTTTTTTATTGCCAATGTAAGCTGTCCGTGGATGACCCCTTATGAAACTATTTTTTTTACTTATTTAAATACTTATCCCGGCAAAGGCTGAAAAACACTGAGTTGCGTTCAGCAGTGAGAGACTGAGTGAGTATTTGTGCGTTATACACACTCAACAATAATCGGTCCTGACCAAATACCACTCCTTTTGTAACATTATCCTACAAAATAATGAGCTCCGAAAACGGTCCGACAATCGTAAACGTGTTCAGTATTCACAATGAATATTATTGTGTAACAACATTATTATTATTATTATTATTATTATTATTATTATTATTATTATTATTATTATTATTATTATTATTATTATTATTAATACTAATAATAATAATAATGATAATAATATTATTATCATTATTAAATATAGCCCCGTTCGCAAAGTGCTTTACAGACCAACTAAACTAACTAACTAACTAACTTTTTGGCAACTGTGAGCTACTCCAAGGGCACTGTGTGACCAGACTTACTTCCTGAAATAACTTAATATTTATTTTATCAGAGATGATAAATGTTGTTCCTCTACTACACTAGTCACATAACTGGTTCTTCATAATAATTACCAATGTAATACATGAACGCAAAATGAAAATTGGCCATGTATTTGATGAATCTGTTTTGCTATAGTCAAGTTTGTTGTTTACTTTTTTTTTCAGAGCCCACCATCATTACCACCCAGCCGACCACGCTGGACATCACAGTGGGAGAGAGCGTCGTCCTACCGTGTCAAGTGAGCCACGATCCGTCCCTCGAGCTCAAGTTCACCTGGTTTTTCAACGAACAGCTCATTCACTTTGGCAACCACGGTGGATATCTTGAAAAAGTGGGCGGGGTAAGTTTGTTAATATTCTCACCTGGTCTGGGAATGTTGTGCTACTTAGCGTGTTCAACTCAGTTTCTGAATATATGAAGAAAAAAAAATGATGCAGACCTTTGGTTACTGTCACGGTTTCAGTGCATTATGGGTTTTGCACAAGAGTGCGAGTGATGGAATGAAGAGTTACAGGTGGGCTTTGTTTTCATCATTGGCCAAATGGATCACATAGACATGCACGAGTGATGTGTGTTATTGTGGCAAAGGAAATGAAGCATTCGTAACTCATATGGTGTCAGATGTGAATTTGAGGAACAGCTCCACAGCTCCTGGTTGCACGCATTGATCCGTAGTG
Organism: Synchiropus splendidus; assembly: GCF_027744825.2. Classification (NCBI taxonomy): domain Eukaryota; kingdom Metazoa; phylum Chordata; class Actinopteri; order Syngnathiformes; family Callionymidae; genus Synchiropus; species Synchiropus splendidus. Next base: position 6,184,357 of record NC_071339.1, read on the forward strand.
CCTGCGAGGAAAAGTCAAGACCAAGTTAAGATTTAAGAGTTGCATGAACGATTGGGAAATGAGGTTTGATTCAGTGGGCAGTAAAGAATTCAGTAGAAACCTCAGCCGTCAAGGCTGCTGTCTGAACCATCAGAATTTTTTTAACTGTCCTAATCCTGAACAGTTCCTTATAAGGCAGCAACTGGTTTTTATTCATCTAAATAGATGAAATTTATTAGCACAGCAAACACACTGAGTCTTGAGCTACAAACTGCTGACACAGCAGGTGCACCTCTCTCCTCCTCGTCCTCCTACATCTCCTCATCATTTAGCTATTTTATGGAGGGATTTACGCCCAGCACCGTGTGCCATTAAAGTTGCATTTAATGTCGACGTTAACATTTTTTGGGCTGGTGCAACATGAACAACGCAACTAGGGTGTAAACTCTAATCGAAGTTGGAAAACGTAAGACGCTGAGCTGCTGTAAACTTCTGATGCCGAGAGATTCCAGTAACCAATGAGGATCTGCCTTCTATATCAAGCCTGGCTGCGGAGGAGAATACTTGCCCATTGAAATACCTCCAAAGCTTTGTTGACTTTTGTTAAACTAACATTAAAAACTGCAACGGCAGATGAAACCACTACACAAGTAACTCAATCCATCTGCATTCATGTGTTTGCAGAATTACTTCTGAACGATCAAGAGACTCCATTCTGTTGAAGAATGTGTTCTGTGACACCGTGCCCTTATAGAAAACTGCTATATACGACATTGATTTTCCTCCGCCACCCCGTCAGAGCTTTTATTGAATAAAGGTCACAGGGCGACTGAGATTCATTGGTATATCAATATTGTGCTTCTCCTGCTTTTAGCCAGAGCTTAATAAATTCAGCCGCAGTGCAGAGGGAATGTTTGTATGAAGTGTAATATTTATAGTCAGGAAATTGCTGCATGTATTTTAAAAGGTAATTTGCACAAACTCCTGAAAAACTTCTGTCTACTTCCTCTAAAGGTCCAGTGCTTCCATCACAGCTTGCTTCATTGCCACTTAAATCCCAAGTCTGTCATCGGAGATGGAATAAAAGAGACATTAGTTCAGTTAAAGCCCGTTGTCTTACCTGAAAACTACTCTGAAGCATTTCAGATCCTCAGCTCAAGTTCTTAAAACATCGCTCATCGCGTTTGCCAGGTCAGCTTCGGAAGTCCTCGAACTTTGCCCCCACTTTAAGTTTTGGTCGACAGAATCAGAACACAGATGCTCGTGGCCAAAATGAGTTTTCTGTGTCATCCGGAAGAGACGCATAGTAGAGCCTCCTCATGCCAGTATTGGTAAATTGGACTCCTTGTTAGAATGCCTCCTTTGTCAGGTATCCTGGGAATCTCCGACTGGTCGGAGTAGCAATGGGTAGATGAGGTATTATGAAACAGTGTCCTAATATTCAGAGGCCACTAGGTGGCGCTCTTGATGTAGAAATGATGTGAGGTTTCATTGAATTAGTCGTTCAAGTCTTTTACAGCAGATAGTGCCATCTGGAGGCCTCTGAAAATCAGGACACTGTTTCATGAAACCTCATCTACCCCTCACTAGGTAGGAAGCCTTGGGGCCTTTGGACTCCAGGCATTCATTCTTTATATACTTCTGGAGGAGGCTTCAGGGGAAAGTATCAGCCCCTTTTCCCCCAGATAGTGGACCTCTCTCAAGCAGTGGAGGATCATGCTCTTTAATTTCTCCTATACATTCTACTGAGGAAACCACTACCAGTGGGAAGCATTCCCCCAACTCCACAAATCCCATATTGCACTGCAACAATTCAAAATCAATGACTAAATGTTAGGTTTTCTAAGTAAGCATGATCAGGTCGATAAAAAAATTCAGCGATAAATGACGATGCAACAATATCAAACTGTTTCATATCTACTTAGAGATGGGGGTAAGAGGTTCCCATAAACAAAAGTTTTCATTTTCATTGTTGGTTTAAATCGTTTCTAAATAGCCACACTTTTTCTGCTTGAACCCTCCTCGTGTGGCTTGTTCTGTTGTGAAGCTGATCTCATTGCCCGCGAACGTACGTGCTCATTGATGTGTGTTTGTGTTGAATTTGTGGATCCCAGCAACACTCAGCGGGAGACATCATGATCCGCAACATCCAGCTGAGACACGCGGGGAAGTACACGTGTGCCGTGCAGACCAAAGTGGACAGCATCTCCATCGCTGTGGACCTGGTTGTTCGAGGTGAGACCGTCACCACGCCCTTCACTTCGCTCTAACGTCGGATCTCATTCCAACAAGCTGCTGCCTGTCGTAAATATTTGAAAACCCTTTACGTTTTAATTGAAAGTTTGTTTACTGGTTGTTGAAATGAAGGGCCACCAGTGAAATCAGCAAACAGAATTTCTTTTTTTTTTTTTTTTTTTTTTTAATTTACCGTCTAATTAAAACCAAACAGCTCCCAGTGGATTCATACTGACTTCATCGCAGTAGCTGCAGGTGCTAACTCAGTCACTTTCCATTTCCCTCCCTCATTTACATACCCCTCTCTCCTCCCTTCTCCTTCTTTCTCGCTTGGTTGTGCCATTTATAAGGTCCCCCAGGGGCCCCCACCAGCATCAGTGTCAACGAAATCACAGATACCACAGCCTCTCTGTCCTGGAGGCCTGGTCCTGATAATCACAGTCCAATTACGGCCTACACCATCCAGGCGCGGACTCCGTTCTCCCTCGGGTGGCAGGCTGTCACCACAGGTAAGATCTTTCCAACCAGCCGTGGCCTCGGCCAATCGCATCGAGAGTCCCCTCTCCATTCTGCCTTGCCCGCGAGAATATTGGAGGTGTCATTTTTAGCTCCCTCGCAAAAGCTTGGGAATCGTAGCGTGGCTATTGACCGGCTTTTTATCAGACAAGAGAACATGGTCCTGAATCTTGGGCCAAGCAAGACTGGAATTTGATGTTGTAGTTACACAGCATTAACATGCTTGGTGTTGCTGGCTCTCCATGTAGTGTCCAAACTGGCTCAAGCTTAGGAGCATCTTGTAGAATCTTGTAAAATGTTCTCTGTTGTTGGTGTTCACACTTTTGAGCCTTTGAAAGGAAGTCAAGAGAAATGTTACCCATGGTTTATTCCCTGAGGAAACCACATTCATTATGAACAATAATTGATAATACATTAATTATTATTATTATGCTTTTCGTTGTTTTTATTTGGAAATTTGTGAATTAAGCTTGAAACATTTTTATTTTTGAATAATTATTTTCATTTAAAAAGTAGCTAGTTGTTGAACAGGTATCATTTGTTGGAAATGTGCAAGATTAGATTCACAATGTTGCTGCCATATTATCTATACAAAATGGACATGTTTATCAAGAGTTTATTGACTGAAGTATATGCAGTTGTCTCTTTCTTCATTGCACCTCACCTTTGACTCCCTTGATGTAGTGATGACGTAAAATCGCCTGTTGAATCACTTTTTTGGCCTCTATTCTTGCCAAAAATAATTTACAATGCAAGTATAGAAGGAAAAATATAAGAAGACATGGCAGAGGTCACAGAAGAGTAAGATGCTGTCATTGGAACAAATGAAGAAGAGCCTTTCATAGCATACTGTGTCATGAAACCTCAAGCAACTCATCACTAGATCATTGTATTTTGGATTAAGTAATCTGAATAACAACAAGCATGATTGTCCAGTTTTAGACTTGTCTTTGATGTCAGAAAACTGACCTCAAAGACATATACAAATGTGACGCAACAATGACTGATGAGTCTCCAGACTCCCAAAACATAGAAGTTACCTCACAGTTCATGTCACATGACTGCTCGTGCCCAATGGTACACCTAAGTTCAACTGATACATCTGTCTCCAGACACTGTACTCCTAGATAGAATTCCATGACTCGCATGTGCTTGATGAGAACTCTGATTTCTTCTGCCACGACAGACAATTGAGCTCATAAACAAAAACATAGATCCCAAGAGGAGTCATTTTCAAATATTTTTCAGTGCACTTATGACATTCTGAGGATTACACTTTCATTTTTGCAAGTACTACATATTATATTCTGTTTGCTTACCTGCACTGCAATTGGTAATACACTCATCATGAGTACTTAAAACTGAGCCTCCCTGAAGGTAATTTGTGTTCTTTTACTTGACGGCATCATTGCTTTCTTTTCTTATTTTGGTTTGTATTATGCATGTTGCCACCTGGGAGTTCTTTCTTATCAAGCTTTCATTACAGAGTCACTGCGCAGTCTCTTGCTTCTGTTTCTGACAAACACACACATTACTGATGCATAAACATTTCTCTCTAACCCCTTCCTAGTGCCTAAGTTGGTGGGGGGCCACCGGCTGACGGCGACAGTTGTAGACCTGAGCCCCTGGGTAGACTATGAATTCAGAGTCCTGGCAAGCAACAGAGTTGGCACCGGCGAGCCAAGCAAGCCATCCAAACAAGCCAAGACAAAGGGGACTTGTAAGTACCGCACAAACAAAGACTGATTTGGTCAAACATTTTTCAACATGAAATGTGAGAAGGACATTGAAACACTCCTTAAATTGAATGTTGTCTTTCTTTGTAGATAGGACTGTATGAGCAGTGGGCCGTGTACCATTCAACTGTCATGCGCCTTCTATTTCATATAGTAGAACGATATTGATCCCACATGATTTGGGGCGAATTCCAATTCCTCCCTTAATCCACAGCCTTAGCCCTCAAAACCATGTGCTGTGGGCTTTATGTGATGTAAAATTAAACAGCCCTTAAATGCTGTCCTCAGACTGTGGGGGGCAGAATTTCACAAAAGTGGTGTTAATTCTAAGCTATAAAGTCTAAAAATACAAAAAATAAATGACATGCAACAATGAGGTTTATAATGCGTAAACTGGTATAAGATGATGCAATCTCCATTAACGAAGAAAATACGGTGGTACCTCGGTTCTCGATCATAATCCGTTCCAGACGGCCGTTCGAGAAGCGATTTGTTCGAAATCTGAATCGATTTTTCCCATTACAATGAATGGAAAAAGAAAGAATGTGTTCCAAGCCTTAAAATAGTCTTTTGTAGGAGTGAATGTAGAGTGTCTGCTGCAGGTGGCTGTTCCTCTATGTGTGTGGCCGCTGCATGTGGGAGGGGTTGCTGAGTGAGTGACGTCTCTCCAGAAGTGAAGAGGTGCCCGGTGCGTGTCCAGCTCTGAATGTGCGCTTCTGTGCAGTTTGGCTATGACAAAGTCATAAACCAAGTCACGCTCTGTCCCAGACTCGCCTCATCCCTGTCCCAGCTCCAGCACACAACAGGACATCAAACCCTGGAGTGGAGGTGTGGAGAGCGAGCACCTCCCCTGTGACACTCTACCACGGTCCAGTGCGGAGACAGGAAAGGTTTTACACCTCAATATGAAGAAAAAACAGCCAGTAAATGGAGCTGACGGGACACGTCTGCATACAGAGGCTGCGTTACACACAATAACAAAGCGCGTTGTGGGTCAGCTGATCGGTCCATGCACGTTATGTTTTTTCCAGCTTTTTTTGGGGGCGTTCAAGTTCTGGATTTTCGTTCGAAATCCGAAGCAATAAAATGTAGAAATTTTTGTTCGAACTCCGATTTGTTCGAATTCCGGGACGTTCGAAAACCGAGGTACCACTGTACTTAAATTTGTAGCTTTCTTCACTGCATTGGACAGCATTTTTTATTGGCTGAAAATCCGCAAAGCATTCTGGGTAATCCTCATTCCTAAGGTAGGACTGAGGATAGACACATCTCAAAATGGAGGAAGATACTTTCTTCAATCTTCCTCCTCGACTTAACTTCCTGTGACTTGGGAGTGTCCTTGCACTCCATGGGAGCACATAATTTTGAGGTTGAGGATTAAGGAAGGAATTGGAATTGGCGAGTTAAACCCCAGCTGAACTCAAAGAGGAATGGACGACCTGACATGTTGGACAATAACACTGCTATTCTTGATGATCAATGTAAACACTAGTCCAAGAATATACGTGAGAATGTTTGTCTTGATTGAGTGCTTGGCACAGACTGTAGGTGTGACCAGGGACTTGTCCCCTGGGCCTGATCATGTCAAATATTGCAAGGTTTGAGTGTCATGTGACTTCAGCAGGCCTGAGCTTTTCTGTCTTTTTCCATAGCACCAAAGGTCACGCCGGCTAACGTGAGCGGAGGCGGTGGCAGTCACTCCGAATTAGTCATCACATGGGAGGTAAGCGAGCCCACTCGGGCCCCCGTCACCCATGAAAGGACGGAGCCAGATGTCATTATTCTTTCAAAAGACCCAGCTCTGGCTCTTAATGACAGCACACCGGTCTAATATATGGCATTTCATTTTTAAGAACAGAGGCCCAATCGCTGCTGCTGTCAGCCCTCGCGGCGAGAGAAAAATGTTTTGAGGTTTCAATAAGATAATTAAAGCGAATGGCTCTTTCAAAGTCCCAACTTTCTTTTCCTGTATTTGTGTCTACAAAGAAGTGGCGTATCAGGCCAACTGCAATTGCTAGTAATAATTCCGAGCGCTCAGAACGATCAACCCCTGCTGTGAAACGTTTCACAGAATAAGTGTTGATATTCCAGTGTGCCTGACTTCAATTGAACTCGCAAGCTGCTGCTCTACCTCCATTCTTTAGGCTCTTTAGGCCTCATGAAGTGAGGGATTGAGAGCAGCTCTCTTCACTGCACGGGTGAAAAAATAACTCTGCGCACATTCATTTTATGAATCCATGAGCAACACATGAATGTTAACGTGGGGTTTCTTTGTGTCGGCACATTATGGTCAAATGATTGTGTGTTGTTTTACTGAATGTGAGTCTCAGTCGTGTGTTGTCGGCAGCCCGTCCCAGAGGAGCTACAGAATGGACCGGGCTTTGGCTACGTGGTTGCTTTCCGACCCCACGGCGCCACCGGATGGATGCAGGCCGCCGTCCCATCCGCGGAGACGTCCAAGTACATTTTCAAGAACGAGACCATCCAGCCCTTCTCGCCTTTCCAAGTGAAAGTGGGAGTCTACAACAACGAGGGAGAGGGCCCGTTCGGCCCTGTGACCACCATCTACTCTGCAGAAGAGGGTGAAACATCCATACGTTGCGCTCTCCTCTCTCAGCCTTTTTGGGATGAGAGAAATGAAATATTTTCAAACTTTGATCGTCAGAGCTTTGAAACTTATGGAGTCTTTTTTGTGTGTGTGTGTGTGTGTGTGTGTGTGTTACAGAACCTGGCCGTGCGCCCACTCGTGTCCGTGCCAAGAGTCTCACTGCCTCTCAGATTGAAGTTTCTTGGAAAGCTTTGCCCTGGAATGCCAGCAAGAAAAGAGTGTTGGGCTATGAGGTGGGTGTTTGCTGAGTGTGTCTGCTAAGCACATGACATCTAATGCACTTGAATCTTGTTCTCCTCTATTATTGATGGGCGTTTCAGACTCCTGCACCTTGGGCAATGGAGATAATAGCTTGCTGCATGCATAATGGTCCAGCCTCCTCCCAGGACCATCGCTCTTGTTGCTTACTTAAGTACTGCAACGCCTCTGATTAGTGTACAGATGCGGTCCTCCAAGGGACTGAACGTGCACTCGCTAATCCTCACATCAGCAGATGCAGACAATTCAGCTTTGTCATTTTAATTCCATCTCTTAGTGAAATCGAAGATCCAGACTGCGTCGTGGGTGCGTTAAGTGACGGAACTACAAAGTGTTGACCACAGAGCAGCAGTGAAATGATTCACAGAGAGGATGAATTATATTTGCGCTGTCAAGCGTGGCGCCAATTCCGCCACGGTGACGCTTGAAATCCGCTTGCGATAATGCGACACATCCAAGTGCAGTTGTTGCTGCTAATAGCAGCGATGAACGCTTCATCAATCATTCCCGCTCAGAGACGAATAGAGGGTGTTTCGCTTCATCGTCACGTAGACCTGTTATTTATGTCAGTAAAAGTATACATAAAAAAGGTTAGTGAAGGATACGAGGGGTTATTCATGAGAATAATAAAGAATGATTACTAATATCCAAGACTGGGGAGCGTTAATAGAAATTCACTTTGTATCCCGAAGCAGTAGAATGTAGTGATGGGTTTGTGAGACTTCAGTATGCAGTGTCTCCATTTTTTTAGGCCTGTAGATGGCACTCTCTGCTCAGAAATCATTAGATTTAAGCAACTATTTCTTTGAAGCCTGACATTATTTTCAAACCGAGCAACTGAGCCCTGAGTGTAGCACAAGGTGTTTTTGTTGTTCAGGCGAATTCTGGAACTACTACTGCCACCTACTGTCCAAATGAGCTCATTGCTATCAAGTATTTTTCAAAACAATAATCGAATTTTGAAGGGCAGTAATATTGGGTGAATCAAAATGAGCAGTTTGGTGGAGGCCGCTGCTGTCTGAGTGCTTTACCTGTCAAGTTTGGATGTCCTTTTACTGTTTTCAGCCCGTCATTGTGCGACCAAAATCTCCTGTGATTCTCTATATTTCATATTGGACCCCTTTGCCTTCCAGCTGCGGTATTGGAAAAGAAGTGAGAACGAGGACGCGGCCAGCGTTCAGAGGACGGTGGGCAATCAGACGTCTGCGATCATCGCTGGACTCAAAGGCAGCACCACGTATAACGTCTCAGTGAGGGCGTACAACACCGCTGGGTCCGGACCTCCCAGCGCCTCCGTCAACGTCACCACCAAGAAACCACGTGAGCTCTTCATCTCACTACGAACCTTCTCTTATGAGCAGGATTTTTTTTAAGCTGAATAATTTGCCTGTGTGTTTCAGCGCCTAGTCAGCCTCCTGCTAAAGTGATGTGGAACACTTCTAACTCCAAGATTATCCTGAACTGGGAGCAGGTGAAGGCTCTGGAGAATGAGTCAGAGGTCACAGGATACAAAGTAAAGCGGCTACTTTTTATCTGCAAATGGCATCGGAGGCTGAAGGACTCCGTCGCTGACTTCTGACCCGCGTCATCTCCTCCTCAGGTGCTGTACACAAAGAACAGACACAGCCGACCCAGTGTCATGGAGACAAACACCACCTCAGTGGAGCTCGCTCTCCCCACCGATGAGGATTATATTGTCCAGATCAAGCCCTTTGGAGAAGGAGGGGAGGGCAGCAGTAGCAGGCAGATCACCATCCCCAGGATACCAGGTCAGTTGAAATGATCTGTGAGCTTGTCAGAGACAAATGGCTTTTGTCAACAGGATTATTGCACTTCAGAGATTGTCTTTTGGTGCTTACGCTTGTATAAAGTGATTAATATTGAAAGAATTAAACATTTACCCTAAGTTATGGTTGAATTCAAATCTGTTTGACATTCAGATTTGTCTTTTTCCAGCTTCAGGTATGAATGGAGTAGACATACATTTATTTAATGTATATTCAGCGATTTTTGTACACTATTATATCGTAAAATTGACTGCACTCTTTCTTGTTTTGTTTCTTGTTTTGACTTTTGTTACCCTTACTCTGAACAAAAAGCTCATCTCGTTTGTCATATTTAATTTAATTCTATTACATCCATCTTCAAGGTAATAAACCTTGTTATCGACTACATATTGTACTCTCACTGTGAAATATATATATTTTTTTATACACGAATGCCCAGTCCTTATTTTAGTGAGATTAAAGAATGAAAAGATTCTAAAGCCTAGCTGAGTTTTTCAGTGACACCCAGCATGTTGCGATTGAAAGCGAGTCCGTGTCTGCATGTGGAATGTGATGACGTCATGTCCACTACTTGTGATCAGATTTTTAAATACTTTTTCATGCATAATTGAAACTTGAAATGAAGGATTCAGCGACATTTTCTGGCACACAACAAATATTTATGTTGGCAAAGGACGGTATATGTCAAGCAAGTATATATTCTACTTCCTGGTCTGATAACAAACAAGGCGTGATTGGCTGACGTGTAAAGGTCCATTTATGCTAACGTTACGTAGGGATCGGGATCCTGACGGAACCACGAAGCTTACGGTTACAGACCAAAACGGAGCAGTACCACATATATTTAACGGCTTCACCACCTCCTTCGAAGCTGCCTCTGTTTTCCTCTTTTTGTGTGTTGGTTTTGGAGTTTGTGACCTGTGCTGTGGGCTGCTGCCCCGGTGGCTATATTGGTGAACAGCATTACCAACATGAAGAACTCATGGAAGGATGTGAACGGTGACAGTAACTTCGGTTGAAATGGATGGGTACAAGTTTGTACATAAAGGGAGCATAAATGGGCCTTAAAGGGTCTTAGTATTTGCCATCATACAACAGGCTACTTCCTGGTCTGGAGTCAATGTGGCACATGTCAGCCAATCTCAGTGCATATACATGAGATCAGGAAGTAGAACAGATGTTTGGCGAACGACTGTCTTTTGCTAATATAAATGTTTCAGGTGGGGTTAGGAAGTGTCATCCGATAATTCCATTTTCTCATTAAAATGTTTTTAAAAATCTGATCGCAAATGTTATCGACCAGACACATTCCACAAGCAGACACATTTGGTACCTACAATTGTGCTTTTTATTTCTTCACTGAGCTAATCTCACACTCTCGGAGTAGCTTTGAATCAAATAAATTATAATATAATTGCTCGAAATGTTCTGTTTACATTAAAAGAGAAGCAGGGACTGCGAATATGAGCGTTCTCAAATGTCAATCATTGAAGCTGTTAAAGCAGCTAAGACAAACCTGTTTGTCAGTGAAGACAAAATGAGACGTCTTACCTTGGCAAGACATTGTTGCTGCATGTTAGTGATTGGTAGATAATGGTTCATGACACAGTATTGAAGGGTTGATGAGGTTTCATGAAACTGTGTCCTGAGTTTCAGAGGCCACCAGATGGCACTGTCTGCTGTAAAATGTTTGCTCTTGAATCACTAATAGAATGATGGATCATTTCTAAGCCAAGAGCGCCACCTGAAAATTAGGACACTGTTTTGTCAATACTGTTTCATGATACCTCATCTAGTGAAGCCATGTGAATGGGATGCTGATCTGAAAAGCACTGTTTATGTCGTTCATATATGTTCATATTTTTGTTCTCATTCTTGTTGTGGATCGCATTAAGTACACACAATACATTTTATAGTGTTCACACTGCACATGACTGTTAAAATATGGAGAAGCACAATGGGGGCCCTTTATATATTTAACTCAGAAGGAGGGAGAAAATGATCCAGCGAAACAGGAAAGAATCTCACCCTGAATGAATCCTGTCGTGTCTGTTTCCCATCACCGACCAGTTCTCTTTGATCTGTTTCAGGCGCAAATGCGGTTGGCTCAGCATCCAAGGTCTCTACTCTGTCCGCCCTCAGTACAATAGCTCTGTCTTTCACAGCACGGACATCTTTATGACAAACGGCTCTCGGCAGACGTTCCATCTGACGTGGAGACTGCTCGACTACCACTCGGGTGGAACGAGACCCATTCATTTTGATTTCACGCGAGGAAGAGGAAATACGCTGGAGAGAGAAACAAAAATATATCTACTCATGCCGCTGGGATGGCGGGAAAGGACTCGTCTTCAGCACCCGGGCGGAAGATCGTGACCATGTTGTTACCAAAGCAGCTTTCATAAGAAAAGTCCAGAGAAAAAAATGTCTTATATGCATCGTTTTGTACGACGTGTTGAGCTTTTATAGATTTTTCCGTTTCTCCGAATCAATGAGAAGTCAGTCTGGGCTTGTCGGGGGCGAGAGCTATTAAGTGCATGGCGAGTAACACCACATTTTCCAATCCAGAGGATCTGACGGAGAGAGGAAGCTGAAGCTTTTGTCGTCTTAAGTGTTTATACATGGGTTCTTTTTAGTTGCTAATGAATGAACTGTAAAGTAATGTGGGAGTCATTCAGAACATGTAAGGTGAGGACGGATACACGCTACCATGCTGTTGTGCTTAACTTTTAATATAGTGAGAAAGAAAGACACCTATTTTTTTTCTTTGTTTTTGGAGAACATGTATTTATTACCACATATTTACACGTCAATAGTGCAGAGGCTTAAAAAGTGAGGAACAAAATCAGCTCTCAGCTTTCTATGCAACATCAAGTTAAGCTCATGTGCGGGTTCAAATCCAGATCTTTATGTAAAATGTGCAGGATAACTGAACAATGATAAATAAATAAATGAACACAAATTTATATCGACGAAATTATGCTGTTTTTTTATGATAGATATTTAAATAAAACAAATCCAAACCCACTTTTCCATAATAATGTGGAAAATAGAGCTTTAAAATCGCTCTGTAGCATCACAAAGTTGTTTCGATGAAATGAATGTGCTGCATTACAATTGGATGGGGATCACTATTAGGGAAGGAAGTCTTTTAACATGATGTTCTGCATATAAAAATGTGAAATATTAGCTCAATCATGGACATGCACACCAGTGCCTAGATGGACAGCTGAAATAGTTAATGCATTTAATAAAGTGAGTTTAACAAGCTGCTGTTCTAAATGGCAACGCTGTTCTTTTGAGAAGGTAAAGAGTGTTTAATGCATGAAGTGTAATTTTTCTGTGATTATTTAAGCTATCGTCTTCTGGCCACAGACCTATTGAACCTTCACATGAGTTTTTTTTTTATCTTTTTGAAATGAAATTTGTAGACACCAAGCTCCTGTCCAAGGTAATTATTTCACGATAACTAATTTCAGTTTTCAACATCTGAGCTTGAGGCCTGAAATCGTGAACCCTACAGCCTGACTGTTTGAACCATTCACAACAAACTGATCGTTACCTGAAACAACTCTTTGGCTTCTTGTCTCAACAGCTCTATAGTCCACCTATGACCTTTGACCTTTCTATCTGACCAACACACTTGAATTTCTGACTTGTCGTTTGAGGATGATTTATTTATTTAAGATTAAGATTTGGTCTATTTTTGTTTTGTTTTGTGTTTGTTTTTTTCAATAAAAGTTTAAAAAATATATGGATGCATGGGGAATATTGGCTCATAATAAGGAGTTTTTAAGTGGAATTATTTACATATTTAAAGTTATATTTTTGACTGAGCTTTTTTTTTATTAGGAATTAAAATTATTGATTGTATGTTAAATCTTTATATATTTGCCTCCCTGAAAATATAGTAGTTGAAAATACTGAGGACACATATTCCCATATTAAGTTGCATAATATTCATTGAAAATTGACTTAAATGCACTTGAGGCCAGCAGAGGGCGCTCACTTTTTGTCAACGGGATACTTTAAAAATTGCCTCTAGATGTTCAATAGTAGTGTTCCAGAGCCAGATGTTTTGGCAACAAACACAAATATTGAGATCTAAATTGTTTTGCTGGACTTAAATTATAGATATCATGCAAATGTTGAGGCAGGAAGCCAAATTATGACATGTGGGTTGAAAACTGACGGAAATATTGTCACAATGTAGTGAACGCTGTGAATGTTGAATGAGAAAAATCAAAATTCTCACTGGACTGGATCGGACAAAGTTGCGATGACCAGCTGATTTTGAAAGTTCCTGAGTTCCCGTGCTCCGGCTGGTGACCAGACTCTCCTCCTCCAGTTTTTCGGTTTGGCCTCGTGTTTAGAGCTATTCTTTGCCTTCTGTGTGCCTCATCATATGTTCAAAATCCTCAGGTCCTCAAAGAGCCTTAACTTAACATGTATGCGGAATCCATTGGAAGCAAACAGGCGACGTTTACATGCTGCTGTGTGGATTAAGCTGAGGGGGGATTGAGTTTATTCGCATGGGATTTTTGGCAATATATGAGGGCCGGTGAGTTTCTACAGTCGATGCTGCTGATCTTGTCTCTTTGTTTTCCCACCTGAGCTCCTGTTACCTGGAAGGACCGCGGCAGTACAGAGCAGCCTTGTTGTTTGTCTGTAGCTTGTGATCCAGTGAAGTAGGAACGTGCCAGGTCCTGCTCCCACTCATGCATTCAATAACCTGTAATATACAGTTTTCTACACTTCATTTCTATGAAATATCCTTTCTTAAAAAAGAAAAAAGCAAAAAGAAGACTTCCGTGGTTTCATACAGTTGCTAACTGTTGCTTAGCATGATTGTACTTAGTCCTCTCGACTCTGCAAACTGACCGAATGGTTTTAGGTACACGTGTTTGAACCATGCAACACCATCAGCTCCGTGTCTTTGCTTCGGTCCCTGACAGTTCTGGCTCTCCTGTCCATATACGCTTGAAAGTAAGGGTTTCTCTGTTGATGTTTGTTGTTTTTACTGTGTTAATAAAGATTATTGATTTATAGAACAATGGCAAGCTCTCTGTGTCATTTGAATTCTGCTCATTCCAGAGGCTTTTTAAATATTATGCAAACAAAAAAAGGTTAGTAATAATAATAATAATAACAATATAATAATAATAAAACGTATTATTATTGTTGTTGTTGTTTTTGTTGTTGCCATTATTATTATTATTATTATTATGTCAAACAAAATGCATCGTTTAACCAAACAAACAAAAAAAGATCATCCCGGAACTATCAAGAGTCACCTGGTTTCAGGGGGAGGCAAAAGTAGACGCGCACAACACCACCGCAGATGAACAAGAGAGTAAGAAGAGAGAAAGAAGTATGAAATTTGGTTCTTGTTGCGACTGGACAGGAGTCTCACTTACAAACCGTGAGTGTTGCGGCCGGTTTTTCCCACACAGCTGTTCGCGTTGACGCGCCGTTCTGTCAGTTTCAGGAAACAAACTGGGGACAGTTCTGGTGTCAGTCACAGGTGCGGTTACCGGAAGTCGCCATGTTGGAGGCACTCGGCAGGTAAACTTAGCGCACGCGCTCAGTAATATTCCAAACAATTGCGAGTAAAATGGTTAATGAAAACAGCATGTGCGAATCGTTCAGTCCCTGAATTAAATTGCCTGCCCAAAGGGAAGAGCAATGCCACGAGTGTCTCACGAAAAGGCAAAAATCAGGTTCAAGGTAAAGAGAAATGTTTGAAGCCGTGGTTCTTAAATGAGTTTCTGATGTGATTTCTATTCATGCTTATGCCGATCATTCAGTTTTAATTCTTTGTTTCGTTAAAATTTGTAAATAAAATAAGTAATCCATAAATGGGTATCATTTCCATTTCAACGATGACGTGAAAGGTTAGAGGGACTGACGTTTTTTAACTGAATGTTGACTTGTACATTTCTGTTCTGTTGAATTTCTAGGGTTTCACCAGCTGGTTTTTATCCATTTAAATGATGCACCTCGCTCTGTTTCAGTTCAGGAAACAGTATTTCACATTTATACTTTTCCTTTATATATTATGTTTTCTTTTCTTGTATTGTTAGTGAATTGAAACGATTTGTTCCTCCATTCATCAAATGTATCTTTCAAATAGATTGCGCATTTATCCATTTGAAAACAGTTCCTTAAGTTACCTACTAAAACGTCCTCGATAGCTCCTAAGTCTCACAAACCGGTTTGATTTACTTGGCGAACGATCAGAAGTCGAATGTATGTACTGCAGCATGTGCATATAGTGTGACCCACTAGATGGCGCTCAAGGCCCTTCAGCCGCGACATGCGAGTTTCAGGCTCGGCCACACGGTGGCGCCAATTCACAACAACCACAATCCGCCATTATTATTGAAAAGCCCTTTATTATATATATATATATAGTGAATCAGGTATATTTGAAATAATTCAAGCCACACAAACAGAAACTGCTTATTTAAGTGAAAACATTCTTTTTGTTGACTCAGAGACAGCGTTTGAATCATATCAAGACATTTATTTATGCAGTTATGTAATGTTTTCCATTTTGTCTGGAAAAAAAATACAGCAAAAACACACCACCAAGTTACCAGGGGGAATCGCGGGGCTGAAAGGCAGCGAGGGAATGAAGGTCAGAGCCACGGTGGTTATTGAATGGCCTATTACAAACCGCTTTTATTCGTGTTTTCATGACCGTCCGCCTTCAGATCAGACGCACAGGCAGTGATCATAAGGCACCCGATCATCTTCAATCTTCTGCCGTCACTTCTTTCAACGTCTAAGTCAAGTTTTCACACAGAATGGCACACAGAATGATGGATATTTAGATATAAATAGAAGCCTTCTACGTGTTTTATTCACTGTATGATACACATTTGTCCTGATGCTTCTGTATCCTACACGTGAGTTTCCAGCATCAGCAACAGTCCAGTGTCGTACGACCAGTTTAAATAAACAGTAGCAAAAGTATAGAAGTTCACACACGCACACACACACACACACACGTGAGTGTAGGATTAATCAAAGAAGACAAAAAGCTGATTCGACTTCCTGTTCCTGTTGCATGATGGTTCACAGTTTCTCCCATTAAAGGGCGCTTCATGAGAATCTTAGCTGCTTATTGCCAAATTTACTGCTCACTTCTCCGTAGCAGAAAGACAGCGAATGTGAGTCTAGCACACAAGTGGCGTGAAGTGGAAAGCCGACGTAGTCCAGAGGGCAGTTGAAGTTTGGAGGGCCCCGGCAAATGTGAGTCACTTAAGAGAGACGGTGCACACAAAACCTCACTGCTTGACCAAGATCATTTCTGCTTGACACTGATGTAACCCAAAAGTTTGCTCCATCTCCAATTACTTTATTTTTTTAATCCCAGATTTAAAATATTACAGTTGCCCTCTATTTTTCTCTGTTGAGCTGTTGCCTTGCCTGGTTCATATCTAGTTCTTACATTTCAGTTGAAGCTCAACATCCTAACCTCCATCTTGTTGCTGCCTGACTACGACCACTTCACGCTTGTTTTATTCTCACCCTGGCAGTACTCGCATAGCCACGACCTCCAAATGATATTAAAGCGATTTAAGTCTGACTGCATGTGAGTACAGTTTTAACAAGTCTATTCTATTGCATCTAAATACATACAGTTAGCTCTATGAAGTACAGTACTTGCGCTACACTCAGAGTCCACTAGATGACGCTCTTTGAATGGTTATTCGATGAACCTTCATTTGACCCAGTTCCACTAAACTTAACGTTGTTGTGACCCTTAAATCCTTTCGCAGGGACTTTGTCGGCGGGTTATATTGACTACGTTTGTTGTTGCACAGTGTGTTGCTCAGCAGTTTCATAGCTTATCTTTTCTTTTCTTTTGTCTTACTGCCTGACCTCTCTCTATCTCATCCTTACCTCTAAAACTATCAAAAAGTGATTTGGCACTGTGATTTGTCGTGCCCTTATATACATTTGATTCATTTTTGTTGGCCCCTTTCAATTGTTACTGATCACTGCAGAATTGACATGTTTCTAGTCAGGTGGTCATAATACAATGGCTGAGGGATTTAAGGGAAAAGTAGGAGCCTGTTTGGTTCAATTCCCTTCAACCTCCTCCCTGAAAACTATGACAAAACTGTTGAGGGGACTTGTCAAAACGATCTAAGCAGAGCTTTAAAAACAAGATCTTGTTTGACAGAGTTACTCAGTCATTTCCCAGTTTGAGTTCAATCTTGAGTAAACCTAAAATATTCATGTCTTCAGTTGTGACTGTTTGGCTAACATCAAGTGAACATATACGTATAGACATCATGTTTATATAATTTCATCTTTGTCTCAGCCACACACATCCCTGTTCCCACTTAGCAGCAGTTTCCCGACTTCCCCAAAGTGTTTCAGATTATAAATGGACATCTCCAAAAGTAGAAGTAAGATAGATAGTAGAAGTAAATAAACTATGCTACTCGTGAACACGGGGGGGAAATAAGGGGCTTAGATTTCTTAAAATCACACAAATAACTTACACTCTGTTTCAATTTCAGCAAATTAAATTAACCATGTGTACAAACCCTGTGACCAGCAGATACAGTTTAAAAGAAATCCTATATCGGGAACCAACAGAACCTTCTTTAGGCTGAAGCGTGTGTCTGCTCGCCTTCCAGTGCAGTGTTCTCATGCCCTATCTTAAATGACTCATGCAGATTATCATCCTCTGGTTTTATACAGATGGGATTAACAGGCAAACACTGGACATAAATTAGGTTCTCTACAGATAAAAATGTAAAAAGCGCAGAGTCGTCGACGATCAGTAGGTGGCAGCGTTGAGCCGAAAGCAGCCTTCTCCCCCAAATCGTCTCCTCTTTGTCTCCACTGTCCTTTTTAAATGACACATTAGTTTCTGATGAGTGACCCCCAACATTCAAGCGTCAACACTCCAGCGTCAAAAAAAGAACGAGAGGTCGGGGGTCAAGGCCAGTGGAACAGTCTGCTCGCGGGTGCGTATGTACACAGTGGGAGTGGGCGGTCCTATAGTCAGTTTCAGTACAGCAGGAGGGGGGTCACCAAAGGGGGCCCACAGGTCTGAGCCACCGTGAATGATCAGCACTGCAACAAGAGAGAAACGCTGTGTTTCTACAGTTCAATCTGCCATC
This sequence comes from Synchiropus splendidus, assembly GCF_027744825.2. Lineage (NCBI taxonomy): Eukaryota > Metazoa > Chordata > Actinopteri > Syngnathiformes > Callionymidae > Synchiropus > Synchiropus splendidus. The sequence goes on from NC_071339.1 coordinate 6,202,622, forward strand.
CTCAACTCGTCCTCATAACAAAAACTAGAATGAAAAAAATAAGTTCTTAATTGTAAAAGAGTTCTGTCTGGAGTACATCACAGAAATACCTTTTTTTTTTTTTTTTAATACATTTAGCTCGCTTGAAGAACTCATTCATTTTTCATGCTATCGCTACTGACACTGAAGTGTCTTGACCAGTTTCAGAGAAATCCTCCGATTCAGCAATGACAGTGATGGAGATAAAAGGATCAGCGCTGGCAGTCCCATTCATAATTCAGACAAACCGGTAAATAATTAAGAGAAACCACAAGTTTTAAATCACTTTCGCTGTCTGAGCCCGCGGTCCGCTGACTCACCTGTGCTCGGTGCTGCAGCTCCTCACTGGGCGACTCCGTTTCCCTGATGACTACAGCTTTTGTCACCAGCATGTCTGGGTGCTGTTGCTTGGCCTCCTGGATCGCCATGGCGAGAGCCTGCGGACGTGAGCGCGTCAGTACGGAGTGTGATCATCCCAAGTGCTCAATCTCAGGTTCTCACCTGATGCTGGTCCACGTCTTCGTCGCCGGTGATTATGATCCGCTTCTCAATTCGGGTCTCTGAGTAGCCTCCCTTAACTGTCTGAGGAGCAGGGAGGAAGAGTATTTTTGGAGTTACGCGCAATCGAAACAAGTGCTTCACTAGGAAACCTGCTGCAACGTAAACAAGGGTGAGAAGACCTTCTACGTTTTGTCTCCAGAGTCACATGGAAGTAGATTTATTAAAGTATTATATGGTGTTAATACGCTCAAAATGTCAGTCTGAATATAGTTGTCTGTTTTAAAATGGATCAGAGTCTGAGCTGGTCATGTGACAAGATGACATCTCTTCCAACCAGGTTTCATTGAAATATACATAACATTCTGTCACCATAGTTACAAGGAAGTTTATTCCTTTTAGTGATGTGACTGTTTGCAGTTCCTGGCAACATAGGTAACCCACAACGCCATGGGGAGGGGTCATATGAGAGATCTGCCGAATGATCCTGTCAAACCTATTGATCGACAACACAGGACGTTTGGCCAATCACAATGCTTGAAATGCCAGGTAAACGTGCAAGTGGAGGGAAAAAATTACCAAATAAATATCGACCTTCAGATGAATATATTTCCCCTGTATTTTTTCTTCTTCATGAATGTAGTGTAGATTTAGCCTTCCCCTCACACACTAGCTCAGAAGTTGCGATCAATACTTCCCACGAATGTAGCAGTGTGCTGTTACTTTTTCAGAAAAACATTCAGGTCGACTTTGGAAAAGATGCTCCAATGTCCTTCAAACTAAAATGCTTGTTCCATCATTGACTGATTTTTTTTTTTTATTGTGTAGTTCTTTTCAAAATGTGAAAGTATCTATTCCCTGTCCACTGTGTAGCCCTGATTATTTGCAGTTTTATTAAGTCAGGTTTTCCGTCAGAGCATGACCTACGACCTGCAGCCGTACAAGTCAGTCAATAGTCCCTGGCTCCAAATAGAACACTACTCTGCCAACACAGTTTTCCATGTTGACAAACATAGAACTTCCATGGTGAAGGTGAAGGAAGGTCTCTTCTTTCTGCAGTTGCAATACTTCACAAGATTTAGTCTTCATGTACTGTAAATGCTCCGTTCATGGAATTTTGCCTCCTGTATTTATTTAATGTTAAATATTGGTATTTTAATAATATAAATCATTTTCTACATTTAAATTAAACTGCATAAACATTGTCTTTTCTAAGCTTCACACAGACCTCCAAATCCAGTTCTCATAACTATAATGTTTGCAGCAAATGTGTCCATTGGCGACGTAGCAGTCAGGGCGGCTAGTACCTTGGTGACTTGCGTCGTGGTGGCCGACGTGACGCTCTCTGCCGTGATGGTCAGCGGGGAGACAACTGAATCTCTCCCTGATGTGCTGCCTTTTATCTGAAGAGTAGCCATTAAACCTTGTCAACCTTAGTGCTCACACACAGACACAAACACTCAGAGACTCACAGGAGATCCGTTCTCCTTGATAGCAGCCGGAGCCTCCCGAGGACTGACCGCTCCGAAGTTCTGAAACAGAGAAGAATCCCGATACTTCAGTCACTCGCCACTTTATTAATGTCAGGCGAGACACGACTGGTGCTTCTCTTTTCTACTATCTTTGCAGAAAGTGACAAAAATCAGACTACTTAACAGAGATATTTAATTTTTTAAGAAGCATTCAGGCAGGGACCTCTATGATTGAATGAGATCATTCAAAGTCTCTGAATCTGAGGAAATAATTAGGATGGCAGAGGCAGACTTTTTACTTTATTACCAATATGACCGTTCAGCGGCTGATATTCAGGAATCATTCACAAGGGTTATTGCTGAATTAAATACAGACCATTCACTGGCGCGCTCTGTCTATTTCTGCCTTTCATTGCTGCTGCTTATGACCTGGTTGAATCAAAAGGAGCTGAATTTTTGCCATTAGTGAGCGAGATGTAAGAGAGATAAGGCTGGACTTAATGAGCTTTCACTCGCTCACTCCGTCTGAGGCAGCAGATTAAAAGCGACATCTTGTGGATATTAAAGGCAGAAATCTGCCAAAGCATCAAGATTGTCATCACCATTTCCACCATTTCTTAAAACAGACTTGCAGGAGAACTTTGAATTTGGGAGATGTTTGTCCTTGTTACTGCAGTTTTGTTTGTCGCTTTATAAACATGGTGAGGTTAAATTCTTCATTTCAGTCCCGGGCAGCAGAAGCATGAGTCCCTCTGCTGGTAGAACCCAGTACTGAACTCTTTGTCTACCTTTATTTGCAATATGACGTCATCCCTTACTGCGCACACACACACACACACACATTTGTATTGCCATCCCTGTGGGGAGACTGTGAGGTGTCTCATTGCCGTAATGCTTTCCCCAGCCTCGCACCCTTCACGTAACCCTCCAAAACACATCGCTCACCATGACTCTGAACCAAACTGAAACCTGATTTTAATGACCCACTTATTTTGAAGTCTTCATCCTCAAATTGAGGTTTGGAGACATACGGTCCCCACGAGGATAGTGTGTTGTCAGGAATTTGTCCCCACAAGGCAGCAAAAACGCACGCATACTCCTGTCTTCCTATCTTAGTGAGGACCGTCATTGACATAACCCTATCCCTAGCGTCTTCCCCTAAATCTAACCATCTAAAGCAAACAGCTATAGTGTAGTTTTAACCCTCAAACTGAGGCTTGACAAAGCGAGAACCAGCCAAAATGTCTTCACTTTGCAAAATATGTTTTCACTCTGTTGATTAAAAACTCATACAGGTTCTCACAAAGAGATGTACACACACACACACAGATGAAACCCATCCAATCCTCCCACACCACGATGATCCGCAGCGCTCGTGTTTGAACTCAGACAAGTCACTAGTGGGATCAGACGGCTCATCATGAGCGATGACTGCCATTCCCACCTGATTTCATCATCACCAGTCTCTGCGTTCCCTCTGACTCTCATTAGTCTCCTACACAGCGAGGGGATCAGGGATGAGAATTGATAAGATTTGAACTATTCCGATTCCATTATCGATACTGCTGCATGATTCGGTTCCTTGGCGATTCTCTTATCGATTCCTCAGTGGGAAAAAATGGAAGAGAAACAGGTCGACTTGTATCAATAGATTTGGTTATCATTCGAAAACAAAACACTTAAACTAATACGTAACAATTGACGGTTTTTTAAGTTTTATTCATTGGTTAACTGTGTCGCACAACGGTTTAAAACATCAATGTATGTACCTCATTTTGTATGTCTGCTGATCGTGCATCAATTGTCCTATTTGTATAACAATTTAAACGTGACCGGCGTGTGTTGCTGTTCAAAATTAAAACAGTAAAAGGTATACACTGGTTCATAAATACATTTTTATAGCCCATGATTTGGGCTGGAGATGGGCTAGTGAGGCTTCAAGAGACAGTGTCTTTGCAGTTGAATGAAATGTTTATCATTTTCTAACCTCAGGAGCCGCCTACAGAGGTCTGAAAGTGTTTGTCCACTAGAATGATCCACAGAGTTGAGATCGACAATTTGACTAAACTGTCGATTTAGTTTCCAAAGACGACTGTCTCTCCCATCATCTAGCAGACTGTAGTAAGATATAGTTACCTGAGGAGAGACGTTCATGATGTTGCTGTGCACTTCTGAGCCGTTGGCGCGAGCCTCTGTCCTGCTGTCAGCTCTCTTTAGCATCTGGGCCATGGCCACAGCGCTGGGGTCTCGCCTCGCCACAGGAGGCTAAGTGACACGGACAGACACAGTGGTTAAGGTCGGAACTTTGCCACTGCAACAATCCAAGAATCATGCATGGCGTTAATGAAGGAAACCAATGAAATGAACGGAAACACAAAATCTTTTATTGGTTATTGAAAGCCGATGGTGATGACAACAAATACAAAAAAAAACGACAATACATAAAATGCTGGACCTATAGTGGCTTGTAACATGGGAAGTCAAAAGACACACATGTCCGTGTAACAGTGGTGGTCAGGCAGGACGATGTGCTACCTCCATGGAAAGCTTCTCTTCGACAGAGTATCTTTCTCGGGAGCCCATCAGACGAGATGAGTAGAACCTGGACGTCTCCTCAAAGTCCTCCCGGCCCACTTCAGGCTCTTTGGGGAAGTCCATGCAGGGGTGGAGGTCAGTGATGACGGTGAAGTCCACCTCGGCTTCCAGGCTGGACGTGGAGCTCACAGTCATGCTGGAGCATTTTCGCTCAATCCCGAGGTGAGGTTCTCTCATGGAGGCAACAGAGTCACGCTCTTGCTCTTCCTCAGAGGCGACACCGGGCTGAGCTCTCCTCTCACTCAACTCCTTCTACAGAACACAGGGGCAGTTGGAGGTCACAGGGATGATGATGATGAATGATGGTGGCAAGGATAAAAAAGGGTGGAAACACTGAACAAAACCCTGGGTAGACAATGGACGGAAATAATAACATCTTCAACCGTGTAATTCCTGTCAACGTAAGTGATTCTCTGAATTTAACTCTTTAAACTAACTTATTTTTTCCCTTAATTAAGGAAACAAATATACAAGAAATGTTTAAGTGTGTAAAAAAAATGATGCTGCAAGGGGAGAACAAAAGTAAAAGTGACTGGACTGGTGTGCATATAGAAACAAGTCAGAAACCTTAAAGTCTGTGAAAGGCTCTTCATAGACTGAAGGAGCAGAGACAGGCTCCTGCAGAGGAAAGGCAGAATCTAAAGTTAGTTCAACACATGTCGACCAGAATGACTCTGACAAAACGTTCCCATTTTGAGATTAATTGTACAATAACTCCTCAACCCATGTTTTGGGAAGATATGCAGGGCCACACCAGCTGTAGCTCCATATTGCCAGTGATAAAAGCATAAATAACACAACAAAGCAGGCAGTGAACAATGACCAAAGCAAACAGGGATGCACTGAAAAGTACGGCCTCGAAACACAAGCTGTTTTTCACTGTAGTTTCACAACATTTTTAATGTTCTGAATGTCGTGATCTGGAATTTTTTGATGCATTGAGATGAACATCTGTTCTAGACCAAATGCCTTAAAGGGTCATACAGGGATTTGGAAGCTGCAATCGACCTGCCTTTTAGCAGGTCACCTTGGCTACGATGTAAGTGCTCACCCCGCATGTCACCTTGTGACAGAGTTGTACGCTCCTGCTGTGTTTTGATGATGTCACTGATATCAAACAGCTTATCAGATTGAGCACCTGTTCGCATCACTTTGATCAGATCCACCAATGCACAAGTGATGTAAAGATAGTGTGGTCTTATCCTGGTCTTAACTAGAGTTCATCTCCTACCGCTTAGCATCGCGGACGGCAGATCAACACACAGTTTTCAGAGTGAATAATGGCGTACTGTACATAACAGAGAATATTTTTAGCATCCAAACATCTCATCAAAACTGAGTACCTTCAACTAGCATTCGATTTTTTTCATTAAATTATCAGTGCATCCCTAAAGCCAAGCTCACCAGAATTTGGCAGAAGCAGAACAAAGAGTCATGCAGACACAATGCTTCAACAAAATGGCGTCAAAATAAATCCGTTGACTGTCCAATAACAGGTGTCAGAGTGTGTTTCAAATCCCGTCAAGTGACTGTCAAGTCCACGACTCCACGTTTGGACGCAAAACGCAATTTCAAACACCTCTTCACCCGCCTGTGTAATCTGTGATATGCGAGCGCTGGGCTCGGATGAGAAGGTGGGAAGCGATGAAAGCTGTCATGTCAATTCGCCTCCAAATCCTTTTCATTCGGCTGCCAAATCCGCACGAGCCCCTAATGATGGCAACAGTGAAATGAAAGCAGCAAAACTGAACGAGTCAGGCTGAGCTGTGGTGTCATCAGCAGCTTAGACGACACTAGGACTCCAGCGATCTATCGGCTTCACATCCAGAAAAGCTCACCACCATTAACTTATTCTTTTAATCTTTCATCTGAAGAAATGCAGTTTGTTCTTGCTTGTGAAAGACGTGAATAGTTTCTTGGACATCATTGCCAAGACTGACTGCTTTGCTTTCAGGATGCTGACGGATATTGAGAGTCGTCTCCATCCATCGATTCTAATCTAATGGGAATGAGTGACCTTCCCCTCCGATTCAGGAGTAGAAGCTGTGTCACTAGTTCCACGTGCAGTCATGATTTGTATCGTAAAATTGTAAAGTCAAACAGATGATGGCGGCTATGGTTTTCGTTTTATTCAATCAGACTTGAATTCTTGAAATTGCGTATGCAAGCACCAGAAGATGGACAGAAATATGTTGAGGCGCTGCTCTTCACAAACATCAACTATGGATGCTTCAATGTACTTAAAAGAAAAGGGGATGGACATATATGACATGCAAGTCGGTCTGAGGCTCATGCCATGTTTTTGTTCCAATGACGAGTTACCGAGAGTCTCTTCTTGGCTGCATCGAGGCTCCTCTCCTTGCCCACATTCCGACTGTTCCGAAGTATGAGCCCAGACTCCCTGGCCTTCTGAGTCTTCACGGGTGGAGCAGGGGGCGCCATTTTGGGAAGTACTGTAGCCTTGGAAGTAAACTGCTGACTCTCAACAGCACCCCAAGCAGACGGGTGGCTGTCGTGATGATCTTGCTTAGTGCTGCTTTCCACTCCCGGGTGGAATGTGGAGACTTCGGTCCAGTTTGCGTCTGACGATCCATCGGGGGAGCCCACTGACCAGCGGTACTCTCTTCTCATGCCCCGTACTGGCTCGTCCTGTCCTGCTCTTTCCCTTTCCTTCTCCTCTTTGCACGCGATGCTCTTTGATCGCTCCGGCTTCAGAGGGACAATGCGTGTGATTTCTGACTGGTGGCTGCCTGACAGCCGATGGAGTGACGTCCTCTGCCCTCTCTCGCCCAGGAATCCCTCAATATCCTCTCCTCCAGAGCTACTGATCTTCCTCTCATGAGTCCTGACCTGTCGCAGCTTAACCTCTGCCAGCTCCTTGTTGTCAATGAGGCCCTTTCCTCTTATCTTCATCACACACTCGGCTTTACCACTTCCTATTGACTTCTCTAACCTTCCGGGCCCATTCACTGAACCTGCTTCCAATTCTGCAGACCCCGCATGACTCACTTTCCAGTCGTCAACCTCGGTATTCTGACCGCAGACATCAGATATTTTTATTGCTGATATTTCCTCATATTTGCTGACTCTGGACGTGTGATCCTTGCCCGACTCCTGCTCCTCTTTCATCAACTCCCCGACCGATGATTCACAAGGTTTTCCAGATTTACAAGGTTTCTCTGTGCTGTTTTCCGAGTCTGAGTTTTCATCCGCGGTGGAATCGCTGCCACTTTTTCTGAGCTCCGCAGGGTTTCCCACATTTAAGCTCTGCGGTCGCCTCTTTTTTCTCGGCTTGGAGCGGTGCTTCATCTGCTGCGAGAGATCTGAGCCGCCAGATGGCATACTTTGAAATTTGTCAGTATTCTCAGACAATTGATTAACAAAATGACTTCTGTTCGCCAGCCAAGGCTCAGAGAATTCGTCTGCCTCTCTGGTAGGTTGCGTCGATGGAAATTCATCACTATAGCCTTTGGTTTCTTTCCTATCGGACCCTGTTGCCTCCATGTGAATCATCTTGACTACATCTACGTCTTTTTCTTTCTCTTTTTTCTCCCACAAGGAATCTATGATGTTCTGGTCTTTGGCCTTCCAGTCATGGTCTTCTTGTTTTTCAATTAATACCCACTCTTCAGAGCCCTACATGTTGGTATAGATTCACACAATTAGACACCCTGCTGGATGGATCTGGCCCACAGCGTTTACATGGACAGCAATGCACTGTAGTTTTGAGGATAAAGGTCTTCATCAAAAGTGATGAAGGAAAGCACATTTGGCAAGAAAACAATGACGCTGTTGCGATACCAATTGAGTATGTGTGCACATCTGTTTAGCAGTCTGTGAAAGTGCAGAACATTTACAAGGTATTATTAATATATCATTTGGATTTGACTTTCCGTCTTCTTCTTTCTTTTGACATTTTCTACATCTCAAATAAAATGCACCCAGATTTTCTTCTGCTTGCCTAATGTGACATTTCTTCAAGTGGATTTTTCTTTTAAGCAAAAACAAAAGTGTGTTATTCAGTCATGTGGGTCCAAACTCAGAACAGCAGGAACCACAAAAAAATCTAACAGAAGCCAGAATAATGTGTTCTTAAAATAAGTAATCGTGTTTACACTATTTCAAAATAAGCTCTTTGTGAGGAAAGAGAAAGAGAAGAAAAACCAGGAAGAACTTAATCAGTTCAGAGCTGGAGGTTAGCAACTGCTGCATTTAGCAAGATTACATTGTTACATTTGGCTCTCTGTAGCCATTTGCCATGATAATTGGTGTGATTTGGCACTGGTGCAACAATGTCGCACTTTCAGACATGACTCAAAAGTTTGTTTTGAAATCCTGTGGCTGCTGGGAATGTTAGATAGCATCGTCTATTCCTTGTGTGATGCACCGTGACATATAGTAAAGCTATTATTCTGCCCAATTGGAAGGCAGAGAGGTGAGAACAGGCAGGGTTTAAGGTCTCACCATGGATGGAGGCCATGTTGTTGGCGAGTGTTCCCTTTTTTAGACAGTCTGGTTCGTTGTAACAAGACATGGTTGGATAAACACATACTTTAAATAGGAATAGGAAATACATCGTACTCGCAGTAGAGCAAAAGAAATATGTATGTGACTAGCTATTGACTGCAAAACAAAAATATAGTGAATTCCATCTCACCCCGGTCTATAATCCGATGTTCCACACCCACTTCTCAGCTTATAGTCGTTGGTATTCACTGTTAGTCTCACCGATATCAAACCCTTTCGATCCTCACCCTTATCAGGTTCATCTTCAGATGCTGCCCGCTCTTTCAGTTACGTATCTCTACACTCAGTGACCTACGTTGCCTCTGCATGTACAAACATGTTTTGGACTCTCGTATTGTTGACCCTTTCTGTCAGTTACCACAACTCGATCCAGGTGAAATGCATTGCAAAATGCGGTACAAGTTACTGCTAAAAACACATTGTTTTTTTTCCATTGCTGTTCATGTGAACGTAGACATGCAGTAGAAAACTGAACTTCAGCATGCTATCAAACTAGACTAATGAAAAAGGTAAGAAAAGTTCCACCTCTGGGGAAGTCACCAAGCTCTTCTGGATGAGACCCTCAACCGAGAGGCTACTAGCAGGCTCCTTTCCTGCCGCTTGGCCCCCCAACTGGCCGAAACAAGAAGGTCAGAATGGGTTGAAAGGAGAGGAAGGAAGATTTTAGAGATGGAATAAGGCAGGAAAGCCCGACAAGATTCATGGGATATCTATGTAGAGAAGGCAGAAGGACTTGAGAAGCATACATTCTCAGTTCAGTCCCCAACAGGCGATGGACGGGCGGTGTGTGTGTGTGTGTGTGTGTGTGTGTGTGTGTGTGTGTGTGTGTGTGTGTGTGTGTGTGTGTGTGTGTGTGTGTGTGTGTGTGTGTGTGTGTGTGTGTGTGTGTGTGTGTGTGTGTGTGTGTGTGTGTGTGTGTGTGTGTGTGTGTGTGTGTGTGTGTGTGTGTGTGTGTCATGCAGTGTTTCAATGTTTCATTTCTGTATTGTTATAGTTGTCCTCAGTTGTGTTGCTCAACCCTGCTTACACACATGCATCTAAGTAAGTGTAAAATTACAACTGTATTGACAAAAAAATCCAAGTTATGATGCCACATTGGAAGTTGAGGACCAGCAGCTTATTGATCAACTGAGGGTCAATTTGCGGACCGACATTTGAATTCATCTGATAAAATAAGGACTATTGTTCCCATTTAAGGCCGATGGGATTTTGATCAAACACTACCTATTGGAAACCGACGACATCACCAGAAGCTACGTAGCCACAAAAATAATGGTGGCTGTTATCAACAGTCATTACAGGGATTTTAGACTTTTCCTCCAGGCAAAGATCAAAACCTTTTCTCTTATCAGCCACGAGCACCCTCAACAACCCCAACAGATTCAAAGGGGTAATAGCGAATTTACAGACACCTGACAGTTTTCTTTCGTTTTCAATTGCAATGTCAGGAATAAAACCTGAAGTGAAGTAAAATATTGACACGGTACGACAGTCATTCGTCATCCAAGCTCTTCCAACTCAAAAATATGCTTGCATGTTAAAAGCTTAGCAGCAGCATTTCCCTTGATGGCTGCGTGTGCTTGATGTGCGAGATAGCAGGAACTGGGTTACTCTGACATATTCAGCTGGAGAAAACACTGTTGTCTGAGAGCGGGGAAAAAGAACAGCAAGGTTGTGGGAGTGTGGTGCTTATATCACAGTTAGTCATGGTCTTTAGATAATGACAGGACAACGCCACTTGCTGTCTTTTGTGTGTCGCCGTCTGTGTTTTACAGCATTTCTGGGGGCAGCAGATGAAGCTATCAAGCCCATAATTACAGTGCTGTGTGAGGTGACACATGGGTCGAACGGAGATCTTCACCAAATTAAAACATCATTCAGCTTGAGAGTGTGGTGCGCGGGTTCACTAAAAATATTGCCTTGATAACAGTGAGGCAGACTCAGCCGAGGCTGACCTTTAACACGCAATCTGTACATCATTTTTCTGGGCAGAAATTCAAGACATAGTTGGTGCAGAAGGCTTTTGGTTTCTCTCTGATTTATTAAGACGCTGTGGCCCTTTTGGCACCAATAGGCAGTGACCTCAAATTGCCGATATCAGTGGTAGAGAGTGTGATGCGGCGGGGATAACAATCGTTCATCTATTTTGGAGATCTGGTGCTACATCTTCAGTGGCCAGGTGGAGAAGGAGCAAAGCCAAGTGGCAAAGCTCTGGATTTACAGAAGAATCTATTCAGTCAGGTGCTTCAGGTCGTGACCGAAAGAATAGGGGGTTTAGTCGGGATGCATACTGGACATGGGGCAGACCCGAGACATGTGATGTCTCTCGATCAGGCTTTAAGCTTGGATTTTGAGACAAGGTGTTCCAGTGGTGTGTTGTCCAGCTCTTCCATACCGCGTCAACCCATCAAATGTGAGAGTTGAGACTCGCACGATGCGGGTAGCTGCGAGATTGCAAAGACCTGGGTCCACAAAGGCATGAGAATCGCCGAATTTTGATCAAATTCAGCAACACTACCGAGCAAGCAACAGCCATCGCGGGAACAAGGAACGATTTGAGCACTATACATGTGCAGAAACTTAGAGCGCCCAATTTTTCCTGTTTTTTCAGTTTTGACACCTCCTGTAGCTAAAAGGTGAAGAGCAAAAGTCTGGGTTTGCTCAGACGGCATCCTGTCCTTCTGGCAGAGTAGGACATGCTAGAGAGGCGCCCCCTCTACTGGAAACCTACAATGATCCCAGAAGGGAATTGAAGCAAGTATATCGTAGCAGGACGATTCTAAATGTAAAAATTGGCTCACTTTACATGGAAGTCATTGGATTTGTCACATCAACCACAGCGGGGTACAGAAACACACAATCCCCAACATGGACTCACAGCTTTCTTCTCCGGCGTGCCGGTCGGCGAGGTTGCTGACAGGCGCTTTTCACGGTTCATCAGCTTGCTGTTGGGTTCCCTCAGGGCTCGTTTCAGCTCGTTGATACTGGCCTGGTGTTTCAGCAACACATCCTGAGACTTATCCAGGAACTGGAGGGGGAGAAGAAACGGGAGAAATAGCATTCGTTTATTAACTGGCCATCAACGGCGTTTCAAATCGGTGATCGTGTTCGCACATCCACGCGCGGGTTTGCATGACGGGACGGACGGTGAAGAATAACTGAACAGGATTTAGCCGCACAAAGGTTCAAATTTGGATATGTTATCTTGCACGATATAATCATTGAAAACTAAAACAATGAGAAGACAAACAAGCCAAACAAAGTGGGGTGAAATGCCAATAATATCAGTGCTAAATACCCAAATCCATGTGAAACAATTCCTGTCAGATGTCATTTTTAGCAAGATATGAGGATCATTCACGATCAAAGGTCATTTAAGATTTTAAATCTGGATGTTAAAATCATTGTCTTCAATGAATTTGTGTGTTTTTGTAACGTATCTGGTGAACATTTTGACACATCTGTCCATTAATTCAAACAAATTTGGCTATGAGTAGTGGTAAATATAATTAAAGTCAAGCAACCCATTTTTCCTTCATACAGTTGCATCATAAGGTTTGCAGCAGCTAAAAAAAGAACACAATATAAGAGTTGCAGAGCAACAACCTGGAAACAGTTGTAGTTTTTTTTTCTTAGCTTGTTTAATGGGGATTTTGACCGTACCAATTCATAACAGTGGCATCCCTCATCATTTTACTCAGTTTGCCTATTGTGTGTCTCTGATATAGATGGAATTTTAAAGACCCACAAATGTATCAGAATTATGCTAAAGCTAAAGTTAAAAGCACTGACGCAATCCGACAAAAAGTGTTATCACATTACGGAACAAAATGCAGCTCAATATTTCACATTTCTGCGACGGCTCAAAGTAAACACAAGACAGAAGATTGGATGATGCAAAAGGGATGTAAATCCATGCTGAACCCACAGAGATGAACAGACACAGCAAGAAGCACAACATCCAAACCTGCACCTCCTGTTTGTGCCGAGGAGTGGCCTCCTGGTCCAACTGATAGTTTGGGAGAGGAGCATGGGCAGGCATGAGGGGGTCAGAGGTGAAGAGTGCAGGATCAGACAGTGCAGAAGGTGCTTGTCACCATGCCAAAAGTGTGGGTGATGTTATACAACAGAAACTTATAGGCGGAAAGTTAAGGTTCACCAACTTCATGGTTTTTCAGTTTTTGACAAAATGTCAACTTTTATATTCCAATTTGGATTTACTTTATACCTATTTTTGTGCCAGTCACTTGTATTCCAAAGGGTTGTTTGTGACTGCCATCAAGTATAGTAGTACACTAATATTTATACTACATTTACAAATGTCATGATTGATTGACTTCAGGTTTGAGCTGTACACAGACACTAAAATTGTGGTGAGATGAAGAAAACGGATTAAAAAAAAAAAAAAAACAAGAATTTGAAGGAAGCATAGGTTCGTCCCTATTTGGCCTGAGCTACAATAATACGCTTTAGAAATTAACCTGGGAAACTAAAGCCTCACACCTAGACTCGACTTTGAGTCTTACTATCAAGTTTGTTTTACCATTGCGTCACACAGCACTTGCGAGAGCCAAAAACACAACCCCTTACTTCAAAACTGTATTCATATCCCACTTCAAATCCCACTTTGACATCTGCAGTCAATTTTTTTTAATCAAATCTGGTCAGTACATTCTCAAATATCGAGTGGCAAGCGGACTGTAGCGCCCCAACAGTGCGCACTGGTCTGACACGGCACCATGAGTGAAGCTCATTGTATCGATTATATTTGGTACAGTACATAGAAAGTGGCATCACAAGTGAAGTAATATTGAGAGTTCCGCACGTGTCTTAGTGCCGACCACTCAATACCAATATTGACAAGTCATGATCACGTCATTTTGAAAGTGTCGTCTCGCTAACACAAATCAACCCTTTACTAAGTAGCTGCTATTCTTGCCCATGTGTTTGGTTGCTTTTTTCAGAAGTATAAAAAAAGAAAACTTGAGTTTGATTATAACTCGCAAAATATTCTCACAAATGTTTTCCACCAAAAGCATATTCGTATTTTCCCACAGACATACAGAGCTCAAACAAGCAGAGAGCGGTCGGCATGTTGATGAAAACATGTTGAAATGCGTGGAAGCAGACAGACAGCAAATACCTCCTGTGGTGACTCAGTCTCCTCCTTTGTGCAAGCCAGTTAAAGAGGAAAAGAGGATGTTAGGAAAAGATGACTGGCGCTTAAGTTAATGGAGCTGCTTTGAACAGAGGTGCTGTGAGGACACTACTGGAGTAATCAAACAAAGCAGCTGGTTACACCACACGCAACAAAGCCAAAGTGACTCCACCACCCTGCAGGACAAAGTTAGCTTCTTTAACTTTTCCAAACTTTCTTGTACCATGATTTCCTTCTTCTTGCTTGGAGAGACGTTTCCATCGTTCTCCCCTTCGTTCTCCGTCTCCTGCTCCTTGTCCTCTTCATCCTGCTCCATGCTGGGCTCCAGTTCGGTGTCCTGCTCGTCCATAGAGGGGCTGCGGAGACGCCGCTGGCCACCGATGCTATGGTGAGAGAGACCGTCGTGGTTCTCACACATGGACGATACAGGCCGAGAGAACTCTGCTGAAAAAAGGGATACGGTTGTCATATAGGCATTCCAGGTACGCAATTCACGAATGTTTGTTTTTGGCCACCAGTCCAAGGGTGTAATCTCAAACTGTCGTAGTACTGGGTCTCCAGCCCGAACAGACTTGCAAAGGGAATTCTAGAATCCTGAATCCCTGAATCCTTCTTGTTTAAGAGGGCATCCAACTGCGATCATCCTAGCATGGTAGTCTGGGGGCACACAACCCTCTACAGTGTGTCGGACCCAAAAAGGACGACCTCAAGCTTTGGCTCAAAAGAACAGAGACAAGGAGCAGAAATCCAGGACTTTGTCTTGCGTGATAGGTCATTTAAGAGGTTCTGGGTTTGATATTGGCAGCAGTATTGATACAAATATCAGTCATGTATGGACAAGGTGGATGTTTATCAGCAGTGCACTCACCTCCATCCAAACTTCTCGACATCAGGAACCTCTTACTGGTGGATCGTTCAAAGTGCGGAGCAGGACGATCTATTAGGGCACTAGCCTGTCGGGTTTGAGCTTGCGTCCTTCCACTGTACCGGAACTTGGAACCCATCACCAAGAAGCCTTTAGGGGGAGGTTCTGGGGACACCAATCTAAGAGTGGGGAAGACGAAAATAATTGGTTCTGATACAGAAAGTCGTCGTGACTCCACACAGAAAGACCTTGCGGTTAAGTAGCTGTATCATGCTCTTCACGCTGCTTGTTAATGAAATTGTCACCAGTAAATCCGTGGTGGCCCTGAATGTGAAGCCTCACTTACTGATGAAAGGAACCCCGAGAGGGAGATGACACTGCGACCAACAAGTGCACTTTTGTGCAACATTTTATTTTTTTCTGAGTGGCTCTGATAAAAGTGGGCCAGTCCTTTGTACTTTAGTCAGACATGCATGAAACGACCTTCACAAGGTCACTTGTAGTTTATTGTTCATTCTTAGGCGGCGTGTATTCACAGTGTAAATCTCATGCTTAAATTTCTCAGGACAAAAGCAATTTAAAGGCGCAGACAAAACACTCTGGTGACCTGTGTGTGTTGCTCACACTAGAAAAGCCTGGTTTCCTCTCTTGTTTCACAAAGCGTAGTTGTCTTCACATAGATGCAGTTACCTGAAAAAGGTGTGATGCTCGATGCAGACCTTCCAAAGCCTCTTGGCGGCTCTGTGGTTGGGGAGCTTAAATCCAATCGTGCTTTCAAACTGCTCATACTAGAGGGAGAAGCAGGAGGTAGAAATTACATTTTTGTAAAGGAAAAAAAAAAACAGATTGCTCTCGAGCAGGAGTTCCACTAAAATGTCTGAAAATTGGCCGCGTCACAGACACAGCGTGTCACTTGACTGGTTCTGACCCAGACAGTTGATCACACTGAAACACAGCGAGGCCAAAAACTGCAGCACTTCACAATCGCAACAGGGCCAGACCCCGACGGTGCTGGAGGAGTTAAGTTGAGCATTTGACAGTTTTTGTCTCTCTCCACTTCCCCAAACCTCCCAGCTGACACAAAAATTCACACCTTCTTTTCAATGTCTAGAAACTAGATGCATGACATCATCATTTGGTTCACATTTGAGGGACCATCATTACCTTGGTTCATGCTTTACAATAGAAAATTGAATCTTGTTGTGAATCCATTCTGAGTACTGATACTGGATCAGAACTCTTCTCACCTGCAAATGTGTGTGAATTTACGATAAAAAACTATTCAAATGACCAACCATATAACAATATTTTTACTCCAGAAACTTAAATTGAAAGCTTGAAAAACTACTCAAAACCGATTATTTGGGTGAGTTGTTATCTAAACAAGCTACACACTAGCTGTGGGGAAAAAAGACACTTAACACGAGCTGTCAGGTTTTATAACCAGAGTCTTTCATTCAGTTAACTCCTGCGAGCAAATTGAATGTGTAGCTTTGATAACGGCGGAGAAGAAAGGACCACTGATGTGTGTAATTGGTTTGCAGATAGAACCGGCGTCGAACAAGAGGTTAAGAATGGCTTTGATTAGGGAAAGAAATGTAGATAGCCTTTCGCCATTAGCTTATTATCTTATTGGTGGTAAAATATTCGATTTGCGGCTTCATTCTCTCTGTTATCCGCCCAAGGTTGGATATGTGCTATTAAACACCGGCACATTTTCTGACCTTTCATGAGCTGGAGCATTTCCTGAAAGTGTGCGGGGATCCGTGGAGACACTTTTTTTTGATGGATTGTTAAACAGAATTTCATTGTTCAACATCATTTCCCTTTGGTGTTAGAGCTTGGTGAACGGACGTTTTGTAGATTAAATGTGCCTTTCTGAAAAGAGTCAGATCTTACGCCGGAATGTATATTCTAAAATAATAATGGCACGAATAATCGTGGCGAAGTCGAAGAAGAATTTTCGCAAATGGCTGCCTAGTTCTTTTCTTGCATCAGGACCTGCTGGTGATATTTCAGCTTTACCCTGAAACATCAAGATGGTTATTTCCTCCACAAGGAGAAGCATCTAACATGGACATGATATTCCACCCTTTTCCAACTGAGAACCATGGTCTCAAAGGCTGATACCTATCCTCGCACACTGGACAACATACAGTTACAAGTACAAATTAAACGGTGATAATGTTCTCTAAAACTAAAACCAACGTGAACAAAACACGATAGTTTCTGTCATGTGAGTGAGCAGTGTCAGGTCACAATTATCCGGGATGGATGAAACGGAGTTATCCGCATTGAAACATAGAATGTCGGTGTAAATAAAAAGTGTTGTACCTCTCCCGGTCGTATTTTGATGTAGAAGTTGCTCCTCTTGTAGGAAATCTTGAGTATTTTCGGCCAAGCGAAGCGGTTGATCCTCAACCTATCACGGTAAATCAAAAGGCCATTGGCGCAGACGCCAAGCATTATTTCAATTCCTTCAGAGTCCTGCAGGCGGTGAAAGAGAGGAAAATAAACTGAAGAAATTGCTGAAACATTTAACTGGAAAATTTGATTTTTAAAGGACGGCAAGGGCTACCTTAGCATGATGAAGGTCTACGCCATACATGGACAATTTCTTAGCGTTCTCCAAAAAGTTCATTTCAGCCTCTGCCGGAGTCATTCCCCTGCAGGCACAACAGCAGTTAACCTTTGTTTGTGCAAGTCCTTAGTCATCCAAGTCGACATGTCTAAAGATTAAGGACAGTGAAAATAAGTATCTAATATCTTAAAGAAGATGGCACCACAGATACAGCTATGTTGGTGAAGATGGGACGTATTTGGGTGAAAACAAACTCAACTCATACTAAACATTGTTTTTGTGTTCTTGTATGAAAAGACAGAACACTTTAGTTGGGTCGCTACTCCATCTCTGGGCTACTGGAAGCCATTTTAGGACACAAAAATGTTGCCACAGGGCATGACAACAATAGAAACCCTCTTCCTTTTTGAGATTTAAATTGATACAGCGTCTATCGCAGGGTGAAAACTGGGGGTAAATTGTTTGGAACGCTGGCAGGACTCCACAACAGATGCTGCAGTCATACGATGACATCCATCATGGAATACTTTGGGAATACCCATCGGCTGGAGATAATTCCAGAGGGGTGAAGTGATAGATGACAGAATGATTTAAAACAGCAGCACAGACGCAAGTACTTGTAGTTTCGATGGAGCTCCATCACTCTCTCCTCCAGCTCACGAGTCTGATTGGGGGCAAAGTGGAAATCGCTGACGTAATCGGCAGCGTGCTCATCCTGGTCATAGTCGCCCAGTTCGGCTTGTACGGTGTAAGAGCCCAGCAGGGCGTGAGTGACGAATGAGCAGGGCAGACGGCCTGACAGCATGTCATCCCTCAGCTGCAGACACAGGTAGTATCTGTCAGACGAAACAAAACGAGAAAAGAGAAGAATGTTGGCAGTCAAAGGACGCTGAGTCGCACAAGTTCCGACAAGCAGTAAATCTGTCGCAGTTAGTGGCATTCCAAGGCTGATCCGAGGGTAGCAGCTGGGGATCACGCTTGCGTTGACGTATGCCATGTAAACTGCTGCAGTGGTTTACGTAAAGCAGAGGATTCCAGATGCAGCTGTAATCTACCTGGTGATGTCTTCTGTAAGCTGGGACGGGTCAGGAGGATAGAACTTGACAGCAAAGGCAAAGTTCCATGGAGAGTCTGATGGAAAGACGAAAGGATGGTCTTTAAAATTAATATTGAAAGTCGGCATTAATCTGGGTAATTTCTTGGCTTTGACACTCACTGCGCATCTGCTTCTTGATCTCCTTGGAGGGGTCCAACCAGTTCTGAAAGACAGAAGGGAGAAGTCCTCAGGGGACAGCCTGGTGTCACGCGCATCCTGGTGCCACGTCTTCAATCTAATTTCCATCAGTGTTCATAATGGCACGCTCTCCAGATGGTGCAACTCAAATGTACTCCACAGCAGCTCAAAGAGAGGGGATTGAATTAAAGCACCTTGCTTGTGTCACTGTTGAATGTTCAAGGTGTCCATGGTTAACTACAGTAACATGTAAGCACTGCGCTAGTTGTCACACTGACTCGGGTCGGGAACCTCATGGTTAGATTTTGATTCTATAGGTTGCGATTCAATTCATTTATTCTCGCGCAAATTCTTTAATGCAAATTCAAAAGCAGAAAAACACAAATAATGAGAGAAATCAGAAAAGAAAATTTACACAATAATCTATATGCACATATGTAGTACAGAAGTGTCAGACACAACAGTTCTGTATGAACACAGAAAAACTAAAGTTCTTTTTTTATGATACTATGTTGTTGGGGGATCATGCAGCGGGTGGACTGAAGCTCCCTGGTGGGAGTTTGTGATCTCCGATTGCTTTTCTAGTTCTCACTTCAATTCTCATGTAATAGAATACAATTTTCAAATCTGAAAATTGCTGAGCTGAAGCAAGCTCCCCGAGACTGCGGTAGAAAACCTGGCAACCCACTCCACCAGTGACAGAGGCACGGCGCTGTCACCTCAGCGTTTCGTCTGATAACCAAGTGGGAGCAGTTCATCACCAGTCAAAGATTATTTGGACTGTCCCATCCATGTCTCACTTGTTAGCTCTTCAATTTGACCCCTTTCCCCATCACCTGTGGTGTCAAGTATCAAGTACGGTACCGCTCTGCCGTCGACTTTCAAATGTGATTCTACATACAGTGTTGAACTTTGAAAATGTATCCACTTTGATTACCATCAACTGAGCCATCTATTGAGCCTCTATATTAAACCGGAAACCAAAAATGGAAGCCCTGTATGTCTGAGTTTTAGGGTTGTGGGAGCCTCTCAATACAGTGAACAGGACTGGGTTCATACATTTTTTTCCATGTGCTGCAGTGCTTTGTTCCTTTCACTTTATTAAAGTTAACTCCATCAAATGTGCATCAATAAACGTCGCAACTAGTTGATATTTTCAAGTACGTATATGTGAGGTTTGGACCATTACACTATGTAGACAGGCGGACAATAGCAGAAGACATTTGAGATAGACACTCTGTGACACTGACGTAGTAATAATTCAACAGTCACACTTCATAAAACTTCTTTTAATCAATCCTTTCATTGTTATGGATTACATTTCCCTGCCTTGCCTGTCTCGCTCCTGCTCCCTGTGGTTTCGACTCATTGCCTCATGTGTTTTCTCAAAATATCCTTTCATTTTCGACACTGATGAAAGTGCAGTGTCCGCTGAAATCCATCTCAGTAAAACAGAGTCCAATACGGCAAATGAATAATACATTCGTCATAGATCAAAGGGCATGTGTATTAGGAGAGTGCCGTGCTCGTTTTTCCAAGTGTTTTTCAAACACACATTTGCATGCTTATTGCTGCGTATTACCATATAATATCCCCAAATATGACCAACTGCATTGCAATGATGGGACGGAGAAAACATTTCAAATAAATTTGAAAGGCATCAGACTGCAGACAGACATTCAAAAATGTATTATAATGCCATCAGCAGATACGTGTGTTGGCGTATAACTGCTATTAGATATCACGCTGTGTGGGCTCTTTGTTGTCAAAAGCCCTCACACATAATGGAACATAGATAATGGAACAATGGAGGCAGGTAAATGGAGGACCATGGGCTGCTGCCTCCATCGAGATTTCAGGAAAGGAAAAAGGGGATCAACATTTTCTAGAGCAAGTTATTGAAGAAGCTTAAGTCAGTAAAGGTCATAATGTTGATTTAAATGTTGCCAACCATGTGACCTGAAAAGGGTCTCTTATATGGAGCCTAAGTCTCTACCCCTCTCGGTTGGCATATTGGGGGGGATGTGGGGGGGGATCAAAGTTATTTCTCTATTTAAATGAGAAATAATGATGTTTCAACTACATACATCGTGTCGTTTGTCATTTCTGTGCTTGTGAAAACACAATTATTTGGGCTACAAGTCAAACATCGCATGTATTAGATCACAGCAGAATCCGACTGCTCCAACACTAAGCCAGATGCTAAAGGTACTAAACTGAGGTTGAAGCTTGCAAACATTAGCTGACATGGTTAAACACTGTGACCCTGTAGAGCGTCTCCCGCCTACTGGCTCTCACTCGACTGACTATCAAGTCAGAGTCCATGACAAGCATTGTAGTTGGCTACTACACATCACACAAAACCTAAAGTAACTTTTGATGCCGGAGGAAATGCAGCTCTCCCACTGCATTTGAATGTATCTTTCAAGTTCACTGACATCGTATGTGAGATCTGTGGCACATTTCAGGCTCGATCAGAAAGTAACTTTCATCTCTCCATTGACTACTGTTCATAGTTTTTGTTAACTTAGGTTCCATGAGGTGGAAGTAGATGGGCGAGACTTAGGCTCCTCGTTGGTTTCCTATGAATTGAAAAGTGTCTCCTGCTTGTTAGGTGGAGTCAGACA
The DNA here is from genome assembly GCF_027744825.2 of Synchiropus splendidus. NCBI lineage: Eukaryota > Metazoa > Chordata > Actinopteri > Syngnathiformes > Callionymidae > Synchiropus > Synchiropus splendidus. Next base: position 6,224,197 of record NC_071339.1, read on the forward strand.
CAAGCACGATGTGTGGTTGCAGGTCGGTGACTTCAACACGTGCACCTGCAGACACTGATCTCCAGGAGCGGTCAGATGCTTGGCGATGTTCTTCTGGTAGGGGTTCCCTTCTATCCAGCTCCACTTCAGGGAATCACTTGTGATCATGTTTAGAGGTGAAGTTGCACACACAGCTATAAATCACCAAGTGTTTAATGAGCGGCAGACATTTATGAAAGAGCAGATCATTAGTGAGGCTTCTGATACTTGTGCACGTGAGAGACCAGGAGAAGCTTTTAATAACCGCGTTCATGGATTTCCCTCTCGCCATTGAGACACTTTAATGAAGTCATCGTTGGGTGTTGAACCCAAAAGAGCAGCGATGAAATGACACCGTCAAGTCAAGAAAGGACAGTGAAAAAAGAAAGATGACGTTTTAATTCTCAGGCTTGTGTGTTCCCCCGATCCTAAATGAACCTGGTGAGCGAGCTCAAGCACAGCTCTGATAAGCTCCTCTTTGATGAACCTGTCACACGGTTATGAGCCGAGGACTCTCAGACGGATGAGAGAGAAACTGTTTGATCTTCAGCAGCCCACTGCGGCAGTGACACGCTCCGCTGTCAAACGCGGCGGCAAGTTGTAACACGTGAGCAGGCAAGTCGGTGATTTGGACAGACAATGTGATCCTGATGTTAAAAGTGGCTCCGACATGTCGTCTTTTCTTTTTTTTTTTTGTCTCCTCAGCAGCTTGTTTTCCGATCACGTACCTGCCTTTGGGGATCTCGCATCACTCAAATCTGACATCTACAAAGCAGAATCATGTAAATTGACACAAGGACACAGCAAAGCGCTGTATTACGTGATAATAGGGTTGATTTATGCGCCTGGATCTTGACAAAGATCAGAGGGGACCACACTCACACAGCCTGTTGAAATGTCACACGTGGAACAAAAGGCTAAAACGGCAACCACGTTCGCTGCATGGACCGGTCTTATCGGAATAGATGTCTGATGTCAACAGAAATGCTTCATAAGACGTCTTTCGGAATGAAATGACCAGTGATGGATACATGAGGTTTCATGACACAGTATTGAAGATTTTATGAAACACTGCCCTGATATTCAGTGGCCACCAGATGGCGCTATGTTGTAAAATGTTTGCTACTAATTCAATGAAACCTCGCATCATTTCTAAACCGAGAGCACTATGTAATGGCCTCTGAAAATTAGAACTGTTTCATCGACTCTGCAATACTGTTTCATGATGCCTCATCTATCCATGATTAGTAACGTACAAAAGCGGTGGTTTATGCCAGTTGTTGATTGAGTTGATCGGTTGATCGTACATGTACAAACCTGATCAGATCGCTGCTGCCTCAACGCCAAAAGCTCCAAAAAAAAAGAAGAAAAAAAACAATCCAGCACTGGTTGAACGTTAACTTCAATGTAAGGCAAATGTATCGGTGGTGAAAATGGTGTGGCAGTTGGGTGTATTCTTCGACACTGATGACCATTTACGCTGAATTTTACAGTACAGTAGTAGTTCAGTTCAGCTTGCTGCATGAGCACATACTATCTTTTCACGCCATGTAAATGGAACATTTAATCTCTAATCAGAATATATTCTCTCAAACTGTGGAAAAAGTGTCCATGTAACACAAGCTAGTGAGGCGCGTTTTGAACTGTATGGTCACTCAGTTTCAACTCCACAGTTCAAGCCACACTCAAATTTGAAGTTAGTAGTGACTTAAATTCAATGCTAAATTTGGCAAAATCTCAAATCGGAATAAGCCATGCAAATAAATTCTATTCACGTGGAAATAAACAGATATCTTCTTTGTTAGTTGAGTTTCATTTTCTGAGCTGGCCAATCTTCCACCGCAGACCAAATCATGAGCGAGGCAGGAGTTTGCTCACCACCACTTTTGATTTGCAGGTGACTGAGTTGCATGCCAGCGTCAGAACCTCTGTGCTTGTAATCTGATTAATCCAAGTACAACATTGCCCATGGTCAAATTTCAATGTGTTTATCTGTTCCCCTCCGGTTGATCTCTGAACGGATTGTGAGAGTGAAACCAGCCTAATTCAGATAACAATAATGTGATTACAGGGACAAACAAGGCAAAGCCACATTGTATCTGCGTATCCATGCAGCCTTGTGGCTAACAAATATTTGTAAAAACAAGCAGTTTACAAACATTGGATCAGTCATTTTTCATCTCTTCTCCGACCGTTTGCATTTTTCAATTTCCCGTTGTCCAAACATTCATCTTTGAATGATGGATGGTGCTTCCCGGAGACAGGCGAGTTAGCCGAGCAGGGAGCAGAATACCGATTGGATTTGTGGGTCTGGTGTCTATGGACTGAAACATCCCTCAGGATTTTTGGCGCTGCACATTCCACTGACCTTCTGGGTGTCTGCGTCGGCGAAGGTGAGGCCGAAGTAGTCCTTCTCCAGCAGGTTGAGGTGCTCGCACACTAAATCCATCAAGGATTGTCCTTTGGAGTGTTTCTGAGGAGAACAACATGAAACACCGGTTTTAAAAAAAATGGTAATGAAGCAACAATTGAGCTGAGAAATATGAAAATCAAATACAATCGATATTAACAGCTGCCTTGCCTCAAAACACTTGCCTCCTACAGTTCGATTTAACAGCTCATCAAGTGCTGAGACTCAATCTGTTCGCTTTGAAGCCTCAAGTGGAGAACTACAGAGGAGCACTGCCAGGAATTTGGCGCTGTCATTGATGGTAAAAGATACTTCTTCTGATTCTTTTCAGGCTCAAAAAGCTACTTGGAAAAGCCATTAAAAGTGAAGCTTAAATGCAATGCCATACCAGAAAAACTTCACTACTGTGTAATAAATGGAGATGTGTTTCTGCTCAGATGTGGTGAGAGACAATGATGACAGTACTGTTTGGTGACTTGAGACTTGTGAAGGGAAACTGAGGTCAGTGCTGTCCATGTCTCACGGCTGTCTAGTCAATGGAAGTGTTCCCACCAGGCGCGCAGCGACGCAGCTTGAAGGCAGAAGCAGCCCTGCACTCCTGTCGCTTTAAACCACATGGCAGTTCTATTCTCCACGGACCACATGGTTTCCATTACTGTTGGTCAGTTACCAGCTCACAAAAAAGTCGGGTTCAGTATACCCTGGGTCACTACACAGAAATCTCCCTCAGGTTGGACGATTATCACCCCAAATAGTTGCTATAATATTCGCTCATAAGCTCCAATTTCATTTCTTACTTCAGAAACTATGTTGAGGATTTGGATGATGAAGCAGCAACCAATAGGAAAAGACGAAACGTTCCCTACCCAGGATTGCTGTTCAGGTCAGCTACACTTAAAAACAAGTGTTCCAGTCGCACCCATCAGAGCTTGAGTGTACAATGGCAATAAAGCGCAGTCTATTCTATGACCGCAGTCAGATGACTGCGGGCTAAACAACACCACAATTGCTTGTAATCAAATTGTGCCTCACAATAGTTTTGTATTACATCTGTCGTCGCTGTCAACTCTGTTTCAGGTCAGTTGGATCCTCATGCATAAGCTCCTCACAGGGCAACATTGACTCGGGGTTGATTGAAGTAGCTGTTAGCATAATGTTCTGGCAGGATGAAATGCAATCCTGCTCAGGATTGGATGACCCACTCCACTTTTCTTGCTGGGTTTATTAAGAACTGCTCCATTCAGTGTAGGGTGGAGGGGAGGAAGAAAAGAAAACTTCTAAATGTTCTGTTGTTCATTCAATACTCTATTGAAGTTGCTGGCACTGCATAATATTGTTATAGTTTCAAAACATTTGAATAATCCAATGCAGCACCTTGGCAGAATTTTGTAGAATTAAGAGGCATTGTACTCACCATAAGCTGCCACACTGAAATATTATTATGTCAGTAAGTACTGCAATAAAGAGCTGAAAACACTAAAGGATGCAAACTATCTCCTTCACCCTGCAAACCCTCAGGCGTTCAACGCAGACAATCCTCCAGTCAAGGTGGTGTTTGACGTTTGGAATATTGCAGTCTGCGTTCTGTCAGTCACATTGTATGTGAGACGGTGAGTTCCGACCAGAGAGTGTGCTCAAGACTGTGTAGCTTTGTGCCAGCCAGCTGAAGACATACTGAAGATATTGTGTCGCTGACATCATTATCTGCTGTCATTGTTGTGAAGTGACTTTTTTTTTTTTTTTTCAGGAGAGTGTATTCAGGGCATGCCGCTTTGACCAGAAAGCTCTGCGGGACACTGGAAATGGTGTCTGTATTTTTGTTTCAAAACGCTGACACTGAGTGCAGTTGGTTCAAGAAAGAAAAATAGTTGTTTTGAATTTCCTATAACAACAGCGGTTATGCCTTGAAGGTCACTGCTTTCTTTCCGTAAAAAATCTTTTTTTTTTTCCATACGCTCATGAATTTACTTCATGACCCACAAGAATGGAGAATAAATAAAATCCTGATTCTAACTAAACTATAAATCACTGTACATATCTGTGTTTCACACAGGTAATCCTAACAGAAGCTCTTGCAGGCCCCATACAATGAGCTGTGTGCTGTATTTAAGATTGACGTCTCTGCTTATAGCGCCTTGGTCGGTGTTGAGCGGGATCCAATGTGATGCCTGGATTACCATCTGATCTCAACATAAAACTCAAGAGGTTGACTATGAGGTCAGTTCGAGAACCATTTCTGCACCCTAGACTCAGCGCTGCTGAAGTGCTGCTTAAGTTAGCTTGGCTGTGCTCACGTATATGTGCGTTACTGTATCTAGTGTAGCCGTGGCGAAAGTGTGTGTGTTATACACATAATATTCCAGTGCACATGTATATTTGAAAGCTATTCAAAATAAAATTGATGTACCTCCATTTGTTGAATCCCCTTTTTTATCTTGTATACTTCTTATTATAATCATTTTGCACTAAAATTGACTAAAATGTTTGAGTTTTCATTGACTAAAGCTAGACAAAAACTATTACAAGTAGACATGCCTAAAATGTGACGAAAACTAATTTGTATTTCCTCTCAAAAGACTAGAACTAAGACTAAAACTGAAACAGCTGCCGAACAATCTGACCCGCTAAGCTAATACAATGGCTAATAAATGCAGCAGCCGGTCTCAGCTGCAGCGCGGAGCTCTAGGAACACTAGAGAAAGTGCCAGTAACATGGGCGAAACAGCCTAAAGAGCGCTTTAGTGTCAAGAAAACATCCGTGATTTCATTGGTCTGATGTGACAAGGCGCAATATCTTGGCAGCATGATGTGCGTACAGAACGTTACTGAGTTTGTTTTCATCACAGAACAGAAATGATGGTATGTATCCTCGCGCATTTTAAACTAGTACACAAAAGTCACTGACCTTCCTACAGCATAGACAGTCACGCTTGCACCTGTACTGTAGCTTATAGGCCGGTGTGAGTCGGTATTGAAAAAAAACTAATCTTCACGATTGAAGTAGTGGCACATGAATACAGGGAAAGAGCCTCATGTGGCGCCATGGCAGCACTTTCCCCGCTGAGTGGGTAGTGATTTGCCAGTCAGAATCAAGTATGCAATACACAAGGTTTTACTCAGCATTTACAATGAGCATCCCTCAGTCAATCCATTTTTCCTCATCGATACATCATGACTATATGTGAGTCATGGTCGCTGTGTAGCCTCAATATTACCATCACATGCTGCTGCTGCTGCCCCTGGAGCGTTCTTCATGAAGTGATATGGAGATGCAGCATGTGGTTTCCATGGAAACAAATGCAGTGTTATATCCTGCGCGGTCTCTTCCTATTACTGCCGGGCCAACACTATCACGACAGTATCAATACAGGTGAGAAAAAGGTGTAGCCGCACTCGGGAAAACATCTAGTCACAGCCAAAGCGCCGACGGCAGCAAAGCCAATTTAGAGGAAGTGAATGCTGCCAGGCTTCAGCAGCAGCCTGGAAACACACATCACAGGTGGAACGTGAGTGAATGATTTTTGATGATGTCATCTACCAGTGTGTTCAGAAGAGGAATGAAAAGACAATACACTTCATGTTGTTCCATTACCAGTTAACCGATAAGGACTAATGGGCTTCAGAGTCCCGGAGCACAGAGCCAAGAACACCGGCCATGGACATGCTGCCGCATGCCAATCCCACCGTTGGACGGTCCCCACTGGTCTGTTACTCAAAAGCCAGCGATCAATGATGAATGTGTGTTTTGACAATCTGCCACAGGGACAACGCTCCTTTGGTAATTCGTGAGCCTCAGCCACCCGTGACCGCTCTGATGGTTCACTTTACTGAATGTCCAATACGTATCCAAGTGTTAACTCATGTAAACCACCTTGACCTAGAGAGGCAAGACTCGGTGGACAAATGTTGGAGGCACCAGCAAAAAGGAGAAGAGGTTCACAAATGTGGTAATATGGCTCTGCTGTGCTGTGTTTATGGACTTCATGGAAGTATGTCCCTACTGCATTTGTTTTTTTTTATTCCAGGAAAATCGGGTTCTGGTTGTGAGGGAAAACAAGAACCCATTAAGACAGAGAAAATGTGTTTTTCCAAAACAGGCAGCAGCAGCCAAGTCATGGTCCAGGTCAGTCAAGACGTGCTACCCACAACTGTCCTGGACCTGAACTTTCATGTCCTTATCGGCCTGCGTCCTCTCCAGCTGAAGAATAAGCATGTGACAAACCAACAAACACCTTTTGAATCCACTGTAATTTGGATAAAAGTAAACCCTGAAAGAAAATATATCAAAGCTTCTCTACATGCTTTGATTACTTAGGTTTAATTCACTACAACAAGGTCAGTGCACTTCAAATTTTAAAAGGATAGTTTGGAAAGTGCTGGGTCAGCCATTTTTGTGGACAAATTGTTGACTTTTTTTTTTACTTTTTGTTATTTTAAATTCTGGTTGGATGAAAAGCCTAAGGTAGAAGAGGCTGACCCCCAAAAGAAAAACATAAAAAGAGTGTGTAAATTGATGTCTGGAAAATCAATAAATCTACCCAATTACCGTATCACACGACAATTCATCCATAAAAATAACTCATTTAGATTCAACTGTGAATAACAGCCGTGAGCACAGACAGAGCCGTCACTTCCAAAGAGAAGGACAGAGCGTGGCGAACAATAACAGGAAGCAAGACCAAGCCTGTTTGTGACCTGGAGGTTTATCGTTGCGCCACACTGGAAGTGTGATGAGAGCGGAGCGACAGGAGGATGCTTGCCTTGTCACTCTGAGCAGCATGAGACACAATAGTCACCAATGTTGTTGCCAGAGAAAAGCAGGCTTCTTTACAGTGCTCAGAGAAATGTAGTGTTCCTCTCCACCATCTGCGACACCAAGCTGACAAGGTGTCACTTATTAGAACCTGTTCCTGTGATGTCACAACTATGCACGTCATGCTAATACATATTAAATAGTTACTAAACAGAGTGCAAAGAGCAGTAGGACTGATGATGTGGTAGTGTAGGGTCAAAATCCAAGGAACTATTTTCACATTCTTCAAAAACAAACCAAAAAACTACTTGTGTGTAGGGATGGGTGATATGGACAAAAAAAAAATCCCATTGAAATAAATTCTATTTATTCATTCTATTCCATGTGTTGGACACTACAGTCTCCCTTGAAACCGTTTTATGATGAAAATTATTAGTGGAGTTTGTCTCTAACATCATTGTTTGTTTATGTTTAAATATAATAGTTAACCAAGTGTAGAGATAAGAAATTCAATGTTTCAGGTCTCTGGTAGAAGCCGCTGGTGTCTGACAGACTGCTCTGCCAGCTTTATTTAGGGTTTAAATTGAGCCGTCTGTCTGCTGTGTCTCATGTCTCTTAACAGTTGACTTTAACTATGGAGCAGTCTGGACACATTTCCTGGATGCTATTGAAGAAATATTGGAAGTGATGATACCAGAGCGGATGTCTGTCCAATATCCAACTATTTTCACCAGGGTGTTTCACCGAGGCGCCAGCACAGCAGGAGACCTGCATGTGTTTATATGAACCAAGGCAGACGACCGCGTCAGAGAACCTATGAGGACCACTCCATCTAATAACATAAACATGGATCCATAGACTCTGAGTCAACCAGTGTCATTATCAAAGGTTCCCTGAATTAAAAATAAGTTAAAAGCTACGATCCTGAACCCAAGTCCACCAGACTCCACAGAAAACGCTGCAGAGCTGCAGTCTTGTCATATTCATGCATGCAGGTCCAATGCAACAAGTGTGCCGTGTGTTTATCGAATTTATCTTGAGATGCAGAATTGTCATCGTGGAATTGTCATTTTGGCGGTATATCGTGTACAATAAGTTATCGCCCATCCCTACTTGTGTGATAAAAGAATTGGGTTGGCTCATGGCAAAAACTAGTGGTCCAGGTTTCACGAAACAGTGTCCTAATTTTCAGAGGCAACTGGGTGGTACTGTATATTCTTTGGCTTTGGACAACCGTTTCAATGAAACGTCACAGAATTTTTCAACCAAGAGAGCCGTCTACTGAGCATTGGAAATTATAGCACTGTTTCATGAAGCCTCATCAACCCATCACAAGCAAAAAAAACACACGTTCCCCGCTTTGGTTTTTTCAAACTAGTGCCGCTCAGTGTTTTCCTTCTATTTTCAGCCTCATATTACCAGCCAAATGAAAGTTCATTCATGTAAAGTCACAATGTTGACAAACAAACAAACCGAGTTAACACTTAAATCCGTCCTCCTGGTCGAAAACAGACCACCATCCAGACTATAAAATAGTTCTAGCTCTCATAGCAACTAACCTCATGAAGCTAACGCTACATCAAACCAGCCTTGCATTTGATGCCTTTCGTCTGCAGAGCTTTTTTCCCCCCATAATGCATTAAAATGAAGAGAATGGCAGCAATGTTTTGCTCTCTGATGTTGTAATTGTCCTGTTCCCATTCAAAGTCGGAGGAAATGCCCTATTTCACCCTGCTGCAGTCATCACCACACTTGTTTGACACACAATCATAGCGCACAATTATTGTGTCCCTGTATGTGTGAACTCTGTTATAGCTCTGGATTTCCCCCCCGGTGAGCACCCAGCAGGGATTTCTCTTTTTAGTCTGTTTTATCCGCACCGTGCTGCTCACACACCCACACAAATACACACACGGCCCAAAGGAACACTCGGCAACAAAGTCCTTTGCTCCTACACCGAGGCTTTTCAAAGCGCGTTAACAGCTTCGACCATGTCATCATGTTTTTAATACAAACCTCGATCTCTCCTTCAAAGTCAGTGACGTCCAGGAGAGTCACTTTGAACGGGGAGGTTTTCAACCTTTTGGAGCCCTTCTGAGGAGATTTGGCGTTGTTGTTAGGCGACGTCTTGTCAGACATGTCGTCGGCTTCCCTTCGCTCATCCAGGTTCTTGGTATTCTGGCCAGAAGACATAAAAATAAGGAAGTTATAATAGAATATTAGAAGATTATATATAATATATATTAAAATATATAATATATCAATTAATGAGGAAGCCAATTATATATATATATATATATATATATATATATATATATATATATATATATATATATATATATATATATAAAGAGCCATTTTCAATTGATAAAATTTAATTGTAAACTAAAATAGATTCGATCCTGCAGAGATTTATATATTGGACACTGTTCAACAACAGATGATTTTCCCATCCCAAGTCTATTGTCCCTATCTAAGAGCACAAAGAAAATTCAAGAACTAATTTTCCACTTCTGTCAGTCTCCTTGTCGGTGAATATTCATTAAGTAGTTGGATAAATATTATCTTCATACAAAATTAGGGATGAAAATTGATGTCATGGTTATCGTGACCAAACTTATCAGGGTATTGTTGTAATGTGGTTAGATGTTCACGCGATGTTTCTGTTATATCAACAACAATTATACTGTATGACTGATTTCATAATCGAAATGCCGCGTCTGCGCAGAACGGCGATCTGTGACAAACACAAAATTCACTTTTATTTCGGCTGCAACTGAGTCACAAGACTGAAGCGTTTCCATATGTATTCACAGGCATTGAGAAGTAGGTCTGCACAATAATCGCTTAAAAATTGTTAGCACGATGTGCGATGTCTTCCTTTTTATTCCTGACTTTTCAGCATTTATTTCGCTTTATTAAAGTATTACAGAAAAATCCCTTTTGTCCGTGGAGGCAGCCGCTCGCCCCTCTGCTCAGGTGGTATGTGAGGGCAGAGCAGGAGGAACATTCTGCCAGGAATGAGTTAGCAGTCCCCAAAAGAAAATCTGCGTCAGAAATATGTAACTATTTTCGGTGGTCCTTACTGTGCCGACTGCGCCTTTATGCTACAACGCAAAGTAAACATGACAAACGCTTTTGGTCGCACGAGTCACCGTCACCGAGTGCGACATTACAAATATGATATGCAAATATCCTTTAAGGAACAGTTGCTGTTTTTGCTACAGTGACAAAAAGGACCAAACGGTGCAGATATATCACTAATGCGGTAACTTTTCAACTCGAAAACAACATGCTCCCAAGCGGCAGTTGTTAGGGGCATGGACGTAGGTCAGAAACTACGCTATGTTTACTCAATTTAACCTGAATAACCTACACTTGTTCTGTTGCATGACCAGGAGTGCTGTGCTCTTGAAAACTACTACTACTAATAACAATAAAAATAATAATGTTTGTTGGAAAGGAACTGCCTAGCAACTGAATTACACAATTTCGTACTTGTTTTCCATATTTTCATCATTTTATATACTTGCCAATGTGTAGCTTGTTTGAGATCCACGTGTGAGTATCAACCTCTCTCACTGCTAGAGTTATCTGCTGGGAATTCCTATTAGTTTGTGCCAATATCGCAACATACACCACAATGAAATATATATCGCCTTGTCTTTTTTTTTTTTCAGTATCATGTAGCCCTGTTGAAAAGTATGAGAAGCAGGAGGTCATGAACGCAGTTTACTGTTTTTATTTTGTTACTAACCGTCACAGATTGTACCTCAGTTTACCATTATTACTGGTAACCGTCACTTCCCTATAATAACAAAATTTCATTCTAACCAACGTAACCATTTAAAGATTAATTTTTCTGGTCTTTTCCAATAATATTCTAGTCTTATAGTCTCATATATTTTATATACAGTACTTAAGTGTCTTTCTAACAGCAATATTAATGTAGTTAAAAAATGTGTTTGTGTAGGTCACATGTCATATCCAATCCACTAGGTATTATTTATGGTGCTGTCTTTCAAATAAATTGAAATAAATGTACTCCCCAGCAATAGCGCTAATATTAGTGCGACTGAAAACAGTGTACTGTTATTAAATGAAGATTTATTGAGTCCTACAAACATCCCAACCTTTAGGAAGATGTGAGCAGCATAGAGGATTTCTCACCCAGCGCAGACCACATAAAACAGACCTGAAAAGTTACTTTATCACAGCAGACTGAGTCGTGACATCAGGCGAACATTAATGGAAGCAACCACTGGCCCACTCACTTGTTTGGCCATCTTGCTGTCCGGGTCCACGTCCTGCATGTCAGTTCTGACTCAGGGCTGTTCTTTGGTCACTTGGTAAAGTAACACCAACCTGAAAGAGAATAAGGACAAATCAGTCCTTTTATACGATACAAGAACCTTTAATCCGATAGTTACATCAGTTTCTAAACAGCAGCAACTACACACCGACAACAGAATCGAGCCACTACTGTAATAATGGCAACAACTTGGGCTCCACACTCTTCCTTCAGACATCACTCGCCCAGGAGCAACCAATGTGCTGCTTCAGATATGAAAATCCCCGCGCTGCCTGACACCGGCTGAAGTGACAAAAGAAACTACTTAACAAATTTGAGAAACGCCACGAGCGCTTCTGCAGGAAAGTCTCACTGTCAGCAGTTTAGCTTTTCAGAGAAAAGGATTATGTAAGCGCCCAAAGTGCATCATGTATTGGGATGTTTCCTTTGAAGCACCTCCCAAACAAACAGGCATTAAACTCATAAATAAATAAGCTTTTTGTCAACACAGGAAGTGAGGATTATTAATTAATGAGGATATTAATGCTTCAGCTAACAACAGAGCTGAAGGCGTAGACACTGGTTTATTTGAAGGTGGCATTTGGGGACCGGGTTAAAAAATTGTGTCTTGTGACTAAGTACCACAGGGCGTCGACGGAGCCGTGCACGACACACGTGATCAGTTCCCACGGCCCCACTGAAACACGTCACTGCAGCAAAATGCTACACACACGCCAGCACCCTCCGTCTTCGCTTTTGCTCCAAAGTAGAATGATGCACTCTGTTGCAAAAAACAAAATAATAATAATTTTGAAGTGAATAAAGAAATGTGTGCTCAGCATTTTCCTGCAGCCGTACACGCCAGGGTTTTTTTTTTTTTTTTGAACCGCACGCCACCCTCTCACCCAGAAAAGCAAATAAAGAAGTGGCAGAGAAACAAGGAAGCTGATCATAAAGTCAAGACTATGTTGGTGACAATAAAAAAGGCCAGTTTTGAAACATGCAAGACACGAGTTCTGTCATATTTCTGTTAAAGCAACCCAAAAACCACCAAAAGCATGTTCACCTCTATGGTGAGTTACGTGTTAGCAGCTTGTTTTGATGCTCTTTCATTTAAGCCAGTTTACATGTAGCGGAAACCCTGCGTGCACACGTTAAACGCAACACATGAAGAAGCATTTTCTCCTCCGTAACATGCTAATTTGCTACATGCTAATTCGCTACATGCACCACATAGTCATCACAGCAAACACTAACTGACACGCCATGTCTTGGTAACTCGCTTTATAGGCAATTTAGTACGTTCAAATGTTACGCTAAACATCTTCACAGCGGCTAATAGAACGTAGCATACATGTGAAATGTATTCTACTAGAGATTTTATCAAATACTGATGATGATGATGACACCACAAGAAATTGCAAATCAACTTATTCTCACCATAGATAGATAACTTCTTTAGAGTGAAAAGCTCTTAAGAGGTTAGTTAGCAAGGCAAATTTTTGTTTTGAATATTTACATGAGCCCATGTTTCTGACCTCCGATTTATCAGGGAGAGCTCTGATGTGTGAACGCATTCTCCGTGGGACGCGAGCTCTTGAACACAACATAAAAGCTGCAGGAAGGCTGTGTGTTATAGAACTTCCCTAGAAACGAACAGTGGACCTCGCCTGCGATCCCGCGTCGACAGATCTTAAAGGGCTCTTCACCTCCTTGACTGGCAGCAGCAGCAGCCAAATGCGTCTGGGGATTGGAAGCAATCATAACTGGTTCTCACGAGTTCAGCAAAGCAATACGTTTCCCCCTGAGGTCGCTGCATATTTCACGTTCTATTGAGGAGCTGGAATCTCTTCGGCTCTTCTCTTACAGATGACCCACCGTCGAAAACCATCATTTGTCTTCAACAGTCCATGAGTTGCTCAACCTGGTGGGATTGGTTTTTGACTAATATTAACATGTGCAGTACATTCATTTTAAGTTGAGAAATACAATATGGCTTCAATATTTGTCTGCAGTGTTCCACAAATTATGAATCGGTGCACCCTTACAGTCAAATCCCTAAAACAACTGTGTTGGCAAAAAGAAAATGTGCAGTGTGGAGTCTTTACCAATAGACTAGATGTTAGCTTCGCTTTATGCCTGAGCTATTAAAACTGCAGTCTAGCAACCCCAAAATAATGTCAAATTACCCATAACAACTTATTTTGTCATCGCAGTGGCTTGAAATGTAATTTATTTTGGTGCTGCGATTGTACGCTTGTGTTTTAAAATGTACGTGTTCCATTTTCTTGCTAGTTCAGAACAGGCTATGTCAATAGCTGTTAGCTAATGTGAACGACAGTTAAATTCAAAACATTTGTAAATCCAGACGTAACTTCAGAATACAAGCAAAATGTAATCATTTGTTCCTTGTCCTATCATCAACATTTCCTGAGAAATTCATTGTAATATGTTAAACTGACTGACAGTTACTGATGCTTAAAGCAATGCCGCCGTTGCACAGAGGACGGTGGTTAGCGCAAGCATCCTCCTCTCTCCTAAACCGAGGGTGTTCTTCTTCCACAGAAAAACACCCTAGCAGCCATCGAATTAGGCAATAATCCGAGTTGAACAATAGATTCTGTTTTAATCTGCCTGTTATTGCGATGCTTCCTAACCAAGTACTGCATGTCATGCTGTAATGGTACATACATAAAACCTAGATAATTCCTGCCAAGTTCACGTAGTTCAGGTGAAGCACGGACAGCTCTTTCTAACCACCTAAGCATCTACATTCATCTGTGAAAGCATCCCGGTCTCAGCAGCAGCAGCCCACTTTTTCCACTGGCAATCTTCCACCGCCGCCACAAAAATAACAATCTCATCACCAGCAATGACACATTTTGAACTGTCCGCAAGGAGACGGCGTGCTGTCGACCTTGTTCAACACTAGCGGCACCCCCGTCGGCTCATCTTCTGAGAAGGCCACCCGAGGACACGCGAACTTGCAGGACACGGAGACAGCGATTCATATAATCCCAAATTAGGTTGCAGTAAATGGGGTCCATTAACTTCTCGTGAAATTGGATTAACTACCAAATTAGCACAGGTTATTCTGACGGAGCGAGTTCTTTGGATCGTTCATCTCCCGTGACAGACCATCACCCATAATTGCCACCACCAAGTCGGTGACCGCGGAAAGACGGGATGGATAGCGAGGACAATGTCTATTGTGCTGCTCTCTGTGACAACCTCTTCCACCTCTATCTGCCAACGTTCATAACAATTTATCATGTGAGCGATGTCTCCTCTGAGAAGCTCAAAACACTTCATTTCTTTAACAACAACGGCCATTTCCCATGTTTCCCTATTTTCCTCATCTTCCCCTGTATCAAGGGTATGCTTTAATCTGAGGAAGGCAATGGCGGTGGAAGAGTACTGGCTCGGCTCAGAGCAGCAGTTGCCATGGTAACGGTCTACTCTCTTTTTTTTTTTTTTTTTTTTTCCATCGCACTTGATCGTCTCTATCTTCTAAGAAGAGTGATAGAAAAACAGAGGCAAACCGAACCAGGAGAGAAGACATCAGAGCTGAGGATGAGGATGAGAATAAACGGGGATCAGGAAGAGACCGACAAGATAAAAAATGAGTGGCACGAGGGAACGTGGCGACTCAGAGAAAATGTCAGCTCTGGACTCCGTGGAGAGGCAGCATGCGTCTTTCCATCAAAGAGGTCTGAGGGGATAGTTTTCAGCACACATTCAGGCTGTGTTGTTAATTCTCTTCAAGTGCTGTACCTGCTCTTTATCGCACTCTTCGCAAAGCTATTTGGCTGGAACACAACCCTGTAATCCCAGAATCTTTATGTCCTGCCAGAGGCTTTTTTAATCACATCCACTCACTAATACTTACTGACTGACTGTGCATCGCTCTTCTAATTATATCGAGAGGCGTTTTGACACAATATGGCAATATAACGCCTTTACTTATTTACAGTTATGTATTCTTTTAATCAGTATTTTTTGTTCGTTTTAACAGCCTTCCATTGCTGCCATTTTCTTATGCAGACCGTTTCTCAATTCTCACTCACTATCGCATCGGATTAGGACCAAAAAGGTGCAGAAAGAGTCCCAAAAAAAGGGACTCAAAAGTAGCGAGGAGGACAGTGACTAGAAGGACCAGTGAAAAGTCGACTTGCTTCAGTTAGCAGAGGGCATGTCAACGGAAAGAAAACATTCTAAAAGCATGGAGGGATGTCTCCACCGATGTTTACATATGAACGCAACAGAGGCTGTCACAATAGCATATACTTGGGCACTTTTAGCTAGGGGGGGCGTCTGACACTTGCACTCTGAACTGTAAAACATGAAAAAATGGACGCCCAGTTTTTCTCTGCAGGACACCCTAAATGTGCCTGAATAATGCCCTGGTATCATCACAGTGGTTTCCATGAAATGGATGTTTCCATCCGGTAATTTTTGCAGTCGTAGCTTGGTCGCCATATTTGTTCACCTGTGTAATATCGCAGTTATCCACATGAAAGCAAGCTGTGTTTGATGGGATGTCTGACGCCGGTGACATAAGGAAATCGCAGATAAGTTTGTAGATAGATAACTGTCATTCACACATAAATAGAACCACAAAATATTCCTCCGATTAAAAAACTATGAGTTATAGTTTTTTAATCGGAGGAATATTTTGTGGTTCTATTTATTTAATCAAGCGGCGAGCCTTTACTTATAAACTTTTAGAATGAATGAATGAATGTTTAAAGGTGTGAAAGTTTAGACTTAACCATCACAGATACACAGCTGATGCAACTGTATGCTTATTTTGCATAAATATATGAAAGAAGATGAACAACAAAACTGTAGACATTTAGCTTTCAGTAAGGGAAAGAATCATTATAAAAATTTTATATTTTATTTATCAGGGTCAGTCAAGTAAAACCACTGCCCTGGAGAGCCCTGCATCTGAAAGTGTTCATCTGGGAGCAGCTACTGAGTTCATCCTCTTAGGTGTTATTTGACTCAAATGCTTGTTTTTATAAAAAAGTTATCTTCGTATAAATTGTTTACAGCTTCTTTTTTACAAAGCAAGTTAAGTCAGTTGTGTTACGAGGAGGTGAATGGGTTGGGGGCGGGGTTACGTGGTGGGGCGGGGCCTTGTCTCATGCAGCGTTGTTAGTCAGAACTACGGTGATATTTGCTTGTAGATGTCAAAATTAAAGGTAGACTGAAGCGTGAAAACAACTGAGCATATGAGTGATTGCTCGAAGTCAACAGACTGCTCTGGCGGTTAAATCGAGCCCCTCAGCGTGTCAGACACATAACTGCATTAAACTGAGTTTAATCTAAAGTCAACTTGAGAGAGAGAGCGTACCATTTGTAATTACACCGTTCTAACGGTGAGCGGAGCCAGAAACTATTCTAAATATTCTCAAGTCACAAGGTGCCGCTAGAGTCATGCTTCACACAGAAACCTTGCAAACAAAAGAAGCAAGTAAAAAGACAAAAACATTGTGATCTCAAAAACAACTTATGTCTAAGACAGTTTCCATAGGGCCCCACTTTCCTGGCAGCAACTTCATTGAACCCTTCCTACTTCAGAAACACCAGCGCTCATATTAGCTGTCAAAACTGCATTCAGATCCAGACTCGTCTGCCTCACTGCCAGCTCCTCTTTATGTATAACATAGAGCTTCCTGTGTGCATTGGGTGAGACGCTCTTAATTAGTGCGCAGAGCCCATTATTTTCTCCTGACATGGTCTGTGCTCCAACCCAGCAAACACCAGCCCCAAAATGAATTTGGGTTATTGCTACAACTTAGTTCCAGCTCTCATGGCTCCCTCTGAAAATATGTATTTTTAATACTAATACCTTGAAATGTTTTTTTTTTTCTTTTCAACATCAGAGCAATAGAAATATGGTTACTCTCCTCGTGATATCATGGTTATTCCGTACGATATCACAAAAAAACGGATCATCTTAGTTACATAAATCACCATAGTTACATAAATATTTGGATCAGGATCCTCACTCCACACAGAAAGAATCTTACGCATCAGTGTAATGCACTAAAGGAAGGGAAAGCCTGTCAATATTTGCTGGCAGAAGAATGAATTATTTTTGTGGAATATATTTTCAGCCATAAATCTGATGAGCATGGGTGTTGCCAAAAGTCTTCACAAGGGATGAAGCCTCTGAATTGCACGACAACTGAAGCAAATGTGGACTACAGAATGTTTAATAGCTGGCATTGTGGCGTGTAGAGTCACCCCAGTGACGTCCTAGACTTCTAGGCCCAACACTGAAGGCTACAGTCAGATGTTAGAGGCTGTTTGTTAGTTTGCTTTGTCTTTATTGGTGAGGTATCTCGCTTCTGCCAAGATGAGTCCACAAAAGGGTTTACAGGTGGTCCAAATCGTGAACAGCTGGGGTCGGTCCGAGGAGGGTTTGAAGTGAATGGAGTCAAGTGTTGGCAGCTGGGCTTCGTCCAAGTCTTGGATGGACATGAAGTAAATACCTGGGGCTGCCATTAAAGGATAAAACGCCGCAAGAAGAAAAAAAATTCTATGATAGGCAGCCAGGTTTTCGCCCAAAGGAACAATAGAAAAGAAACCAACCGGGTCCAGTTTGATGTATAATACCGTCGTACATTTGAGATTTGTTTACTGCAATATTGACCCAAAAGAAACAGATTCCATTAGAGCAGCTCGAAAAGTGATGTATTACAGGCAAAGCCCAGTGTTTTATTAATGGGTTTGCGGAACTCAACAGGTTGCCTCTCTCCCGAGGAGCCACTATCTGTCATGTCATTCCAAGGGCAACCTCAGGACATGATCTCTGCAGTGGGTCTCCTCATAGCGGGACATGCCTGAGCACCTCAGCAGCAGGCAGCCACGCTCATCTTGATGTGAAGCCGCAGTATTTTCTGAGTCTCTCCTGGATCACTAGGCCCATCATCTTGTCCGTGTGGTCACTTCCAGACAGAAAAAGCATCTCGGAAGCAAGTTTTGTGGAGACAACAGGAACTGTCACGTGGATAAAGCTAAAATGTTGAAATGGTCTGAAGAAAGCGGATATAAGCTCCTGAGGTCACCAAACCAAAAGCAAACTATTTCCATTGTTTTGATCAGAATCAGCGACAAAGGAAAGTACCTCTTCCACAACAACCAGGCCTACTACAAGCCATCTAGACCAGACTCTAGTCTACCAAGTGCTGAAGAGCCATGCTGACTTGCCTCTCCATACGCCCAGAGAGCCACGAGTTGTTCTCTGAAGTGTCTCCCAACCAGACAAGACCTGAGCAATCGAGCTCCACCCAGTGGATTCAAATTGGTGAAGCACCTTTCTGTGCCGGACAGTTTCAGAATCATATATTCCATTTTGCAAGTGGGCAGCTAGAAGCATTTCAGTACAACACCTGAATATGAACCATTGGAAAACCACAGTCTGTATTGTGCAAGACTGTTTGTCTGAGCATCGATCAATGAAACCTACAAACTGGACCAAGTAAAGAACCAAATCTATGGACGGATTTCCAGACATTTTCATTCCAGGAGTACAGTCTCTTCATACACAGGCGTGTGTGCAAATAAATCTTTAACTGTCGAGCACACACAGACAGATGCGATGTCGAAAATGGGATACAGCAGTGACTCATCTTGTATTAGCAAAGAAAGACAGCTCAAGACCATAATTACACAAAGTAATTAACCCAACAGGTTGTGACAGTGAACCCATCATAGTCGGCGTCCAACACTACATTGTTGTGCTCACCCTGCAGCAGAGCTCGGGGATTATGACAACAAAATGAAATCACCACTAACTGAACAGTCTACATACGGTTACACCCCTAGTTACACCTGAACTAGTGGTGTGACGGTTCGCGGTAAAGGCGGTTACCGTCCCAGACAGGGTTAGACTCAGTACTTCTGTCAGATATGGGTTTACAGTGATACTTCTCATTGCCTTAATAAGCTGGAACTAATATTGTTTTGGAAATACATATTGAAACATTTCAGCCTGGTGAGTCAGAGCCAGAAATAGGTCTCGACTGCAGGAGTGAAGCCATACACCGCATTTGTCGGGGTGTCACAAAATAGTAACCTCACGAAACGATTCTAATGATGAAACAAGGCCCATGAAAAAAACTTGCACAATGTATCTTGAGGTAGCACAGTGCAGCTAGCCGCAGTTAGAAAAATAGTCTATTTTTAAAATCTCAGGTGACCAAACGTATTACATCCGACTTACGACCGAGATCGGTTCCGACCAACCTGTCGTAAGTCAGATTGGACGTAAGTCGAATGCCATTCAAAATGGCCGACGCGAGGGTTATAGGTACTACTGTAGTGGTAGATCACTGTGTGAGAGTGAGATGCTGGGATACTGTGCTGCCGTAACTGTATGCGATGCCGGGCTGCTACCTGCAGCGGTGCCACATTGAATAAAAAAAAAAAAGCATTTGCTGGCCGTGGTCTTAAGTACGGGTGGACATAAGTCGAGCAGGTTGTAAGTCGGATGTTACTTGTATAGCAAAGTGGAAACATTGAAACAAGCGGCACTATTTTTGAAAAATCCAGGCAGAATCCCTACATTTGCCTCAGAATAAATGTTTGCTGTAAGTATTAAACTTGTTCTTTTTATCGGCTGCTCAGTTTAGCATGTTTCTGAAATGGCCCGATCCGTGACTTCAGGTGACATACGGAAGGCGGACCTGCTATAAAGAGCAATGGGAAACCCGGGGGGAAATGGTGGCTAAAAAGATGTAAAAATGTAACAAGATAATGCAAGAATTTGATGGGTGTAGCGCAATGTAGTACAGGACCATGTTAGTAGTGCCAGTGTCCCATGTTACAGAAAGACACCAGGCAGCACAGACGGAAAACAACGCTTCCAAACACAACAAACTCAGGCTCCTAATTGCCCTCTTGAGAACGAGATGTTTACAAAAAGGAGATGACAGTCCCGGTCTGACCCTCTGAAGCGAAATGTCAAGGAGAACAAGTATGAATATTTTGTACTGTCTTCTCTACTTTGAATTTCTTAGCTGTAACCCGATTTAACCAGAAACTGTCCTCTGAAGAAAGAGTCCTTCCACACGGGGAGAATTTTCCAGTCCAGATTTTGACCTTTCTGATCCTTTTGCTTTCCTTTAGAAGTATTTCCTTCTGGATGAGGCCCATTAACCAGACTGATTCTAATGAACTGAGAAACATTCTCTCAGAAAGGTGCAAAATTTGGCACAGCCAAGGATTTCTTCACATCAAAGATGTGAACAACCCCTTATGAAAGAGGGCCCTTGATGCCGTGCTAAATGGAAGTTGATACATGAAATGTTTGGTCTAGAACTCATGAAAAGATGAAATTGAAGTCCAACAAATGAGCAAAGTCGCTCACACTAACACAATTTGACTGTTGCTGGGTGGACAAGGAGGGACACTTCACGGTTGCGCCCCCAAAAAAACGCGGCCAGATGAGGTGCGGCAAAAACATGACAGGTGCTATTTTCCTGACTGACAGCAGATCGAGTGATAAATGAGCGAAAGCGGCGTGTCTGAAGGGATCACAGCACTTCACAAGCACCATGACGGGAGTTTAGCACAAGCCGGGATTGAGGACATGGGGGTACTTGCAAATCGGGGAGAGGAAGTAGCAGCCGAGCAGTGAGTTGCCAAGATGGTGCTTGCTGTCCTCTGAGTGCAAACTTAGGGCTGTCAAATAATGGACAAATGCCAACTCGATTTGTAAACATGACAACAGATGGAAGGGCTGTTTGCTTTTACTCCCCCAGAACACGTGTTGATGCATTCAGAAATATATGAAGTAACCGCTTCAACAACAGTGAAATTTGAGAATACTGAATGTATTTTCTTGTGATGATGTATTTCATTAAAACTAGGGTTATGTGAAATGATCTAATAACTAATACACTTGTTACTACAATGGAGTCGATATTTTTCGATATTTCAATTTTTTAAGTGAGTAAGTTTATTTAGACTTTAGTACGTTTTACACCATGCAATTTACTTTGCTACTTTTAAAATCATACACCGACAGTTTGAGTTCGTACTTAAATCTTCACAACATCATGCGTACATTGACTAGTATTATTTATTTTTGTTGGCTTGTTGAATCTTGTTTTATCAATGATCATGATGAAATTCTAATAAATTATACAAGGCAAGTTTGTTTTACATGTTTTTTTTTTTCTTTTTTTTGCTGAGATATGATTTGTTTCTCCACAAATAACTGTTTCATTTTAAAAGCAGAGGCTGTCTTCCATTCATGTTTTTTTACTGCCAGGTAATTATTTTAATGTGAATTCCTTTTTCAATGTTAATATCAGACCAAGAACACACAACAGAAACATATACATACACAAATGCACATATTCCGACACGGTAAAACTTGACACAACACAGCCACATTTATGGTTTAGGCCCATTATGATGTTGACAGGTGTTTCCCTGCCTCTAAGTGAGGCATAAAGAAAAAGTTCAGCAGAGGGTCTGGTGAAAGGGGGGTTGGACTTTTGCACTAAATGTAGCTTGCTCATGCTGGTTTCCAAGGAAACCTATAATACTGAGCACTAGTTTTGACACCAAAACAGTAAAGGCAGTGGGTGATAATTATTTAAAATAACTTAATGAATTCTGTCATTCAGTATTATATTATATTATATACTATATTAAGTATAGTGCGGAAAAATGATGGATATTTGTTTATAAAAATATCAGTGGGGACAAAATATAACTATAAATAATAACAAGAAAATGGAATATAACAGCTGCAGTTTCCACTAAAGTGTTATTGTTTGTCCAGTAATATTTGAAATAACTGGACAATTGAGTGACCTTTTCCCCACCAAGGACTGATCCATGAATCAATGTGCTGTTTGAAATCTGGTGACAATAAAAAGAAAAGGCACTTTCATAACAATGTTCTTCCACTAATGTCATCTCTCACCACCCACCACCCACAAAACGCAGCCAATTTGGACTTGTTTTTTGAGTTATTTTACACATTTGATACACACAATGAGTTCCATAATGGCGTGAAAGTCCGCCCATTAGGAGCAACAGCCTCTGCAGGAGGTGTGCGGCAGCCACTTCCGCTCCGTAGTGGGTGGGAGAGGCACTCACTGTGGCAGAAAAGCTACTGTTGCAGTTGTTTTTGTCTAAATTGCTGATGACAACAGAAGCACAAACAGCTTGGTGCGGCTGTGGATCGAGTTTCACCAGAGAAGTGTTTATTTACTATGGCAGAGTTACAGATGAATCGATGACAATAGACCAGCCTTTTTTTTTTTTTTTTTCACCCGAACCTTTTTAAACTATGCCTCACTAGAAAGGTCCTGCCATTTTGTTTTAAATGAGGATGAGCTCTTTTTTTTTAAGCATCTACTCCCTCGTCCCGAACAACTGGCTACCGTTTCAAATTTTCCCTCAGCTCAGCAAACACAACCCTAATTTTCTCTTTCTTTCATCCCCTTTGATGCAAACACGCATTACCCACAAAACACACTCTCACATTCCCTTTGATTCCACTTCCTGTATTATATATAAATGAATGTATTTTTCTATTTGTTCTTGTGCACATAGCTCATATTTCATCAGCTTGTTTTCTTAGTTCCATTAAAGCAAACGTCAGAGCGCTCCTTATCACTGCCATACACAGTGATGCTGACAGAGTCAATAGTTCAAGACATGAAAGCATTCACAGCAACGCTGGCTGTTAGATGGCTAATACACATTATATATGGTGTGTCTGTAACATATCCATCACATACGCTGATAAAAGGTGTTGTCGAATGGTGAGATTTTATAAAGAAAAACAACAAAGCCGGTGGAAGATGGAAACAAACCGTCTAGCTTTTGAAAAGTAGCGTCAGCATCACAACCTCCCTCAGATCTCATAGACTTAAATTCTTGTGGAAAAAGTTACTGTCTCAAGAGTCCTGCCCAAATATACTGTGATATCTGACGGGTATTTATTTATGTATGAGTTCTTGTGAGAATCGTTCTCAGCTTGAAAACCCGCACCGTGGCTCCTCCCACTCCTCCTCATGCCGCGAGCTCTAGCGGCTTCTTCGACCTGACAGGTGAACAGTGGCGTTTGAGCAACCCCTTTAAGTCAATACCCCCTTCAAAGTAGTGATGTTTTATTCCAGTAAAATGCCTTCACACCTTCATCTGCCGCTTATCCGGGGTCGGGTCGCGGAGGCAGCATTCGGAGCAGGGAAGCCCAAACTTCCCGGTCCGCACAAACCTCCTCCAGCTCCTCCCGGGGGATCCTGAGGCGTTCCCAGGCCAGACCGGAGACATCATCTCTCCAGCGAGTCCTGGGTCTTCCCCGGGGTCTCCTCCCGGTAGGACATGCCCGGAACACCTCCCCAGGGAGGCGTCCAGGGGGCATCCGGATCAGATGCCCGAGCCACCTCAGCTGGTTCCTCTCGATGTGGAGGAGCAGCGGCTCCACCCCGAGCTCCTCCCGGATGACCGAACTCCTCACCCTATCTCTAAGGGTGCGCCCAGCCACCCTGCAGAGGAAACTCATCTCAGCCGCTTGTATCCAGTAAAATGCATTACACTGAAAAGACGAAGTTGCACCCAGTGATGTGCTCTGCCCTCGATGAAGCCATTTGCAATAAGAGTTCTGAGGATGGGGCAGTACATTCGACAAAGTTGACCACTTCAGTGACGACACCCAATAATATTTTATGCCGTGTTTTTTTTCTGGCCAGCACTCTTAAAGAAGTAAAAGAAAAAAGAAAAGAAACCGGACGACGCCTCCTGGTTGGCCAGGGAATGCATGTATGGACTTGACTCAGGGGGCTTCACGATGATGTGCGTTTTGAACAGTAAACTCCAAGAATGAATGCAGGAGGGTTTCATTGCACATCAAGGTTGCGCTTCGGCAGCACACACCGCAACTTCAAAAACCATTAAAACAGCAAAGACTTAAGTAAAAGTTAATTTCCCTTCGGAGACGGTGAATATCGCACCTGCGCTTTTCACTTTGAAGCTACTAAGAAAATCAATTCTGAAACGGCTTCACAGATCTTCCACAGTCCAAAGCACATGCCGTCTACAGAAACTGTTTAACATTTTGTGAGTTTTGTGGTTTGTTTTCACTGTTAACACATATTGATGAGTGACTGTTAACCTCAGTCATCCATACTCACACTTCTATAACATCCTTTTAGGTTCACTGTGGATGCCTAAAGTGGGATCGACTTCCTTATTCCCAAGCAAATGAGAGAAGAAAACAACTCAGTTTGGTCGACAGCTTCACTTTTCCCTTCGGTGTTTTCCTTAAATGCAATCTTATCTCGACATCTGTTGCCCTTATAATCAGCATATTTTGCAGATAAAACCAAAGCAGCAGCTGAGTGAGAATACACCACTCAAATGAATCCAGCCCTCTTGCAAATCATCCCTTCCATAAACATTTGAAGAGGACATGTTTGCATCTTCCTCTAAGAAGAGTCGGGGTGAATAACAGTGTCTGTTGTGAACTCTCTCCCCTCTCACTGGGAAGCGGCACGTCCTGCCACATGACCTCGCTGTAAGCTCCCAAACAATCCCTGCTTTGTTGCAAAGTCTGCTCATGGGCTGATGCAAACCTCAGATTAGATCTTTTACTGCAACTACAACCAGAGTTTCTTTAAATATGATTTACACAGGAGCCTCTTTTGGTTCAGACAGGAAAATAAAAATGGCATTTTATCTCCAATTTTTCAAACGCATTCAAGGTCGACGAACGGTACGTCCCCCAATCTCCACTCCAGTCACAACAATGGCTTTTATTCATTGGAAAGAACAGCGCTGTTCCTCTGCCGAGCACAAAACTGACAGCAAATCCCAGTGTCAACCTGCATATGCATAATATTATGCTAATGAGTTCCAAACATGCCCTTGCAGCAGAGTTCATTAGAGAGCTGTCCTGTGTGGGAATTAATCCAAAGAGAACCCCAGCTTCCGTTATCTACCTAGCGAAGGACACAAGCAGCAACGTTCAAGCGCCCAGATGCCATTTAGCAGCCGACCATCACCTCACCTGGGCTTTTTCCCAATTTCCCTTCGATATAATGCTCCATAAATCAACTGTGGAAGGGTATCTGTCCAAATATGAGACGTCATGGCCTGTATAAGGTCGCTCACGAACCAGAAAATTGAACGCAAATCGGGTAATGAAATTCCCTTGGTTTGATCTTTGCTTTCTTTTCAGTAGGGGAGCGGAGTATAACCCACTAAACAATAAAGGGATTGCATCTGTCAACCTGTCGTATACAGTGAGGAGAGAAATGGAAATGTTTGGTTTAAGTATTATGATTCACCAAACCTGAGAGGGCTATTTCAATCTCTAGCGGATTCAACTTGATGCTCGCAGGAAAGGTGCTAATCCTGTTTCACGCAGATGATGGCAGCTGTTTTTGTGGAGGGGGAAGTAACGCTGGGATATGAGACGGGTTTACGCATTTGAAAGGACAAGTAAAGTTGCTACTGAAACATGTCGCGCAGTTCTACATAACGTAATTGTATTGTATAAGGTCAACTTCAATATAGGGCTGCAACAATTATTTTAAAAATCAATTGTCGGTCGATTCTTTTTTCAATTAATCGATGAATCGTCTTATTCAATATCAGATCTGATTTCAAACAAATGTGTGAACAAACTGCATTAACATGTTGCTTTTAAAACGGTTTAAAGTGAAAATTCAAATTCAAGGAGCAAGGTTCACTGCAGGGGTTTTACTGTCTCGATCACAGTATAAACGTCATTACATCAGTGAAACGTGTTGCAGAAACGATACAGACAACGTTTCAGACTACGCCTCTGCATTGGCCCTCCCGCCTCCGTGCAGAACCCGTTTCAGAAACACCAACTTTCTGCGCAGCATAGTATCCATGCAACACAACAAGTTCAGGACCAAATTCATTGCCAACACAAAATCGATTTATATCAATAATGATTAAGTTTATGGATTTATTGTTGCCGCCCTAGTGCCAAGGCTCCTCTTCTGATGCTGAAGATACACGCAGTAATGACCTCCTGCCACTTGACAGCACTGTTTCAGCTTCACGGTGAAGCCGACTTTTTTCCAACAAGTGGCGATTAAAACAAAATGTTCACGGTGAGGAACAATGGATGTGGAATATTGATGGGCACACCTTACCGCAGCCAGCCCTAAATGAACCTCTGAACAAAACTGGGATCTAGAACCAGTGTGAAAGGCCAAAGTTTGTGCCTACATATAGCGACACGCTGAAAATAACCTGCTTCTTACTCAATATATGTCGCATTACGAGCGGTCAACCACTACTAGCAGTTTCGTTTCGTTGTTCATGAAACAGTGTCCTTATTTCCTGAGGCCACTAGATGGCAATGTCTGCTGCATAATCCTCAGCGTTGAACAAATACAGTGGTAACTCGGTTTTCGAACGTCCCGGAATTCGAAATCGGAGGTCGAATAAAAATTTTGAGATTTTTTTGCTTCGGACTTTGAACAAAAATCCAGAACTCGAACGCCCCTGAAAAAAGCCGGAAAAACATAACGTGTGCGGACCGATCAGCTGACCCACGACGCGCTTTGTTATTGTGTATAACGCAGCCTCTGTATGCAGACGTGTCCCGTTAGCTACATTTACTGACAGTTTTTTCTTCATACTGAGGTGTAAAACCTTTCCTGTCTCCACACTGGACCGTGGTAGAGTGTCACAGGGGAGGTGCTCGCTCTCCACACCTCCACTCCAGGGTTTGATGTCCTGTTGTGGGCTGGAGCTGGGACAGGGATGAGGCGAGTCTGGGACAGAGCGTGACTTGGTTTATGACTTTGTCACAGCCAAACTGCACAGAAGCGCACATTCAGAGCTGGACACGCACCGGGCACCTCTTCACTTCTGGAGAGACGTCACTCACTCGGCAACCCCTCCCACATGCAGCGGCCACACACATAGAGGAACAGTGCACCTGCAGCAGACACTCTACATTCACTCCTACAAAAGACTATTTTAAGGCTTGGAACGCATCATTTCTTTTTCCATTCATTGTAATGGGAAAAATCGATTCAGATTTCGAACAATTGGCTTCTCGAACGGCCGTCTGGAAAGGACTGTGGTCGAGAACCGAGGTACCACTGTATAGCAGTGAAACTCAAATGAACTAATGTAGTAATTCAAATGGTATACTGGTACACCTGGTCTGGTCTGCTGTCTTCTCACAATAGAATAACAAATAAGTGTGTTTCTCCTTCCCAAAGAGCTTGCGGTTCAATGGCCCGAGCATCTTCACCCATATCAGCAATTCACCGGCAGTCGACCATCAGATTGAACAGTGTGCACATAAAAAGTGTGCTTCAGCTTTATGTTCTATGTAACAAAGTCGTACAGCTGTTCTATTTCAAAATGTAGAGGTGTTTTAATGCTACAGCTTATGTCTTGCTTAAGGGAGAAGCCTCAGCAAAGCTATTCCAGGTAGTCGTACCATTGATCACCCAGGTTTCATAGCTGCGAAGGAGTACATCCTCTCCTCACACTTTAACAGATTCAAATGGATTTTTAGGATGATTCTGGGAATATAAAAGGTAAAGTATTTCTTCTGCCAAACACATCGTATAGCAGCGTCACTAAGTGTTGAGTAATGGGCTGCTCAAAATGAGAGGGAGCAAGGCTGCGGGCTGGTGCATCAGCACGACCTCCATGTTGCAGGTGCAAGTCGCAAAGAGGAGCAGCTGGAGAGACTCGAGTGTGTTCTCCTGCTTACAGTCCATTTCACTCTTCTTCCTGCACAGACACACACACCGCCCTGAGCCTTTCCACTCTCCAAGAAGAGCAGCATCCAAATATTTTTTGGGGCTTTTGGCATTCATGCAGAGAGTGAAGCGTGGCTATCTAAAGCTCTTGCACTTGCACGCCAAATACTGCAGCGCTACGACGCCGTCGAGAGAGGAGACGGCGCAAAGTCACAGGCATGAGAAGCGTCTCTGCGATGGATTCACACTGAACTACTCGTCACCCACCAGTGTCTGTGACACGGCTCATTTAAAGCCAAGCCAGAAGGTGGCGCCGGGCCACGCCATATGGTCTGGTGTGTGTTCGGCTTCAGCGCCACGCAGGAGATCATTACAGTGATGGCAGGACTTTGTCTTTTGGAATAATTGACACCCGTGTGATCTCAAACGCTTTAACCAGTGACTCACATGAACCAAGTCAGACTGCAGCAACCACGTGCATCTTCTCACCCTCTCTGTTTAGCCCTCCCCCTCGATGCCCTTTGTGATCTGATGAGACTGGAATAATAAGCAGTTGGCATCTTATCTGCGAACGGCGTCATTACAGTGAGTGGGTAAAGCAGTGCAGATCGCAGCAGGTGCAACGCAGCGGTGTCGCTCCGTAATAGCAGTGGAGCGTCCCAGCGACACATAATTCTTATGTAGCTCAAACATGATCCCAGTTGCAAGATCTAGAATTAGCCTCTGCTTATCTCATTTAAATGTGCCCTTGTTGACATTTTGCAAAGAGTCGGTTCAGGCTTCCAGGGATCGAAGTCGGTGTCGAAAATTTCACGAATTAGCGCTAAGACGGATTAGTTGAATCCATATTTCCCAGCTTATCCCAGCCCTCTGACAAGCACTTCTCGGGCCCTTCTCCTCATTAAAGCATCGATTTTGTGACAGTAAGTGATGCAGTTTTGTTTCAAGGAAATGTTTCTGCAAATTGATTTGAAGTGGAAAATGTAATGAGAGTTAATCAGCTGCATAAGTCATCACCCAGGAGTGAGGTTGAAACCAAACCAGAGCGAGGAACAGCGTGGTTGCCGTGTCAGTATTGACAATAGCATTGTGACCCCCACCAAATAGGAAGCAGCTCTTTGGTGCCAACTTTTTTGCAGTTCCAGGTAATAGCTTGACTCATCCACCGAGTCGGATTGAGTCATGTTCTCCCAGTTTACACGCAGTGGAGATAAGTCACGTTACTAGTAATGCACCTCCGTGACAAGGGATGGCGCTGTGAGCTCTTCAGTCCTTCCTATGACCATCGAGGAAGAGCAATGGAATCTGACAGGTAGCAAGGAGCTGTTATAGACTGTTATATTGAACTGTGTAGACCGCGATGGTGCTGACTGATGCACTTCAGGGGACTAGAATCACCGTGTCAGAGCGACAGTTCAACGCCTTCATGGAGCTGTCATCGTCTTCAACACGCTTGCTTCAGCATCTTTTGGGAATAAACTTGCAATTTTCTGTCTAATATGAAATATTCCCGAGATTGTATTGTGCATGTATGTAAAGAGTCACGCTTTTGATCCCTGTGGCGTGCCTCGACTAACTTAGCAACCATGCCAACAGTTGCTAACAGCTGCTAACGTGGTGGTAATGTCGTCCCCTTAAACCAACAAATCACGTCTGAATACAGCGGACATCAAGTTTGTCATGTGATCACCACAGACATTGGCTCAGACCGAGGAACACACACGCTGCATCAGGTTACACACACAACTTCCCCATTCTATAGAAGGTTATTAGACATCATGAGACCGTGATGAGTCCAGGAGTTTGTTTACTTCTGCTGTGTAGCTGAAGCTCGCGCAGCCGCACATCTCCCAGTCTGGTCATATGACATGCTACTTGCTAGCTTAGTCCAGCTATTAACCACATTATTCAGGTTGTGTAGTCAGACTAAGATGAATTCCAGTGTCTCTCCAGTCGTCGGACTATGCTGTTGAGATGCATTTTAAAAGTCGAAAAGTGGTTTTAGTCAGACTAATGCAGTTTGGTTTTCTGGGCCGCCATGTAACAATACTCACTGTAGGGAGGTGGACTAGCATAAAGCAAATATGGTTGGTTGCTCGGGGTGGAGGGAAAAATTTTCATGCATACATTGCAAGTTAGTTCAAGACACTTCATTTTGTCACATTTTAATGTGTGGCAATGACGTTTCTGGGCGAACACATGAAGCGTGTGCTATCATGGACGCGTTCACAATTCTTCCTGATTTTTCCCACACACCCCTAGCCCGGGGTTCACGGCAAACATACCCGACATTTTGCCCAAATAGTAAGTAGATTCACAGGCGTACACATCAAAAGATGCACAAGCTTCTTAGTCTAAATAATTGGTGCAATTAGAAAACGGTTGCTGGAAGTAGAAAGTTTATTTCCAATGATGTATGGTGGTAATAATCCGCTATGCAAACCTCACCCGTGCAACATGCTCATTGAGTGTGGATCAGAGTTAGAGGGCAGATTGCAGGGTCATCTTATTATTATTAACTTAGAGAGTGTGATTTTATTTTTTTGTTGTGTCACATTATTAAAATCCATGCCATGCCGGAGGTGGACAGACCACCCAGGATGCTCAGTCCTACCACACCAGCTGAGAGCTAGGACACTGACCAACAGTATGGATGGATGTTGCGACAAGTGGATCGATTTTCTTGAAGTTTGTTCATTTTTGAGTGGAAAAAAGTACTTTTTTTTTTTTTTACATTTCTATGGGCACAAAATCATAATCAATCCTAAAAATGAACCTATAAACTAATAAAAACCCGATCATAAAAAGGTTGTAATGAAAGCACCTTGCATGAAATGAAACTCAGAGAATTAATATGTTTTTTTTTGTTTTTGTTTAGAGAATGTTTGCTAATTGTACAGTATCTAACAAAATACAATACTAATTGGAGTATAATGTAATTATTCTTAAATACTGACTGGAATCTCAGTAAATTAAATGCATCTTTTATACAATTAATAAACCAAAAAATTCATGAAATCCTATTATGGAGCACATGAAATGTAGTAGCAAGAATGGGTTCGTTGTGTGTTTGATGAAAACAGAGAGTAAACACTGTTTTTTAATGACTTATTATCCTTGGTGAATTAATTCATGAAACGTATTCATCAGCAAATTGGTTTTCTTAAAAAGATTTGCTGTCAGGCTAAATTGAAAACAAGCTGGTGCGGAGCAAGCTAAAAGAAAAAACGTAAAAGAAAAAACAAATGAATCATGACTGTTAAAAGACTTCCAGCAGCAAATGAAAATAAGTGTAGATTGTCATTTTCTATATATATGTATATATGTACACATATACATGTATATGTATATATATACATGCACGATCGACCATTCACTTCTTTGCACGCGTGCTTCATAGTAGGGAAGTCAGGACGCCGAGCGGTTGTGATGTGAGTTTTTTGAATGTCTTCCTTAATCCTCATGTTCTCAACCGACAAATCCACGCTCCCGGGAAGTGCAAGGGCTTTCCTGATTCTCAGGAAGTTAAATTGAGGGGCAAGGTTGAGGAAAGTATCTTCCTCCATTGTGAGATTCGTCGGCACCTTCCTTAAGTTTGAGGAATACCCAGACTACCCAGAATGCTTTGCACATTGCCGATAAAAAATGGCGTCCAAAGCGGCAAAAAAATGAATGTATTTTCTTTGTTAATAAGCAATAAATAAAAGAAACCATTGAATTATTTTAGCCCATTCTATGGATTATTTACTTCATTGTCGCATGACATTTATTTATATTTCACGATCTTGTGTTTCTTTTTCTGAATTGAACGCAACTTTTGCGTAATGCTGCCCCCCACATTCTGAGGACATATTTGCATTTAACCGGTGTCCCATTTCTAAGCCAGACATCCTTCTCTGTTTCTAACAAACACTGCATTACACAAAAAATACAATGGATTCCATCATTTTTATCAGCGTCTTTAACGCCGCTGGCTCTCCCGGGGATTTTTTTTTTTTGTGACAATATTGCAGCCAACTCCGTGCAATTAATTCATGAAGCACAGATGTGAACGAAGTATTCACACATGAATGTAAGTATCAGGAGCCGCACAACAGATGCTTCAAATTAGTCAAGTGGAAAAGTGTGCAAAAAAAAATGCAATATAATAATGAAAACTAGAAGGTAGCCAACTACAGGAATAGCAGGTTGAGACAAAATTTGAATATTTAACAGAGGCAAATCCATTCAAGTGAGATATGACCAACTGTAGTTCGAGTATCACATGACGCTCACTGCACCCATTAACTGCTGCGGTAGCATTAGTAGAGTGAACACAGGCCCAAGTTCCCTCAGTAGGTGCTGATGGGGTTTTTTCAGTGTTTTCAGGAAAACAGGGACGAGACAGAAGATGTAACTTCAACCAGTCCTGCACCCACATTCATGCCTTTAAATAACTTTGATGGTGTCTAGTATTTTGATCACTACAACAGGAAGTACTTCATGTTTGTTTGGAAAGCACAGTTTTTGTTGTAGTTAATTTGTATACAACACACTTGGATCATAAGCCAACCTGACAAGCAAAAACATTTGTCTAGGAAGAACAAGATGCAGACAGCTTCACAGCTATCACTGGCTGGTGCATTATTAATGTCGAGAGAGACTCCCAGCCAACCTTTTCAGTGAAGATCCAGTCAGCAGGGGTTTGGAGGTCGTACATATTTGAAACTGTGATCTTCACCTGCAACTGCTATTTACTGCAAGTGGAACCCAAGGAACAACCATCAAGCCGTACCGCTGAGCAAACAAGCAGAAGTCTTTCCAATGATGGGTTTCATATTCAGGGCGGCAAAAGCTAGAAGAACACTCAGAGAATACAGCCAAGCGAGGACAACAAAACACTCAAGGTCGGTGAAGATCACTGGATCAGGAACACTCTTCATCCAGTCCCCTCGCAGCGAATCCTTAAAAGTAGTGGTGCACCCATCTTTTAGTGAGTGGGGGTTTTTACCGATACCAAATGCCAGTTTTTTGAAAGTCCCACAGGCAAATACCGATATTTGAAAGTTGTTTTTTTTTTTCCCACAACAGATTTTTTTTTGTTTTTTATTAATTACATGAATCTATTAAATAATAAATATACTGAACAACACTATAGAAAATATTGCACATTTTAAATAAAAATAAATGACAAATAATAAATAAAAAAGCCAAGTGGCAAGTGTTATTGCGGCACTTTTATTCCCTTTTCAATGCACAAAAACAGAACAAACCCACAATATAAACTTCACTCATCACGTTAAATACTGGAATGTTGCCTTATAACCTGACAGATGGCTCCGCTTTTCATCGACTACACGTCCAGAGAATGAGTATCTGGGGTCCAAGTGTGATATTTGCTGCTGAAAACAACAACAGAACACACCTACTGGTCCAAAACAATAAACTCCATTAGCATTGGTTTTCATCTGAGGGTTGCTCCCATTGGCTTTCGCTCCACTAGCCTCTCGGTTGAGCTCAAATTCAGAGCAGTGATTTGATACAAAGAGTCTTGTTTTTCTGCGGAGGATAACGCCGGGGTGTACATGTTGCAAACTGCAATTCGGTTGCCATTTCCCTTGGCAGAGAAGTATTGCTGAATGACCACCATCATGTCTGTGGCTGCAGATCTGCATGCGGGTCTGCGGCATCACAACAAGTGCGATTTTCCAGAGAAATGCCTGTTTTGTTTTGTCATTTCAAGAGTAATAACATTGTTCACCATGCATGGCAAAAAAAACTGTGTATATTTGTCATTTGATCAGCTGATCAAGATGAATCGGTGCAGCTGTACAAATACTTCGTAGGTCCAAATTTCCGCTATGTATCAATATCAAGTGAAACCTGTTCATAACTGTCCCAGTTATTTTGCTAACAGACAGACCAGTGAATCACTTAACAGTGTAAAAGAGGGGGCCTATTCCTTTTCTGAGCTCATGTTAAAATACTTTTTATTTTCCCATTCAAAATAAATGTCTTCAAACAATAGTATTTTCTGCAGTCAATCCCCGGTGACATTTTGGCTCATGTGTCATGTGTGTTATGTGCATGGGAGTCTAAATAAAAAGTGTAAAATGAATCAATGTAAAATTTGGTTTTGTTCTGACTTGAACTCATATATGTACATGGACAGCAATATAAACTTCCACACTATTACATCATCTTGAAATATGGCTTCAGTAATTACATAGGTATAGCAGTGGTGGAGGTGTATTTCAGTCGCAGTCTGGATGGAAAAAATAAAGAGAGCAACACAGTATAAAACACTTCTGGTTTGAAACTTATGAAACAGTTTATCATATCAGCATATAGAAGTGAGCTGAGCTCGACGTGATGGTCTGTCAGTGCCAAACCTCGACACCACATGACTCAATTTCATGCATCCAGAATCATTTACGCTGAGAGATGTTGCGAGCTGAGCAAAGGCTTATGAGCGTCTCAGTGAACTGAGGACGATTTGTCATGTGCCACTCTTTTTGACGGGCAACCTTTTATGTCCTCGACTGCCTTGTCCTCTCAAAAGAAGCCGAGTGTGCACTTTGGACAGCTCAAACATCTGTGACCCAATCTGCCAGCTGGAGCTCTTCCCACAAGGTGACAGAAAAGACTGTTAAGGACACGTCATGAACATGCCACCTCACTGACAGCTGCACATAAGGCAGTACTGTTATTACGTCAAACACTCTCTTGTTGTTGTTAACAGTAAGGAAGCACATTATATTACATTACATTACATTACAGTACGGTGCATTACAGTACAGTACAATACAGTACAGCATGGCATCGTATCATATCGCATCGCATCGCATCGCATCGCATCGCATCGCATCGTATCATATTGCATTGCATTGCATCGCATCGCATCGTATCATATTGCATCGCATCGCATCGCATCGCATCGCATCGCATCGCATCGCATCACATCGCATCATATTGCATTGCATTGCATTGCATTGCATCGCATCGTATCATATTGCATCGCATCGCATCGTATAGCCAAGTCGAGTATCAAATTTCTAGTCAGTTCAAACAGGGGACTCTGAACTGAATTTGTCAATTTCACAGCATTTCACTTTCTACACCTAATTCCGTGTGTTTATCAGCTGTGGGAGTAAACCAGAGTGCACCATCAAATTCCCTCCTATTAATATCTAATATATAAAAGAGTAAACTAAAAACAGATCATCGGTTATCTTGCTTGAATTAGCTTTAAACGTCTGGTGTGTGACGGAAATAAAGCAGGAGGGTGAAGCTCATTCTGCAGAACTAATTAATTTCTTGTATTAATTCAGTCAGTAATGAACTTGTGGTAATGTTTTGTCTTTCATGGATGACTTCACCACATTCCGGGTTTTTATCTTCCAGCGAACGTGGAAGGTGATGAGCAAAAAAAAAGAGAGAAAAATCACAGCCGAGAGAGAGAGAGTTCATCTTCTCATTAATATGATTTGTGTCACTTACAGCTGCATCACAAAACAATTCATGAGGCTGTGAGATGAGCTTCCACAATGAATTATTCTTCTGCAAATATGAATTTGGCTCCGCTGAGGATTTAAATAAGGCTGTTTTCAGTCCATTTCCCTTCTTTTACCTAAGTGTGGCACCGGGAACCTGCACAAATGTAGTACTGAACACCATTTTAGCTATAATGGGCCACATGACGGAAACCAGTTTACTTTAAACACTTTAAACGCAGGGTCTGCGGGCCACTTCCTCCTCGAATCTTTCAACGGCCAGTGACACTATTTCATGTCTATTGTTAAAATAAAATGAAAGAAAACCAGGATAAAGTGCACTTCCACTTCTCACACTACAAATCCCCAAATGCACAGCAACAGTTGGAGCAATGACAATTGATATTTCACCAATAATTTTCTCTTCATCCATTATTGCTTTCGAGAGCTGTTTTGTAGGAAAAAGCGATTTGACACTTACGGATCGCCAGACTAGTGGGATGGTTTTCCTCCCAGCTCCAGTCCACCTTACCAACTGGGGCCAAACTGGGCTCTTCCAGCTCCAGTGTGTTTACATTTAAACTTGGATATTCCAAGCGAGTTCCCCTAAAATCCCATAAATTCCCATTATTTCCTTGGAAAGTTTCCAAAATTCCAAAGCTTAACTTCCCATGGAAAATTCCCGGAAATTTTCGCCCCCATTTGACACAAGCAATGTGAAGAACTGACATATTGTAACTGTCAAGAATTTAGCTTTTTGCAGTTTTTGTAAACAATAAATAAATGGATAAACAAACTGTAATTTGTATATTACATTGCAGCCACATCTTTAGAAACACAAAAAACATTTCCACAAGAGATCGTGTCCAGAGAGAGTCTGGAAACCTCTTTTCACATTTACACAGAATAAAACTCAGTTGAGTATTTTATAGCAATTATGATTATTTATCCTAAAATATGTTTTATGTAAAATGTAAAATAAGCCATTTTGCACAAAACATATGCAGTATTTTGGTGTATATCCATTATAACACCATTATATCAACATTTTTCTTATCACATTTTATGTCACATTACTGTGACTTGTGAAGCCAACAGGAGAATCATGAGCATGAACACATTACAGACACTCACACTTGTGTTGTGTGAGTTAAATTATGTTGGCTCCACCATCTCAGACTTTCCTAGCTCATACATTTATCAGTGAAAAATATGTCTACACTTCACGGAAAAATCCATTTTAGAAATAGGAAGTTGTTGGATAGACAGGCACTGCACAGCAGCTTAGTGTTCAGAACATGAGAAAAAATGTTTTCGCTGCTGTCTGTGAGAAAAAACAGACTGCTGCGGTCTTGAGAGTTTAGGATTTTCACACGTGGACCTCAGAGCGAGTGAAGCTCGATTCTGCCAGACGGACTGAGTCGAAACACCCGTGTGAATTGCCCGATTCAGCAATAGATTTCAAATGATGCCGAGAGAGTTTCTCGCTCGGTCAGACAGTGGTTACGATTTGAAGGTATTTGAGGGTGAAATTGTCTATGTATTTCTTTTTCTCTGATTTTAAATGGTTTAAGACTTAATGTGGAGCACAACTGAATTAATTCTATCATCTCAGTTAACCCTGAGGCACCAGTATAATCCGCAACGCTGCATCTTTAAACCATTTCCACTTCCTAGGAGTGTTGGATAAAACCAACTTTTTATTCAGATTTGTCATTGGCGCTTTTCTGTAGCGCCCGGTTTACATTTTCATGCCGAGCTTGCACTTCGTAACATGTTTGACGTCACAAAAACACGTGCAACTTTCACAGACCCAGAAAAATCTTGAAAATCCCCAAAAGAACAACCACCATTGAGACAGTTGAATTTTTAAAATTCAATTAGAAGAAGAAAGAATTCAAGAAGAATGACTTGATAACAATAGCAGCATTCTCCCAAGTACCAGTGGTGATGGGTAGATGAGGTGTCATGAAACAGTATTGCAGGGTTGATGAAACAGTGCCCTACTTTTCAGAAGACACAAGATGGCACCTTGGTTTAGAAATGATGTTAAGTTTCATTGAATGAGTTGTTCAAGTCAAAACATTTGACAGCAGACAGTGCCATCTGGTGGCCTCTGAAAATCAGGACACTGTTTCATGAAACCTCATTTCAAGCAGTCTGCAGAGGGGCTTCCTACGAGAGGATTTCAACCATTTTTGTCAACATTCAGTGAAGTGTGACTCACCCTCAGTCACGGAGGACTCTGCCTCTGAAAATACACCGTAAAGGAGGACAATGAAAGTACCACCACCGACCAATCATGTTGTCTACGTGATCTGCAGGTATATGCTGTATACCCACAAGGAAAGTGAGGGACTTTAGATAGATTCCAATGTTACGACAGTGTAAGAATAACAGAAAAGAAGAACAGCAGGGATCTCAGAGGAAGAGCACGAAGAAGAAACATTTTTATAGTCTTGTGATCTGTGCATGTTCAAACCTTCCCACTGTGAACAGCAAAACTTAGTGGGAGACAAAGAACTATCTGTTCCTTCAAGAATGATTTCCCTGTCATTTCCTGCTTTTAACCCTGTAGAAAGAGGGTGGTATGGCGACGCTGCCAACATATGTTGAGCGTGACTGGACAGTTTTGCCACTAAAGACTTTCAATATTTCCTTGACAGCGATTTCTCCTCAGCACATTATTTTGAGTATAACTGTTAAGACCATTTGCAAGACACAGCTGAGCAGTGAAAAGACTGAACATTGTGATCTAATGTGGCCATCTGTGCATGAAAGTATTGATGACACTAAAGCTACTTTGCTAGCTGGCAGTGAACACAGTCGCCAAACAACTTGTCGACACATCATGAGAAATGCTTTGGCAGAACCACCTTCACACACAATAGTACTTCGTCAGAGGGTCGAGTGAGAAATATCAGCGCTCCCTTTCCAAAAAGGACTCAGCTGGGTCCTTGTATTCAAGGAGATATGGTTAATGAAAACTTAACAGAATGAGCCAGGCTTTCAAACAGTATATAAAGGAGCTTGTGACAGAGCGCACATTTTCATACAAACTTCTAGATTCATTTCTGCCGCACCGGGAAATATTATCAAGCCAAGTGTAAGTGCAGCATTGTTATAAAATGCTTGGGAACATCAGCGACGCAGCCACCCACCTTCAGAACTTGCTAAAGAAGACAAAAGGTGGCTTTGCAAAAACATGCAATCCAATCACGAAAACACTTTTTTGTGACTGTGATTTGCAGCTTTTGATGTGGCTCCGCTCCACTACAAGCCGTCGGCAGACCCATCACTGCAACATCACGCAACACTTGGTGCACTTTGGGCATTTGAAGGGAGCACTGTGTGTCAAGGCACCCCTCAATGGCAGCAGTTTGCCATGTCACCATCCTCAACACGAGTAAAACAATGTTCAGCCGAAGTCTCACATGGTCTTCACTCAAACAATTTCATACTTGTCTGTGGTGTCAACTATCAAGTCTTTCAGTAGACAGCAATCTGCATAAAGAGTTTTATATCTGTTTTTTTTTATGTTATTTAGAAATAAACTTTACAGTCGACTTTTGGTTTTGTACTGTAGTTTGTTGTGTTTCATTTGGACATCAATCGATATTACTGTAACAGTAATTGCAAAATCACAATACTGACCACATAACACACCACACATTCCATCATACGGCATTGTTGAAATATCGGGACCATAAATGTCGGATCGGTACATCCCTGAGTGAAGTTTACATTGTCGGTTTGATCTGTTCATTGAAAAGGAAATAAAGATTATTTACATTTATAACCCATAATGTAAAACTGTTTAAACAATTGTTGGTAATAATTTGTAGTTTTCATTACAGACGGTTCGAACACAATAATTCAGATGCGCTTGAAAGACTTTTTTTTGCCACTTCACCAAGCCCAAAAATAACATGGATGATTTTGGACAGTAGGAATAAAAATGAGGGTTCTGTATAAGCAATGCCACACATGGAAAGGACGGGTGCCCTCCAAACACGCTGTTTCTAGTCCAAACCCTATAACTCTTTCTCTGTAACTTTTAAAAAAGTGTCACTTCAAAACACTTCCTAACACATCACAGTTGGTCATAGAGTGTACAACACCCCTGAGGTAAACACCACTGTACCAAACACAAGAACAGAATCCAGAGCTATGTGATAAGTGAACTAAGTCATGTGATTAAAAAGTTGCTTCGGGACACTCAAACATGCTCGCACATGCTTTCTCTCTTTCAACAGAGCGAGCGCCGCCAGAGCCTGCTAAAATAACATCTGACTGGGAAACCAACATGCACACTTAAGAATAAGCCCACACACTTGGACCAACATGACCCCGTTGCTGCAGTTTACCCACACAGACGCAAACACACACAGACATCCACAGCGTTGTGTTTACATGAAGGCACAGCCGCTCGTACCATCTATGAAATCCTCCCACTTAGCCCAAAGACACTGCGGCACTGGAATGTGTGGGCATGGTGGAGGTGTGAGAGCTTCCTGTCCTGCAGTCGAAGTATACCCTAAGAGATTGATAATTAGAGGAAACATTCCTGTCAGAAGGAAATGAATATTCTTTTAAATTTATTTTTAATCAGTTCTGGACTGTATTAACTGATGTCCCGAAGAGAAAGAAATATTGCTCTGGTGATGTGAAAGTGAAAACATCAAATCCTCGTTTGATGTTTCGCATTTTAAACATTTGCCAGGAGGACTGAAGAAGCATGATAATTATCTAAATTTACCACTTGCTGTTTTTTTTTCATGTCAGAAGGAAAAAGGAGCAACGGCTTCAGTAATGGGATGTGAACTTTTCTTTTCCTCTTGACATTAACCAGCCTCCACTGAAGAATCTTAAACAGTCTCGTAAAGTCCGGAGACATAATCCGGCTACTGGTTTCCTCCCATAAACTTTGTCATGAAATAAACTTTTGAACTGGGAGACGTAGTAATGTCAAAAAATAAAGAAAAAAAAGGGGACTCATATTCGATTTACTAACCTCAGGTCCACCTCCATGATGTGTTATATGTTTGTTTTGATGTAACCACTTTTCATAAGTTTGATCACGTCAGGTTTCATACTTAAAAACAGATCATTTTTCTATAGTGTTGATCTATCAGCCACATTTAGGGACACGTCAACATGTGACACAAGAAAAATGCAGCCATTTCAGCGA
Source organism: Synchiropus splendidus (assembly GCF_027744825.2). NCBI lineage: Eukaryota > Metazoa > Chordata > Actinopteri > Syngnathiformes > Callionymidae > Synchiropus > Synchiropus splendidus. The sequence goes on from NC_071339.1 coordinate 6,265,070, forward strand.
GTAAAAGATGGAAAAAAAGCATGCACATACTATACCACATTGAAATCCGACACATTTCCGTTATAACAACATTATTATTAATAACGGCATTGTCGATAATAACAGTCCACAAACAAGGACATTCTCTTTTGCAAAAACAACTTTCCTCTCAAGACAAAGTTTTTATACTCAATCTGGGTTATACCTATCCGAAATTGGAAAAAGCAAAAATACACAAACTCTCCAGGTGTAACTAGGTTAATTTGAGACAAAAATGATTTGCTCAAAACAGCAGATTAATCATGTACATATTCTTTGGCAGGTACAATTTTCAATGAACCTATTCCAGGTGCATCACGTTTTTTTTTTTTTTTACAAAAGCTAGGTTTTGTGTTTATAGACATGCCGCAATATTATTATTGTTTGAAATTCCACGTCGCAAAGGAAAATTACACTGTAAAATCATCTAATGCTTTATACAAATATTATATTCATTTAATATATCTGTAAAAATAGTTGCTTTAATACATATTTTCGTTCTCAGGGATGAATCTGGAAACACTTTTGCTGTCAGCATTGGCCAAGAAAATGCCGATTATTGCACGACTTTTCAATTCCAGACCCACACCGCCATCTCAGATGCGAGAGGTGGAACCGTGGAGACAGAGATGAACGGGTGATCACGTGTCTCACAAACGTCCTGCGTGGCTAGATCGTATAATGGCATCAATATGTAAAACTCCTGGAATCAAAGTTGGTCACAGAAGATAATAGATGCAAGGTGCCATCTGTGTGTGGCATCGAGCGTTTCATACGTGTCACCCCAGAGACCCGGACGATTCAAACGCATCTCACATAATCGCCTTCTTAATATGCGTGTCCTGCACCTGGAGCCGCTAATAGAAACCTGCTTCTTCTAAAACAGTCAATCTGCGCTAAACAATTGGTGACCTGAAACCCGAGCAGATGAATAATTGAGAAGAGGAGGGGGAGATATTCAGCGGGGAGTGCGCTTTAACTATGATTCCTCCTAAGTATTAAGGACCTCTACATTACCATCAAGAACACCGTGTGCAAGAACAAGCTTCTCCTGACCAGATGGGCACTGATCTGTTCCCATTGTGTGTTCTTGTATAGAGACAGTGAACTGTATTATGTTGGATGTTGCTAGGAGCAGAAGACGCACTACATAAAACTGCAAACATCTTTGTCTTCAAAACAGTCAACATCACAACCCAAAACCACAATATCTATGACCTGCAACATCACCACATGAAGAGTCCTTCATCACTGAAAACATAAATAGACTATGAACAACCCAACATAGCTGCTACATCCCAACCGACTGGTACAGTAAAGTCTAGTATTACCATCAAAAAAAAAAAAGTCCTACATTACAATGACATAACGTTTCAACATCCTCAAGGTCCTGCATGCCTTCATAGAAGGCCCAGAATTTTCTGGATTGAAACATGAAGATTAAAATATATCAGTTAAATATTCACGTGTGTATATCATATGGATATTTTCTAAAATATCATTTTGATATCATCCACATTCTCTATACTAAAGTTCCTGTCACACCAGTATCGTAAGGCTTCCCAGGGTTCCCTCCAGGATTATTTGAAACTGTGGCGGAGCACAGTTTTAAAGGCCAACTCCGAATGTGGACTCAAGAAAGTTGATCTAAAGCCGTATATATTTGATGTATTTTCATGGCCAAATGCAAGACCAATAGACGCCTATATTGTTTACTGCTTTCAACTGACAAATGATCTGCCTGGGGACACTGGAATCAATCTCCGACTAGCTACTCAGCACCATCCCTCACGACAAGGTTAAACACCATAGAGAGCTCCTGAAACGCCTCATCACTGTTGTCACATTTCTTTTTCTCCTTCATATTTATGATTCACTTCACTTGGTGTGTGTAATGGTGCTGGCATGGCGCTGTCCGTGGTAACGACTCGACCTGTGCCTGCAGAGTCAAAGCATGATCTGATCCGGATAGCTACCTTTCTTTTCAATTCATTTAATGGTCCCTTTAGAGTGGCTCATGAGGATGTTGGTGAAGAACGCTGCTTGCTGCAGACATGGTATTGATGTTTCACTCGAGACTTGTGGCTGTTCAACTGTTTCATTGCAATGATCTGCTGAGTTTTGCCTGTGGTGATGTCATTGTTAAGGTAAAGGCCCATCTGTGAAGGGAAGTGAGAGGGAGAAGCTTCATAGACCACCATCTACGTCTTTCCGAGAAGATGCCCAGGTTGCCGTCGGGACCAACTAGACAGCACAAGATCAGGTGCTAGTTTCATCTCTATCTCCCAGAAACAGAACCATCCGAAAGTCAGACAACTATCTCAAAAAGTACAAGTCTGCAAGTCTTTATTGCCTAAAAACATTGCCATACTCATTCTAACTGCAAACAACTTAAGAGTTCTGCAATAAGTCTAACATCAATGAAACATAAATATGAAGTGCCCATCACTTCACAATCAATAGCAACATCTAGAGTCAAGTGGTGCTGACGGCGATGCTGGATGTTTAAGTGCAGCTGTACACATTGGACTCTTAATGTGGAAAATGGACTGTTTATAATGGCAGCTGGTAAACAGGTACACTTGCCTGCTCATAGTTTCACCCTCAGTTTTGAAAAAGTAACCACTAGATGCCAGTAAGCGGAGAGAGTACTTCAAGGAAACAGGACGGGTTGGACACGTGCAGCACTCTTGAATGACGAATCAGTCGTCCATGACCTTGCATTCATGTCCACCACTTTATATCAATCATCCTCCTCAGCACAGAAGCTGCGGCCGGCGATAAACAAACTACTTGCGTGTCAGCTGGACACCAAAGCTGTGGACCGGCGAGATGAGGCAGCAGCCGACCACAACAAAAACACCTCTCAATTCCATCAGTCTTTCTCCCATTGGTCAGCTCAGCAGACTGAAATAAGAGAAGCCTGCATGTGCTGACCCAGCACACGGGTGGTAAATGGCTATCTGTCCAGCCAGATTTATGCGTGGGAGCTCTCCTACACACACACACACACACACACGGCCACTCAATACTTGTACTGACGTAGGCTGAGAGAAAAATATAATTACCTAAGTGGCTACTTCTCCTCCAGTCAGGCATTGCCAGCTGAAACAGATGCTTATAAAGTTAGGGATAAACCAATATTCCAGTGAGCTAATATAATCCAGGGCCTCTCATTTCCCTTCAGTCAGACAGTCACATAACAACAATACTGATCAGATACCAGATGCAAAATTACAATAAGCAACACTAAATATGGTTAAGAAAACTACTTCCATGCTACTTTCATACGGCGACTATTAGGGATGGGAGATGTGGACAAAAACGTTATCAGGATAAATGTCATTTCAGCGATAATAATTATCAATTTTACAAATGCAAATGCATTTAGAGATGAGAAATTCAATGTTTCAGGTCTCTGGTAGAAGCCGCTGGTGTCTGACAGGCTGCTCTGACAGTTTTATTTAGGGGTTAAATTGAGCCGTCTGTCTGCTGTGTCTCATGTCTCTTAACAGTTGACTTTAACTATGGACCAGTTTGGACACATTTCCTGGATGCTATTGAAGAAATATTAGAAATAATGTGAATAAATGATCATTTAGTCATATTCTATTCTCGAATTTTTACTAATTAATAATTGTACAAACTGTCAGTCCTTTGTCTTGTATGATGAAAAACGTTTTCACAATTCTCTCTCCTAAAATGGTTGTTTTTCAATGCCTTATTGAAGATTTCACCAATACTTTGACCGCTTTAGAATTTGTAGATGGTCCCTAACTGATGCCGTGTTGCAGCATTAGCGCTCTCTGTGAGAGTGTGTCCGCGATCAGTGAACCCTAATGGGGACACAGAAGAGGACGCCGCCGCCAATACCAGAGCGGATGTCCGTCCAATATCCAACTATTTTCACCAAGGTGTTTCACCGAGGCGCCAGCACAGTAGGAGACCTGCATGTGTTGATATGAACCAAGGCAGACGACCGCATCAGAGAACCTATGAAGGCCACTCCATCTAGTAAAATAAACAGGGATCCAGAGACTCTGAGTCGACCAATGTCATTGTCAAAGGTTCCCTGTATGAAAAATCATTTTAAAACTACGATCCTGAACCAAAGTCCACCACTCTCTCCACAACTGTCACATGCTGGAGAGCACGGCACGCCATCGCGGTCTCGTCATGTTCACATGTGCAAGTCCAATGCAGGGAGTGAGATGAAATTAATACGTCATGTTTGGAGCTTGCAGGGAGAGCAGACAGCAGGCACAATATATCAGTCATGTTGTGAGGAGATAGTTCTGTAAAACCCTGAAGGAGGCAAGCAGCCAAAAACATAAAATCAATGTGTGCCTGACTTAGAGCCAATTAAATTCAAGGTCAGATTTCCAGCCAGCGGCCGAAAACTGGACTGGACTGACATGCTCGGTGAAGGTCCTATATAGAGCCATAACCTTAGTGACTGCCCAGAAAAGAAGCTCAAGAAAACAATTAAATCATTAGCCATCTTCTGTCTGCAGCTCCTAGAAGTGCAACCATAATGAATGTAATCTCAGTGGTGCTGATGCTCTGGTTTTAAAATGTAAACGGCATAAATAAAGTGCTGATACACCAAGATCACAAGAGTGAGCCAGTGTTTCAGTGTTTCGCACGCATCAAAATATCATTAAAAGTGTCTCTATTGTAGTCTGGAGATCAGGAGACAGACAGACAGACAGACAGACAGACAGACAGGCAGACAGGCAGACAGACAGACAGACAGACAGGCAGACAGACAGGCAGGCAGACAGACAGACAGACAGACAGGCAGACAGACAGACAGGCAGACCTGTGTCCTCTCATGTTGTCCATTCGGCTCAGTAAACAAAAAAGATAAATAACATCCCACTCTGTCCAGCTCTGTAATCGATGATTTCTCCAAGTAAAGTCCAGTTTTATCAAAACGTAAGTCAAGGACGACAAGCTGAAGTAAAATACCATCTGCTGAGATTCAAATACAGTATTGGCCTGAGAGCTAGGACCATCTCCACGCTGCCGCTCGGCTGCTTCAGACAATACATTGAATAACTCATTCAAGCATATCGACATCTCGACTGGAATCCAGAAATCAAAACCCACAATTGTTGGTCACGTTATATTGTTGAGTTTTGATTTTAATTCAAAGACGCACCTCATGACTGTTTTGACTTTTGATCATTTAAATGATCTATGAAAAATAATGTAAAATATATGAAAATCCTCAACAATCTTGAATTGTTGTTGACTGTTCACATCATTTTCATTTCAAACAGAAACAACGAACGCAAATTTCCTTAAAAACTTCCATGACGTGTTGACAAAGGCAACAAGGAAAAGATGAGTATTTTTTTGTTGAAGACCCACAAATCTTGTCTCCAGCATAAGTTCAGACATCCTAACTATTTGTTTTGTGGGCCAGATCCCTAACACGACTGGCGCCAGATGTCCGAGTGATTTTCCAAAAGCTACGAAAAAAAAATGAATGAAATTCTTAAAAGCAATGTTGGGGCGATAATATTTGGTCAAAAAAGATGCCCCTGCTTGTGGAAGGTGTGCGCTTTCTGAGTGCCTTTCAAGAATATTAGTTTCATTGTTTTTCAATTCAGAAAAATCATTCACACAAATTGTAATCCTGCTCTACAGGTACCAAAACTCTCTAACCCGAATATCAAGGCTTCGGCATGATGTGAAAGAAATTGAAGTGATAAAAATTCTATGTTGATGAATGTGAGTAAGTTTGTGTTTGTTGCAAGCAAAGAAATGTGTAGAAGACTGTGACTGAATGGAGCGTCACTCAATGGCCGACTTAACTCTCACCTATCAAGCTACAAATGCAAGCTTTAAAGAAACTTTCCAAAATTTACCAGATTCAAAACAGCACAGACGGCACTTATCCAGGGGTATAAAGTCTGAAGAAGCTGTGGACTAAATAAAGACAAACCCATAGTAACAACTCGCCAAAATGAGGATACAGTCATATATGAAAAGGAATTATGACTCATTCTCACTCAACCTCATACTTCCACTTTCAATCATAACTAACAATGCTTTAAGAATGCCAAAAATAAAAATACCATTTAAAGTTTCAGCACTGTGTGTCAAGAGCTGGCTGGGAGCAGAATGGTATGCAGCTCTGTTTTTGGGGGGTTCGCCACCATGTGCCAGCTCCAACACAATACTGTGCCATTGTTCTCTGGGATAAAGGTTTGTGCTCCGAAATACGCACAGGGATTTTTCTGGTGCATTGTTCACAACATGTCACTCACCCTGTCCTCTTCATCAGGGGGGTTTCAGCATGTGCACAGCAAAAGTGGAGTCTAGACTAGACACCATTTTGGGATGTCAAGATAAAAGGGAGAGAAAATGTTTAGACGTTTTATGGAATGAAAGATATAAACGATAACTACATTGTAAAGACTGCGAACACATCTCAAATATGTCACAATAAAAATCTATTTTCTGACTTATCATGACTGCCTTTGACTTTATGATACAATGTTTTGCCACAGCAACAGACATCATTAGATTTGTTTTCTGATTCTATATGCTCAGAGTAGGGAGTGGATCTGTCTCTTGGCAGCATTGTAAATGCCTGGCAAAATGGCCAAAATGGTGCAGACTAACAGGTCCAGGTTTCGCAAATGTGCCATGTTAGTATTCTGCTGCTGTTTCCACGTCATTGATAGTCAAAGAGAGCATTGCATGGCAGAAGAAAATAGCAAATTCAGCAATGGAGAAATACCAACGAGGACAATAAGCACGACGGGGTCCATTCTAGCACAGTGGTTTAGTCATCCTAAAACAAAGGTTAGACAGGGTTCAGTTATCTCTGAGACATATGGAAAAGCACGTGTGGTGCAAAGCTGTCGTATGGAATGCAGAATCGTCCTCATCTGACAGAACACCTGTGACTGGAATAAAGAGATTTGGAAGCTGCAATAAATTTGTAAATCCGAGCCTGTGAGGAAGAAGATATTTTAGGGTCTTTTCTAAAAACGCTGTTATGCCTTTGATGTAACTCTCCATAATATCAACCTGATCACAACCAATGTCAAACGCTTCTTTTTTCTTTCCAAATTTGAAAACAAGCAAATGAGGAAATAGTATTGGGATCAGTCATACTGAGTGACGGACAGATCAAAAGAGGTGAAGAGGAGAGTGCGGGCAGGATGGAACGGTCTGAGATGACTGTTGAGGCGTGATCTGTGACAGAGGAGTGGCAGCTGAGGTGAAAGAGAAGCTCTATAGGACAGTGGTGTGAGCTGCCATGAGGCAGCAGCCCTGACACAAAGACTAGAAGCAGAGTGGCATGTTTGGTCAGGTTTCCACAGGGAGTGACAGGGAAGGACAAGATTAGAGAGGAGTACATCAGAGGAACTGCTCTGCTTAGAGAGAAAGTTAGGGAGGCCAGACTCAGGTGGTTTGGACTCAAATAAGGTGGAGGACACTGGCTTGCTGTGGCAACCCCCTGTGAGAAATGCAGAAAGCATCTTGAATCGAATGTTTCATGAGGCTCAAAAAGAAGGATGAGGACTGAGGCGGTTGCAAATGTAAGCTCTCACTATATGAAGCGCCTTTCGAGCCCATGAGCTTCAGCGCCGTCATTCACTACTGCATCCTTAAAGCGTACCACGCCGTGGTTTAAGCCTCAGCCCAACTAGTTATTTTGTTTCACACGTGGGATTATCTGGTGACATGCAGGCAATTTGCATCTACCTAAACCCTCAATTTGCACCACAGACGTAAAAGTCCTGGTAGATGGTAGAGTGACACCTTTCAGGAGCGGAAATGTGTCGTCGAATTACTGGAATAAAGTCGCTTGAATGATGTGGCAAAATGCATCAATGGTCTTTAGACATTGGTTTGGGGGTTGCTAGTGTTTTGACAACTCAACAGGAATAGTGCCGAGCTAACTCCTGATCTTGCAGTGAGGATGCTTCACCTCCATTGCCTGGTCCTGAAGCTTCTTTGTTTTTTCATGAAGACAACACTATTTTTGAACCATGGATTTCCATCAGACTTTATTGACTTGTTTAGTCCTTTGCCGATGTGTTTCTTCTCGTACAGCACCGCTGGCAGCAGACGTCCATTTAGAATTGCATACGCATTTGATGGAGTTATTCACTTCAGCAACATCCCTGAAATCTCTCGAGTTGGAACAATAATGACGATTTTAAAAAAGACTATAAACCATATCAATTATTTACTGTGGTTTGCTGAACTCTTCTTCAACTGGATTGACACACTGTAAGACGGATGCACAAAGATACCTGACAATTTCTAAGATTTTGCCTGTAAAAAGTCATCTCAAAATATGAAACAACACAAAACAAGTACAAAACAGAGGGTACAGCGTTTCAAGTACTGCAGCTGTTAAATAATTTAGCCTTAAACTAGAAGGATTCCTGAAAAAAAGAATGTCTCTGTGGCTGCCTGCCTGAATACCTGCAGTCAGTCATATATCTCTCTTGCCATGTCATTCATATTTGATGTTGAATGCTTTATTTAACCTTGCAACAAGCCACTATCTCGCAGGACGAAGAATGGAGGGCACATTTCTATCAAACCCGTATTTTAAACAAAACAGACTGGGCAATGTGAAATTTATGTCGGTGAATCTAACTTTTAATTAGCTCCAACTATAGAAGGGGTGCAGCCTTTTGCATGTGGTTGAAGTAACGTCAGTGTTCCAGGGAGCCATCACTTATTCAGCCTCTCTACAGCCACTTCATTAGTTCCTCTCCTTTATCACTGATTTTCAGCTTGGTAACTCTCAGGCTGAACCAACGTCTGAGTCACTTTTAAAAGACAGAGTCAGCTGGAAACAAAAACAGAAAGACTCCTTAGAGTCAAAAATGTAATTCACAGACAACTGAGAAAACACTATTGATGGTTTAAATGCAATGATGGAGATGACGTTGCTGAGTAACAACAACTGTGGCAGCAGCAGATATTGTCAACTTAAGATCTGTGTCTCTCTGAAACAGACAAACTGAAACCATCCATCGCATCGGGCAGGCACAAAACTTTGATCATTTTCAGATTAATGATCTTTCTGGGAAATGTCCTACATCCATATTGAGCAAAGATGATGATATCCTTGTTCTTACAGAGCGCATCCAATAATGCACTGTATATGCCAGTGTAATGCCGAGGAAATTCTTTCAAGGCAGAATAAATGCTTAGCAGGAGATGAAATATCGCAAGATGTACGGCATTTTCAATATGGCTGGAAGAGTCGAGAGCGTAATGGAGCCACACAAAGGAATGAATAATGATTCCTCAGCCGTGGCCCATACTTTCTTCAGGATCTCATCATGTGTGAGAGAGGTCATATCGGATTCTACCAAACAGAGTTAGTGGAGTTTTTCAGGTCTGCCTCAACAGCTGATATCAACGGCTTTTTATCACTACATGAAGCAGAGAACAAAAGGAACACTCAAACTTTTGTTCTTACTGACATGGGTAGAAATGTACAGGGCCATTTCTGAGTGATAAAATCATCTGATTTATGAGCTTGAGTGCCCTGAGAATGTAATAATCCAAGTGTAATTATAGAAAAATAAGAGTTTGACAAGCAGTTCCAAATTCTGTAATCATATCCTGGTCAGTTCTTTGACTTGAGATGAGCTTTTGGAATACAGTCAGTCGTCATTTTTATAAGTGTCATGAGGAGGGAAGATAAGAAAGAAACCTCTTTGTGTGTATTAATGTCTATTGTTACAGAAGTGCAGTTTGCAATAAATATGCTCAGGATTCAAATGGTGGCAAAGACACAGTGTTGATGTAGAGCCCAAGGTTTCCCACAGATAATCTGTAAAGGCAGAGTTCGACAGAGTTAGTGCAGCGTCATAGAGTAGGGACGCTGGAGATTTGCACAGTTGTTGCATTCATGACGTCAGAGACTGTGTTCTGTCAGTTTTATTTTGGGGTTAAATTAAGTCCTTGTACAACAGCGAGAAGCGAGAGTGTGCTTGGGTGCACGGCGGCAAAGTAACCATTAAAAGATGTTGTGCCAATATTTTCAATTCGAACAACATGAGTTGCTATTATTGTGAACTTAAGTTTTGTTTTGTTTTTTGTTTGTACAGTACAGTACTGTGTGGAAAGTCCCATAAAAAAGAAAAAGAAACTAATCCTAACTATTTTGAATAATACTCTAAGTTAGAGAGGCTTTTTTTACAGTATTAGTTCTCAGAAAATACCCGGCAATCAAAACCGTAGAAGGTAGGACTGTTCTTACACTGAGGCCTCAGTTACACATCGTCTTACAATGCAACCATTTTTCTGCAGCCTATCTTGTTGGATCAGTTCCTCCTTTGAAAAACCCATTTATGGAACATAATGACAGCTGTCTTTGCATATTTGTCACAGTGATACATGTCAAACAGATCGGCTATAATTTCAAATTTTCCGTACGTGAACTGGTTTTACTTTTTCGTATTTTGGGGGATTTAATAAAATTTTCTGCATTGAGGTCAGAACTCCTTCCGAGCCACCCAACAACCCTTGTTTTCCTGACGGGTGACCCAATGATACCAGTAGTTTATGTCTGCATGTTCCTAACACAGCGAGAGCAACAGCAGGCAGAAAGTATAAACCAGCACCCCTTGTCACAAATAAGGTGCCTGAAGCCATCAACTGTTAAATCTGTCACCGTGCTCTACTTACGAGTCTTTCTTTGCAGCATTCAGCTTTACTTATACTCAATAATTTAACCAACCACTCCAGGCTCCAATCTGCATACTTCCTGGCAAACTTTCTCAGAGGCGACTCCGCCTCATGGCTCGCGTCAGCTTTTTCATCCCTGTGCAGAATTCCATTTTGAGTTCTGATTTTTATTGGAACTCAGGGTGTCTCACTGGATTTTTAAAAACTGTCAGGGGAAAAAATGGAGCAGAAAACAGGACAAAGAAGGGACAGAGAAACAATGTAGCAGAGGGGAATGTTTTGTGAATTGGTGAAAGTTTTTAGTCTTAAGAAGTAAATCTCTCTCCAATCTGCAGCCGTCCTCATGCGGTCCTTCTCTTCATATGTGCGGCCTGAATGCACAACTTGAGTTCCGTGAGCAACGGACTTCAGTCATTATAATTGTTTTTTTCTAAAAATGTCCCTGAAAAACAGCGAAAACCGCCATGTTCATGTCCACCCTATGATGTATTATCTGTGCTGGATGTTATCTGAAGGAAGAAGTCAGAAGGAATGGATTATCTGTTAGCAATTTGTTTCCATGTTTCCACATCGCTTAAATATGTTTGACCATGTGACGTTCCATCTTTAAAAAAAGATTATTTTTCTGACAGCTCTCATTTACGCCGTGCCACATTCAGTTACGTGTAGTGGAAACGGCTTGAGTTGGAATTTCATTTTTAATATCTAAAATATATGCATTGTGTATTTAGATGTTGCTCCAGAACTTGATCAGCCCATGTACAAACAACCACATGTATAAATTATGTATGGAAAAGATCTGAAGCAGCTTCCTGTGATGACAATGTCAATTAGCAGCTTTAAAGATCAACAAAGGACAAGAAGCTAAGTAAAGTTTAAAAGCTGTTTTCCAGCGACGGATAATAGAAAGCAAGACGTGGCAGAGAGTATCCATTCAGTCGGCAGCACAACACTGTTGTTTGTGTAGCGCTATTCACACAGCCTTATAAGGATCAGCGCCGTGGTAGAAAAGAAGGAACAGGAGCTGTGTTGTTGCTGTCAGCGTGAGGGGATTTGTAAAGAAGTGGAAAATGAAAGCTCAATACTATTTGTTTGACTCCAGTCAGGAAAACGTAAGGGCAACTATAGCTGGAGAATCACGTCAATACTGCTCAAGAGCTTTAGTTTTACCGAGGAGACACATTCTGGCACATCAGCCGGACCTACAGTAGTTTACGTCAATATCGAACCGTGTCCGACGTCAAGTCTTTTGTGAGGAGTGGAGGGTTTGGCAGGGCTCCGGTTTAATATGAGAGCAGCATGAAAAACAGCTTTTATGGGACATCAATGATGGCAGGATTTAAACAGCAGCCTCCCGATTGCTGCCAACATGGTGAAGAGCACGGCAACAATATCAATTCATGAAAGAGACCACGAGAAGCTTTCACAGAAGCCAGTCAGGAGGACCGTCGTGGTTATTGGTAAATATCGACCATAAAGACGTGTCGTCTCATCACTATCAGCGAATGTCTAGGTGAACAATTGAGACGTGAAAGCCAAAAATAGGAGGCATTTCTTATGAAATTAAAAGACGACACCCCAACTGCCCCGTCGTGATTCACTTTAACACCCAGTTTCATTTCCTTCATTTGCCAATTGCATTGCACAGTAGCGTTTGTCCTTGAATAACAACACAATTTTAGACAAACAACTGAAGACTTTCCTCCTACAATGGCCGTTATATTACGACATCATGTATTACATCATTTGTTCAGCTATGCAAAACATTTGTCACACGACCGAGTACAAAAAAAATAGTGTTGTCATTCCCAAGGTTGGTCCTGTCCTCGAGACCGGTCTCAAGACCACTTTTTTAAGGTCTCAGTCTCTAATGCATTTTGACTTGGTCTTGTCTTGGTCTCGGACTGGCCAGTCTGGGGATTCCTATTCAGGATCCTATTCAGGATCGGTCAAGACCTACAGAAAAAACTGCCATAATTTATCAGCCTGATTGGTATATCTAGGGTCTTAAACTGATCCACAAGAGGGCCACAGTGGGAGCCTGTTTTTGTTGCAACTAAACAGCATGATACTCCACCAATAAGGAGTCTGACTCTGACTGTTCATTGTCTGGTGACTGGTGTCTGGTCCCACTTGTTTCAGCTGACACCTCATTGATTAACCAACATGTGCCTGCGCCCACTGCGGCTCATTTGTGGATCAGTTTGAGACTCTCGTCTCGGTCTCCGCCTCCAAATATCTTGGTCTCAATACTCCCCGGTCTCGATAATGTCTCAGTTGGTGTAGTCTTGACAACAACGCTACAAAAAAAGTCATTGTTCTGCAGCCATAAGTCTTAATATAGTTGTATGTAACTGTATAGTTACTCCGTGTCTGGTTCCTGACTCTAAATTTGAAGCGGCCAGCTTGTTCAGACTGGAAAAAAACTGGTTCCGAACCTGAAAAGTAGGTTCGATCTGACAAGCTGCGCTACCAATGGCAGGTATACTGAACACAAATACATCAGCCAGTACACACACATACCTCCTCGTCATCAAAAGTCGTGGCATGCTTTATTGTTGGATGACAACAAATACTTTACGTAAAGCAACTAACTGACTGCTTTGTCTAACATGTTTTAGCAGCCTCCCACTTCAGTTCCTCTTCAACTTGAAGCGGAAGAGCAGCGCTGCCAGAACGGTGTGCAGTTGCTGCTGGAATTATCCTTGCACCTTATCGGCTCAGGTAATGCAGCGTTAACCAGTAACAGCATCATAGTGGTGCAGGTCTTTGCTAAACGCTGTCTATGAAGTCATGACACAAGCGCACGAGGATGTAAACACACAGTGACTGTAGCACCTGATGACAATGTTGAGCCTTGGCTGGAACCGACTCTAACCTGTCTGACCAGTTTACAGATCCAACAACATCAGGTGCAGTTTGGCTTCGACGCTGGCAGCAACAACAACTGCATCACTACTCATACCTCAACAAGGAGACACAACCTTTATGACTTCCTTGGCCTTTTGGGTCCGACAACACCGCTCAATTGAATGACTACATGTTGTGCACAGGTCTGTATATCTCATTAACAGCAACCAGCAGCCAAAGTCTTAATCACAGTACAGGTACCAGGGGACTTTCGCCCTCAGAAGCAGCACTCAGTTCACCTTCTTCTGAAAAATACCACTCGTCTCTGCAGTGTATCAGCAACTCTTGCTGCTTCTGACCCTTGTTACAGGCTTGATTTATGCAAAACTGAACACATATATACTCTGGGTCATTCAGGTGTGGAGAGCGGAGGATAGGTTTTATATTCCCCATGACCTTCCACACATCGGTAAACGTCTGCGCTAATACAACAGTAGCCAGCATGAATAAATATTAGCTTGCGAGAAGCCTCAGATGCCACACGAGCAGGTAACAAGCATCCGAGTTAGATCTCACACACATTTCTTGTTCAATAATGTCGGTCAATAATGGTCAAATTAATGGCAACAATGTAGAGCATATTTAATAAATCTAGAATCAAAGACAATTAAAAAATAAACATGTTATTGAGTTGTGTCAAACAAATGAAATAGATAGCAATGTGATTTTTTTCATAATTCATTTTTCTTTTTTTAAGTTTTAAAGGGAAATAATTTAAATAGATTTCTTTTTTCCACAGACTGATGCTAGCCAGAAGCACTTGGCACGTAGCAGTCATTGCATACATAAATTTGTCTTTAACTTAATAACCTTTTCAGTACCTCTGTGAACAAGAGAATAGCTCCAACAAAGAACTTGTGTTTGAGGCGGAGACTTTAAGTTACAATTACAAATACAAAAGTTTGCATCAGTCCATGGAAAATACAAATATTAAGTGAAATGATAATCTTTTAAATTCTCATTTTTTGTTGCTTGCTTCTTTTTGTCATTATAAAATGAAACCTAAACGTTAAAAACAAGTTGAACTTGAATTTAAGGTTTTATTTTCTTGATTCTCATTTTCCTCCTAATATAAAAATGAAATTGGATTAATTGTCAAAGCAATGTCCCGATTTATTTTTGAGTGAATGTTGAAACCAAGGATGATGATTTTAGAGACGGCACAAGAGAGCTAGCCATCCATAGAAATATCTACACACATAATGCAGGACTTTCAGCATTGAAAATGCCATGTATTGTACAACCCACGGTGTTAATATGCAATGCAGGAGGCTGACTTCTGGGTCAACATCGTATGCTAGAGGTTAAATTCCTGCTGCTTTTTTACTTGGTGACTAGGGCTGCAACTACTATTTTCGTTGTCAACTAACCTAGTTATTATTTTTTCGATTAGTCAACTAATCGCGATTACCTTTGTTTTTAATTTCTGTTTAACCTAAAGTTGCTGAGATCATCTCACCTGTGAAATCATCTAACTGTGATGCTTTGACACTAAATGTTTTTGAACAAGTTTAATAAAATAAATATAATAAAAATTATTTTATTTTATTTTATTTTATTCAGTATTGCACAATGCACCAAATACTTTCTAGTCGGTGGGATCGAATCGGTGAAATGACGTTGGCAATAAAGGTTTTTCTGATTCTGATTCTGAATAATAATCTAAAACAATGTGTTCCCGTGTAGCTCCCGGGTTCAGCTCTGGTTATTATTATCGGTGTAGGACACCACACATTCTTCCCGAGGAGACAGACTGACACTTCTCTACATCACTGTAAAAGAAAACCACTGTGGTAGCGCACATGCGACATCATTAAAATCAATCTCCTCTTACAACAACAGTTAGCTCCTTGCTAACTGACATGCTAGCTGTTAGCGCGAGTGTGTGTGGCGCCACAGATCAAAGAAGGAACACTCTTTCATTATGATACTATGATGTCGAAGGGGTTTGCTCATCCTAAGCGTACGACATCTTTGCAAACAAAATGAAGCCACACTTCTGAACACTACGACCCGTTGCCGCTTAAAGTCCTCCATGACTGTGACTGCTCAGTGGCCTCAGTCAGGAACCAAATTGAGGAACAGAAATTCACATATCTTAATGATTCCAGAGAATATTCTGAATAACAACCAGTTCTCGACGCCCATCCTGCGGCTCGTGTGCCCTTGACACATGACACATCGACACATGGAGTTACGTTACCAACGGCATCAACTAATGGTTGCAGCCCTATTGGCGACACAGGTGCCTAAACCTCAACTGAGATCTGAATGACCACAGCGAAGACATTAAATGCACTGGTTTAAACTCCCTCGATAGAGGAGCTTGTTTCAATAGAACGGCATTTGCCTTGAAAGAAGAGGTGCTGGAAAGACGAAGGTGCAGGGAGAGAGCGGGAATAAGGCGGATTTGGAAGCTGCTGACTCACTGCCATCATCATTCTGAGGTGAACGGCGCCGCCGCAGCTCGCTGACTCCCCTTCAGAAGGACAAAGTGACGCTTCATGCCAGCTGTGTGCAGAACACAACACCAAGTGAAGCAGCTTCTCTATCCTCTCCGCACGCACAAAGAAGACCAGAGTGATGCAAGAGGAAGACGGCGCTAAGAGCCGTCGGAGGAAAAGAAAATGTATGATATAGTCAGCGTGAGTGTAAAGAGCAACTTCAACCAAATAATTGGCGACACTGTCGTCTTTAAAGATCAGACACTGAAAAAGGACGACACAAGTTTAACAAAGCAGAGCTGGGCCCAGTCTGCTGAGGCTACACTTAAAGCCTGTTTGAGGAAGGCAAACAAACACTTTGTTGGTATCTGCTGTGGTGATGTTGCATCACTGTCTGATCTATTAGAAGCTGACTGTACCACTGCAATCATCAGAAACTCATCAGTCGAGCAGCGCGTCTCTCAAGCCGTCAGATGATGCACCGCAGCGCAGAAATGACCATTTGTATTTGAAGTGAATCGTTTAATGTTCGGTTGCAAGGACCAGCAAGGGAATCCAAGTACGCCTTCTAATTCTAACAAGCACGTTTCTTCAGAGCGCAGTGGGAACGTAGCACGCGGGAAGACGCTTGAAGTATCTTCGACTCTCACGGAAAGTATGAAGAGTTTGGATTTAACCCCTCACACAACCAGGTCAGTTACAGAACCCCAGAACAAAACCCAGACCACAGGAAACCCAATCGAATCTCCCAACAAGTCAAGTAGCCAAAACTTAGCTCGTCAGAAATAAGGAAACATATCAATACTAAAATGCCGTATCCAGAAGTGATAATAATTCAAATGCTATCGATAACAGTGCACGCTGACCCTGGCGGCACCACAGTCATCATGACCATTTCCAACAGGTTAGCAAAGCTTTGTTCCTTCCTTACTGTGTGAAACTGATAAATGATGTTGGTCTGTCATGTGGACATCAATAATGCTAGTTCGCTGGGTTTAGCTTACGTCGGTCGCTTAGTTGTTAGCAGACTTCTGCACACGAACGTGACTTAAGCGCGTGTTCTTCTATTAAAAATGCAGATTGAAGCAGTGAAGTTGACCTTTAACTCACACTTGTATTTTGGTCATTTATTTTGCATTGTACATTGTGAAAACTTGTCCTTAGTCTATATATATATATATATATATATATATATATATATATATATATATATATATATATATATATATATATATATACTACACTACACTATATATACTATACTACTAATATATATGTATATGTGTGTGTATATATATATGTATATATATATAAATATATATATGGGTTTTATCTTGACTTCATTTTTTTTATTTAATTGAGTTGTGCTTCTGTTTTTCCTTTGTCATATCTGTGGCATCGAAAAGACGAATACTTTCCTGAGCATCGATATCGAGTTTGCAATATTCGTATCGAGACAACCCAAGCCAATACACCGAGCTCATTTTTGGTAAGCTTCCAGGGCACCTGGAAACAGCGGAACAGAGAAGGACACCATGGTATTTAAAAAAACAAACACAAGAGTCAATATCACACTATATAGTGCAGTTGTTGAATGTACCAAGAACTCATTTGTTTGAGGATCAGACTTCAAGAGGATTAGGGTTAAAGGTAAGTCTTCCAGTTAAACAAGTGTGTTAACTCAATTCGACATATCCTGAGGAAGGCAGGTGGTGCGTTCAACATGGGTGCGAGTACATTGTCTGCAACACACTAAACAAAAGCAAGGGTTATTTTAAACTACTCCTTTTGAGATTTCTGGTTTTTGTTTTTAACCAAAGGGCAAAAATAACTTGATGGTTACTCATATGTATGCGTAGCTCCAGGGTGTATTTTGGCTGTGTATGCGAACACCTGTTTTTAGCTAACCATAGGCCAAGGTGTGTCTGGCTACTTAACAGTAAATAATATTTAGCTTCAACATGGAAAACCTCAATTAGTTTGAGATCAGGAACAGCCACGACACAACCTTCCTACACCCACCGACTTACCAAATTTAAGCTCCTACCCTCTTAGCGCTTGTGTTAGGCTTTAAACAAACACACAGCGGAGTACGATAAAAGTCAGCTTCAACACAAGGCTGGTAATGCAACACTAAATCAATACTCATACAACAGTGGCAAGGACTGTATGTTTCAGTTGTGAGCAAAAAACAAAATAATCATAATAATGTCAGTGTACAGAAGATTCCTTTGAGCGTCCAAACAATACGAGTGGAATACAGCATCAAGTACTTCATCCTCTGCTGTATATGTCTTTCTAAATGCATGTTATGTTCTTTTAAATGCTCCAGCTACAGTTAACCACAGTAAGAAGGATTTTGTGTCCCCCAAAAAATCGACTACATTAGAAGGCGTTTTATGAGACATGCACTAAAATCCAGCTTGTGAAGCGAAGTAGAAAGGGAATTTCATTCCCAGATACTTCATTATTTAAAGAATCCCCTCATTTTCTGAGGTAAAATCTAATAAAAAAATTTGTTATATATAAACTGATTTTACAGAGACGGGCCCACATGCTGTTCTCCCTCCTGCCATGAAGTCAATCGTATGATTTCATATTTATATCGAATTACAGGGAGTGTAAGTTTTTTGGTACGTAACCGAGGGGAGGAGGGCAGTGGATGTCACTGATGCTTTATTCGTGTTCATTTGAATTGCAAACGATGGCTGGCAGCATGCTGAGCGAAGAAACCCCAGCAGCACCCTCCGGTATCTGAAGTCAACACACAGAACCAGGCGTGTACGCACAAGCCGCCACACACTGGCTTATGTCAATGGCTTTTGAACTTGATGAAATTACAGAGCAAGAAGGTGATGGCGGATACGATGGCTTGGAATGACCCAGTCACACCGACACACCAGGCGCAGAGGTGTGTGACATTTGCTGCACGGAGTCGACCACGTGTGAAACACGGACGAAGGCCATGTTTCTCGTCCGCCACACGCAAAAACACACGCTCGTACGGCACAGAAGATTCTTCACACGCTGACAACCTGCCCAAGTGTTTATGCACTTCCGTGGAGAAAAGAGTCCGAGAAAACACCTGCAACTCTCTCGGATGGATTTGACATTCTGCTGACATTTTTCTGAGCTTTTTATGTTCCTGTTTTTGTTTCACTGTATGTTTTATTCATTTAAAAAATGTCAGAATACTTCAGCTTTTCTTCACTTCTGTTATTATTATGTGTCAAAGAATATTTTGAATCATTTTTCATGGACGTCTTTTTTTTTCTTTTTTTTTGTGAATATGAATATCCTTTTCATTTCAGTATGTATTCACGGCATATTTCATTCTGTAAGCCATACATTGTTCTTCACCATTTGTCATCCCTCCCACAGGTGTTCCAGTTTCTCACGCAGTGTTTATTGTTTATTTTTAGAGGCAGCGCCTTGCTTTCTTTCGCACGTGTCTGGCTTTATTAAAGGAGGCTGCCGCTTTACGCCTTAAGAAAACTTTGATTCACCTAGGTTGCTTCAGGCATGTGGAATTGACCTCGTCTAAACCGCAGAAGCCTTTTTGAACTCTTAGGTCATTTTCATGAGCTAAATCGAAGTAAGGTTGACACATTTTGAACCCCCTACACTGAGAGTTTCCTGGCATTAGGGGAGTTTCTGTCAACAGAGAATCTTTGAAAGCGCTGGTTCTGAAGGCCTCACAAGACGTGAAGACACAGTTCAGCCTGTTGTTTTTCTGGAAGGTCTTTTAAAACAAACAGCCGAATCCACCACTCCCACACTCCATCGTAGTTACACTCTTATTCCGAGGAAAAGACATGGAGGCTGCAGAGACAAGCCAGTGGAGAAAGGCTCGGCCTAAGAAACAGGAGTGCAGTTCAAAGCATCATAAACAACCCCTTCACTGAAGGTTTTCACGTTGATGCAGAGCCATCAAAGAGCCGTTCAACAATTGAAGCACATGGAGTTGAACCTGTCAGGTGCCGAAACAAGGTCCAGACTGACAGTCAGCTGACTACAGTGTTCAACACCAGATTGGTGAAACTTCGTTGGACTCTATGATGGAGTCTTGTTTCAAGTTCACTGTGAACACCTCAGAGAACGTAAAGCTTTACAGATGAGTCGACTGGTGGCTAGTGAGTTCCGCTTTTTAGTTCCGTCTACTACACATTTAAATCATCTGAATTTGGACATTTATGAACTGATTCAGAATCGTTTGTGTCCGACCCTTGGCAGAAATATTTGTGGACAAATGTGAGCGTTCCCCGTTGCTCATGACTCCATCCCAGCAAGGTGGGAGTGAGAGTAGATGGGTGGGCGAAAGGAGACTCAAGTGATTGGTCGTATTAGCTGGAAAGTCATTGGACAAAGTTGCAGAACTCACAGGTATTGGTTTGAAATTGCGTTAATAGTTGTGATCACAATCCTCAATCACCACATTCAGGAGCCTAGTTCATGGTCTTCCTCTTCTTTTAACAATCATCCTCACCCTCCAATGCTGACTGTTTTAATATATTTATTGACCATAAAGCTAAAAAAAAAGACCTTTCTCTTCACAATCTTGGTTATACAGTGAACCTGATTTAAATACAAAATGTTTCACCACATCTTGCATCATCTGTCAAACATTCTGTATTGTAAATGCAGATATTTAAATGATAAAAAGACCACTTTATTCCTTTTCGCTCACCAACAGTGGCAAGACTCCAATTTCCAGTATTTAAACATCAAGCCAACATGAATAATAAGTGAGTGTTTTTTGGTCAAATACAACACAGATGCTAAGGTTGCACAGGCATGGTGGTGAAGCTCTGGGGGTCAAAGGTGGAACCATTTCCATACATGGCCTGTCTGAACATGCGGCTCGCCGGAATCATCAGAAACTATATTCGCTCCAGAGCAAACTCGAAGCCTTGACAAAGGGTGTGACAGCGTGTGTGTGTGTGTGTCAATGTTGCATAATTAGGGCTGGGTGTGTGTTTGCTTCGACAGGCTGGGACACACCAGTGAAGCAGCTGATCTCTGACAGCGTGAGGAAATAAAGGGTGACGGCTGGAATCCAAAGTGTTGGAGCGGAGCAGCAACAGCGACACGGCGAAGGCAACTTGTTCTGAACGTACAGTATCATCCACCTTCACAGCAACAGCTCACACTTGAACGATCCAAACCGCAGGGGACGAAAACGCGCACAGTTCGAGCAGACTGCTCCTTTCGGCTGTTTTCGACCGCGAGAATTATGGGTTTTTGGTTTTTTTTGTAACTCACCCTCCAGTCAGACAGGCATCCACGGGAGGATCATGGGTGTTGCGAACCGGCGGGGGTCGATCCTGCTGCAGCCGCCGCCGCCGCGCGCTTATTCCCCGGGTAAAAGGACCGAGAGAGAGTCGGTGTTTCGCCGGTGAGAAGCGTAATGAGGGAATGAAGAGGAGGAGAGAAAAAGAGGGAGGGACGCTGTCAGATGCAGCCAGGCAGGAGGGAGGAACACACACACACACGCCAACACACACGCGTGCTGCAAGTGTCAGTGGAATGAAAGGCAGAGGTGGGGATCAACTCAACAGGATGACATCATCATCATCATCGTTCCGCTTAAACCCTCATCCGAAATCACGACGAGACCCGAATCGCTGGCGCCATAATGGCCCTTCATGCAAATCTCCATGGTCCAACCCACCTCGGTTTTTTCTTCACAAAGGAGTATGAGTCATGCATATGTGAAAACACCAAGAGGTCTGACGCTGAATGAACCAGGTGGACCAACGCTTGGACCGCGATCTGAAACACTGATCCACTCGGCTGTGAAATGATGATTTCATTGTCAGTGAAAGGATGGGGGTCATCACCAAATAGATGTAGTGATGACACTGCTGAAAGTTCACAGTCTCCAGTGAGATGATGAATATGCCGCCAAAGAGAGTGGAAACTGTCGGCACCCGTCTCAAGTGTGTGGCCACTGGGCCGTCTGAGGCCCATATATCTGTGGCCCCTGGCTACAGTGTAGCGGTCACCCAAATATGCATATTGTGAGGTTGATACGGGATGATATGACTATGGGCTTTGTTGAAAACTATATTTCAGTAATATATTATATTATAGTATAGTATAGTATAGTATAGTATA
The DNA here is from genome assembly GCF_027744825.2 of Synchiropus splendidus. Taxonomy (NCBI): domain Eukaryota; kingdom Metazoa; phylum Chordata; class Actinopteri; order Syngnathiformes; family Callionymidae; genus Synchiropus; species Synchiropus splendidus. The sequence continues at coordinate 6,287,242 of NC_071339.1, forward strand.
GTATAGTATAGTATAGTATAGTATAGTATAGTATATGGCCTCCAACAGTGAGGAAATTTGACATGTCACAGCAGCCAATGACAACAAAGACACCAGCTCTTATGAAATGGTACGGTATGGAATATCACAGACATTATAGGAACACAGCAAACAAAACAAAACAAAAAGTAAAGTTACCTGTGATCAAACAACAAAAGACAAATAAATACCCATAATAAACAAATATCATGACAAAGTAAATGAAATATAAGTAAAGATCAGTAAATCTACATAGATAATATATAGTTGATGATAAATTATATAAATAATAAATTATATAAACAGATAGATAATAAACAAATGATCGAGAATCGACAATGGTCCATCATATTTTACTGCTGTACAATCTGACAGAACTTATTATTACTATTTTTTATATGTACTTATTATTAGAATGTACTTATATTTATTGAACTCTTAGTAAACACTAAGGCCGTTGACAAGAACACCTTCTGTCTCTAAAATCTGAGGGCTAAATTGTATCAGTGACTGAGAGCCTCTGTCGTCCCAGACCTCTGTCCAGACTCTCTGGAAGAGAATGTCCGATATTTACGATAAAAGTCTTCCTGTGTGAGGAGAGCTGATCACAACGGAATGCAGCCAATGAGGAAGAAGAAGCAATCCGACAAAGATACAAGGAAGTTTTGACATTGAGTTGATGGCAGTAACTTGAGGAAACTTGAGTTTGGCAGCAGATGTGTTCCTGTCATTCACTAAACATGGTTTTTCTGTTAATAATAATAATAATAATAAAATTATGATTATGTTTATGATATGTTTGTCACAATCAAGGTCACGAAAAAAACAAAAACTAGAATTGTAAATCGTTTTTCGTTAACTAAAAGAAAATTCAAAATGAAACATTTTCATAAAACAATTACTTTTGTCTGTTTACAAAACTAATCAAAACAAAAAAAATTTATTGATTTCATAAAGAAGCATTTTGAGTTGATTTGAAATCCATTTATTTTGGCTGGGTTGGTTTTACGACACCTGTCGGCCAGGTTCGGCATGTCAAGTCCGTGATGTCCCTTGTGTTGACCACCTGACCTGATGACGCTGACAAAAGCGTCATCTTTCCAAACTTGATGCATTTTTTAAACATGGTGCCGTTTGTTAAGTTGTTACTGAACATTATGGTGACCTATTTCAATCTTCAATCTAATTCCAATATCTCATATTAAAGGCAAAAAAAAAACCCAAAACTCAAACTCAAAAGTTAAAACTAACGTACCCACTCAAAAAACGAACTGAATTTCAAAGACAAAAATTCAAAACTTAATGTGTCTATTGTGAACAAGCTTTGAAATCAACTGTAACCTTGTTCACAATGGACACATTAATGTTGATGAGTTCAGTGAGCAACAGCCGTAGTAATGACGGGTGCCCGAGTTTCCCCCCCAAAATGTCTGCTCACGTGTCTGGATAAGTTTGAAGGACGACTCTGGCTTGAAGCTTCTCTGAGAAGCCTTTAATTTCAGGTGGTGAAATCAATGAGAACCTGCTGGGAGGCTGTCTTCAGCAGTGTGTGTGTGGGCGGTGGAGCAAGTCTAGTGAGGCCTCCGAGGACGGTCAGTCCAGCAGATTTCCATGTGGATTCGGAACTTAAAGAGCTGATCAAAACAACCAAACACGCTGAGTAAGCACAACGGGGGTCAGGGACGTGTGAGTCACGGCTGCTTAATTGGATTCACCGAGTCAGTTCCGGAAAACACGCAGTGGGGGAAATCTATCATCTTTAACACTCGCCGTACACACCTGCCTGGTGACCCTGTTTTTTTCCCGACAGTTTGCTGTGACAGGATTCGGAGCGTCACATGCAGCAAAATAACCGCAAGTCTGCAAGTTTATCACCCTGATAGATGATCATCAAACTTCAGTCGCAATAACATATCATGTCATTATATCTTAATAACACATCTGAAAACTGAATGTGGAGTTTGCTCTTGTATCAGTGATATTTTGATGTTATGCTCGATCTGGCTCTCAAATCTGATTCCAGAAACTATTAGCAGGAGCGGTATTGCTTCTGCTGTCACTATTTCTATTGCAGATTTTGAAAGACATAGGGAGCCACCAAAAAGTCCGGGACGTGATCAATGGAGTGTGTGACATTCACCTGACGTGGAGAGGCAGTTTGCTGTCACTTGCTAGAAAATGACACCAAAGAAAAATATCCATGACTTAAATGAGAATTTACATCTGAATAAGAAACATCCCACTCAGTTACAGCTGCCTGAGGTGGGGGAGAAATAAACTGTGAACTCAGAATGACATACAGGTAGAAAAAAATGGCAGTCAATTTTTTTTTTTTTTTTTGCATTTTTTGATCCAAAGGAAAAAACAGTGGGTCACTGTTCTGCACCGTCACATGGTGACACACTTAGAATTCCGAGATCACATCGACCGTCCTCAGATGCTTATTAATATTCCACTCACACCCGCCATTCGAACATTTACAAATTCAGCAAATATGCTGTAAAGTGGGTTTTAAACAGGACGCGTCTTCACCACTATTTCATGTGCCTCGCCTGCCTTGGTGTGTTCTCAGCATGCGGTGAAACCAGTAGATCATCAGCCACATGACATCACAGGACAATGAGCCCACTCATACCCATCCACGCATCTGATCAAGCTTAGTATACAGGGTAAAGAAAATTGGTCATGAGACCAGAAGAGTCGTACTAATGCCACAGAAACACGAAGGATGTACTTTTGAGAAGTGTCATTTGACGCATCTGTGTGTGTGTGTGTCCTCACATAGCAATACTTGTGTGGACCAATTCTGGGAAAAACACCTCTTAGGGGAGACTTTCTGCTATTTGTGGGGATCTTTTGCTGGTCCCCACAAGTTTGAGCTACAATTTGAGGATAAAAACATCAAAATAACTGGATCATTATAATTGAATTTAAGTTTGGTTTGGATCCTGGTTAGCAGTATAGCAATGAGAGGTCCTGACAAAGCATAAAAACATAATGTGTGTGTGTGTGTATGTGTGTGTTCACACTACTCAAGAAGTTTAAGGTGCAGTACATTACTTTTTTTCATAGATCTATGGAGCAGTGGAATGACATGTTGATTTTCAGTAGTACAATTCTGCTCACGGAACTACTCAAAAGGATAAGTGCATAAGATGGAAATACCAACGTTATAAACATTCCATATCCATATAAATTCTGCAACATCATAACTTTTGATGAGCATTTTATAACTGACATGCTAACTTGAATCGAACACTGAAAACGAAGTGTGACAGTCAGAGATGATTGAGTTTGCTGGAATACATTAATCCATCATTTTTCTCAAAACTCAAAAGACGTAAAAACACCTTGTCTGGCATCCTTGGTCCATGTCAACATCAAGGAAGGTGAAGAAATTGATAAAAATGCAAACGTCGCATTTGGGTGATTTTTGGAAAAATTGGTCCTCACAGAATCACTACAGGGACACAGAATGCAAAACTCAAAACACAAACAAATGAATTGAATAAAAAGGAAAAGTCATATTTTGGTAATTTCCGTCCACTCAAGGGCCCCGTTCTCATAGAACTGGAGTTACTTCCAGGTAACCACTGTTTACTCTTGTTGGTATCTGCAAGCTAATATCTCTCCAGATATGTTTTGCTAAAAGGTCTTGGGTCAGTTGTTGGCAGAAGACTTCTGATTTCCTAAGTATCTTATCTGGTTGGCTTCTTGTGTCTGCAGCTCGTCTTGCTCTAGCAAGACTAAACCTTCAGGCTTAACAGGCTTCAGTCAGACTTGTTGGAAGTATAAGATTAAGATCCTTCACTTGGAGACTGCCAGGGGTATCTGATACCGCAGTAAACACCATGTAGAATTCTGCTAATATCGAGCATAAATAACTGTGTTTTGCTGCCTCTTGGCCAGAGCTCCTTTGAAAAAAGGAGGGTTTTAATCTCAGTGGGACTTTTGCTGGTGAAATAATAAATAATAAAGACCAGTGGGAACATCTTTGCGTTGCCTTATTCTCTCCAGCAAGAGTTATGAGATGGTGTTACGAAAAAGGCTAAAAATACCATCCGCATTATCTGTGAGTGTATTTCTCTGCTTTGTATTGATACAACGCCTGAATTCCTGATGCAGCCTGCAGCCTTTGTGTCCCACAGTGCAGACTCATGGAGAATGGAGAGCATGGCTGGATGCCCAGGACCCACAGCTGCACGGAGCTGGCAGACACAGCTCTGCTCTCTGGGCCACATCACTCCTTTTATACCCCAAACACACTAAACTATTGATCCGATTCCTCACCTCTGCTGCAGCAGCACAGCTCACTGGGGATTTTCTGACCGGCCCGGTCAACTTCGCACAGCCCAGTGAGATATGCAACACACCACCGGACGGCAGTTAAAAAAAATATTGGAAACTTGCTGTCTTTCATTCAAACCATTAAGCGAGGAGACAATGTATTACATTAATTGATATGAGAACAGCTGAATCAGTCATGACAGGCAGCGCATTTCATTAAAAGACACTAGAGGGCGCCATAATTCTGTTAAAAAGGCTTCATTTTCTGAGCTCAGCAGGGGGCGCTCACGTTTTAAAAATGATTGTAGTCAGCATTTTATATTTTTGTTGTCAGTAGAAATAACAGCAAACAAGTAATGATCTTATTTTGATAATATTTTTCTGTGCTATCAAATTCCTCCCACTTTTGTAGCACTTGGTTCTGTAGATGTGACAATATTCTTGTACTTTGTGTGTAATAGATGTGTAACAGATGAAACATTTATCACATTTCACAACAATAAACTGAGAGGTGCTGGAGGCAGCTACTAGCCACAGACATCGACACAAAATTGAGCTCAAAATGTGAGCGGTGATCCATATTTATGTAACCGATGTCGGCGTCCGCCACCTCTCACCCCTACTTGGTGGAATAGGCTCCCAATGAATGTCAATAAGAAAATGAATGAATAATGAAGTGTGAGTTCGCTCACAGAGGAATTTCAACAAAAGACTGTTTGCTCCCAGGTCAGCACATATTCCCCTCTTTCTGGGGCAAGTGGTGTGGAAGTGGGAGGCAATGTGAAACTCCTTGAGGCCAAGAGGTTTTTTTTTTTTTTTTTTAAATAAGAAAAAAAAACAACAACGATAACTAAGCACAATTAATTCAATTTAACTTTAATGGCAACAACTCGTGAAATATATCGAACTCTAGCACTGAAACAGTGTCAAGTGCAGCCATTTATCCATCATTATTCACTACACGCTCAGAGTCGCTCGGGAGCAGGTTTATTGTATTGCTTATATTCATAGTCACGTCTTGCTGACTGTTTCCTGCCTCAAGTGGCAGTGCCTCTCGTTTTACACGTTTTACATCTAAAGCCTCTCAAAATGGCAGTTTATTATTCTTTTATGGTATTTATTGTTATTATTATCATGGATGTGACATGCATGATTTTGTTTTGTATTTATTTTTCTCGAGATACAAATTATCAATAGTTTTATTAAATTTTTACTGAATATATATATATATATATATATATATATATATATATATATATATATATATATATATATATATATAAACACACAGTAGAGAGGTCGACAGACTTACAGTATTTATCGATTTGAAAGTGAGATCAGACTGAAGAGCGTCACATGAACAGTTTCCTGACCTACAAACTATCAGCCCGCATTATAACTGTATCACATCCGCCGAAGCGTAGCTCGTATTACTTCTAAAACGTGTAGTGTTGAAGTCAGAAAATCCCCTCAGCCGGTGTTTTCTCTTTTGAAATACATTCCTGCAACGAATTAAACAAGAGCAGTGAAAAGCACGTGTTGCGCAATCTCCCCCGCTGTAAAAGAACAACAACAAAACACTTTCCCGGACGGCGAACGTGAACGTGGACTTCCCTGCGCGTGGTTCCCGGAGAGGGCGTGGCGTCATCGCGAGACTTGAGCAATAACGTATTATTTGCTGCAGCAACAGAGACACATAATTAATTTATGAAGCTAAAATTCAGTTCAGATCAGAGTGGAAGAGCGAGTTCACACCACAATTTAATATAAACAGCAGTAGTGTTTTTTTATTTGGCAGTTTATTGAAATCGCCTCAAATACAGAGATATAAACAACATTGAATGTTTTACTCACGAGGTGATCGTGAGCAGATGCCAAACAAAACTTTTGTTCTTGATGTATTTTTGGTGGTAAAGAGCTTCCATGCATCACAATGAGGTCCGATCCTCCTTGAAAACATGAGACACACTCTTTCTGAACAGCTTTGACCTTTGAGCTCACCAATTCCTCCTTGAGCCAATCTGACTGCTAAAGTTCTGAATATTTAAAAGCTGTAATGTGGCTATTGCTTTTACTGAAGCGTGATGGTTAATGATCTCAAGTAAGTAAATTAACTCTTTCTAATCGACAATGAAACAGTGGATAATAACACAGCCGTAATGATGTGCAGGAATACTCTTGTTGGAGTGTTTGTTACGTCCTGCAACTGAACAGTGAGCAGAGCTGTTAGACTCTCTGTTGGTGAGATTTTCAACCATTTAAGCTTCTTGAGAGCGAACTGTGGGAAGAATAAACCTGTGATTGTCTGGACTTTCCCTGCAAAACAGTGAGAGAAGACAAGTCATTTGTGAGAGGCTCTAAGTAGAACGGCTGCTCCTGAATATCAAGTTAAAGGGACCAACTAGCTAGAGAACCCACGTCGGGACTTGTGGGCGAGAATATGTCTCTCGGCTCAAGTTGCATTGTAGAGACTCTTGAGAATAAATTATCATTTTTGGAGCTGATATATAAAATGCCATGTCAAAATAAAACTTTTGCCCTTGTTTGTTCAGTTGTGTTATTTCCAAAGGTTTTTTTTTTTTTTTTTTTTTTTTTTTTTTTTTTAACAAAACAGAGTACTACTGTCCTTTCTTTGGCCAATGAATCCCATGCTAGAATCTAATGATGGGTAGGTGAGGTATCATGAAACAGTATTGCAGGGTTGGTGAAACAGTGCCCTAATGTTCAGAGGCCACTAGATGGCGCTCTTGGTTTAAAAATGATGTGAGGTTTCATTGAAGTAGTTGTTCTAGCCCAAACATTTTACAGCAGACAGCGCCACCTGGTGGCCTATGAAAATTTTCATGAAACCTCATCAATCCTTCCAAACTGTGTCATGAAGCTTCACCTACTCGCCACAACCAGAATCTACTATGGTTAAAAAATAATGCAGCCTTTCCTCAATGTTTCTAGTGCTGAGGACAGTGGCAGTTCTTGTGACGTGAGTATTCACATTTCACATGCTGAGGTCCAGCTATAGATCACTATGTTTGGTCACTGTCTCAATTATTTACAAGCCTTCAACTCCATTCGTCTGGGAGCGTGGAGAACAACTGCCCTGAGCCCTGGTGGTCAGTCAGAAAAGCTGAGCACCCAGACTGAACACCAGTCAGACGGCTTGTCGCCAAGGCACGCTCAGCCTTGTCACAGTGGAGGGTGTCAGTTTGACTGTTACTGTCTTCCTTAAAACAAAAAGGTCCTTTGACTTCTCAACATTTGGGAAGTGATGAAGTTTTGCACAACTTTATCACAAATGTTGTAAACCACAAAAAGCACATTTTACAACTCAACTGTTGCTGAGTCATGAAATTCGAAGTTGTGCTGCAGTGATGTGAAGGTTTCCTCACAGTTGCTTCATCTGGGACATTCCTGCCACCAAGTGGCCTGATCGAGTGAGAGGCTTTAAAGGCAGACTCTTCCCTCCTTCTTTCACTTTTGGCTCGCTACACTGGACAGACACGTTCGGCTGTGTGAGAATCTGATCCAGGTAAGAGTGTTTTCACTTGTTAGCATGGCGTTGATGTATTTATTGACATTAAATCGGATTTGATTCCCCTCACTGATCTAAAATATCGGATCATCTGATCATTGCTGGAAGATGAGGCCAACCTGCAACATCATTTCCTGTGTTTCTTAAACAGAATAATTCAGCTACGTTTCTTACAGAACCAGGAACAAAACAAACCTCATGTCTCAGATTTACTTGTTTAAACTTGTTTACTATTGCAGAATTACTTTTGTAGTCACGCTCCGATGTCTTTTAACTTTGATATGTTTTGATCGAAAAGTTGTTTTGTTTTCGCCCGAGTTCATCAGAGAAAGCAAAATGTCGATAACCGCCCTGCCCTCAACGGTGTGACCTCTTCCTCCAGCCTGTCACGCGCTTTCAATTGAGCTGCTTCCGCTGGCCGACGATTAAATCAATAATATTTTAGAGGATCTTCAAACAAGTTAAACAAGCATCATGTGATGTCTTGTAAATAGGAATTTATGACCAATGGGGAGCTGTGTCCGTCTCTAGTTTGAGTGAAAGTCAGGTCTAAAGCGATGCACAATTCTGAACACTAACAGGAGTCATGTGGTTTCAACCCGCACACACATGCACACAACATTTTAAAAGCAGCAGCTCTTGTTAGGAATATACATGAAATGATGTATTTACTCCTTGATGCCACATTATTCTTAAGAGGTCCAATACAACTGTGTGTAAAAATCCCACTCTTAAAGAATATTTTTGATGAGCTTTTGCTCATAACATTTTTCGATTCAGTGGGAAAAGAACATTATTTCCAAGTCAAATGAATCAAAACTCAATTCATTTTCCACAAAATGATAATGATATGATACAGTACTAGAACAGACAATAAAGCTTTTCGATAATTATATATAATATTAAAGACATATTTGCATCTTCGTCTTGTGAGGAGAGTCGGGTCAAAGAAATGGTCATAACAGTACTAGTTTGAGAGTTTGAGTCGGAAGGGTGATCAGGACAGATTAAAGTGGAGGACGATGACTTGCTGTGTCAACCTCTGACTCATCTCTGACAAAAATGTCTTCAAAATGATTTGCTATTATTGCAAAAAATCTAACTCAGTGGTGTCAATGTCCGACAGCCAAGTCAAAACCACAGTCTGGTGATGGGCAGGTAAAGCTTCATGACAGAGTGTCTTCATGTTCAGCTCAGGAGATGGTGCTCTTGGTTTAAAAATCTGAATTGGCTGCTCAAATCCAAATATTTAAGAGCAATGAGTGCCATCTATTGGGCTCTGAAAATGTGGACAATGTTTCATGATGCCTCACCAGCCCATCGCTGCCCAAACCTTAACACATTTCAGGTGCAAAAAACAAGTGCGGTTTTAGAGGAGACATTTCTGCAAGAAGTCATTGCAAATAAGTACATTCAAACACATGGTAAAAAGATAAAAACTCCCATAAGATAACAGAGGCGCTCTGTCTGTGACCTACATTTCGCTGTTGAAGAGAGAAGTCATTTTATGGAGACAAGCAAACATCCATTGTTACATGTACCTGCCCCAACGGTGAGGAGGAAGTACAGCGTGTGAAAAAGGAAGTTTTAGTTTTTGGAACTTGATTGGCATTGTCTCCTCTCAGGCATGATGTTCCTGTGTTGCTGGCTGTTTCTGGTGGCTCTGACCCACATCACCTCAAGCACCAACCCCGGGGTGCAGGTCAAGCTGACCCAAAAGGGACTGGAATATGGTAATGTCTGGCGGACTCTCTGTCTCAATATTTTTAATTTGAGCATTGTGCAACAAAGACCGACTACATGGCTTGTATTTTCAACTTCATGCCAGTCAGGACAACGTTTATGCCGATTCTCTGTCCAGAAATATCTTGTAAAGCTCGCACATGGAGCTAAAGATGTGACTTGAAGGTTTTACCACAAAAAAACAAACTCTTATCTTGGCGACCTGATTTTTTTTTCTTCTGTGGACCTCAACAGGCAGACAAATTGGGATGGCAAAGATCCAGCAGAAACTCAACACCATCACTATTCCAGATATTTCCGGGTCACAAAGGGTCTCTCCAATCGGGAAGGTCAAATACAGCCTGACAAAGTGAGACCCTGGAGTTTACAGTTGTGAGGCGGTAAAGAAAAGTCGCGGCTCTTTTAGCATGTGGCTGTCTTTTCCCAGCATGCACATGGTGGACGTGGCTTTGCCACAGTCATCTGTGGACCTGGAGTCAGATGTTGGAGTCAGACTGAACATCGCTGGTGCCTCCCTCAGCATGAGGGGCAACTGGAGGGTCAAGTACCTGCGAGTCATGTGAGCCCACACACATCCTCACGCCTTTCCCAAAACCAGCGCTTAAAGATGCCGTCCACTGTTTGTACAGTAAAGACAGCGGCTCTTTTACGTTGAGCGTCAACGGTCTGACCATCACGACCAGCATCGCCATCACAAGAGATGCCACAGGCCATCCTGAAGTCAGCGTTGCCAACTGTGCAGCCAGTGTGAGCAGCGTGCGCGTGAAATTTCACGGTGGAGCCAGGTGAGGCCATCAGGATGAGGTCGGGAAGGGAAGGACGGGGCAGTCCCACTCATGCTGTTTATCTTTCTTCCAGCTGGCTCTACAATCTTTTTAGCAGGTACATCGACAAGGCGCTACGCAGTTCACTGGAGAAAAAGGTGAGGTGTTTTGTGTGACTGCATTAGCGTGCAATTCTTCTCTACAGTCTTTTAATCATGAAGGTTTAACCCTCATGCAACGGTTAAAACATTCAAGAGGTATGAATACTGAAACATCCTCCTCTGAAAAGTACCATAAAAGAGATATTTTTGGGGACTGTTTCCATGCAGGAATCTCTTTTTAATGTAGCAAAGTTTCAACACGACACACTGGAGAGATTTAGTCTCTGAGTTGGTCTTGGAACATGAGGTATGTCGGGAGATGGTAGTCTAGACCTCTTTATTCTGGCTGCTGCCCCCACGACATGAACTTGGTATGCATTACATTATTATGATTTTTTAAGAACGTATTTATTTTTTTATACATTTACATACATACATATACATAATACATTGTTTTACTATATATTATTTACATTTTTGAGCATCATCTGACAGAGGCATTGTGAAAACGTTTCACCACCAGTTTCCATGCTAGAACCTTCCGTTGTTGAAGTGCTGTTGAATACAAACTGGACAAATTGAAATGGCTTCAGACAGAACACCCAATAAGGCATCACAGTTACACATTATTATTATTATTATTATTATTATTATTATTATTATTATTATTATTATTATTATTATTATCAGTGAAGTCTCTACAAGGGTAGGTTAAAAGTTTCTATTTTTTTTCTGTCAAAAACTAGTGCTGTCCATTTCAACATTTTTAATCTCAATTAATCGCAAGTTAATTCGCGATTAACGGCAAATTAAGCGCATCATTTTTATCTGTTCTAAATGTAACTTTAAGGATGACATGAGCAACACAGGAGTGGCCAGTAATGCTTTGCTTACTGAAACAAACCAACAGATGCTGGTCAGGAACATTCTTTAGAATAAGCTCACAGGCTCTGAAAAGGTTGAAAAAAAAAAAAAAAACATGCTAAAAGCAGAATATTAATGGCCACTCTCGTGTTACATTTAAAACAGATGCAACATGTGTGATTAATTTTATTTTTATTATTCAAGAGGTTTTTTTTTTATTAACTGAGATGAACAGTTTCAATCTATTGACAGTCCATTCAAAAACATAACTGGGGTCTGAGTGACCACAGTGACATGACAGGCCCAGAAAACCAAATTATTATTCCATTAATATGAAGCAAAGTGTAATCAATCAATTCAGATATTTACTCAATATCCTTCATTTCAACAGCAAACCATTGTGTTGTGTTTCAGATGTGCCCTCTGGTGGCGGATGCGGTGTCAGACCTGAACCCTCAGCTCAAAACACTCAACGGTACTGACTTTGTCACTCGGTGTTAGGAAAAAATATTAATGGCTTATAATCTCCTGCAGTCATCGCCAAGGTGGATCAGTTTGCAGAGATTGAATACTCCCTGGTGTCAGCGCCCCCTGTCTCTAGCTCTGCCATCAGCTTCAACCTGAAGGTGAACTACTCTGCTACTCATGAGAGAATGCAGCCATGTTGATCCACTGTCCTCATTGTTCAGGGAGAGTTTTACAACATCGGGAGGCACCAGGAGCCGCCCTTCTCCCCGGTGGCCTTCTCTCTGCCTCCTCAACACGACAACATGTTGTACATCGGCATCTCTGCCTTCACCAGCAACAGCGCCGGGTTCGTGTACAACACCGCAGGCGCGCTCAGCCTCTACATCACAGACGACATGGTGAGCCGCTGAGATTTGCCACTAGCTGCAGGTGGATGTCTCCGACACCAGGATAACTGTTCAACTGTCTTCCAACAGATCCCACAGGCTTCTCCTTTCCGCCTGAACACTCGGACTTTTGGAACATTCATTCCAGAGGTAGTAGTCTTTCTCTCCTCATTTGACGCTTCTGAGCGTTGAACAAGAAGTTTGGTGCTTCTGTTGCAGGTTGCCAAACAGTACCCAAACATGATGATCAAACTTTTGGTGAAGAACGAACAAACACCCAACATCATTCTGGACAACAACAACGCCACGGTTCAGACAGTAGCGTCCGTGACGGCTTACGCAGTGCAGAGCAACGGCACGCTGTCGCCCCTCTTCATCTTGAACATGGTAGAGAACCATGGTTTCTTTGTTTGACTGAGTGGGTGTTTGCTAGTTTGAGGTACTGTTGCGGAAGTTTGTGGCATCTTCTGCTATATGTGTGAGAAAAAACAAAGTGCAGAGTCTCAGTGCAATCCAATTTTTTGGTATGTGTGTGTGCTTATGTGTTTGTAAATGTACTTCTATGAAGCCAAATGTGTATGAATTTATTGGGCTGGGCAATATGGCTTCCAGTATTTTTTTTTCTCCTATCGTTCCAACTTTATTCTGTATTTATTTTTCAAATATTGATGTTAAAATGGTTGTGTAATCAATCTAGACTGTAATGAAAACTATATCAATACATAACAAAGAACCTATGAACTATCGACACTATATAATAAATATAATAACATAAGAACAAACGCCATTCAACACACTGAGATCGAGTCAAAATGGACGTCATGACGTGGACCGGTTAGTCAAGTTGCTAATGCTACAAGCAGACACCACGATCCTCAGTGAGAGTTGCCAAAAACACCAACAAATGACAAGTATAGTACATTTAAAATGTGCTCAATTTTGGTTTCAGACATTCTATATGAGCTCCCATCTCTTTCTCTCTTGTACTGTGTTTCATGGAGAAAGGGGGTGATAATGGAGGTCATTATTAATGTCCCAAACCTCCTGAAAGAGGGCGTGTCTATATGTGGTTGGGTGCTCGTGTGTGTGAAGCCATGTTTGTGATGTCACCATCTCTCTGCAGGATGCCAGCGTCAGCGGCAACGTGTCCATTAATGGGATGAAGCTGGCCGGAAAAGTCATCCTCAACCAGTGAGTTTACAGAAACTCATAAAGCACCATGTGTTTCAAAATGTTTCTCACTTGACCTTGTTTGCACAGAATGACCTTGACACTCCAAACCAGCTATGTGGGAGACTTCCAGGTGAGTCGAACTCATGACTGAAGGTCCATTTCAAGTCGGATGCATGAACCAACAGAGCCTGTCTGGTGTCGTTCCTCACAGGTCCGATCCCTCAACAGCATCCTGTCTATGGTGCTGAGGTGGGTGGTGATACCCAAGCTGAATGGTGAGTTGAACAATCCGAACACATGAATACAGCATGTGATCCATAACTCCAGCTGCTCGCGTGGTCACCAAGAGACAGGAGGTCTCAGCTGCAGCTGCTGTGTTAGAACATGTCGTTTTGGAATCAGGTTGAAAAACCTCACGTGATGCCCATCCTCAAGCTGTTTGTTCTCCTCTTACAGTCAAGTTTGCAGAGGGATACCCACTTCCTGCGCTGGGGAAGATGCAGCTTGTCAACACCCAACTCAGAGTTCTGAAGGTCAGAGAACAGACTTTTGTCAAAACAAACATCTAAATAGACGAACAAACTCACAACAGTCATGTCTGTGTGCAGGACTACATACTGATCGGCACCGACGTCCAGTTCGCTGGCTGAAGTCGACAAGGCTCCACTGGGATGTTTAGTTCACGCAGTGACTTTCTTTTTTTTTTTTAATATCTGGACTGTTCTGCTGGTGAGACTTGTTGGATGCTCTTTGTTTACATCACAGGCTGACATGTTTGAAAAGTCCTTTTCAATACATGTGTTTTCTGATAAATTTGCAGGAATAATTCCATCAGAGTTTAAATTATCTTATATTTTATACAAGTATTTTTCTTCAGAGTTTAAGGTATTTTCTATGTATTTTTGAAAACTGTCTTCGATATCTGCTGTAAAAACCCAGAAGAGAGAGAAACCTGCAGAAGCACATATCTTATCGGGATCTTCCGAAGGTTATACTGCGGCACAAAGCCTACTGCACAGCAGAGGGCGCTGCGGACAGATGCATGGACATTGCATGGCCACAAGAGGCAGCAACAGTTGTAGTCAAATAGCCAAACATAGCAACCATGTCTGACCGTCCCAAGCACCTTGATTATTAAACAGGATTTTTGACCTTGTCCTACAGCAATAAAACGTTCCACACACAACAACAAAACGATACTACAACGTCAAATAATGCTATAAAAAGACACAGTAGCAAATCTGAATTAGGATGTGCGCTATAATATACATGCTAACCTCCCGACATTGACACGGTTTGAGTCAGAAAATTGTGCCTTTTTCAATGAAATTGTTTGGGAAGATGTTAAAATGCTGTACCAAAATAAAATGCATTCTTTCTCATTTTCATTGTCAATATTTTGTCCTTGCTAGTTTCTAGCTTAAACTTATAATATTAATGCAGACAATATGAAAAAAAGAAAAAGAAAATCTTGAGACCTACACACACCAGTGAACTTGAGGATTGGGAGGCTAACTTTATGACAGTAGGGGGACACAAGCAAAGCGATGATCAGTCTGCTTTTGTCCTGTTTTTGGGACAAAAACAGCCTTATAAAAACAGTCCTGGTGATGGATGGATGAGGTAGCATGACACAGTATTGCAGGGCGGATGAAACAGAGGCCGAATTTTCAGAGGCCACTAGACAACGCTTGGTTTAGAAATGATGTGATGTGAGGTTTCATTGAACTCGTCGTTCAAGTCAAAGCAGGAATATGATATTTATCTGCAGTACACAGACAAAGCATTTGCCAAATACATGTGGATACATTTATTCGATGGAAGCTAAATCCCACATATGAATAACACATGCTATTCAAGATTCCTACCTGTGCTAAATAAAGCGTGATTACTTTTTTATTGCACAAATAACTCACTGAACAGTAGAACTTGAATCTGCACTGGTGAGTCACAGATTTGTTATTAACCTCATTAATTGTAGGAAGTGGTGGAAAGGTCTTACACACTCATAAAACATGATTTGTAAATGCAAATCTCCGCTTATTCTACGATACAAAGGCTGTGAAAATACACAACATGGAAACACATGTGGCAAAAAGACCAATAGAGGACTAAGAAGACGTGGTCAAGCCAGTTTCACACTGTATAAAACCTTCTTGAAGAAAGGTCTGCAGCAGTTTTATTGGAGCAAACGCACTATTTATTACTTTACAGTACTGAGGAAGTACAACGATAATAAGGTCAGGTTTGGCTTTCCAACTCAGTTGAGTCTTTGACTGCTTACAGTGAAGATGTTTCTGTGTTGTTGGCTGGTTCTGGTGGCTCTCACCCACATCAGCTCGAGCACCAACCCTGGAGCGCAGGTCAAGCTGACGGAAAAGGGACTGGAATATGGTAATGTCTGGTTGAATCTATCTTCTCAAGAATCCATGCATATCAAATACGAACTGCCAGTTTTGATATCGCGTCGTCTCTGACAATATTTACCACCTAAAGGAGTGTGGCTCCCACTTTATCGAAATATTGTTTTGTTTTGTTTTCTCCGTCTACAGCCAGACAAATTGGGATGGCAAGGATCCAGCAGGAGCTTCAGAGAATCAGCATTCCAGATATATCTGGGACACAACAGGTTTCTCGAGTCGGGAAAGTCCAATACAGCCTGTCCAAGTAAGACACCAGAAAAAGTCGGGTACAGAAATGTACAGTCATGACCCAAGACAAACGTACTGGCACCTCACCTCCACATTTGGTACCACATCCCTTGGAAATAATAACTGAAGAGAACAGAATGCTGTCAGCAAAATGTGTTTCTAGGGGACCTACTGTTCATTCCTCAAGGAGGAAGTCAGTAGTAGCGATGGGTAGATGCGGCTTTGTGACACAGTATTAGACAGTGTTCTGGTTTTCTGAGGCCACCAGATGGCGTTGTCTGCTGTAAAATGTTTGGGCTGATTCACTGAAACCTCACATAATTTCTAAAGCAAAAGCGCCTCTAGTGGCCTCTTAAAATTACGACACTGTTGCTTCAACCCTGCAATACCGTTTCATGATACCTCATCTACCTATTACTAGACAGGATTATTTTATTTTTTCAAGGTAACTTTGGCAACAGTTATTTTCAAATTCTGTGTTTCAAAAAAATGTAATTGGACACTGCATCTTTAATTTATTTATTTATTGTGTGTTGCTGCAATGCAAACCAACAACATTAACATGGACAAAGAAAAAACAAACAAAAATAAATAAATAAAGTTAAAAAAAAAAAAAGAAAGAAAGACGTTGCTTGTATTTTTCAGACTAAATGAAAGGAAACCAATGTTTCTGGCCACCAGTGTTTCGTGAGCGATAAAACGAAGTGCCCTATTTCCAGCATGCAGATCGTGAATGTGGCATTACCACAGTCACTGGTGACCCTGGTGCCAAACGTTGGAGTCAGACTGAACATCCCTGGTGCCTTTGTCAGCATGGTGGGCAACTGGTGGGTCCGGTACCTGCGAGTCATGTGAGTAAACACACACCTCGTGACCTTCCCAAAACTAGCAGTTAAGTTAAAGATGCCTTATATCTACAGCAAAGCCAGCGGCTCCTTTACTTTGAGCATCTACGCTCTGAACATCCAGACTAATGTCGCGATAACAAGTGATGACACGGGCCGCCCCGTGGTCAACAGTGTCAACTGTGCAGCCAGTGTGGGCCGCGTGGGCATCAAATTTTACGGTGGAGCCAGGTGAGAGGGTCAGGATGAGGTCGAGAACGGAAAGACACACTCATGTTGTTTGCCTTTGTTACAGCTGGCTCTACAATCTTTTTCATAAGTTTGTCGAACATGCTATACGCAGAGCACTGGAGGCAAGGGTAAGATGTCGGACACACCAAAGAGCTTCATGTTGTTCGCCAAACACTTAACATAACATAACACTCCTTTATGCTTGTATCAACTTCCTCCTTGAAACGCAGTGGATTCTCCCATGTGTATTTGCTGGGACCAAAGACAAGCACCAATAGCTCGAAATCATGCATACTTGTAAGCCCCCTGAAAATGCTTGTAACTGTTTATTTTGATACATAAAAACTTCACTATATCCTGGACTGGACTGTCATCCTAGATGCGTTCCATTTCGGTTTCAATTGTGAGATATTCCAAAATATGGAAAAATGTCTCAAAGTTACATAACACCCTAAGCTACCCTACGCGTGAACAGTAGACCAAAAAGTTAACCATACAATTACAGTTTTTCTTTTAACAAACTCATACTGATGAAGTACCATGATCTATTTTCACTTTAGCAAATCTGTAGTGTTAGCTACCAGGTTTGCACATTGATAATGAAAATGAAAAGACAAAATACATATTGAATATTTTAAAAAATGTTTGTAAGTGCCAGATTTTGGACACTGGAGGGACTATGTTGCTGGCAGAAGAAGGTTTCTCGGGACCAGTCTAAGTATGAACCGGTTGCTGGCCTCTTCTTAAATAAGATCCAAAATAGAGTACGGATAAGCGTCAAGTTAGGCTGTCCTAAATCTATTTCTGCTTACTTGATACCATCTGGAGACATATGACTTCAGTCCCTTACTGAACTGCTGCCCTGTTTTTTTCCGTTTTTTCAAGTAAAAATTCATCAGAAGTTTTAATGACCAGAAAAATTATGGACCAGAGGTTCCAATTCTTTCCTTATTCCACAACCTCAATCCTCAAAAATGCACATTCTCACGAGGAGCAAGGACTGTCCCAATTCTTAGGAAGTTAAAGTTAAGAACGTAGCTTCCTCAATCCTGAGGAATTGTATTGAGGAATACCCAGAATCCTTTGTGTAGTATCAAAGATGGTGTTGAAAACAAAGAGACCAAGCGACAAATGTAAATATTTTCTTTGTCAATGGTGATATAAAATTATGAAAACCATTGTATTATCTGAGTTCATGGCCATTTTCTTGCTTTCTTGCATTGCTTGATATTTATTTTTATTTGATGCTTTGTAAAAAGCAGCTAGTGCGGACTAGCTACATCGCTATCTTTTAAGTTGGTTATCGCTACAAAATGGTCATTTTTCTCAACGGTAATATCAATGTACATATTCATGTACCTGAACCTGCATTAAGGAGTGTCCCATTTCTAAGGAACAAGATCTTCTTCAACTCTTGGTTTTGAGGAATGAGGTTGAGGGTTAAGATTGAGGAAGGAATTGGAATTCACCCTTTGTGTTGTTGTTTTTTCAGCACTCTGATTCTCAAATCAACAAACAGCAACAACATTGTTCTCAACAGGCAATAACTTTCACGGTGTTATGTTTCAGATATGCCCTTCAATGGGGACAGCAGTGTCAGGTCTGAACCCTCAGCTCCAAAAACTGAACGGTATATCATTCAACTTTGCTGCTCTGATTCCACACATTATGCCAAAATACTCTTAACTACTTCTTTATTAATCTCCCGCAGTCATCGCCAAGGTGGATAAGTTTGCGGAGATCGATTACTCCATGGTGTCAGCGCCCTCTATCTCCAGCTCTGCCATCACCTTAAATCTGAAGGTGAACTGTTTGATTTAGGAGAGAATATAGCCATGTTGAACATGTCTTCGTTGTTTAGGGGCAGTTTTACAACATCGGGAAGCGCCAGGAGCCGCCCTTCTCCCCAGCGGCCTTTTCTCTGCCTCCTCAACGCGACAACATGTTGTACATGGGCATCTCTCCCTTCACCGGCAACAGCGCCGGGTTCGTGTACAACACAGCAGGCGCGCTCAGCATCAACATCACCGCCGACATGGTGAGCCACACAATGTACGGTCTGTGTTTTCAATGTCGACATATTCTGTCCGGCAGGGACGGCTATACAATAATGGAGGTTGTTTCGTCGCTCTTCTCGTTTTGTCCAGCAGTTGTGGGCTGAAGAAGCTTCATAAAGCAGTGTCATCATTTTCAGAGCTCAGTAGGTGGCGCTCCAAGTTCAAAAATGATGTGAGGCGCTACATCAGACTGTCATCGTGAAGTGTTTCTCTAGCAATTGCTTCCTCTGCAACTGCTCTTCAAGCTGAAACATTGTCATGACAGTTCTGTGTCCCCACAGATTCCTAAGGACTTTCCTTTGCCACTCACCACAGAGAGTTTGGGAATTTTCATCCCAAAGGTGACAATCTTTTTCTCTCTCAATCTTCTGATTTGGTCCTTTAGAGATTTAAACAGGAAGTTCTGTTGCAGGTTGCCGAACTCCACCCAAACCTCAATGTCCAACTTCGGGTGGAGAATGAAAAATGGCCCAATATCATTTACAACAACAACGTGATGGTCAAGACGACAGTGACAATGACGGCCTACGCAGTCCAGAACAACGGTGGGCTGTCGCCACTCTTCGTCTTGAATGTGGTGGGTTGGAGACCCGTGTCACAAGCTCACAGCTGGTGTTTCAGTGAGGAGGCTGGTGTTTGCACTGTTATTTGTTTGTAAATCTATACATTTGTGTGAAGGTGTGTGTGTGTGTGTGTTTTCACTGACTACCATGTAACCGTCCCGGCAGAATGCCAGCGCCAGCGTCAACCTGTCCATCAGTGGGATGAAGCTGGTTGCCAACTTCATTCTCGACAAGTGAGTTGGCACAAAACAGAAGTGACACATGATGAAAGTCGACCTCTAATTTGACCTCACTGGCACAGAATGACCTTCAGCCTTAATACCAGCTACATTGGAAACATCCGGGTGAGTGGCACTCATGACTGAAGATGGAGGTTAATTTGAAATGAGCTGCTGAAGAGTCCCAACAGAACCCCTCTTGCATTGCTGCTCACAGGTCCACTCCTTTGCAGGCACTCTGCAGCAGATGCTGAGTTTGGTGGCGATACCGAAAATAAATGGTGAGTTCAAGTTCCTGAACAAATAAACACTGCAACATCAACAGTTGCAGAGTGTCATCCAAACCACCGCAGGTCATGTGGTCACCGTGTTACACAGTGTCCCTGCAGCAGCTCAGTTTATAAACAGGTTTCATGAAGCATCACCGCGCATCTCAAGTGAAACATCTCCAGCAGTAAAAGCAGGCTGTGACAGTCTCAAGTTGTTTATTCTCCTCTCTAGAAAAACTGAAGTGGGTGTGCCCACTTCCCACACTGGGGAAGGTGGCGCTCTTGAACACCCAACTCAGAGTTCTGAAGGTGAGAAAACACACCCTTATCAAACCAAACACCTGGTGAAGCTTGTCCGACACATGACTGTTATGTGCGCAGGATTACGTGCTCATCGGCACGGATGTCGCCTTTGATGGCTGAGGTCCACATCAAGGATCCACGGGGATGTTTGCCAGATGATCTTCAGCAACTATGTTGAAATCATGTTCTGCGTGTTCTCGATGAGGCGATGAGTCGGCGGTTTTCTTTGTTTTCCCGCCTTTAAATTCAAATGCCTAGCACTTCTCAATACACTCTGGTGTTATAGAGACACACATAAATTATTAAAAAAATAAAACTTACAAAGAAGCACAGAGGTCCAGAGCGAATGTTCCTTAATAAAAACACAGTTCAACAACCCCTCCAGTGTTGCCATCACGAAGACGAGAGCGTGAGTGGAGTCACCTGATGAGCGACGGGTCTCCCCAGAGAGCTGCGACAGACCACTTCTCCTCTTAAACTTTGGGAGTTGGCTGAAACTATCTGTTCACACATCAACCAGGAGAAACATCTCAGCGCTGAATAGTTGAGAAAGACGGGACTGACGTCAGTGCTCACCTTCACCAGAGCATAGTCCCCGGCGCCGACACTCTCTCCATCCTCTTTCGGGAAAATCACCTTCATATTTCCGTCGGTCCGCCCACACAAGTCCTTGCTGGACCTTTTACTTTCCTGCCACAAACAAAAGTCCATCACATTCAACTGAAAACATTGTATTTTAGTTGTGTCTAGCACCATAAATGAGGTTAAAATTGCACTTTATTCTGAAATATCGACACTTCTTTTCCTTTTCGGCGTCTCCCTTCAGGGGTGGCCACAGCGGATCATCCTCCTCCATCTCACCCTGTCCTCTGCTTCCTCTTCTCTCAAACCTACAAACCTCATGTCCTCCTTCTCCACCTCCATAACTCTCCTCTTTGACCTTCCTCTCCACCTTCTGCCTGGCAGTTCCAACCTCAACATCTTCATCTACCGATGTACTGGCTCTCTCTCTGCTGTACATGTCCAAACCATCTCCATCTAGCCTCTCTGACTTGGTCTCCTGAACACCTGAGCACATGTGCTGTCCCTCTGATCCTCTCCATCCTGCTCACTCCCAGAGAGAAGCTCAGCATCTTCATCTCTGCTACCTGCAGCTCTGCCTCCTGTCTTTTCCTCAGTGACACTGTTTCCAAACCATACAACATTGCTGGCCTCACCACCCTTTTGGACACTTTCCCTTTCATCTTTGCCGACACCCTTCTGTCACACATCACACCTGACACTTTTCTCCAATGATTCCATCCTGCCTGCACCTGCTTCTTCACCTCTTTCTCGCACTCTCCATTGCTCTGGACAGTTGAGCCAAAGTACTTAAACCCCTCCACCTTCTTTATCTCTAGATCCTGTAACTTCACCTGTCCACTTGGCTCCCTCTTATTCACACACATGTATTCTGTCTTACTGTGGCTACCTTCATTCCTCTCCTTTCTAAGGCAAACCTCCACCTCTCTAGCTGATCTTCCACTTGCTCCCTGCTCTCACCACAGATCACAATGCAAACATTCTGAAACATGGATGCCTTTGACATAAATTATACTTATTTCTTCTCTCATACTTATATATTTATTTAATTTGCAACATGTTTTACAGCTACTCTTCTGTCAAAATAAACGATGCAGTACTCACTCCCTCCACCAGGATGAGCTGTGTGCTGCCGATCAGCGCAGCATTGACCTTCGCTGCCTCCTCTCTGAACAAGCTGATACACTCCTCCAACCGACGCCGCTTCACCTCTGCAGGCACGTCATCTTGCAGACGATGGGACGCATGAGTTTTCTGAACACAAACAACAACTTTTCCTTTTTCAACCCAGAGCAGCGGCCACACGCGAGGCTCGTCTGAAGCTCACCGCTCTCATGCTGTAGGCAAAGAGGAATCCGATATTGTATCCCACTTCTCTGATGAGAGACAGAGTCTGCTGGTGGTCCTGCTCTGTCTCACCACAGAACCCAGAGATGAAGTCACTGCTGAGGCTCACATCTAACACAAGAACAGGCTTTATTTGATAAAAGTCAACTACCTTTCTACTGAGCCATTGAAAATGTGCCTGAACATTACACTGACACAGTCAAACTCCACAGTCTCAGTTGACAAGAGATGTTTTTATGCATATGGAAGCACAAAACCTCACACGTTACGAGACACACTGACACACGATTATGTTCCCATTGTGTTGTGCTCACCTGGGATGATCCTTCTGATGTTGTGCACCAGGTCCAGATAGGCCTCTCTGGAGTATCTGGAAATAATCACGTCACACACACACCAACCAATGATTCTTGAACATCCTGAAGATGCAGGTCTGCTGAGGGCACTCACCCCCGCCGCATAGCAGTCAGGACCTGGGTGCTCCCACTTTGAGCAGGAAGGTGGATCTGACTGCAGATGTTCCGACGTTCCGCGATTAACTGTAAAACCTGCAGCAACAAGAAAACATGAGTCCTGCAGTTTGTTTTGAAACTTTCAACTGTACGTCGCAGTTCTCTTTTTTCATTTTTTCAAGTTTTATTACTGTTGTACTTTTTATTTTTCTATTTAAATATATATATATATTTTTTACATTTTTGGGACTAGATACAATTTTTTTTAACAGAATTCTTTTTTGTTTTTCTCTCACTTTTTAGACACAAGTTTATTAAGTCAAGTTTATAGTACACTTTTTGTGACTTTTTCTTAAACATTGAACACCATAATTTCTGGACTCCAGAGTGCATGGGAATATTAGCCACACCCACTAAATTTAAGAGGGAAAATAGATCTTGTTCATCCATAAGCCGCAGTGGCCGTGGGTACAGTGGTGCTGTCTGCACCGTAGAAAAGTAGTGATGCACCTGGCTTAAAAATGCATGAGGACCACTTCTAAACTAGTTTTGAAAACAGGTTCCAGTATGAAGACTGACTCATGAAACAAACTGGGCAATGTTCGGAACTTGAACCATGAACTCCTCACATCTTTTATTGACATTAAACACCACAGCTGGTCGCAGCTGCTGCTTCTCATCTCCATTCCTCCAGGAGATCGGCTCTGTGGGTGGAGCACATTTCGCGCGCATTAAGGTCAATAAAACGCCTGTGATTTCATATTTTGGAAGCATGGTGCTCTTCAGCCTGTAAAAATCCATATATAAGCTGTGTTATTGTATAATGTTCAGACCACAAGATAAAAAGTAGCAGCTTATAGTCATACATAGCAGTGAATTTTTTGTCTCCTTATAATCCTAGAATATCTTATTTGGAGTTTTGACAATCTCAAGCTTAATTTAATAACTAAGACGCTCGCATTGATTACTGCAAGGAGTCATTCAAAAGACAACCAAAAAATTACCATCAGACAAAACTCTATTTACACTACATGAGCATGGCATCCTAGAAACAAGTTTTCTGACAAGACGTATTATTTTTTTAGTAAAAACAGAGATGACAAACCTCATCAGGAAAGTCTTTGGGATGAGGAGAAGTAAATCTGATCCTCATATCTGGGTCGATAAGTGACACAGAGTCCAGGAGGTCCGAGAAGCGCAGTCCTCCCTGTTTGCTGCGGTACACGGTCTTAAAGCCTCGACTCATCTTGGTCGGATCTGAACCGCAGAACTGTTCTTCTGATGTGTCTCTATAGCTGTTCACGTTCTGACCCAGCAACGTCACCTCCTTCACTCCCTTCAGGGTCACAGTGAAACAAAACATTTGTTATCATCATGACCCAGTGACCATGACACACTCGTATATAACAAACACAAACGCTTTGTCAGAGTTTTGGAATTACAGAGTTAGTTTCACTTGCCTGATCGGAGAGCTTCCGAACTTCCTCCAGGATGGAGCTGACAGGTCGACTTCTCTCTCGTCCACGGGTGAAAGGAACGATGCAGTAGCTACACATGTTGTCGCAGCCACGCATGATGGATCTGCAGGAGGAGGTGGTGATAACACACACGCACGTGTGGGAGGCGTGACATAACGTCTCTAGAAACTCACACAAAGGCACTGAATCCATGAGGAGTGTGATGCACAGGCATGATGTCGGCGTACGTCTCCTCCAACGACAGCAGCACGTTACTGGCCTGCCGCCCCTGGTCAGCCACGGTCAGCAGGCGAGGAAGGTCACGGTAGGCATCGGGGCCAGCCAGAACGTCGACAAGCTTCTCCTTTTCCAACAGCTTCGTCTTCAGCCTCTCCGCCATGCAACCTGGAAAAACACACTTTAAAACCACCGCAGAGATGAAAACCTGCCACGTAACTCACCTAAAATACCGATTTTCATTGGTGTCTGCGACTTGAGTCGCTTCTTCTTCATTGCTGTCAGTTGCTGGAGTCTGTTCCAAATGGTTTGCTCTGCTTTTTCTCTGATCAAAGGACAAGAGACCCACCAATCTGTCATGAATGTCGCAGACGCAAGACTTAACTATAAAACTACCTGATGGAGCAGGTCACAAGGAGAACCACATCCGCCTGCTGCACGTCCACCGTGCGTTGGTATCCCTTCTTCTGCAGGATGGACCAGGCTATCTCCGTGTCATTCACGTTCATTTGGCACCCGTAGGTCTCAAAATACACTGAAACATCACAAAAAAAAAAAATCAATATCCCACTCGCCGACCGAGATTATTTAGCTCACCTTTACGTGAACGACCCGCCAGCACGTCCTCGGACAGATACGGATGTTTGTCTTCACCTTGAGGAACATGGCTTTTCTTAGCAGCGGCTCCTTGGATGAAATCCTGGAAACTCGGGCCAGATAACACCCGAGTTCTGACACTTTCCCGGCGGTCCCTCAAGCGCGCTCCATCTATGGAGGTGCAGCGGAACCTTGCGTGCATGTACCTGACCACACTCGAGTGTCTTAACGTCCTGAGATGCTCCATGTTTTGGAAGCTCTCGGCTCACATTAACCCGAACAGCGGAATCACTCGAGCATATTTAGCTGTTTTCCGTCACAGCGCGAGTTGCTCGTAGCAGCGTTGGCAGCGACGAGGTCACGTTGAGCCAAAGAGGCGTTTGAACAAGATGACGAATCACTCTGTCAAACGATTTGGTGTAAAGGCTCGATAGACTGAAAATAACTGGAAAATATCAATAAATAAAAGTAAACCCGATCAATTCCGAGAGCATTATGCACTCTTCACACCAGTAATGTCTATAATATGTCGAAACCCCCGAGGAGCGAATGTGAAGAGCAAAAGCGGAAGTGGATAGTTGGAGTTGTCTTGACTTCTGTGGTGTCTCTTCAATACTGTCCCCCTCTCATGTGCGCTTTGTATTAATGTCCGATGGCCAACATATTGTAGTTCCGCCCATTATTTTTTCATGCCATTTTTTGTGGTCAAAGTCGTTATGTTGGCAACGCTCTAAATTGTCGGTAATTTATCGCATATATCACACTGTATTTCTCTGTCTTAACCAAGAGCTCGTGTGACAACGTATCTATTTAAGCGCTCTTGTTAATTGCTAATCGGTATATGGTAAGGTACTAAAATACATGCACAACTTTTATTGTTATTATTATTATTATTAGTTTACATGTTATTACAGTGACTAATTTACAGTAGTACCGCATGTGGATGTAAAATTAAATGATGTTCATTATATACCAACCTTATGGCAAATGCCAAGACAAGCTAGAAAAAAGCATTCAATAATAATAATAACAATAATAATAATAATAATTCAATTGTCTTTAAAGTGTAGATCAGATTGAGACTGCTACAGGATCCATACAGGAACGTCATAAAGTTCTTTAGGGTTCAACACATGGTCGTGAAAATATTAAATTGTTATTTTGTCTGTACTGGTACTGACCACTGCAGACAAAAGCCACTCCAAGACCAAAAATCTTGTTCCATAATCAAAGCAGAATTTATGTCTTCAAGATGATCATTTACTTGGAGTCGTGATCCATTTGAATATGTTAAATACTAGGGTGCACAGACAGAGCAGGGGGAGTTACCTGAGAGTGGGCGGCCACACCAGCGTGGTCAGGTCTGATGTAGGAGGTGGCTGCGAACATCCGCTTCATTTCAAAGTGACCACAAAAGAGGGGAGGATCTCTGTCTCTCGCTCGAGATCTGAGGATGGGAAAAGCTGCCCTGTTGCTCTTCTGCTGCCTCGTCATTTCTCTGTCAGCCTCCCCACTCTACCCTGCGATCAGGTAAGTCACCATGGCTGGAACTCAAACACAATCCATAAACATAAATGCAACTCTAAATACTGTTCACACTCTCATAACCTACCACTGAATTTATGGACGCGTTAATTCAATGTGGAATTCATCTCCCCCTTTTGTTGTCTGTTAGTTTTCAGTGGTTATTTCACATATTCAGTCTCTCAAAACAACTGCTTCCAAATGGATTACAAAGTGAAAAGTTGCTGGTTTACATTCATCAGCTTCAGTCACATGGATGAACCTGTTTCTTCATTCCCCTGCGCGGAGACCAGAGATTTTGATTGCTGATTTGTAAATACATTTTCTCAATATATTTATCTTGATACAAATCAGATATATAATAATCATAGTGTATATTATTACCTTTTATTACAATGTCATTATGCAGGGTGAGGCACGATATTTCAGTGCCTCTTTGTGAGAATAATGTTGATGCTTGGAAGTAAAATAAGAAATATTTTTGAGTCTCTCCCAGATGGCCAATCGCTACATGTGTGACTTTAACAGATTAATTCATATTACAAAACTTCACTGTCTTTTCCGCTGATTGGTGGAAAATTGAAGGTAAAAACACAAACAATGTTCTGTCCACTTTATGGGGCAAAGAGTTTTTCTCATCGCTGAAGCACTTCCACACTGATGCCACACTCTTAATTCATACACTGTTTTGGTTCACAGAATTGACATAAAATTGATCTTTCTGGTGTCAAATATTAATCCATAATAAAATCACTAATTGATAAGATTTATTTTTTAACCACGTCTCACTCCAATATAAACACTACAGAACTGAAATAAAAACCTATAGTCAGTTTTAGATCAAGTGCTATGACTGAGCCGGTTCACCTTTTTTATTTTACACTGAAAAAAACTTTCTAGTTTAAACAGAGGGAAAAAACGACGCATGGCATCGAGGAAACATTAAGTGAATACAGATGAAGCAATTTAACCATCAGGAAGTTCTTAACTTGTCAGAGCTGGACTTGTTATGTTAACATCAGGTCAAGAAGTCACGGAGCGTCAAAGCAGCGGAATAGTTAGTTTCCTCTGGGCAAATTATCAACAACTGTGAGTAATGATAATTGTGTTTTTCAGGTTCGGACAGAGGGACACATCCTTCCTGATGACATCATCTTTGAAGAGTCCAGCAGAGCAGGAGAGGGACACAGGTCCTCCAGCGAGGCACACAGAGTTACGGTCGGTGCGACCATTTGCTCCTCAAATCATGGAGAAATAAGAGCAATTTTTGAGCTCGCAGAAGTGACTGGTTTTCCTGCCATTGACAGTTCAGGGCTTGGCTTAATTGGTAAAATCTTAGTGCCATGATATATTGATAGGTTTATCACTACTGCACAGGTTGTACAGCGCAAAGATATGTCGAGAATTTAATATGAGCCGCAACCATGGCCCATCACAGGGCTTTCAAGAGTGTGTCCGTCTCTTCGCAGCATCGGGCGCCATGCTGATGCCATCTTCACCAACAGTTACAGGAAAGTCCTGAGCAAAATATCTGCTAGGAAGTTCCTCCAGACTATCATGGGCAAACGCCTGGGGTAGGTGGTGCAGCACCACACTGTGGAACGCAGTGAAACAGGAACTGTTGCTCTTCCCCACAGAGACAAGAGTGGAAGCTACGTGAAGCGTCGGGCGGACATCTACGAAGGAAGCTACAAAGAAGACCTGACGTCGATCCAGAGTCAACAGACGATGTATAGAGGCGCATCATGAGAGCAGCTTCATCCTCTTCTGGCTCCACATCTGTCGTCTCCATCGTTTCCTCCTCTCTTTGTTTACATTTTTGTCTTTTATATTTTCATTAAAGCTACAGAACCAAAACTTGTCACACGTCTGAGTTGATCAAAAGAAAACATTGGGATCACTGCTCTACTTTGTGGGTCGTATGTCTACTGTTCCACCATCTTGGCAGGAGGATCCACTCATTCTTCAGCCAGTCATGACTGAAGACACTTCCGCGATCCCGTCACTCGGGAGCAAGATCCCTGGCTGTAGCTGTGATCCTACTTCAAAGTGGACATCCCACCTATTTATTCCCCTCCCAATTCCAGAGACAACAACTCTTCGGTCCATTTCTTTATTTCCTCTTCAATACAAAAACACATCCTGAAATGGCCGTCTGTTTTTCAAACCTTTATTTTGGCGGGACAAGAATTCGTATCAAATAAAGGGGCCACCACGAGAGTGGTGAAGCCAGTGCATCGGAATCATGCTGAGCTTCAGTGAGGAGGGGGTGACCGCCAACGGACGACACAGAAAAATGTACCCAAAAGTGAAACCAAATATTGAACGACAAAAAAAGGTTTGTTTGTCTTTGTTTTGAGTGATGTAAAAAAAAAAAAAAATCTCACAGGACGATGAAGTGCAACGATGAGTCCCCACTGGAACGACTGGTCAGTGTCTTTTCTGTGGTCGTGGTGAGTTGATTTGTTGCCCTGGAAACTGCCCTGTTGAGAAGTCTAAGTCGGATTTGATTTACTTTTGTACGGCGTCTCATTTCTTCTCAGTCCTGGAAGACAGACAGAGAGAGACAGAGACGTTAGGCTCCACGCGGCGCCTCTTGAAACGCATGGCAAGGCAGATCATGCACCGATGTGGACGGTTGACACGTATGAAACACTGATGTTTGGGCACGGTGGCGTGATTAACCGGGGAGGGGGATGAGGATGAGGAGGGCACAGACAGACACGCTCCAGGGTTAGACAGAGTGATAACCACACAGCCATGCACACTGGCAGCCATGATGGAGATGAGCAGAAAAACGCCCTTACTTCAGCCAGGAATCGACTCAATTGTTTAGAGGTTTTATCGGAGGCTCCTATACTTTTCCAACCTACTACTTTGTTCTGCTGCGATCCTGGAAAAGGAGTACAGAGACAGCCAGACGAGGACGGCGTTAAAGAGCGGGAGGAGCAGCATGACGAAACAACAAAGTCCTCCAGGAGACAAATTGACACTTCTTCAGCAACGGCAGGACAAAGGTGTTAAAAGGGTCAGAAGAAGAAGGGTTACGGCTGTGATTCTTCCCTCTCCACTGGCACGCTGCCAGCAAACGGCCCACTTAAATCGATCTTCAACGTCTTGAGTATCACCAGTCTGGCGGGTCACTCTGATTCAACACCTACATCTTGATCCGGGCGTGTCGGACCAGCTAACAAGGACAAGTGACTTCACTCATTTAACGCATTCATTTGAAGAGCAGAGTGTAGCAGCAGCACCAGTGAAACCAATCGCCGCCACTGAATGGTTCCATTTAACCATCAGCATTTAGTTTTCATCCAAAGGCAGACTACAACTAAACACCTTTAAAACATACTGATGACTCATCATATTTTACAACATATTTAAATGCCTCAACTACTTGCACAACATCCACAAGGGGGCAGACAATTCATTTTCACTGTTAAACACATTTCACAAACACATTTCTGGTCCAATCTTCACCTCTCCATGTTTATCAGACTCAGATGGAGCTGAGAGAATAATGAGGCACCTAAGATCATCTGTCTGTCTCAGCTCAATACAGAACCATGAAAACCTGCATCAATAAAGGTACCTTTTCACAGCTTTTTGGGCCAACATCCGGTTCCCTGCCAGGAAGGTCACTCCTCCGATAATTGCCAGGTACTTCAGGGTCTGGAACATGTTGAGGTGGGTCCAGTAGACGTACATGAGTCCAAGCAAGGCTGCAAACAGACACATGACGTGATACAGGTGACAAAGGATCCTTTTCTTAGCTATTACACATTAGCATTTCATTGAATCATTCTCATTTCAAGGGCAGCGCTGTATTATAGTGATTTTTAACTCTTTTATACGAATAAAAGTGAGAAAACCTTAGCTAATAATAGTACATTTAAACACACAACAGAGGAGCTGAATATGAAAAGGATGGTGCATCTCACTTTAAGACAGCTCCAGTACTAAAGGCTGACTTAGACAAGTACTTAAATAACGCTCTACAGAAAAATCACCCGAGAAAATTCATGAGCAACGAACTGGCAAATTCAATTAAGAACATCTCCAGTGTGGCCACCACAAGTGGCTCTTAGCTGAATGGAGAAGATGCAGTGATACAGACATAAGAGGGCGGAGGCGAACCTGCGTGTCCAACGTGGAAGAGAAGGGTGCTGGGAGAGAAGCTGAAGTTGGAAATGTTGGCTCCGAGCTTGATCCACTAGACGAGAGAAGGGGGACACAAAAGGCAACATTGTTTTCATCCACGAGGCACGGCAAACAAAAGGGCTGAGAAATTGTTTACCACCACGTGGACAAAGCACAGGGACAATGACAATTACTCAGCACAGAAAATGTCAGGGGTAGAACACGTCCAAAGCTATTGTTGTTTCAGATGAGCGCAAACCCACATTGAACTAGGGACTCATCCTTTGAATGAAGGCTCCCCAGTGAAGAGTGTTTACTGAGAAAATAAACCAACAATACTGGGCCTCTCAAAACAGGCTAGAATTAAAATGCACGTTTTCCTAACATGTAAAATTAGCTTACACAATGACAGTCAATTTATGAGATAAACACCTTAGAAATAAAAAGACCGTGATGCTAAGCTTTACCAGAATGAGCAGCAGCAGGAGTGGGGAGAGCACAAGGGCAGTGAAGGCATTGGACACCATCGTGGGAGGCTTCTTCTCAGGTTCTCTGAACAAGTGCTGTGAAGACGATCAAGAGGAAAATCAGGTTTTCTCTTTCCCCGACTCTTAAATCCATAAATGTGCCAGCAGCAAACCTGGATCTCTGGTTTAGGTACATAGAGAGTCTTGGGCTGGATGACAGCTGGGGCCTCCTCATCCACAAACTTCAACATGACATCAGCCTGGACATTGACATTAACATCTGAGCATTTGCTCCACCACTGCCGAACAATCTGGCCCAACACTGATACGCACCACGTTCCACAGGATGGGGTTTTCCAAGGTGGCATCCCCGACCATGAGGTACAGCGAGTAGGTGCCGGACATAGAGTCAAACTCAGATTTGTTCTCAGCAGTATCCAGCTCAAATTTGTAGAGATTCTTGCTGTCGGGTTCGGCCACAAACACCACCTCCTGGCCCGTCTTCTGGTTGTGCAACCGGACAAACGTCTGAAACAGAAGAGCAACATTTCAGATCATCACAATGAGAGGAAACAGCCGTAAGAAGGGTTTTATCTCTTATCACCAGTAGGTTAGAAAAGAAAAAAGTTGAACTCAAAAGCCTGCTTTCTCAGCTCTCCAGTCAGTCCAACATCAAACCGTTTTCACTGTGTACTCAGTGGGACACTGCAGTTTTAGTTGCAATAACCAGTAAGTTTCCATTTCACAATTGCAGGACACCACTTGCATCAGCTTAAGTAAAACAATGCTACACATTCAGAGGAATGGCATGAATCCATTTCCTAATCAACGTTTCAGTCAGGAGTTTCAGGATTTCCTCCAAGTTATGTACCTGGTGAGGTGTGAGTTCAACTCCAGTGTTGATGTCAACCAGCTGGAAGGACATGGCGAAGTTCTGGTGGCTGTCAGCTGTGAAGGAGCCCTTTGCTTTGGAAGGATAATCCACACTAAAAACAGAGTTTATATTGAGCAATATCAAACAAATTAAATTGGGATGTGTGTGAGTCAAAATGACCACTCACCGAGTCGTCTTCGTGCCAATGCTCTGGTCCTTGTCCACCACGGACAGGTCCATGTTTGTAACTGCCACCTCAGTGGAGACTTTGACTTTGACCTAAAATGAAGCACAAACCAAGTTAAAGCGGCGACAACAAAACCATAGACAAACTGTGTTCAGAGTGCACCCACCTCGACATGATTGGCCACCAGGCGGCTATCACCCGTCACCTCAACAGTGAACTGGTAATACCCACTGGCTGGTTTGGTGGACATGAAGTTCAATTCAAACACACCACTGAGGCGGGGGAAAACAAAAAAAAGAACATTTTCACATTCAATTCTGAAACCACAACTTTTGGGCTGAAAAAAAAGAAATTAAGCATTACAGTCATTTTCAATGCAACATATCCAATTCAGCTGAAATGAAGAGCTTTAACATAATTTCATTTGATATCTAACGGAAACTAACTGGAAAACTGAACATATACTTTGGTCAACAAAAGAGGTTGATAATTCGATACGTTTACTTACATTAGAGGCAACTACATTAAGTATAGTCTACACGTAAGCAGATCATGTATAACACAATGGATTAATCATTCTAAAACATACTCGTTTAATGTGAAGGGCTCTTTGCTCAGGATGACACTCTTGGAGGCGACAGCATACGCAGATTCAACCAGCACGTTGGCAGAATCCAGCGGTTGAGACATGACATCGGTCACCAGGAGCTGTTAAAAAAACAAGGAAAAAAAACACAAGGAAGCAATGAAATCACAAAGCAGAATTAATCTGTGATATTTCTCTCAGACTTTAAAAATAGATGTAAAACTAAGCCTAAATAGAGTCCCCCAGGCCACCACTTATTTCCAGGGAGTAAATGGTAGCAGCTTTGAAAGTACAATGGCATCAACAGTGCCGCCACAGACTCCCACTTTCATCAGCTGTTTTTAAAAATCACACTTTGACAGGTCTGATGAGAAATGTCTTATTGCCAACATTCCTAGTGTATATTGAATATACTTCACATACTAGCTGATAATGCAAAGAAAAAACATAATGCTACTGGTCACGGACGGAAAAAAATGAGTCAAGCAAAAATACATTTCCATTATCAAACAGTGCACCTGCAGGGTTGGCTGGCGGTGGGACACAGTGGCAGGTCCCTGGGCACTGACAACAACCGGCACATGGAAACGGTTGTTGGACAGAGCAGCAGCGGCACTGGCCACACTGAAAGCCTCAGCCAAAGAGTCCCAGGACTTCTTGCTGAAGATGGAGTTCACCAGCTGGATGACTTGATCCTGTCAGAATCAGAAAAGCTTTACTGCCATTGTCAATGAGTTCAACAGACTAGGAATTTAGATTATATATGAACTGCCTTAAACTGCTCTTGAATAGATCTACATTCTGACCAAGAAAGTGAATACAGTTGGCTGTGTTGGCCAAGTAAGAGGCTTTAAGACTATTTCTCTGAGTCTCATCATTCGATGGCCAGCATTAGACACTAGAATAAATCATAACATATTTTTCAACCAACTCATTACCAGCACTTGTTGCTGTTGTCTGAATCATTTATCCAGTCAACCTCTTCTATGAATGCACAATTGAAGGTCATTTTCAGACTAAACTGTGGATATACATTCAACCACATCTCTCAGGAGTATCCATCATGTCTAACACTGACCTCTTTAAGTGGAGGTTCCATGTCCACATGATCGGACAACGAATAAGCAGCGGTCACAAACAAAGCAGTTGCTTCCAGTCCTTCTTCAAACTGGAGGTAAATTCCTCCAAGATCATCAAGACGCGCAGTCAGATCCTGCAAATAACGTCAAGAGAACTATTAGCCTGACAGTGAGTAGAAGAGCACCACCTAGTGGAGGCAAGCGCTTACCTCAATTTCCTCCAGAATTCCTCCAAGTTCCACCTGTTTGGAGAGGCGGGCTGCTGTTTGCAGAGCTGATGTGATGCTGCCCAAAAGAACAAGTTGTTAAAGGTTAACATATTCCATGTTTACTTACTCTGTCTTTCAACTTACGCCATGACATTGTCCTCCTTGTTAATCCGGGCAGTCAGGGCACCCACAACTTCCTGAGATGCCAGGGGGAGACCCAGCGAGTTGAGGGCACCGACAGCACGGTAAATCTGAGTCATGGTGGAGTCTTCGCTAACTGCTGCCAGCAGAATGTCACGCGTTTCATTTGACACTGGAATCTGGAGGCACAATAATCAAAATATGTTCTGCATCATTACGTCATCATAGCAACAAATATGAGCTAAATGTAAATCATTTTATGTGATGTCAAAAAAAAAACACGACAAACAGAAGACACTATATAATTACCTCACACCCAGATATGGCTTGACTGGTTTCAGCAGCAAAGAAAAGAGAATCTATGCTTGAAGGATCCAACTGGGAGTTGAGGAACTGGCATACAGCCTGCAATTAAAAATGTAAAACATTAAATTCCACAGAGGAAAGGCGTCCTACTTTATTGACATGCTGTACTCACGACAGTGCAATTAAGAACAGTATATTTGACTGCTTAGTTTTAAAAGTCTGAATTGACCTGAATCTAATCATCAATGTGGGAGTGAACCCAAGTTCAGGGTGAAGAGTATGCTGTTAAAATGTGCTAAAAAATGATAGTTATTCATTGGACTGAGTATACTGGAGTAGTTGACTGTCTATATTTGTCTTGTGAAGGACTGAAAACGTCATCCCTTTCATTCATTCAGAGTGCTGCATATTTCCTATAGACTATTTTACCTTGTGGTCTGGCACAGCAGCTCCGAGTTTACTTAGCCCGACCACCGAGTAGTAAGCGGACTGTAGATCCGTGAAGGGCTGGTTCAGGAGGTTCTGAAGTCGGGCCACATCCGGGAGGGACAGGTAGTGTGTCGGCGTCAGCGCCTGAGCCCCGGCCAGAGCCAGCCACAGGAGGAAGAAGCTGAACGACCCTGTTTTCAAACACAAATTACTGCCACGGGTTCCAAATGTTCGCAAAAGGGACCAAGAAGACACGCTGCCTAACGTCCGGCATTCAATTCATTCATCGACGTCTTCGGTTAGCGACAAAGGAAGTAGCGCACATACAGCCGCCGCGTTGTCACGTCATTCGAGCGGTAACGTTACTCACGACCAAAAACTACATACAAGACAATAAATGCACAAAGAAGGCCTTTCGTTATCAGACAATATTTGCATTCACTCACCAGAACGCTCCATTCTTGCAGTCTTATGCAGCGTCACCAAAACCGACGATTTCTTCCGGTGTCTCGAGGTCGACCTGTCATCTTGACGTCACATCCGGTATCTTTCAACACAAAAGTTCGATCACGAAACTACATTCTTGGATAAAAGGATTTTAGAAGACGCTGCCAGAATATCATGAGTCCATGACTAAACAAAGTATTTATGGGTGAGCGAGGTAAATAGTAAGTCAAAGAATGCAGAATGTAGGTGAATCAAGTAATTTTGCGACGCATAACGGAGTGTCAGTTGCAGTTTGACTGTTGACATTTTCAACTTGTAAGTTAAATTGCGGTTCAGTGTTGGCTCTTCATCATCACTTCACCTTTTCTTGTGAATGAATGAATGTTGAGAAATACATAATCATGATCAGAGAATCACTGGTCACTCCTCTCCCCACACCCCAGACACGAAAAGAGACTCATTTGAACTCACTTTTTTTATCTCAAAAATACAGGCTATTTACACAAATTGCCAGTAAAATTATACTCCTCAACATGTATATTGCTAATTCTGCACATAAAACTCCTAGATTTCCAGACTCTTTTCAAATTTCACATTGCATATTTTTTCTATTCATACTTCTTCTCTAGTCCGTCCTCAGTACCAGTTTGACTTTCCTACAACATCTACCTCGATCGCACATCTGTTTAAACAAACGGAAAATTGACCAATATTCTTCCATTTAAAGACTTAACATTCATAAAATCACGATCTTGATTATCAGATGACGACTTCGATTCCACATTAATTGCAAAGAAGCGTTAAAAGCGTTGGTGGTAAAAGTCCTGTCGGTACAGAATCAGTGGGAAAACAACATGGCAGAAAGAGACCATCTTGGAGGCTGGAGGCCCATTGAGGTGATCTCAGGACAAAACTAGAGCTCTGTTGATCGAGTGGGATTTAAGGGAGCGAAGGTAGCGTCGTGCCCGCTCCGTCATGATCTGCTGGTCTCTAGTCTTCCCACACACGATCGTCTCCCACTCTTTGGACATCTATGAGGACGCAAGCACATAAGTCAGATCAGAAGGTGGTCCATGTTGACGTCATGGCGGTGCCATTACAAAGGACGTTACCAGCATTGGGGGCGCTGTGGTAGGAAACATGGCACTGTCACTGGGCCCCAAAAGGAAGCCCTGGTCTAAAATGTTGTCATGCTCTTTATAGCCAATGGAAATCAACTCAGGCTCTTCCTGCAGGAGAAACAAGAGACAAGAGTGAATAAGTGCAAGAGCACAGAGGCTTCTGATGTTCTTCCTCACCTTCACGTTGAGTTTAGCCACACTCTTGGATTTCCGTCTGGATGTCGGCGCTGCCTGTGAGTCCACTGCATCAAGGGCCAGGGACTTTCGCACTTTCTTCATTGGAGGCCGGTGCTGGTAAATGAGACAAAATCAATCACTTTGCAGTGACAGAAGAAGAGTCCTTGTCTTCCTCGGGCAGTAACGGTACAACTACATGGACTGGACCCTTTCAGGCCCTTCAGTCTGGTTTGTACAGGGACCTCATTTGGCCCGGAAGATAGACGCACACAATAGACCGCCAGTGGCAAGGCAGCCCCAATAAATCAACAACTGGAGCTGGTACATCCCCTATGTACTCTGTGTTGAGGGTTCAGGAACTGGATAGTGCAGCTCATTTCCAGGTGTAAGTGCTGGCAAAACCCAACAGAGGCTCCAGTTTTAAGCACTCTCTCAACCGATGACATCACAGCTGCTTATGTATGAACAAAACCTATTTTCCTTCTTAGATTTAGCGGGTGCAACTAATGTCCCAATGCACTCTGCAGTCTGGCATTTACGGCATCTTAATAGTTGCAAAGATAACAACTTATCTTACCGTTGATTTACGCCGTGGCTCCGGTAGAATTTGGTGATCATCCAACAGATTGATTCCTGCTTCTCTGAGGATGACTTCGTTGATGTCATCCTCCAGGTTGGGAGTCTGAGGCTTAGAGCGACAAGCGTGACATGTAAGAAGAAGAGTCAAGGCGGAAGATGTAACAGCAGTGAGGAATGAACTCACCAGAGGATGAAGGGGGCCGTACTTTTCCATGGCATTTTTAAATGGTGTGGGAGTGCGAGGAGTCGTGCAGATCTCGGACTTGTGATTTGGCGTCACAAAACTGAGCAGCGACATTTTTTTAGTTTACAATTGTTATAGAGGAGAAAGAAAAAACTACACACCTTGATTTTTCCTTTTTGATGAGAGGGGTCTTGTCTCGTTGGAGCGGAGTTGTCACCATGGCTTTCTGGCTACACACTGGAGTGGAAGTGAGGGATGGGTTCTCCAGGTCATGGCTGTCCTGCTTCGTCCACATGTTGAGGAACTGAAGAGGCAGAATGTTAGGCAAAAATAGTGACAGGTTTGGCGTCTCTAAACTCACCTGAGATGGAGAGAAAGGTAGGAGTTTCACCGGAGTACTTTTAGGAGTCATAGAGTTACTGGTGTCTGGAGACAATGTGATGACTCTGCGGCTCTGGCGGTTCAATGCAGAGGGTGGAGTGACTCCCCCGGGAGAGATGGGGATGAGCTCTCCTTTGCTGCCCTTGCTCAACTCCTGCAAGGCGCTGCCTTCTAGACGGAACTGGTGACGCTCCGGACTCTGGGTGTCAGTCGGGAGGTCAAAGTCCGCCAAGTTGCACCAAACATCAATGTCCTAAGGAGAAACACAAGTCGGTCAGAACTTAATGTTTTCAGAGATGACATTCAAAATGAAAGTGAAATACGACAAGAGAATTTTTCTGCGACAAGGTTACATTACAAATAAAAAAAGATAATCAGTGCAAAGGCTCACCATCTTGTCAAAAGCCTGTGCATCATGTAGTTAAATTCCCTCATTTCTCAGTAGATTTTAAATATATTTCACAAACTTCTAAATAAAGGATTCTAAATGGGTGAAAGCACAAAGCATCTAGATTAAAACCACATGTCTTTAGTGCTGTTCGTTTCTATTTTAGCCACACAACTACTATGGAAATGATTATTGACAGAAAAAAAAAAAGTTCAAACCAAAAAATGCCTTGGGGAAAATGTTTTGTTCAGGACTGAAGGACAGATTGGGAGCCATATTTGGGAGTCATCAGCATTTACTGTACCCACCATGTCCAGGACTTCTTTTAGAGCCTGACTGTTGGGAGAGGGGAACTTGGAGCCGTCCACAGACCAGTCAGGTGATCCTGCTGCAGCTTTTGGACTGTCACCATTTTTTGAAGATGGAGGCTTGGTGATGGGCGAAGCTTTGGCGGACCGTACAAATGCTTCCTGTTGCACAAATATTAAGGAGACGTCAATGTAGTAGAAACCTCAGTAAAGAAGCCATGTTGAATGAACTAATGCTAATAGCTTGTGGCTACTATTCCACAACACTTAAAGCAACATGATTCCACAATTACTGTAAATACCATGCGTTTTGAAACACGTTATTTACTTACAGAAGCTCTGGTTTTCTGTTCAGGCTCCTTGTCGGCACCATCTTGAGAGCAACTGGGTGCCTGTGAAAACATAGTCAAGATTTTAAATGGCCCAATCCATTGCTAACCTTAGTGGAAATCGCAGCCTCACCTGCGCGTCTTTAACACGAGCTAACACCTCTTCCAGTTCGTTTGGTGCAAACACCTCTCCGGCATAGAAACCCATATCCAATTTCCGTTTGATGGTTGAATTCCAGTGGTTCTTCACGGCGTTATCAGTCCTATGAATTGAAATTAAGATCAGTCACTGACCGTCTGTTTGACTGCGTCCTTCTGAGTTTACCTTCCAGGCAACAGCTTTGCGATTTCAGCCCAACGGTTTCCCAGCAGGCAGTGAGCTTTGTAGATGACCAGATCCTCTTCGGCCGTCCAGGACGACTTCTTCACGTTCGGGTTGAGGTGGTTGTGCCAGCGTTCTCTGCACTGCTTCCCCAACCTGCCTTTCAGGTGCTTTGCGATCTCTGCCCACTGTTTGTTGCCATAGAGATTTACCAGCGCTATTACCTGAGAAACGGTAAGCGAGCATGAAACAGAGACAACAACATGCTCAGGTAAAAACACTGCTGAACTCTGATGCAAGATTTCAAATAGGGCTTCATTTCTTAACTTAGTAATTCTCAAAAAAACAAGAAAAAATAAATACAAAACATGTACCTTCTCATCTTCCTCTTTAGTCCAAGGACCTTTGACCAACTCAGGATCCAGGACCTTGAACCAGCGATGCTGGCACTGGTGTTCAGTGTGATTCTACAGAGCAAGAGATTTCTTTATCACATCAGCACTATCACCATCAACACCATCTAGACATTCATTCCATTTTGTCAGATTCAACCTTGGCTAAAAGGCGGAACTCAAAAGCCTGAATTTATAAGCATCTATATACATAAAAACAACAGTCTAAATTGCAACATATTACTCGCTTTCCTTTCCAGGTAGGTAAAGGATTACAGTGCATAAAATGCACGTTCACTTAGATCAAGTGATCATAACCTGGTTCTGGTCCATATTTTTCAGCTGTGTCCTGATTCAAAGTTGACAAGCCACAGCCAAAAATTCTTTACCCAATCCTACTCAAATCTGGAATGCACAGCGTCACTTGGTGAAAAGCTCTTTATCTTCCCCGACACCTGCATTTCAGGGGCTATTTTCCACAAACAGTCATGGTATCAGGAACTTGGTTTCAGTGAGTTATGCGCCCAAATCTCACCGGTATACAGCTAGCGATAGTTTTCCACTCGTTCTGACCCAGTATCTGAATCAGTGCCTTGAGCTTGTCGTCCTGAAAGAAGAAGATATTGAGTCAACACGACACCCCGATGTGCAGTGTGAGGGGCTCATGTGGGGGGCTAAGTCAGGGCAAGTACCTCTTCTTGCGTCCACTTCACTTTGACTTTCCCACCGTCCCTTGGCTCTGCAACATCTGAGTCCGTGTCTTGCAGCATGGCTTCCTCCCCATCATCACTGAGGTGTAAACAACCAGAGAGAAAGGAAACTTAGCTTTCCTGTTAGCAGAAAGGATGCTGAAACTGGAAAGACAGGATTGGGCTCTACTGCCATTTTGGGGTTATTGTTGTCCTAATAGTTCAATTACTTGATTTAGTAACTCACAACTCACAGCTTTACTGACAATAATTAGTAATAATAATCTGACCGTGGAGGCGCATCTATATTATATATATATATATATATATATA
Source organism: Synchiropus splendidus (assembly GCF_027744825.2). Lineage (NCBI taxonomy): Eukaryota > Metazoa > Chordata > Actinopteri > Syngnathiformes > Callionymidae > Synchiropus > Synchiropus splendidus. Next base: position 6,327,976 of record NC_071339.1, read on the forward strand.
TATATATACAAAGTTATAAGTCGAAATAAATGTAAAACTCATGACATTCTGTCAACATACAACATCCATCGTGCCTGCACTTCCATTACTGAGCAATGACAATAAAAGTACACAGTATTCCAGAAATCCGACGTGTTTATCGCGACATTTCCACTTGTATTCGAGGAAAGCGCGAAAGACAGAACCATTGTATGGTAGAAAATCCAAAGGCACGATGAATCGTGAGTAAATAATAACAAATAAATGTCGTAAATATACGTTACTTCAAGTCAGCAAATGGATGGGTTAAAAACGTTTAAACAATGCCCTTACCCGCGCGGCCACCAGGACATTTTCGTCTGGTTTTTTGTCTGTAGACGCTGAAAGGACGTTTTCTCCCGCTGCTCACATGAAGATCGGATTTGACATCCGAAAAACACATCCGTTTGATATCTTTATTTTAACATCCAGGTTGGAAGAGTTGGCTCTGTTATTGCGTTGGACCCGGAGTCAGCTGGAACCAGGCGGCTACTTCTCCGCGCTCAACGATTTCTTAACTCCCGCCCTGAAACAACTGAGCGAGCGGCGAGTGACGTACATGCGCAGCAGATCTGCGCAGTGAAACATTTCCTTTTTTTTTTTTTTTTTTTGCTCACGCTAACATTAAAGGCGCGATGTGTTACCTTGGTATGATATTGTATGTTCCAACATGAATTTTAATTCCAAGTCAAGACAAATCTCTGTAGCACTGAATTCCTCGTATTTCTTAGCAGCAGACCAACGACCACTTCCGTGTATTATTATTCTACGTCATGATGTTTTAATCGATTGTCTTCTGACGAATAATCCCAGTTACCGACGGCAGAAGTTCTTGATACTTAACCCATTGTCATACATTCCGTTGACCAATACTATTGTACTATTTGATCTAAAATCCCAACCCCCTCCTGATGACTTGCTCACCTCCACCTGGTCAACTATCCAGACATATTTAAACCAGTAGGTGGACACGTGCCTTCCTAAGCCTGAACCATGGAGATCCCCCCAAAAGGTATGTCAACATTTACAGTTAACACTTTGCATGTGTCACAGAAACTGTTTTATCGCCTTCAGATGTGAGTATATATGACACTTCGTCCCCATCTGAATTTGACAAGAGGTTTTTTGGGGAACAAAGTTTGCTGTCCGCGTTGTCCCTGGATCAACTATCCACTTCGAAGCTGAGCGACTCTGCGGCGAATGGATCTGACCTCAAGCCACCCATTTTGACCTCCTTGTGCACATCTGTGGACCCAGTGTCCCCTTTGGGGTTTTTGATGCCAGATGTAAAACCCCAAGAACCTGGAAAATGGCGCCTCACAGTCCCCACACTGGGTAAATCTTCCACACCCAACGCGTTTGCTGTGAAGCAGAAGAACGCTGGACATTTGGGTGACGTGAGTGGGGAACTGACACACTCCCAGCTGTCTCTGGATGTTTCTTGGATCAAGTCAGACGGGCCTCATTCTCACATGGAGTCGACTGCTCTTGAGTCCTCGTGGAGCCCGAAAATCCTATCTGTGCAACAACCACAGCCTGAACTTTCCCCCTGAAGTGACCATGTTCGAAGAGCTTTTTTTTTGCTTTGCTTTTAATGTTGAGAGCATGTACAAACGTATTGAAAATAAAGAATAAAATAAATGAATATCTGTATTTTATTTAGAAAATCAAATTGCTTTTACATGACAGGTTAAATATAATGCAAATACTACATTAACTTTAAAAAATGTACATATTTACAAGTAACTTGGTCAAGTTGGTGAAAACTGGGGTTGGACCTCCATCTCGTGCTCCTGCAATCGATTAAAAACATTAAAACAAATTGCAAATCAAAACTTTCATGAATCCTGTTCCCACCTGATTCAGTTTCTTGAATTCAACAACTTGGAAGAAAATGTGCTCCAAAATGTGCTTGGCGTCTCTCTGATCTTTATCGAGCTTTGGAGTCACCTGGAGAATCTCTCCACATTTTCGTATGTAGAATTCAAGATCATCATCTGTACCTGCAAGCAAAAACAAGTGTGAACCATCTTCTCAGGTTGAGTTACTCTGCTCAACGCCACCCTGGTTACATTTATTGGTGAGCTGCGCCAGCCGGACTTTCTCCGAAGAGAAGGTTTCATCCAGGTCGAAGAGATCCAACATCGGTGGGGGCAACTCACTCAAGGCTGGAGGAAAGACCTGAGGAGCAAACATGGTTTCAAAACTACATTTCAACCTTCAATATCTTAGAGTGCAATGGCCTGAAAGCAAGGAGCTTTAACATGAAAACAAAGCTTCCCATCGCGGTTCCCTACACATCCATGAATCTCAATGTCCCTCCATCTTGAACATTGCTAGTACATGTCCACTGTGTCCCTTACAACTCCTGACAAGATCTCCAACCCATATATCATGGCAGCTCTCTCTATTGTCCCCCATCTTTCATGAGTGATGGGTAGATGAGGCATCATTAAACAGTCCTTCAGGGTTGATGAAACAGTGTCCTATTTTTCAGAGGCCATTAGATGGCGCTGTTGGTTTAGAACTGGTGTGAGGTTTCATTGAATTTGCTGTTCAAGTCTGAACATTTAACGGCAGACAGCGGCATCTGGTGTCTCTGAATATCAGGGCACTGTTTCATCACCTTCAGCAGTCATCTCCACCCTGCCTGCAGTCACTTCTTCACCCCCCTTGATTGGCTTGCGTCGCCAAATACACCTTGTGTTTCCACTACATCTAGTCAGTCTTGCTTTGCTTCACTTTCATTCCTCTTGTTCTGGGTGAAAAAGGTCTTATTTGTATCACAGAAAAACAAGTAGAACGGCAGCCCTAGGACGTGAGTTAGGGAAAACCAAGAACTTACAGCAGGTTGAAGTTGAGGCAGGGGCGTCTCAAACTGCGGCGTGATTAACTGCAGGGGTTCCTCTTTGACGTTCAGTTGTTTGTATGAGCTGCAGAAACACAACTGAGGTGAGAATTTATCTGAGATGTTTGTCATTTTACCTATCTAACAAACAAACCTGATGACTTGGGGTAAAGAGTCAGTGGTCAAATTGAACAGAGACATGTCAAACAGGGAGGTAAAGTCTCTGGGGGTTTCGTCACCTTCTTGCAAACACACTCTCAGTTGGTCTGACAAACACCCCGTGTCTGGCAACATGGTGTAATCTGTGATCTACATGACAGAGAAACGACGTGTCAGCAACTTATAAAGTCCTTCACTTGCTTGGGTGTTCTTACCTCTGGATCTTCAGCATCAATCTGATTTAGCTGTATATTATTTGTCAAAAGCCACTGGAGAACAACATCCTGCAAACAAAGAAGAAATTAGTTTTGTCTTCTCTTTTGTTCAATAGCAAAATAAAATAACACAAACCATGATTTTGCTGTTCTCTTCCTTATCTACATACTGGTCACAGAACATGTGGCAAGAACCCAGAACAGCAAGTTTGCCAGATTCCTAATGAAAGATGAAACAAACAAAACGTCTCTAAACAATAAAGCAAACAGGTCTGCATGATGATGAATGAGAGGTCCAGACTTTTCCATGATGAAAGGCCAAGACAGGCCTGTTTAGGGGGAAGCAGACGGAGCCGGTGGAGAGAACTGCTGCTGCTGGCTTCATAACGCTCAGAGTGGCACCGTAAGGATACACGAATGTGAGGGCTCTGCATGAGACAAATAATGCGGGTGAAAAACAGGAACATTTGGGAGGAATCACAGTGATACTTACTGTGCATTGTTACCACCGTTTTCCTCTTCTGCGACTGCACTTATCACTTTCCCTGCAGCACAACTGATCGCTCTGGATAAAAGATAAATTCACAAAAATGTTCACCACGGGTTAGCTGAGGACATAAAAGTTCATGTTATATGCTATAACAGCGATGGTAAATAACAAAGGACATTTTCAAAATGATCCACACACCAAGCGGAACAGTTAATGCACTGAAAAAGTCATTGAACATTACATCTGGAAAGCATTTAAAGATCGAAAATGAGGGTTAAATTATAGATTAAGGAGGTAAGGAAATTATGATTAATACATAAATGAGTCGTTTGAACGATCTATAAAACGTGTAAATACAAATCGCAATAAATATGCAAATTATAGTGTCACACATCTAAAATACGTTTACACATGTATTTATAGCACAGTACTCACATTTCTATACTAAATGTCACCTCTAATGCCAGTACTTAAGTCCCCAACGTTTTAAGACTGATATACGTTTTTGCAAACAAATAAGAATTCAATACTCCACAATTCCTCCCCACCAAATATTGAAATTATACAAATAAAAAAAAGAGAAGAAAGAAGACCACAAACCTGTTCAACACACCGTTGGAAACAAGTGCCTCTTTTGGATGAAAGTACTTGTAATAAACATTCCGTATCACTGCATCTGTGGAATCCACCCGAAACATACTTTTTTTGTTTTATTTTTACATAAAATGGAAAATTCTCTGATACTGAAATCTGAGATACGCACCAGTGTTGACCATGACTCCGAACTCTTCCAGAAGAAAGTTGATGTTGGTATCATATTTCACTTCTCCACCTTCACCAAGCAGGACAAAAACATTTCCTCCACTTTCCAGGTAGTGCTTCAACACCTCCAACTGAAGAGACATTGATATTGATATTGATAATGATAAAAACACATTATTCATTTTCAATTCTTCATTTGCTCTTTTCTGCTTTACAATGATTCTTCCTTCATATTGGACTTAGATGACAAGTAAATGTCGGCAAAATAAAGTCTAAAAAAAAAACCACTAAAAAACTGTTTTAAAGCTAAACAATTTTCAGAAGCAAGTTCTTGTCATAGAAAGAACCGGTGCATCACCTCTGACGCGGTGAACTTCTCCCTCGGTCCAGCTGTTATCCACAACTTGACACCTTTTAACTTTTCCATCGACAGTTCTTCCTTCATACTGTTGACAGTCAGCACGAGTCAACACAAAATGATGACATATTTTAATACAAGTGCGTCTGCAACGATTCTGTGTGGCCTTACCTGAGGATTTTATACTGAGCTCTGAGGCGCTTCTGCATGGTTTTGAAACCATTGTTGTTCGTGAACACCTCTCTCTTTGACGCATTAAAAACCACCGCGTTTGGCGACTCCGTTTCCATTTTAGGCGCATGCACCGACAATAAAGCGCTTAAATATCGATTGACTTATGACACTTGTTGCAAACAAAACAGCTAGCCGCAAGCTAAGGATGCTAACAGGCTGAACAGCAGGGTTAGTCGTTAGCGTTAAGGCTATTAGCGTGAGTTTCTTACGGAGAGAATGGTAGGTTTCACCCACATGTCACATTTTTACGGTACAATACATTTCAGCAATGTTGTTGCCATCCACACGACCGCGTAAGACAAGAGCAGCGTCCGCAGTTACCTCACTGCCGTGGTGCATTGTGGGAGAGGTCTGTAACCGTGGACGCGGAGCACCTAGCAACCAAAACAAAATAGCTTTTATGACTGTTTGTGAGGGCATTTTGGCAAACATAATTGCAAGATCTTATTGAAGTAAAATATCTGTTCAGTTTGACAGCATTGGTGGAAAATGAAACATTTGATTTATTGACTAAAAATTATAACAACAATAGCTTTATATCAATTACTATTACTATTAATATGGATATTGAATTGGTTGTAGAAGCTGTGGACAATTATTTTGATGATGACTAAAAAATGCTGCTCCTCCAAATAACGCGATGCAAGTTGAGGTGCATTTTCAGAATCCCTCAGCGACACATCAGCGGTGAGGTTTTTGACCCCAGTGGAGTCCACTTTGTCGTTCCCAGTATTTAGGATTATTAGAGCAAAGCATTGTCTCAACTAATTTATCTTATTCAGTCTTGTCGCCCAACTACTCTTTTTGTTTTATTTCAAAATCTCCATTGCCCTGAAAAACACTACTTTATCACATTAACGGGGCACAAACCGCAATACATTTTCACTCATTCATTATATCAAGACTCAGAGAAAAAGACATTGTTGAAAACAGTTTAATGATTTTAAATATGATTTAAATTACATAAGGTGAACATGCTGAACCCACATATTCTCAAGATGGACCTTTAATAAATATAAATACATAAAGACGTAAGCTCAGGAAACATATTCATTCATATATAAATATCAAAATATAGATTCTCAAACATGAATCAAACTGTAGCAAGGTTACATTCATTTAGGATACTCGGAGGGCTTCATTAATTACTGCTCTGAACCAGTGTGATTGAGAAAGCTAGGATTCTTTCAGCACAAATAGTCGGATGACAACGTTCTTATCCTTGATGGTTAGGAACGTAACATTTGTTTCAATTAATGATGCATTCTCTTCTTAGATGATGCCGTTGGAGCTGAGGTGCCTCACAACCGCGTAGTGCCAATACGATAAGAAGAAAACAGATGGATGGTGGGTTGTTGTTGTTGTTCCGTGGATCAGGACTTTTGGTTTTGGGGCCGTACTAAAGAGGGCAAAAGAAAATGTGTGTTACACAGGTCTCCAGCACATCAGCAGGTGTAATGCGTGACTTCATTAAAACTCACTCTCGATTGGTCCAAAGGTGATGAGTGGGAGGTCATGTAAGTCATCCGACGAGTGAGCAGCTCCTTCACTGCAATCCTGTGGAGTTTTCATGAAGATAATCAGGCAACAATTTGGATGATAAATCATGATAACGTCAATTGATGTTTGACTTACTGGAGCACACTGCTGGCTGTTTTTGTTGCACAGGCCCACTAAGCCGTGAATGTACACAACTCCATCAGCGGATCCTAGCTCTCCGGTGACTTGGACCTGACGCACCCCGTCATTCTTTATTGTCACCACGTCCCAGCCGTCAGTTGGACACCTTGAAATGTTTTGGATTGGTGAGTAATGCAACACATTTAACTCACATGAGTGAGGTCAACGAGAGGGACTGACCGAGAGGCAATGTAGTAGTCCTTCTCAGCAGCACTTGGGCTTGGAGAATGAGTTGCATATAATTCATGCAGAACACCACTGTGGACTGGAACACTGTCAGGCAAAGTCACTTGGATGCAAATTTGTTTTTCATGGATGAAATTGACAGTGCCGACGGCGAGGGGCTGACCCTCGCATTTGTTCTCGTATACAAGCATTTCGGCTTTAGGCTGACTTCCTTCCGCCGCCGTTTGGCCATCGTTTCTGTGAAGACGGTATTCAGATGAGGAATGTTTTCAATTTTTCTTCAACCACTTTGTTCAGAACAAATGAATTCAGAAAATATTTTTTCCTTACTCTGGAAGAGACCTGGCGGCAATTTTCAGAGCGGTTATGGCTCTCAGAGGATAAGCACAGGAGAATGGGATACTCTGCACCTCTGATCCAATTATGGATTTGAAAACCAGAACGTTTGTGTAAATGAAATGTGTGCCGTTGTTCTGAAACAGGCAAAATCACATCAACATTTAAATCATCTGGTGGAATGGAAAATGTGTTGACTCATCCATTAATTATATATATATATATATATATATATATATATATATATATATATATATATATATATATATATACATATATATATATATTTGAACAGACAGTATTAAGACGTAGGCGATATATTTTTCATCCCACAAACAGCAATTCAAAGAAAAAAAAAAAGTTCTCACCGTCATTGTAGTTCCACAAACATTTTCCCTCTTCGGTATTTGATACACCACTAAATCACCAGAAAATGAATGGGCGTTGCAGGTGGACTGAGCCATGCGACCAGAATTTTTGTCCAACCCAGCCCTCTCTAGATCCTTAGCTGAAACACGGACTTGCAGGATGCTTGCTTGGCAGGAAACCTCAGAATCCTGGGATACGTAATATTTAGCTATAGAACCAGAAGAGAAAAGTTTCTTCAGTGCTCCATCCGTCCCGAAAGATTAAGCCAGAATCGATCAGTTACCTCCACAGATGACGCCTGCGTCTTCTCTGTGACGACAGTTGTGTTTACCAAACCCAGCATGTGTACATGCGGTTAAGGTCTTCTCATCTCCTTGACAGCGAACATTATCCAACCAGATCAGCCCAGTGCCTTTTTCATATGACCCTTCCTTTATTGCGGCTACAGCACTGCCACAGCCCAACTGTCTGCAAACCACGTTGGCATCTTTGATGTCCCAGAAGTCATTGCATACTGTGCCCCATTGATTATCGTGGAAAACCTCCACTCTGCCAGAACATTCGCTGTCCATACCAACCAGTCTCACTGGGTCTCCTGCATCTCCACCTGGAAATATGATGAAGGGCAGAATGTCATTAAAAGTGTATTCACAGGATAAAAAAAACAACATTATTAATGTAAATGACACATTAGTTGTTGTACATTGCTCACTGTTAGTGATGCGTCTCCACGTTAAGTTGAAGCTCTAACCTGAATTATATTTGTCACCTGAATGTATGCTTAAAAGTATGTATTTCAGTTTTGATGAGAGGAAAGTAAGACATAAGAAGGAAAGGTTAGACTGCATGTTTACAAATACATGCTGTGAAGATTAAATCCAAATGAATCCAGATCAATTTAAGGTTAAGGTTGACACCTACGTGTGCATGTGATGCCAACAGCTTCTTTGGCACGGCAGTTGTGCTTTCCAACTCCACCATGTTTGCATTGCGTCAAAGACGATTCAGTTCCTTCACAATTGACATTATCCAGCAGGATGACACCAGAGCCAGGACCAAAGCTTGCTACAGTTTTTGCGGCCTTCACTTCTCCACAGCCCAACTGACGACACACCACCTGGGCGTCCTTAATTCCCCAGAAGTCGTCACAAACAGTGCCCCACTGGTCCCCGTATTGGAGCTCGACTCGGCCTTCACATTCATGGCTGCCCCCCGCCAACCTCACGTTTCCAGTTAGGGTTGTCTTGGCTGGAAAATCATAAAGCATTGCACACGTCAGCCAACAGATGATTATTTGATGTACATGAAAACGCTGTCCTCCAGTTCCCATCAAAAAGCATTGTCATCAATTAAGGCCATCTTTAAAGTTTATGCTTAGTGATAGCTGAAGGTACAATCAGAATTATATTTGTGTTTTTTGGCACCTATATGAATTCATGGTGACACTATTAATGCATTTCATTTTGATTCAGGGAAAGCAAGATGTTGGAAGAAGAAGTTGTGGTGTATGTTTACAAAAACACGACAAAACCCAAATGAAAGCAGGAAAATTCAACCTACGTGTACATATGATGCCAACAGCTTCTTTGGCACGGCAGTTGTGCTTTCCAACTCCACCATGTTTACATTGTGTTAAGGACGATTCTGTTCCTTCACATTTGACATTATCCAGCAGGATGACACCAGAGCCAGGACCAAAGCTTACTACAGTTTTTGCGGTCTTCACTTCTCCGCAGCCCAACTGACGACACACCACCTGAGCGTCCTCAATACCCCAGAAGTCGTCACAAACAGTTCCCCACTGGTCCCCGTATTGGAGCTCCACTCGGCCTTCACATTCATTGCTTCCTCCGGCCAGCCTAATGTTTCCGGTCAAGTCTAGTTTGCCTGTAAAACATGAGGGTTGTGCATGTGAGCCATTACATTAAACCATTGTTAAATGTGTTTCCATGAGAAGAAACAGAGAAGAAGAAGTATTTTCATCCACTTCGGACACTGACTATGTTCACTGTTAATGTCATGTCTAGTTGAGGGTAAAACATGAATTATGTTTACGTTTGTTTACTCATAAACGAAATAATAAATTTATTATTTTGTTATTTATCAGTTATTTATGAGTGAAAAATGCTTCTAAATGTATTCATGTAGCATTTTTCAGACTGCGCTAAGCCAAACTTCAGCACAATGTGCGAACAATGGAGTTTCGAGATGAATATATATATATATATATATATATATATATATATATATATATATATACATATGGATGGAGATAAAAATTCGCTTTTAAGAGTGTTGCAGTTTGATCAGAGGGTAATGTGAGTTTGATGAGAGTAATGTGAGATGCGAGGACAAGACGATATGGCGTATATTTTGTCTTGTAACTGTAGGAAAACAAAACCCAGAAAAAACCCGGAAAAGTTGACCTACGTCCACAGATGACGCCGGCATCTTCTTTGTGACGGCAGTTGCTTTTTCCAGCACCGGCATGTTTGCACTGTGCTAAATACGATTCTGTCCCAGCACATTTGACATTATCCAGCAAGATCAGTCCAGTGCCTGGTCCGAAGCGTCCGTCAGTCTGTGCGTTTACAGCTTCGCCGCAGCCCAACTGTCGACACACCACCTGAGCGTCATCAAATCCCCAGAAGTCGTCGCAAACTGTTCCCCAACTGTTCCCGTATTGGAGCTCCACTCGGCCTTCGCATTCATGGCTACCTCCCACCAGCCTCACTTTGGCTTCTGGATTTAGTTTGACTGCAAAAAACATAAAGTGTTGCATGTGAGTGAACAGGTCACCGACCCAAATGTTCTCTTAGTTCCCATCAATAGATGCTTTTTTTTTAAACCAATTTTGATCATGGATGTGTTTAGACCTGCAGCTAAAGGTAAAGACAATACCATATTTTTGATAAGAACTATGAGACAGATAACACAAAGTGCCTTTGAATCTTCTGAGCAGCATTAACTTACCGCCACATACGACGCCTGCAGCTTCTTTTAGACGGCAGTTGTGGATTCCAACGCCACCATGTTTACATTGTGCTAAAGATGATTCTGTTCCCTCGCAATTCACATTATCCAGCAAGATCAATCCAGTGCCCTGTCCAAAGCGTCCTCCAGTCTGAGGGCTTATCGCGTCGCCACAGCCCACTTGTTGACAGACCACCTGAGCGTCCTTAATTCCCCAGAAGTCGTCACAAACGCATCCCCAACTGTCCCCGTATTGGAGCTCCACTCGGCCTTCACAGCCATGTTTGCCTCCCACCAGCCTCACATTTCCGGATAAGGTTATCTCATCTGTAAAAACATGGAGAATATGAAGTTAAAAGTTTAAGACATGGTAGATGCCTGAGAAGAACAGTTACTCATGGTTAATCAAATCCACAAATGCATAAATTTCAACATATAACAGCCATCAAAAGGACAGACCCAGGAGCATTCACAAATGTTTCACTGGACATTCAACAACAATTACAGTCATGATATAGAAAATAAAACTTTCTGCCTCATTGAAGTGCCGCTGACCTCTCATGAGAAAAAATCGAATTATTTGTTCAACTTTACTTCAGTGTGATTGTAAATCTTGACTGTTTTTTATACAATCTATGGAGGCAGCATCTTTCAAACCACTGCACAGATATGAATGATAAACTTGTGAGTTTCATTATCATTGTCGTGAAAGTATGATAAAATGATTTTTCATAAAGCCTGAAGGTAAAATATTTTGAAACTGGTGGTCAGTTATTGAAAAGAAACACAGTTACCTTCACAAGTGACTCCGGCATCTTCACCCTTGGAGCAGCTGTGTTTTCCCTCATCATTAAGTTTGCAAAGAGATAAAGACGATTCGTGGCCTGAGCAGACAATTTTGTCCAGCAAGATGGATCCAGAGCTTGGACTGAACTGTGCAGATGTTTCAGCGCTGGTTGCTTTGCCACAGCCCACCTGTCGACAGACCACCCTGGCCTCGTTCAGTCCCCAGTCTTTCTTGCAAACAGTTCCCCAGCTGTCCTTGTGCAGGACCTCCACTCTGCCTTCACATTTATTCTTTCCTCCAACCAGCTTCACTTTTGATCCTGGCGCAGGCTTCACTGTAAAATAAGTGTGGTGGCTGTGAGTAACAGACTATTATTGGATGTAAATGAAAACAGGTGTTCTGGATTAGAAAGTTAAGTTCAAAGCTAAGAAGATATAGGCATCATTTGAGCAATACTGGAATGCAACAAACACAGTTACCTTCACAAGTGACTCCGGCATCTTCACCCTTGTTGCAGGTGTGTTTTCCCTCAGCCTTCACTTTGCAAAGTGCTAAAGATGATTCGTCCCCTGAGCACTCAATATCGTCCAGCAAGATTGATCCAGAGCTCGGGCCGAACTGTGCAGATGTTTCCGAACTAGTAGCCTCTCCACAGCCCACCTGTCGACAGACCACCTTGGCCTGGTTCAGTCCCCAGCCCTTCTTACAGACAGTTCCCCAGCTGTCCTCGTGCAGGACCTCCACTCTGCCTTCACATTTATTCCTTCCTCCAACCAGCTTCACTTTTGATCCTGTTGCCGGCTTAACTGTGAAAAGAATGTGTTGAGGATGTGAGTAGAAGGGCTGCTATTAATGTAGATCAAAACCTTGTCACAAGAAAAAAAAAAATTATTCTGATATACATAGTTTCGGATCATTCTGTAAACCCCAAACTTTTGTCTTAGATAGTAAAAAACAAGTCAGCTGTAAATAAAAAGTCTTTGAGAAATACCAAGATATCTCACAGAAAATGCTGTCGTCATAATACCAGATGAAGATGATGGTCTCTGAGTTTAAACACGACACTGCAGCCAACACTGGAATCACTCCAGCAACTAGACAACACAACACAATTACCTTCACAAGTGACTCCGGCATCTTCACCCTTGGAGCACCTGTGTTTGCCCTCATCCTTATGTAGGCAGTGTGTTAGAGACAATTCGTCCCCTGAGCACTGAATATCATCCAGCACGAATGATCCAGAGCTCGGACCAAACTGCACAGATGTTTCAGAACTAGTTGCGTCTCCACAGCCCACCTGTCGACAGACCACCTTTGCCTCGTTCAGTCCCCAATATTTCTTGCAAACAGTTCCCCAGCGGTCCTTGTGCAGGACCTCCACTCTGCCTTCACATTTATTCTTTCCTCCAACCAGCTTCACTTTTGATCCTGGCGCAGGCTTCACTGTAAAAACAAAGCGTTGTTGATGTGTGAGTTGTGGATTATTATTGAATGTAAAACACTATTACAACACTACACTACAATACTGGTCACAAGAAAAATAGTTTTTAGTCTCCTAGATTTTTGGAAATTCTTGATTCTTTTGCTATGCTCAGTGAATGGAAACATATCCAGGCAACCACTGGATCAGCCAGCAAGAGGAGAATAATTGAAACACAGTTACCTTCACAAGTGACTCCAGCATCTTCATCCTTGCTGCAGGTGTGTTTTCCCTCAGCCTTCACTTTGCAAAGTGCTAAAGATGATTCGTCGCCTGAGCACTCAATATTGTCCAGCAAGATTGATCCAGAGCTCGGGCCGAACTGTGCAGATGTTTCCGAACTCGTAGCCTCTCCACAGCCGACCTGTCGACAGACCACCTTGGCCTGGTTCAGTCCCCAGCCCTTCTTACAGACAGTTCCCCAGCTGTCCCCGTGCAGGACCTCCACTCTGCCTTCACATTTATTCTTTCCACCGACCAGCTTCACTTTTGATCCCGTTGCCGGCTTAACTGTGAAAACAAAGTGTTGTGGATGTGAGTAGATGGGCTGGTATTAATGTAGATCAAATCCTTGGCACAAAAAAAAAGCATTTTCCTCTGAGATGCTTTCCTCTGACTGGTGCTCTTGAACCTTTCACAATATTTAGTTATATTTTGGGGTGATTTGTGATTTAAAAATATGGCTTCGAGAAAAACCAAGGTGAGGGTTTGGTAAAGTGAAAGTAGGAAAGCTGTCTCACAGTAAATACTGTTGTCATCACACCTGATGAAGGTGATGGTCTGTGAGTTTAAACATGACACTGCAGCCAACACTGGAATCACACCAGCAACTATACTACACAACACAATTACCTTCACAAGTGACTCCAGCATCTTCATCCTTGCTGCAGGTGTGTTTTCCCTCATCCTTCACTTTGCAAAGTGCTAAAGACAATTCGTCCCCTGAGCACTCAATATTGTCCAGCACGATTGATCCAGAGCTTGGACCGAACTGTGCAGATGTTTCAGAACTAGTTGCGTCTCCACAGCCGACCTGTCGACAGACCACCTTGGCCTCGTTCAGTCCCCAATATTTCTTGCAAACAGTTCCCCAGCGGTCCTTGTGCAGGACCTCCACTCTGCCTTCACATTTATTCCTTCCTCCAACCAGCTTCACTTTTGATCCTGGCGCTGGCTTAGCTGTAAAAACAAAGTGTCGTTGATGTGAGTAACAGACCATTATTGGATATAAATCAAATATTGGTCTCAAGAAAAATGTTTTTGGAAATGTTGGCCTCACTGAAACTATTGATCCTTATGTGATGTTCAGTGAATGGAAACACATCAAGGCAACCACTGGATCAGCCAGCAAGAGGAGAAGAACAGAAACACAGTTACCTTCACAAGTGACTCCGGCATCTTCATCCTTGCTGCAGGTGTGTTTTCCCTCAGCCTTCACTTTGCAAAGTGCTAAAGACAATTCGTCCCCTGAGCACTCAATATTGTCCAGCAAGATTGATCCAGAGCTCGGGCCGAACTGTGCAGATGTTTCCGAACTAGTAGCCTCTCCACAGCCCACCTGTCGACAGACCACCTTGGCCTGGTTCAGTCCCCAGCCCTTCTTACAGACAGTTCCCCAGCTGTCCCCGTGCAGGACCTCCACTCTGCCTTCACATTTATTCCTTCCTCCAACCAGCTTCACTTTTGATCCTGTTGCCGGCTTAACTGTGAAAACAAAGTGTCATTGATGTGAGTAACGGACTGTGGAATTTAAATCAAATACTGGTCACAAAAAAAAAAAAAAATCTTCCCCAAAACATATGTATATGATGGCCCCACTGGTACTCTTGTGACTTTTAAATGTCTAGAAATAACTCAATCGAATGAGCCACGCTGACCCTCACTTGCAAGCATTATTATGACTGGTTAATTTTCATATGCATAAAACATAATGCAGATAATTTTATATACCCAAAATGTCAATCAAGAAACCGTAAAGGATCCAGGTATTTGTGATTTTTACAAAAAAAATCAAACAAAAAATTGCAGTTGTTTGTCAGGTTGTCTGGAGGGAAGCTGTCAGCACTGAATCCTACGCATAAAAAATCTCAAATTGATGATGCTCTCTGAATATAAACATAGAGAGCACAGCAACCGTAGACATTGCATCAACCTTTCTCAGAGACAAAACAAAAACACAATTACCTTCACAAGTGACGCTGGCATCTTCACCCTTTGTACAGCTGTGTTTATCTTCATCTGTATGTTTGCATTGCGTTAAATCCGATTCTTCCCCTGAGCACTCGATATCATCCAGCATGATGGACCCAGAGCTCGGTCCAAACTGTGCTGATGTTTCTGCGCTAGTTGCAGCTCCACAGCCGACCTGTTGACAGACCACTGCAGCTTCCTTCAGTCCCCAGTATTTGTTGCAAACAGTTCCCCAGCTGCCCTTGTGTTGGACCTCCACTCTGCCTTCACATTTATGTTTTCCACCGACCAGCCTCACTTTTGATCCTGGTGCAGGCTTAGCTGTAAAAAGAAAATGAGTTGGACTATTAAATGGAATACTGCAAAATGTAGATTGAAAAACGAGCATTGTGTATCTGGTAGGTAGTTTAGAAATTCGCTTTTCTTTATATGTGTCTTAGTATAAAGGTTAAAGTGAAACCATCATTGAAATTTTCTTTTCGCACCAATGGTGATAATAATGAAAATATATACTTCCCTGATATACACTTGAGGAGGTATTACTATTTTACGCTCTATAAAATATAATGTAAAACAGTTACCTTCACAAATGGCGCTGGCGTCTTCATCATGTATGCAGTTGTGTTTTCCAATGCCATGATGTTTACATTGTGTCAAAGATGACTCTGTGCCCTTGCACTCAACATTATCCAGCAAGATTGGTCCACTGCCCTTTCCAAACTGCGCTTTAGTCGGCGCTCCTTTTGCTTTCCCGCAGCCCAACTGTTGACAGACCACCTGCGCGTCCGCCAGTCCCCAGGCGTCATCACAAACCGTTCCCCAGGCGTTCCCGTTTTTGATCTCCACCCTGCCTTCGCATTCGTTGCTCCCACCGACCAGCCTCACTTTTGCTTCTGGAGTTGACTTGGCTGAAAAAATAGTGAAGTATGAGTATGACTTGGTGTGATTCAATCGATTGTTTTCAAGTTTAAACGTAGATTTCCCATAGATAAAATAAAAAAAATATTCATGGGAAGTGTGTGAGAGGTCGATTTTCGTTCAGTACAATTACCTTCACAAACAACGACGGCATCTTTATCCACTTGGCACTTTCCATTTCCAGCAGCAGTGTGTTTGCAATGTGTTAAAGATGTTTCCATTCCTGTACACTCGATGTTGTCCATGACCCTTGACCCAGAGCTCTCACCAAACTGGGCAGATGTTTGTTCACTTTTGGCCTTGCCACAGCCCAACTGTCTGCAGACCACCTCAGCCTCCTTCTGACCCCAGTCATCAGCGCAAACACTTCCCCATTTGCCTTTGTTTTGAATCTCCACTCTGCCTTCACATTCGTGGCTCCCGCCGACCAGTTTCACCTTTGATCCTGGGGTTGGCTTGTCTGCAAGAATATGAAGCATTGTGGATGTGAGTGAAAGGAAATGCTTTTGTCTCTGTATCTCGGTATTTAAGGTCCTCGTCTCATTGGTTGCCAGTTAGAAGGAATGATACATACAGTGCTTATTATTTCAAAGAACATTCCAGAGCAAACACAATTACCTTCACAAACAACGCTGGCATCTTCACTGTGTTTGCAGTTGTGGTGTCCAACAGGAGAATGTCTGCACAGTGTTAAAACGGATTCTTCTCCTGTGCACTCGACGTTATCCAGAAGGATCACGCCATTGCCTCCGCCAAAGTATGCAGATATTGGTGCTTCTGTTGCATCACCACAGCCCAGCTGACGGCAGACCACCTGAGCTTCGTTCATTCCCCAGTGGTCATCACAAACGGTTCCCCATGAGTTCCCATATAGGATCTCCACTCTACCTTCGCACTCTCTTTCTCCACCCATCAGCCTGAGACTTGAACTTAAGGTAGGTATTGCTGTAAAAGGGTTGTAAAAGTCAGTGAAATTGCTTTTGTCATTCTCATTCAAAAAAGAAAGACGCTCAACCAACCAGGCTCTTCCAGTGCTGAAGTACAAACAAAGACTTTTACCTTGACACACGACACTGGCATCGTCGCTGTGTTGGCAGTTGTGTTCCTTGGTACGTAGACTTTTACATTTGCCCAAACACGACTCTTCACCTGTGCACTCGACTTTACTCAACCAGATTTCTCCTTCTCCCTCCCCGAAATGGGCATTGGTTGGGGCAGATACAGCTTTGCCACAGCTCAACTGGCGACAGATCACCATAGCTTGCTCCAGTCCCCAGTGGTTCCCACAAACTGTTCCCCATTGACCATTGACGAGGACCTCCACTCTGCCTTGACATCGATCTTTGCCGTTCGCTAACCTCAAATCAGTAATTCCTAGAGTTGGCTCATCTGAGGAGAGAGATTAAAAAAAATTGCTATTGAAAGTATCTCCACATAACTGAATGCAGAAGCAGCACAACACAACAAACACAACAATTACCTTGGCAAATAACACTGGCGTCCTCAGTGTGTTTGCAGTCGTGAACTCCCATCTGTTTATTACACTCCATTAAAGACGACTCTGTTCCTTGGCAGTGAACTTCATCCAGCCAAATATTCTCTTTTCCCATACCAAACCACATGGAAATTGGTGCTCTTATTGCGGGGCCACAGCCCAACTGTCGGCAGACAACCTGAGCATCCTCCATTGACCAGCTGTCATCGCATACGGTTCCCCATTTACCATTTAAAAAAATCTCCACTCTGCCTTGGCAGCGATTGTTACCGTCCACCAGTCTCAATGTACCAGGGGGATCAGGTTCTGGCAAAAGAGGCAAGCAAACCACATTAAAAAAGGGTAAACCCACACTGATAGCACAACTACTGGTTACATCAACACTATCAGATCAGATGTTTACCTTCAATTCCAGACATGCATAATCTCCACTTGCTAGTCAGTCCAAGTGAACACTAGTCTTTGCAAGTCTCCATAGAGACATGCCTTCTCAGAGATCTAGTTTTCTGGTGTGCTTTAAATACTTGAATTTTTGAATTTGATGAAACATTTTCTACTTATAGCTCTGCAGGCCACATAAAATGACTAGGTGGGCCAGATTTGGCCCCCGGACCATGATTTTGACACTGGATAGCATTTTAGCTTAGATTGCATTTAATCGAAAACAAAGCTTGCACAACACAAACAGTACTTTAAAAAAAAGACACTTACCTTGACATCTGACGCCAGCATCGTTGCTGTGGTCACAGTTGTGTTGGCCAACACCGTGTCGACAGCCTGATATGGAAGACTCGATTCCAGCACACTCTACATTGTGCAGCCAGATCTCTCCGCTGCCTTTGCCGAAAAGTGCCGATTTAGCTGCTGTCTTCGCCTTGCCACAGCCGGCTTGGCGGCAAACCACACCAGCTTCTTTCATATCCCAGTGGTCGTCACACACGGTTCCCCACTGGCCGTCTTTGTAGACCTCCACTCTGCCTTCACAGGCGGTTTCACCATTCACCAGCCTCACTGCACCAGCTGTGGGTGGACCTGGTTTGACAACATCTGGTGTGAGAGACAAGCAAACTGAAATGAATCCACACAAAAGTTTGAAATTCTTCATATTTTACAGACTCCACATTCCTCCAGCACAATTACTCGTATTACGTCCCTTATAGTAACTCATAATTCAGCAGTAGATGTTACATTCTTGAGAGAATGAGATCTTCATATTAGACATTAAAACATCATTACGGTAAACAAACACATATAAAAAATCAGATATTTACCTTGACAGCTGACGCCAGCATCGTTGCTGTGGTCACAGTTGTGTTGGCCAACACCGTGTCGACAGCTTGATATGGAAGACTCTGTTCCAGCACACTCTACATTGTGCAGCCAGATCTCTCCGCTGCCTTCACCGAAACGTGCCGATTTATCTGCTTTTTTCGCCTTGCCACAGCCTGCTTGGCGGCAAACCACATCAGCTTCTTTCATATCCCAGTGGTCGTCACACACGGTTCCCCACTGGCCGTCGTTGTAGACCTCCACTCTGCCTTCACAGGCGGTTTCACCGTTCACCAGCCTCATTGCACCAGCTGTGGGTGGACCTGGAGTAAGAGAGAAGCAAACTGTAGCCATGCAAAAGCATAAAATGCATCATCTTTTATTTTATAAACCTGTTGTTCCACTGATCAATCAGTGTCTTAGGAACCTTTTAAGTTCTAGGAACGATTCTGTGGGCCTAAATGGTTCCAGAACAGCAGGAACCTTTGTTGACCCAATTCCAGAGCAAGGCCTTTTTGATAGCTCCTGTGCTCACACACATAGCCTTTTTCAATGTAATACAAGAAACTCTCAACAATTACCAATGTAGTGACAGAGACTCTGAGTCGAGGTGATTTGATGTCAATGAGACACTTCAGATGTGGTGGTCTGGATCACAACAATAATCAATATGTGATTTTAAGTCAGTGAGTGAGCTCAGCGCTTCCTGTTGCCATGACCTAAACTAAACTTGTATCTAGTATTTCATCTGTTATTCATCATTCATTATCACGCTGAGAGCCAACATGGTTTCAAACTCTGGCATATTAATGGGTCCACAATCTGTGATGGACCACGAATAAAGTTATTGCGGGTCGGTTGTAACTCACAGTACATGTTGCCTCAAGGTTGACCACAGAACTGAGTGTTCGCTGCCATTACTTATCAAACACAAAACATTCTTTTCCTTAGAGGCAGATTCAAGAGATGAAGCGAACATGAACACTGTTAAACGTTTGGTGATTGTGTGTCAGTGCTCCCATTGTGTGGCGGAGACCTACCTGTCCCTGATGTCCGTGCAAACACATGCTATGTGGGGGAAATGGTTCTTGAAATGAAATTGTTGCTGAAATTTCTTTTGAGAACTAAAAAGGTGTGAGCACCTATTTACTGATCCCTCCGCCCCCTCATCACTTCCATTCAGATTTTAGCGGGTTATATCAGTAACTCACAGAGAATACTATAATAAAGGGAAACATTTACCTTGACAGCTGACGCCAGCATCATTGCTGTGGTCACAGTTGTGTTGGCCAACACCGTGGCGACAGCCTGATATGGAAGACTCTGTTCCAGCACACTCTACATTGTGCAGCCAGATCTCTCCGCTGCCTTTACCATAAAGTGCCGATTTAGCTGCTGTCTTCGCCTTGCCACAGCCTGCTTGGCGGCAAACCACATCAGCTTCTTTCATATCCCAGTGGTCGTCACACACGGTTCCCCACTGGCCGTCTTTGTAGACCTCCACTCTGCCTTCACAGGTGGTTTCACCGTTCACCAGCCTCACTGCACCAGCTGTGGGTGGACCTGGTGTAAGAGAGAAGTGTCATCTTTCATAGACCTCTCAGTCCTCTGACACAGTAGAATAAAACTCAGTAACACTTCGAACACAGTCCAAATTACGATGCGAAATGGATGGTTATTTAACAGTCTATAAGAGGCATTTTTAATAGAAAAAAAAGTTAAAACCGACTCAGATATCAGTGGCACTTTTGACTTTTTTGACTGTGAACTACAGCGTCAGCCTTCTCTGTGGTTAGCGTCAAAATACACAGTTAGTCGTCCGTCACTACTGACTCATGACACACGTGACAGCTGTTTTTTTTTTTTTTTTATTAACTAGAGGCACCAACAATCACCCTTTAATTCCCTCATACCGACGTCATTTTTACAAAATTTGTAGGTCAATTCCAGACATGCATAATCTCCACTTGCTAGTCAGTCCAAGTGAACACTCGTCTTTGCAGGTCTCCATAGAGACATGCCTTCTTAGAGATCTAGTTTTCTGGTGTGCTTTAAATATTTTGAATTTGATGAAAAGATTTTTTCTACTTATAGCTCTGCAGGCCACATAAAATGACTAGGTGGGCCACATTTGGCCCCCGGACCATGATTTTGACACTGGTTAGCATTTTAGCTTAGATTGCATTTAATCGAAAACAAAGCTTGCACACAAACACAAACAGTACTTTAAATTAAAAAAAAGACACTAACCTTGACATCTGACGCCAGCATCGTTGCTGTGGTCACAGTTGTGTTTGCCAACACCGTGTCGACAGCCTGATATGGAAGACTCTGTTCCAGCACACTCAACATTGTGCAGCCAGATCTCTCCGCTGCCTTTGCCGAAAAGCGCCGATTTAGCTGCTGTCTTTGCCTCGCCACAGCCTGCTTGGCGGCAAACCACATCAGCTTCTTTCATATCCCAGTGGTCGTCACACACGGTTCCCCACTGGCCGTCTTTGTAGACCTCCACTCTGCCTTCACAGGCGGTTTCACCATTCACCAGCCTCACTGAATAAAGTGCTGTTTCGGCGGATGTGACAGGAGCTGAGAGAGAAGTGAACAACTATCAATCCAGGCAACAGTGTGACATTAAATCGTTCCAGACAACTCAGTCCACTGACAACATAGTTCATGTTTTCGGCGACCAAGTTTGGCAAGTAACATATTATTATGACTGGATAAGTACATAGTCATGCTCCTTAAGTCGAGCCAAAATTACATAAAACAAATCAAAATAACTTGGTATTTATTTCCACTCTGTTGTGCTACACAACTCCTCCCAGGATTGTTTCAATTGGCATGACCTTTATCACTAAGACACGCCTGAGTGTCAAAAGCACACCCATACCATTGTCGGAACATTCCAGTTTCTTGCATTGTGTCAACACAATTCATGACGTGTTGAGGCATGGAACCGTACCAATAACTGTCTTATGGTCCAGATTATTATCACAAATACATGCAAACATAGTGCATTCTCAATGAATCTTTTACTTAGGTTTTTACTTTTGCTTTAATTTTTAATTTATAATAAAAGATACAACAAAATATTCTACATATTTATTTATTTTTTCATTTGGCATGAATATTCTAAATTACGCTCGATCGCTTCGTCATTTATTTATTTTTTAATACACAAGAATTTCAAAAGAACAAAATAATATTTACCAACAGAGTGTATCAAGAAGAGCACCAATGCTCCCCAACACTCCTTCATGGCGCTCCTAACTGCAGGGACTCGAGGAAACAATTCAGGATACAGAGAAATAAAATCCAATGATACCGCTGTTTGTAAACCTGTGAAAGAAGAGATGGAATGACTTGTTATGATCATGATGAAGATTTGGTAACATACTGAATAACAAAATGTTTTTCTAATGGGACATTGCTGTTGGCCTTACTTGGAACACCCCGGATCTCTATCAAGTCACACTGGTTTGAAAAAGCTATTGACGCATTCATCTCTTCCCAAATAGTCAAACTGGGTAGCGGTAGCTGGAACACTCGGGTGTGGCGTCATTCCGAGTAATTTGCAAGTAATGCAAGTGAGGGAGGGGGCTGGTGAACGAAAGGGACAATGACACACACGACACCTATAATGGTGAGTGTAGAGATGGCAGTGTTTGTGGTGTGCATTGCTGCATTCCATCCTCAATGTCAAGAAAGAATGCTTTAAATCTAACTAAATAGAGGTTGAGACAGAGGGATCTTTTCTTATTCCTGCCAGTGATGTCAGCAGGTGAGAGTGTTCTGGAAGTGAGTTACATGTGTTTTACAGCTGACTCACAACGCACTTCAGTCAGCTACGTTTGGAGCCGCAGCTGTGTACTGACGCGCATGCCTGAGGTCTACCAACTTACATTTACTGGGGAGCGTATGCGCTGCGCAACTTAGACCGAAACTGAAGTGACATTGTCGCAAGCGTTTATCACGCAATGATGTCGTCACTTTATCACAGTCTAATCTGTCACTGTCTGAGCTGGTCCATCGCTGCATGAACCTTGTTCAGCAAAAGTGAAAAAGGGGCTCAATCCTGCTCCTTTTAAATTTATGTGAAACAAATATACAGTGAAATGTTTCCCATACACTCCATAATGTATGAGAAGCAATGCATTGCACCGGTCAAATGTCAAATTACTATGCTAACTTCAGACTATTTTAACAACAATAAAATAAAAAAAATTAGCATCCCTGCGCATTACTAACTTCCGGATCCAGCATCTGAATTTCAGCCGGACCACATCAGTGGTCAGCAGTGACATGAGAGAAGCATGTCTGCCAATATGTGCCGACTCGCCCTTCCCACCGCCACAGTTTTATTATTATTTATTCACATATTATTGACATTTGACGGCAAACACTCATATTTGCCCAAAAATATTGCCGCCAACGCTCACAATTTGGACATGAACGATTCATAAATGTCCAAATGCCGATGATTTAAATGTATATTAGAACAAAAAAGAAGAAGTCGAGAGCGCATCGCACCGTCAGCCGAACACTATTCAGTGTGGTCATAAATAAACATGGCTGACCGCGCGATCCATTGCTCTCTAGGCTATTTCGAACACTCTGACACCCTGTTTAATATCTCTGCAGTCGCAGTTTTAATTTACTGTATTAATGAGCTGCTGAACAACTCTGGTTACACACACAAACATTCCCCACCATTACCCCTCAAACTTGGGTCATGCAAATATCTGTCAGTGTCCGGCCGTGTGAGGAGCCCCGTAACAAAACAACAAGCGCTCACTATACAGTGTCACCCGGAAATTACTTGCGGAACTCATCATAAAGAAGATGTGCTTAATTTATCTTCATAAAGAAGATGTGCTTTCATTTACCATGCGCACTTATTTATTTTTTGTGTGCGTGTATTCGCGCACACTTGAAATATTTTTTTTGCAAAAAAAAAACAAAAAACTGACATTATCATTGTTTTGTTATTTATTTATTTATTTATTTATGGTTCACTTTGCGCATTGTTGCAATTGTCTTTTAAAATGAATAACACCGAACACCCACTAGAAACAACAGCAGACGACAGAAAATAACTAGAAATTAAAGAGAACGCTCTACATGTGTCATTAATAAAGTACCGTATAAAAATATAGTGGGACAGAAAAAAATATTGACTATAGGTGACAAGAAAAACAAAAATGTACAGAAACACCTTTGGCTTCAGCGGCACCCAAGGCAAAATTCCAAACGCATATTTGGAAATGAGGACTCGCATCAGAATCTCAAAGAAAAAACAAAGACTATGGCGAAACATTTTTAAAGCATTTTTAAAACTGTAAATACAGATCTACTGCTTCAGTGATTTAAAATGTTTTTTTCCCCTCTGAATGATTATAACGTCCACTTTTAAACAACAAGGTCATATACTAAACATTTCAGGCTCCTGAAAAATGTTAATTTGATGTGTCAGATAGCAACTGGCTTCCATACACTTTAGAAACATGTTTCTCTGTATTTTAATATTTCAACCTCACAAACCGCCTCACAGAGAATCATACCATGTGTTCAAAAGCAGCGGGAGAATCGAAGCCACGTACCTGCTGTTGATGAAGCCACACAAATGTGATTGTATTGGATGAAGTGCTTTTTAAATGACTGGGCGGAGCTGGATCAATGAGTAAGAGACCTGCCCAGCCCATCCAGCGTTCACACAAATGATATTTATTATATTTCATTTGACTAGTATGTGGTCTAACGTCTTGAACCAGTCAGGCAACCTTCGCCGAGACATTGTTCTGTGCTCCGGTGATAAAATGCTGGAAGGAGTTCCAGGCTGAGCAGGATGACAATTGAAATTCTATAAAACTATTCATCTCAGATTTCATTGTCATGAGTCGGCACGGCGCGTCGTCATTGGTGTCCAAACCTAATACGTATGCACCCTGGGTGTGTCGGTGTGAAAGGAACCAACGGTACAGAGAAAACATCATTGAACCGACGTTAATTATTCCAACCTACAAGACGGAGCCAAAATAGAATGTGTGCACTGTCACGCCTCAGGCCGAATAGTCCAGGGGTTCTTGACCGTATCGATCTCGGTGCCCACCTTTTCCAGAACAAATGGGACCAGGGCCCATTCAAGTACTAGAACTGATTCATTACTCTTGATTTCATTTGTGGTCAATAACCGTATTTAATCTACTAACACGTAAACATGTCATTTCACAAACCATGTGATCATCGAAAAGCTCTGTCATCAAAAAGTCCAACCAGGAGCATATTCATATGCATATTCAGGAGAAAAAAAATACACCTCCATACTGTTGAGAAAATTGATAAAACTCTGTCATGAATAAAATTCAGAATAAAATAAATATAATAAAACAATGTCAAACTATAAGTTTATTTATTAAATGATATATATTATTTTATAAAATAAAATATTATATTTTATATTAGAAAGAAACTCTAAGTGTAAATGAAAGAATCGCCATACAATTTTCTAATTAATTTTATATTTTCTAGGAGGCGCTCGTGACCCAACCATGGGCCTTGGGTCAGTTGAGAATCACTGGAATACTCCATCCACCCCAGCATTGTCTACCACTTACTCAAGGAAAGACACACCTGAGAATCCTAAAAATCTCCATCTTGTTTAAGGAAAATATCAAGGCCATCACAAGACATAATCTCTCCAGCATTTGACCCTGGCCTCTAGGTATTTTGTGTTTTCTTTTAAATGGATGGGGAAAAAAGCATCAATTGGGCTTAACTCAGAATCCAGCACTCACCTTGTTCTTGAGCATCTAGGATTAAAATAATGAATTTGTTTTCACAATGAGCTCAAACATCCTCCTTTTTATGGATTTGGTGAAACATATTTGAGGAGGGGGGAGCATGGTAAAAGTTTATGAGCGGATGTGAAGCTTTTCAAAGACTTAAAATATAAAAAAGATTCTGAAACAAATACATGTTTTTGATGTGATACTGTAGAATACATCTGTGATAGTCAGGGGATCACAGTATATTTATTGGTATGCTGTGTCTTGTAATGTCACTCACTTAAAGAATCATATTATAGACTACAATCCTGGACATTGGCCCACAAATAAAGTTTCCTAGCACAGTTAAGAATTGAGCTCTGTCTTGATGGATGTTCAGTTCATGTTTTGATTCTGTCAGTTTGCGGAAAAATGTGAAGAAAAAAACAAAACAAAGAAAAGAACCCTCTAACTCGGCACATTGTTCCGAACACTATTATTTACATTCTGCTTCTGCTGCGTGATAAGCTGAGTTTGCATTTATTTGCTGACAATTATATTCCATTTACAGCTTTTGTTTGGCAGAAGCAGGACTGACCAGTACAGTCAGTTCAACTTCTTGGTCATTATGACTAGCAGTCAGAGGAAACAACCAAGTCAAGATCAAAACTGATCAGGCCACTGAAAGGAAATGGCAAATGTCTCTGAAAAACAGCACTTGATGCTGAGTAAGCGAGTTAATCACTCAGTGCTTGACACTAACCACTGCATGACTGACACTAAGTTACCCATGGATTGTCAGCGCGCCAGCTGAGCCACCAGAAGAAATCAGGAGCAGAGCTGAAGCCAACAAGCTCCTCTTTTCTCCACAATTCTCAGTCTGAAGATGCAGGGAGGTAAAGTGTTTCAAAATATATTCGCTCAAACTGTCAATTCATTACCAAATTAATTGTTCTGATCAGACATAATGAACCACAGAACCTTCATATGATGCCACATAAATCATTCAGGCAACATGCCGTCCATGACAAGATGGAGAAAAGATGGTGCTACAGATGGTGGTGCTGGTGCCACACGGGTGCCATAAGGACCTCTTCGATCATCTTCTCGCACAATGCATGTTCACCCCAATAAAGCATGAAGTACCATACATTCCGGACTATAGAGTGCACCGGATTAGCCACTGAATTTAAGAAGGAAAACAGATCTTGTTCATACATAAGCCTATAAGCCACAGGTGCAGTAGCGCTGTCTGCACCGTTGAAAGGTCAGTGGTGCACCCAGCTTAAAAATACATGAGGATCACTTCAAAGCTAGTTTTGAAAATGAGCTCCAGCATGGAGACTGAGTCATGAAACAAACAGGGAAACGTTCTGAACTCGAACTTGCATCTTTTTTTGACATTAAAGCACTCAAAACGAGCTGTTTTCACCCGCGTGTCTGAAGCTCAGACACCACAGCTGGTCTCAGCTGCTGCTTCTCATCTCCAGTCCTCCAGGAGATCGGCACTGTGGGCAGAGCTGCGGACACGTGGACGAAAACAGCGCGTATTGGAAATTGCAATACGCTTAAAGAGTCTAAGAAATAGATGCTGAACGGTTGTGTTGCATCTGTGAAGCAACAGTGTAGAAATTTACCCACGCACATTATATATTTTTGTACTGCTGACCCATCGCTCAGATGTAAGCTGGTATTTTGTTCATGACTTCCACCACTTCCATCCTTTCAGCTGTGCTTGTTTGAGGAGTTGCTACCTCCTCATTTGTCATAAGATGCTGCTGCCGTTTGACCCAGTTATCACAGTTACCGAGCATCGCACTTGTCCATATCATGTGTAATTCATGGTAATAAAAAACAAAACAAAAAAATTGTTTTGTTTTTTTTTGTGGGGGAAATGAAATTTATGAAAACACAGTATTTCTTCTTTGTGATTTTGTCTAGGTGGAGTACATATTCATTGCACTCTCAGAGCCCTTATATTTTAATTTAGTCAGACCTCATACATCAGACATGGGGACAGTGATTCAATGAAATGGATCGATGTTTTTGCTGATAATAACACAATAACAAAAAATCACAAAAATAACTACAGTATACCATGAAATATTTTCATCATGCATTATCTTTTAATTGTAAGTATACCTTGTCATGGTTTCAGGACTATTCTGATTGTCATTTATTTTCTGTTTTTTTTTTTATTATGAGTATTATGAATCACAGTGGTCTATTGGGACAAAATAATGGAATACAATTTCATTCCCATTTGCTAAAATACATAAATCCTGGCGGTGAGAAGGAGCTCACTGTACGATCTATTGCCTTTTCCCTGAATGACGCTTGAGAGTCATCTCTAGTTGGGTTGGACTCTGTCTCTGTCTTCATGACAAAGGATTTGCTGGACAATAGAGTCTCCTCCCTTCTGGTCTACCACCTCTCATCGCTCCCCTCTCTGCCTTTCTGTACTATTTTGTGTACCACCTAAGCAGGTGAGTCATCCCAATTGCCAGGACCATACAGTGTAATTCACAATTCCATTTTAATCTGGCGTTGTTGTGCGTCACAAATGATGTGGGGTGACTCATGTATATGATTCACGTCATGCTGCATTGCCGCAGTTATCTTTTATAACTTGAAATCACGCCACTGTACCTACAGAAACCGTCCATCTGGAACTAGGATAAAATAAAAAATGTTTTTACATTCTGATTATTTTTCAGCCCACGCTTCTGCACCCCAATAGTTTAGAAAGCTATCAATTGGTTTTAACATTCCCAAAGTCCCTATTGAGCTACTCAAGTGAGGGTCAATGCTCAGATGACCCTCTGAGCATTGACCCTCACTTGAGTAGCTCAATAGGCCAAAATTCAGTAATTTCACCCTGTTTCATTCATTTCTACCGCTACCATGATGTCCCTTCTGTTTTTGCGAGCAGAGGTGTAATTGGGCATTTATGTTTTGCCACACCAACATTGCATAACTAACTAAAGAAGCGAACCGGTTTGAGATGAACATGACAATGAATTGTTTTTTCATCCCAAGAAAACAACACACCCAACTTATTGTCAATTGATATCCACATAAAGCAAGCCTGGTGACGTATTTGCTATTGGTATGCTTTTCATTTCATATGCTGAATATCAGAGGCGCCTCAATATTGTTCCCATGTATCAAGAGTTAGGGTTGCACTTATGATGGGTAGGAACATTCAAGACAATCAGATTTGTTGATCAAATATGTGGGTTGATACAGCGTCCTCAGAACCAATACAGACCCATCTGTTTGGGAAACAGTCTCAGCAAAAAGACATCCCTAAATCTCCTCCTGAAAATCTGGAAGTATTCTCGGTGGATGAGGAGATTAAAACAACAACAACTCTTCCTCAAACAAATCTCTTCCTACAAGCCGACAGAACCTTAGCCTTCAATTTGCTCCTCACAATGCAGGGAACCAGCGGTTTAACTCAGAATCTCTTGGATAGCCAGCCTCTGGAAAGTCACAACATGCTTTGGAGAACTCATGACATCTGCCTTTATCAGCAACCATCTTTGGATCACAACATAAATAAAAGTGTGTGTACATTACATGATCAATCTGAGATCCTGATGAGAGGAATATCAAGGATGCAGTTCTCCCAGTCTTCATCAGTATGTGGACCTGACCCTTTGGGAGGGGTCACCTCCGGCTCGAAGGGTGCTGCAGTGATGGGACAGTCATTGGTGGATGGCCTGACTAAGGGATTCCAAAGTAAGGGAAGCAGGTTGAGTTCTCAAAATCTTATGAAGAGGATGACTCCCTACCACACCTGTCCATCTCATGCTAGCGATGGGCAAATGAGGTGTCATGAAACAGTATTGCAGGGTTGATGAAAAAGTGTCCTAATTTTCAGAGGCCTAGATGGTGCTCTTGGTTTAGAAATGATGTGAGGTTTCATTGAATTAGTTGTTCAAGTTCAAACACTTTACCCCAGACAGCGCCATCTGGTGGCCTATGAGGATCAGGACACTGTTTCATTGAAACGGCATCAACCCTTCAATACTGTGTCATCTGCCTCTTGACTCCATCAGTACCTGTAGCCTACCCCATAATAAGCTTGCAATTCCTGGAAAGTGTCGACTTGAGGTCGTGCTACATTAATCACTTTGTGCTGGGTGTTGTACGTACATCCTCCTCGACCAAAAGCAAAGACTCAAAATGTGAGAAAAGGGACTGCTCCTTTTAAAGCCTCGCGGCTTGGATGACAGAAGCCACCGCCCAGTGTCAGCTGAGGTGAAGGAGCTCATATATCACTCATGATGAGGAACAAGCAACCAGTAGAATGACAAATACATTTGGCAGAATCGGATATGTAAAGTGGGAGACATGACAATGAGGCGCAGAGAAGTCTCACCTGGTAACCAACTTCACAAGGGACAACTTCACAAGAATCTTTGCTGGTTTACCAATTAAATTATCATAGCAACCAAAAGCAAAATGTCAAAGTCTAGTTGATGTTTCTAAACCAGGGTTTCACCAAGGATAACATTTTGATTTATCGCCATAAGAATTTCATCTGTTGCTGTATATAATGGGACCAGTAAGGAAACCCACTTCATTTCATGAATGTTAAAAAACCTTGCTTCCTTATCTGCTTTCACCCTTTTTACTGAGTGAATATTTGAGCCTCACTTCCCTTAAATTCGCTAAGTTTGGATTCTTTTGTTCAACTTGCAGCCACGTCTCCTCCGCAGATTCGACCAATTTATCTCTTGGACAAAATGCCTGTTTAAGCAGCCAAGTCAGTTGAGCCGTCACCGTAGCACAGAGGGAAGAGACGCTCATTATTCTGAAATGCAGCTAAACAAGTAAGAGTAGTGGCGAGATAGTGCACCAGAATGGGTAGATGAACAGCTCGAGCCATCCATGTACCACTGCTGACACATGGATGGGTCATGGGGGCAGCAGCTGGAGCAAAGAGGCCTGGAATTCCTCCTCAAAAGGAAAGATTTTTTGGCTCCATTGGGATAATATCACAGTATTCATGGTCTCACAAAATGTTCTGGGGCCTCGACCAGTTGAAGAGGCCCAGGCTGACAGAAAGGAAGACCAATGAATTGAGAGCTTTTTTGAGGAATAGTCTTCATGCCTGAAGAAGTCACCCCAACTCATTTGATGATCTCACAAACAAAATGGGTCGACTCCTAAAACATATCTATCTATCTGTCCTACACTCTATGAAACAATATTTAATGTTTTAAACCGGGAAAAATAGGTAGAGACGATGATGCGGATCAGAACGGTCCGTTTCAAACCAGCAATCACAGAACAATGAGCAAAACAAAAAGCAGAACATCAAACTGGTTATTCATTAAATAACAACACAGATACTTGAACATGGTAATGAGAGAAGACAGTGAGGCAACTCCCTGAGCTTTATTAACTAGTCTATCTGGTCTGCTCACCATAAAACATGGTGCCGTTTCAAACAATGCCAGCTTCCAAGTTCAGTCAGGAAATAAAAAGTAAGAATGAAATCTCAAATCTATCTTGATGCCAAACATATATTCCGGTGAAATACAGAGCTTGGTGGTGAGTGAAATGCACACAGTTCTCCGCAATTTGTTAACCTCCATCGCTATGAAAAGTCAACTTACCACGGATCGGTGTCTGTTGGAAGTCCAGCAACACTGCATAATGCCTGTCTCCATGTACAGCTATTGTTTCATGTGGAAGATACATTCGGATGAAAGAATTACATTTTTTGCGTCCCATTTATGGAGTTTTCAAATTCTTCTTCAGGGATTCTTTTGCCAGCCTATATTTAAGTCTCACAACACATTGCCAAGAAGAGGTTTCTGGGGATTCGACATTCAGGAAACAAGAATTGCCAACATTGCACCTTTTTGGAACCAGAAAATAAGTCCTATTTTTCAAGTCTTTTAACATGAAATTAAATATTATAAACTGATTTAACGATTACGTTAAAAACTATTTATTTTACAATTTTAGGTAAATTACAAAAATCATACAAATAAATAGAATTGAAAGTGCAGTCAGAGTTTGCTGGTTTTGACCGGCTTGACGCGGAGAACTCCCTCCTGGGAACATGAAGCAGCCAGCACCCCATCCTGACGCCACAAGCGGCCTTGGACAAGACCTCTACTGCCTCCTGCAGGATTGAAAAGGAACAACATGGGGGGAAAAGGGCAATGTTTAAGTATTGGATGAGCAGTGTCTTTACAAACCTGCCCATGGACTCTCGCATTCGTACAGCATCCACTCGTCACTGCGGAACGTGCTGTGGAACCACATGGCATGGTCTAGAGACGCCAGGAAATGAGCCCGGTAGTTGGGATAAGGCAGCAGTGCGGTTCCCAAAAAAGCATAATCCGACACGTAGGCTGCCACGCAGCAGTGAAGCTTCATGTTGCCTTCACCTGCACCCACAGAAAGGAAGTGTTTCGGAAGTGTTCTCCGTTACAGGGAGTCAAGCACTCCACTTCAGCTGAGCAATAGTCCATGGAAATTGCAAATAAAGTTACCGATATGTCCTCGTGCCCGCACCCAAAACAGCTGCTTTGGCTCAGAAGCAGAAAGTCTGTAGAAGTGTGGGAAGTTGACAGGCTTTATCTCAATCGGGACCTCATTAGCCAGGAGTTTGTTGAGTCCCAGTTTGGCGTTTTCTGCCAGGTTTGATTTACTGTGGAACCAGAACAATAGCTTTTCCAAACCATTTCAAGCATTGGCTCCGTAATATTCAACCTCAGGCAACAGGAAACTTGAACTTGGCAAAGCCTTTTATGCGACAAAATCAGTAGAATGCAGATTCTTACTTTTTTAAATACTGAAACTACGGAACAACACACTCAAATCATCTATGAGAAATATACAATGATGATTTGGTTATAAAACAGCCAATGGTGGCATTTATTTTTTTTAAAACTGAAGGTCTAACACTGACAAAGAACTATCAACATGGCTAAGACACAAGCAGTATAAACTCACCGTGTTGCCCTGCATCCAGTCACAGGAGTGACGCCTTTGCTCTTAATTGCATATCATCCAAATTGAGGCCACTAAGAGCAGCCAAACAATGTGTTGGCTTTCCCTGTTCTTTGGGTGTTTACTCAGGTACCTACCTGAGGTAACGCTGGACAAGCTCCTCGACTGTAAGAAGGTCTTCAGGGGATGGAACCACTGGCATTGTGAACTGGTGCTGCACCGGACTGGGCTGTTGCAACTGGAATGAGGCCTGGCAGATGAGTATGGGTTGTCCATGTTGGATGGCTTTGACGGAGCGCACAGAGAAACTGCGACCATCTCGTGTCCTGTCCACCTGGTACAACACTGGTACTTTGGGGTCCCCTGAGGAACATATTAGATTAGATTAGATTTTTTTTTTATTCACCATTTGTACATTTGGTTGTCACCGACCTGCTCGTACAAAGTAGCAGTGGAGGGAATGTGCAAAGACATCATCGCCGACAGACTTGGCAGCAGCCACCAGTGCTTGACCCACAATTTGTCCTCCAAACAGGCGCTGACTGCGGGGTACCCAGTGGTGTGTCCCTCTGGGGGGTGGAGGGGTCCATATTTACAATGATTTGAAAAAAGGTCACAAAACCACATGTTGTTCTTAAGCATTCCCACAGCAGGGTGGTTTAAATTTAAAGACTAAGCGTGAAAGAATGTAAGACATTTAAACACCAGAGAAAGTAGGAACAGTTAGAGAAGCATGATGAAATGTTGTGTTTTGTGAGTAACTTGCTGCAGCTCACTGTCCAAGAAGACATGCCTGTGAAAAAGTTCTAGATGAGACTTATACAACTATTTTTCCCACAGTGCAACATGAAAACCTGTGTAGCTTGCCATGGGTTGGCGACATTTAATTGACAACGTTAAAAAGAGATGAGCAAACATGACCTACTGTAATTATACAACATAATGACATGCTGCGTATCCTGAGGATAATAGTTATGGCATGTCATGCTTCATTAAAAGTTCCAGAAAACAAAATAAACCAATAAGATTATTATTACAAAGTGACAACAACATTCACAGTTATATTCTCAATTTATCACTTCAAAATATTAACCAGTTCAGTCCCCATCAGTCTGAATAAATTTAAACTACAGTTTAAAATTAGTTAATTTAGTGCAATGTCAGTTATATATTTCATATCAGTATACAGGAACTGACTGCAGGAGAAAAGTATTTCAGTGTATTTTGACAATAACAGTGTATATAGCACGGCCCAAAGCACTACACTATTTGTACTACTTTGTCTGACTAAAATTAATTATTTAAATTTAAAAAAATATTATGTGTTACAAATCCCACCACTAGCAGGTACAGACCGATCGCTATACAAGCAAATATTTAAATAACGCCGCCTACGCTTAATCACTGAGTCAATATTTATTGGCGTGCGCCTTATAATCGTGACTAAAAAAGTCATAACTACATTACTTTTTAAATATTTTAAAGTTTACTGTACGAAGCTGAATGAATGAATGAGTTTCAAATTCTATAAAACAAAAAAAAAAAAATAATACGAATTAAATTTTAAAACTAGCCGACCTTCATATTCGAATTAAATACTACTAAAGTATACGACTAAATTAACTTCACTGGAGTTCAGAGATCCTCGTACGTTTCAATGGTCAAAAGCAACACACGTCCTGTCGCTCTAACTGTGACAGGTGAGGGTCCGCCACCTGCTTGTTGCTAACAGAAGCTCATTTACCGATACAGATCCACGTCCAGCTTCTCCAGGTTCAACACGCTTGTGACCAGAACACTCTTGAGGTCTGCAGTAGACACGGAATCTAGATTTCCCGTCTTCGCGACATTGTCTGATGTGTCTGAAAAGTTGTTTGGCTCTTCAGCGCCAGGGCGAGAATGTTCGTCAGCCATGTTTCTTCTTCTTTTCAACATTTATTAATTAGTTGTCTATGTCGAACGTAATGCACTGACATCTAATGTGCGTTGGGGGTACTACAATAATATGCCACAACACACTTCAACGAAACAGGGTAGAATTACTACGGAACCCTGGAAGTGACATGCATGTTGTTGTTTTTTTGTTTTGTTTTGTTTTTTGACATGACATGCATGACTTTATTTTTTTTAGCCCGAGATAGCAAATATCTCGAGACATTTTTTAATCTCAAGAAACGATTACTTCCTGGAACCACAATGTCTCCCATGGCTTCGTAACTGTTCGTCAACATTGTCAGTCACTGTCTGCAAGTCAGAATTGCAGACGGCAAAGTCTGTGCGCTTTTAACACCCCGATCAAGTGGCTTCTTCTCAAAATAACACCACATGTGGCATGCATGACTTTATTTTTTTTCTGCCGAGATAACAGTTATCTCGAGATAATTTGTATCTCGGGATAAAAAAAAATGAAGTCATGCATGTCGCTTCCAGTGACGCGTAATACATATCGCTTAGCCACATATGGTATTATTTAGAGTAGAAGGCACTTGTTAGAGTGCTAAAAACGCAGACAGTGACTGACAACGTTGACGAACAGTTACAAAGCCATGGGAGATAATTGTTATCTCGGGGGGGAAAAAAGTCATGCATGCCACATAAAATAAATAAATAAATAAATAAAATACATGCATGTCACTTCCAGGGCTCCGTAATATAAATTACTTAATTGTATTACATGTCACGATGACACGAACCTACACATAACCAGTTTTATATATTCCTTAACTCAACATAACAATGCTTGCTCAAAGGAAGTTGTGCTTCTCCCAGTTCCTTGAATTGTATGTGAAAAACATTGCTTCGCAGTTTAAAAACAACTATTTGTCACTTTTGTGGGGAATTTAATTTTAATTCTTTGAATTAATTTGAATTTGGATTGCAAGTATTGGTTTGGAGTACTGATGATGATGATGATGATGATGATGACTGTTCTCATTATTATTTTATTAACCATTTTATTGGAATGAAAATTGACAGGGAAGACACTCAAAAGAATAATGTAAATAAATGATGCGGAGTTCTGATGATTTCAGTGAAAGTGCCACAGTAAAGGAGCCGCAACAGTTATTGGAATGACATTTTAGTTGATCGATTTCGATTACAAACAGTTAACATGACTCATCAAGAGAAATTCCGAAGCCAAGAGGCACAAATTCTCACTGATTATTTTGACTCAAGAGACGTGAGCATGTATGAAGTGGGGGATTACGAGCGGCACTTGAAGGCGTCACGATGCTGCTGCGCTGATGACTTGACTCGCCGCTGCTCCTCCAACCAAAAAAAAAAAAAAAAAAAAAAACCCAGGCGCCACCAGGAGCTGCTGCAGAGGCGTCACTCCTGCCTCTTCCCATCCCCTGGATCTGTTCCGAACAGGACCCGGTTCGGCGACATGGCATCGGGTCTGGATGAGGAGCGCGTTCTGCAGCGCGGGAGGTCGAAGAGTGATCCGAGCAGCATCACCGAGGTCTGGCTGTCTGACGGGCGCACGGCAGGTCAGTGGTGGTGGAGGAGGTTTGGGAGCATCATACTCCGTTTTAACCCATCGACACGCCACTTACGGTCTAGTTTTCTCAGCGGCGTGTGTCATCATTCATCTGCTCCACACAGAAATGGCTCCAGTGTCGTGATCATGGAT
Organism: Synchiropus splendidus; assembly: GCF_027744825.2. NCBI lineage: Eukaryota > Metazoa > Chordata > Actinopteri > Syngnathiformes > Callionymidae > Synchiropus > Synchiropus splendidus. The sequence continues at coordinate 6,364,119 of NC_071339.1, forward strand.
GTGCTTCTCCCACCTACTCAAACCAATCGCTCTTTACGCGCCGCAGTTGTTGCAATGTCAAAAATGATTTGGAGGGGCCAAGATTCAACACCTTGTCTCATTGGTTCATTTGCTCACTGCTTCTGTGGGTAGGGCATGTGGTGGAGCTGTCACCAGGCCTCCAGCTCAAACCCTACTGTACGAGGTGAAGGGGCATTTACTTTGGCTTGGGAATTAGAGACTCTTCTCCACTAACATTGGAGCAGGTGGAAAGGAATAGAACAGCCATGTACAATCCAACTATAGACCAGTGTTGAATGAGTTTGCCATCACATGTTGAGAGGAGGATGAGAGGGCTGTGTGTATATCTGGCTGTTTCCATGGCGATGTAAATGGCACAGCACTTGACAGCACCATCTCTCTCCCTCTCTCTCCATCTCCACTCAGGCCTGACCTGCGGCTCCACAACAACCACAACTGTCAAATATGATTTACTGATTTAAAAAATAAATAAACAATTAATCCCGCAGTCATTATCAGGCCTTTGCAAGGTTCCACCGTTCCTTGCCTGCAGTCGATCACCCCCTCCAGCAGAGCTAAACATAGCCCTTTCATACCAATGCAAGCCATCAATGAAAATAAAGAAAGAGAAAAAATACATTTAAAAATGTACTGTTTGGAGGGTGAGACAAAACAAGGATAACAAAAAATACAAAGATTATATAATTTGTATAATAAAAATATAATACAAATGAAGTACATAAAATGTTAATTATAATAAAACAGTTGAATTGAAAATGTATAAAATAAATGAGATTTTTAAGAAATAAAAGGGACTTTGGCGTTAATTCATCTTGGAACTTGAAGTCTGGATCACAAAAACTTACAATAATTTACAATCTCTAATACAAATAATGATTACGAAATAAGATTTTAAAAGAATAGGTAAAGCAATACATAATGGAAAAACAGTAACTGATTTAAAGAAGTGTATAAGTGTATGATGCCTGATGATGATTTTGGAAAGACAATACAAATGTTTATTTAAAAAAAAAAAAAAAAAAGGTAAAACACTGAAGCTACATGCATACATTTTTAATCTGGTCGAATTATAAAGATGACTGTGAAGCGGGAATATTAATATTGAAGTTGATATGAGACATGAATGGGGGAAAAAACGAAAGGTAAAGCACTGACAGGGCACATACCTATATACCTATATATACCTACTGTATTAAGTTTATAAAAATAAAAAATAATTAAAAAAAAACAGCATGCAGTCGAATCAATATTAGTAAAAAGTAAATAAAAATAAAAACTTGCAACTCCCTCTTGCAACTCACAAAAATAAGAGAAAGAAAGACGGAAAATTGAACAAATAAAACTGAAAAATATAAATAACATTAGGATTGTGAATATCGGTCAGAATATGGTAAACAAAATAAAATGTGAAAAAAGGCAAGTGTAGCTGTCAAATGATCACAACAAGGCAGTTTCTTGGTAGAGATGCAGCCCTCTACTTAGTCATAATTTAGATCAGTGTTTTTATACTCTGTCCTCACAGTAACTGGACAATTACGTGGTGATTTGTCCGGCCAAGTGTCGTCACGATGGCCTGGTCTGAACTAGCATAAATAACAAGGTATAAGGCGGGCGGAGGTGCATTCATCTGCCTTTGTCGCACGGTAATTCATCAAACTGTGCCGTGAAGATAAACACTTTTGGCAGAATTGGAGTAAGCTTTGAATCTTCACATCCTGCCCTTCCCCGGTTATTTTAGGAGCTTGTGCGACTCTCCTGAATATTTTTAAATCTCATGCAACATCGAGACAAAACAATGAACAATTGCTTGCTTGTCCAGTGATAGGCAACAGCAATAAGTATCATTTTCATGTGGACTTTCATTTGACAAGACAAAAAAAAAAGAAAGAAAGAAAGAGGCAAAGCCTTGTGCCTCGCCGGGACGTCCCTTGGTCTCACTGACTTCAGGACCCCAGAGAGCTGCACAGCAGGCCTGTGAGAGCATGACATCATTCTGCACCAACTATAATAACAAGAGGACACGGTGAAGGACAGTGTCATTACAACTTTGTCTTGCACTTGAATAGTAATGATTGTGTAATGACCAAATACATATGATGAGATCATTTTTAAAATAAAATATTATAAAATATATTAGCCATGACTCACAAACATAGCACATGGATGTTGTTTTAGTTAACAGAAGCAAACAGACGAGAAGGTTTGCACTTCAGATAATTGAATATTGTAATTGAAACAACATTTTCCCAAGTTCATCAGAGACTGATTAGAATGGCATTTCCAAATTGACACACGCCTTGCAAAGTGTCGACGTTGATTGAACAAAATCATGCCTCCGACATCAGTGAGCATAGTTGAATGCTTAAAGAGCTTTGTTGTATTTTCACCAACAGTACAGGTCAGAATACTAAACACATCATGGGTGTAACTGAATGCGATATAATACCCATAAAAGGCAAGATGACAACAGATGTAGCCCCAGCTGAGGGTGTGGCTTGTATCAAGCTATTGTTTTGTCTTGCTCTCAAATTAGCTGTGTTTGAAAAACCTCTTAGTGGTCACAGTTAATCTGACCATTAAAGAACAAGTAACTCTTTCCTGCCAGAAAACCAACTATCACATTCAGGCTAACGTACAGTATGACAAGCTTAGCTGTCAACTAATCTGACATTTCGGGGGCCTAATGCCGGGTGTTTCCGATTTCAGACAGATCAGGCAGATGAGCAGTAATCCACTAGCCTTACGATATATGAGGTTAATGTAGCATGGATTAGCGTCACCCCAATCCTTGTTCAGTCCTTTTTGATGTAAGTCAGGAAGTGAGCAACAATATGATCAAGACTCTTTTTTTTATTTTTGTCAGATGCCAGATGGAACACACTGTTCCCCTCACCTGTTTTGTACAGTACGTCTTGTTTCGTGTCGTCGTGTTTTCTTCCACTTTATTGGTATTACATGATCTGGCAAGACAATCCAGGGTTTAGTGGGCGACAATTGCGGGACACCCTGGACAGGTTCCCAGTCCATCCTTGGGAATATCCTGCAGAGTAGACAACTACTGAACGGTGCAAGTTGTCCCATGAAGACTAGGATTTGAGGCCACAAATGTTTGACTTGAGGCCCAGTTGTTGAAGTGTTTGAAGTAGGGTGTAAGAAAATATTGATTCACTCAAATATCACTGTAGTGCTGTATTAATATTTTCAGCACACTACATCAATATTTACTTTACTTTCTGATGTGTTTTTGAGTTGTATTAAGGCTTACGGACACTAGTGGTGGGCAGACGTGGTCTCATGAAACAATAATACAGGGTTGATGAAACAGTGTCCTAACTTTCAGATGCCACTAGATGGCGCTGTTGGTTTAGAAATGCTGAGATGTTTCATTGAATTTGCATTTTACCGCAGACAGTTCCATCTGGTGGTCTCTGAAAATCAGTACACTGAGTATTGAAACCTCATCTACCCTTCAGTACTGTGTCATGAAACACCTTTCCTCCTTCAGCACCTTGGAATAGACAAAGAACTCTTGCGAGTGGTCCAGCCTGGTTCGGAATGTCAGAGATAGCTAGCCACTTCGGTGGTTGAGGGCTTGACCAGCACCTCGGCAAAAACAAGAGTACTGTTGTTTTTAAGACATGCCATGCCAGAGTCCAGTACTCACAGAGCACAAGAAACCAACTATCTCGGTGCTGCACCAATGTGGCATCACAGTTAACAGCTAACAGAGAACGAGGGGACGCTGCTGAGACAGTTATAGTACTGTTAGCTTTCTATATTATGTGTTTTTGTCCCTGTAAATAATAGCTCTTGTTGACAAGTATTACAATATAATGCCGTATTTACAGTACTGCAGCATATCGTACAGCATCGTTTTGAGTATTGTATCACCATGTATGGTTGAAGATGTTGCTTGAAGGTTCAGAGGATAAATGTGTTTGGGACAGGGTTACATTTCCCAATCCTTCTCATAATGACCCATCAAAAAAAACACCCACGCCCTGAATGTATAATGTGATCTGCAGACCAGTTTTGGACCACCACCCCCTCCCCCACAACCAACACCCACATAAGCAACGTACACTAATATCTGGGCCACAAACAACAACCCCGTCACTTACAGTAGCATCTCCACTACACAGCTCCGAATTACTTCCCTGAACTGAAGCGGCGAGGAGGTACATGAAAGAGATACATTTCTGGTATTTATTTCCGCAGCCAACGCACATTTTTCCCTGGAAATATACTCTACACTTGAATGCATTTGAATGTGAGAAACTAGGCAGCCTTCACCTTTTAGTTTCCAGTGTTTTCCATCTGAAATACTTGAGTCCAGAGGTGTATTTTAAGAAACAGATCAAGATTTTCCAGGCAGAGTGTAATCTACCCGATGACTGAGCTTGGCACATAAAGAAGGCACTTGACTTAAGCCGTTTGCCGTTTACACATTAAGGATCTTTTATGAATGTTTCATGTGCTGACCTAATTCCTTTCAGAGCTGAGTAAAAGCAATATGTTGCACATGAGAACACGGCTGCACACGCGGTCACATCCGCGTCACATCCCACAAACACACTAACGCTAGCCAGATGGCTAATATAGTTCAATAGACCTCGCAGGAAAATGCGTCTGACCGATAACAGCGAACGTTTCATCACCAGATGAAGAAATCCTGCTTCTTTTTGCCAGTTATAAATAAAACATGCCCTCGGGTAGACATGCAGGGATCACTTGGACTGCTCGGCGAAAATAATGATGAGGAGTGGGAGGAGGGGCGAAGGCAGCAGCAGGAATCAGGCTTTTGGAACTGAGGGTCTGAACATCTGTATAGCTCTTTAGAATTAAAACTAATCTGCACCCAGACGCACGTGTAGTCGACTTTTAAAGGGTTTCATCACACTCTTCTTCCTGAGACGCTGCCACATGCCTTAAAACGTAAATGAAGAAGCAAGTAAAATGCTCAAGATTATTGTATGTTGACTCTATTGACTGAGCTACACCATTGAAAATGAACATAATCGATATCATATATTTATCTTTGAGTCAGGTTCTTAGTATTCCTGTCTTTAACACCGGGATCCATACGGAGGAAAATCCATAACAAGCTATGTCGTGACTACATCTCGATATGAGTCATAACAGAAGCTGCGCATTTTCTTTTTCTCCGCACCTCAGTCTGTATGTTTTTAAAGTTTAGACAAATGTTCAGTTTCGTTTGACACCATTACTGGACACTCAGTTGAACCTGTGATGGAGTTGGAGCCCCTGCCTGTTGCAGAAGTGCAGTTGTCTGGCTCCAGAGCAACCTTGAAACAGCCTCTCCAGAGGAATCCCGCTTGCTAATTGTTGTGCAGCTCACGTTTTAAAGCAGTGTCTCCCCCAAAGTCTGTTTTGTTGCTGGGACTCTGCTGCACACGGTCAGCGCTGCAGCTGAAGCTGAATGACTCAGCATTGGAGTTATGTACAGAAAATTACCGCATCATTTTCTCCCACATTGCAGTAAAAGCTGATGCCACACATCTCTCCAGGCTTAACCTGAAAAACGTTAGAAAGAACTCAGTGAAGCCTGTGTTATTTATTTGAAATAAATCTGTACTTGAGGAAGTGATTGTGTTTTGCGTACAGTAGAGGAAAAATTGTGAGCAATGTGATCTGCTATTTGCGAGGCTGACTTGTGGGACTCCATCAGAACTAACATAACAGAAATTAGCATCGTAGAGAGGCTTGTGGACAAGCTTGCAGACACATGATGAGGTAAGATTCGAGATGTCAGAGATGGAGACACCAGGAAAAAGTAGAAGAGGAAGACAACCAATGAGGATTCAGGACTAGGGAGGATGGTAACAGCAGGATACGGTGCAGGAGGCTGCCCCAAGAGAAAAAAAAAAAGTTGAATTTCTCTGACGTTTTTGTATGACAATGGTGGATCTTGTTGCAGAAGTTGTTTCCCTGCAACACAGCCCTGGATGCATTTGCAACAATATGGATTGTCAGTCTAGGGGCTCTTTTTTTGCTGAAGGTATAACTCGTTTTCTTCTGCAGTCATGAAACAGTCTTGTAACTTTGCCGATTGTCAATGTACATTCAAGTGATATTGTTATTTATTTACATTACGAGAATTATTGTTGGTATTGTTGGAACAGGGTCCTGTAAAAAAGACCACAAATGCCTGGTCTAAAAGGTCTTTTGACCAGATATTTTGTCATCTGGTCGATCAGATGTGGTAATAATTGCAGTGTTTTTTTTAAGACATTAACATCAATAATATTTGAGCGATTTGGTGGTTTTTGAAGAATAATAAAAGGAGCTTTCAAGGTAAAACTTAAATGTCATACATTGGCATTCACTTGTACAGTTTCTGAACATCTGACGCTGGACAAAGAGGAGGGGCTCCCAGGCTAAAATTGGGCCACAAAACTGTATCCTGAGTGCCACAAATGGCCTGAAGGCCACAAGTTTGAGATATAGATTGATTTTGAACATGCTTTCCTTCACCCCAACCACCATCTTTCTTATACATGAAGCACTGCCCTCAGCATGGGGATATGTCGCAGATTCTAAAGTCTAAAACGTCGACATGCAAGACTGAAGGATGCCTTTGACGCCAGTTGAAAGACGCAAAAGTCCCCTTTCCCAGCATCAATATTTCACACCATGGGAGTGAGGATTATTATTATTATTATTTATTTATTTATTTTTCTCCGGTTTCCTCCCACAACCCAAAGACATGTTCACTAGGTTAATTGGACACTCTGACAGTGACCCCAGGTGCATGCGTGTGTGTGTGTGTGAATGGTGTGAGTATGTGTGCCCTGCAATGGACTTGCGACCTGTCCAGGGTGTATTCCCGCCTCTCGCTTATTGACTGCTGGGAGAGGCTCCAGCGACTCCCCGCAACCCTGAACAGGACTAAGCACTGGTGAATTGACTATGTATGTATTATCATCATTATTAATAATAAGACATTCAAGCCATCGGGGGATTATGGCGATTATCGTTTTCCTTGTGAAAGCATGGGTATTTTAGACCCCTACTCAACTAAACTTGCATCGCAGGTTGTGAGTAAAGCAGGTTCAAATCCAACTTGAGTTGGATTGCTCTGGGCTTCCTCGCTGTTTCAAGCTGCAGAGCATCTGTGGCGCACACAAGCAGATGTGAACATGTGTATTCCCACAGCACACACCACAAACCTACATTCGTTTCTTATCTGACGGAATGAGTTGCATTTCAAAGACGGCCGTTGAATCAGTGACCTTTCTTGTGTACTGTTGTTCAACGTATGACCCTATGGTACTTAGTTCATTGAAGTGAGACATTTAATTAAAGCAACATTTGCATACAGAGGCTGTAATAGTTGAGATTTATCCCTCAGAAATGTCTTTAAGGTCACCGGCCATGTGAGAGCGATGAGCTGTGACAGGCGCGGCAGGAAGTTGCAGGAGGCGGGAGCACGACTCGTTGGGAGGTCGCTGAACTCATGTTGGCCGATGGACTTTAAGGATATAGTTCCTCGTAAATATTCAATCCATCGCAACTAAATGTAAACACATACAAGAAAATATATGAAAGACAAAACACTTGGATTTACACATCGTCTGGACAGTGGGTCGATGACCAACGGTTGGTGGGGTTTTGTCTGTCTCTCAGTGAAGACTCTTCAGTGACAAGTGCTTCTTCTTCTGCGCTGTCTTTCATTCATCTATTGTCACTTGGTCTTTTCTTTATTTTGAGCCTAGTTTATGAACAACGAGCCATTCATGTGGGCAGTTTTCCCGACGACCTTCTGTGCTCTGCGATATTAATGAGCGCTTGTAAATATTGAACAGAGACTCGCGTTCAAGCCTGCAGCTGTGCCGACACTCCTTTCACTGACTCGTGTGTCCCTGAGGAGAGACTGTGCTGTTGACTTTTATCATCTCTGACATGCTCCGTCCTTCCTGCTATCAATGTTTTAGTGGCCACGAGAAGATCGATCCAAAACCACAAAAGTTTTGTTTACACTGCAAGTGATGTTATCTGAATAATTGATAGTAAGTCCTCTACAAACGGTGACAGTGTATGAATCTGATTCAGTTTGTGGCGACACCAACACTATGTTTCATTGTGTCAGTAATGTAAAGATGCACTTTTAACACAAGTATTTATTTCCTTTTACAAACTTACATTGTCTGTAATGTGTCAGTAACTATGGCATTTTATTCTTATTTATTTCTTAAGGGCAAGTGTAGAAATGTCCCTGCTCCCATCAAGCAATAGTTTGATGATTTTTATACATCTTCAAATACATTTCAATGGTACATTGGTACCTCGGTTCTCGACCACAATCCGTTCCAGGCGGCCGTCCGAGAAGCAAATTGTTCGAAACCTGAATCGATTTTCCCATTACAATGAATGGAAAAAGAACTAATGCGTTCCAAGCCTTAAAATAGTCTTTTGTAGGAGTGAATGTAGAGTGTCTGCTGCAGGTGCGCTGTTCCTCTATGTGTGTGGCCGCTGCATGTGGGAGGGGTTGCCGAGTGAGTGACGTCTCTCCAGAAGTGAAGAGGTGCCCGGTGCGTGTCCAGCTCTGAATGTGCGCTTCTGTGCAGTTTGGCTGTGACAAAGTCATAAACCAAGTCACGCTCTGTCCCAGACTCGCCTCATCACTGTCCCAGCTCCAGCCCACAACAGGACATCAAACCCTGGAGTGGAGGTGTGGAGAGCGAGCACCTCCCCTGTGACACTCTACCACGGTCCAGTGCGGAGACAGGAAAGGTTTTAGACCTCAGTATGAAGAAAAAACAGTCAGTAAATGGAGCTAACGGGACACGTCTGCATACAGAGGCTGCGTTATACACAATAACAAAGAGCGTCGTGGGTCAGCTGATCGGTCCACGCACGTTATGTTTCTTCCGGCTTTTTTCAGGGCGTTCGAGTTCTGGATTTTCGTTCGAAATCCGAAGCAAAAAAATCTCAAAATATTTGTTCGAAGTCCAAGACGTTCGAAAACCGAGGTACCACTGTACTTTCAATTTGCCTTTATCAATGATGTATAATATGATTTATTCAGTATAAATTGGAAAGATATACTTGAAATATCTCTTGTGCCTTCAAGATATTTGACAAACAAGTGTTTTTTGTTTTTTTGCGAACCCTTCGGACACCACAGTCCAAAGAGGGGGTACTTTATTAATGGTCCATTGATCAGTGAGTCTATGGCCAGTATTAACATGTGAAAATGTTAGATATTATTAGCAATTTCTATTGAGTGACACGTTCACTTGCTAGAGACGTTCATGTTCAGTAGACAGTGTAGATGTGATTATAGAAACATAAAATATTTTTGCATTATCCAGGTCTGCATTGTTTTTCTGTCCTTTGAAACTTCAATTAAAGTAGTGCTTCTGATACGGTGTCAGAAACGACGTATGACTAGCGTTCTACTTTACCTCTTGACAGCCTGAAATGTATATATACAATAAGAGTTGTTGTATTAAATCTGCCACCGGCACATATAAGTTCGCGGGTGTGTATCATTTATGTTGCCCTCCTCTTCCGCCGGGAGGGGCGGGAACGCTTGGTTCATCATCCTCGTAGCCAGCGAAGGATGTAATCCGCCCGCCTCCATTCTCACTCCAGTCGCTACTATCGCCGCTTAAAGAGCTCTTTAAAATATTTTTTTTTAACCGTATTTGGCTTGTTTTCTGCCACATTTTGGGAATATATCACACTTCTGACCCGGGCTGCATGAAGTGAGCAGCGAGTTTACGAGGGACCCAGCCGTATAAAATCCACAAAACAAGTAAGTTTGCGCTAGAAAATGACTTTAACTGACATAGTTTGATGTTGACAAGAGGTATGTTTGAGTGTTTTCTCGTGTGAACTCGTCATAAATGTGTGTCAAAGGAGTCCTGACTTGAACTATTTAAAGTAAATAACGCTGTTGTTTAGTCATATCAAATACTTAAAAACTACTTCAAATAATTTCTGGTGTTATTTTATTATTATTATTATTATTGTAAAAATAATTAGACTTTTGTTTGTTGTTTGACTTTTCACTTTCCTCTAACGTTGATAACATGTTTCAGCCATTTCACTTCGAATTTCACCGACGCATTTGCATAGCAACACATTCTTGCTGAAATAAATATTTCATTCTAACTTGCAAATTAAAAATACAGTGGCTGTGTCACTTGCATTACGCATCATTACACACCGGCCGCCCATTGGCTGCATCCCTCCATCCTTCTCCCGTCCGCCCAGCAACTCCCTATTTCTCATGCCGTGGTGATTCTCTGCAGCATCCAGCGTGGTTACCATGGCAACGGCAGCCCTGACCCTCAGCGCCACAGTTACTTACCGCACGCTTGACCTGAATTCTTCACAACATCCTTCGCATGCAGTCGTTCCACTGGCTGCTGACCTGCTGGGGGTTGTGGACAGAGCTGGATTCACACACTGATATTACACATTTATTCAGACTTAGAACCACAAAGTATTATTTACCTAATGCCAATGCAAAATATAACATACGTTTTATAATTTATAAAGGTTTATATTATGAAAACAGTGCTGTTAATTAATGTTATTTATGATTTCATATAGTTTTGGAGGCAGGTATATCATGTTTCTAATCCAAAAATGTATTTTTACTCAAAATTAGCTTCCATTCTGACTTATCTCTGCGTTCTAGTGATCTGTCCAGGGTGTCCACAGCCCAAATACAGTATACAGGGTCCGGCCGTAACATAGTGCAACCAGGGAAAGGGCAAATGGAAAGGAATATGAATTTACTTCTGCACTATTTGTTGTGATCATTGACTCTCAAAATTAGAGGTTGACCTTCTCGCCACACTCTATAGCCTTATAACAAGGAGGCAAAGAACGCCACAGCACTGTTGGTCACACAGTCCAACCCACAGATACAGAAACTTTTCCACTGGGGACTTATAAAATGGTGCTTCTGTGGGCAGATGAATCAGCCCGAATAATCTCCAGCTCCCACCAGTGTGTGAAAAACCTCTGTGAACTTCTCCATGCTGAACAGTTGCTGACATAGCCGCCTGTGTCTGTGCTGGAGATCAGTGTAAATATAGAACCTGCTTGGAAAGGAACAGTGTGCGATGTTTATTTCCCAGCTCGGGGAACGTGGGTTCAGAATCAGCTTGTCAGTTTGTGTTTAGCTGATAAATACTGTTTTATTTATCAGATACTGCAAACAGCCACATTTACTTGTCATTCCAAATCACCGTCTCAATTAATGAATCAGCACAAGAACACAGAGGGAAGACAGTTTCCTCGGTGCTACATGAAATTAACAAACATACGAAGCTATGCTTTGTCAAAAAGGCGTCCATGAAAAAGGAAATGCTGTTCTCATTCTGTGTACACTAAAAAAGTCAATAAAACTCCATTTCCCCTTATGATGCGGATGCTAGGTCGCCATTACTGGGTGAAACAATGGCGCCACCTAGTGTCCTAACCGGAGGTACCAACTCTGTAAGCAAACGGGAGGAAGTCGCAAGTAATATCAACGAAGATTTGAAGTGTTTGTCAACAGGTTTGTGTCAATTACCGGAGTTAGCTTTATTCAAGTCACGTCGTTTTGGAAGCAATGAGGCAACGCGAGGACCACAGGTCAAGTCCGGGTCCAAGGTTCTCATGAATGGCCCATCTCCACATTTGTTAGTGTGCTCCACATTTTTACACCCAAAATGAAGTGTACATTTGGTTCGTCTGCTGTCAGCCTTCTTCGTTAAACAGCCTTCCTAAAGAATGTATGTTCTTCACAGTACTTGCGTCAGACATCATGAAAGGCATACATCCTCTGGTGCAACTGTTCTCTTCAGCAGATAATGTCAGTTTAAAGGCTGTGGAGGGACTATTTCCACGAGCGCTCCCCGAGCCACCCACAGCTCAGCTGTGGGCTCCCTGAGGTGTTTGCTTGTTGTCAGAGCCAGACTGTGGAGGAGTATCTATTTATGTCCTCTCTCTGAGGAGCCTCTCCTCATTCTCCTTCTCCTTGTGTCAGCTGCTATGTTGATCACGGTCATCTAGTCGTAGACTTAACACCACTCCACAGCCTTAGTCTTCAGTGTGGTGAGTTTGAGGGGTCCAAAAGAGAGAAGATTTCACTGAATAAGATGACGCTGATATGAAAATGTCAGACGACATTAATGTTTATATGTCTGCAGGTACATTTAGGTCATCCTATCATCCATTTTTCTGCGTCCTCTTATGACACATGAGATGTTTCCACAAAGCTTACGGATACAGGCCAAACGGAGCAGTGCCACCGGAAACCATAGGGGGCAGTGTTGCTGTTACTCCCCGATAAGCAGCTCTTATGAGACACAAAGAACACATAACAATGGCGGAAATTCTCCGTCCTCCAGTCGCGATATATTTAACAGCCTCACCAACCACCGCCTCCCACAACGCTGTCTTTGTTTTCCTCTTTTGTGCAAGAGGTATACGATCAATACGTCTTCCACAGTCGCCATGTTGGTTTGGGAGTTTCTTGTCGTCATAAACATTTGACTCCGAACTGCTCCCCCTGTTGGATGTATAGGTGAACAGCAATATCAACGTAAAGACCGGATGAAGCATGTGATCAGTGACGGTAATGTTTGAAACAGATGATAAATTGGCTTTGTCACATATAATGTATTCATTGAAGCGAAAATAAATTCATAGATTCAAGATTCACCAATCTGTCAACAGATTGTGTTGCGGCCTGGAAATACTCCTGATCTTAATCTGATCAGAAATGAATTGATAATGGACAGAGATTGAGTCACTGCAGTGTCCAAGTACATCTGCAAATAGCATTACCGTTTATCCAAGTGTCGTGTTGGTCATTTCTTTAAATTGAAGTCCAAATTCGTATGCTTAGTACTGACTAGCAGAGCAGGTCCGACATTTCTGCGAGGCCACATCTATTTTGAAAGCTGATGATTTAGCTAGCAATGAAGGTTAGCTGACACGGAACATGATGTCTTGTGTCGAGATGAGTAAACAAGCGGCTGTTACGGATGTAAGGAGAGAGTTAAATCCCTGTCAGAACTCTCTGCCTTCCCCTCCAAATAAAGTCACATTTCATTCGGTCCACATTGGTCGTCCAAGAGGTGTTTTTTGATGTGTTCCGTTGTGCGTGTGTTTGACGGCGGAAAGATCTGGCTGCCCTCAAACCATGTGAGTCACACAGAAACAATGCAATTCTCTGTCTTCCTCGCTGCTCGCTTTTTCTCTGAATTTAGGCTGAAAGCATTTGAAGGCACTGACCCACATGCGCCATACTAATCGTGGTGCTTCCTGAGAGTGAATGTTTTTCCGATTGCACTGCCGGGATCTGTCTGTATGTCATCTTTTTTTGTCGTGCGTCATTTGAATTTCTGCGTGTTTCCTTGTAGACATGATGGACCAGCAGAGGGCGCTGCACTCAGGTTGCCTGGTCTCGGGAGTTCGCACGCCACCCGTCAGACGAAACAGCAAGTTGGCCAGTCTGGGGCGGATTTTTAAACCGTGGAAATGGCGGAAAAAGAAAAACGAAAAATTAAAGCCCTCAACAAGTAAGTTTGATTCAGTGATCCAGACCTTTCACTGGCTGACCATTCAATTGATGACTGATCTGTCGTCCAGTGGTGGACAAGGCCGCTTTACGGCCGAAAGGAGACGACACCGTCAAGAGGAAGCCACGCGAGATGGAAGCAGGTGCGGAGTTCAGCTAGCCACTTCACCTACTGCTTCATAAGGCACTGACTTGCTATCACTTTGCATGCAGAGTTAGACCTGGCCTGTGGGAGCAACGGCCAAGTGCCAGACACACCAACCCATTCGGATGGTGAGGATAAGGATGAGGAGCCCATCGCGCCTCTGGCCAGCGCCACTGAAGACCTAAGCAGTGATGTGGATGCCTCGACAGGTACAGTACTCAATCTCTGATTTTGTATATTGCTGGTCAAAACCAAGTGTATCTGGTGTTTAAATCTGAGAAGTCACTTCAAAATTGTTTGCATGGGATCGGAATTTGAAATAGAATTAAAACTAGCATCTCTGCTTTGCTGGAAATATCTTAATTTCCATCATCATCTTGAACTAGTGACAGTTTAGTGTCTCTTTAAAATGGTAAACATGGCGAAGATGTTTACTCGCTGCTGATATAGGTATCACATATGCCAGTGACTGGGCTGGTTTTCTCTTCAAAACCCATGCGTTATTGAGAGCATAACATTATCAGATCGATGAAGACGCTGAAACAGGTTTAATCAACCAAACTGCATTTCTAGACTTCATTATTTGACCTTGAAATTCTGTGTCGAGAACTTGACGATGCCACAGTTTAGCCACTAGAGGGAGACAAACAATAATATACGAAATAAAAAGACGCTCTTGTTAGTCCGTGTTGACTCAATTTACATTGTATTTTAAATATGTGTGTATACTGTTTTGATATGTACTGCCATGTGATTGTTACTGTGTGGCTTTTTCTCTGTGTTAATATTCAAATTTCTATGTGTTCAGCACAAGATATGTCAGAGGACTTGAAAGTGGTAGGAGAGCCTGTGCAAAGTGAGGATGGGGAGTCCAACTGCCCCTCACTGAGCATGTCCTGCGACAAGCACACGGTGGAGACTGTTGAGATCAATCAGGAGGTCGCGGTTGCCAAGTCCCACAGGCGAGCTAGCACACCCCCTCCACCCATCAAGCTTCTCACTCGGCTAGGCAGTCTTGACGGTAAGACCAGAGCAGCTGTAAACAAAACCTCTGGAGGTTTGCGACACGTGCCTCTCGCTGCTGTCCAAGCAGGTCCTCCTCGTGTGCCAGTGAAAAAATCCCCTGCCACATTACCCAGGAACTTCACTCTGCCCAAAGAACCCCACGGATCCCTTCTGAGAGCCCGCATCTCCACACCCACGGCCTCGCCTCATCTTGGGGTGCTGCACTCTCAGCTGCCCCCTAGCTGCATCATCGAGGAACTGCACAGAGCACTGGCCACCAAACACAGACAAGAAAGGTAAGAGCACTACTGAACATCAATCATCAATAAAGTCAAACATAATCATGAAGGTGAGAGAAATGCAAAACTATGAAGAGATGCTACCTCTTGAGTAAAAAAAGATCACACGTTAAATATACAGTGGTACCTCGGTTCTCGATCACAATCCGTTCCAGACGGCCGTTCGAGAAGCGATTTGTTCGAAATCGGAATCGATTTTTCCCATTACAATGAATGGAAAAAGAAATTATGTGTTCCAAGCCTTAAAATAGTCTTTTGTAGAAGTGAATGTAGAGTGTCTGCTGCAGGTGGCTGTTCCTCTATGTGTGTGGCCGCTGCATGTGGGAGGGGTTGCCGAGTGAGTGAGGTCTCTCCAGAAGTGAAGAGGTGCCCGGTGCGTGTCCAGCTCTGAATGTGCGCTTCTGTGCAGTTTGGCTGTGACAAAGTCATAAACCAAGTCACGCTCTGTCCCAGACTCGCCTCATCCCTGTCCCAGCTCCAGCCCACAACAGGACATCAAACCCTGGAGTGAGCGCTCCAGCCTCGGAGGTGTGGAGAGCGAGCACCTCCCCTGTGACACTCTACCACGGTCCAGTGCGGAGACAGGAAAGGTTTTACACCTCAATATGAAGAAAAAACAGTCAGTAAATGTAGCTAACAGGAGACGTCTGCATAAAGAGGCTGCGTTATACACAATAACAAAGCGGGTTGTGGGTCAGCTGATCGGTCCGCGCACATTATGTTTCTTCCGGCTTTTTTGGGTTCTGGATTTTCGTTCGAAATCTGAAGCAAAAAAATCTCTAAATTTTTGTTCGAACTCCGATTTGTTCGAAGTCCGGGACGTTCGAAAACCGAGGTACCAGTGTATACTGTATGTAAATGAAGTCATTGACATTCAACTTATGTCTGTGTTCTTTATCTCAATGGCTCATTTCAAACACCCCTATCTAACTGTCAGAGGTTCAAAACAGTGGCATGTGTGACCTCAGTTTTCAGATGAAAGATGCACGCTCATCTCCAAAACGCCGGCTTGACGGCCGTCTCTCTCGCACGTCCAGCACGGAGAAGGAGCCAGCCAGCGAGTCCGAGAACAAAAAGAATTCAGATGAGAACAAAGAGAACTGGCGCCTGGACGAGTACTTGAGTGACCCAGAGCGGTGGAACAACTCAGTGATCTCTGGTACGCGCCACACTGTTCTCCATCTGATCCGCCTCTCACTGTTCACAGTAGTAAATAAAAGCAGCCTAATCTCTGCTGATATTTTGTTACATTTAGAGATTTATTGTGGTGGCCGGGAGTGTTAGGGACTGCAGACATCTGCCTGTGGCCTAATTCTCTGCTGCTCATGTGGGTCAGTGGTGAGCAGCAGTCGGAGAATATGTAGGGAGGGCAGATGTGACAGATGTGCAAGCCATCCGCACGTTTCTGCCCCAGAGTTCATCATCTCAATCGAAAGATTAGACCCGTATCAAAGCCATTGTTGTGTTGTACTCCTCAGTTTATTAGCCAGACCTCTGTGTGGATATTATGGATTAAATAGTACATATACATTGCACCGTAGCCCATATCAAAGTCCCTTTAATTCTTTGCTCAAATCTAAGCGTTCACTGATCCGCTGCCATGACGTGCTGCCAATGGTATATAACTTAAACCTCTTTTGACCCACGCTTACAGACAGGTTTTTAAATAGTGTACCATCTTTGTCGTCTTCTACATTGTGATGCACTATATAATATCATTTTTATCATTATTATTTATTTTTGCATGATGAAAAAGTGCTATTTTTTCTCTTCTTGTTACCATCATCATGGGTCGGAATCGTAAAGAATGCATGACGTAAAGCCTATTTCACTTAAGCCACAAAACCAAAGTCGCTCAAGAATGCATTAAAATTGAAGTGTACAGAACAACCAGCCCAGTCAGAACGCTTTGCTCATTAACCTTGACCTCACTTCCACTGCCACATTTTCAAACCGTTAAATAATATTATTGCTTGCCATGTCAATTTTATAACCTCAAAAGGTACGTTGCAAGAGCAGGCTGCTCACAGTGAAGACGATCTGATCTGTTTTGAATCTTCCCAAGACTTGAGTACTTGGCTCTGTTTATTTGTGTTTGTCACACAATTGATGTAACATTCAATAGCAGCAAGTGAGCAGATGTGCATTTGCCAACAACAGGGACGCTGCCGCGCAGGATGAGGAAGGAGCTGCTGGCCGTGAAGCTGCGCAACCGGCCGAGCAAGCAGGAGCTGGAGGACCGCAACATCTTCCCAGTGCGTAGCGATCAGGAACGGCAGGAAATACGACAGCAGATCGAGATGAAGCTGGCCAAGTAAGCTGCTTTGTTAAATCTGCTGACTTTCAGACCAACAGCCTTTTCATCCCTTCACTTATAGCAAAACTTCAGAATTGTTGCAGTAAATACAGGAGTACTGGTACTTGGTAGGAAACTGTGGAACAAAAGAATAACTGATAAGAACTGAAAGTAGAGCGAGTTTTAACACAATTTGTAGCGGGATAAAAAAAACATTAGAATTAATCTAGTTACAGACGTGTGGTTGGTTTTAGTGGTAGTTCTATGGTTATGCGAGCCAGGAGAGCCGACTTGTGGGCAGTACAAGTACTAAGAAGTAATAGTAGATCCATGGATATATATAGAGAGAGACGTTACTACAACTATTTTCTTCAATGTACTACGTACTTTGTTTTTAGTCTTTGGTAAATTCCCAAATTCATTGGTAGTTTTCTTCTTTTCAAATTATAATTTTATTTATTTGAAGGTTTTGTCTTGTTACTCACACATTAGCCTTTTTTAAATGAAGCAGTACAAAGGGGTTTTCCCTGACATGATGAATATTAGAATCGGCAGTAACATCACAGGGAATAATGCTAGTAAAGTATGTTGCATCAGCGGCAGATGCAACTGTAGAAAATGCACTAATGTACTAACGTGCTACAGCGGTTTAAGTAGCAACTGCCCCAAAAGAAGCAGTAGTGGTTGTAGTAGTAGGAGTAGTTTTGTTTTTGCTGTTAAAGACGAAGTAGTATTTGCAATAGTGGTGTAAGTGCAAGCAGTGGTATGGTAGAAGGTGAAGACGTATTTAGCAAGAGCAGCAAGAGAGTACAAATATTGAACATAAGACCAGAAGTATGAGCCGCAGTAGTGGAATTAGTAAGTGCCAGCAGAAGTTGTACATAAGTGTAGCTATAGCACAATTTGTTACAGTATTAATACTAGAAGAGTATAGAGAAAAAGTGCTGTGCGGGAGTATTGGGCTTTCTATCAACCTGTGAAGTAACTCAGTTGCTCGCATTAACGCGGCGAGTGATCCTAACGTCTTGTTTTAAAAAAAGTTCTTCTGGGATCATTTGGTAGATTACGGTGTGAAAGACATGAGGGGAATGCGGCAAATCTCAGTTAATCCAGTTATGTAAACCACAACATGTTGGAGTTATTAAAAGAGATTAACCATCAAATGAGCGCTGTAATTTCTCAAATCCCACCGAGGGACGGACCGGAAAGGTTGCGGCAGGTTGCAGAGGGGAGGCGGAACAGTGCTTGCTCAAATATTGATGCATGAAATACAGTGGCTGCGGAGTGGATTTGGTCGTGTTCTGGCCTTCGGTTTCGCTAAAGGGATCTGAGAGCTGCCATTTTGGGGTTGACCAGCTTTTCCGCTATCAGTTCAGGCTTTGCCCGAGATTACTTTCTTAATGAGGCACAGTCTGAATTTGATTAGCGAACTCGCCTTGTTAGGGGGGGGGTGAGGGGTGAGGGGGATTAGAACGAAATCACACTTGGTTCATTGTCTCACTCCCAGCAGGAATGAAAGTGCTTAACAATCTCATGCACTAATGACTGAGCATTAGACGCCAAGCTAATAGCCGGGTTAAAATCTTAGTTTTAGTTGATATATGCTTTCAGATGAGTGAACGGCTTCCTGGTGACTAGACTCTTTGTCCTGGAAAGTTTGATGACCTAGTGATCCAACACAGATGTATCAAGTGGTTAAATGCTCGAGACAAATCGTCCTCCAGTTGCCAAGAAAAAGTCTGAATAAAGGTCAGGAGTCAGGGAGGTCCATCAATGAAAGACGAGTTGTCGTCGGGGACGTGTAAGAGTTGAGCGGTGGTGAGATAAATGAGTCTTTTCTTTCCACCTTGCCGCGTCTTCTTGAGCGTGACATGGAAACATGAGCTGACGTCGAGCTCGTCCGTGTGCTGCTTCTCCTCACTTGAGGCATTTCGCATCTGCACGCCACTCTGGGCGTGTGTGGGAAACGGATGTGCGGGACGGCATCAGTGCGTTCGCAACATGACATGTGAGGTTTTCCAAGCGCCTGCGGACTCCGCCGTTACTCATGATCCAAACTGTAAAAGAGAGCGGCACCCAAACACCTCAAACTGGTTATGTAAAGTCGGCCAGTTACGTAGCCTCAAAAACAGGAAGGGATCAATGGAGCGTTATAACAGTGACTTCAGGCAACGGGGTGACGGAGAGCGGATGGAGGTCAGATGTGATACACGCTCACCACTGCTGCTGTGCCAAACTGCAATTAGGTAATGACATGAATTTTTTTATTTTTTTTTTTCACTTCAGTTGATCCTGCTGGCAGCAGCTGATGTGAAAATCGAGTTAATTCAACTACGACTTAAAGAATATATACCATGTTAAGTGACTATATTGTAGACATTATCTGTATCTTCTCAGAGAGTTGTTGAATATGCCGAATAATAATAATAATACCCTGGCAGCATTGTCTTGTGTTTAGCCAATCCATTCCAGCTGAAGAAAATGATAAATAACAGACATTTAGCTAATTCTCTAGATAGATTAAGGTCCACAATATTTTCAAAAAATTACTCTAAAAACATGAAAAGAAAAACAAGCTTACCTCATAAGCTAACCCACATAAAAACGCTATTCATTTGACTCGTAAAATGTAAATTGATCAAAAACGTTTCACAAGGAATGAGCTGGGAGATAACAGTATGTTAATTCAAGTTACAATAGGAAAATCATGCACAAACCTCCACCAAGCAGCTTCAGTCCACCCCAGAAATATAGAAAGAAAAATAAAGAAAGTCAGTTCTTCCGTAACTACGTTCAGTATGTTTGCGCATGTGTAGTGTGACAGGTTGAGGAAAATGAGCTCGTGACACAGCATCAACAGCGCGATAGCCTCACGAGAGGTCACAAGAATTAGATTTTCATCCGACCGATTGGGAGGTGGTCGTGACGTGTAAAACACTTCTCGCTACACCACGTATGCTACACGATGTGAGCCGCACGAATGAGCCATTGGGTCAATAATAATGTGAATGATTATGAGTCACAGGAGTGAAAAATGAGCCAAAATTGGACAGTGTATGCCCTGTATTAGCAGTGAGAGAAAATGAAAAAACATGATGAGGAATGAAGCAGTGTTAAATATTCTGTTTTTACAGTAGAAAAGCAACACAATGGGGAAATATAGTAGATATTACACTGCTTGAAACAATATAATATGTATAATTATTATGACTGTTATTCGAATAATCATTGTTATATTGCAGGTTATATATATATATATATATATATATATATAATTTTCATCACAGGTACATATCCATTGTGAGATACATAATCTAAAAAGTCAAATCCAGAAATCACAGTGTATGATTTTTTTTATATCCATTCGTATGATACTGCTGCAAATAAGTATTTGAACACCTGTCTCTTAGCTAGAATTGAGAGCCTCAAAGATGCTAGTGATACTGTGCTGTTGGTTTCATTACAAACCCAATAAATGAGTCTGATGGTGTCACAGTGACTACATGCCCTGCGAGAGACAGTAGCGAGAGAAAAGACAGCTGAAACATGGCATTGTCCGGACGGCTCCATCTGTCGCTGACTCCATGGTCAGCCATGTAACAGCTCTGGTGCCGCTCGCACTGCAACAACAGGAGCTGAAGGCAGCGTCTCTCATGCTGGCTCTCTAAACATCCGATTGTCCAAGCACTGAATGAATCATACCGCATCTGTCACATTCAATGGCTTGTGCCTGATCAGACAGAACAGTGTTTGTGGAGGCGTTTGGCACACCGTGTCCTGTTGCCAGCACTCGTGACAGTGTTTGAGTGCAGCGGAGGGCCTTGAGCAAGCCAGCTGCGTTGTACATCAAGAACAGAACTGCCTTCGCCTGTAAACACTAATTCTCACCTAGACAAGCGGCACACTTGCAACGTGATGCCGCACAAGCCACAACGTACCCAGCGGTGAAATGTTGTTGAGGACCGGTTTGTTGTCCCTGGACAAACTTAGTTGTAGTCAACACCCCAGTTTTCACTCTCACGTTTGTGACTTGCATTTTGCCAAGGACAACCTTGTTTTTTCAAAAAATTCCAAAATATGTAGCTTTATTCTTTTCATTTTAGCATCATGCAAAATGATACTTAGGTCCCAATAAACTTAATACACTTAAGTCCCAATACCAGCAAAAGACAAAACACGCAATATCATGATAAATACTATCTTAATATTATCTTAATCTTATCTTAGTCCACCACTTAGTCCTGTTCAGGCTTGTAGCAAATTCATGTTACTTTTGGAACATTGTTTTGTTATTGGATATGGTCGCAAAATCGGTTACTGCTGCTTTTTCCCTGCTTTCAATTTAATTTCTTGTTTTTTTTTTTTTGTGAGAATTTTCTTTAGGAATAAATTTCAACCCATGCCTGTTGTGTATATTGTGACATTTTTAGGACGTGAAAAAAGTGTATATAAAAAAAAATCAAATTATATACTTTCTTACTTTCTCTTACTGTCTGCTACTATTTTGAGTATAGAAATTAAAGAAATATACCATAATTTCTGGACTTTTTTTGCAGTTTGAACTCTGTGGCTTATACAACTAATATATGGATTTTTACAGACTAAAGAGCGGCATGTTTAGAGGTGATCCTCATGCATTTTTAATCCGGGTGCACCATTGACTGTTCAGACAGCACCACAGCACCCGCAGCTTATAGACCGGTGCAGCTTATATATGAAGATCTATTTTCCTTCGTAAATTAAAAAAGTAAGGTCTGAAACTGGGTGTCATGATGTACCACATAAGAGTTTTCATATCGTTGTTCTTCACACCTGGCCATAGAATGATGGTTGGAGAGAGAAAATGCTATTTTGTTCAAATCAAATTTCAGTTATAAAAGACTAAATAACTTACAAGCTGGATTTCATACTGCAATATTTGTGTGGCCGATGAGGAGAGTGGTAGCCATGGTTACACAGGTGATGAACAATAGTTTCATTTTGTTTTCCGACTGTGTTCTCTTCTGACTGCATCGTGTGTTTTGAGATGAATCATATCGATCAGGAGACTGTAAAAATTCTGATGATACTTCCTCATTTAAGGAATGTATTTGATCAAAATACCTGACTTACTGTACGAGAACGTAGCTCTTCAGCATCGTTTAATGCTTTAGAGACGTTATTCAAGATCTTGAAAATGTCTTAAAATTTCTCTTTATTCATTCATTTTCTCCCACGTATTCCCTTAAATGGCCCTGTAGATAAAGCCTCTCCCACCTACATACAATTAACCACCAATTAACCCGAGTGTATTTGTACTGTGAGAGGAAACCAGAGTGCCAGGATGAAACCCACGCAAGCACACAGCAAACATACAAACAAGGAGGACATAAACCTCCAACCCCTCCGTCACAGCTCTGTATGTGATATAACTCATGCGGTGTTTTCCACTGTTGCACTGAATGGCTTTATCCCTGCGGCAGCAGACTGTGTAGCAGTGGACCGGTCCACGACAGGAGAAGGGAACCCTCTCTTTCTAAATTTAGCTCCTGATGCTGAAATACTGCAGCAGCAGCTGTAATCGATGTCCTGCCGACGTCACAGGCCACAGTCTGCTGATGGGACGATTGCATTTGCTCACCCACGTTCCCCTCTGATTGAACCGTCAGCATTTGTGCTCCCACACCAAGTCGACTCGGAAACTTCGATGATATACATCATCTCACACGCTGTGCTTTGTCGCACTGCTGTTTTCCACAGATAGTTTCCATCTAACAGTTTCTGACTAACACCGCAGATTCAGAGTCATAAGCCCTTTATGTGGGCACCTCCTCTGTAATTTGGCAGTTTTCTAAATATCAAGTCAATTGACCTTTTATTTAGCAGGACCGTTGTCGAAATTAGTGCAAGTAAATGTGAGGTGGCGCTTCAGCGTGAGGTTTCCTGCTGCTGTTGCAACCTCACTAGATTTCCTTATTGCCTCCTTATTGCTTCTTCTGGCTCTACTGCCTACTCTGAGCCTCTGATGGATTTTGGGCTGTAATGACTCGTCCATGGGTTCTGAATCTTTTTGATCACAGGACCCACCTTTTTCAGTACAAATGGCTCCCGGGCCCATTCAAGGAATACAACAGATTCATTACTGTGATTACTGATTTCATTTGTGTACAATAACCGTACGTGAAATGACATAAAACTATGTGATCAGCACAAAGATCATTGTCATTGAAAATTCCAACCAGGAGCAGAGCCAGGTCCAAGTCAAGCTGAACAAATTTACTAAAGAAAAAAAATGTAAAAAAATGCTGAGAAAATTGAAAAAAACGGTACGTCATGAATAAAAGTAAAAATAAAATAAATGTAATAAAACTCTAAAGAAGATCCCAAATCTGCCCCCAACCACGGTATTACTGTATATCAGTTTCTTGAACTCTGAACTTTGAAATGCCTACAATGGAATTGGGAACAAGGTAAAAAAAAACACCAGAGTGAACTAGTGCTAGACAAAAATACAAGTCTCACTTCGGGTGGTTTGCAATTTGGTTGCTCATCCTGGACTAGCTTAGTAGTTGGCACACAAGTTACACTAAAAACAACTTCAAACTCCTTCCACAAGCGTAAAAAACGAATGGAAAATTATACATTTACAGTGTGAACCTTACTTGAAGACACAAATTGTTTTATTTTGGAGAAAACTTGTCAGATCGACATATCAGCTCCACAGCTATATGTTTTCAAATGTGGCGCTAGAAACCATGCTATAATAATGAGTCAAGTAATTAAAGTAACTTTGCTGTTTTTGTTAATACAATCGGTCAAGAAATCAACTGTTGCATACAAATAGAACATTTTTGCTGACTCCACCATTTACTTGGTGAACCAGGTCAGTAGCGGCAGCTGTTCTCAAGAGCTGCTGTAAATAACCCCGCCCACTGCTACACACCCACCATGGCTGAGTTTGGTGAGAGGGCCAAATGTTGACTGCTGTCACTCTGTAATCTCCCTGTGCTGCCGTTGGTATTTGCCTGTAGCTAAGACTCCACTGACTGGACTACATATAACACACAACAAAACAGGCGAACTTGTGTGTTTTTGCTGACTAGAGACTTGTACTGATAGACACACACACACACTGACTTTTGCTGATATAGCTCTGAACATTTAAGTGTTTGAGGAAAATCACCTAGAATATTGGCTAGAAATCAAAGGAGGTGAAGAAGAGAGTGCAGACACGGTAGGAAAATGAAAAAGACAGGTGTGAAGAACAAGATAGCAGACTGCAACGTCATTTTCCAAGTCTATTGACCTTGTGCGACTGCTTCTTCATATGCATTGTGGAGTAACCAGTGGTGGCTTTCTAAAAACCAAGGTCGACGGATCAAAGCTTGTTATTCCTAGTGCACTTACATCCAGATATCCCTGATCCATTTCAGCATGGATGAAAAATTCATGTGTAGTCTGACGCCATCCCTAAATCCAAACCCAAGGAGGATGAGAAATGATCTCAGATCACCTACACAAAATCATAATCAACACAACTAGTGCCACTTGACTGTACGACTCTCAGATATTTGGACGCTGGCTGGAGGAGTAGAACTATGATGCTTCAAAAACATTTATATAACAAGTGTTTGGGTGCGTGTGTGTGTTTTTGACCCAGAAAAGGTAGTGTTTTGTGAACTGAAGCGTATTTGCTGCTTAATAGTGCAGAGAATCAGATTCCGCTTTGTTACTTTGGAAACAGAAGAGATTGAAGCTCAAAAATGATACTTTTTCATGCCATTTAAATCTGTATTTTGGTATTTATTTAAAGCAGGTGTAACCAAACACTGTAATAAAACATTAAAATATACACATTTGTTGAACCAGATATGCTGCAAAATGCCCTTAAACGAACATATTGAGTAGAATTGCAGTGTATTTCGACAAGACTGTGTTTAAAATTTATTGAGATTCTGAGTTCTGTACTACCTTGGCCGAAACGTTACTTATCACTGTCAGCTTAAACTTCCAAGGTCAGAATGTGCACCGACATTTATAAATATCTTGTCGCATTACGGAGACGAAAGTGACAATTTATGTTAAAACTCATTGTTTTGAATTAATAAAGCATTTGCGAAGAGACCGTCTTTGTGCTTGAAATATCTTTTTCCGATCTGTATGTCACGCGTCCAGGACTGTCAGTGGAGGATGTTGTAAGACAGTGCCTGCTGCTGAAGCCTGCACTTACATGGCAGGAGGCGAAATCTTCAAATTATATGCTGCCACCTCAACACACTAACTCTGTCCTGAACGCAGCAATTACCGTGATACGATTTTTTTTTGGCATCGGGTTGAAGGAACCCTTTAATTGGAATGTCACAAATATCAGCACCCACTTGACTCTCTTGTTCTATCCTCTTTACATTTCGCTTTTGGGCAATGTCGGACTGATGGAGGGCTCCGGGAAAATACCATGTGAATCCTTTCGGTGTCTCTGGATGTTCCTCATGCTTTTCTTAATTTCAAGGCCAAGCGTTAGGACAGTGACAAAACGTGGCTTTGAAGATCACATGATCGTGATGTCTGAAATTTCAGTTTCAGAATCAGAATACGATGAATTGTTCTGCCCTACGTGTTATCGTGTCAAAGAAGGCTTTCACTCAACACGAGCCAAGCCGTTTTAAGTCCCTTAAGTTAGGAGACCCGGTGTGAAAATTAGTCATGGACTGTCACATGGACATGTCTGGTGTGAAATCCACGTGCAGTTACCCAAGTTGGGGTTCTTAGATCTATGACACTTGTATTTGAAATACCCTCCTCTGCACAGGAATCTCAGCGGGTAATCCGTGCCTCACCCTGTGGACCCGACCCAAAGGGCAAAACCACTGAGACAAACAAACAGATAAAGGTTGATTGATTCATTTGATGTCCGAGTCTTTGAGCAGGTCACGTTCACCTGGTGCTGATAGTTCAGAGAACCTTCCAGTGAAAGGCTAGAAAGGTTTGTGTGTGCAGAGTGAAGATGGGTGAGAGAAGATTATCACAAACTACTGTTCTGCGATTAGTCCTGGATTGTCACCTCTGAGACTGGTGCGTGTTAGCAACCCATCCTCGGCCACAGGGCATAACAGATTGACGTTGGGAAAGTGGACTTCTACCGTCCTATGCTGACACCACAGGCCGCCCTCTGTGCTGTATGGAGTACAAAATGTTTTCCTTCCCATGTAGTGTTCCAAGCAGGGGGGTGGGAAAAGGGGGAGCTGGGGAAGTGAGGGCAACGTTACCAAAAATGAAAAAGAAAGTAATAATCCTCGATAAAATCCACTGCATACAATCCATACAAACGTGCCTCCACTCTGTCTTTTCCAAGGCTCATTCCAGCTCCACACTTAGCCGCGGCTCTCCCGTCCCCGGGCCATGTCACAGAGGGGAAAGCGAGGGGATTAGGACACACCTCAGTGGTCAGGAGCAGGTCTGGCTGGTGGTGTCTGACTCACCCCTCTGTCGTCCACTGTTCACGGCCTGACATTCCCATCAGCCCGTGCTATTGCAGGCAACTCATTGCTTTGACAAGCCTGTTGAGTTCCACTGCAAACAAAGGACTTGGAGCCCCGACCAAGCCGAGTGGGTGAGGATTTGCGAAGCTCATTCTGCTGCAGGAGGATGTGACTCAAGGCCTGACGGGGTCGTTTGGCAAAACACTCTGACTCACTCTTGAGTGTTTGGTGATTTTGTCATGGCGCGGGTTATTATTGTTTACGTGGTGGGATGGCCACCAACTCTAGCATCACTTTGTATTTTCATTTGCCCACAATGTGAGGTAGTCGTGGACTGTTGATGTCACAAACGTCATTAAGGCAGGTGTAAAAAAAGTCTAAATATTAGGACAGGGTTAGAAAAGAGGTCGGAACCTGTTGCAAGACCTGCCTGAAATGGCTTCTCACTGATATTGAAAACCCGGCCAGGATAACAGTAGCTCGAGTCAGCCATAAAAAGATCGGCAACTTAATACAAAACGGTTGCAGTAAGGAGCTTATATCATCTAGGTTTTAAGAGGTTATCCTTCATGACTGTCATTGAAATTTCAACAGTCACTCAGGATTAGAAATGTGAGCTTGTCTGACTTGATTCTCTGTATAGCCTGCCAAGGTTCAGGATCCTTCAAACAGCGCTCACTTCAGGCCTTGACACTGAGCTCACATACAAACTGAATAGAAAAATATCTCATCTCTCCTTTCACTTTGGGTTTTGTCTGTGCTGCTTTGATGTCAACTGTGAATCCCGCCGACAGACTCGTGTAGCACTTGAGGTTGAGGTCAGTGTACGACTCAGCAGAGTTCATTAACTGCGGGAAGTGAGGCAAGAGCTTTTGACCTGAATGTTTTCTGCAGTAGACCGCACGTCCGACTGCTGCTCTGCTCCATTTGGCACATTGACCAGCCGTAGCTTTCAATACTTGCATGACTGTGGTTGTGTTGTATAAGCCCTCAGTGGTCCCGGTCACAGCTGAAGCCACAGCCCCCACTCTGCTGGGGTCTTATTATGCTATTATAAATCTGACTGGTGATTTATGGTGCAGCCACAATGCTGACATTGTGCTGGGAGGCTCATGTCACTTGTCCGCTGTAACTAAATAACTACACTTTTATTTGCGTCTGAAACATCCCATGGGACTTCTAGACGTCTCCATTAGTCTCTAGCTAGTTTGTGAAATACAAATATGGGCGTGACTTTGGTTGACTTTGTGATGAGCGGTTACCGTGGTGAAATACAACATTGGAAAGTCTTGAAAAACGGTGGCCCGATCAGTTACCAAGGGGTTTCCGGTTTAACAAAGTGAAGGGTCAAGATGTTACATACCACACACGCCAAAGAAGCCTGACCACTGGTTTGAATCCCAAGTGGGATTACCATTTGTTGTGTGTTGCTCTCCTGCTCTTATTGCCAACATTCCAAGGCCTCAATGAAGTAACAGATAATCTCTGAACATGAGAGGTCGTCTTTAAAACTGTCATAATAAGCCTGAACTTACTGCTGAACTGATACGCAGGTGATTCTGACCAACAATAAAATAATGAAAGTTTCACATTTCTGAACTCCTTCTGAGCATCTGCCAAAATCCAAAAGGAGTCCAGAAGATAAATATGGTTTAAAAATCAACGCTTCCATAGGAGTGACGGTCACACCGTTTATGTGCAAGAAAAATCATGTTAATTTCTCTGTCTACATTTGGGTGGCAACAGTTGGTGCTGGTAAAGGGCCAGAAACTATACTGGGCACGAGCAGGGAACATTCGGTAATGATGACCATCATTAGATGATGCCAGCTGTCAGACAGAAAACTGTCTGTCCACCTAAGATTTCGGAGGTTGCGATGCTCCGAGAGGGACGCAGTGTTCCTCCTCACTGTCAAACCCGCTACTTATTCAGCGTGTCAAACGACGAAGTGGAACTTGGTGAACTTTCCTGACATCGATCCGTTAATCTATCCAAATCAGAACGTATTTTAAGACTGAATTTTGAACAAAGCTACATTCATTCATTCATCCTCTTATCTTGGATGCTCCCTTGATCTGCCATCTCCTTGTACACGACAGAACAAGTCAGGATTCAGTTCACTTAATATTAAACCATGAACAAAAAGTCATTTTTGCCCAGCATTGACTGACCGTTGTAGCTTTTTTTCATTCACAGTCCCTGAACAAATCCCTCACATTTCTGATTTAATGTAAAAATAGTGGGCGGAACACGTGCCGCCACTCTAGGGCCATGCTGTCGGACGTCACGGGAGGCGAATAAATCGACGTTACCTGGCAACGGAAACCGCCTGGTGTTCACGTGTCAATTTGCAATTGTCTCAAAGAAGCATGATTCCATTATATTCCAGCGGTAAACAGAGCATGGGTTTGGAGGTCACTCATGAATGAATTGGATCCAGCGACTACTTCGCTGTATTCAGCTGGAAGGATCCAATTCATGCTGAGCTGAATGAAAAGTGCATTTCCCTTCACCTCCTGAATGCATTAATCCAATATAATTCAATGGAAAAAATAAGTAAAATCTGTGCTATTCCTCTTTGGAATAGTGTTATTTTTGTTAACATTTTTCCAAAAAAGTATTGAGTAAATAACAAAGACATCATTTGTTGCATATACACTATCAAATAATGACTCTATTCAACTAGTCAGTGTATTACAGTCTCAGCTCAGAATATTACTGACTGTACCTTTGTTCCACTGTTCCACTTGGTAGTTGATCATGTTGTCTTGTTGTATAGACAATGAAATGTCATTCAGTTTGTCCCATGATATGGGAGATTTAGGTTGCACCTTTATTTTATTTTGTTCAATTCATTAAAAGTATGAGACCATGTTTCACATCAATCTCATCCATTAAAATGGTTGAAGGCTGGCTGCAGATTTGTAACTTGTGAGTGTGAAAGACATATAGACGG
The DNA here is from genome assembly GCF_027744825.2 of Synchiropus splendidus. NCBI lineage: Eukaryota > Metazoa > Chordata > Actinopteri > Syngnathiformes > Callionymidae > Synchiropus > Synchiropus splendidus. The sequence goes on from NC_071339.1 coordinate 6,393,848, forward strand.
CGCGCATGTGTGTACGCACATCGGGGATCCCCTCCTCCTCCTCCTCTTCCTCCACCCTCCACTCCTCCCTCTGCATGTCCTCTCTCTCTTCTCCACTCCCACTCGAGTCCGGAGTGCAGCATCCAGCCGAGCACACGTTCAACTTTCCCCGTAGATGTTGTGTGTGTTGTGAGCAGGATTTTCGGCGCTCGTGGAATTTGTCCCTGATGTGGAGTTTTACGCGCGGGTGGAGGTGGACCGCGGTGCCTGTTGAGTGGGCTTCTCGGAGCTCAGCACACCGAGCTGAACAACCGTGCTGCTAGGAGAGGACTGGACAAGTAACCCCCCCGCGGTGGTTTCGGGGGCACGATGGTCCAGAACGTAATTCTGGTGTTCTTCCGTAGGAGACTGAGCCAGAGACCCGCGGTGGAGGAGCTGGAGAGCCGCAACATCCTCAAGCGTAAGTTACATGCGCAGGGATTCAGAAGTTTCAAAAGTAAACTCTGTGACCATTTTTATATACCAAAGACAATTTAATACAACGCTATTTTGATCTTATTCCTCTGAAGGAGAATTATATTGATTAAATTAAAATATGCATTTTTTTGGTTTAAAACAATAACTAAATCATTTCATAAATAAGGTGTTAAAATATGTGTTTTATGTACAAAAAAGATGGGTCTAATAGTCTTCATTGTTGGATTCAAACGTGCGTCCAGGCTCCTACCCTGCTCTCCATGAATGCCTAACCAACAATGAAACTATTTGAGCAATGAAGTGTCACATTTCGGACCTCCGTCTGTCAGTGTGAGGGTCCAACAGTGAGCAGCTGCCCAGGACCCTCTCTCACCTGTTGGCAACAGACATCTGACCCAAGTGTCTCTCAATGGTTCATATAGGATCGCCGTGACCAGTAGGTTTTAATTGAATGTAGGTCTGCGAATGTGGCTTGCAAACTTCAAAATCACGACTATTTTAATACACATAATTACGTTTTTTATTACTTTTTAATGTGGAAGAACAAACCCTCACCTCAGAGAAAAACAAAAGCCGAAATGTGCACAACACACAACGCAGCCGACTCACTTGGTTCTATCATGAGTATTGATCCAACTATTAGCTGTGCTATTCACACACGTCTCATGACTCTTACAACCAGTGACCACATCAGTTGATTCGGTGACTGGATTTATCAATCTCAGACAGACTCAGTCTTACACAACTGCGATGTCAGGGCACATGAACGCAACATTATATCTGCACTGTTCTTTAAGGATTAGAAAAAATAAGTTCCGATAAATTCCAATTCATAGCCGCCACATAAGAAAATCAATATTTTTAAGTAGAATGCAAGTCAAACTATGGGTTACAAAAATACTGTAAATATTTAAAAAAGAAAAATGTACATTTAAATCGCAACATATACACTTTAAAATGGAAAATATGGTGTCATATATACCAGATGATAAATTCTTGCGTCTCCAGTGGAAGGTCATTCCACAAAAGTGAACAACCTCTTCAGAGGTTTCAGTTCTAATTTTAGGAGGCTGGAACCAGAAGACCTTAGAGCTGTTCAAGTGTTCGTAGGTTTAATGTTTTCAATTGGGGACCATATAATGAAATCCACGAGTCATCAGTCATCAGTCAAGTAATTGGCCAATATTGAGAGACGGGTCATGTGACAGAGAGAGTCTATTGATGTCAAAATAATCCCGGACTGCAGTAATAGATGTTGAAAGGAAATTTAGATGATTTGTCTTTTGGCTAAAATTCATTTGTACCTTACAGAGAGAAATGATCAGACGGAGCAAGAGGAGCGGCGGGAAATTAAACAGAGGCTGAACCGTAAAGTAAGAACGTCAAGTTGTTTTTTTTTAAGTCATGATACTGAGGTTTCTGTGTCTGTGCTACCAGCTAAACCAGCGGCCGACGGTGGACGAGCTGCGGGACAGAAAGATTCTCATCCGCTTCAGCGACTACGTGGAAGTGGCCAAAGCTCAGGACTATGACAGGAGAGCTGACAAGCCCTGGACCAGACTGTCGGCTGCTGACAAGGTCCGCAAACACACGCAGCCTGGCGCTTTTAAGCTTCAACACGCTCACACAATCGTGCTGTGCTTGCTCAGGGATTGTATTGTAAGTCAGCCGCGGCTGGGTCTAATTAACTCTGGGAAGATTGAAGCGTGTCCACCCTGAAACCTCTGAGTCAGTGTAAGGTGGGAGACGGGGGGTATCAGCCCTTTTAAGCACTTGTCTAACCCCCTCATGAGACTTCAACAACCCTGAGCAGCTCTTCATTGACAGACTTACATGGTGTGTGTACGGAGGTTTATCTAGTGTAATGTAACCCTGTATTTTGAGTCATATATTGGTGTAAAAACCATCTTCTTGCAGCAGTTTTCACACTACAGCCGCAAGAGTTTCAAGTCATGAACGGAGAGCGAAGGAGGTGAAGAGTGGAGATGAATGTCAGGAGGAATCTGTGACGTCGGAGAAGCAGCAAGAGTGAAAGGGAGGCTTTATAGGACAGTGGCCTGATGGACGGGTTCAGAGGCTCGGACAAAAAGACAGGAAGCAGAGTCAGAAGTGGCAGAGTTGAAGATACTCAGGACAGAAATGAGTAAATCAGAGCTAATGTGGGGATGTTCCGATGAGATTTTTGATGGATGTGATTCATTATTAGGTTTGTAGTTTTTTGTTAGGTCTCAAAACTGTAACCATTTTTTCTTGTTTATTATGTATTGGTGACAGACAATGGTGTCTGTGTTGCTACATCAGCTGTAGTTATTCTTAATCTTTAAGGAATTACATGCATTTTTATGTGATCATATTATCAACCTTATTTTCAATATTTTGTGGCATATTTACTGTGGACAAACATAGTGCTTTCCGCTTTGGTTCTGTTGTTCTGGCTTTTCTTGGTGCTTAGACAGAGACTGAAAAATGTGACCAATCGTCATGAATGAACAGCATTTGCACACTACACGGCCACTTATTGATTTGTACAAAAATAGACAAATGAGCCCAATAAATAACATAAGTGAATACAGAAAATAACTGTGACAAATTTAGCAATGAGTTTTCTGCTTCAAAAAGAAGCTAAAAAGCCATTTCCTGAGTAAAAATGACATGCATTTATGTTTAAAAGACATTATCAGCGGAGCACAGCAGACAAAAGCTTAAAACTAAGAGCATTAAAGATAAATTAGAGGAAGGAAAAGCTTGATGAAACGTGATATGTTTATCCCACACAGTGATTTAGAGGACAACTTCTAAAGTCAGTTTGCAGCATGGCAATGTGACACGTGACGTGAAGCTCCTCTCACGACTTTCTTTCTCCTGAATGTAGCTGTTATTAGTGGTGAAAGTCACGTTCAGACGCTGGTTTGAAATAAAACAGCCCTTTGTCTCATCTCTCGCAGGCTGCGATACGGAAAGAGCTGAACGAGTTCAAGAGCACCGAGATGGAGGTCCATTCTTCCAGCAAGCATCTGACAAGGTCAGCGCCGGCCTTCCCGAGCACCACCCCGGTTTTATTTGTCCAATTATTGGGAGACACAGCGACCTGGGTCAACGTGACTTTCTAAAATCGCTCAAATGTTCATTACCCGACGGTCTTTTGACACCGAGTCTAAATTTAGCTGCTTTCAGGGGAAAATCACACCCAGCTCCTTATAATGAAAACGTGTGTCTAGCTTACGTTCGCTTGTGTCAAGCCGCCTGAAGCTACAGCACTCAGAGGTGCCTGACATTGTGCTTGCAGACGACCCAGCAGAGACACTCCCGAGGGCTAATGATGACTCTCCTCTGGCTCTCTCTCTGCAGGTTCCACCGACCATAGCAAGCAAGGTTTCTTCTGTGAAGAGTTGCTCACATGTGGTTGTGTCGGCGAAGGCCTCATCTGGAGTCCTCTTGCGTCTGGCCCACAGTCAGTGGGTGTCCTGATATTTGGGTGCAGCGAATCTTGGAGGCTATGTCTCTGGAAATGGAGCTGCGAGAGGACACGTTCAGCAAGCACGGCGTCTACTCAGTGGAACATCTCCTCGACTCTCACGTGACCCGGTCTGGGGAGCAGGAGCAACGGTGCGCATCGATGTGTTGGACTAGCAAAGACTTTCCCATGATTTGTTTCTACGTACACAAGACTTTGTGGGCAGACATTGCCACATGGGGGAACAGTGCATGTGACCCGGTCAACCAGTCCTACTCCGGTATCAGTCGTCACATCCCCGTCCTGCCTCTGAATCTCACTGATCCAGTTGATGATGATGAGTTTCATATCGACAGTATCAATGTTCTTCAACTGGAACCAAGACAGAATCCCTTTGTAAGCACTATTTATTGTCTGTATAATACAGCCTTTCAATTTCTATCGAACCTCCTTGTCTTGTCTCATGGGTCACTCACAAAACACCAGACACATATGAATTTCATTTTAACAGAAACAAACACAAGCTAAACTCCAAATAAAACTCCAAAACAATAATGACACCCATTAACACCCATTGCTTTGGATGACATTAAACATGGCACAGTGTTGTTATCCTTTAAAATACGAGAATAGTGTAATAGAGAAAGATTCAAGAAAGACTGTCAGGATGCTGAACAAATTGCTGTGCTTTTGTTGAGTGTTGTCCTCACTAAAACAACAGCATGTTCCATGTGAGTGGCACATGTAGAGGGTCAACCTCACACACATTCACACTGAAGGACTATTCAAACAACATCTGCATGTTGACTGGAGGAAACCCACACACAGACATCACTCAGGCAGATTAGCAGTAAACTCAGAGATATAAAAGGATTATTGAGTCAAATTATTTTAATATAACATTTTCTACAATTTATTCAGTGTTGCACATTTTTATCTAGTAATATAAAAATGTTATTTCATTTTCTCATATGATTCACTTACCTTTTAAAAAAAAATATAATCTGTGTTATTAATAACAAACTTGTATAAATAACATCTAATTTATAATTACATTATTAAAATCATTTACTTTGATTTTTATGATATGATAGATGCAATATTAAACAATTACAAAAATTACATTTTCTCATTATATGCTATAATACTTACTAACGTTCAGACGAAACTTCCTGACGCTTTTCTGTCATTTTTACCCCCCAAAATTCCATTATTTATTTATTTTGGCACAGTTGCTTATCTTGCGTCCTGACTTTGCATCAGTGGAAGACGCTGGCTGGAATTCTGGAAAAATAAATTGAAATTTATTTTTTCCTACTTATCTTGTCATGCATGTTCTCTGTATTATTTTGGCCTTTGACCAGGCATTCTGGGACCGTCAAATAGTTTCTATGAAAACAACCAGAAAAAAAAAATTCCCTCTCTTTCATTACTGATTTTTATAAAAATTGAATTTGCAGAGTATTAAAAAAACAAGTTAAAAAACAGAGTTTGACCTACATTTGAAACTCAAAACCCATTTGTGAATTAACATGTAGCCAAAACAAAATCACAAGTGAACAACACGTTTTAAAATGGATTTGGGTCAAAAACATTGCTCTCTACCAGCTTGAAAACGTTTGGCAGATCATTTCGTGGATCTCACGACTTGCGTAAATCACACTCTCCACCGGCAGGGGAGGCGACACAGATGGCGGGCCAAGTTACGCATTCTGGTCGAAATAAAACTAGCACAAGTGAAGCAGGAACCTGCAGCGGGGAGTGGGAGGAAGGGGCCAACAAGAGGACGTGTGAAGACGTTCTGCTTAATCATTTGGTGTTTTGACATTGATATCAACATGTCATGGGCGGAACTTGTCAGTGCATTGTCCGTCATGCTACCAAAAGAAGAAAATAACTGAAGTAAACTTGCAACAAAAGCATCACATCCGACCGGATGAGGTGACTGCTAGCTTAACTATGGCATCAATGTCAGGGCTGCATTAATCTCACTCACACTGCAGCTCCACCCACACACGTCTAAACTGTTTAGGTTTAAATGCAAAACAAACTAGCCTGGAGAAGATGCATGATTTACATAGTCACAAATGAATAAATCTGGAGTTGCATATTTCAGACGGATCCTTCACTAACATGACATCAGCTCCTGGACAGGAGGGAGCTCCATCATCTCGAACGTTCGATGACTGAAATTCACTTTACAATTGCTTCCATAGAGCTGCAGTGACTCAGAGAAATCAACCTCCCGTTGAGGAAGCACGTCTCGCAAACTTTTAGCGTGATGAGCAATGATTGAGCGATTGTTCCTCATCACATACCGACATAAAGGCCGTCACTGTTCTCACCGCAGTCTCATCCACTAGCAAGGGTCCCAACAACAAGACTCTCAAAGGGCTCTCTGTGGCTCAAAGCAAACAATAACAAGCAAACAAGTTCGCACAACTACTCTGGCGTCACTCTACTTTGCCTCGAATCAATAAAGAATGTCGGTCAGTGATGAACTAATATGCTGCTCAGACTTTGGTGGATTGAGCTGCTTTGACTGAACTGTCGAAGTCAGCAGATTCTTTTGTTGACCGATAAAGACCCGTCATGGGACCTAAATGGAATTTCTCCTTTGATTAGGCGCATTGAGGTACACACATGGAGACCTTAATATTGTTTTTAAAAAATCATTGTAAATAAAAACAAGTATTTAAACATAAGCGAAACAGCTCACACAAGGACTTTAGATTACAAGTTAGGAAAAAAAAACATTTAAAAATGCATTGATAGACTATGCAATGAGGGTTTTCTAAACGATTTTTATTTATTATTTTTTTTTTTTAAATATTTCAATATGCGTGTTATTACTTAAACGCGCCACTCACTGTTTCGCTATACCGCGATGCAAAGACGTTCTGTTACTGTTTGTTTCGGTTTCCACTTAGTTCATGAGAATTCATGACCGGCATGTCTACTTCTAATGCTCAGTTTGATCTATTTACATTTTTTACTTTTATATTATAATTCAAGCTATATTAGATTAGATAAATCTCAGTCTATTTAAAGGTGGTTATACACGCTCCTGTTCAGGGTTGCGTGTATAATACTGAGTACATTTGCGTCAACTTTTCTTTATCTCTTTGCTGGTGATACAGCGACACCGCGTGGATTTTGGATTTAACTGCATCTATTAACATCAGCTCAGCATTATATCGTTGCCAAGGGACAATGCATAGTTGTTAAAAAACATAATTAACTGTCGTATAACGTCTTTGCTAACTCACAAACCAGGAAGACCTGAAGGCCTCGGACACACACAATACAAAAGAGGGTGACTCACCTTAAGATTGAAATGTTAAATCTATGAAGAAAGACTTTTTTGTCACAAAAAGTTGGAGTAAAGTCCGTCGAGAAGGCTGAACTTGAAGTTTCGGTGTTCCGTATAAATTCAATCCAGCGTCCGGATTAATAAACTACCGGAAATCAAAGTAAAATTAACCGATGTTTGTCCGATGATCGCCTCCTGCTGGACGGTGGTGAATGGTGCAGTTACGTCATCACTGAGGTGCCTTGCGTCGCGTTGCCAGCGTGGAATGACGTATAGGGGCGTCGTGACTGCGTTTCAGTGGATGAGTTTGAAAGAAATATTTTATTGTAGAATCAGAGGTTTAGGGGAGGAAAAGCGTCATATTTTATTAGAACATTTTCCGTTGGAAGATACTGTAACCTGACTGTCAAATGATATTTTGGTATGATAATGATAAAGAAGACTGGGATGGAGTCATAAAATGAACTAATAAAATAACTAGTAGCTTATAAAATAGCTAATTCCAGTGTGATCTGGCATATTTACTCTGTATGCCACCCACTCTGGGAGGAGGCACATCACTCTGCAGACATTTCTGAGGTCAAAATATGTTTTTGAGTGTGGTTTTGACTTTTTTTTTTTTGCTTGTTAAATGTAGAAAGTTACTTGCCTGTACTCACACATCCCTCCACCTCACTGTAAAATTGGACGGTGCATGTTACAGAGTTTGATGGGGTTTGTCCTTGCGGATAAGTTAGTCTGCCGTTTTAAGTGAAGCAAAAGCAAGATGTACTGTAAAGTGTAACGTGCCAGCTGGTCCTGCTGGGTTTTGCCTCGAGGGAGAGAAGGAGAGGGAGCACAAGGACAGTATATATGTAGGTAAGAAAATGGCCCGCTGACGCTCACATCACGAGAAAGAGAAAGGAAATGTGACTTTCATAGCAATATTATTTGACTTGTAAAACTCGCCGATCATTGTAAGGGTTTGTAAAAAGGAGAAAACATCCAGAGAGGGACACTTCCTGAGCCCACACAGTGTTTTCCCAGTCAGTTGGAATCTATAATTTAGCATCCAGTCGCGAGACTCAACTCTGCCTAATTACAGTTGTGGCTGTGGGAGCAGGGAGAATGTTGTTCAAATATAAAAGTGACGATTCATGCTGCAGGTTCTTTCCACGAGTTATCTGAAACAGTATTGACTTTCCCCGTGAATCCGTGCAGTCGAGATGTGTGCCAGGACACGCTGACACGTCACAGGTCAAAGTAGGCTCTCCCACTTGGCAGACACTGGGATGGCTGCAGAATGTTGGACGGACATGGAGGACGAGAAGCTCCACACGTCTTCCAGAGAGTCCTCCAGGGGGATCTGCCTTCAGGTGCTGCCCTCGTACCTGCTGGCAGGGCTGGGCATGGTCACTGCCGGCATGCTGCTGGACCAGGCACAGGTCAGTGACTCGAGAAGAAGGCGATTTCAGTTGTCCTGGGGGTATTTGGAAGTCAACAGCTGGGTGTCTGTCAACGGGTTGTAGTTCAATCCATTTCGGTAGGTAAAGAAGAGAGTGCAGGCCAGATGGAATGGATTAGGATCTGTGACGCGGGAGTGAAAGGGAAGTTTTATGGTTGAGTGAAGCGGTGCTCAATTTTAGCAAGGATGTGGTCCAATGTTTGTCCAATGGCAGATGGATGTAAAAAGCCAATGATACAGTAGGTTAATGAGCTTTCATAGAACAGTGTCCTAATGTTCAGATGGCACTAGATGTCCTGACCACTGTATGATCTTTGGTTTTGGACAGTAAATCAACTCATGATTAGTTTGAGATTCAACTAGTCAGTGACTACCTTTATGATAAGTCGACTATGTGGCATCTAACAAGTGGGGGTTGACAGTAGCAAATAGAACAACTGTAGACAGATGTAAATAAGGAATATCTATCTATAGGGTAGAGTTGTGTTGAAGGGTGTTTTGAAACTTAACATTTGACTTTCATTTGAGAATTAAGGAAATCGAAATCTTAATGTCTCAAATATGGTGTGAATGGTTTCTGTCTGTCCTTGGTGAAATGGTTCCACACTTTCAATGTTTTCGGTCACCATTGTCCCATAGCCTCCTACTTTGGAATCTGCTGATAGAACAATGATGTCACGACTAGTCAACCAATGAACCCGTTTATCAGTCAATTTTAGTCAACAATGTAGCTGTAATTTCAAATCAACCTCACTTAATTTCTAAACCAAGAACACCATCTAATGGTCAGTAAAAAATTAGGACAGTATTTCTTGATACCTCATTGACCCATCACCAGACTTGAATTAAAAGTAATATGCAATGGTTCCAGTATAACCTTTCCTTAGAGGGTCAAACCCTCCTGCTGGCAGTGGGTAGATCTGGATTTCAGAGGCCACCAGGTGGCACTGTCTGCAGTAAAATGTCTGACTTGAACACCTGATTCAATGAAACCTTTTCTAAACCATGACTGTCATCTAGTGGCCTTTGAAAATTCGAACACTGTTTTGTCAACCCTGCAATACTGTTTCATGATACCTCATCTAACCAACATCACCTCCTGCCAGTCCGTACCACCTGATTTGACAGTACTAATCTGAGTAACAGGGCATCTGCTGGAATCCTTTATGTCCTGTTATAAAACTTTTTTAATTTCACTCATGCAGTATCACAACAGCACAAGGTGAATTGAATGAAATATAATCAAGTAATACGTGACCAAACCTTGGAGGCGAGCTCTTCTGTTAAGGTGTAATCTGTAAATCATCACCGACTTGATTTACTGCTACATTTGGAGAGAGGCCAGAGCAGAAATTTAAATCGAAGGATGCAGAAGATCAGCTCTCAGATCTGCACACTGTTGTATGTGATAACTTCTGCAGCTTCAGCCTCCCAACATAGAGGAGGGAGGGGCAACAGAGGACACCCCAAAGTTAAGTCTCAAGGACACTTGGCAGCTGAGTCATTGTTGTGATGTGCGCAGCATTTTCACCCTCCCATTCTCAGAGCGCTAGGCGGCACAATACGACGACGTGATTCCAGGATGCGGTGACACGCACAGCTGCTGTGAGCGGTGACCTCTGGCAGGACGCACGCTGTCCTTGCTGGGCAGCAGCAGCACCACGTGTCAGTGACAGGTACAGCACCTGCTGCTGCACAGAGTGCGTCACCCACTCACTGCCACCACTTCAGAGAGGAAACAAAAGAGAGCGGTGCAGAACTGCAGCATCATCTGAGCGTCGGGGATGTGAAGACAGAGGACACGCCAGACATTTGCTGCGTGCCTTTCATCTCCATGCCTGGATTCAGAGGGATATCCTCAGCAGATTCACAGTCAGAGCTTCCCAGACACCACTTCAGGCTGGAGGGGCATCCCTTGATCAAAATGAGGAAGGGGCTCCACGGCTCCTCCGGTCATCCAGGACACCAACACAGCGAGGAGAAGGAACGAGAGCTGTGGAGGGAGATGGAGGAGAAGGAGAGAAAACACATGCGAGCTGAGAAAAAGCTCCTCGCCTTCTGGACCACCTTGTCCCACAGGACCTGGATCCTATTTAGACACAGAGAGAAGCCGGGTTTCCAGCGTTCCACCTCGGTGGCCCGGCTGCTCAAGAGTGAGGCGTGATAACAAGCCTGTGTGTTTGTGTGTGTGATGTCTGTCAGGGTGTCAGAAGAGGCATCACAGACCTGATGTCAAGTGTCCCTATCTTTGTGTGTGTGTTACAGCCACTTGTTTCTTGGTCAAGTATTTTTAAGTTGCTCTGCCGACACCGGACTGACACGTTCAACACGTTGTGCCAATTTTACAAGCTTTCCGAACCTGCTCCTGGACCCAAACAGAGAATGGAGTGAAGCGCAAAACAAGCTCCTGTGACTCAGCTCGGACACTGACACTGAGGAATCTGGAAAATCCTTATCACTGCCGACCACCGTCTGAAGTGCTTCATGTGGCCATTAGCTGGGAACAGTCATGGCGGTGACACGTCTGCATTTGGAGCTGAGATTCCAGGGGGAGAAACTGAGGGGCTTCGCCTGCAGGCTGACTCGCTCGCCTCGAGGTCATCTACCAGAGAGCTCATGGAGGATCGCCTCACAGGTGCTGCTGCCGTACCTGGTGTCCGGCCTGGGGATGGTGGCAGCCGGGATGGTCATGGATGTGGTGCAAGTATGGAGTGAACCGAACTCATGTTATGTTATTGTCCTTCTTTTGCTTTCATCAAATCACTTGCTCTCCGTCGTTCACTTGCCTGACTGCTTTGATGTGACTGTGAACACTGAAATAAGGGCAACAAATCATGACTGAAAATCACTTTTCATCAAAACATTCGAGCATCAAGCAGTAGTTCAGAACCAGCGTTAACACTAAAGGCTATTTGAAGTGATAAAGCATGCGGTTTCCTGCCACGTGTTTTTGTAGGTTACAGTTTTGGACGGTTTTAGTCAGTCGTTCTCTGTGGCTCGTAATCTCTGCAAGGGAAAGCATGGACTCAGAGTGGATGTGAGGGTGCTCGGTTACCAGTGCAGTGTCAGTCTTGGACAATCCAGAAACACTGGTGGCGCCTTCATGTTGTGAATATGGGCTTTGTGTAAAGAGCGATCTTTAAAATTGTGCATAAAGGAGCAAAAGTACAATATTTCTGAGTGAAATTGACACAAGTCTTCTTCAGGAAAAAAGCAACACTGCACTCTTCTGGTTGTAGGAAATTCTAGTCCTATTTTCCTTGCTAATTTCATTTGTCATACCAGATGTTTGTCTTTATGTGTCATTATTATGCCACATGACCTCATTATACATATCCACCTTTTCCTTAAAGACCTGAGAGCCAATTCTCAAGAGGGACCCCCGATTAAGATGAGTAAGGAGCTCTCTAAAAAGAACAGCATGAAAGAGGTGGACAAACCAGGGAGGTTCAAATAGAAATAAAAAAATGAAAAATAATCCCATTTGGGCGGAGAAAGATAAACCTGAGCAGTAAATGAACGTGATGGTCAACACTATGAAAACAACTTCTGTTCGACTACTAAGGTGTAACACAGTGATGACTGGCAAGTGGACTTACTTTTACATCCAATGATGATGCAGAGATCATCTCTTCTCGGCGGTTTAGTCTAAAGAAGCTATCCAGAGCTCACGATCGCCAGCCCTGTATGACCTCATCCTAGCTCCAGAAATGATTTTGGAGTGTGAAGAAGTGTAGCTGGAGGGTCAACATTTCATTCAAAAGTCTGATGTGCCAACAAGCAACATCTGTGACAAGCAAGGCAAACATCTGTGCAACACGCTGAAGTCGACGCATGTGTTGGTGCCAGCCTTGTTTACTTTGGTGCCGTTTACAGTGAGATGAAAACGATAGATTCCACCACCGTTTGAGAAGAGCTGCAGTTAGGAACCTTCGACACCATTGCAAGCTTCACTGCCATTGAAACGTCATGTTGCCTAGACACTCATCCAAGTGCATGCGCTGTTGTCAACACAACATAAATACTTATATTAAACTAGAGAGGTGAAAGGGAAGTTGCCCTGGTGCCCAGAAGTAACTTGGTATACTTGGATGTGAGCAGTGACAGCCAACTGTGAATTAAAAGCAGTGCAGAAATGGTGATCATGGTGGTAGAAACATGTAGTATTGACAGCTTCTGTTAGCCGTGTTGACCTTGTCTTTCAGCACTGGACGGTGTTTCGGGAGATCTCTGAAGTGTTTATTCTGGTGCCAGCTCTGGTGGGTCTGAAGGGGAATCTGGAGATGACTTTGGCGTCCAGGCTGTCGACAGCAGTGAGCGGACACACAGTTGGCATGCAAGCATTGACCCTCTCGTGATCACGTCCTTGCTACTGCAGGCTAACACTGGACAGATGGATGAACCTCAGCAGCAGTGGAAAATGATCTGCTGTAATCTGGCTCTCATTCAGGTGACGATGAGAAACCGAGTGCGAGAGAAAAGTTGTTTTATCGTGTCTATTCTTCCAGGTCCAAGCCACTGTGGTGGGATTCCTGGCTGCTATCGCAGCCGTGGGTCTCGGGGGTCTCACCAGAGGGAGTGTGGATATCGCTGAGTCAGCCATTTTATGTGCCAGCAGCGTCGCCACTGCTTTCATCGCAGCACTGTCCCTGGGTCAGAACAAAGAGGACGCATCAGCGGTGTATTCTGGTCTAACTTTTCTTGTCCGACAGGTCTGGTGATGGTGGCAGTGATCATCGGCTCCAAAAAAGCGGGCATCAACCCAGATAACGTCGCCACACCCATCGCGGCCAGTCTGGGAGACCTGATCACCCTGTCTCTGCTGGCCGGGATCAGCAGCCTGCTGTTTGTCTGCAAAGGTCAGTGTCACTTCCTAACCACTACATTTCTCAGCAAAGACCTGCCGCCACACACCGCAGGCCCCACGATGCTCTGCAACAGTGTCACAGCAGCAAACAACATCAGAGCCAAAGTTTGAATTCATGATCCGGATTCTCTGTGTTTGGCAGAAGCTGAGTTCTAGTTGCAGTTTTTGTGACTGAGTTTGATCTGGCTGCTGCTCCATGACCTGACTGAAGACGTTCTTGTCTTGTTTTCGCAGAGTGGTGGTTCCTGCCTCCTCTGATGTGCACCGTCTTCCTGCTTCTTGTTCCAGGTTGGGTCATGATCGCCTGCCAGTCTCAGCCGATCAAAGCCGTCCTCAAGTCGGGCTGGCAGCCCGTCATCCTCGCCATGTCGATCAGCAGGTAGACTCCTGTCAGAGGAGACCTTAAAACTATTTTATGCTGTCGAAACTGTGAGTCTGATCCTCTCCCTCCAAGTATCGGGGGCTTGATTCTGGATAAGAGTGTCAGCAATCCAGACTATGAAGGGATGGCAGTGTTCACTCCAGTCATCAACGGTGAGTTAGACTCAATAGTTGCTCTGACACTAGTGAAGTTGCTTTGGGGACACGTTAAAGTGCAGGTGGCTACTGCCACCTGCTGGTCCATTAGGCTCAATGCTATCAATAATTGTAGTTTATTATTTTATTTTTAATCATAATATGGGTGTAAATGAGCTGACTTTCGTTTCCTATTCTGGACCGATTTACTATGAAGGGAATTACAGCTCATGGAGCTCTATATATAGTAACAAAAAAAAATCTGAATTCTGATTTTTTTTACCCTCCAAAAGTCAAAAAGTAATTGCTGCCATAATAATCATCATCATCATTCACTCAATGAGACACATTTAAAAAAAAAAAAAAGATTTGGGGAATTTTAGTTTTTTTTTTTTCATGAAATATTTTCTCAAAAAGAAAAGAAAATTGTATTGCTGATTTTTCATCATTTTCACCACCTGAGGTTTCAGCTCATTAAAGCAACCTGATTGCCTGGGAAAATGTTTGAAATACAAAAAAATGAAGTCATGTAATGTGAAATAATATAATTATATATTCCCCACTGACATAGTTTTAGTTAGAATTGTACTTTATTTACTTTTTTCCTGTTTCTTTTTCTGTCTTTATTTTTTTCATTGCATCAACAATAAAACATATTTTTAAAAGAGCAACCTTATTGCGCCAACTAGCGCCTTCCAGTCAGTGTAAAGTTGATATCCACATCAAGAGCTATAGCTTCTCTTTGATGTTGTCTTTTAGTGCATTTTGTGAACATATTTCTAGCCCTGTGATGATAGGAAAATGTTAAAAAAAAGTCCAGTAAGTCTAACTTTCTTCACCTTTTCCTGGAAGGTATTGTGGAATGGAGTTTAACAATAGATGCCTGTGGTGTTTAACCTACTCTTCTCTACTGAAATGTGATTTTCAGCCATCATTTGCCGTGGTGTTTACATTAGGCAGCAAATGGATCAGAATGCCAATGGTCAGCTTTCAGTGCTTCTTCAGAGTCTCTGCCAGCGGTGACCACTTGTTCAGGAAGTGAAATGAGCTGGGATTAGCATATCAATTCACTCCTGTTCCGTCCTGCACTGCTGACTGAAAACCCCAGCCTTATTCCTTGCACTCTGGGCTGCAAACATCCCGCAATACCACGACACAATATTGGACAATAATCTAATTCAATCCCTTCACATTTGAATGGCTGGCTCTGGATAATAACCTGGTTGCCAATGAAGAACGCTCTTACATCATCTAGCCCTTTATATTCTGACGCTCTACATTGCTCTGAGGTGAAAAATATTGAAGTTTTATCGCCGACCTTGTCTTTTCATGATCTGACCTTGAGGTATTATTTTGAAACTGTGGGTTCATGCAGGTGTTGGAGGGAACCTGGTGGCCATCCAGGCCAGCAGGATGTCCACCTACCTTCACTACTGGAGTGTCCCTGGATCGCTCCCCCTGAAGATGGCAGCGTCTTGCCCAGGACCCTGCGACACCTTCTGCTCCTCAGGTGATGGGAGATCAAGCTATTTATTAGCTATGAAGGGAAGATGAGGGTTCATGAAACAGTGTCCTGATTTTCAGAGGCCACCAGATGGCGCTGTCTGCTGTAAAATGTTGGGACTAGAACAACGCTATCTACTGGCCGCTGAACATCAGGACACCGTTTCACCAACCCTGCAATATTGTTTCATTATATACTGGTATTTATTATTACAATGGGGTGGGGAGCTAAAGCAGATGAAGTTGGAGGGAGTCAGGCTGCTGTTAGACAACTTCCTCTGTCTCTCACACACATAGAGGGTCAACGGTGAGTCACTAAAGAACCATGTTGCCTGGAGGAACCTAGATAAGCACGGGGAGCAGCTGCTGGACAGCAGGCAATAAAAAGTTTTTCTATAATGGGAAACATTAAGAGTAAGAGAAAGGTTGACACATATAAATAGATAATAAAGAGAGCAGGGCGCAGAAGATTTAACCTGCCACTTTAAAACAACATGAGAATTGTTGAGATCATGTGGCCAAATCAGATCCTGTGCAATCCCTGTGAATTTTAAACTTTGACCGATCAATAATGCTTTTTCAGTTCATCAGGATAAAAGCCCTCCAGAGAACAAGCACGTTTGAAAACAAACTAGTAGAACAAGAGGACTGAGGGTACAGAAGTTTTTTTCAGCAGCAAGGTCATTCCATCTTATCCTTATTGAAAGAAGACTCTGAGGGACAGTGGGAGGAAGTGCAAGGGCCAAAAGATAGGCGGCCCCTATTGGTGGAAAAGTGATTATTGCAATATAGGAAAGATGTAACTGGGTCAGAACTAAGATTTCATTTTTCTACCTACAGATGTGAACTCGAAGTCTGCCAGGGTTCTGGTCATCCTCGTGGTCCCCGGTCAGCTCCTCTTCCTCTACACCATCCACCTCCTGCAGGGCGGACACACAGCCATGACAGCCACCTTCATCGCCTGCTACCTAGCAGCCGCGGTGCTTCAGGTCCAACATCCAAGCGACAATAAACACGAGTCCCCGACCTCTAACTGAGCGTTCGCTAACCAGGTGGTGATTCTGCTGAGTGCGGCGGCTCTGGTGGTCAGATGGCTGTGGCGGAAGGGCCTGGACCCTGACAACTTCTCCATCCCTTACCTCACTGCTCTGGGGGACCTGCTGGGGACTGGACTTCTAGCGCTGAGCTTCAGACTGGTGCTGACCATCAGTCGACCCGGAGCTGGAGCTTGAGGGTCACACGTGTACACCTCATCAGCAAGTCAGTGGAAAGTCAGCACAAGACAGCATATGACGCTAATTTGTGAAGTACACATCATGAATAAATGTCCTTTTAAAGTTTAAATAACAGCTGCTTTACCTTTGCCATACAGATGAAGGCAATACGCTTCAGTTCCCAGGCAAGTTTAGCTAAGGTACTAGCAACTAAGCATCAGTTTTAGGTGAAAAAGCTAAGCGATCAAAGAGTACAGAGTGTCTCATACGGCACCAGAAATAGCTGCTACACACCACAAGAACTTAAAGCTACTTTGAATCAGCCCATTTGTTGTAGCTTCGTAGCTCAACATGCCAAACAGTAAGATCTCTTCCGAATCACTTTTGAAAAAAAAAAGAGCATTTAAACAGTGTGGCAGTATGTTTTTAGAAAGACAATGCAATTTGGTTCACCTTGTTCTACCCCCGACACTCTGTACCAAATACTGTCTTAGGGCGCAAGCAACGTACATGTAAGTGTGGCAGTGTTATCAGCACCTTCAGTACTGGCTTTGACTGTATCCATAGAGCTGTGCCTTTAAAACAAAGTGTGTGCGTCAGTGTCAGTTCAACATGTGTCTCTATCGTGGTGGCATGTTCTATTCTGATGCTACTTCTTTCCGTAAAAGGCTGTGGGGCATATATGTATATTGTTGTGGATGCATGAAACTCGCGACATAGAGGTGAGAAAGTGTCACACCAGTTGACTGTATTTAAGTTTTGTGCGACATTAAAGAAGCTCAAGGTGTGAGTGTGTTTTGTGAATCCTGGAAAATGAAGGTTACACTGCTTGGTGGTGTGACAATGGGGGACATTTCATGTTTCTCCGTGCCCCGTCTGTGAGGTAGAAGACACAAGAGGTGCCCTTTAAACCGCTAAAATTACTTAAGACAAGAACGTCCACTTCCAAAATGACAATAGTGGTTCATATTTTGACAAAATGGCTCTTATGCAAGAAGAGTTTACCCTCAAATGAATTATTATTTATCAGAAACCCTTTTTCCTCCAGAATTATGACTTTATTTATTAATAATGAATTTATTTTTTGTGCAACATCTGATTGAAATTGAACAACTCATTTATTTTAGTTATTTTGGACAAAACAAAAGGGGTACAAATTATTGCTTATACTTTTTGGAATTGAACTTTCTCATCCATAGCTTTTCCAACAACAAATCTTAAACGCTTACAAATATCAAGCTCTCACTGGGTTGATGAGGCTTCATGAAACAGTGTTCGCATTTTTAGAGTCCACTAGATGGCACTTTCTGCTCATAACCTCACATACTTTTTAAACTGATAGCGCCACCTACTGAGCACTGAAAATAAGGACACCGTTTCATGAAGCCTCGTCAGCCCATCACTAGCATTTACCCATAAATACTGCTGCGATTCTCTGTTGCCATTTGAGGCATTGGTGGAAAACTACATGAATCTGAAAGCTCATGCACTTCTGGCAGTGTTTTTGCCTTTTTTTGTTCTAAGTGACTCCAGATGTTTGGGCTTCTGCCTCCTGATGTACAACATGTAGGTCAATGAATGCGCTGTTGGAAGAGAAAAAAAATGTTTTTTTGCAAATGATGAGCAATAGCATTTTATGGAAACTTAATTTATGGACTAATCAAAAGGGGTACAGGTCATATGAGGCATTTTCATGAGAAGAAATTAACCATGAAAAGGAGAAAAATAAATTATCCAGGAAAAACAACCAACACACACCGTTTGAAATCAAAGAGGGCTGTCAATCAAAAGGCGCGTGAGACATTCAGTGACTTGGAAAACGTTCGTTGTGCTTCTGAGTTACGGATTTCATGTGCAAATTTAACTGACATAATTAAATATAACTGGAAATAAAATGAAACATTCACAGAAAAATGATTCAAAGAGCGAAAACTCTCAAGTCTTCACATTAAGTTTCGCCTTCTTTACCTGAAACTACTACATATATTGTCAAGCATCAAGTCCACGGACGTCTGGCCTCAGCTAAACTTGAGATACTCCGGCATGGAGTAGTTGAAGAGCAGAAAGTCCATGCGGTACAGGTTGTACAACTTCTTCTGGTAGAAGGGGCTGACGTTGGTGAAGAACTGGGCCGTCATGTCCCCGGTAGTCCTGGTGGTTTTGGATGAGGTCGGGAAGCTGACCAGGTCTTCCACTTGGGCCAGGCGCAGCACGTAGCGGGAGTCCTGCTCCAGCGTCTCATACTTCCCGACCACGTCGTAGTGGATGAGGCACGGGTGGCACAGCGAGTGCACCCTCTCCCAGTGCTCATTGAAAGGCTCCTCCCGCTGCGTGGCCGGGTCCACCAGGTAGTAAACAAACTCCTCAAATGAGACATCGTCTCCCTTCTCCAAGGCTTCCGGCTTGGGATCCTGGCGGTGCCTCTGCACGATCTTAGTTCCGTAGCGTTTATGGAAAGCCGTGTTGTAATTTCGGGTGAATTTGTTTCTGTAGGCAGACACCAGTCGCTCGAAGGGCTCGCGCACAAAAATGAACTTAAGATATGAACGCAAGCGCTGGTTGATCTGGCTGATGGAGTACTCCGACAAGGTCCGAAGGTTGCCGGGGATGTGGGCCTCGTGGGCAGGAATGGAGAGCGGGTCCTTGTAAGATCCGTTGACACCAGTCAGTACCATCAGGACTCTCTTCCAGTTGGTGCAGGCCACTTTGGGGACGTAGCAGTAGAGCAGCCCGTGCTGGTCGTCCACCATGACGTGCTTCAGGTCGTCGGGAATGAGGACTCTGCGTTTGCGGGTGTAGGTGCGACAGGCTTCCTCCAACAGCTCGCGACGACCTTGATGGATGGCCTGGACCGTCGACTCCACCTGCAGGAAGGAAGATGCATGTTGACAAGCAGCTCCTCTGTAGCCTTCTGCACCACTTTCAACACCATCATGGTCTTCAACAGACATCAAACTAAGTACATACACTCAATATTGAATCTAATTTGGAGTCAACAACAGCACCATCTAAGGTGCTAAGGTTTCAAAAGATGTTAAGCATTTACTGTGCTGTCCTATTGCTGCACTAACGTCCTGCTGCCATTGTAACTAGACATCAAACCTTTGGAAGTGGAGGTCAACCAGTTCACCTGCTGATACAAACGCCTCATTTAGTCCCATCAGCACCGAGCCAGCCTCTCGACCGCAGCTCTCTGAGCCCTCAGACTCACAGTTTGACTCCATGTGTGGTTCTCTGTGTCTCCTGCCAGTGGCTGAACATCAGAGACACATTGGACTGGCCAAAGCTGACCGCCCAAGAGTCAGCAGAATTTGTAGCCCGGGAATAAACCTTGAATTTTTGAGAGTGTGAGATTTGATTGTGAATATCTTTCAATGGTTGAGAGACTTGACTTTGGATGCAAAGACAGCACTGCAGCCGGCACATATAAATGCTGAATGAATGCTTGAGTCCTACAATCTCCTCTAACCATTGTAAATGCCTTTCATGACAATTTGCATGACATTATATGTAGATTGAACAGGAGCATAGTGAAAGGCACTTCTTAGAATTTCTGCACCTTACCTTACCTCCCACTTTACCTATTCATCTGAACAGTGGTTTTGTGTGTGTGTGTGTTTTCATTATCACATATATCATATATTAAAGAGAAATATAAAAAAAAAATACCTAAAATGTTTTGAATAGAGTGACACTAGAAAAAAAATTGAATGCATTTTGATGTGACAATGATTTATGAGGTTACATTTTATTATTATCACATAAATTATGCCACCTAAATGTTTCTCCTCCAGAAAGACAAAATTAAAAACAACATTAAAACAGCTTCTGTGTGCAAAAAAAATAATAACATGGAAAATGTAATGGGATGTGGGGGAGAGGGGATGGGGACCACTCCAGACAGGTCACGAGTCCACCATACTACACATCAAGACAGAAAAACACACGCAAACATACTGACACCAGTTAGTCTCTCTATGTTTTCAAGCAGTGGGAGGCAATCAGAGTGCCTGGAGGAAAGCATAGCCAGGTGGTGTTCAGCACCAGAATCAAATAGACCGATATGAGGTACTTTTGCTTCCCAAAACAGATTTAAATAGCAAATTCCTCTGTCAATTTGAAGTCTATTTACACAAACATGAAGAATGGTAGCACACAAGCAGGGACTCTTTAAAATAGACCTGTCAAACTTTACACTTCACTTTATTTCATTTGTATTTAATTTGTATTTAATTGTCGACCCCCCCATGTCATCAGGGACAGAATCCACCCAGAATGTCATGGTGGACGTCTTCTTAAAAAAAGAATGTTTCCCTGCAGCATAGCTACAATTCAATTACAATTTCACCCTCAGACATGTCAGTGCGTTTTTTCATTCCCATGTTGTGTAGTGTTCATTCAATCAAAATCAGATTATAAGCACAAAAAAACGAAGTCGCGGGATGCCAGGGCAGGAACACAATGACCTTATGTCAAGTGTCTGGGTAATCTGGTGTAAGGATTGATAAACTAGGAACAGCTAGTTTCAATTTTCATCCGTCACAGGCCTCTCGTGTTAAGACATTTTTAGGAAGATCCATCCATTTTCTCTCCGCAGTTGGGTCGTGGGGGCAGCAGTCTAACCAAGGAGGCTGAGGAGAACAAAAGTGAGAGATAAAACCCTCCTGCGTGCACTGGGTCTGGTCCATGGCCTCCCGCCATGAGAGGCATGTGACCACAGAGCAAATCACTTTCTTCACCAGGACGAAGGCCAAGCCAAATATTAAAACAAGCCAATGATTAATTGTTGAGCCCCAGTTGTTCTTTGTTTTCTGTGACTCAAATCAACACCATCAGTGCTTCTGATATCAATTTCCAGATATAACTAGCAGTATTGTTATGTTCGGACATAATAACTAACCCTTCTACCCGATTTGTGATATTCATTTTCCTTTGAATGCACCGACCTTTGCATTATTGGAAAGCAGACTGGCTGCCTGCGCTCCACATCACAACAAAAGTTTCCATCAGGACCAGGAGACACTTTTTTTGGCTGGTCAAGTTCGACTCTAAAAGCACTTGAGAGTCGGAGGCTGCCAAAACATGAATCGTTTTCCACAACTGTCATTGCTGGAATTGCTAAAAGATGTCTGGACTTTCATCCCGCTGGACGCAAGCAGCGCGAGCTGACATGAGAAACAGCGTGGGGATCACAGAGATTAACTGCTCGGTTCATCTCCGCCACCAGAACACACTGAGCTACAGTCATCTGGAATCAGTTTGGTGACCAGAGACGTATATGACCTGACGCCAGACTGTCGACAGTCACTCCTCCTCACAGCATTTTATTGCTGATATTGCCTTTAGTTTTAAGTTATCTGATTCTTTATTTCTCAATCGAATCGAATCTGACTTGAATACACTAATAGTAAAGATGCGATGGACAAGGAATATTGGCGATGAATGAAGGCTATAAAAGGAGAAGAGGAAGACCACCAATGAGGCTCATGGATACAGGTAAATGATGAAGCAGACAGGACGAGATATGTGGACGTGCTGTGGCAAGAAGTTCCAAATAACGGCAGATAGATAGAAGCCTGAGATTTAGGTTGTAAAATTTCTGTTTACTTTCAGACAGTAAGCCCAGGCTTTTTGCAATCTTGGCAGTCCAAACACAGTTGGACCGATGTAAGAGATTTTCCAGCCGACTACTGGGGACTATGGTTTATTACCAGACAATCTTATTCGCCTATCAAGATGCTTCATAAAACCTAATCTGAGTTCTAACCAAGAAAGTGATCAGAGATGTACCTGGTCTCCATCGTAGAGCATCTGGAGTGGGCTCCTCCTCGACTTCTGTCCACTGCTGTGTTCCATAGGCTCCAAAGCTGCAGAGAGAAATCCAATATTTATGACCCTGTAATGCAGCGAAGTCACTACTGTCTATTCGTTTTACCACAGATCATCTTCAGTCACAGATGCACATTTGAATGATCACTTTTCAACTGTTGCAGTGCATTTGGGACTATAAGTCATGCTTTGTTTTCAAGTTGGCTGCTAAAAAAAGTCAAAACATAAAAGTTGTCCTTCAAGCTCGACGGTCGGTATCAGCGGAGACAGGCCGACCTTGTCGGCTGACTGGCCTGAGAATCAAGGACTTGAAGATTGGAATGAAGGTCCTATCTTGCTCACCACCAAATATGTCATGGCTACGTGATTCAAGTCATGTCTATCTGGGTGACTGTCACAGACGATATCTGACCAGGTGATATCAGGGAAAAATTTGGACTTTGATCAGAGCTTCAGTATGAGATAAAAGGCACTTTGATTTGGTTGTTGTCGCATCAGCCAGTCAGTTAGAAAGCTGCTGAAATACCTCCAAGAGATGAAGGGAAGACTCCTCAAATATAAAATGGAAAATGATCCATTTACAGAGCTAATATGATGGCAGCAGACTGGTACTATTGCATTGCTATGGGCAACAAAAACACACCTTTGCAGTGGCATGATTTCGAGTTATTCCAACTACTACATTTGGAGCGACACAAATCATAGTACATCTGTACTGTATTACATTATAGTAAAGCATATGGTGAAGCCCATTCAACTTCATGACCCCAGTTCTTCTCCAAGCACAACAACAATGCAATGTCTTGTTTCTATCCTCTGTACTTCCAGATGTAACTTGTAAATCCACAATGCAATCGTGTATGATCAAACAAGAGCAGATATTTGATTTTACAACAGATCTGAGGACCAGATGGCTCTTGGTGAGGCGGGAATCTTGTTCATATCCAGACTGGCTGTGAATAGACTGAGAGAGACTTCACGGTCAACAGTTATGTGAGGACATGTAGGTAGTTGGGGTACTTCAGTAGATTGAATAATAGGTGCGTCACAGTTCTCTTTCCAGACAGCAAGAATTTATTTATTTTTATTCATAACTGTAACTTACTTTTTAAAGTCCTTCAGAAGTCGAGTTGCATTTCTCAATTAAATACCACGTTTACTGTCATGTCATGGTATAATTACACTTGTTAATATCCTTTCATACAATACTCGACTCAAGACTCAAGTTTCCTATCATTTTAAGACTATTTTTCTTTCGTCTCTTCTATGGTGTGATAACCACTCACGACAGTTGGTATATATATATATATATATATAGACAGACTTGTCCTCTCCAACGTCCCTCACCCAAGATGTCTCTCCTCTCATGTACAAATATAGTAGAAACAAGTCCAGAAATTCTGGTTGGTTCTACACTGTTTCTGTATAAAACAATTGCTATTGGTCCTATTATCTTTGGTATCATATTGTGGTTTATATATAACCTATGGTGACTACTAAAAAAAACAACATGAGAGCAACTATAAAGTGACAAGGGTGAGATATGTTCTCATAAACAAGGTTTGCCTGAATGTTGAGTGAAAGTATTGTTCCACTGAATGTAGTGTCACTTCCGCCTGTCAACTACATGGGAATACGGAGCATGTTCGGTGTATGACCACACCAACAGGCGTCGGCATCCATGAAAGAAAAATCATCATCGTGAAACTTTTGATGTTTGAACAAGCGAGAAAAAGTTTGTTTCAAAAGGAAGCGGCAGGGATAGGTTTATAGCGACTGTGAAGAGCTTTTAAAGGATGTCTTGTTGGCTTAACCCCGTCTAGACCCAAAATATTACCCAGCCTCTTTGGCATTCCTTTTAGCTCATTCAAAATCAGGAACTAGAGCCTTGTAGAATATAGAAAGCTTGATGACTGTTCCTCCTGTGCGCGTCATAAACGAAGCTCTGTGTTAGGATCCCGCTGGGAAAGCGGAGCCCCCTCCTTCCTTCATCTGACTTTACCCCTCTGCTGCCAAAGAGCAGTTCACTGAGATGCACAAGGCAATGCCTGATCCTCTGAGGCCACGACTGTATGTGTTTTAGTTGAGGCGGAGTGAAAAATGCCGGGACTGATCAGGTCAAGATTCTTGAGCACTGTGGAGTGTTAATGTCAAGAGGCAGCAACTGTGATGGAGCCTTTCAGAAGCTAAGCAGCATAGACAACATGTACATGCAGGTTGTTGGCTGATAAAATATTCCATATGCCTTCAGTTCACTGCACTGCAAATAATTCCTAGACATTCCTACGCCAGGATTATCATCCTTGCCTCAAGAGCTACATCAACGGTGTCAAAATGTCTAAATCTGACTTTGTTCCCCCGATTTCCTTAAGTGATAACTGTAACCTTCCATATTTCAAGATACACAAGACATTTTCTGATGGAGACCAATGACTGAACCTGAAGTAAGGTCAAGGATGGAACATTTTCCGTGATAGCAGCTCTAGTTTGTTGCCATTACTTTGTGTTGTGGTCAAGACTGTGTTGGGAAGAGCATACAGCTTTTATTTTGCTGTCGCCTGTATGTTTCCGTTTCCTTCTTTGTCTCCACCTTCCCGATCAATACGGCTGGGATTCTCTTGCGAATCAACCTCACATGGATTTCAACACCTTGGTCCCAGCTCGTGTCGCCAGATGGTTGCTTCGCGTCCTCATGGTAAACTCATTCGATCCTCCCTTCTCTATCATTCTAAATTCTGTGTGCGTTACTTGGGCCTCCTGAGCAACCTCAGAGTGCGTCTTCTGTTGTCCCCCTTAGTCAGGCTTCATATTAATCGCCTGTTTTCTGTTTACGTAGTCATTCCTTCAAAATAATCAAGAACTTTAATTCCGTTCATGGTTTCCGCCACATATAAACTACCATGGCGCACCGCCATGGTTTAAATGAGAGCTGCCACGCCATCTGAAAAACAATCTCTTTTAAAGATGAAAACTCACATGATCAAATGGATTCAAACAAAGTGGAAACATCAAAACAAAGGAATAACGCCTCATTGAGGTGGACATGAAAGTGACGGTTTTCGGCAAGTTTTTCACAGAAAAATCCCGAACAAAACCTCAATGACGGGCCACAGAGCGGCCAAGTAGCGACCACTCTTGCCTTGCAGCAGGAAGGCCATGGATTCTAATCAGAATTTGCATTTTCTCCAATTTCCTCCCACAGTCGGCCATTGCCCAAAAGTGTGAATGCGTGAGCAAATAGTTGTTCGTCTATATGTGTGTTGCCATGCAATGAACTGGTGTGTCCCCCGCCTATCGCCTATAGATTGGCACAGCTCTGGAGGACAAAGCGAAATAGAAGATATAAGTATGTGTGACACCTCAGACATATGCAGAGACAGACCCATGAGGATGGAGACTGAAGAGAAGTCAACTTCTCATGATTAAAAAGTAGCGTTTTTATTGTCACAACTCAGTAAATGTCAAAACTACGGACAGGGTGATGTTTTTATTTTATTTTTTCAGAGGTGTGTTAGGAGGCTCCGCTACTGCTCCATCTGGTCAAAAAACAAGCTCTTGCAGCAGGGACTCAGAGTAGCGCCACTGGTTCTCACTTACAAACCAGAGCTCACATTACTCTGCTCTTGTCTCCCACAATAAGAGCTGCAGAGTTGCCAAAATAGACTGAACAGGGAAAAACTCACTTCAGCCAAACACTCTCATATAAAAAAAGCTAGTTTCTATCCAACTATGACGACTTTGTATCAACATGAAGCTGAACAATGCAAGGACCGAATTGAGCTACGTAGCTTTTCTCTTAAAAATGACTGCTGAGATTTTAAAGGTCTTATTGGATTTTGGAAGCCAAAATCAACAAGCCCACCAGTATGTCAATGACGGCAATTTTAACGGATCAGCTATAATCGAGGCTGGAGTATGAACCCAGCTGAGTCATCATCTCCAGCAGGATCGTGTCATGAGGACGCAGACTGTGTAAGAATAAGAGCAGCAAGGTCAAAGGCGGCGCCCGCTGGAAGGAAGGAAGCTTCAGGGATTTTTGGAGAGCTCATTTAATGAATTTGCCTGTCTCTTTTATGGCTTTAAAGAGAGTGACAGATGCAGACAGATGTTTTCTCTACACTCTTCAAACAGCCAAATAAAAACTCGTCACACTTATACGCCGCTCATTTCCTTCAGTCAGGTCCAGACAGGGAAGGAATGGGGAGAGGGGTTCCTGTCAGGTGCAGAGATAATGACACCATCCTGAGGGTGTACGATCTGCTGGAAGGGGAGACACAACCCACTGCTTGGTTTTAAGCATTTCACCAGAGAAATAAATGTCCCAACAGTCTCTTCCTGAGAGGGTCATATCAAGAGTCACTAGAAACCAAGAAACACTTCCAGGTCACGCTGGACAAGACTGTTCCACAAGTGCTGGTTGAATGATCAGAGAAAGATGTTGGCAGGCCGATATGGAACATCAGACTGACGCTTATTTAGGTGTTAAAATATTATAGGACATTTGTTTTCACTACTGAGTGATAGTGTGTCAAAGAAATTGTACTGTGAATGGCAGCATCAGTTCTACCACAGAGAATCATGGCGTCAGACTCAGAGTTTACCATCTCCCCAATAACGTTCTTTCAAACTGTCACTACCAGCTAAGGTGATGTTTCATCTTCCTGCACTTGGACCCTTCGAAGATGGCGTCCTCGCCGCAGGACCACTTCTGTTGAGTCACTCGAGAACTGAAAAAAGTTAAATAAAAATAAAAGCTAATAAAAGTTGGAAATCATCATCTAACACATGAAGACCAGATGAGAAGAAAATATTGATCCTTCTTCAGAGTCCACAGCAGTGGCTTGGCCTGACAGGTTTCATCGAAAAGTTGAATCTGAAAATCCCCAAAAATTACTTGGAAAGTCACAAGAACCACTCCAGTCCAATCTCATCTGTGTCACACACCAGTGCGCAACATTTAAGGACATAACAACCTCACCTTCACAACACAGAGGGTGGGTTTACAATGCAGAGCAACAGGCAGCGAAATACATGACCACATATAGACAGTAAACAAAAACACTTAACACTTTAAATCTCAGAAAATAGCTCGCAAATAAACAACCAAGCATGAAGTGCTTGCTACATGAGGCAGGGGTCTTCTTCTTCTTGTGGCTTCTCCCTTCAGGGGTGGCAACTGTGGATCATCTTCATCCATCTCACCCTGTCCTCTGCTTCCTCTTCTCTCAAACCTTCAAATCTCATGACCTCCTTCACCACCTCCATCAATCTCCTCTTTGACCTTCCTCTCCAGCTTCTGCCTCGCAGTTCCAACCTCAACATCTTCCTACCGATGTACTGGCTACATGAGGTGAGGGTAACATTAAATAAAAAGTGTGGTCAGGAGTCTGCGATCACATGATTCACTGAAATTGTTGTGTACAGTACCATGAGTTTCGTTGACTTTGATGTTGCCACACTTTCTTTTAGCACAGACCAACACAGGGTCTTCATGATTCAGGAATGACTGTGAATATTTATCTTGTTTGCAGTGATCAACTACTGTTTAATTTGTCTGGGATTTGGAAAATACCAACGAAACACAGTATGTAAAAAGGCATTTGTTCTTTCAGTTACATGCCATTCTGCTTTAATCTAAATTAAACTTGTATCTTCCAATGTGGAGCCTTCATCTGACGCAAGTCAGTCATTTTTAACCACCTCCAGGTGGCAGATAGCAATCCTCGTGATAACGAATAAACGGCCTTGTAGGGCAACCACATTTTCCACAGTATTTATTAGATGGTCAAAGAGAGGCTGCACTGTGTTGAATGTTAGCATTCCCTGATTTTGAGCATTGTGTATGGAAAACATGTGAGAAGACTGGCCCTCACTTTTTTGCTGCACACACTGTTCTCGTGGAGAAGGAGACAAGATCTTGGGAAGATAAAATCTGGCTGCCAAAATGGGACGCTATTGTGCATCTTTTTCTGGATGCACCAATCGTCTTTATATATATATATATATATATATATATATATATATATATATATATATATATATATATATATATATATATATATATATATATACATACATATATATATATATATATATATATATATATATATATATATGCACACTGCACTTTCAAGAGTTATCAATATTGTTTCTCAACTTTAAGAGGTGGTCACGCCCGACAGATGAGGCTGTATATGAGAGTTCTGGTCCAGTAATCCCCAGGATGGTGGAGCTTCACAGCAACTGTTCTGATACTGTAAACACACGAATCAGTCAAGCAACTACGCCCCTTTGTTGTTCCTACACTGATGACAGTGGTCACATGTAGTATCGCTTGGAAGTGTGTGAGATTCTCCGAAAGAATTGGCAACAAAGGGACAAGCATCTGCACCGCAGATGTGCAGGGGGAAATGAAACCTGCCTCCAAAGAAAAATAATATACATCAGTGACCAACAGTGAATGACTATGAGAGGTCTTGCTCTTCACCTTGCACCAAAAATGGGTTGTGGAATCCACCTCATCCCCACATGAAGACCGTCTTTCATGGATCCTAATAACTCTAAACATAATTTTTGCACACACACATCCTGAACTAACTGACCTCCCTTTAAAAAAAACTCTCCCACAGTATGGGCTATATAAGCTTTTTCTTGGCTGAAGATACAGCTGGACATCTATGAAAGAGGCCATTGTGTGGGGCGGAGGGCGACCTAGCAGAGGTGGGATCACATCTCTACTGCTGCCCGCCAGCTGCAGCCTCTCTCGCCGAGAGGAAACATCATCATCCGCTCACTCGCGTCACTTGCAGGACTGTCCCGCACTTCAGCTGCGGTGAGGACGGCCACAGAATCTCGAATGTAATGAGTGGAACCGAGGCCAAATGACATTCCTCCTGCTCCTGCAACACAACTAACCTGTCTCCTAATAAAATATGTGAGAATTTGGGTGATCTCATCCCTTTTACGAACTCGAGCTCAAAGATCTGCACATGGTTGCAGATTTTTGACAATATATTTATTCCAAAACTTCATGTTGAACATCACCTTTAAGCTTATGATTTAAATCCAGACATTTTTTTTTCTAAACTGTCATTCAAAATGAAAGAAATGACCTCACTACAACTACAAAATGTCACTACTTCTCAGAGATCATACTCAGTCTGTCTGTACATAAGTTGAAGCTAGTCGACTTCCCTTGCATCCAGATAAGGCAGCGTTTTCCACAGCAAAATAGTCCTAATATTTCCCCAAAATACTCATCCACACACTTGCCAGACTCTATGCCTACAATTACTGACAACATAAAGCTGCGCTGGTGGTGACTTTGGTCAGAACATGGCCACTTTTTAGAAGGAATGTGGATAAGATGCAACCTGAAGTAAATCTTCTTTCCTTGAGGTAAATGATTCCTTTGTCTTTGTCTCTTCCGAGTGCCACCATGGCATCAGTCGACCGCCACTTTCAGCTGCTTCTTCATTCCACTTGAGACTAAAATAATTACCATTTCACATGAGAAAAACTACTTTTTTATTCATTATTTCAGCTTAAATTTGGTTGGAGAAACGCAACATACTCAGTCAACATGTGTTATTAGGCAACAATGGGACGTTGACGACGTTAAAACTTACTTTTAATTTTAAATACTAGTATAAAACAGCAGTGTGTAATGGCGGGGTCGCATTCATGTTTAGTATGTGGTGTTCACCGCTCGAGCTCCCTCCACTGAGACCCCGACTCACCTGGTTTGGGGCTGATGTTGAAGTAGAAGATGACCATGATGAAAGAGCCCAGACACAGGACGAAGAGCGTCCGGCTCACTCGGGGTTTCCTCATCCTGAGCCGCTGAACGGGACCGACCGCTCCGCTCGACCCCCGCCGAGTCTCATGCGAATCTCTCCTCGCGCGCATCTATGAGACGCCGAACGGCAGCGTCGAGCCCGGATCCTCCTTCAGCGTCCCTCTTTACCTTCATCCTCACTTGGAAAGCCGGACCGGACCTCGGTCCTGTTAGCGGAGGGTGACAGGAAGTGGGCCAGGCTGCATGACTGAGGGAGAGGGCCAGTGTGTGTTTCAGTCGCGAGGTTCACTTAACCCCTCACTCACTGCCGGAAGTCAACGCTCCGCCCGCTGCAGTCAAACCCCTTCAGAATAAAATACTAAACGCAACAAACCATGTTTCATCAGATCTGCGGCTCCTAAGTTGAAATGTAATGGTTGTACTATACAACCCAAGATGAGCTGTTTATGCACAACATTAATGCATAAAATGGAACTGTGACAATGGCCACCAGGCCGACTCAGTTGTATAAAGCAAGACTTCCCTCCAGAGAAGACGTTTCAGGAGGAGAAGAGGACTGGAGAGCTCTTCCTGCACCAGGGCAGACTGGTGGAGAAGACTGGTCACTTGGCTGCAAACCATGGCTTCATCCCAAACAGAACAGGATGTAGACTTGACAGGCCAAAAACAGACAACTTGACAAGACCTGACTAGAAGGCCACTTGACTTGAGGTGGAGACTTTACACAATGAAAAAATGACGGGACGATGACTAGTTGCGATGAGACACGACTTGTCTTGACTTGATGAGAAGACGACTTGACGAGACCTGACTAGAAGGTTATTTAACATGGAGACTTGACAAGGCGACATATCGAAACAATGACTTGACTAAGACGTCGACTTGGACGAATTTGACGAGCCAAGATGAGACGACTTGATAAGACTCCACTAGACTGAACATGTAGACTTGACATAAGGAGAGAATGACTAGACATGATGAGACGTGTCTATTCTTAACTTGAAGAGACTTGGCGAGGCTTGACTAGACGGTTACTTGACTTGGAGACTTGACATAACAAGACGATGACTCAATGATGACTAGACACAATGAGACACGACTTGTCTTTACTTGATGAGACGACGACTTGGCGAGGCTCGACTAGACGGTTACTTGACTTGGAGACTTGACATAATGAGACAATGACTCAATGATGACTAGACATGATGAGACGACGACTTGGCGAGACTTGACTAGACTTAACGTGGAGACTTGACAAGACGACATGAGGACTAGACGAGACTTGACCAGACTTTTACTTGATGGCTCTAGGCAAGAGAATTTGACAAGACAGGACTCGACTAGACGGTCACTTGACGTGGAGACTTGGCTTAACTAGAAGATGATAGCATGACAAGTACTCGACAAGGCACACAGACACGATAGCAGACGAAAACACACCAGCAGAGGAACGCAGTATCAGAAGAGGAACGGACAAGACAGATGAGGTGCACACAAGAAGACAAGAGTAACCTCACCAAAATAAAACAGGAACTAAAGACACTGAAGAACAGAAGAACAAAACAAACCCTGACTAACTAAACAATAGCCGATGCGTGACAGGCTTACTGACATGCGGGAGTTGGGTGGACAGGCAGTTCTCTGAATTAAAAATAAGATCAACAACCAGGTTATAAAACGAGTTTATATCTTTTTTTAAAAAAAGCTAGTAACAACAGCCACAAGTGGAATTGGCTCTTTTGTGGAGCAGCTTTGACAGTTCACTAACATGTTCGCGCATAGTCTGCGCGATGACGGCATCGACGACAGGCTCCTGTAAAATGATGACATTTCTCAGCATGAAATTCCCACAAAACAGCTTTTCCAGGGTTTTGATCACCTCCCTGCAGGCGGGTTTCACATGTTGGGGAGTCGGGCAGAAGCCCTCGGTGAGGCTGACCCCACCGATGGTTTGGTCGACGAGCGTCTGCGTGTGGGCGCCCCAGTTCACCGGAAACGTCGCCTTGAAGGCCTCGCATTTGATCAATATACGGATCGTCAGGAGGGTCAAGAACAGTCGCAGGTCTTCGCGTTTGACGTCTGAGGCCACGCCCTGAGGTCCCGCTGGCTGCGATGGAGTTTCATCTTGCAACTGGAAGGAGACGTTTTTCACGACAGCTTTGCCTTTTGCGTGACCTCCCTCATCAGGGCCATCTTCCATTTTGGGGCGCTTGACCTTTTGACTCTCACCTCCTCACGTCATCTTGTCTCAAGCGTTCGCGCATATCTTCCTCCAATAAGTCGACACCGCACCCTAGTGGTCACACGCGTGTAACCCCAGGCTCGTCTCAATGAACTGCAACTCTTATAGAGCCTATGTTGTCGGAACCGGTGATGCAGTACAGGGCGGGAGACTTTGTAGTGCTGAGGCTGAGGGTCAGAGAAACAAAGCCACGCCAACCAACTTTAGAGCAGCGTTCAGGCGGCCTACACGCTGACGTCATCGCATTGGACAAACCTGGAAAAAATGCCATTTTCTATTGAGAATTCGGGCCTCCACACACATGCTGCCCTTTGCTCGTATTTACAATAATTCATAATTATATATAAGGATTTATAATTCATTCGATTTTATTTTATTTTTCCTGCATGTCTGTGAAGATAATTTTAAATGAATAGATTAGATAACTTTTATTCATCCCACAACGGGAAATACATTTTCATTTTCTTGGCCCTTAAAATATAAGAATATCATAATAAAAAAAGTTTTCAACTTTTCCACGTTTTTATTAATTCAATCGCCATATTTAGTCAAAGTCATCCTTGATGTCAGTGACTGGTGTCCGTTATTTGTTTGTAATAGTAGAATTACAACTGAACAGCAGAGGGCGCACTGACATTGTGAAATTCAATCGTCGCACATAACGGTAAAGGTCTTAAACTACATTCCAACTAAAACATAAAATTGAAACTCATGATGTCACACCTTTGACTTGCGTGTTTTGCGGGTGAGTCATGACCATAAGGACGCGTGAAACTGATTACTGGAAATCCAAAGGAATGTCAAATTCAGTCATGGGACAAATGGTAATGATTGAACGGGAGGTGGGGCGGGGAGAGGTCAGAGGTCACTAGCTCCACTCTTCAGACACGCTTATGAGCATGCAAGTGTGCTGCAATGTTGGCGAATGTGACGTCACAGAAAGATTATTTCGGTGACCCATTCAAATGAAGAGCCATGGCAACCAGTGCAGCTGGGTGTGAGCAGATATAAAGACTCTGCTCCCCATTCATCCCTGCCGCCACCTGTGGACGATGAATGACGGCCGTCTGTCTGATCTGGATGATCACATGCTGCCATGAATCCCTCCCTTCACTGTTGGCAGAGCTTGATGGTCGAGGTGGATCCTTTGTAGCGGCCGGCTGAAGCACATCAATTGCAAAGTAATGGATGCAGAGTCGGACCAGAGCAAATGTGATCTATAAATTCGTTTTTATACTTAAATTTTGCCGGTTACGTGTGACATTTGTTCATATAACTGGACGACCTTTTAAGGTTGCACTATACAGCATTAGTTGTTAGAGCCAAGTAGACCTATACATTTTTTTATTGCAACATGAGCTCTCCAACAAACTAAATGGTTTCAGCACCAGCTGCACAGAAGCCATCTGCAAGCAGAGAGAGCTCTTGCTGCTGAAGATCACTTGTGCATTCCAAGACAATCTGACAGAATCTGCTTGTAAAGGACTTCACGGCTAGTCATGCACTTGTGACTGTAACAACAAAGTCATCCTGCAGAACTGGAACTGATTTGACCTTCTTTCTGTGAATACTCATTGTTGAAGGCTGGGCATGCAAATCATAGGACATTCCTGAAAGACCGGTCCACAAATATACATCCCTCTACCACCTGCTTGTCTCCCGAGTGACTAAGGAAACACAAGAACAATCCATGTTTGAAGGAAATATTTCACTTTAATGTTTTCATACTGCAAACATTCATGGAGGCAGAGACCACTTTTAGAAGACTGAATACAAACTCCACATGGCTACATGAAGAGGCAGACAGCATGGCGAAGCACACAGGCATTAAGTGATTGAACATTCAGTTCAACTCAATTCTCTTCTCGAGTTCGGTTTTCCCCCAGCCTCACAAGAAGACTCAGTTTGGACCTCACATTTGGAAAGCAGTGTAGTTTGGATGAAATTGTCCAA
The DNA here is from genome assembly GCF_027744825.2 of Synchiropus splendidus. Lineage (NCBI taxonomy): Eukaryota > Metazoa > Chordata > Actinopteri > Syngnathiformes > Callionymidae > Synchiropus > Synchiropus splendidus. Next base: position 6,428,437 of record NC_071339.1, read on the forward strand.
TAACAAATTCAGCACTAATTTTAATTCAGCGTGTACATAACCATACGGGAAAAGAGTTGGACGAAGAATTTGGGAATCAATCTGAGCTTCCACAGAGGTACATCGACCCTTGCCCACCACAGTATTTTGGGTTAAGGGCAAAGACGTCACAAACAGCCCAGACACTGACACAGGATAGTGCAGTGCACTGGGGCTCCTCTTAGAAAGACACAGAGATGAAACCCTGGAGGAGTGAAAGCAGAGTAACCCCGCTGTTCAGCAGGACGCCCCCAAATCAGCCAGATCCAGCAACTCCCAGAGCAAGCTATGTGGGCAGAGGGTATGACTTGTCCTGAGAAAGCTGCCCATAATCATCCATTGGTGATGGAGGTTCATCGGAGCTTAACTGACGGAGAAGCAGAGCTGGCGGATCATCGAAGGAGGCATCCTGCTAAACCAGCAGGGTTTAACCTCAGCAGCCAGCACCAGTGATGTCGTCACCAGATCTTTTGGTCACATCCAAGGTGGTGAAGACCTGTAGACACATACAAGAAACATAGTATCTCTGGCACACATGAGGTGGGAGGGGTCATTAAAATGATAAACAGACCCCCAAGATTCTGCATGTAAAAGCAGTGAACAGCAGCGGATAGTTTCTGACAGTCACTTCATGACTCTTGAGACAAGTTGCCTCTAGTTGGGCTGGAACAAAAATCTGCCCCGACTGTCTGCCACGATATGATCGACAAATATCATTCCATCATGATTGAAACGTCCAAACTAAGCTCAGTTGCCTATACAGGCTCATGCTGAAGTGTCTGGATATTATGATTCAAATTTCAGCAGACACGAGGGAAGTGGGGATGTGAAGGGCACCGGTCGCTGACGGTTAGAATTACCATTTGCCTTTTTACCCTTCATGTTCAGGAACCCAAAATACATTATTGTATTATTGGTTTGCAGGGCAATGCTGCACAGAGGACCCAATAGATGTTCATAAAGGTTCTTAAATCAACAACAGTGCAAATGTGAGTATTTGTTGATGCAGCACGACTGCAGAGTCCCGTCACCAACTCTGTTGTTACACGGTTATGTACCTGACATTTAGGTTCCCACTGGTCTGCTCCCGCATACAAATGATCAAGAATTGATGCTTCGTATTACTTGGCAAGAAGCACAAGTGGAGAGGGAAGATGTCCAACTGGAGAGTCTGACACTGTTCCACACAGATCCTCCTCTGAGTGTCTGGCCTCTTTGTTTAATCAGATCAGTATCAAGTGTGTGAGGGGAAGAAGGAAATGAGACAGAGAGGGGCCCATGTTGTTTATGTAAGTGCCTAAATGGACACGGCCATATTGATTTCACATTTGGTTGCAGACAAACAAATCCTCGAATCAATTCAACTGAAGAAAGAGAATTTTCTGTCCTTACCTCGGCGCAGGTCGGGTGGATGCCGATGGTGGAGTCGAAGTGCTCCTTGGTGGCGCCGCATTTCATGGCGGCACCAAAGCCTTGCGTCACTTCTCCGGCGTTTGGACCCAAGTAGTGGAAGCCAATGACTCGGTCCTGCAGTGACAACTTCATCATTAGTGGTCCTGAGAGGATTAGCATGGTTGATACAGCCACTTTTCTGAAGATGGTGAGATGTGATCTGGTCATAATCGCAGGAAACTGATACCACAATTAAAAACTAATAGAAGGTTGGGCAGATGGAGCTATTAAGACAAGAGCAGTTCGATCTTCTGATTCCAAACAAATGGTGGAAGGGAAGAATGGGCCATTTGTGGCCCCACAGGGCCATATCAAACACAGCAGCTTTAAAAACAAATGTACAAAAGCCACATATGGAGAAAGTTTAGACAAATGCACTGCAGACATTGAAACCAAGAGTGACTGAGTGGTTTTCTGGTGGAAAATGGGAACCAAAAAAGAAATAAACGAAAAACAAACAAACAGGGTTCCCCACATTTTTCCTCATTGTGAGGATTTTAAATAATTATATATTTGTTCCAGGCCTCATGGAAAAAAAGTAGGCAGCATCTGTTTGGGAAACCCAAACTCATGTCAGACAATTATGGACTTACATTGTCCAGCTTATTGCAGATGATTTTGGCATAGCATTTGTTGTTGTCTCTTCCTGGAACGGTGAACTCCAGAGGCCAGAACAGAGTGTGGTACACCTGAGGAGAGAAGAAACTAGTTTCCATTTTGAGCAGCACAACACATGAAAAAAACTCATTTATGATTTAGATTTAAATTGAACAGATAAAACAGTAGTTCATAGATTTATATATGTAGCCTTGGGGAAATGGGACAAACAGTGCAACTGAGTTTATGAGACATGAACCACTTGAGGTTCAATATATAGCCTCTCAAACTCCAGTCACTAGGTTTTTCCACCAGTGACCAGGAAACACTGAGCTTAGTGGCATTACAAAAGTAAAAAGTACAACAATTACACCAATAAATAATCAACTCTGGATTGATCTAAACTGACAGGATGATCATTTTAATTTCTTTCAGGACATCAATGCTGACACAGTTCTACTTCACTCGACACTATCATCTCACATTTCTAACTGCATGACAAGTTAGGCCTCAAACGTGTTCAGGCAAAGGTTACACTCAAGGATGTTGTGTCTGAAATGATGGGTTGGCCAAAGGGCAGGGGAAGACCAGCTACAACCGAGGCCCTTCCCAAACACTTTGCAAGAATCACTGCCAACATACACCATGAAGTGCTGAGAAATATTGGCTGAGAAAGTCTGAACACCACTCTGCAGGAAAACAGACAATAAATTATATGTACGTGTGTGTGTGTGTGTTACCTCAATGTTATCAGGCCCATACAACTCAGTGGCCTTTTCCTCCGACAAACCACAAGACCCGTATTCAACCGGAGTGAAAACAGTGGTGGGGACATTGACGTAGTCACACTGTTGGGATTAAATAGTAGTTACAGAGAAGTCAAGTCTGAAATGGACATTTTTTTCTACCTTGAGTGTTGAATTGGCATAAAGGCGTCGAGCTAGAAGCTTTCCAGCCTGAATGGCAACTGGTGTCAATTCCCACTTCCCCTCCAGGATGTCTCCAATGGCATAAATGTGCGGGACATTTGTCTGCTCCACATCATTGACTGGGATTTTCCCGTTCCTTGACAAGAAGTAACAAATTCAAATTAGAAGTTCATCTTCCTGAAGCTTCAGAATGGCGCTGCTGGATAGGCGATGGTTTGTGGTCCCTGTTATTCTTTAAACCCTATAAGGGAGTTAAGCAATCCCTGAGAAGGAGCAAGACCAGGGTTTCTGTCAGGATTTTTTGGAAAGTGTGACAGAACTGTTAAAAACAATGCAGTGGAAAAACATTGAAGTAGAAGGTAAAGTGTTGACATTTACCAAATTGGCGACAATAAAAAATGATTTTTAATTATAAGTAAATCTTTTTCTAATCTGCAGCTGTCCTCCCGTGGTCCATCTCTTCACATGTCCGGCTGGAATGCACGACATAGGTTACGCAAACAACGGACTTAATTATGCTGTTTCTTTTGGGATTTTACCACAAAACACATGCCAAAAAAACATCATGTTCCCGTAAATGTCCACGATGCGTTTCTGTAAATGTGCATGATGGCCTCTCTCACTGACGGTGAGAAAGACCATCAGGCTGCTCAGTCTGACCCAGACCAGTTAAAAACACTAGGACATTGACCTTATCAATTAACTTATCAGATAAAGTGAATGATAAACTTGCAGGGAAAACTGACTTGCAGGGAATCTTTATCACATATGTGCAGAAATACAATGAAAAATGAGCAAAGAGACTGTAGCTGAGGTGTAGATTTATAATTTGCGACAGAGGCATGTGTTCCATTTAAGTTTTTGTTTTGAGTGTTGCATTACAGCATGTCACCTGACCAACCTCAATGAGTGGCCCTCTGACTTGGGGAAAAAATTATTTAGGAGTCTTTCATACTTGTGCGAGTACCTTTGCTTTAGAATGAAGTAACATATCATATTGTACTGTGAGCACAGACACCTAATTCATAATAAAATCCATCAGTTTAAGTGAAAGGAATGTGTCACTTGGGAATGCTGTGTTGCTCCACCTGTACTAGACTAATCATTACTGGGCATTGCATAGGGAAAGGAACACAACCAACATTCCCATTTTAGACAAGAAACCATCATTTGCAAAACTTTTTAGACACCACGTTTGTTCAAAAATACTTGCATGGCCCATAAACGATCCAATACTTAAAATAACCTTTTAGCATTCGTGTCCACAGCATGTCCCTTTAAATCACATCCACAAGTAAGTAAACTAACTTCATACAATTAAGAAATAAGATAAGAGTGAAAATAAAATAATCACATCTTCTCAGGTTCTTGCAATAAAACCTTTCAGGCAAAACAGCAAAAACTGAGTGAGTGTGAGGTGAAGTATGGCTCCAAGCACATTTGAAGTATGGGAGGAAAAAAAATAGCCTTGCAAATCACTTTGGTTCGGATTTTCCTGTACACTACTCCAGTCACAAGACTGCACACCACTCACAAGCTCTTAAAGCTCCTCATAATCCTGACAAAGTCTTCAAGAAAACCAGCATTTCATGTTCGGGGAGGCATGTGCAGACCTACTTTGGGTAAATGAACCCAATGAGGCGGGAGTACACAGATCCCTTCGTCTTATCAACCGAAGAACAAAACCCTGGCTGAGAACCAGGAGGAAGAAATATCTGCTGAATCACCATGACAACCGCAATTTTACTGACACAGTAGACAAGGGCGAGGTCGACTCACTTTGGGTTGACTTTGACTCCAACTTTATCTAAGCCAATCTTGTCCGTACAAGCATCTCTGCCGACGGCAATCAAAACCTAAAAACATAGAAATCATTTCAAACAGATGCTTCAGGAAAGAAACAATCTGAAATTCAACAGTCAAATTAATAAATAAGATTCATTTTAAATCTAAATGAAGAGAGCAGTACTTTATACTAAAACAGGAGACAAACAGGAAGCGTAATGAGAAAAAAGCAGGAAGTGGTAAAACAGGAATTTTAACGTACAGTGTTGTATTCTCCCTCGATGATCTCGTCCGTTTCTGTGGACTTGGCTGTCACCTTCAGCCTGCCAGGAGTACCTGCTTCAAGCTCCTCCACCTGGCAACCACAGACAAACAGCAATTCATTGCTACACCATCATCAACAATGACCTAAGCAACAGGACACTGACCTTTATGGGAACATATTTGCGCAGGAACTTGATTCCGTGTTCCTCCATGTACTCGCCGGCACGGTTGGCCATGTCCTGGTCGAAGCCTCTCAGCAGGATGGACCGCACCATGATGGTGACGTCGAGTCCGATGCCGGCAAGGAAGCCTCCGCATTCCAGGGAGACGTACGACGCGCCGATCACCAGAGTCTTTCCAGGACAGTACGGCAAGGAAAACAGGTCATCGCTGTGGAGAGAACAATCTTTTCAATCAAGTTTGTCTCAATGATAAGTCGTTTGAAATTACACTTCAAGGTCACTTGGCAAACAGCTGACAGACGAATCAATGTCCTGAGGGACACAGCCTCCAACAGAGGATATAAGTGACTTCATTATTAAAAGACTGTGTCGGTGGTTTTACAGATCACACTATGACAACAGAAGCCTCCTCCTCACATCTAACACCAGAGGGGAAAAAAAGAAAAACAACACAGAGCTTTTATTTTTTTAGGCCCCACCTTGTGATGCAGTACTCTTTGTCTCCTGGGATTCCAAGGTATCGCGGCCTCTCCCCGGTTGCCAGGACGAACTTAGCAGCTGAGTGGATCGACTCCTTTCCTCGTTTGTTTGTTGCCTACCAACAAGGAATCACAAAAACTTGAGAGCCGAGTTTGTTGGTAAGCTGACCTATACTGCTTCTATTTTTCATCGGGAGCACTAACATGATTGAAGTCTTTGGCTCTACTGACAGAGGCGCTTAAATTGTTGCAGTACACTCTGGAAGGGCTTTCTACCCGCCAGACATAAACAATAAACATCATTAAGTTATGTCATGGGATCTTATGGTTACACTGATGGCTAGATGCAAGACAGAGATGCTGGCTAGTGCTTGAGTATGACATGGCTGACCCACACATTATAATAGCTCTAGGCTGAGCCCTCTTGAAAACACAAAGGTCACTGTTGAATTAAACAGCATTTTATGGTCATAACCATAGCAAAACACTCAGCACAGAGAACACTGTTGTGTTGACTGTCCTCAGTGCTCACCTTGATTTTGTGTGGCTCTATGAACTCAGCATAGGCATTGACATAATCAACTTTCTTGTCTCTCAGCGCGACCCTGTAGCCCCAGTTCAACGACCCGATGTAGTCGTTGACGCCGTTCTTCATCGTCTCCCAATTGTGACTCACTGGTCAGAGACAGAAAGACAAAAATGCTCAAAAAGAACAAAGAAAACATCGTCTTGAGTGACTACAATTTACCACGCCATGACGGTGTGATGTCCCCCCTTCGTGACCTTCTGGGTCGCTGTTCAGAGTCCTCACCTGTCTCATTAAATTCCCAGCCGAATTTCCGGGCATCCTGCAAGGCGGTTCCCAGCAAGGCTGTCTGGTGCATTAGCTTCTTTGGGATGCAGCCGACATTTACACAGGTTCCGCCGAGACCTGAGCATCACAGCGAGTTTAATTCTTATACTTCTATCAAACAACTAGCATCTTTGTCTGCTACTTTGGCCACTGTTGTATCATTAGAAATAAATTCAAATCCAAGCTTATTGGGCTAAAATTTCCATTCCTTCCTCCATAAAACCATCAGTTTTTAGTGTATTCCGATTACAAAAGAACAATAACACAAGAGTTGCATCTTACCCCAAGTGGTTCCCTTTGGTGTGGGCACCACGTAGTCTAAAACCATGACTCTCTTTCCCATTGAAGCCGCTTCCTGATATTGAGAAACAACGGCGCATGAAGTTACTTATTACAACAGCCTGCGTTAGCTCGCTAAGAAAAAAACTAAATTGCACAACAGCTATTAAATAGGTTGAGACAGTGACATGGATGAAAACTGAGTAACCTTTGAGCAGGCCAGGCCACCAGACCCTCCTCCGATGACAATGAGGTCGTAGTCATACTCTTCCCCAGCGAGAAGCTGCTGCAAAGTGCCTTCCTTGTGGGCCTGAAGAAAGAAAAATGAGTAGTATGTTGAGGCATTTAGAAATTTTGTATAATTCAACATTTGTTCTTTCAACTTCCTACATTATACAAAATGTCAATGTTATTCTCCATAATTTATTCTTTCAACTTCCTAAATTTAACAAAATGTCAATGCTATTCTCCATAAATTATATTTCTTAATGATTTCAGTAGTTGCATTCTTGTATAACAAGTGGTTTAAAAAGTACTTTGATAAAGGTCCGATGTGTTTAATGATTTTTCATTATTGTATGACTCATATAAAAAAGATGAAGTTGACTGAAACAGAAGAAGTGAAATACAGCAAATTGTCAAAATAAGTGCTGATTTAAAAAAATAAATAAAAAAATCCTATCACCTGCATCGTTTTGTCACAGCCACCGATGTGCTTCTTGTTGACGAAGACATTGGGAACAGTCTTCTGTCCAGTCATCTCCAGCAGCATCTCCTGGTAGTTGGTTCCATCATCTGATCATGAACATATTCCTCATCAATTTCAAATTCAAATCAAGTTTGTTCATCAAAAGAAAAGAAACTTCAGATTGCATCTTAACTTCCTATTTGGGCTGCACAATAATCTTGGAAACATTGTCATCGAGATGTGGGCATGTGCGACAGTGATATTGAGGCACAGTGTGAAATTTTCCGTCTTTTTACTGACCTGTTAACGCTTATTGAGCATCATTGTTTCATTGTTTGAGCATCAAGTTTCACAGAGAAATATCTTTTCTCCACTGAGCTTTGTCGAGTCTGCTAATGCAGATGTGCGGAGAACTGGAGAGACTCATCGAGCAATTGATAAAAGTCCACAGAGGACAGTCAGCGTCAAAAATATGGACATATTTCAGATTATAAAATGGTCATGTCAACCAAAAGACCACACTGCCCCGGCCGTGCCTTGATGTTATTGCCACAGCCGAGTTACAGTTTGACAACACCGGGCTGCAGTAGTTTCGATATCAGGCGACACCATCTTAAATCAAAATTAAACGTCAGAATGAACCTGAATAATCTGATGATCTGTTGCATGAACATAAGTACCCTGCTGTTCAAGCTCCTGCTACTTATATAATAATAATAATAATAATAATAATAATAATAATCATAGTTTATTGAGAGTACAGAGTTGCATAAAGGAACTTGTGGGACTCATCGCAATGCTTTCCAAATACAGTACTCCGCAATACCAGTTATTTTTTTCAATATTGTGCAGCCTACTTTTTATTGTTTTTAGACAAATTGAAATATTTTCACTAGAGCCAAAACCCTTTCCAATAGTGTTCCGTAGTGCGCGCTAGGATGCAAAGCATGTTAAAATAAAATCATTTTTATCATCTTAGTTTTTCTCTCTTGCCTATGAAAGCAAACACCATCAAGTCAGTGGATCATTAATTGAAGACGAGACAATAAAGACAGGTGGTCCGATCTATTCAGGGGATGGGTCTGTCATTGATTAACAAAATTATCATCGTACTCCTGTGACATAACATATTTAAACGGGCAGGCAGCACAGAGCCGAGCCAGCTATGGCTGAGGGCCAACAGCTCTCCACAGTGACTCAGCATTTTCTCTCGCTTTACATGACAGCACAGACTCAGTAAACATCCGTCTTTGAAACATAAAGATAAGATTTCCATTGCAGCGAGCAACTCCAAACAGGGATGCAGTTTAATAAAAGCACAACTTATAAACTTTAATGACAACTAGAATAAGAAAAACGTGCACAGCAACTCTCAATCTCTCAAAACACCAAGTCTGTTTTGTTATCACAGGATATAAAAGTAACAAATTTACCTATAAGATCCAATTCCACCACATTGCACGCCACGCTCAGCTCCTTGAACAGGTCTTTCACCTGAAAATACAACAGTGATGAATAACAGCCGAGGAATAAAGCACAATTTCCTCATAACTTTGGACCAATAACGCATTCATATCGTGTATTTCGGACCGTCTGTTTTCAGTAGATATGCTAGTTTGGAACTGAACATTGTAAGAATTCACAACAGTAATTGCATCTTAACTTGCATGATGACTTTCTACAAACCGAACAAGGCGAGAACTTTAGAAACGACTCTTTTAAGCAAGGAGCAGAGCGTTAGACTGTGGATATACGTTTACATGGCTTCAATGAATATCGAGGCTGAGCTACTTGGTGGAGGAGACAATCCAGCAAGTAGACGGAGCCCGACAAGTTTCCGGCAGTGAAAAGAAAGGCCGGGGGCAAAGGCGTCTCACCTTCACACAGTATGGACAGTAACTTTTACTGAAAACCATCACTTGGTTGGAGTCGATCAGCTGCTGGATCCGGGACTTGATGTCATTCTTCCCGCTGTCATTTTCCACGGGCGGCATTTTCGCGGTCGTTTCGTCCGAGCCCACACGCTCGCAACAGACTTGAGGAAAACAGAGCGGATGAAAGCTATGCAGCAATGAACTTGTATTCGGGTCTCGATCCAAAACAAGGAAGCAGCAGACGGAGGGCCGGTGTCCTTCCTCCGGTATCCGCTGCGTCTCTGCCTGCCGCGCCAAATCTCTTCCCTCGTTTCTTGTCTTATGTGTAGCGATGCGCTTGGTTTGTGTGACGCGTGCACCGACTAATTAAGGCGTCACCCAACGAATCAAAAAGACTCCGCTCACGTCTCTGACGCCGTGCAACAAAGCGAGCATTACTTCAAATACGTCACCATACCACTACCCAGTCTACGAAAACTGTTTTTATCTGTGTATTTATTTTTAATAAATTCCAAAAGTATTATACTAAACAGTTCATAAATGTATTTAACAGTTGCCATTAACCTTTTCCACACAAGCATTGTAGATTACACATGAAATGTTTATATAGATGAGCAGATGATGAGCAGTATAATAAGACATTTAAAATGTAATTGTTTTTATAAGTAATATCTATTATTATATCACTTACTTCCATCGTGGTAGTTCTGGAAAGAGAAGGTATTTGCCGCCCCCTTTTGGTAATAAACCGAGCAGCAAACCAAATAAAGTTACGCATTTAGTGAAGCAGAAACTCTTTGAGTTCAAGGATGAACAATATTTATTAATAATAATAATAATAATAATAATAATAATAATAATAATAATAATAATAATAATAATAATAATAACAATGGTAACTCAACAAAGTTATAAGTAACACTCCAAGGATAACAATATTCTCATTGAAATATTTGTAGTGGATTCTGTATTAACAATGACGTACGAAGGACAACTTGACCTCCGGGGTTACGTTTGCTCTCTTTGATGACTATCGTCGGACGGCTCATATGTGTGGTATCACTAAAAATACTCCGTCATATCTTTCATTGTACACAAAAACAAGCCCTGCAATCATTGCCATGGTAGACGCTTCTCCCTGCAGTTCACACCGCTAGATGGCACACCAACTCTAAAAGTAAGTTTATTGAGGCTTATTTTAAAAGAAACCCTGGCATTAATCTTTGACTTCGTTTGAATTTAATGCTCATAGATTTCATGCTGATAGAGGCTAGAGGCATTACGTTGCGTCAAAGCCTTCCACGTGACCGATAATGACAAATAATAAATTGTAATTCATGGCATTATATTATCACATCATTATTCAGATTTGTTTACAAAATGGATTAGAGTTATTCAAATGTATAACAATATGTATGGAACAAACAGTCAGGGAAAGTTGAACAACCACTTGAGGGTGATTTTGAAATGAACGAGCTTAGTCAAACGCATCAGCGCAGCACCTTGTAGCCTCGCCTTACTACGTCACGTCGCTGACTCAGGAAGGCACTCACTCATAATCGTCATCAATGAAGGTTTTGCTGATTAAATATCTTTCACCTGAGTGTCTCCCGCGTGTTTCGCAACTCCTTCCACGCGCAAGTTTGAACAAGCGAAGACGCGATCTCGCCGGTGACGTGATGGAGATGTGAGATGTTTGTTTGTTGCCCCTCCTCCGTCGTCTTCAAGTCGGAGCTCCGGTTCGGATACGAGGCAGATCTCGAGAGAGGAAGCCAGCAAGCGGTGGACCCAGTCAACGGCGACGAGATAAGACAAAACCGACCATGGCTGAGGGTAAGATTGGTCCGAACCTCCAGGCCGGAGCCGGACTCTTCGCTAAGAAAGTCCAGAAGTCCTTGAATCGAGCTCAAGAGAAGGTGAGCGCCGCCTTACTGAGTGCAACATCACTTGTTGCTTTACTGTTTGGATAAAAAGTTGATATTTCACCGGGCCAGAAAATGGATTTTAGACTCGTGATGTAAGATGTCGCTGTCATTTCCTCAGCCAGACCGTTACCGATGTTTGTTGACTCATAAAGACCGTTTCTTCACAAACACTTATGAAGTTATATTCGCATCTGAAATGACAACTGAAGTCTGCTGGGGTCCGTGTGAGGTCAGTTTTGCTGCAGTGAGCAGAAAATGAAGCAGGCTTCACTTCCTGATGTTCACTTCCTTTCTCACTAATGTGGTTGTGTTCTCTTCTTGACTTCACAACAGCTGCACAATGGCTTCCAATAACACACTGTTTCTGCCTTTCACTTCAGAATGGTCACATTGAGTCGAGAACTCTCTGTGCAACTGAGAATAAACAGTTCACTGATCAACAAAAATGTTCTGTGCCACAAAATAAAGCTGTGCAAAGTCTGCAAATGCCTGCAAGCGTCTCAGCAGGATTGTGAAATAAATCTGCCGAGCTGGAATGAGGGCTGTTGCAGCTTTGGGCTTTCAAGGGTGTCTGAGCGGTTTTGAATGTTGATTTCAGTTAGATTTAAACCATGACCATGTGAGCATTGGTTTGGCGGTCAAATCACAAAAATCAGCCGATCATCTAGATGAGCAACAGTGATCTCTTCATCTGCTGTCAGGAAAGTGCTTTTGGTTCTGTCTCACCTGATTGACCACCTGCCTCCAGATGGTCCCGGATTAATGTGACCTTGCTTTTGATAGTGTCTCCCTTAAGCCAGTGCCTTCAGTAGTTCTTTTATTGTATGTAAAACATGTGGGCAGTAAATGTTTGACTAAGTTTGACCCTTCTGTGCGCAGGTCCTTCAGAAGCTCGGCAAAACCGTGGAGACCAGGGACGAACAGTTCGAACTGTGCTCTCAGAACCTCAACAAACAACAGGTACCCGAGCAGCTGAAGAACGCCTCCATGAGCTTTCCTCATTCTTATGCCCTGTCATTACATTGCCCTATCTTTGTTCTTTGTTGCGACTTCTTTAACATCTCCAGCTGTCAGCGTGGCATTGAAGAAAGGAACTATATCCACTTGTTTCTTATCTGTCCTGAACGAACGCTGATGATAGTTTTTCTCTCCAGTCTGGGAGCTAATTCAAACCTTGCACTTGATCTTTAAACATCAATATTGTGGTCACATGCATCTTGAAGGAATGGTGTATGATGTAAATGCAAGGTCATTTCTTTGAAACTGAGATAGCGAGAAAGCCAGGACGGAACGTCACAGTGCATGTGAACAAAAACAATAGGAATAATATGATCTAAGTTTTAAGTTGGGCAGCGCTAAAATAAGTTGTGGTGAATACAGTAAATTCCAGACTTTAAAGCGCACCGGAATATTAGACCCACCCACTACATTTAAGAAGCAAAATAGATCATGTTCATACATAAGCTGCACCGTTCTATAAGCCGTGGGTGCAGTGGTGCTGTCTTCGCCGTGGAAAGGTCAGTGGTGCTTCAAAATGCAGGAGGATCACTTCTAAACTAGTTTTGAAAACGGGCCCCAGCATGGTGACTGACTCATGAAACAAATGTTCTGCAATGTGACAATGTTCTGCACTTGAATCATCAACCCCTCAAATGTGTCGGAAGTTCCGACACCACAGCCGATTTCAGCTGCTGCTTCCCGTCTCCGGTCCTCCGGGAAACGATCTCTGTGGGTCTAGCTGCGGACACACGGGCAAAAACAGTGCATTTTGAGCATTTTAATGTCAATAAAACGCCTGTAATTTCATCAGTTTGATGTGACAAGGTTCAGTATTTTGGCATGAGGCTCTTCAGCCTGTAAGAATCCCTAGATTAGCTGCATTATTGTATAAGCCGCAGAGTTCAGGAAAGAAGTAGAAAAAAAGAAACCAGCAAAAAACAGGTGTATAACATATTTCAAAATGTCGCTCACGGAAAGAAATAAGTGATGGATTTTACATACAAGAATACATGTATTTGAAAGTAAGATGGAATTGACTTGGAGTTCAAAGACTGAAGAAAGGAATCAACTCAAAAATAGAATGCAAAAGAAAAAAATGACATTGCTGTGGTGGGTTGAGGGGATTGAGCTGGTCAAGTCTTTGAAGAGTCAAGAAATTGAGTGTGTGCTCAGAAAAGTGATTTACTGAAGTTAATCGTTAATATAAACAAAACAAAAAAAATAGACAGTGAGTCATGTGCATGAATAAAGTTCACGCTGAAAAAAAATGTATTGACTTTCAGAAATAAAAAGTTTTTAATTTATTTATTTATAGATGTAAATTGTCAGTCTGTTAAAAAAACATCAGATTTGGAGTCATGTTGTCATTATCAGATGAATGGAAAAAATGATTCCAAATTGCAGTGAAACCACATATTATATTGATATGTTTATATATATATATATATATATATATATATATATATATATATATTCTTTACGGGTCACAGACACCACATGGCACGTTGGGTATGCTGCTTTAAGCTCCACTATGGAATTCCCCGTTACTTATTTTACCCTGGTTCAATTATCATCAGATAGGAAGTGGAACTTTCACCTCTCTTGCTGCCTTGCATCCGTTGCTGGTGTTTAATGTACTTTAAATCTCTAACGCTCCCAAGCCTGTCAGGGTTTTGTTATTTACCGAAGAGGAAAAGACGTCATCTGTTCTGGGTTTTGATCGACAAACCACAACCTATTGTTTTTGATCTTGTGTTGTTCTGCTCCACAGCTGGATGCAGGAAGGTTGTTTAAAGATGTCAAAGCCTACTACGCTGCTGTCAAAGGTAACCTACCGTTACACAAAGGGGAATTGACTCTTCTTTGTTAGAGTTTTGCAACACTGTCTGAGTGGTGTAAGTGAATTAGAGCATTAGGGTGCGAGAGCTGACCACCTCGTGTTGAGTCAGCCAGGAAGCCCGTGTTGTTGTGACCTTCTATGTGTGGGTGCGTCAGACCAAAAACACAAACGTCAGTGCTGTGTCGCAGCTGATGCTGGAAGATATGCCGATATTTAAAGGTTTCCAGTCACACTCATGATTTCTGACAATTTCCTGTTTCCCACCCACACAGCCGTGCATGAGACCTCCAAGCGGCTGTCGCAGACTTTAAGAGACGTGTACGAGCCTGACTGGAATGGTGCCGAGGACCTTCCAGATATCACAGACGTAGGTTCATTTTTTGTTTCACTTAATTTTCTAAAATATTGTCATTGTTGCTACAGCTCATCCTCCCAAGTTCCACCCTGCCTGCACTCTCTTCTCTTGCTTTACGGATTCTCTGGATGAGTGATTCCACTTAGCTCTTCACTCCCGGCATCGTCCCCCTCCACCTTCTGTTTCAATGCAAAAATGTGACGATTATAACTTGAAAGCTATGAAAAGTAGAACCAAGCTATCAAGAAAGGTGATGATGTTTTGTAAAATGCATTGATGTTAAAGGCTTTGAGAGTTAAAGTAGAGATCAAATCTGTTGATATCAAAGACTTGTTTCTATTTGACACATGCTGGAATGCATGTGGACACCAATATAAACACAGATATATACAGTATAAACTAGAGTTCTCAAGAATGCAATGCTAGTTGTCACTTAGGACGAAAGATTAGTTGTTTTTTGGCACCCACTTATGCAAAAATTGGTTCACCAATAGAAAATTGGGGACACCATAGTTAAGACAGTGTTCCCAGAGGAAACGCACTATAAAATGAAAAGGTTTAAATTTAAATTTTATTTAGTGTGATGCTTTTAATGTCTTGATTGCTGCTGCTATACCACATGGAATATCCCCACTATGACACAAATAAAGGACCGCTATCCATCCATCCTCATCTGTAGTCGGGTTGCCGGCCTGCAGCTTAATAAGAAGGTCGGACCAAACACCCTTCTCCCGGGCTTCTCCCACCATCTCTGGCTGGGGGATCCCCAGAGGCTCCCTGGCCAGTGTAGAGATATACAGGGGTTGGACAAAATCATGGAAACACCTTATAGCTTTTTTAGCTTTAAGGTGTTTCCATGATTTTGTCATTATTTTGCCTGTATATCCCTGCACCAAAGGGAGGCGTCCAGGGCGCATCCTCATGAGATGGCCAAACCACCTCAACTGAATCTCTTCCCACTGACAGAACTCCTCATCTGTCCCTAATCTAATAAGGCATTACAAGTCATAAGATCAATCATGTTGTAATACTGACAGACTGATCAAGTGTAAATTGAATCAATCTACATGAGTGTGAGCATCAGGGTCTCAGTGCTGCATGAAGTGCACAGTTTTTGTGCTTTGAAATCATGGACGTTTTGGTGATGACATCACATTGTGTAATGTGGTGCACTGAAAAATGTGGAATTAGTCTGTGTAATATCTTCACTCGTCTCCTGCTATATGACTTGGTCACCTCTGGCTGCAGCAAATCCCAGCTACTCAGGGTGAGAGGTAGGGGCCAGCCCGGACAGGTAATGGAATGAAACATAGACTTGCTTGAACTTGCTTCCAGCTGGATCCTGAATCTAAACTCAAGAGTCACACTTCTGGGTCACACTGGCATTTTGCCCAGTGTTGTGCATGAAAAATCAAAAACACTGTTCTTGTAATGTGTAAACCAAAATCAGGAACTGAAAGAAACACACTTGAGAAACAGTTTCACTTGCAGCGACCACACATAAGAGATCATGTCGTACTGACTGACATTGCTGAGTTTCTTTATTTAGTGTCGGAGTTGAGTCAATTCTTTAATTTTTACAGTTTTCTAAAAACATCCATTTCTATTATATATATATATATATATATATATATATATATATATATATATATATATATATATATATATATATATTTCTATGCCGAGTGTCTGTTACTCTCTATTTTTAATAATATACTTGCCAATATAATTTTTAATAATCTTGTCTGAAAATCTGTAAAGGGGAAGCACCCCGGCTGTTTCAGAAAATTAAACTTAATGTGCCAATATTTGCTTTGTCTGCAAGTAGTGCAGGTGGTGACGCCTCCAAACATCTCCCTTCTCTCTCATGTAAAACTTGAACTGCTTAAGATCTATTTTATAGCTGAGATGGACTCTCCTGCGGGGGTTTTCATGGTTCTTTTAACTTTTTCTTTAAAGATGCATCCAAATTAGGTCTTTTAAAAAACATCAAAGGTTGACACTGCATTCTTTTCTTAATTAGAGTGAAGATTTATTGTGGAATGACTTTGAAGAAAAGCTTAATGACCAAATCGTCCGAACCATGGAGAACTACACCAGCCAGTTTCCTGAAGTGAAGGTGAGCATTTGAATTTGCAGTGTCACTGGTTCATATTTGGTGTCGCCAACATTTGTTCTGGTGAGACGGAGCAGCGATCACCGCAGTATGAACCAGTCTGATGTCATTCAAGGTCATTTTGAAACTGAAGTTTCACACAAACATTTTCCCAAGTTTGCACGTTCTTCCTGTTGAAGAGAACATTTGTGCATTGACATGTCATTGTACAAATCTGTGTCCTGACCTAGATCGTGAGTCTGGAGTATTCATTTAGAAGTTACAGATTAAATACTGTCGTTCCCCAGGAAATCTATTCAGTAGGAGAGAAATTTTGAAACTGAAGATCACCGAAGACGATCAATAAATGTGTGGTTATAGATTTATTCACAGCGTATCGGACTCAAATAATAATCCTAGCTGTACAACTGAACCAACCATAAACTTAATTGTGGTGCGCTGCAAGGTTCACTTTTTGGCCCCTTTTCCGTTCATGTACCACAGTGGATTTTAGCCCATGGATAGCTCTAATCTAGAAGTATTGTGAAGTACATGTTCTAGATCAAAATCGATCTTGAGTTAAGGAAAGCTGTGAATAGAGACCATTGACGTTGAGGAAATAAAGTTCCTCATGTGCTGACCGCTCAAGGACGACATTTGAGTGACCGCAGCAGAGATAGATGTGGAGGTTGGTGAATCAGGCAATAAATTAAACTCAGGCAGCACGCCTTGTCTACAACAGCAAGCGCACTGTTGTCTGGGCTGAGACCTTGGGTTGAAACCCGAGGAAAAAAAAAGACATTAAGTTGTCCATGTGTGAGAAGGTAGCAACAAGGATTCAATGAATGCTACACTTTAATTTTGTTTTTGAAACTCAGCTGTGAGTTGTTCACATTTTCAAAAATAATAAATAGATAAATATTGTGTATAAATCTTTACATTAATTTGTATTTAAAGCCCTTGTGTTGCCCACGGGCACATTACATATTCCGTCAACAATCCTCATAGCAAATTATGAGGATGAAGTGTTTTGCACAAAAATTACAAACCAATGTTCGTTAGAGCCGCTTTATTTTTTTAATTGTACCGCAATAAGTTCAGTCAGACGGGCAGGTGGAAGTAGCATCACGGCGAAATTGAATGACTCTCTTTTCAGGAGCGTGTATCCAAACGTGGTCGAAAGCTCGTTGACTATGATTCTGCACGTCACCACCTGGAGGGGCTACAGAGCGCCAAGAAGAAGGATGACGCCAAAATCTCAAAAGTAAGTTGTAAAAAGACACAAGTTTGTCTGTCCTTTGATGTCTTCAAGTTGTTGAGTTAAACTGGTCTGACAGGCTGAGGAGGAGTTCACCAAGGCCCAGAATGTGTTTGAAGAAATCAACAATGAGCTGAGAGAGGAGCTGCCAGTGCTCTACCAGAGGTGAGGTCCCATTCCTACATCAGAATCTCAAGTATGTTCCAGACGCAATAGATGTAACCACATCTCATTTATTACTTTTTTTTTTTTTCCTTCTCGTCAGTCGGATAGGATGTTACGTGACCGTGTTCCAAAACATCTCCAACCTGAGGGATGTCTTCTACAAAGAAATGAGCGTGGTGAGATGTGACTCGTGTTGTTTTAGGCTGCGGAATATTTGTCTCATAACGTCTGTGTGTGTGTTTCACAGCTTAACAATCAATTGTACAGTGTGATGAAGAAACTGGAGACGCAGCATTCAGGAAAGTCTTTTATCATCAAAGGACTCAACAGGTGAGGATGTCGCTTCTGTAGCTTCTCTTTTAAGAAGTATCCAGAAGAAAGTGTTTAACAATTTTCAAACATGCATACTCAACAATTGAGTGGCATTTATTTAAATGCTCTGTTGTGCAGCTTATCTGGTAAATCGAAGAAGAGAAAGTCTGTGGTCATCTCCAACCCCATCCCTTGCAACACAGCGTTCCCAGCCGACCACGTTTCCATCCTCTCCCAAAACGGGAAGGACGCTGCTCCCCTGTCTCCCAGTCCACAAAGCTCCTCAGAGCAATCTGGTTTGGCGGAGGAGAGCAAAGATGCGAGCTCCTCCGACTCAGACCTGAGCTCCAGCGGCACCAACACCCCGAAACGGCTGTCGGCGGATGATTTGAGCGACCGGGGGGAGAGTCCAGAAGAAGCAGAGCTTCCCACAAACCAGTCTGATGACTCTGGTGTGGGCAAATCTGAAGCCGTCTGTCGGGAAGCGGATAGTGTCCCAGACGACAAGGAGGAGAAATGCAATCCAGAGCAGGACAGTGAAAGTGAACCGCCAGCTGCGAAGCCCCCGCCAGTTCCAGCTCCTCGTTTGTCGTTCCGCTCCACCGAGAGGCAACTTCACCCTCCTGCTAAAGAGCAGGGGGAGAATGAATCAGAAAACCAGGCGGCAGTGGAGTCTGTAGATGATTACCAGAATCCACCTGGATTTTTATACAAGGTACAAACATTATTATTGAAAAAAAAGTAAGGTATCTTTGCCAAGTTTATTGTTTGAAGTTAGATGTATTACGTGTTTTCATTTGATGAATTTTCTGACACTTTTAAATGATTTAATATGAAGTATATTTCACTAAAATAGTCTTTTTTGACTTTGATCTTTACAAAACAATAATAAGTTCATGTTCATCACCAGGCGGTGGCGGTAGAGAGCCACGAAACTTCTGATGAAGGACTGCTCAAGTTCGAACAAGGTGACGTCATCCTGGTGCTCTCTGACTCTCATGAGGTATGTTGAGGTTATTATTTGCGTCTTATGAAGTTCATTAAAAAGGTTAAAAATGTTGAGACGTGTTCATGTTTTGTTACTCTCTTTTTTAAAATGTGTCAAGGAGGACGGCCTGGTGAGAGGAGTCAGGGAAGAGAGCTGGAAGTTGCAGAAAGACGTAGAAAACATCTCTGGGAAATTCCTGGAAAAACTCATCCAGCCCGTTCAGACCGAATGAAGCAACGTCCTGTCACTTGGTAATTCCTTTCCTGCATCAACCAGTCAGGCACACACTCGTTCTCACACACATCTGCAGGGGTGTGGACGCTCCCGAGTGGTGTATCGCTCTGTGATGTTGCAACTTGTGAACAAATGGCTTTTAAGCAGTTGAAAAATGAGTTTGTTACATTTTACAGTATTTTTTCTTTTGTATATTCAATCACTGTGAAAATTAGTTTTATTGCTGTTTTTTTATTGGCGTGTTTCAAATGTCCCAATAAAGTTTGTGTATGTAGCGTGTAATTCTGATGTGTGTCAATGGAAAATGCCGGTTCATTCCCTGTGGATGATGTCATCGCTGAGCCTCCAGGAGATAAAGCTAACTCCTTAGTCTTGGATTGGAAAAGATATCTGAACCAGGCTTGATGCTGGTTTGGTGTGAAGAACAACAAAGGTGAAAATGTCCAGTTTTCATTCAGTAGTGTTAATTTTGGAAAATGATTCAGTCCTTTCTGAGATTTAAGGTGGCTGAAGTCTGAAATAAAATTCATTGAGTTCATGGTTTTTGGTCAAATAACTCGAGTTTTGTTGACGTCCGATCTCAAGAGGTTTTTCATTATATTAGAGCAATATTATTATTCTCAATTCACTCCTGCCTGTTCTGGCTTGAGACCCGCTTGAGCCAGGTCTGAATGATAATATGAAGAGACTCCATTATAGCTACTCAAATGCCCATTTAAGCTCTACGTTATATACAGATCTGGATCAAGGCGGAGCCTTCTGTCCGTGCTCAGCCTTCATTTTGTCCTTATGTCTGCACGTTTCGACAACGCTTACGGTTACAGGCAAAACGGAGCAGTACCACCGGGAACCATGAGGGGCAGTGTGGCTGTTACTACCTAATATGTTGCTTTAATTAGTCACAAAGAAGACATAACTGTGGTGGAAATTCTCCTTTCCCCTGTCACAGTATATTTAATGGGCCTGAAGTGTGCGGCCATGGAATGTCCATGTTGGAGAAGCGATCTTGCGACGGGTGCAGGACTCACCATTCATCATGGGAGCCTGCCTTGGTGAAGAAAGTTTTAAAATTTGATCTGTGGTGACTCATGCAGGTAGTCAGCTGCTGAGAAGTTCAGCCATCCATGAGCGGCTCAACGTAGAGCCAAAGCTTTGTATTGTTAGTCTAGACACCACCCTCAGCTTCACTTGTCCATGGTGACCCAGAACAACAAGATTGCAGATACAAGTGGTTTAACTCGTCGCTTGAATCTGCTTGGGCCTCAAACGCTCTTCTCTTCCTCGCCACAGTATTCTCCCTTGCTACTGTACTTCCAACCTTCTTTGCTACTTATCTGGCACTTGGTTAAAAGCCACAGACAAGGAGTAAATAAAGGAATGTCAGCACCTTCCAACGTTCCCATGAGGATGAGGATGGGTTTAATGGAAAGTCAACTACAACTGTCAGGCTGTTGGACTGTGCAGAGCAACACAAGAACTTCCTGAAGAAAATTGCTCTTATAGACATAGTCCCACTGTATTTTTGTACTGTTGCATTGAGAGAATGCCATCGAGGTCTCGCAGAAGAGCTACAGGATCTGGGCCTCTTTGCTTCCACTGCTGCCTCCACAACACTACCTTAGTTGAAAATGGCTGGGTGGGTTACCCCAGCATTCCCCCCTCTCGGCTGCAAAATGGCAGTTATTTTCCAAAGATCTAAAACTGATTTAGAAAAAACATTTTTTCTCTATGAGTTACAGGTTATTCGCATGGATTTTTTTTAATTGGCACAAACGCAAATTCCTTATCTGCAACTATTTTCTCCGCACAAATAGTCCAGGAAACGATCGCAGGTGGACGGAGACCTCGCTGCCTGCTGATAACAGCAAGGACTTTTTCATTCCTTGTCAAAGAGATATATTTGTGTATGTAGGCGTGGGGTGGATGAGGTGGGGAGGTTCCTGAAATACTTCATTTTCAACTTTCCACTGATTTCTATCCTGCTGCTTTCCCTCCTGCGCAGCGACTGATGTGCCTGCAGAGAAAATACATCTGATATTTTTCTTGAAAGCTTCAGGAATTCACACAGAATATCAAGGACGCGCCGTCGATGTTTTACAATAACACAATCTCTGCCAGTGTTGAGAGCGCAGGAGCTAAATATTCACAGTGAAAAGCCCCATTTAGTTACAGCAAGGGAGCTTTCAAGAGATTTCTCAAGATCAGCTTTCCTCATGCACTGTTTGGGTTTCTCTGCTCAGTTTCGTGCCCAGGTTTGGGGAGAGCAGCTCTACTAGCCCCAGACCATTAACTGCTCAAGCTGTTTAGACAAGCCAGACAACTGATAGACAGGGAGGTCAACTGAGGGCAGCCAAGGGTTTTCAAAAAAATCATGGCAAGGACACAAATCCATGTGAATTTCAACACTTGACAAGACAGAGAAACACTGAAGTAATGAGTGACAGAGGCAAACTTAAAACCAAAATAAAAGACGGCTAAAAACGTGAGGATCTTTGGATGGATGAGATCGTATTTTGGGGTGTGCTGTTCGGTTGGAATACAGCAGTATTCATGCAAATACTTTCCAGTTAATATGCAAACAGATGAATTGACAATGTTTTGGGATAGATGACTTCAGTTCTGGGACTCAACCAGGCCAATGAGTTGGAAGGAAGACTTGCAGAGTCTGGAGTGTTGACCTCACCGCCAGCATTGGCCAAGCACGTCCTTCAACAACACCCCCTCTAACAATCAACTGACAAAAACGGAATCAAAATCTTAATAACACGACTTCCTATTTTCACTTAACATAAACATCCCCACTACAAGTATAAGATAATTCAATATAATCTAGGAACCTTCGACAGACAGTTACTTCTAGACCTCTTGCAGTGTGACTTACAAGTGGCTGATGAAAGCGTAAGCGCGTGGAAAATAAAAAGCTGGGTGTCAAGATGTGAAGAATATGGATCTACTTTGTGTTTTGGGATAAGACAGAAACAAATTTAACGGTGCAAATTCTGTCCTTTAACATTTGAACTCACAACTGCCTTTGATGTGTTCTAACCTCAGAAGTCCTCACCTGTTTTCTAGATTTGGAGAATGACCGGGTGACCATGCAGAATTTATGGAGGGGAACAACAGCATTTAACTCTTTGCTATTTGTTGTGCAGTGTTTCTGCATTCTGACAGCCCTAGTTTTACACGTGGATTGTAGTGTAGAAACAACCCGAATTCTGCAGTGTACACACAGCATCATCATGTTGGTTTCATCAGCCCACTAACTCCAGCGGTTTCTAGAACTTTTAATAGGCACTGAGTCAAGCAGGTCTTTATCATTCGTTCTGTGAGCAGTGGTGACAGTCCTTAAGCCACCAATATACAGACGGAAGTCCACCACAAAGACCAGAGAAAACATCTCAGATGTGGTTTGAGGAATACTTCAGACGCAGCTAAAAATAAAAGGCTTTCCTGATGCGGCTGAAGTGTCCCTTAGGTAGGGAACTTCAGAGAGTCAGGTGGAGCGGCTGGTTTTCTGTTTAGTGAAGACAGTTCAGTTGAGTTCATCTAATCAGAAGCTAGCTTTACGGAGACAAAGAGGTGTAGAGTCCAAACCATGGAAGTTGATGAAGAACAATTGGGTTTAATGATGGAGTTAAGTCTCCTCAAGAGGCGCCAAGATCTCCTCTGGAGTCGGCCCACATTTTTCTCAAACAAACTCTGCTACTAGCGTGTTGGAATAAAGCTGTTGCCCTTCGTTTTCACTATCAGCTCTTGCAACCGTGCGTAGGGTGCTTCTGCTGTCATACGACAGTATTTTCTTTAGCGGATTAATTCTGAGCTAAATCTGTGGTGGCAAGGGAGAACATGCAGGGGCAACTTGAGTGTGGCGTCTCTTATCTGCTGACCCTGACAGTGTGTTGGTGACAGAGTGTACGAGGAATAAAAGCAAACAGGTATCACATCACATGTGAACCTTTTATCCAGGGCTGGGTGGTCGTGCTGACAGAGTGAGGTGATACAGATTCTGACCAGTTTGTCAGTCAGACGTACAGGCTCTCACACATTATTTATAACACACTCTTTATTATAGATAACAAGTGGCAGAGTTATAGTAAAGCATGACTTTGCAAAACAGCTCTGAACGTTGGTGTCTTTAATCCCATGTATGTGGCTTGGAAAACTGTCTGTTTTCACAGTGCTGGTTTACTTCCAGGTTAGGAGCTGCTGCATGGTAAGATCATTTACACTCATCACTTAGAGTCAAGCTGAGGTAAAGCCAGGAAGATACCGGCCAGCAGATTGAAAGCTGCGCTGAAGGGACTCATTCTTCTGGTGAGGGAAGGTCTGGAAGCCAGTTTTCATCTGATCATATCGTTCCGCTCCACTTATTTGACAAATTTCACGATATGTTTTGTACAACTAAAGGAGAATTTTCACAGAAATGTAAACATTTCCTTTCTGTTTTAGATACATTAAAGCTTTTTGTTTTGTGCTTATACAAAGACACAAACTACTACTACTACTACTACTACTACCACAATTAAAAAAAAACAAAAAACATTTAAAGGAACATTTGACTGGTGCTCGGCCGTACAACTAAAGCACCAAATATTGAATATACAAAATCATTAGCTTTACACCCACGTGTGCATTATAACATAAATATTTTAATGTATTTATCTCAAGGAATTTAAACATCTCATGTGGCAGCCATTTAAACCTTCACTGGTTGGTGTGTGATGTCACAACACAGACTAATTTATGAAGGGATCTCTGTTGGTGCGTGCGGTGTTCTGCCTCTGCGGCATGTGAAAGTGGACTTTTATTGACAGAGCACTTTCTTTGTCCAAGTCCTGTTGCCTTTGGCGAGCAACACATCATGACTCACTGTTTCACAAATCTGGGGCCTCTTTTCCTACAAGACACATCCACCCTCGAACACGTGCACTGACACATGGAGTCATGTTCCACCCATACACTCAACATTTTGATTTATATTCATTTCTCTGAATCCTGACTTGAACTACCTTTGAGCCTTACCTAACCTTTGGGAACTAAAATTTACCCAAAAGGCCGACAAGTCTTTGCTCCTGTGTGAAGGAAACCTGGCCCTGACCTTGAAGAAAGCAACCAAAATAATCACACACTGGATGTCATTGTGCACTGAGTGATGATAGTCAGAACTGAGGATGGACCTCAGGGGTTTCCCGGTTTAGTCACGGTGACTTCTGCTCCGACACGCAGAGAATGTACAGGCCAAACCAGGTGGGTTACAACAGATCGACAAATATTCAACTTCATCTCTGTGCACTTTTATTTTCAGAATGCCAAGCTGTTTTCACACTTATTGTCTGAACATTGAACGTGAACAACACGTTTTAACTAACTGGCATGTTATTCATCATAACTGTAAAATTCTCTCAGTTTTCCTTTTTATTCCAGTCACTTCTATTCATCGTCACCATCAGTTCAACATTATGTAATTGTTTCCACTGTGTATTCAGCCCCAACAACGACTCTCCATTCATGACTTTTTAAGAGTTTGCCAGAAACATCCACTTTTCTGAGGGTTGTTCTTTGCCCAGGGATTCACAAATATTAAAGGCTTCATGTGTTCAATACCACAAAGAAATGAAAGGCGGTCATGATGTTCGGTGGCTTGGCAACACAACGTGTGGGCCCTTTCGATTTTAATTGACTTTCCCACAAGTTTCCATTCGATCCTTTGGATTATTACATCTACGCAATTCAGAAATCGAGGTGGGTATTTTTGTGACGTGCGTCGGTTTGACAGCAGTGTAGTCTGCAAGTGCAAATTTAGTGAATGTGGGTCAAGGACTTTTTGTTATTGATGGAAGAGGACGGATGGAAGAGAGAGAATACTCCCAGGAAAGATTGAGAATGATCCATTTTATTCAAGGAATCGAATGAGCTGAAGCAGCAGCTCATGAAAAAATACAGTCCAGCATGTCTGGACTTATAACTGCAGCCAAACCTGTTGGCTGATCGAGCATATTGAAACTTCATCTGCTGCTCACAACCCACCTCCACCCAAACTCTTAATGATTGGCATTTTACCCTGATGTGGGTGTTAAATACTGTCATCTCTGCTGAGAGGAGTGCACTCACTGTGTCTGTGCAGTCCACACTAGTGGTCTGAAGTTACGGTCTAGTGACAAGATTGGGGGTGACGGAAAAGTTATGTGTTACATAGTTATAATACAGTTATTACATATTCTGCTGCAGCCCAAGAAAGTCATGAGGATCTGAATCCTTCTCTCGTGTGTGGAGTTGTATGCGTGGTTTCCTCTGTACAGTTTCCTCCCGTACATACTGGGATTAGCTGATAACTATACATTGTTAAAGTTTTCTTTAATATTTTTACACTAAACATGTAACCAGCTTTTATCAAGTTGATTCTGGTTTCATTTGTTATTTATCCTTAGTTGACCAGTTTATGACCAATTTGTATTTTTGGCCAGTACAACCCAAGAAAAAGGTTGAAGACCTAACTGTTTGAAAAGTGTTTTTTTTTTTTTTTGAGTGTGAGGCTCCACCCCAACTCAGTCTGCCCCATTTCTCCCCCCCCTCTCTGTCTCTCTTTCCTCCCACCTCAGTCCTCACTGTCTGGATCAGAGCTCTGGACCTGGAAGGAACCTCCACCGCGCACTTCGATGAGCCAAAGCACCGGCACGGACGATGCGTTTGGCGCCGCGCAGGCTGTCTGAGACAAGACGCGCGCCACAGATGACATGGGTACCGCTCCTGGAGTTGCACTGTCCCGACATCGGGAGAAAAGTCTCGCCGTGCTGGTGGAGCTGCTTGTGCTGATGGTTCAACTTTGCGCTGCTTTTAATTTGGAGACCGAGAACCGCGTTGTATTCAGCGGACCAGCTGGGAGTTATTTCGGCTACTCGGTGGAGTTCTTCGGCGACTCTTCAAGGTAAATGCTTTGTCCACATTGTCATAACTTCTTTCGTTTTGGATGATTTCATTCTAATACAACATGCTCCTCGTTTTTATCATGCTGGCGAAAATAACAATAATAGTAATAGTAATAATAATTTACCAGTGCTACTAATAATATTAATATGAATTAGTTGCTCCGTTTTCCAGCAGTAGGATGTGGTAGTTGTCTGGTAACGAGATCAAATATTTGAATCTACAAAAATAATATAGATTTTGCCCACAAGTTCACGAATATGAATGGCACTCTCCATCTCTCTTGCGCCCTCGTTCACTCACACGCGCACGCAAGTTCGCGCGCTAGCGCGCACACACGCTTGCATCTATATCTCTGTGGGGTCCGCTCATTGTCATGATGCTTTCCCCTGCCTCTTATCCTTAACTCAGCCATCCTGCGCCAATTGGTTAACATGAACCAGGAGTCTAAACTAAAATTTAACCCAATTTTAATCAGGTGTTTTGTGGGGTCAGGAGGTGTTTTTGTCCAGAACTGGTCCCCACATGTAGGGATAAACCAGGTGCACAGTCAAACACACACACACACACATTCCAGTCCAGGTATGATTGGAAACAGACGCACGTTACTATGTGTGTGTGAGTGCTATTGGATTAAGAGCAGGGAGTTTAACTCAACAAAAGATGGATGGATGTTGCCGTTTCCTGCTGAGAAAAGAGAAGCTGCTGAATGAAACACTGTCAAAGATCAACCGGTTTCAATCCTCACAGATACGTACATCTAATAACGCCAAAAAAAAAACTTGAAACACAATGCGATGTTTAACAGTTTCATATGCTCATCAATAAGAGTTTTATCCTGGTTACACATAGGAAAGACTTGCATACAGTACTGGTTTCGGATCAAAAACAAGCACGATGCAACAGATTTCTCTCTCATCTCACGATCTCCAATTGGATGGAACTCATGCAACTCACAAGCAAACAGTTGACAGACAGAAGTAGATACAGTAGTTGACAGTTCAATATCTGTATCTGTGTACTCCAACCTAATGATGCAGGAGCTACTTTTATGTAAACAAACTGCTTTACTCACTGTTCACATCTAGAACAAACTCAGGGCTGCCGTATTATATTGGCTAAATCTTTTTTTAATGTTTATTACAGAGTCAAAAGTACTCCCACCACTCCGACACGACGTCCCAGCATGCACTGCAGCAGTTGACCCCCTTATAAAAAGTCAGATTTGTGTTCCTGATTAAGCACAGACACTTGAAATTCAATAAAGGTTAATCGCATTTTACCCACCAGTTGTATTAGACTGTATTCTTTGTTTTCGCGCCCTCTGTTCAACACAGTTAGCTGTGTTATAGCTTCACTGCCAGAAGCTCACTATTTCATTTATTTTATCCATTTCCAGTGGGCTTTGAATAGCGCTGATCACTTCATAACTTATTTTTATTTCAGGTTTGACTGTATTTCTGAGAAATATACTGAAAGCCAATGAGAAAAAATGAATTTTAGTGACTATCATAATATCATAATATCAAAATGTATTATCATTTCCTTTTTTTTAATTGCTCAACTGCTTTCCTGTGACTCATAATATCCACGCTACATTCTATAATAAAACAATGACTAGTGTAAGGAGTCTAATATGAGCTTTGCTACTGGTAGGAATAAGCCTTTTTGATGTCGTAAACACTAAGGTATTGAATCAATCTGAAATTATCACGACTTGCTTTTTTAATGGAATGAGATTATATGACTCATGACTGTGTGTCCTTCTAATTTATAGACAAAAACAAACAGGGGCACATGTCGTACATTAAAAAGTACTTGCTAATAATTCAAGGATAATTTGGACAATATGCCGTCCAGCTGCTGAACAAACCATTTACAGTTTAAAAGTAAACACCACTGTTTACAGAGGAAACTGTGATTTGAAAATGGCCTCCATGACATAGGTTCTTGCTTTTTTAAAGCAAGTTTTAAAAAGTCAGTTTTAAGCCCATAAAAATTCCTAAAAATAAACATTTTAGATCAGCATTTTGTTTCATGCATTGCATGAATGTTCTGGAAGTCCCTTCTCCTGGCCCTTTATTTCTTCTTTACACAAGCAATAAGTGGGGTGTTGTTTTACTGAATTTTAAGGAAATTGGCTTAAGTTTGCTTATTTTTCTTTGCTAAGCTCTGGTGATTAAAGGGGCAGGTCCTCGAGTGATTACCGGGATGTTAACTTGCGCAAATGAAGCCCCATATTTCTTCAGCTGATCTTTTTATTTCCTGACATGTTCATGGGAATCTGGTGGTCCGAGTTCTGCGCAGCGTAAACAAGGTCTGTTTCCTGAGCCAGCTCAATGTTTTCATTCTGCAGATGTGCTTGTTTCTGCCGGTCGTCATGTGTACGAACAATCAGTCATCTGTTGCAGGAAGCAATGCCCTTAAAACTCATGACCCAACTTGGAATCACTCATCCTCGCTGGAACTGATTCAAGTATTAGATACTTGAATTATGCTCCATGTATTAATCCGGCAGTACTAATGGTGTGAGGCGTTAAAAGGCAGTGGAATGTCTGGGTTTTGGCTGAGCGCTATGGCCACCATATGAAGAGATGGATACATATAAAAGAGCAATAAAATGACATGCCCTTGGCAGCCGCAGAAGAGGAAATTTTCAGAGTGTGTCGGCCGTGTGTAATGACGTGTGTTTCTCTTAAATAGAATATACAGATGGGACAAATCATGTGGAGAATTTGGAAAGGTGGTGACACAAAGGCCTTTGAGAGAAATTCAGGGTAAAATATATGGTGCTTGTTTTGGAGAAGTCAAGTGCTTTGCTGAAAGTGAGTGGACTCCTCCAGGCAACACTTGTATGTTGGAGGAGGTCGTGGGGGAGAATTGTGGAGGTGACCTGGACAGAAGATGCTTTCACTTGCACTTCACCAATGAACACTATTGTTCGACTTGTTTTCGTCTTGAATCCATGTTTTTCATTTTCAAATCAAAATCCGAAGTAGGTGAAACACAATACACTGTGCAATAGAGAGCGTTGCTTTGACCAATTTTCTCATTGATATATAGATAAAAACCTTTTATATATTTATCCAAAGTTGGACTTCTTCAATAGATTTTTATTTTTGTTATGAATGTTTAATTCAATAAGCTCAGAGGAAGATAGTATTCATAAAGTTAGTGAGTTAATAATTTAACGTTTTAAACAAGACAAACAAGTTAAATAACTGACAAATATCATTTATAAATGACACTAATGTGGAAGTTAAACGTGCTGTAAACAGATGCAGATAGAAGCCGATCAAGCTCACACACACTGCAGGGCCAATAAGAGCTTTGAAAACACATGATTGGCTTAAAATGAAATTCAATCCAAATAAAACGTGCCCTAACAACTAACAAATCTCCAGTGCTGTTGATAGCGTAACCGATGAAGATGAAAGTCTTCAAGCTTTGCTTTCATCATGCTGTTTCCCAGCGAGTGGAGATCTTAAATTGAAAACTTCTGAAAACTTGATGAAAAATGGATGTAGATAGTGCGGAATTAGAGGAAAGATTGGGAAAGTTGTGAAGACGTCTGGATGCTTCATTGTAAAGTTAGACTCCAAGTGACTGATGCTGCAATCTGTTTTTATTTAATGTTAAAGGAGTGATGGCCAATTTTTTTTTTTCTTTTCCCAAGCCATGACTGGGACTGTGCATAATATTTTGGACCCTTGAGTGATGGAGTTGGACGCCCTTGGCTTTGAGAAAGGGTCAACTGCAGGTGAAGGACATGCCCGTGCTTTTGTCATCCATATTCAAGTTGGAAACCCAATTTGCCATTCAGTCCAAAGAGGTTATCTTTTCATCACTAACCAGGGCGGCTTCAATGCTTCATCAAATCGGGACATTTTTCTCAAAACAGCTGGAAGCCATTACGAACATGTGTTCAGAACAGTGCACTCCGCATGTGACTCTTGAAGGCTTCTACAGCCAGCTCACAAACAACAACATTAAACTTTCTCCCTCAGATAAACACGCGCCCATTCGCATGTGGCGCTGCAGAGCCAAACTATTCAAACAGATGCAGTTTAGTCAAGGTCGAGCTCACAAATGTACAAACTACACCAGAAGCTGTGATCGTGAATGAGACAAGGGTCAGTTGAAGACAATTACATCAGCATCAGTGATCCTGGTGTGTATTATCATTGCATAAGTGTGATGTCACGGAACATCTGGACTTGTTTGATTTTCCATGGAGGACATGTTTTTAGGGTGCGCTGCGCTGCTGACATGTTTTAAAGAATATATTTTTCAGTCTATATAAAATCCAGATTTCATTATTTTAGATAGTGTTACAGACCAAAAACTCACTTTTTATTTGTCCATTCTTCCTCTGCCCTGTCAAGTAAGCCTTTGCAGTAAAAGATACTGGATGTAACTCCAGGTCTATGAGTACGTGCGAAGCCGTAGAACTTAAGGCGGTCATAAGTCATTTGAACCCAATATGCAAAGATGAAAAACAAGTCAAGAGAAAAAAAATGTGTTTTTAGCATGTTGTGATGTGACTCATTGCATAACAACAAATCACTGACACACACCGTCGTGACACAGAGTTCTTCTTTAATTTTCAAGAGCCTTCACTGCTGTTACGAGGAAGCAGGATTTTGTGTACACAGTGAGTACATGACAGTACCAAAAAATCATGGTTCTTGAGTCTGAGCTGGTGTAAAGAGTTCACAGCTGTATAGTTCGCTGCTGTGTTTATCCATGACTACCTTTGCCTGTCGTATCATTCTGCGCTATATCATGTAACAGGTGCTTCATTTCCAATAAAGGAGACCTTGACATATTTTTGGTTTCTGCTACACTCCTGAAGAGGAACATTTCTCCCGGCGCATAAATCTTTGAACTTGATCGACACCCTGGGACTTTCCAACTTCACTAAAAACGAGTGATGTTTAACTATCCAGCGAAGACCAGTGAAAACTGTCAAGGGATTTGTGTAGAACATACCTTGATATGATGTGGTTCCAAAAGCAACAGTTTTAACTTGAATTCCTGTAAACAGTAAAAGTAGAACAGATTTACACGGCAGTAAAGGAAACGTCTGGAAAGTCTGCCACTAAAGACAGTAGTAATCTGCAGCCTGACTTGACCTCTCCAGGAGGTCTGTGGAGTTTGCTGCAGGCCTTTCCAAAGGTTTTGAGATGAGTTAGTGCTGTGATAATTCTGTGGAGCGATCAGTCATAATTTAGTTGCTGCAGTACAGCAGTTAGCTTTGGCGCTAAGACAAACACCTTAAATCAGGAGAAAGTGTAAATCTAATACCGTAAATGAAATGCTTACTTAAGAGAGGTCGTGCAGAATTGAGGTCTACAAGTTTGTCTTTGAAACTGATGCAATCTTTGTAAGAAGTATAATCCAAATGTTGATATTCTTATTGGAAAGGATTTGTTTCTCAGGTGGTGGGTGATGGGAGAACCGTTACAGGGCTCCGCTTGTACTCATAGAACTGGGGTTACATCCTGGTATTTCAGTTACGTACATGCTCCGCCCTCTAACTGACTTTGCTGTTGGAAACTGTCATTGAAGAGTGAGCACTATGTCTGTTACCCCTTGTTTTAATTTCCAGTTGAAAATGGAGAAGGACTTCAGAGCAACAAATTGTCTCCTACAAAAAGTTGGAAATGGACTGCAGGTGTGATGATCGCATCTCAGTTGTTGGATTGGATCGGATCCCACAGTGTGGACGTAACACTTGGCTCACAGACATTAACACGACTGTCTGTTCGACTGGCTACATTGACATCGAGAAGACAAGAAACACCAGTAGGAATGACTCACAAGTCCAGTAGAAACTTCCCCTGTTGTTGTTCAGTCCTCACCTGGGTGCGTTGCATATCTCCCATATTAACTCAGGTCTTGTCCGGTCAGTTTCACGATTTTGCTTCCTGGACTGCTCAGTACCGATGATCACTCCTTCTGTGTTGAATAAGAGAAACGTGTCTCTGCCCCACTGCCATGAAGGAGAATGATGGTCACATGGGTAGCAGTGGGGACACCTCCAGACCCACCTGGAGATGTTGTTTAAAGATCAATTCAGGTCACACTCAGCTATGACCGTAAGCCTTGGGTCTGATTCTGACATGTTCAACAAAGCAAGGCCCCATGTGCTGCTTTGGAGGTTTTCAAGCTTGGCAGGATAGTGTGTACATTAGCTCAGCTAGCTAAACAGAGATACTCTTTCCCATTATCACCTTCAGAACCAGGTCAATAGTGTAGCTGCGGGTCAGTCAGACTTCTGTAATGGAGGACTTTCAACGCCTTTCTGATTCAGCTGGAGTGACAAGTGTGAATGGAGCCTCAAACTTGATTTTGGGCTGCCAAAAGGTTATGAAATTTAAAACGAATGAGCAAAACTTTAAGCAATTGCAAATGGAGTGAAGAAAATCCATCGTGAAAGTATTCGATATTAAGAGATGATAAATGGCTGTTTGAAATGCACTGTTTGGTGAAGGCGCTTCCATGAGGACATGAGATGATTCACAATAATGTGGTCACGTAAACGCTGAGTGGAGCTCATAAATCCTTGAGCAAGAAGGATAAGCTGCATCTGTGACCTCGCTGTTGCCTGTAAGCGCTGCCTCCGTGTTTGCAGATGTTCATGAACATGAGTTAATGGAAAGGAATCCCACTCTCAAGTCTGAACAAACACATTCGCCGTTCCGCTGAATACACGTCATGCGTTTTGAGACCATTGTTGCTGTGTGTTTTCGTTGTAAGTGTTTTTAATGGACCCAGGGGGGATTTAGTTCCCCACGAGCAGATCTTGGGACGCGGCGTGTAACAGTTGAAGGTGAAGGCTGGAGCAGGCGGCCGAGGAGACGGGAGTTCATGGATGCACTTTACACATGGGTTTTGTCAACAGGCAGGAAGACCATAGACTCTTTGCTAATGTCATCAGCCATGATGGTCTCTCTCTTGCAGGACTTTTATGTTTTTTGGCAACGATGAATGGCATCCCCTTGTCCTCACTCAGTTGGTTAAAAACTCACAAAGATAGAAGTACAAGTACACACACAAACACGCGCATTTCATCCTCAAATTTAACGCTTAATGTCATGGGTCCAGCCAAATGTCTCCACAATGTCATACAGTACTCACAAGGATAATGTTTTGTTAAGAATTGGTCCCCAAAAAATAGGATAAACTAGCCCACCGTTACGTTTTTATGCTTTGTGGGGTCATTTCACTGCCATATTGCTTTCCCCAGCCTCTCACCCTAAACCTTACCATCCAAAACAAGTGCCAGGACCTAAACCAAACTTAAATTCAATTATAATGAACCAGTTATTTTGAGTTTTAATACTCATATTTTGACTTAGACTTGTGGAAACTGGCAAAATCCAAAATGTCCTCACCAATACAGCAAAAACAAGCACACACATGCGTACCTATAAATCAAACGCTGACATACATGTACCTCTGTTGCACATTTAAACAAACAAAAAACCACCGTCTTCAATCAGTAGTATCTACAGCCTTCAAAAGATTTTGAAACTTAATGCAAGACACTCCAACCAGCTCATACAGAATTATTTGTTGCATTATTTCCGCTACTTCCACATGGTTTTCATTGCACTTATTTCCGACGTTCCGAAGCTATATAATCCATACAGCCAAATGGCTTGAAGGCTTCTATTGTACTACTTCTCCCAACCTCTGTGTTCGTCGATGCTAATGAACCAGCGGTCAGAACAATTTGTGGTGTTCTTTCACCAGCAAATCAGTAGAGCTACGATGGGACTTGGGCCCCGCGGCTTGTATTTCTAATACTACATGTGTATTTTATCAGATGCGTTGGTCTGAATCTGAAATGTATATTTTGGCCCGGCTTTTCTAATAGCATTATTGAGTGAGGACATAATAAGCAGTGAGCATGAGAGGGCTGTGTGAGAGGATGACATCTTTTCACTGCTGCCCCTATTTAATAAACAATCTAGCCACATCCTCAAAATGATCCCTGAAAGTCATCTTTTCTGACCTCTAGGATTACAATGAACTGCCTCTGCTCTCCACTGATGGGAATTTGAGGCAGTGTAGTGTAGCGTTCATCTGTTTAAAGCAGTTAACATATTGGCAGCAGGATGAATTGTATGGCGTGAAAGAGAAAAGTCTCTGTCTTTAACATTTAAGTGATGTCAGTGTAATTGTAGCTAAGAAACATTGCAAATAAATACATAGCTTTCAATTGTGTCCACTTTTAAATCAATTATTTTCCAAACATACTGTATCCGACAAGCAAATGTCCCACCAGTTCTGACTGAAACGCTGCATGAGTGTCTGTGCTAGTGAGGGTGAAGGCAGCGAAAGGCATTCCATCAGCTGATGTGTCCTGCCCTTTGATTGGCTTCTGGTGCATGAAGTGTGACACATTTACCGTCTCTGCAGTTTTGTCTTCTATATTTTCTGTTTTCTTGATAGTGTGAAATACCATAAATGTTAAGAAGACGATAATAAAAACAATTTACTGTACTGTAAATTGTCCGGCCTTACAATATGTGCTATGTTTTAAACGTTTTTTTTACTTTGCACTGCATAGGAACCATTTTCAGTTTAAATCCCTGTGTGAGTGAGCGAATCATCTGGTGCATGTGTCAGGGTCCTGAACAATCATCCTGAAGTTGCCTGGGCCTCAATTCTGGGACCACAGTGTTACAGTTCTAATGAATGCCAATGATTGAAAACTCATTAAAAGTGTTAAAGTTTAACACAATATAGCACACAAACACAATCCATGATTGATATACTGTCTAACTTTTAATAAAAACTTCACCTTCCCTGCGGCTTTTTTTATGCAACTTTTCTATCATTGTATGACAAATGCAATGTTCCGTATTAGTCCGAGACTCCATCATGACTTCCTGTGTTTACTCCGCTCCAGAGTCAGTGTGCTAATCGGTGCTCCCAAGGCCAACACCAGCCAGCCTCAAGTCACTGAAGGGGGAGCCGTCTTCTTGTGCCCCTGGAGCCAGAACAACTGCAGCATTATCAACTTTGACAATCAAGGTAGGGATCCGTGGTGGAGGTTGAATAAGAAGAATTCCTGTCATGGTGGCGTTGTTTATTTATAGAACCCCCAGCGCTGATGGTTCTGCTTGCACAATAACCACAGTAGAAATTAGTAAATTACGTGGTGGAAGGGTAAAGAGGCCACTTTTCTCGAAGGCACAGTTAACAGTGGAGACACTAGCGTAAACCCCGCTGTGACAAATAGCTGCGAGAGCAGCGGAGGAAGCTACAGGGAACGTCTCATGTTATGTGATTCTTCGTTTGACCCTGATGTCAGATAGCTGGCTCCTGCCTTCCGAAAAATTCAACCCTACCGTTTTTGATTGAAACCAGCTTCTTCGTGTTTCGGCTGAGATTTCAGCTTCTGTTGAGGTCTCAGAAACCATGTTTTCAACGTCCACAGAATCTGGATTTCCTGCTGCTGGACAGTCCAGCAGGCACTGTTTGAGCCAGAGTCATTAAGAGGACATGAACCCCAGAGGAACTGGACGGCCAAAAATGAATCAGCTCCATCAGAATAACAGGAAGCGATAACAAGGATCAGAGGGCTGCACTTTTATCGTTCAAACACACATACTGATACTGAACATTTTTGTTATATATACATAGCAACTTTTGACAAACAAAATGTTGCCACATTTCAGGGGCTTTTCAGAAGTTAAATATGTTCTGACCACAAACGCTACTCCGATATTCACAGCTGCCATAATTGGTCTCAGGAGTCTTGCTGTGTTTGAGGACGCAGCCCACACTCCATTAACCTAAAAGGCTCACTAACTTTTGGCCCCAAAAAAGTTTAGGCTCCCCACATGTCTCATGTTGCCAGGAAAGTAAATGACGAGACACACCACAATGAAGTTTATCAGCTCAGCTCGATGGCTTTGTTGACAGTAACATCGGGTTCAATTGAAGAGCAGCTCAAGTACAGTTATTTCATCAAGACATAATGATTTTCGCAGCACACAGTAAGTACATTTCAGAACAACTCCAATGACTAACTACACCTCGCACACGTGCACCGTCTTAGAGAGACTTTTCTCATCACTGTTTACCAGCGGCAAGGCCTATTAAACGCCTGACAATGAAGCACAGCCGTTTAGGTTACAGTTACTGCACAGTTCAAATCTCTCTGAGCTGTTTGATGTGTGCCATAACATGGTGAATGGATTTAGATTGCCGACCCTGAACTAAGCCGTAAAACGAAGATGTGAAAAGCAGCAAACATGTGGGGAAGAGCTCTCCATTGAAGCCCTGGTGGTACAGGCGTAACCACTGTCTTATTGAGAAGGTGGTTTTGTCAAATGATCTCACATCTGTGTGTGTTTGGGTGGAAATATCAAATTTGTTATTTGATTCTCTTCAATTTTAAACTTTTTTTTCAGGGGACCAGTATTTTTACATCAATAATGTAACCACTCAGGTCGAGTTTAAGTCCCATCAGTGGTTCGGAGCAACAGTACGTTCCCATGGCAATAATATCCTGGTAAGACTTGGTTCATTACATTAAATATGATTCAAAACTAATCTTTAATATTGGGTTGTGAATTTTTTTCCCCAGATAATTTTTCACCATTTTTCTCATTACTCTCTCCAGACTATGAAGGCGACCAATTCATTTGTTGCACTAGCACCAAAATGAAACATTAAAATTATTGGATGCTTAAAACATTCTTTCTCCATCAACATGAGCTGTTTTCAAGTTGACTTCTGTGTCCCAGAACAATGCCCTCCGTGTCGTACCCTGACGCCGCGAGCAGCGTGTCACATATAAGAAAGACTGAGGTTGGGGTTGGGGTTAAGTCATGGGTTTCACTCAGTACCATCACTTGGATCCGTTGGTAAGGACAGTATAGCATCTTAAATGATAGCCAATCCTCACACATACACATCAATACGTCGGCCACTGTCTTTGGTGTCAACATTGGATGCAGAAGTCCACTGTAAAATTGTTGCTATTTGACACCTGGAGAGTGACAATGTGTTGCGGATTTGTCCCGCACCTTCCTCCGTCTCCTCTCTGCTCCCTCCCACTCTCAGTATAACAACCGTTTTTCAACATTAACTACCTTTAAGAAGGAATCATATTTGTTATCAAACTAATATTTGTTGGGACTCAATGTGTTTTTCCTTTTGGGAGCCACTGATTTCTGAGAAGTGTTTGCATCTACATGCAGATAAACATCGAGACAATTTAGCTTGGCAATATATTACATTATTTAACGCTTAAATTAAAGGGTTTAACTCACGCATTAGTGCAGCAGGAATGTTTGCTGAGACATGTTTCTAAATATTCAGCATTAGGACAGAGAAAAAAAAAAGATTTTTGTCTAAGGTTTTTTCATTTTGTCCTCAACAGGCTTGTGCTCCAAGGTATTACTGGAGAACTGAACATGAAATACCGTTTGCAGACATGACAGGAACCTGCTACCTCTCTGTAGACAACCTCAGAACATTTGTGGAGTATGCTCCCTGTAGAACAGGTGAGTTACTATCACACCTTTTCACCATGCCCCCGTGTGAAGTTGGGATTTGATGTGGTGACGGTCCTTTACAAGTGTGCAAGAATAGTGTTGCTGTCGTGAAAACATGTTCATTTCCATTTGGCTTCCAGAGAGACATGGACCTGCTGGTCAGGGCTTCTGTCAAGGGGGTTTCAGTGCTGACTTCACCAAGGTAAGACCAATATTTGTCTAAGATTTCTCGCTGGTTTGTACATAAACACAACACAGACCCTGTGTTTGACAATTCGGGCTGATGTCAGCAGTACAGATTACACATCAGACTTTGTTGAAAGTCAAAATAAATGTGGCATGAGACATAAACATCTGCTATCATCTGGTATTATTGTCTGTTGCAGGACGGAAGGGTTGTGATTGGGGGACCAGGCAGCTTTTACTGGCAAGGTGAGGAATGTGGAACAACGCTTTAATGAATTGATCCAATTGAATCAGTCCTCTTACTGTCAATAAGCCCCATAAGCTCAGTTCAACAAGAGGGTGTCCCAATATAACCTCTGAACCTCTCGGCTGTTGTGTCCAGGCCAGCTGATCTCAGCAACCACGGAGGAGATTGTGAAGGCCTACTACCCGTCTTACTTTCTGCTGTCTGTAGCCGGGCAGGTTCAGACGCGGCAGGTGCAGGGCAGCTACGATGACAGTTACCTTGGTAAGAGCGAGCAGTGATTATACGCATAAAAATGTCATCTTTACTTTTTTCTGACTTTTTTATTTAACAAAAATGCTGCACCGAAATCATCTATAACAGATTTTGCGCAATAGAAACGAAACGTCTGTCACACTTCTCTCTCCAAATGTCTTTGCTCCAGGTTATTCTGTGGCTGGCGGTGAGTTCAGCGGGGACGATGAAGAAGGTGAGGGTCATGTTAACAGTCCCAAATCCCCCCAAACATATGTGTGCAAAGTTTATTGGCCTCAACTCTGTTTCACCCTGTGGTTTAACATGCATTAGGGTGAGAAAAAAAAAGCACAAATAAATCCCAACAGCCCAGTCTCTTTCTTGTTCCAGACTTCATCACAGGAGTTCCGAAAGGACTGATGCTGTATGGTTTAGTAAGGAGTCTCATATCAATATGTGGCAAGCATGAGTAACCACTGTGCGATAAAGAACCTTGACTAAATACCTCTCCTTGTTTAGGTGTCCATACTAAATGGAAGTGACTTGAAGTCGCTGCTGAACTTGACGGGCGAGCAGGTGGGTGCAGCTGACCTGGGGTGAAGTGACCACCACCATAGATAGAGGTTGAGTTTACTGTTAAAGAGAATTCATGAAAGCCTCTCGTGTGTTTACTTTGTCAGAAATCCTTCACTTTATCTGGTTGCTCCAAACCTTCTGCTATATTTCAAAATCTGTGAAGCATATATTTGTTTCTACTTCAACCTAACAGTAGTGCTGTGTACCACCGTGACGAACCCCCCACCACCGTGGGTCTTTATATGGCCACGAGGAGGTATAAAAGGTTGTTTTTGGATATTCTCTTTCACTGCAGACTTCAGTGCTGTGAAGCATGTGTCTCACGACTCCCAAGATACTGCGCTTTACAAGCACTCATTCATCAAAACGTTCTAAATACACGCTTGCGTCATCGGTAAACTTAAGACTGAGGACCACAAATTTGCCAATAAATACATTAGTTACTCTCGAGTTTGTTATGATCAATTGCTGTCTAATTTGCTGCTAACACACTTTTGAATAAATTATTTATGTTCATATATGTTCCCTAGTCTTAGGTGTAACTGAATCATTTGAGTAAGTTGCGGTCAGATATTCAGTTCAGATGATTTTAAGGGGCCAACAGAAGAATATAAACACAACTAAGATCCAATATTAAGCATCGGTGTCAATCTAGAAATTAAATCATGATTTGGCATACAGTGAACTGTGACAACAGAAAAAACAGATGTGTAATAACAAGACAGTCTTCATGTCTGTGACATGGTCCTTTTGACACATAAGGCAAGCTCAAAGGCTCATTTTTCATTTTCATTTTCTCCCTTTACTTATGAAACTGTACCCGTTTCGAACTACTACTGCCGCTGGTCACGCGCTTCCATGCGATCTTTGTGTCGGCATTGTTCACCAATATATCCACCAGGGGGAGCAGCCCAGAGTCAAAAGTTTATGACGAAGACAAACTCCAAAACCAACATGGCGACTGTGGAAGAAGTATTGATAATGTACCTCTTGCACAAAAGTGGCAGCGTTGTAGGAGGCGGTGGCCTGTGAGGTCGTTCGCCACTGGAGGACAAAGTATTTCTGCCATTGTTATGTCTTCTTCGTGACTCATGAGAGCTACCTATCAGATAGTAACTGCAACACTGCCCCCCATGGTTTCTGTTGGTACTGCTCTGCTAGCTCCGTATCCGTAAGCTTTGTGGAATTGTGCAGATATTCAGACAAAATGAAGGCTGAGCATGGACAGAAGGCTGCACCCACATCTGTACGTAACGTTGAGCATAAAAGAGCCTTTGGAGGAACTCTCCATCCGGTCTACAAAGAAGACCAAATGAAGGGATAACAATATCAGCAAGTCATTCACCATTGATTTTCTGGCTGATTTAGCCTGGTGTGGAATTTGGGGTTTCCTTGATGAAACTGTTGCCTCAGGACTTGGCAAGGAAAGAGACTGGACAAAGTCAGTTTGATTAGGCATCTGTGCACATCTGCTGGCAGACACAGTCAGGCTGATGCCGTGGTGATCCAGATTGGCTCTCCGTTACACCTGGCACCACATGTGTCCTTATAGGCCTCACTTTTCTGCCTATTTACATGCATTATTAAACGATCCATGTTGTCTGTGCACTCAGTGACACCAGAGCCCAAGTGTGTAGCCTCTTGGTAAGAAGTTGAACTACCAGATGAAGTGCTCAGTATAGTGCAACAGGATTGTTTCCTTGGGAAAAGTGTCTTTCCTGTCACTTCCTGGTGGTTTGGTTAGGTTTAGGGTGCGACCTCACAAAGATTCATTGTGTGCACACAGAGTGAGGTATCAGCATGTGACTGAGCATATGAAAGGATGAATGTGTGTTTGTGCGTGTGTTCATCTAAAAGTGCTTACAAGAGCAATAGTGGACACCTTCGCTGGTATCAGAGATCTGATGTGAACTGGACTCTTAACAGTCCGACAGCTGAAAAAACACAACAGATGCTGGACGCCTTGTTGGCAATAGAACCATATTTTGTCATCACTCATGATCCTCGAGGATTGTTTGCAGCTTTTGCCTTGTGTTACTCCTTTAGTTTTGTGTTTAGTTTGAAAGCGAATTTAAATGGAAAACAACACGCAAACGACAAATAGAAATAAGTGAATGTATTGCATATTCCAGTTGATCAGCAGTCTCTAAAAACACAGTTGCTTTCAAAGATGTTTTTTTCAATCCTGATTTCAAGGCTACAGAGGTAAACTACTTCAGCACATTTCAGAAAGCCAGTGATCAGAAGACTTTGGCTTGGTGGTATACCTGCCTTAACCAGGTTCGAAACTGGTGGAGATTTAAAACTTTCCTTTCAGGAGTGACCTGGCCAAAATGGCAGCCAAAAAAAAAACTAGTTAATAAAGTTAAATAATAGTTAATATTGGTTAATAAAGTTAAGTAGTCAATAATAATATTTACTGCAATTCCCCAAATCACAAATAAGAGCAAGATAATCCAATATTGTTATGCATTTCAATGACACAAACCAATTTTCCCTGTCTACTCTGTTACCAGATGTGTCAAGGTTAAGTCCTTCTGTGAACAGAATCTTGAAGCCTTTTTAGACCAAGTTCAGTTCTGACTCTTGGGACCTGCATGAGTGTGATGTGTTGAATGCACAGGCCATAATGGCTGAGATTTTTTTCCCAGCAAGGATCTAGTATTTATAAGAGCTTCATCCCTGTGACCAACCTGGGCAGGTGATGGTGATGGATGCTGTTTTCAATTGTCAACATCCCCGCTGTTGTTTGAAGCTGAAACTCTGAAACTCTCTATTAAAGGCAGCATCCAATAGCTTATGGGATTTTAGAAGAGAAAAAGATGATCCCGAAATTACAGAATCTTAAAAATGAGGACTTAAAAATGGGCTACGGCAACAGACAAATTGCCTCGAAGACTGTTCAAATTGTGAGCAAGAGTGGCCCTAAAATGGAGCCTTGAGGCACACCCTTTTCTACGGCACACTATGTTCAATCAGATAAGCAACCAGCCAACAGTGAGATGTGATGACTGCACAGGGTTCTTACGATGACTAATGCGGATTGAAACGGCGGAAGCATTTTCTGTGAAAACTATCCTGACCTCCTCAGAGATGTAAAGTCGATCTTAACAGCAGAAAATCTCAGCAAACAGCCATTAAAATCATTTTGGTGTTGATGGTTGTTGACTGTGAAAGTTCCTCTGGCTCCTGAGCTCCACAGGAAGTGTTGCTCATGTTTCTCAGTGTGAATAAATACCAGAGCAGAACTCCTCAGATATCGCCACGGTTGTGAACTCTGACCTCACCCTTAGTTTGATTTATGTCCAAACAGGCTTGTTTTGCACCAGAGGGAGAGGATCCCAGAGTCGAGGCTTGTTTTGCAGGACGGCTGAGAAAATGACTACCTTGTTCCTTTAAATCTGTCGGACGCCGACGTCGCATTATCATGTAACGTGATTCGACCTTTCATGTGTGGCATGAAATGAAACCAGGCTTTAATGAGCCTGAAATTTCCTTGCCGTGTACCTTTTCTTGACTTCAGTGGCAAGCGCTAGAAAAGGGGCAGAAAAAAGGACCGTGGGGTATTGTGGGATTGTCAGTTAAAAAATAAATTCCTTTGTAGGTATGGCCGTGGTTTGGAACGCGGCGGAGCTGGAAGAAAAGAAAGGGATCTTTGCACTGTGATGTGATTACAGGCTGACTGACTCTATTTTGTAATGTGTTCCAGATGGGCTCCTACTTTGGATATGCAGTGGCAGCTACTGACATCAACAGCGACGGGTGAGTGAAGGGAGTGATGGAGGCGACAGAAAGTGAGAGGGAGACAGCCATTTATCAAATGACAGAAGTGACTAACAGTGAAACCAACTTTTGGGAATCAGTCGGCCTGTGATGCGTAATAACATGTATTTATAAACATCCCTCAAATAGTTTAGTTTCGACTTCTCTTTTTTGCTTCTTTTTTTGTCTCTCTCAGCTTTGAGCCATCATGTTTTATAAACATTAGACATTAAAAAGACAACCGTGGCCACACGAGGTTTTCCTACAAAGGGGTGTCGATTATTTTAGCAGTCCCTTTTCACTTCCAGTCTGGCGGAAATATTTACTAAGCGGCTTTCCTCTCCTTTCCATTTGCTCCCAAACGACAGTCGCCAGGCCACTCAGTGCCCCATCATATTAAAAAAGAAAATGATTTCCATGTGAGATGAAATTTTACAGTCTTCACTCTAATCTAATTGGATTTTCCGTATAGACTGGATGACCTTGTGGTGGGGGCGCCACTATTTATGATCCGGGGGCCCAACGGTCGTCTGGAGGAGCTGGGCAAGGTGTATGTTTACCTGCAGGTGGCGCCTATGGAACTGCAGCCGAGCGAGCGTCATCTCCTCGGCTCGCAGCCCTTCAGTCGGTTTGGTACGTCACTGGCTCCCTTAGGTGACCTGGACCAGGATGGATTCAATGGTATTTTTTATATTTCTATTCCTATCGACACTCAAAATAGTTTTTCTTCGCCATTAATGCTTTGTTTGTCCCAACAGATGTGGCCATTGGCTGTCCCTATGGAGGAGCTGACCAGCAGGGGCTGGTTCTTATATACAATGGACACAGTGGTGGACTGAAGGACACACCCACGCAAGCTCTCTCTGGCCAATGGGCTTACAGCGCTTTTCCCTCAAATTTTGGTTATGCTCTCAGAGGAGACCAAGATGTGGACCAAAATGGCTACCCAGGTGGACGTTTATTTTTGTGTGTGTTGTTTTGTTTCGAGTCTTATTAATGCCGCTGTTGTCTCTGTTTCAGATCTGCTTGTTGGTGCTTTTGGAGCAGACAAATCGGTGCTGTACAGGTGTGTGATCATTTTTGGAACACTGCAACTGAAACCTTACAAATTCATGTGTTTTTGATCCAGGGCCCGTCCAATCGTGAGTGCCAGCGCCTCACTCAGTGTGCAGCCCACCATGTTCAACCAGGAAGAGAGGCTTTGTGAGCTCATAGCTGGGGGCGAAACCACGTCTGTGTCATGGTACGGATGACTTGTGTTTTCATTTAAAAATAGCATTCTTTCGAAAGAAAAATCTGTTTGGTGATGTTCGGCATGAACATTTCCCCCTCAGTGTTATGTAATGCAGGTTTTCATTCACTTCCCACTTTGAGAATGTCAAATGTCTTAAATGAATCCAGTTAGTGAAATGTTGTAAACTCCAAACCTTTGCAAAGGAAAGAGGGAAACTTGTGTTAATTGTTGGCGACGCTTTCACCACAAGTCACTGCTATGTGAACGTGGTGCCGTATACAGAATGCTGGT
Organism: Synchiropus splendidus; assembly: GCF_027744825.2. NCBI lineage: Eukaryota > Metazoa > Chordata > Actinopteri > Syngnathiformes > Callionymidae > Synchiropus > Synchiropus splendidus. The sequence goes on from NC_071339.1 coordinate 6,472,981, forward strand.
GAGCATGAGGTTTGTTTTTGTGTTGTGTTTTGGTGCCTTGGAAACATAAAAAAAGAGGAGAAAGGTGGGGTTACTTAATGTTGAAGGACGGAAAGAGTGCAACTGCTGTGAACCTCAAAAAGGTTGGAAAGATATTGTCATGTAATGAAGGCAATATTGTCATTACTAGCACCAGAACTCCCAAAACAGGACGATGTTGTAATAATTCTAAACCAGCCCAACATGAAGCATATTTATGTATGTTCTTGCCTACAGTGTTAGCATCAGCTTCTGCCTGCAGGCCAATGGGAAGCACCTCCCCTCTTCACTAGGTGAGTCGGAATCACATGCATGCACACACATACACACAGATGGTCCCCATTACCTTGCTTTCTTTGTGTGGTCACAAGTATGCTGGACCTCACTTTGGTCAATTTGGCTGTTAAGATCAAGATAAAAGAACAATCATGTAAATACCGAGCAGCGTGGTGGGCTTTGCTAGTTTACAAGAGTTTGCCTAAGTATGTGGGCGTGTATTGTCTCGTGTTTTCATGTGGTCTCAGCAGCACACACACACGCTCTTTACAATAATATATGTCGCAAGGTAATGTGTCTTTAAAAACTCAACGCTCATTCACACTTTCTCTTTAAATTCTCGATCACCACTGTATTTACTTTACAGGGTTTGTGGTAGAAGTTCAGTTGGATAGCGTGAAGCAGAACCAGAACCAGTCCATTCGGAGGACTTTGTTCCTGGACACCAAGCTGCCCAGTCTGCTGAAGACCATTCCTCTCACGAACGGAGAGCGCTCATGTCACGATGCAAAGATCTATCTGCTGGTCAGTTGCACGTCAGTTCCAATAACAGTTTATCAAACAGCAATTTCTTCACCAAAGTATTAATACTTTAGGTCTCAACTTTGACTATTGTGACACACTTTACTGACAAGTCTGAATTGGATGTCTCGTTGTTGCGGAATAACACAGGTTGCTTTCATCCACCTAACAATTTAGGAGTCATGTGACTACAAAAATAAAATGCCACGCAGAGAGAAACACTGTCATTTGGACACACTGACAATTTGAATGCAGGGTTTTGGGGCTGCAGCAGGAAGTCAGTCACGCAGGCGCATGGGGAACAGGAAGTTTGAATTCTAGTTCAAAAAGGATTCTCACATCTCTGCTAAGTTTTACCGAGTGTTAAGTGTCTACAAAAATATTTGGGTCACTCCTCAAATGCTAGAATAGGCAGCGTGGGCGCTTCAAAAGCCGACTGGTATCAACTGAAAGGCTCCGTTACCATCCTTTGTAAAACTGAAGGAGGTTCTGGCACATGGCAGGAGGAGAAACAGCAGGCAGTGAAGGAGACTTATTGCTTTGCAGCTAATGAGGTAATTGGAAACAAATGAGCGAGGGTGCATGTGATGTGATGGGGTCAGCTGTCTGTGTTATTGAAGTACATGGCATAACTTTATCAGTCTCATGTGACAAAAACAACACTAAGCAAGCATGGATTCATGATTCAGCCCACAGTGCACCATAAATCTTAAGTTTTTTTTTTTCTTTTTTTTGGCTGAACACAACATAGGTTTACAGGTCAAACAAACAAAATATTTTTATTTATGTTAGAAGACAAATTTGAGTGAAAGAAAAAAAAAATACATTATAAGGATAAGGTAAAATATTAGTATAAAAATATATAAGAGCAATTGGACATTAGGGACATATGGTTTGCTAATGCATGTTTGATAGTGGGAAGATATTTTGTGCCATTTAGTTTTAATAACAAGGAGAAGTCATAGCACTGCCATGCCATTAAGGTCAAACTGGTTGTTATGCAGCACGCTAGCAGAAATATTCCGTGTTTTAAAGTGTTTCCTGTAATCACTCCTTGTTGTTGTAGATTTTTTATGAGCCCATTTTGTCTAAGTTGTTATTCTTACAACAAAGTTCCCTTTGTTCCCTTTGTCGCTGAAGCAGCGGCCCTTTTGACACTAGAATCCAGCGTTGATAACCAGGTGCACAGGGATACACTTTTGCCCCTGATGTTTATGGCACGTTTGCTTTTTGATAAAGGACATGACCGCTTGACTTCAGCATCAAAGGTCTTCGGGTTACAAAGTCATAGACAAGTTATGCGTCTTCAAGCATTTTAGAAGGCAACGGTGTATGATCCACTCTGAAGAGTCAATAGAATCTCTTGTGTCGATGTTTCTCTGCACCAAATCTGGTTGTCATTTGCTGCTTGCAGCGTTTTGCACCTGGAGCTCCAGGTGAATGTAGTTAAATGGGGTTAAAGTCATTTCCTCATCGTCAGAGTTTGAAGTTTGTTTGAAGTTTTATTTTGAAAATGCACCTAAAAACACACATGGTTGAGAAAATACTACAGTACCAATCTTCTCATCAGTCAGTGGTGACCAGATCAAAGAGCCTGTCTGACAACAGCACTGAAGCCATGTGCAGCGACTGTAAGAACATAATCATCCTGAGTGCTCCGCTCTGACGCCATAAACACAGTTTGACTGGAGCTGCCGACCAGCCGCACCTGTCAGTCAACGTCTTGGACTTTTCCAAACCTATTTACTCCTTTATCTGTGAAGAAGAAATGTCAGCATTGCTTCATTCCTGTTGTTGCTTGACATGTGTTGCCTAAAATACATTTTAAAGTTTCATTCCTATCATTTGCAGGCGGAAGACGAGTTCCGAGACAAACTCTCTCCCATTTACATCAGCCTAAACTTCAGCCTGGATCCTCAGGTGGAGACGGACCAACATGGGCTCAGACCTATCCTGAATTATCAGACTCAACAGTTAATAGAGCAGAAGGTATGTAAAGTACAAGGTGAAAGAAGAGCGACTATCTCTCACCGAAAGATTCGGAGCAGGTCTGTGGCGTCAAGAAGGAGTTTGAAAAAGGGGATCTCTTGAGCTGTCATCAAAATTAGAGCGCTTTGATGTCTGGAAATTACAAGCCTTTTTATGGGTGACGTCACCTTTCTATTGGCTCACTGCGACTCACCCCAGGTCTTCTCAGGATTAGGAGCTGTTGACTTGTAAAGCAGCTCAAGTTCCCATGGTTGAGGCCAGATGTTTGCTGTCTTGTCAACAGAGCAGGTGCTACTGTATGTGCTGACATCCCTGAGCATGGATGTATTTGAGCATTAATAAAAAGTGTATTATTCATTTTTTATAAATAAACAAAGCCGTTTATGTGCAATAGCAAGGAGCGAGAACATGTTCTGACAGTAATATTTTGGGAGCTAAATTCTTTCAGCGATTTAGAGCCTGTGTTATCACAGACCAAAACGCAGATGCAGCAGGGAGGGAGAGAGACGCCGTGGAAGCTGGATTAAATAACCAATATCCAAATACTTTCCCCACAGTTATACAGCCCAGTTATCCCAGTATCTACAATCCTCCAGAGCTATACTGAGCAAAAAAAACAAAACAGGCTTTTTCTTCCCTTTTGTCTTGCCCTTTCAGCTAAGTGACTTAATATGTACTGTATGTACATCATGAATACAGTCCATGATATGCTTGTGAAATGGCACTGTAGAGTGACGTCAGCATACGTGAACAAGTCCTTGGTATACATTTGACTGGGGATGTCCCGATACCGATACTATATCAGTACTTGCTCCGATACTGGCCAATTTCGCTGTAGTCGTGCTTGTGAAATACTTGCTCAGCATATACATAGATTGTCCAGGCTGAAGTTGAAATGTTCAAAGCAAAATCTGTGGCAGGGAACGTGCTGAAAAAAAAGAAAAAGTAAAGCATAATTCAAAATAGCTGTTTTGGTATTGCTAAGTACTTAACAATTAAGTATCGTATTCGGTACCGGCAAAACTCAATTGTCAGTACTTGGTCTGCGGATCTGTGGAGGTGGTATCGGAACATCCCTACACAATAGTTGGCCTTTGAAAATAAAAGATTGCGAGTGTTAAACTCGTGACAGGCAGGAGATGCGTTTGAGCTCAGTCTCCCAACTGTTCACCTGGAAACGGACATGACGTTGCATCTTGTCGTCGTCATAATGTGGGAAAAAAAAACAATTTTACAATTTTGGGAAGACATATCGATATTTAATATTGTCACGGAAAAATCCCATTGTATTTGAAAATGGTTTTTTTTCTCCGGCCCTACTAATTACGACCACCTTCTCCTGACAACGAAGATACATTCACTTATTTTGGTTCAACTCATTACTATTAGAGTTTAAAATTCCCTATGTTTTTACACTTTATCGTCAATCATTTGACAGAACGCCCATGATGCGATCCATGCGTTGCCTCACCACACCATTAATGCATGCCTTGAGTTTTAAGCTCGAACCACACACAGACACCGGGCTTTTCATTTGAGAGAAGAACAGATGGTCCGATAAATATTATCTTGAAAGTTTGCCAAAGGCTCATCTTTTAATGTCACCACTGTGCATGTATTGGTTTTGAAATGGCAACTCTTGAGGTGCCTTTTTAAAACCAACATCAAATGTGGAGGTCCTTTGTAGCGGCGAGGCACACGTGTTTGAGGGTTCAAGGTCAAGCTGAGCTGATTACTGCTCTCCTACACTGTGCTTTTTTTCCTCTTTACATGAAGAGAGCGTGTGTCAGACGGGCAAGTCATGGCTTTGCAAAAACATAGAGGAAGGACTGACGGTCTGGTTTGGGCGGGTAGGCGCTCTGCTCCACTGTGACCATCTGGTTGTGGTTTTTTTTTTCATGTTTATTGCCAGCTTTCTCCGCTGGGGAAGAGCTGGAGAACGTGCTCAGATTTAAGTGAATGGGACAAGGTATAGTGTGTGTGTGCATGTGTGGGTATTTATGACTGGGTTTTTCTGTCAGTTCATTTTCTGTCTGATGTAACAGACCAACACTTTCTTATTCAGGGACGATCAAAGCAAGACCATGATTTCTACTTTCTTGTATTATATAAATGACCTAATGGAGGTTTTGCCATGAGGTCGAATGAAAAACATCCTTCATCAGACAGCTCAAAAAACTACCTATAATCTTCAATGATGTCCGTGAAAAAACACAAAAAAGCGCAGTCCGACTACTGGAGAGAATTTCTCTTCGTCTGACTAAAGGACCTGGATAATATGGTTAATAGCTGGACTAAGTTAGCATGTAGCCGAGTTGCTGGACTATGACCTGTCCGGTGATATGCAGCTGCACGAGCTTCAGCTACACAGCGGAAGTAAACAAACTCCTGGTTTTATCACGGTCTAGTGATGTCTAATAACCGTCTTGGACAATGGAGAAGTCGTGTGTGGAACCGGATGCAGTGTGTGTTCCTCGGTCTTCACCTGTGTCTGCGGTGGTCACATGACAAACCTGATGTCAGCTGTGTTTTGGAACTGGCCACGACGGTGATCTGCAGATTTGTCTTTAAATTCCTGTTATTTTGACCCTTAGTTCTCACAAGAAGATGAGAAGATGTGATGTGTTGGTTTAAAGGAGACGACATTTACCGCCATGTTAGCAACCGTTAGCATGGTTGCTAAGTGAGTTGATGCTCAAAATGGTGAGCACAACTCTGCACTTTAGATACTCCGCAATCTCTGGAGTATTTAGTTTTATTGTGGAAGCAAGTTTAACCCCAAAAGTATCTCCGTATATCTCAGTCCACATCGACATGTGGCGGAAGGCTAGTATGTTACCAGTTCAATACACAATGTCCAATTGCTGGCAACAGGAAATCTCTCCCAGAAGGCATCATTCAGACAGAGAGAAAGCAGGAGAACAAGCAGCAGGAGACGGAACAAGAGAGAACTGTTTCATGTTAGCGTATTGATGAAGAACATTTTTAGAAAGGACTGTTGAAAATATTTTGAATAGGATTTGGGATTCTTTTGGATAGGACCCAGCCTCCAGTCTCTCCTGTTGAGGATTGTGAGTGAAGTAGACATTTTTGTTTAACTGCCTTTGGCTTCTTTTCTTGCTTACTTTTGTCTATGCCAGCAAGGTTTTATGAGAACAAAGGTTGCACTATTAATCTATCATTAAGTCTGGAAAGTGGGAGTCATTTTTGTCTGGTGTCTAAAGCTAGCATGACTTTCAACAAAATTCTATTTCAAATCTTCTTACTCAAATTAAATGTCTTGGAGAGTGCACCATATAGTTTTCTGAATTGATTCAGTCACTGTTAAAGTTCCTCAGTATGTCACAGTTGCGAATAAATCAAGGGTCTTTAGACTGTCTAGTACTGTCTAGTGATCCGGCAGGTCAGACGACCCAGCGAGGCTTGGTGCAAGAAAACACCAGCATGTGTATCAAAGACTGTAAGATGAAAGAGAAAGTTGAAATGGAGTGTGCATATAGATGGAGAAGACATGTTGGACTCAACACTTTACCCGGGGCTTGAAAGAAGAATCTCCTCTGAGACATCTTTAACTATTGCCAGGCTGAATCTTTCCCCCCTTAGCATTCTTTTTTGACTCTAATTTCTCCCACATGTCAGCGAAATCATGGTATGCAACAATGATAGTGCGCTCCATAGTAAGAAAAGAGGGGTTGAGACAGAAACGGAGAAGTGCAGCGCCTCAGCGGAAAGAATAAACCGGTGACCGGAGACATTCATCTTTTTTGGCAAATCATTAGTTTGAAAGATTAGCTCTTCGGTGGGTCCGAAAAAGTGGTTCTTTCTGTACTTGATGCCTAGAAAAGATGAAATTCATCATCCTTTCATTACTCCTGAACCTTCTGTTTCTACTCTTCCTCCCTTTCTTCTGCCCACATTTAAAGCATAGCTTACTTTTATCTGCTCTCTGGTGTCTTTGTTGCTGCCAATATTGCTTAGCGTTTGTGTTAGATGGAGGAGTCTATAGTCTATATCCTTTCTTCATCCTTTCATTGAAAAGTGATTTTGGCACTTAGGCTTCTCTAAACACCTACTTCCTTTTTGATTTTATGTTGACCCCTTATTTACCAAGCTCATACATTTCTTTCCCTTTCTTTTGTGCGTCTCAGGCCCAGATTCAGTTGGACTGTGGCGAAGACAACATCTGCGTCCCTGACCTGAAGCTGGCTGTTTATGGGTAAGTCAATCAGATTTAAGTTCCTTTAACTGATTCAACAAACACAACAAACCCCGGGCTAAAATAAGGCAAGCATTCCAAAGTACCCCCTTAGCCCCCAACCTTAAGATTTATTCCTTCAGTGCAGGCCACCTCAGTGACCTTTCATGCCAGAACCAACAGCTGTCAATGCATTGAACGTGGCATCAGATTGGTGTTTATTGGAGTTTTCTGGCTGTTGTGCTTTGTCAGCAGTGGGTTTCAGAGTTTCAAAATGTCCTTGTGGGGTCCCAGAATCATGACAAAAGATTGCATTTGGAAATGCAATCTGTTTATCTGCTCAGGGGCACTTTGTTTTTTTCCTTTGAACTTGGTGGGAAAACTGTGGAGGAATGATATGCCGCATCATTTCAACATACTAAATCTGGGGATATACACTTAACTAGCGATGGGTCGATGAGGTATCGTGACACAATCTTGCAGGGTTGATGAAACAGTGTCTTAATATTCAGAGGCCACTAGATGGCGCTCTTGGAGAGGTGGCCAACCAGTCAGAGAGCCCCATTGTTTTACTGTGTTGCTGAAAGAGCCACATCCTACAATGTAAGGCTTAGCGGCAGTATAGTGGTTAAAGCACATCCCTGTGTGTCATTAGGTTTTTGGTTCACGTCTGGCATATGTCTGTATTTTATGCATGTATTTTAAAACAAAATTCATACGTTTCACTGTGATCCTCTTTGAAACAATAAGCGGTGTAGATAGAAATGTGTGCGCCATTTATTTGACTTCTCTATTTTTGGACGTGGCTCATGCCACCAATGTCGTGGTGTGTATCGTGTGTGTGAGCCACGCTGTAGACTGGAGTGTCTCATCTTCACTCCACTGAATTAAACGGTCTTCACGATGATCAACAATGAATAATCGGTGAAACACATGCCATACCTTTAGTTTAGGGAATGACAGAGTAAAACGTGGAACTGAGTTGTGAAAATCGTGTTGATCGTGGACCTGATGACGGACGGGCCGCGACTCACATCGGCACTGAACGTGCTCCAAGCCGGCGAAATCTACTGTTTATGTTAAGTTAAATGCAAGTCAAACTCTTTGAAAAATATTTTGACATTTTGCTGGAATAGCTCTTACTTTTTCATCTCATTTCCTGTATAAATCATCTCAATAGCAACCAGACCAAAATCGCAGCCAGTTCGGCGGCTCATTTGGTGAAGAGCCGCATGAAACTGGAGCAAGAGCTGCGGGTTGTCCTGGGCCTGGTTGAGAGCATTTACAGAGTTGCTGCTACAGGTGGCCCTGCCAGCTATCAGGTCTATGGGGGCAATCACTTGCAAGGCAGGTTTGGATTTTGTTCTCCCTTCATAATCAAAAAATATCATCTTGAACTAATATTTACATTTGCTAGATGACATTTAAGCATGACAAACCTCAACAAATCTGGAATTTTCTTCCACATCACTGTTTACATAAAATAGACTGTGGAACGCCAAAGTATCTTCAGCTTTTTTCTCTGTTTAAGAGACAACCTGCTCGCCTCTAGGTCGGCAGCATCTGAAGCAATAACTCATTAATTGTTCTTACACCATGTTCTTGTTTCATTAAACAAAGCAAGGGGGCAGAAGAGAGAACATAGAGTACATCAAATGAAAAACACCGTCGCTGCTGTTGTCAATTTACAGAGGCGGTCATGGTGGCAAAGAAAAAGTCTGAGATTCAAGCAACAGTGCCAGAGAATCATCTGTAACTCAGATGCATGCAAAACAACTGCAGGTTCCCGTAGTCAGGTGGCCATGCACTATATGTAGCTATAAGGGTTCCTCAGAGAAAGTTCTCTCTGGAGAGAGTGTAGCAGATTTCACCATTTCAAGGTTGGTCAAGGTTGACATCAGTGGTCGATCCACAAGTCTCTCATTGAGAGTATTGGGGTGAAAATATTGGATCACCTGTTCTGATGCAGAAAGAGCACCCCCAAATGGTATGATGAAAAATACTGATGGATATTTATGTTTAGGGTGGAAATCTGAAGGGTTAAGAAAAGGCGTTTTTTTTAGAAATGGAGATGGAAGATGAACGGGTTAAGGACAAACATTGTTTATTGTTACAGTGGAACCACGGTTCTCGACCACAATCCGTTCCAGACGGCCGTTCCAGAAGTGATTTGTTCGAAATCTGAATCGATTTTTACAATGAATGGAGAAGAAATAATGCGTTCCTTTTCTATTTTACATGGCTGAATGATAAAAAGCACAGAGGTTGACTTGCAACCGACCAAGAAGGTGCTGCAGACCTGCAGAGGAAATGCTGACTGGCCATTAATCCCAGTTGCTGATTAGATGATAGCCAGACACTTGGCTCACATCCAGTCTCATTCACAAAGCCAGAACACACAGACACACAGCCACTGTTTTTGCATGCTGTGGCCATGTGCATTCTCTTAGCTGCAGAAATGCTGCGCTCACAATGTTTCCCACGACTTTAAATGATGTTCTTTTGTAGTCAGAGGAGCAACATGAGTCAGCGCTTCCACCCATCAGGGTTGTTCTACACAGCAACTTCTCTGTCTTGCAAAAGTCGCCAAACGATGATGTAGTTGACATCCGGGACTCGATGTTCTGGCTTCAATCAAGCCGTCCTGATCAACTTTTTTCACTTCGCCAAGCTCCACCGTGATTGGTGGAGCCACAGAGTGTGCCATTATATCACTGTTGCTTCCTTTGTATTTCCTGAACTTACAAAGAAGTAATTCGATTCATCTGGATCTGAAGTTGTGAGCCCTTGATGCGTTTGAAATTGGGGGAGGGTGAGAAATGGTATCGAAGATTTGGGCTCTCAACCAGTCGTCTGAGACATGAACATAGACTAGAGGGCAGGAAGGAGGGTGGGGGTGAAAGTCTGATTTATCACTACACCAAAAGTGTGCGGCACCTCTGTGAACAAGCAGCATACAGAGGGTGTTGTCTCAGAGAAATCACTGATCAGACTGTGGGTCAGTGCCCAGAAAACTCTTGGGCTCAATGCAGGAAAAGCTGGTCTGTGGGGAGCTTTTCAAAACAAAGATGTGTTGTCTGGACTTGAGGTTTCTGTTTTTCATTACCTTTTTGCAATCACTCCTCTTGACAGTTACGCCTTAAAGTGGATGTTTGGGTTTTTTAATGACTACACAGACACATTGTAGTTGTTAGCTATGTGTATTTCAAATTAGAAAACAGTTTTTTTTTTCTGCAACAATCAAAAGACATGCTACTTTTTAGCACTTAAATTCAGTGAGAAAGCACATTTCTCCCCCTCACGCTGACCAAAAGAGTTGCTGACCTCACTTAAACGTGATCCCTCTGGCGCCATGATCTCCTCTTACGTCTTAGCTCTTTTATTTTGAGCCATTTTTTTCAATTTCATTCAGGGGCACAATTAATCAAAAAGTCTATTAAACAGTCACATATAACAGGGCTTGATGTCAACATTATATAGTAGTATAGTATATAAGTATAAACAAAGAGGTTGATCATAGACAGTTTCATTGTTATTAATAGCTTTTACTTTGTTATTTACAACATTGTGTTTAAGTCATTGTATTTTGCCTCTTCATTTGATGGCATTTTTCGTTGAATTTGAACAGTGTTATTTTCTGTAAAACTGTGAGCTAAATGAGTTGCGTTTTGTTTCTCAGTGACCGAACACACGTGTACCTGGGGGATGAAAACTCACTCAGTCTGACCTTCAATGCCCGCAATGAGGGAGAGGGAGGAGCCTATGAGGCGGAGCTCCATGTGGTTCTCCCTCCTGAAGCCGACTACAGTGGAATCGCACGTAACAATGTGGTGAGAGTGACGTTTGCCTAAAATTGTTGTTAACTGGCAAAGCATGTGAATCAGTTCTACATTTGCGTTGTTTTGGCAAACCACGTCCTCTGACGTTTTTGCAGAGTTTTTAAGCTTTTTAAAGTTTTTAAGTTCAAACAAAGTTGTTGAGGTATTTGGAACTTTTATTGGAGTATGCAAAAAAAGTATGCATTCCAAGATGGCTTCGCTGAATGTTAAACAAGCAGTAGAAGTTTTGACTCAATGAAATACGCCTAAAGAATTGAACACATGGATGGAGGGATGTCACTGTCTTGTTTTCCCACGTCGATAACTGGAATGCACTGAACTCTGGTGTGCTGTCATTCGCAGTAGCTGGAACGCAGCATAAGTAAACAGTACTTTAAACTGTCGTTCACATTTCTGGTCCCAGTATGTATTAGCTTTGTGTGTTGAGACGCTTTTCTTCCAAGATGCTAACAAGCATTGGCGCCAACACTAGCTGCCTCGCTGGGATATGCACCCACCAGCTCTGACTCCATTGTCAGTATTGGTCCTTGTGCACTCATCAAATACTGAACACGATCCTTATGTTTATGAGGAAACATTTGCAGCAAAGTTTCTATCATCCAAACACTGAGCTTCTCAAATGATGATAAGAAGCTAAATCATTATGAAGTATTGATAAGCATCTTGCTTGAGCCTGGCCGTATAACACCATGATATGGTCACTGAAAGTTACCAACACTGTAATTACTGATAATAAACTGTTACTGTTAATTACAGCAGTAATTAGTTTATTACTGTGTTTCATCCTCATCTACAAACTTTGTCAGATACATTCTCTACAACTGATAGTTACCTAATGTTTTCCTGTCTCTAACAGAGTCTGACCCAGCTGACCTGCAGTTACGAAGCAAAAAACCAGACCCGCTACCTGATATGTGATCTGGGAAACCCCATGAAGTCTGGAACCAGCGTAAGAACCGACCGCGTCAGAATGATTTCTTTGGCCATCTTTGTTAAAGTCAGTTGTTAGCACATCATGTAACTCAACAGCTGGACAGTTTAGAGCCCAAGTTTAATCCGAGTATTTCCTGTTTCCTATTATAGAACACGTTTAAGAACTACGAGTGCAGGCTTCCTTTATTAACAAGACATGTTCAGCTGCATATTAACAATGAGTAACCAAGTAACTTTGACCTCATTCCCCTTACAGATCAAACAGATGCCTGTTATTTTTTACTGACATGGTTTTCCTTTTTTCAGTCATGGGGTGGCCTCCGTTTTACTGTACCCCGACTAAAAGATACCTACAGAACTGTTCAGTTTGAGCTTCAAATAAAAAGGTAAGAGGCTTTTTAGGGTTCTTGCTTTAGTTTCAAACCTTTTTTTCAAAGAAAATAGAGGTTCGAAGCAGCAATAATATATTCAGAAAACAGAAACACAGCTATATCAGTGCCAATCTGCCAGTGTAAAATGGACCTATATACTGTTACTGTAGCGCTATTTTACTCTTTTTATTATTTAAGTCATTCATTTTATTTATATTTTTGAGGCTATAGCTTGCTTCATTTGTGCCGATTTTCATTGACAGGAAGCAAAATGACTTATTTTATAAAAATAAAAAAATATGAACTGAATATTTACTCTTAATTTCAGAGACTTTTGGCTGGTCATTTACTTTAAGAGCTGTTTTTGTAAATGTGCATTTCTCTCTAGCGTGAAGACAGTCTAGACACACCTATCTACATAGAGGCTTCTATAAACATATCCTCAAAATGAAACACGGATGGAGACACATTGAATCATAAGAAGAAAAACGCACCTAGAAATAAACTTGTGTGGCACAGGAAAAATGAAACAAATATAAGATGATAGACACAAGCAGAGACGGACGTAAACACAGACAGTCTAGTGTGTTTAGGCCGGTGCCTAAACACTCTAGACTTCGAAATATTTTGACAGGTTGTCAACAATTTGGTGAAAGCAGCTGAAGGTTTGACTGGAGTTTGTGAATCTTAAAGTGTTCTAAAATTGGAAATTTCCCTTGAATATTGATAATGCTTCACCACAGTTTATTTTAGTTGGATAATAAGATCTCAAGATAATGGTCACGCTTTGCATTAGGGAACGCATATTACCAGAAATAAACTACTTATTTGTACGTGTCTTTGCAGCACATTAGCCTGCAATACGTCTTTATAAAGAGTCTTGTTAAGTCTGACCCAGCAATGTAAAATAAGTAATGTGTTTATTGATATGTGTTCTGCAATCTAAAGTGATTTTAATAAAGCCCTTCATTCCATTGGCAGTAAAAACGCCAACAACTCAGAGAGCGAGGTGGTACCGTTCCAGCTGGAGGTGGCAGCGATGGCTGATGTCATCCTTCAGGGGTGAGTTCACGACTTCATTATTATATTATCCTACTGTGGCTTCTGAATTTCTCCAACTCTTGTGGTGTTTCAGTGTTTCGCGGCCTGACAAAGTCTTCTTCCCTCCCCCCAAATGGAGCGCCAGCCAGAGTCTGAGGAGCGAGCTGGACGTGGGCCCTGAGCTGCAGCATGTCTACGAGGTACAGCAGGCCCTAGCATTCAGGCTTCAATCATTGTATTCTTGCTTTTTTTTTTTTAAACAGGCAAAGTCAGGGTTAACAATGAAATATATGGGACATGAAGAGTTCGGTGTTTGCCTGACCTAGCGTCTGGAAATGAAAATGGCTTCATAGTTTTAACCAGCTTGAACTGAAACCATGGGAATAATTGACATCATGGTCAGTGGTGAATTCCGAAATTCACAGTACAAAGAACTAGGCGGGTTCAAAACCTTGTAGAATCCACATGACATTGATTTGTCAACTGTTGATTTAAAGGGCGGATGTTAGCAGTTGAACAGAAAGCTGAGAGAGGCGGGGGTGTACATGGTGTCATTGATCTGTGTCCCACAACAAACCCACTTTAGTGACAGCTGAATTTAAATATGGGAAGAAAGGTTTTAGCCATCATCATTTGCTTTGTAAGATTTGCTACTATTCTCTCCTGTTTAGCATACAAAGTATTTTAAGACAGTCTGGTGTTTGTTTCATGAGTGTTTAGACATCCAAATCACTTTAGATTTGGAAACATGTATTAACCATTAATAAACAAATTACTGAGCTATTTCTGGTTGATAATAAGGAATTACTGTGTTGTTTAGAGAGAACTTTCGCTGACCTTTCTAGCGCAAAATAGAATCTGTTTTAACAAAATGCTTGATAGTGATTCATTACAGGCTAATACACACATATACATAATGTTCCTCAATTTAACATGTAACCATTTTGCACCCTAAATACTTGCCTGCATAGAATCTTATTTTGGTTAAATAATAACATGCTAGACTTCTATGGTTCACTTTGGTTGCCTTGACACTTATGGAGGTGATAAATATTTGAGTTCCCAGTGAGACCATTTAGTTGTAAAAATACACAGTTTCGCCTCCTCGGAGAGCCGCGACAGACCGCCGTGAGGCAGGGTCCTTTTTCTTAGCCTGTCCTTGCCCTGGTGCCTTGCTGTGAGACGGACAGGAAGGTGCTCATGACTCACCAGCGGTGAAAATACATGTGACCTCGAAAGCACTGTTAACAGGGAGGAGGGGGCTCATTGTCCACATGAGTGAGGTTTGAAGTTTGTGGTGTGAAACAAACTAAACTATGTAGGAAGAGGTTGTACTAGAAAAACAAATATTCTAGTACATTAACACGTAGAGAGAAACCTTTCCCCCTTCTGTATTTTGTCACGTGCCACACTGTGTATTTGGAAATTTAACATTGAAACTAGCAGCAAAAGCTCATCTAGTTTTGCTGTCTTTTGTGCAACAGTTGGTGAATAACGGGCCCAGCATAATGAGCCAGACCATGTTAGAAGTACGGTGTCCCCTGAGGGTTCAAGGCCAGGAGCTGCTGTACCCTGTCAGGATAGAGACGGAGGGGCCCCTCACCTGCTCTTCCAAACACACCTTCAATGCACTGAAGCTGCAGGTCAGAAGTCGTCTTCATGTGTCGATTGTTTTGCTGACAGCTGACGATGAGGTTGTGTTGACAGCCGCAGAAGCCGCCAGCAGCGGCGCTGACGTCCGACCCGCCACACCGGGTCCAGAGGAGGGAGGCGTACACCATGGCTGAACTAGGAACTAACCTGGTGAGAAAAAGAAAGAAGATTGTGTTTGATTTCAGCTGTTTCTCATAGAAAACAAAAACACTTTTCTTTTCTTCAACAGTGTCACTGAAAGCACACACCGATTCTGGTGTATTTTTTCATGCTTTGATCCATTTATTTATCAGGGTTAATCTATTAACTTTACTATATTTATTAACACCCTTGCTATACATGTTGTTACAAATGTAATGATAAAGAATAATGAATCCCAAAAATAGTGTATTTTGTCTTTTATTTTAGGCACTGACACATGAAATATGAAATGGCAAAAATATGTTTAAAGAATCAAAGTAGCAGAAATATTATATATATATATATATATATATATATATATATATATATATATAGTTCTCCAGCACTTGTTTTGAGAACTTCTCTGCAACCTCTGACAAACTGTTTTCATGTACAATTTATACAATGACAAAATAAAGACAAAAACATGCAGTTTAATAATAATAATTAAATACAGGTGGTTTCACTGATCACCAACGTAATGCACTGTGACTTTGACATAATCATGGTTGCCCAGCGATGCCCAATAGTCTCTGCTTAGGAGATGACATGTCTTGATACATGCTCTTGGTTGTGGCCATCTTGATTATGTGTCTCAGTCCAACGTCCTCAGTAATTTTAATACTCTGGAAAATTGTAGATATCCACTTTGCTATTGCGTTAGCTGTGACTTCTGCTGTCTCCACCTCTACCATACAGTGCTGAAAACTCGCAAGTGTTTGTGTGGGTGATAAGTGCAGCTTTGCAGTGGTGACCACAAACTTTGGTTTTATCAACACTGCCGTCCATCTGTCCGTCTGCTACCTGCCTCCATGTTTTCTGTTGCTGCTACCTTCCATTCCTCCCTCTGACTTCTGCGGCTTAAACCCACCTCCAAATGCTGTCATTGGCTAAGAAGCACGGCGACACACATCCTTCCCTTCTATGCGGTCTAATAGTTGACATTAATAAACTAATGCATCAATATATTATTATTTATAACGTCCATTTTATAATGTTTCAGTTATATTTATAATTTCAGTTACCTTTGCCGTCTGACTCTCTTTCTCTAAAATAATGGTCTCAAGAGCTAGATCAAGTCTGGCTCATGGTTTTATTCCATCGTGATTTGGTGGCTGTGTGACCACTCACTCATCTCAGCGTGTTTGAGAACACTGTGCTGGCACCAGTCTGAACTCCTCCATCACACCACATGCACCTCAGGAACAAGGATCTGGTCTCCACTCTTGAATCAGCGTTTATCCCCCGCACAGACCTTTTCACAGCTCAGCAGCATGAAGCGAATCTTATCTGAAGCTCTGGGTTTTGTCCCAAACGTTTAAGCACAATGAGATTATTTCTTTCACTGGAGGAAGTGGATGGAGATATAATGAGCTCTGGTTAATGTCTCCTGCTGTTTCGTCTGATCGTTGCTGAGCAGAATTGAATTTTCTCTCAGAACAGCTGCTTGTCCGCTTTTTTTGCCACACAGTCTGAAGCGTTTCATTCCAAATGGCTCTGCTTTTCAGTACGATTAATCCGTTCTCTAATTCCTTCTTCATGAAGCAACGCAAGAGCGAAGTATGACAAAGGTTGCAACAGCGAGTCACTTCTCTTCACCTACACTGATCTGGATCACCGTTCATCTCCAACGTCCTGTCTGTCCTCTCCACGTACCCAAACCATCTTGCCTCTCAAACTTCATCTCCCCTCATTTGTAATGGTGCTCCCTCTCTCTCTTGTCACCTCAGTCTCTTCATCATCTGCCACTGTCTTTCTCTAGCTAAACCAAACGTAATGACAGCTCTCACTCCTCTCCTCTAAGGCCTCACTTATTGCTACTCTTGTCTCCACCCGTCTTAATTTCACTGCTTAATGTTTATCCAAACAGTGTTGTTTTTGGCAGTTCTGGTCTCAGTCCGTGTCTTTAGGACTAGGTCTTTTGTCTGGTTGCAGTCAACTCGAAAACATTTCAGTCAACTTTAGTCAGGACAGAATGATTATAATAATAATAAGAATAAGAAATGAAAGAGGGGATACAATTACTGTATTTACCACTGAATACAAATGAATGAAGGTCCAGCAACTTTATTATGAATAGCTTTCAATTATACACATATGGACTGGAGTATTACGTGTATAACACACACGCGTTAGATGCATCGTACCATGTGTTTCTACACATCATTTTGCCTGAAAACAACAATGTTCAGAAAACAGTGGCCTTAACAATACGTTTGATCATTTGCTTATTAGCCACTTGATGGAGCACAACACATTGAACATTGGCCAAAATGATCTTAACTGCTGAGTTTTGTTTTGTTGTTACGTTTGCGCTAAGAACATTACTGATACAGTGACACACATAAGCTACTGACGTGAGCACTGTCAAGCTAACTTAAGTCGGAGGTCAGCGAACCAAGATAATTCAAGCCCATCAGCAGCTCATTCGCACCAAGAGGATATGTGGGGAAGGGAGGAAAATTAACAACTGGATTTGTTGCATGGGTGGCATCCTATGACAGAGCAGCCCATTCTTTCACAAAACAGTCTGCTTGGTTTTATACACCTGTGGTCAAGCCATATGACTAGTACACCTGATTCTGATCATTTGAAGGGCTGAGCAAATACTTTTGGTTATATAGTGTAGCTTGCGACCACTGGTGTGATGGAATTATGAATGGATAACGGTTTCTATGAAGCACTGAGGGTGTCTTGAAAATTGTTATTTAAATTTTAAAAAAAAAGTATATAAATCACATACAAAAACTCACTATATGTGAAACTCTTCTACATAATATAAAGCCACAGTTAAAAAAAACCTGCAACACATACTAGACACTGAATGTCACTTCATCCTTTATGGCACACAGCCATTTTGAGGCCCTCAAAACACAAGTACTCCCTAAAACTCCCTAAGACATGCCAAAAACACATGGCTATAAATATGCTTTTTCTAGGTTAGGATTTATGTGAAATTTAATGGAACAAAAATGTGACTATGTCAGTCGTTTCCCTCCAGACCTGCGCCACTGTTGAGTGCTGGACGCTGCAATGTAGCGCCGGCCTGATGGAGAGAGGCTCCAGCGTCATCCTGAGAGTTCACTCCAGGATCTGGGCTGAGACCTTCATGGAGGTGGGAGCGATATTCCAGCAGCGCCCTCTGCTGGTGAATGCTTGCAGTTGCTTTAACTCGTTTCCCCACGCAGCGATTCAACAAGCAGTATCT
Organism: Synchiropus splendidus; assembly: GCF_027744825.2. Classification (NCBI taxonomy): domain Eukaryota; kingdom Metazoa; phylum Chordata; class Actinopteri; order Syngnathiformes; family Callionymidae; genus Synchiropus; species Synchiropus splendidus. Next base: position 6,491,206 of record NC_071339.1, read on the forward strand.
TCTGGAGTGTGCTGTTCAGTTCAAAGTGGAAAAAATGCCGTATACGATTCTCCCCAAATCCAAACCGTCGGGAACTAAGAAGGTAGAGTTGTCTTGTGAGCGTCGGAATCTGAGGTCACGGTGCTGACCTCTCTGATCTCTGACCAGGTGGTGACAGCGGTGATGTGGAATAAGCCCGACAATATCTTCTCTATTCCGGTTTGGATCATCATTCTGGCTGTTCTGGCTGGACTGCTGCTGCTCGCCCTCCTGATATATCTGCTGTACAAGGTAACACAGTTCACCACTCACCTTTTATAATCTAACAGTGACCTGAGATCGTGAGGAGGATTCTCCTCCCTGACTGTAACAGTACCTCAGACCTGCGTCACCTCTTCCAGATGGGCTTTTTCAAACGGTCCGACCCGTACGGCACCACCATGGAGAAGGCTCAGCTCAAACCCCAGGCGTCCTCTGAAGCGTAGCCCCCACACCAGCTCCTTCCCAGCAGCTGGTCCTAACAACTGGAATCACCTCCATGTGGACCCTTTGAGTCGCGGGTGCTGGATCACTGGACTTCTGGTGCTGCACTCTGGCCAGCGGCAAGTGGCCGTCAAGGATGCACTGTTGCTGTTGTGGCGGACGTTTATTTATATTGGGCAGCGTGTCAAGGAAGGTGCAGGTCTCAAGGAGACTCCAAAGATTGATGGAAAACAAAAGCAGCACCCCAAGCCCTCGCCGAACCCTGGAGAAGGCTTTAGTCCGTCTTATTTATGCTCTGTGCAGCTGATGATCACATGAGGTGTCACTCTCTGCAGGACAGCCCTTGGCGGCCTGCATCTGCCCTCTCCCATATTGGGAGGTCTCCTGTCTATAGTTTCTTATGTATGTACAGTACTGTCATTGTGGTGTTCTGACCCACTGGTGGTGTGGCCTGGAATAAAGCCCAGAATTTAATACTCATCCTCACTCTCTGTTGTGTGTCTCAGTTTACATGTGTGTGCACATGACACTGGTGCGTCCTCAGTGTGTTCACTCATTTGTATTTTGAGTTTGCGTTGTCCTACTAGTAACAAGTAGTTTTTTTTATGTGTGTGTGTGTGTGTTGTTCATATATCATGAGTGTGTTTATATATATGTACAATACAGGGTGTGTGTGAAGCGTTTGTTACTTAGTACTTGTGTTGTGCCTGTGTTAGTGCCTGATTATTTTGTGTGAGATCTGCTCTGTGTGTAGTGCATGTTTGTGGCTATAGTTGTTGAAAGTGATTGTGTACTTGTGTATTTTGTAATAATACAAAAAATACACAAATATTGTGTATTTGTGATTGTGTGTGTGTTGAGAGAAACACCAGTCAAACTGTGTTCAGTGTGTTTCTGCCGTGAGTACTTTCAGCTCTACTGAATACTTGTTGCATTGTGTGTTTGTGAAGCATGTGTGATACTATCAAATGTGTGTTTTGATGCATGAAAGTTTTTCTTTTGGTGATGAAGTCTGTGTGTGTACTCGTATAGCTATCCTTGTGCGGAGTACTTCTTGGAAACACACCTATTTGTGAGCATTGTGAGCACGTTTTGCCCAAGCCTCAATTTGAGCATGAAATGTCAAAATAACAGGGTCATTCGAATTGGGTTGCAGTGTGGTTCAGAGTCCTGGCGAAGGTTAGCCATGTGCTTTGGATGGCTAAGTAAATGGAGAGAGGCTGGGGAAAGGGTTATGGTAATGAGAGGTCCTCACAAAAACAGAAATGTACATCTGTGTGTGTGTGTTTTCATATGAGGAGGTGAGGTTTTAAGAGTGACACGTGTGTCACTGTGTCTCACTACTTAACTGGTGCTCCCCGGTGAGTGTGTCTATTTTGAGTTCCTTCTGCGAGTATGTGTCTAGTTCCATTGATGTTGTATCATCCCAGATTGTGTACAGCTGACTCCTCCCCCCTCTCCTCTTGGACCAGTCGCTGGCCAGAGCTGGCAGTAACATCCACACTGTCGGCAGAGCTTCACTGCAGAGCAGCTCAAGTGTCGTCCCGGGCTCTTAAACAGACCGGCATCTGCTGTGAGGTAACACTTCTGCTTTCTGACCTGTTCACTCTCCTGTGCATCATCTACAGCGTGTCGTGTTCTGAACTAATGTCAAATGACTCATCAGTTGAGTTCTATTTCTGCGGGTGTCTTGGCTCCACTGGCATTTAGAAGAAACATTGCGGTCGAATTGAAGCTCGTTCATCAGTTTTAAAGCGGCCATTCTGATGACTCAAGTTCTGAATCCTGCTGACCCTCCTGCTCCGAGAGCAAACACAGAGGCTGCTGCTTTATTTTGCAGTGAGTCAGCAAACTAGGCATTAGCTCTGACTGTCCGGATCTGTGGAATGGGCCTGACCCAGATCGGGTTCACTCATGCGTGTCGTCCTCTATTGTGAAAATCTGAAGCCGATTTAATACCAGTAAGAGTTGAATCTGTCATGAGAGCAGGTGGTTCACTCGAGTATTTAAATCACTGATAAGACGACACTGTCAAGTTTAGAGTCAGAGTTTCTTCTTGTGTGTATGCTTACTCTGATTCACTCCCCCTTGGTCCCAGAGGGGACTTGGCTCTCCTTTGTCATGCTTTGTTTTATGAAGTGATGTGGCTCAGTTGAGGTGACTCAGGCACCAAGCCAGGGTGTCACATGGACCGCTCCATGGAGACCAAATGCAGGAATGTCCAACTTGTCCAACATGCCCCAGGATTCTGGGATTCTGGGCAGTTTGTGACTCTAAAGTTCAGTTCTGCAACAGAATAAAACAGGTGTAACACTTGTGATAGTCTCACTGCTGTACAAGCAAGTTTTGGAAGAAGGGAAACAAATGGTGATCTAACTTCTGTCTGGTGTGACCCCAAGGCCTGATTCAGCCATGACCAGAAACCTGTTGAAGAATCCTGACGGTGAAGGTAAGATGGTCTTTTTAATGACCAATTGGTGAGTCCTATGAAGCCAGACTCTTTGCGTCCAGCTCAAGTGTTACAGTCAAGCTTAAAGGATCAGTATTGCTCACTGAAGTGTTGTGAATTCAATGTATCATAATCTTTATCATTTGCATAAGCATTGGAACCTAACTTTTCATTTACTAAAAGTTGTTTTTTTCCATGTGACTTCTTTGACAGTTAGTGTTTAGCTTAAACACATACTACAGAGAGGGAAACTCATATCTAGAGGGGTTAGAGGGATGAAATTATGGGTTATGCTTCAAGAGAGTTGCTCCTTTTTCTGGGTTATATGGGTCATTTTTACCCAAAACCCTTGGCTTGTATATATACAGTATACATACATGTTTTGTGTCATCACGAATCAAGGGCTCTTTATTTAGGATTTCATGAGATTGGGATGTGTATGGTTCTTGTGTCCAAAATAAATATCATATGCAGTTGTTTTAACGAAATGCTAAAAATAGGAAAATGGCCTGTAATGTGAAAACAAAACAGAACGTTTTTTTTGCGGTTTTAGGGACCAATGACGTAGAATAAAACATGATGCAGTTAGTGAATTCACAATACAGAACTCAGAAATACATTGTGCCACATATTTTGTTTTCTCATATCTAAGACAAACAAGTTATTGAATATTTTCTTGCTGATAATGGATAATTCTTAATCTTTGAACCAAAAGAAAGATTGATATGAAGCACCATGTACATGTTTTCCAGATAATTTGGAATTCTGGGAGTTGACAGAGAACGGTGGGAATGAGTGGAAGGTGGAGGACATGCCCGGTGACTGTGGCCATGACTTCAACGGCGATGTGACCAAATACTTTGCGACCTCTTTTCAGTGCGTCTCGTCGTTATTTTAGATCTTGACTGATAAACAGTTGGCTCACCTGCGTCTGTGTCGCAGTCTGTGCCTGAAGAGACAGGTCATCGACCTGATAGAGGAGGGCTACTCTGCTGACCAGCTGGACAACCAGCCTGCCGTCAAAGTGGAGGACTGGTGAGACAGAAGTGGAAGCAGATGAGCTCTGAGGGACTAACAGCTGGCTGCTGCTGCAGGTACTGCGGGAGGACAGACTGCGGCTGCACGTACCAGATCACTGTGTGTCTGTTGGACGAAGGTCACGAGATCTTAGACGAGATGAAACTTGAGCAGGTGACCCTTGACCCGGACACAGACGACTGCTCGTGGAAGCAGGTACTGAGTCTGTGTCCCATTGATTGTCTGTTAGTGTCCCTGCAACCTTTCTGGAGTGTCTCCCTCCATCTCACCATATGTATCTGGTCTACGCCACAACCTTTGTCTCCATATGTTTAACAGCTATTAACACCTTTAGCATGCATTTGATTTAGTTTCAATGTGAACACTACAGTGAGTCTCCTCTCCATAGCAGTGAACTAACTCTGAACCTTCACCTGACCTCCAGGTCCAACATACATTCTCCGACTACGGTCCAGGCCTGCGCTTCATCTCCTTTGAACACGGGGGTCAAGATTCCAGATTCTGGGAGGGCTGGTTCGGCGTGAGAGTCACAGGGAGCTCTGTCACCATCGAGACCACTCCGTAAATCAGTTTGGAAGCGGTGGCATGTGGATGTAGCTTAATGAAATACCACTGTAGGAAACTTTTGCTTCTATTACGAACACCATCGCATCTGAAAGGGTCTAAAACATCTCCCCTGCAAACACTAGCTCCTACCTCTATGCACAGGCGCTTCCTGTCCTGCTTAATGATGCATTAAAAAGCCTGAAATGAGTTTCTAACTTCACTTGAAACTATGTTTAGTGTCATTTTACTTGTTGAGAGAGTTGCAAAGGAAAATAAACATGTACTAATGACAGTACTGAGAGACACATGAGGAAAATATGTTGTGTATTCTTGTGTGCTTTTATTCTAGGTGCTTTGCTCCCATAGAACTATTGTCCGTAGATGTCAGCATGACAGCTGCGGATTACTTCCTGAGCACATGGTCCTCTGAGCTCTCTTGAATGAAAATGTAACTTTTAACACAAGCAGAAAGAGAATGGGATACGCCACTTACACAATAACATTCTTTATTTGTTGGTCAGTTTTGTAAACTGAAGTAAACACTGATTGTTGTATCAAAATAAAGTATCTAATAAATACATAGATATATCGTACAGCATTATTAGGCAAGTTGTATTTTTGAGGATTCATTTTATTATTGAACAACAACCATGTTCTTAATGAATGCAAAAGACTCAATATCAAAGCTGAATATTTTTGGGAGTTGGAGTGGGGCTTTTTTCTAGTTTTAGCCATTTGAGGAGGATATCCACCACAACCTCCTAGACACTGTTGAGAGAGGTGAACCGTCTTCCCTCCTTGTAAATCTCACATTTGATGAGGGACCACAGGTTCTCTATGGGGTTCAGATCAGGTGAAGAAGGGGCCCATGTCATCAGTTTTTCTTCTTTTAGGCCCTTACTTGCCAGCCATGCTGTGGAGTACTTGGATGCGTGTGATGGAGCATTGTCCTGCATGAAAGTCATGTTTTTCTTGAAGGATGCTGACTTCTTCCTGTACCACTGCTTGAAGAAGGCGTCTTCCACCTCTTCCACCTTGCTGGCGTCTGAGTCGGACTGGAGATGTTTCAGCTTGTGTGTCTTATTCAGTGGTGGTCGTTTTTCAGCCTTGGCCATGACTCTGAGTACTGCACACCTTGTGCTTTTGGGAACTCCAGTTATATTGCAGCTCTGAAATATGGCAGAACTGGCGGCAAGTGGCATCTTGGCAGCTGCACACTTGACTACTCTCAGTTCATGGGCAGTTATTTTGTGCCTTGGTTTTTCCACACGCTTCTTGCGACCCTGTTGACCATTTTGAAACGCCTGATAGTTGGATGATCACGCTTCAGAAGCTTGGCAATTTTAAGAGTGCAGCATCCCTCTGCAAGATATATCACTATTTTTGACCTTTCGGAGCCTGTCAAGTCCCTCTTCTGACCCATTTTGCCCAATGAAAGGAAGCTGCCTAATAATTATGCACACCCGATATAAGGTGCTGATGTCATTAGACCACGCCCCCTCTCTTTACAGAGATGCACATCATCTGATATGCTTCATTGGCAGTGAACTTTCGAGCCTATACCTGTAGAGCTTGGAGTAAGACAACGTGCATAAAGAGGATGATGTGGTCAAAATACTCATTTGCCCAATAATTCTGCACTGTATTGTTCACCTTCATATTTCAGTTTCCACTTACGCACAGACTTCAAGGCTTTTCACAGCCAGGTAAACAACACTTACTGTTAGATAGTGAAATATATGATAGAAATGACGCGTCACGGAGTGTCAGATTGTCGGTTCATTCTCCTTGTGATTGCATCTGAGCACAAAAGGCTTCAAACTGCTGCTGCTCCAACTCGGTCATCACCTTGTTCAGAGCGTAGATCTGCAGAGACAAGAAGGAGAAGCATAATGCTTAACTACCACGCCTCATCTAGCAATCAAATATAAATAATAAAACACTCTGGCTTTGGTCCAATTACATTTTTTGGGACTCTTTATGGCGGCTCTTCACTCTCACTTTCCAAATTCAGGTGTCAGGGGTTAATGGTGTTTTGACATGGCTCACTAGTTTTTGATTAAAGAAATGTTAAGAAGAAAGTGATATAAGAAGAAAGTGATATCTTGTATCATTAAAATGTCGTGCTGCAGTCACAGTTGAGCGGAGGTAAAAAGCAAGGCATGCACAAAAGAACGGACGTGTACTTCAACATTGGTAAATGTAAACTACTGTGACCTCTGCTCTCTGTCTTTGCTTGAGCTTCCTCTGCGGAGATCTTTGCTTGGCTCGGTCTCCTCGTGTTGGAGAAGAGTTGAGTTTGGGTTTGTCCTTCCTACAGGCAGGTTCCATGAAGACTTGGTGTCAAACCGTTTGCGTACGTGCCTATTAAAAACTGTAAGACAAACCAACAAAGCACAGAAGAAAGTGAGGAATGGTACACAACGAACGAAGAAAGTTATTAATGAGCACGTTTAAAATCAATATGACAAATTAAAAGCCTAACATACAGTTAATACCGAAACGACGATATCTGGGACACACTCGAAAGATGCCAAGCCAAGCAGCTGTTGTCGCGGTGTCACACATAAACAATCCCGGAGAAGATTAAGTTCCGCTTCCGGGAACTCTTCTTCTCGCTGAATGCATCACACTGCCACCTTGTGTAGTTTGTGCTGTACTGCAGTAGAGCGTTGCCGCAAGAAGCTAATGTTTATTTGAGAGATATATATATATATATATATATATATATATATATATATAAATTGGGCCAATTTTGCTACGTCTTCAACTGATACACCTTTAAATAAAGTGGTCCATTCATTTGCTATGGCTATTCATTCCCCATCCCCAAATAATTGCATCCTCCTTACCGGGATGCTGATGTGACTTTTGTGTGGGGGGGTTGTACAGTGTGATAGACGGGAGGGTTAAGCTTGACCCTTCTTCTATTCTATAGAGATCTTAGCGCTTAGTGTATATTAGTATGCTTTTATTGAATTTTATTTATTTATTTAATTTATTTAGTGTTTTTTTTGTAACATATTGTACTCTCTTTATTTCTTTATGCATCTGTTATCTTGAGTCGGAGTTTTTCTAACGAAAAGTAAGTCATTCTGATTCTGACGTCAACAGAAACGCCACCACATTGTTATTTCTAAAGTTCACCGCTAGATGTCGCTCTTAGCCAACAGCAGGATGGCCGCGACAATGGAGCTGATGAAAACCCGATGAGAAGTCGGGAAATAGAAATGACGGTGACCACCTTTTTGCACCGTGTTAACCACCTAACCATCAACCACGTTGCCCTGTGGTCTGTTTAATGTCAGGTGGATAACGCAGTTCGTCACCTCAGACACAGGGGACATTTACTGCAGTGTTGAGAACTCGAGTTTGAATGTGTTTGTGGTGCCCCGAGGCTGAGCCGAGGTTCATTACAAAGCATACCGATGGTTTACCTGGACTTAAGATGCGACTACAGGAGAGCGCCCTCCCCGACAATCATATCCTGCCAAAATGACTCCTGCAGAAAAGACAGGACACTTCTGAAGTCGGTCGAGGGAGAAACACTACATCCAATGCATTGAATATCAATGTGCCAGACGAAGTGTGAGTCCGTCCTTTGAAGATGTAACTATTAAAAATGGGTGAAGCGAGTTCAGAAAGAACAAAGGACAACCGTGCCGTCTTTGCACCGCTGCCAGTTTTTGGAGCGTCGCCAGGGATACATGACTCCTGAGGCCTGAACAAACAGAGAAAGATGAGATCAACATCCCAAAGTTTGTTTGCCTTTCAGGTTGTGATCAAAGTGCGTGTACACATCAAAGGCAAAACAATGCATCCTCTGACAAGCATGAGTCATCACTTCTCCACAATGATGTGGCCCATATTTCTGCGGCCGCAGTCCTCTGTTCGCTTGGATCTGCTCATCAAACTTTTGACCAATTTTTTTAAATGTCTTGGGTGAATTTATGGGGCAGATATTATCATTTGAATTCTTTATGGAACATTCTTTGATGACAAAATCAGATTGAGTGTGTATGTGGTGATCTCTTTATATGTGCAGTGTGATTGACAATTGACCTGTCCAGGGTGTTCCTGCCTCTTGCCCCGAGACATCAAAAGCAAAATGTGAGGGATACATTTTTTATGACTAAATACACTGTAACACCAGAGCAACCTTCTGAAATAGGCTTCAACCTTTGTAATATCTGGAACTGTTGCAACAAACCCAGGAAAGCAAGTATCATCCGTTCATTTTATCTGCGACAGGGTCAACACCTTTCTGACTTCCTGAAATCTCCAGATCTTGGAGGAAAACTGAGGTTTTTCCAGGTTTTCCCCATGCACAAATCCACCTCAACTGGCCATTTGCTTCGCCACTGCAGAGTCATGCAGAGTACGACTCAGGACACGAAAGTGAAAGGCTGAAGAGTTCATAAGTGCAGCCATTCATTGCTAACTGTGAGCTAATTCCTTCACAATTTTAGGGAGACGAGATGGTTTCAGTTTTATGGAGTGTCAGGGAGCTCCAGTGAGAAAGTGTGGATGGACGGTGAGCGTGTGCTGCAGCTCGGACCTTCAGTATTAAACTCTCATTCGGGGTGAGACAGAGTTCTGACGGCTCTTTCACCGCAATCTCCTGATCCAGCTCACCACACACGCAAGCGCGTGTGCTGTGTGTACACAGACGCGCAAATGTACACACATAAAGCCGCCCAGAGCTATAAATAAACGGCGGTGGTGAGCGGGCCTAAAATAAGCGCGCACACAGAAGACCCAAACACACGCACCGACATCAGCGTGTAAAACACTGTCGCTCTCTTCACACCTGAACCCCAATTGACCGGCGACAGCCAAAACACACAGTGAGCAGCAACCAGAGAGGAAAAAAAGGTTTGGACAGGATGTGACCTGACAAGCAGGGGTCAACGTTAAATACACATCAGCACACACGGGCATTAGCAGCTCGAAGCGACCCAGAGTTGAAGGTGAGGGTGCCGTTATTTCACTCTACACTTCAAGCATGGGATTTTAATGACATTTCAGGATTACACAGGCATAAACGGGATTAGAGTCAGTGTCAATGGCCCTGTGGTGACCACTCTCTCTAAGAGTTTTGCCTCCCACAGTTACAAATTGCTGTCACTCACCTCCCCCCGAGCCGAAGAATGGAGGGGTGAGAGTGGGGTACCGCAGTACAGGCTGCTGCCGATGGTCGAGCCGAACAGTCTGTCCTTTAAGGTGGTGTGCAAGGAGACAGCGGGGTCACTGTGTTTGGTGTCTCCACCATTTCTCTCACTTTCTCGCTCGCCGTCCCAGGAGCTGCTTCTCATTAGGCCTGTTGGTTTTGGACCAAGCACACTGGCACTTAGCAGCAACACAGTCCCCAACGTGCGTGTGCTGAGATCCACATGAACGACGCGTGCGCACACACACGCGGCTGTTTGTTTTGGCGCTGACCAGGTGCCACTTAGCAGGAGCTCTAAACGCCAGCAATCAGAGCAACACACCCAGCTAGCACAAGGCCTTCCCACTGGAGTGTTCGGGATTATGCTACGCTTGGAATCCACTCTTCAAAATCTGCAGATGAGACGCGGGAGGTCGAGTTTTGGATTCAAAACTAGACCTGGTTTTGAAATCTTGGAGGTTTAGTTTTAGAGCAAAAATACTGGACAATTTAGTCAATTAAAATACATTATTTTCACTGCCTTTTGTTAGATCTACTTTCACAACTAAATTAAAAAAAAAATGAAGTGAAATATTAAGTTTTATCAGGCACATGGCATTGAGAGGTGTTAACCATTGTAAGTGCAACACACCCACCCTGGCAAATGAACACAGGTCCACACAGATCCAGTGTTTTGGCTGTTTATGTTCTGCTGAACAGTGACACAGTTTAGTTTAGATAGACTTGATAGTAAAGAGCAGGTCCCAGCGCGGCCGCTCGCACCCACAGTGGCCCGAGTCAGTCCGGCACAGGACAAACAGCCTCCACAAGACACACCAGCGGGAAACAAATGGAGCGTTCTCTTCTCTCACCATGGGCAATTTGGACCCCAACCCTCCTAATTTTCTGTCTGGGTCAGACTGTAGACGGACTGAGAGAGCTGCAGGCGCACTTCACACACGCCAGGGAAGACGTAAACAATACACACATTATTAGTGTTCGCCCCAAACACACACACACACACACACACACACACACACACACACACACAGCAACACGCCTGGAATGATCCAGTGGTCACAAACACTATTATCCACAAGTAGTCGGACACACACACTTGACTGAGCGGTCTGGAGAGTGGAGAAGTTCCAGAGCAGTTGTGCTACAGCATGGCATTAGATTCAAAATTGCATTCGGAAAAAAGAGGGATTCTTATGCAACATTAAAAAAAAACACAGATTTTGAAATACCACAATGTCAATCAAGCATTTCAAAACATTCACACCTAAGAATTTGGGGGAATGAAGAGCTGATGTTTGTATGAGTGAACCAGAGATTAACATGGACGTGTCTGGCTGTGAACAAAAGCACCTCACAAACTCAGTTTCTGTGGCAGCAACAAGAGTAAAGTAGGTGCTAAGGCAGACTCAGACTGAATCATAGTTTTTTTGAAAGCGTCAGGAACCAGAGTGAGGTACTGTATGTCTCTCGGAATGTTGCATTAACACTTTGCATTGCACTCTTTTTCAGATTTCTAAACAGGACCACAATCGCTTATTCACTGTTTGTTGGGTAATGTGATGGTGCCTCTACAATGAAAGGGTCGAGACTCCAGGTTAGTATGAAGAACAACCCGAGTGTCCAGGAAGTCCACTACTACAGATCATTATAGCACTACAGAATGATGATCGAGATCTTGTCTGGCAGGGTTGAGAAACTCGCTTCTCAAAGGGCTGGGAGCAGGTGACTGTTCCAACCGATCAAACACAAACAGTTAAACCACAGAAGGTTCAGCAGAAACAAACAGCACCAGACGGATAAATGGCTTCACTCCTAAGACACCTGATTGGTGAAAAGGTGTCATCTAGATTGGTTGGAATAAAAACCTGGCAAGCACCCAGCCGTTTGTGGATCAGTTTTCCAACCCCTGCTCTATGCAATCCTTTTTATCTTGCGTCCCCAAGACTGCAGACGCGTGAGATAAGCCTGGGACACTGTATCAGATTCGGCGATCATGATGCTCTCCCACGGACCATGATTTTGACGTCTGCAACTTGTACAACACAAGCTGCACATGTGAACCAAGTATGTGTTTGACAATATAACAAAATGCTGCTATCTGATGCTTGCAAGGAGGATTGTTTTGAAATAGATTTGGATGTTTTGAGGCCGCAGGAGTAACTGAAACATCACACAGTCTTACGGTCCTCTTGAGCTGAAGCTGGTGGTGCTGTTGCAAATAGTAGAGATTTATTGTGCTCCCAGCGAGGGACACAACTAGCAAGTGGAAACTTGTAGAGGAAGGGTTCCATCTGTAATACCACCAGCTTACAAATCAATAGTTGTCTTTTCTCCTGGAAATCTCTGATGTGCACACGCACATACGGTCAGAGCTAGCAAGCAGGTGCGAGCCGCTGCGTCTTTAATTCAAAGAAGTCAATAAGCAGTAGTGATTCAAAGACATGTTCGCATGACGATATTACCTCATCTTAACCCTTGGGGCGCCATTTTTTTTCCAATGAAGTATTCCACTTTGATCTCACTATTTCAAAAGTCTGTAGCTTGAAAATGGTTAGCGATAAAAAGGCATACTGTAGAACAGGCTCCTCGTGTACTCAGAGAATATGAGTTACCTCCAGGTAACTATTGTATCTCCAGTTTGGGATGGCAGCAATTTCACTCATCTAATTTGTAGACTATGACATCACCCGGTGACAGCCATATTGTATTGGCATTGCATAACTTTTACAGATATTTATCTGATCCAAAGGAGACACTCTTCCTCATCTCTGAAGCAACAATGGTGACGCTGGCTGGGCATCATTGCTGTGATTTACAGCAGTACAGTGAACGCAGACTGCGCAGCCTCCACTACTATTCACAGTGCATTTTCTTCTGTGCCCTCTTATCCGTTTTCGCTTCCTCCCCAACATTCCAGTATGCACTACCTGTGCAATCACACCAGTGAAAATCTTCATCAGAAGCAGTCAAACTTGCTCCCTGTCCACTACATAACTACCCTTGTTTCCTCAACCGACGGGGCAGTTTTCAATCTCTATTCACTCCACATCTGTGATAGAAACACGACCACAAATGCTGCTCAGATTGAGTCATAGGTGTGTGTCATCTGCTCATGTAAAGTAATAACTACATCAAGCACCATATTTGCAGCTTGACTTGTTTAAATGCTGCGATGCTGCCTGTCGCAGTTCTGCAGCTTTGGTGCCCTAAGAGTTAATATCTCTGTTGGCATGAAAATGGCATGACTGGTTGTGGCTCAATGACATACAGGACTGAGACAGAAAAACAGAATGAGATGGTCACAGCGACTGTGCACGTCTTCCACCCTTCAGTTTCGAGGCTCCCAACCTCAACTTGACGCACCACAGTACGACATTATTTCACCTCATCACTCTCCAGCTCCTGAAACCAGCGTGTTCATTCAATCAGCTATTGTTGACGTGTGAGCTGGAGAGAACGGGTCGTCTGCGCTGCACAGAATCCAGCTCCAGTTTGGTCGGTCGGGGTGATGATTGAGGTGTGAGGTCAGGGGGTCAAGGTTTCAGTGGGACGTCTGAGGACGTGCGCTGCCTGCCAGACACAGCTATCAAAACACGCACAAACAAAGAAATATGCAGCCAGATGTCCTGGTATGAATGAGAGCAGTATGTCTTCCCCTCTGACTCTATTTTACAGATTCATAAAAAGAGGCACATTCCGAACAGGTGCCTGAAATTTAGCGGGCGTCTACTTCAAATTCATAATTAGCAAGCTTAAAAATGAGTATTAATGTGTGTTTTGGCAGAGGTTTTAACTTGTGTAGTATTTGTCAAAGTCACCTTAGCCAGGACAGGTGCTGCAGGTGTTGCAGATGTAGTGCCGGGTTGCTTCAGTCAATGCGTGCACTGTTAGGTCAGAGCATGATCCCAGTGTTTCGGCAACTGCCCTGGCCAATTCTCATGGGTGACTACGCCAGCAGCGTTTACTTAAGGATGCGAGCGTGACTGCTGCTGGAAGCTCTCAACTCTGCCCACAGAGAACAGGACGTGGTCCACGCTGGAGCTGCAGCTACACCAGCTCCGGCTGCACGGTTCCACTACACACTGAGGGAATCTTGTAAATGTCCTGCAGAACATTTGCATCTGTCTTTGACAGTTTACACAGTCTGGCGATTAATATCTTACATAATCGTCGGGATAAATCTGTCTCTGACCAGGGGAGAAGAGCCAACTCTGGGTCTGGAGCAATCTGAGGTCCTTTCTGTGTGGAGTTTATATGTTCTCCCTGTGCTCGGCTGGGGTTCCTCCACGCACTCCGGCTTCCTCCCACAGTCCAGAAACAGAGGTGAGATGATGACTCTACATCAGATGTTGATGCTTTAATGTCAATAAAAGATGTGAGGAGTTCATGACTCAAGTTCAGAACATTGTCCAGTTTGTTTCATGAGTCAGTCTCCATGCTGGAGCGCATGAAGTGGGAGTTCAAGAAAATGGTCGATACCATTCCCAGCCAGAGACTGAAGTCACTGGAACTGCAGAGCTTATGAGCAGGTGATCCTGATTGCGCAGTTGCTCAGTTCCAGGTATGTGTCATTAGGATGTATTGATCTCTGGAACACAAGAAGAGGAACCCAAACAAAAACATAAAATGACAGATCTCTCCTGTGTTTGAAATATAAGGCTGAAAATATTATATATTATATACACATCTTATTTATGCTTTCACTCTTTCATCATGATGTTTTTGTTCAGAGCCAAGTTTGGCTGAAAGATCTATGCTTACGGTCCTCTGTTCCCAAGAACTACACTGAAACATACTTTTTAAATGAGAGAGGTGCAGTTCAGTGCATTCAAGAGGACGGTTCAGGTATTGATCAACCATAATTCCGACTGCAAAATATAATAAAGAAGCATATTGGAAAAAAAAAACAAACAAAAAAACAGCCCTCCTTCGCTTTTAAAGCATAGAGCGGTTCTTTTGTCAGAACAATCTGTCCCATCGTTTTGGCTTCAACTGGAGCTGAAACAAATGTCTACCGCAACTTCCCAACTTAAGTGTAACTTCGCATACACTGAATGCAACAACCAGACAGATGAAGCAAGAAGAAGAATATGTCCGTCCCTGTTGACAGCACGACTACGATGTATCTTCTGACAGTATTGTAAACTGGAAGGCATTCAATCTAATGATCTGTGAGATTCCAAGTCTTTCACATTCTGTTACTCCCTAAATCGTAAAGCTGAGTTTTTATAAGACAGATAATATAATAAACAAACTTAATTCAATTTGGTTTGCAAAAAGAGGCCCATTGGGTTCTGGATGTTGATCCAAGCCGACACCATAATGTATCAAAATAGTCTATAATAACCTTCTGTTTGCGCTGCAGCCACTCTGCTCAGCTTCTTCCGTAACGTGCTGCAGACATGAAGTGACCATGTGATAATAACCAGATGAGTTGGCCAACCTTATAGCTTTTCAATCAATGTAAATTTCCCCATTAAAATTATGGCACTAAACTAAAAATCACCTAAGCGCTCTTGAAACCTACCTAAACGTTGCCTCGTTGCTGACCTCGCCCTCGGCCACGGGAGAGTGAGACTTGCTAAACAGCTCGACTGTCAAGGTGAAGAGCTCCATTAAACAAAGTGACTGAAGAAGTGAATTGATGTTGGAGTGGCGTTCAGCGTGAAACTGGCACTCTGAGCATCTTCGTGCGAGACAAGCGTTGCACTGAAGCGTTCCAAAGTTCACAAACACACTCATGTAGGTTCAGGGAAAAACAAAACAAATTGAATTGGCATTTTTTTTTAAAGCCCCGAGCCCTCAGTGTCATGCTCTAGCGGCGAGAGATAAGAGCTCTGACGTTTCCAAGAACCACAGGTGCCGGCAAGATGGAGAGAAGCAGCCTCTTTTGCTTGAGAGACTTTACAGAATTTTTAAACCTGTTTGCTTGTCACATTATCTTCAGGATTTGTTCACAAATGCTTTGTGGAGTCTGTGTCTGTGATGCCAACCAAGATTTGTTTAAACATATTAGCTTGTCTTGAGAAAAGAGGCCACTGGTGTGAGCAGACATTTCCACTAGACTTGGGGCTTGTCTGCTCCAGTATCATATTGAGATGAGAGACAGAGATCGAAACACTTTGAAACATCGACCTGATGTCCCTCAACAACACCAATAACAGATTTGTTAGTGCTCAGTTGAGGTTTTCTGATCATAGAATCATTAGTAGCGAGACTGAATTTATGTCCACATCAGTTGACTAAAAACAACTGACCGACATGTGAAGTCAAAGAAGAGGCATGACTGCATGCAACCAACTGCCATGCTACTGTATGGACAGGGGCAGGGCTACACATTTGGGGTGCCGGAGTCGCAGCTTCAGTGCATTTCAAGCGACTCTATTTCAAAGTTCTCCCCACTGCTTAAAGACCGTCACTGGTCACATACTTCCATGCGTTCTTTGCATTGGTATTGCTGTTCACTAATATATCCACCAGGGGGAGCAGCCCATAGGCAAACGTTGATGACGACAACAAACTGCAAAACAAACATGCCGACTTTGGAAGGAGTATTGATCATGTTCCTCTGGCACAAAAGAGGAAGACAGAGGCAACTCTTTTTTTTTCTTTCAATAAGGGCCACATTTCTGCCTCCCCAATCTTCCATGTTGGCTTTGGTCCGACTTTAGTCCCACACCCTAAAGACCAATGTTGTTGATTTATTTAAGCACTAGTTCTTCAAATTAAAGTGGGTTTCTACTCATGTCTGTATATCTTTTTAACGAAACCAACAAATGAGTGAAGTAAAAGTACTTAACTGGTAAAATAGTCAGAAGAGAATTCTTCAATTAGAAAATAAAAAAGCTGAATGATGTGTGCAAATCCTTATCATATTAAACTTAAACAAGAAGTCACACTTCATCAGCCAGAACCAAGCCAAGTGTCAAGGCCTGTGTATGTGTGTGCTGCCACAGCTGTATGTCATTGTGACCGGAGCAGACCTGACCACCTGTTCTGAATAAAACGCTCTCTTTCCTATAGTCCTCTTTCGTCTCTGGCGCATCCATCATGTAGTTTACGGTAAGATGATATTCAACATGAGGGCAGCGTCCTCACTGCGCTGCTCCTCTATAAATCATGGAGCGTCTGATGAGTGTGATAAAGCAGAGCTGCAGGAGCCGTCATCCCTGCCCCACCCGTCCTTCCACTTCCAGTCAGGAGTGTCCTGGATGATCTGATAGTGATGATAGTGTCTCAGTATAAGGATGTAGACATCAAGCTTAGACTGTAGAATTGTTTAGTCACAACAGCATTGAAATTCCTTATTAAAGCCATAAACACCAATAGTTTACTGCGTCACTTATTCCACCACCTCAACTTTGGCTTGTGGAGAGTGAAAATACTTCAAAAACATTCAGCTACTATGTGTTTTTGGTGCGACTTGACATGAAGGCACGGAAAGCGAAACCTCACTTTGCAGGTGATTTACTTGGGCTGCATGTGGATGTTGGAGAAAACAGTCAGAGATTGTGTGTTTCCCACTTGCATCAGAGCAAGTACAGGGAGCGTAAACAACCAACTCTCAGAAGCTTTCAATGTTTAATTCCAGACTTGCGTGATTCGACAGACGGCTGCCTCCTTTTAATAACCCCATGGCTGTAAAAATGACTTACTATCTCGATAAAAATCCAAATATTTCAACCAATTCTTTTTGTTATTGCAATCGTTGCGCCCAGGCTTAATTGTTTTAACAATTCTTTAAGACATGCTGGTAAAGAAACAAGTTCTTATTCATGTTCGCAGCAGCAAAAATGAGGCACAAACCACTGCCAACATTTATTTTTTTCATTGTTGCGTGGGCAAACTGGTTCGCAGGTGTTATAGCAAACCATTGGTACAGCAGCAAATAAGGATGTGGTCATACTCATTCCTGTCCAACACATTTTTCACTCCCAATGCGTCAAATAAGGTGCGATATATACTGTAGAAAGGGACAACTGTATTGAAGTGGTTGTCAATATGTAAATCTATACATCTTAGGGCCAACTTCAGTGTCCACTTCGGACGCAAAATTCCACTTGAAAACAGTCGCTATTTGGGCATGACAATTGTCGCAGCTGAGAGCTGTATCCTACCGACTTGCTGCAAACTTTACTACAACACAGAAGCAAAGTTATCCAGCTTCAAGCCACAGAACTACAAACCATCCTCTGGATTTGTGATTTGCAAATCCAGTGCTGAAGCCAGGGGAAGAAAGTGCAGTGGAACTGAAGCATGAACACCTTTATACAGGTGAGGTGGTTGTGTATCTCTGAGGAGGTGAGGTGTGACGAAGGAAGCATAAACCCCTCATGGCGTGTTATTTGTTGACAAAACATCTCACTCCAACATCTGCTTCCAGATCAAGATGGAACCTTCAGTCCATCACGGAGCTCTAACTGCGATCAATCACCATACGCATGTGTTTTCGCCTCTGACAGCTCCGTCTGAAGTTCTAGTTCAAATTCGCCAAACTTATAAAAGGTTTGGTACAAAAATGTGTCTTGGCTCACGTTTGCCGTTTGTCATCGTCGAAGCAGAAAGTCGGAGGGACGAACCAGACAATAAGATTGTTCTGACAGCACGCTGGTTTTAGCGTTCCCACGAACTAAGTTCCACTAATGACTTTCCTGCCTCGCCGAAGAGTCACACGGACGCCGTTTGATGACTTAATTGAATCCAAATGTCGCACACCCGACCCCGTCCACAGAATGAAGACGTGTCCTCGCTGAGCCAAAAGTGCCATTAAACCGTCCCCACATTTTATCTCTGCACAGTAGTTTGTCGTGTCTCCCTGCCACATCTGTCTCTGCGGCTCCACACTCCCTCTGAAGCCAAAATCGGGTTCTCCTGCTGGGCTGTATTTACCACGCTTTCAAGCGGGTTGCGCCCAAACCTGAATCCCCTGGACAGCGTCAACATTTTGTCTTTTTTATTTTTCATGCAAACTGCTCATAATTCTGCTTCTCAGCACCTGGATCTTCCTATAACATCAGTCGGCCGTGACACCATGACCACTTCCCATACGTCTGAGAGCCCTTCCTTTGCAGTCAGTTCTCAACCTGTCAACACCGGTGATGAAACTGAGGGCTGAAGGAGGGTCTTTGGGGCACATGCCACCAATTAAGCCCATGTCAAAATCACATCAGGATTAAGGACCTTCGTGCTGTGCACAGTGGACAACAAGTCTAAGATGCTCCATGGATCACTTGGAATCAGTCAATTCAGTCAAGTGACTCATATCCTGGTCCAAATTGGATGAATAAAACATGTCGTTTTCATATTAAATACATTTCATCATTGCAGGTCACCAGACAATCCAGTTTTGCTGGTCTTGATTATATGATCAGTACTTCAAACAAAAAAAAAATCTGCCCATTTTCTGATAGTACACACTGAACTGAGATGGGAATTAGCATTAGCTCAAACTAGCCTACCTTCATGTGTCGCCTTCTTTGTGTCCTCACATATTGTGCCATGGCTTCATAAAAATAGTTTCAGATTCAGGTGCTTTATATTGGCAACAAACAGCAAGACATTTTTGCAGAATGCATCACCACTTCTTGATGTCTTTACTTGGAAATGAATTTGTCAGTGTCCAGCCTCCTAAAATCTGCTCCCCCTCGTCTCCTCATCCAGGAATGTCTTGTGTGTGGAGCATAGTAATAAGAATAGGTGTGTGGGTGTGCGTCTATGGGGATGGGGTGCAGGCGAGGAGGGGTGGGATATTATGGAGACCTGCAACAACTCAAATGTATCCCTGTGACAGCTGGAGGCAGGTGGTTGTCGTTGACCACAGAGTGGAAGTTCTTGTTGTTTGATATGAGATATGTGGTCATGTTTATGGGCAAAACTCTATTTTCCCGACTTGTCAGCATTCAATTTGAGAATAAGACTTTAAGTGCCACATTGCTGCAGTAAGAAGACCCCCCAACAGCGCCCATGGCTCCCACTCGCCAGGATAGTTCCTCCCTTATCACTTTTCTCCATTATTCCAATTATGACACACTTAACCTGGTAATGACTTGGATCTTCTAATCATGAATGTGCTCATCTGATGGGATGGCAGATTATTAGGTTAGGGTAGAGTAGAGTAGAGTAGGTTAGAGTTGAGTAGAATAGACTAGAGTAGGTTAGGTTAGAGTAGAGTAGGTTAGGTTAGAGTATAGTAGCGTAAAGTAGAATAGAGTAGAGTAGAGAAGGCTAGAGTAGAGTGAAGTAGAGGAAACTAGGTTAGAGTAGAGTAGGGTAGGTTAGGTTAGAGTATAGTAGCGTAAAGTAGAATAGAGTAGAGTAGAGAAGGTTAGAGTAGAGTGAAGTAGAGTAGACTAGGTTAGAGTAGAGTAGAGTAGGTCAGGTTAGAGTATAGTAGCGTAAAGTAGAATAGAGTAGAGTAGAGAAGGTTAGAGTAGAGTTGAGTAGGTTAGGTTAGAGTATAGTAGCGTAAAGTAGAATAGAGTTGGGTAGAGTAGAGTAGAGAAGGTTAGAGTAGAGTGGAGTGGAGTAGAGTAGGTTATAGTAGAGTTGAGTAGAGTAGAGTAGAGTAGAGTAGGTTAGGTTAGAGTAGAGTAGCGTAAAGTAGAATAGAGTTGGGTAGAGTAGAGTAGAGAAGGTTAGAGTCGAGTGGAGTAGAGTAGACTAGGTTAGAGTAGAGTAGAGTAGGTTAGGTTAGAGTATAGTAGCGTAAAGTAGAATAGAGTTGGGTAGAGTAGAGTAGAGAAGGTTAGAGTAGAGTGGAGTGGAGTAGAGTAGGTTATAGTAGAGTTGAGTAGAGTAGAGTAGAGTAGGTTAGAGAAGAGTCGAGTAGAGTAGAGTAGACTAGAGTAGGTTAGGTTAGAGTATAGTAGCATAAAGTAGCGTAGAGTAGAGTAGAATGGAGTAGAGTAGAGTAGGTCAGAGTATAGTAGCGTAGAGTAGAGGAGAGTAGGTTAGAGTAGTGTACAGTAGGTTAGAGTAGTGTACAGTAGGTTAGAGTAGAGTAGAGTAGAGTAGGGTATGGTAGGGTACAGTATAGTAGCGTAGAGTAGGTTAGAGTAGAGTGGAGTAGAGTAGAATAGGTTAGAGAATGGTAGAGTTGACTAGAGTGAAGTAGAGTAGAGTACAGTAGATTAGAGTAGAGGAGAGTAGAGAAGGTTAGAGTTGAGTGGAGTAGAGTAGAGTAGGTTATAGTAGAGTTGAGTAGAGTAGAGTAGAGTAGAGTAGAGTAGGTTAGGTTAGAGTATAGTAGCGTAAAGTAGAATAGAGTTGGGTAGAGTAGAGTAGAGGTTAGAGTCGAGTGGAGTAGAGTAGACTAGGTTAGAGTAGAGTAGGTTAGGTTAGAGTATAGTAGCGTAAAGTAGAATACAGTTGGGTAGAGTAGAGTAGAGAAGGTTAGAGTAGAGTGGAGTGGAGTAGAGTAGGTTATAGTAGGGTTGCGTGGAGTAGAGTAGAGTAGAGTAGGTTAGAGAAGAGTCGAGTAGAGTAGAGTAGACTAGAGTAGGTTAGGTTAGAGTATAGTAGCATAAAGTAGAGTAGAGAAGGTTAGAGTAGAGTGGAGTAGAGTAGAGTAGGTCAGAGTATAGTAGCGTAGAGTAGAGGAGAGTAGGTTAGAGTAGTGTACAGTAGGTTAGAGTAGAGCAGACTAGAGTAGAGTAGAGTAGGGTATGGTAGGGTACAATATAGTAGCGTAGAGTAGGTTAGAGTAGAGTGGAGTAGAGTAGAATAGGTTAGAGAATGGTAGAGTTGACTAGAGTGAAGTAGAGTAGAGTAGAGTAGAGTAGAGTAGAGTAGAGTAGAGGAGAGTAGAGGAGAGTAGAGGAGAGTATCCTTTATTCGGACCACAATGTGGAAATTCGACTTGTCACAGCAGCACGTAAGACAAACAATATGCATAATAGATGTACATGAAGTAACTGAGTCGCTCTAAATTAAGGACAGAGCAAGATCCTGCAAGCACATACAGTAAGTGACTGGTTTGGCCACGGGTTTGGTGCTATATTCAAGCAATAACTAGCCAGAAAAAGAGGTGGCACAGACTTAACTTGGCTACAGTAGCAATGATGATTGCGGCACTGACTTCAGCTGCTGCAAGTCAAAGCCGCACACACCAGCTACTACCTGCACAAGAATTCCCTGAAGACAAACATTAGCACAATTGTACAGCTAATTCCCTGGCTTAAATTTGACAAATACAACAATGGAGGGCAATAGAAAACACCATCACTGCTCATGTCACAAGTCGACCTCACAGCTGTTGGGAATTTGACGTCGCTAATAAAGCTAAACGGACGTTGAGGAGACAAACTATGGGACAAAGTGATGCTGTTCAAGCTAATGCAGAAGTGTTAGGGGGCTGCTTTAAAACAGCTCTGGCTGCCGCACGTTGTGTGCCGGGGTCCACAGCTGCTGGTGTGGACTCGCATGTTCTCCCCGTGTCTGCGATCGTTTACTGCGACTACCCCGACCCTCCCAGTGACTGTAAACATGCGTGCCTAGTTAACTGGACTCCCAAATTGCCCGCAGGTGTAAATGATCGGAACAGGAGCCACTGCAAGTGAATGTGCGTGCGCGGCCTTGCATTTGTTGTCGGGGACGAAAGAGGACGTTGGGCTGGGAGGCTTGTCATCACTGGGAGAGGACCACTCTGCTCAGAACACTCATCTCCATAATGGTTTCCAGTTTCTCGTAAAAACCCAGAACCATGGGAAACCAGCGCCGGCCAACGACCATTGGAATGTCCTCGGAATGGTCAGATGGCCAGCTGGCTCAAGCTGGAGCTGCTGTGCGTGTCAAGACAAGATGATCGGGAGGTTGGTGCCATGACGACAATCTCTGATGGAAATTAAAAAATAGGCGGCGTACCTTACCGAGCGCTCTGTTTTGAATTAGGTTCTGGACGGACACTATATGGAGATAGCAAAATATGTATGTCTCTCACGAGTCTGGGTCCCACTTAGATTTGTTTAGATGGATTTAGCTACGTTTGTATTTAAGTCTGTAAATTCATACAATAGTAGATTTTTGCACCGCCATGACAACGACAGAGACAACTTATTTACTTCTCCGCAACATTTAGATACTGTTAGATGCAAAAGTGTCAGAATGTTTTTTTTTTTTTGGTCCTCCAGGTCACTAAAGTCTGGATCCATGTCAGCAGTTCTGACTTTTATTGGGTGGTGCGTCAGTGGCTCGGGCCAGTGGATGATGTGAGCATCAACCATCGCGATCGCTGACATTGACATTCATTTTTAATGTTTTCGGGTGTAAATGTTCGTCTTGGATTACACGTTTGTGTACAAATGTGTATTCCATAATAATGTAAATGACATTCCTGAAGGAGGGAAAACACATTGTGAGTCGACATCAGTCATCAATAGTAGGAATGAGCTGTGTCTCTATGATAATGTTATTCATGTTTGAAGCTCAGTAATGCTGATAAAGATTATAGAATCAAGTTAGCCTTCCTACTTCTCTTGCAACACACTAGTATCCGTACTAGTCTTCACAACTTGCCATGAGTGTGGTCTACAAGGACACAGGTACATTTCTCAGTAGGGATTGGGATTGCAGTCTCAAGGCTACTAGCACACAAGGTGTTGCAGGTTTCCAGGGACCCAAGTGAGAGCGCCCTCCTCTGCTGGGGGGCGGGTCTAAACATGGAGGGGCAGAATTGTAGCCTTCATTGTTGCATCTCTGCTACCATATTGTATTGCAACAGTTGCATGTAATCGCACATCTGCATTGACTTTACATGTAAATTCATCCATTGAGTTGGGTGTGAACGTTCCATCACATCAAGAAGGTCTTGGGTTCGAATCCAGCTTTTGTGTTGGGAGGAAATCAGGGGACCTTTCTGTATTTCTGGTCCGTATGTTCTCCCCAAACTCAAAAAGGGTCCGTATGAGTGAGCATGAGTGGTTGTCTATATGCGCTATATATGTGTCCCTGCATCCATCACCAAATGAGTATTTTGTTTTTTAAAATTGCCTCCTCTTTGCCACTTGTATGACATTATATAGAACAGAGAGGAAGAAGGCCTGGCACGGAGACCAGTCTCGGGCTTGCCTTCACTCGGTCTCCCTCTCGACTCGGACTTGGGTGAGGTGCTCTCGACTTCAACTCAAATTCGTGAACCAAACATTCTGAGCAGGAACAATCACAATTTTCCAATGATTTGCCTCCTCTTATATCACAGCCACCATTTCCGGAGCTGCAATTAGCGAAAAGGCAGAAACAGACAAGCAGGACGCCGGTAATCTGTGAGGCTCGCAGTCTGCTCCCATTGGCCGGTGCTCAAGTGTTTCAGCCCTGCGTGTGGAATTCTGTCACATTCCTGGGCAACAGACTCTGCGGTCACTTTTATTGCTGAAGAATACTGAAGTGCTGAACCAGCGCCAGCCCAGTGATTGATTGATTGGACTGTGTGTGTGTGTGTGTGTGCGTGTGCATGTAAAAACGTTCAATATGCAGCTCGATTATGACTACAGACATGCAACTGTGACGCTGATCAGAACTCAAATATTGGTCTTTAAACAGTGAGTGTCGGAGATTATGTCGGAGGGTGGGTCGGCACAGGAATGGATCCTTTCGTGACTGAGATGCTGCAACACAGTCGCGAGGCTGCTCTGCTCCATAGCTCCAGATAGATGAATAGACAAGAGATCCAGGAGTTGACTGAGCATTGAAGGTTCAGACACGCAATAAGAGGAGATTGACGTCCTAATACACGCAAGACTTTCTTTCGGCCCATTTATGCTTCCATTACGTACGAAACTGTACCTGTTTCAAATGGTGTTACCATCACTGATCACATGCTTCCATGCATCCTTTGCATTGGTATCGCTGTTCACTAATATATCCACCAGGGGGAGCAGCCCACAGTCGACAGTTCATGACAAAAACAAACGTACTTTAAATATATCTTGTCTCTGGAGGACAGAGAATCTCCACCATTGTAATGTCTTCTTCGTGTCTCATTAGAGCGGTGAGGAACAGCAACATTGCCCCCACGGTTTACGGTGGTACTGCTCCATTAGGTCTGTATCTATAAGATTTATGGAAACGTATAGAAATGAATGCAGAAGGCTCCATCCGTATGTAATGTTGAGCATAAATGGGCATTTTCTCCAGCAATGCCGAGACACACACTGTGTTATTTAGCAAGTTTTATTCACATTACTTTCAGTCCAGCAGTGCAAGACTGTGGCTGAAAATTGGGTTTTAAAGTGGGAGAGGCTGATCAGATATTCATCCGGGGATTGTAATTCGTTTTTTGTTACATGTTAACCACTAATGCTGTTTTTAAAGTGCGCTAGTGTGAGTGCAAGCTCTAATCTGCAGAGACAAAATCTCTTTATGACCCACATTAAGTTCAAGAGTTGTACCTTAACTGCCAGCTGCGGTGTTTTCTCTGTGTAATTGTGCATTTGTGCTGTCAAGTGCCGTAGACTTACAATAAAACCATGTGGGTCAAGTTTCATCTCAATAATTCAAACTAATAACGTTCTCTGTCTGGCATGAATCAAGTGTGTGTGGCTTTGGGTAAAAACCAGTCAGGTGAATTTAAAGTGAACAACTTCTGGATGTTTACTCACATCCATAAATCTCCTGCTTTGGTTCGGCACTCAATATTCTGTGAATAAATAGACTCATGTTTGTTATGGACATAAAGAAAGTGCCATGAGAATTGTTGTGTGAAAGAGGAGGATCAAATGAAAACACAAGTGTTAGAGGTGGAGATGAAGCCTGCACCATGGGTCTAGTAGGGTCTAACATGAAGGACACCTTGGAAAGTCTGCAGTGAACATATAGACACCTACTTACACACTCCCGCACCAATGTACAACTTGAAAACCTTGGTATGTTTTTGCATTGTTGGAGGAAACCAGTGTGCCTTGAGGCAACAGCATGGTGAGAGACCTACAGTACTACACAGGGAAAGGACCCACGTTTACCTCCAACCCTGGGTTGCATCATCAACTTTGAACCGATAACAAGAGATTTTTAGGTGTTATCTGAGAGGATTTGCAGAGGTCCAGTTGGGTAAAAAGTTAAGTTCAGGTTGCTTTATGAGGCGGTTGGACAAAGAGTGGACTTCCTGCAAAGGAAGTGATCTCCAGACATCCAAAAAACAGTGTCTCCTTGGGTGGCAAAATGTGGAGCCCATTTAGCCGAGCGTGAACAGGGTAGGAACAACGTGAGAAAATTCAATCCCTGGTCAGTGTGGCGCCTGCTAATATTGACAAAATACTTTTTTGACTGCTTTGCTCTGGTGAATAAATTCCACAATAAAGTAGTGACTACACTTATCAATATCAAATGAAGTAACCCTTTTGTTTTTTAAGAGTTTTAAATGAGCAAGGTTCATGTTCTTGTCGTCATTGTTCTCTTCTCCAGCTTTTCCATATGATGATTTAATGAGTGGGAACTGCCTTGTTTGCGGCGATAACCCGAGCTAATACGCATCACGCTGAGCTCATCCACAGCTATAAAGTTGTCAGTGTTATCATCCGCATTATGGAGACGCACACAGCATGGCCACGTCAGGCTTCTCCCCTCCTGCAGGAGTTATAAAGTGAGTCAACCTCTAAACACTGCAGTCGTTTGATCCCAACAAAGATATAACTGTCAGACAGCGAAATGCGGTAAAAGCCTGTCTTGGAATCGAGAGGAGGACGAATGTTTCATGTCAAACTTGTGTTTCATTTCCAGTTGTCATCATTAGATAATTTATGGATAAAAGAATATTTCAATGTAAATGTAATTGTGAAACCTTTTCCAGTGTCATTCACTTTTACTAAACCACATAAACCAACCCCTAAACCAAAAATGGATACTAAAACAAGAATTTAGAACAGGCACAAGGGCATTTATGACACCATCCCCATGTTTATCTCCACGTGGAGAAATGATTCCATTACAAACAACATCTGGGTGCTTGTCCCAAAAAACATTTGCGGTTCTAGGTCTCCATAGATCCTAGTATTATGAGAAGGTTTCATTACACCTGACATTTTCAACTGTTGCTTCCTGGGGAATGATGCAGGTCATTCCAAACCAGGACCAACAAGACTAGTCTGAATAACCATAACGTGAAAGGCTGTGCATGTTCCTTCCAATTGTTTTACTCATAGTGTGCCAAGAGGAAATGAGGTGACTTACCAGTGACTTGATTTTGTTATTTTGATCTGTTTAAGTATGGCTCAACACCACTTTTCTCAATCCGATACTGCAGGATCGATCCAATACGGTCTACCTGTCACTGTAAATGTGTTACGCCATAAAAATAGAAGTGCAACATGACAAAATATTGAAAGAATTTTACAAAAAAATAATACTCGGCTGTTGAAGGAGCTCTGTGACACAATTGTATTGATTCAGTAAATGTAGGGCAATAATACTGGTTAAAAAGCAACTCGCAATTTGAGTGCCTTTGTAGTTGTAGGGACTGAAACAAAACACTTTATTGTGAAGTGACGCAGTTTCAAGGAAAATGGTTTGAATGCTTCTACATTAAGATCTTGTTTTGTGTCGGTTTAGTTGTAAAACAAACATAGACATTCAAGGAAACACACTTTATCAAGTATAAACAACACAAAATTAGTTGTGATGCTAGAGTTCGCCTTACCAAACCCAAACAAAGTTTCTATCCACACGCTTAATTCCTCCTTCATTTCAAAAGTAGCACTTTTCTGTAAATGAGGACTGTTTTGAAAGCAAATGTAAAAGTATGTGACCAGGGTTAAAAAAAAAATAAAGTGAAATAAAGTCAATGACCTTTTTCGGAAACATAATTTGTAATTCTTTTAGCATTGATTTTACTGACGTCAGAAGTCAGGTGGTTCCCTCGGAGCAGTAATATCATGTCTTTCATGAATCACCAAATATGAATCCACACTCTTCCGTGTACGTCCGGGGCAGCACTCGGATTTACCGGCTCTCGCCTTCTGCTCACTCTCTTTCCATGGCGATCTGTTGAGAGCTCTGATGGATGGGCGCTCGCCATGAATGACTGTCTCTATTTATTGAAGGTGGAGGACACAGATGCAGTGTTGTTAGGACCCTGACCCTGTCACCCCTAGTATCACGCACACATACACACCAAGCACACACTTACAGCTCATAATGAGTGTCACAACAAGCCCTTTCACTCGCCCACTGATGTAGACAAACACGTACTGATCACTCATCATCGTGTCTGTCCTGTAAGTCGAGGTGACTTTGATAAGTGACTTGTAATAGCTGCTGCCCGCCGCCAGCCAGCGATGAGCTCGGCGGGAGAAAAACAACATTTTGCTTTCATTTAGAGTGATGGAATGTTTACAGCCACCACATCTTGTTTCATTTTACATCAACAAAATAGCTGCTTTATATATGTGACCTGGATTTGGCAAGGTGGATTTGAGGAATCAGATGGGCCGCAGACGCTGAACCCAGTTGTCACAGCACCGTCGGCCTTCTGCATCACATTGCGCTTTTAAATATATAAATTATGAAGACATTAATCATTCCAGAGAACTCACTTAGAGAGATTGGAGTCTGTTTTTTCTTTATTGTGGGGACAAATAAAGAGTTGGCCGGACCTCCAGAATACTTTCAGACCAGTGTCGAGACGAGACCTCATTGTACCTGTGTGCCAGCGGGGTTCACTCGCCTGACCACTGAGAGCCGGTCAATGCATTTCTGGCTCATTACTTCACTTATGGAGATTTGTTGGAGTCAATTTACTCAATCTAGTGGGCGGTGATGAAAAGTGAAGGAACCACAACACAGATGCAAAGGCGCGCTCTCACACTTGGAGCATCAGAAGACCTTAACTTAGCATGTGACAGGAAAGACGCATGTTTCATGCAAGTTCAACCAGGTGCTGTTTCTTCATTGCTCCAAACTTGAACTTCATAGGTCCATGCACATACTGAGGGACGTCACCTGAGCTCAGCTTCAACCCCAAGCTTCTTCTTAGAGACAAATTCATGCTGGTGCTGTGTAGCAGCAAGATCGCTTCTATTAGTGTATAAATGGGAGCCAGTAGCTTATCATGCGATTTTAAATACATTATTTAAACAGTGGGTTGGATCAACATCTATACAACCTTTGGGTTGTGTGTGAGGTTTCGGTGTGGGATATTTTCGGTTCAGCAGACACAGATTGTAGGACTCGCAGGGGAAGAGAGCAAGGCTGCAGGACACTCCATAAACCCTTCTTTATAAGGAAGCAGGGCACAACCTATCTCCCCCTGGACCCCCGCATGAATGAACCACTCAGTTTTACCTCAGTCTGGTTTGGCGCGTGTCAGAGCGCGGCCAAAGATGTACACAAGTCTGAGTTCCTACATTTCCAATGTTGTTAAATATGAAGTAACATTTGCCTGACCTTGACTGGAGCCCAGAGATCATGACACAGTCCTTCTTGTGTTTGCTGTCTGGTTTGTCTTCGTCTTTCATCAGGTGATATTATGGTACTTAACCAGGCAGGTCGCTGTAATGCTGTCATGTCAAACGCTGGATGGTTATATATGACTCTCTTTGTAATGTACAGTATGTTTTTTTTGTAATTTTTTTCAATAATTTGGCAAATTTCATTTGATTTTGGCATTTCACTTTTACTTATGCCGAGAAATGTGTCTTGTCCCAAAGCTGAGCCAAGAGGGAAAGTGAGTGTGTGCAACTACCGGACAAATCCAAAGTTTACCAAGTCTATCAGGGTATTGGATAGTTAATGATGCAAAAAATGATTCATAATAAATCCTCATATGTAATACACTGCATGTACTGTATGTAACAACCTGCCAGAGCATGTACAGCAAATCCCATAATGTATTTCAACAGTTGACACTTGCATACTAACAGCATCACTCACGCTACACTCACGCTACTCTTTTTTTTTTAATTCGATATAATACGCCACATAAAGAAACACTTCAACTGAACCAGTCAAAAACAGAGGTCCCCCGACCAAGCTCTCTTTGCCTCCAAAAACACAGCTCTCACTGTCCAAAATCTAAATGTCCAATTGGACTACTGGCTTTCAGATCACCCACATATATATATATATATATATATATATATATATATATATATATATATATATATATATATATAAAAACAAAACTTTATTTCTATTAGCCAAATTTCCTTCAGTAAAAAAAAAAAAATCTAGTCTTATTAGTCATATTCTTCCTCTGGGACTACAGCAACTCTCTCCTCACTGACATCAAATTTCTATTGCGGCTCCAACTGGTTCCGAACTCAGCAAGGCTCAGGTGAGTTCTTGCCTGCTGTCCTAAAGTCGACGGTTAAATCCAGGGGTGACTTCTCTGTCAGGGCACCTTCAACAGCCTGCCATAGATGATCTCTTAAAAACGAATATGAAAAGACCTGTAGTTACGTAATATTGTCCTGTTTTCCTACGAACTTCTGATTTTGATGAGCTTTACTAGACATGTGGATGTTAGACACTTTCTGCAACATACTACAAAAATTAAACTATTATTACTATTATTATTTTTATTATTATTATTATTATTATTATTAGTAGTAGTGGTGGTAGTAGTAGTAGTAGTAGTAGAATTAGTAGTAGTACGAGTAGTAGTTGTATCAAAATTATTATTTTTAATAATAACAATAACTAAAAGATAACTTACAATACTAACAAATAATAATAATTTCCTGTCGCCAACCGGCCTCCCAGGTTTTGTTGAGGTTCCACGGGTAGATAAATGACCCAGCCCTGCTCTTGAGCCAAGAAAACTTTTGAAGAGTTTTTCTCCTTATAATTTGTGTTCAACAAGCCAGAGGCTGATGTCATGCTGTTTGTCTAAAAGAGTCAAGACACAAACAGAGCCACTAAATGAATCACAGCCAACAGTCACTAAGTACCAGCGTGGGACCTTCCATTTGTCAGTAGAGTCAGAGCGGTGCAGAACACGTCTGCAATGTCCTAATTGGAAAGTTTTACATCCACAGTTGCAGACTGGCTGAAGTTTGGAAAGGAAACTTTGTGAACTCTGCTGCAA
Source organism: Synchiropus splendidus (assembly GCF_027744825.2). Classification (NCBI taxonomy): domain Eukaryota; kingdom Metazoa; phylum Chordata; class Actinopteri; order Syngnathiformes; family Callionymidae; genus Synchiropus; species Synchiropus splendidus. The sequence goes on from NC_071339.1 coordinate 6,521,884, forward strand.
CTTTGGGGCTCTTTCACTATAAACACAAGAATAGAAGCACAAACACGACTAGCGCCCAGATAAAACATAAAATATTGTCTTTGGAGAGGTTCGCACACTTGTGCCTCCGTCTTCCACGTCAACTTTTAAAACCCTGATATCTAAAATAAAGCTTGGAGCACCATCGTATGCTGCTGATGCCCTTCTGTATGCAGTTGACTTTAACTTTTGCACACTTTTGTTGGACCACTCATTGGTATGAATCGTCCCCTATCCTCATCTTTCATCCAAAATTAATGGCTGAACTTAACCATGACTTTTAACCAAACTTAAACCCAATAATAATAATAACCTAGTTATTTTTGAACTCTTCAACCCCCAACTGAGGTATGGATTTAAGAGTCCTAGGGGCAAATGGCCCTAACTAAGAAAAATGTCTTCAGCTGGAGGTGTTTTACCAGGTATTGGTCCTCACAAGAATAGACAAACCAATCCGACACACTCTGGAGGTCATTACTGCAAACAGCTACAAGCTGAAAGTCTTTCCAGGCAGGATACTGGAATAAGAAGTGACATGGCACAGTGGAAGACACACACTCACACACTGTCAACTGTTGTTATTAATGCTGAAAAAGTGAAGTTTCCCTTTTAATTATGTTCAATTTCCATTTGTTTACAAACCGCAATTTTTACATCCTGTCAGCAACTTCGAAGCCACAGAGTTCCACTGCATCACACCGGAACAACTTTGATATTTTGTGTCAGAAAAATTAACACAAGTTGTGCAGTGAAAGTGATGTGTTGGATCAGAGAAAGTATTGAAGAAAGTACTTGATGACACGGTGGTCTGCCACAAGGTGTCCACGCAAGGCTCTCCCTATCTGTGTGCTGGCCAACGGATGAGATTTGGAGGCCTACCTTGAAGGCGCTGATGCCTTACAATTAAACCTGCTGTACCAGATTTTTTTTCACCCACGGCCTCCGTGTTCTTAAAGGGACAAGGGACATTTACCAACCATGTTAAGTACGATCTAAATTTGTAATGCAAATTCATGACTAAAGCTATGTTTATCATTTATTTGGCTTCAATATTATGCTGACAATGACAAGTTTATTTCCACATGAAAACCTCTCTCGATTGTCAATTGAATTTAGATTTTAATTTGAATTGTTGTAACTGTTGTTACAACTAAAATTCCAACACATTCTCTCTTTCACTCATAACATATTGACGTTGGGAAGTGGACTTTTGAGTCCTATACTGACACCAAAGGCAACCTTCAGTGTTGCATGGCATAGCAATGGCCTGCATAGCTACATGGGAAGGAAAACGTTTCATACTTCTTTAAAATGCCTATGCGTCACATGCCACGCGAAGGCTTCCTTTGGCGTCAGTATATGGCGAAAATGTTCCTTACGTCAATATACGACACCATGTGAGTGAAGATGGGTTGAAAATTCATTGTGAAACAACAACTACATATAAATCATAATGCGCTAAACGTGGCAGTCTCACCATGACCTGACCTCTGGCAGCCCTGCCTGCACTCTCTTCTTCACCTCCTGAGACCTCTGTCCATTACTGTGAATACATGGATTTAATACTGACATCTCGTTTTGACTTAGGCTCACTTTGCTGATGTTTCTTTCCAATTCTTAAATGCCTTGATCCTCACACTCATCACTAAAACTACATTGATAAATCAAGTGACCTGAGAGTTTAAACCTCCTCTCAGGAATTAATTGCCACTTGAAATGCACCAGAGGGAAAGTCCTTGGAAAAGTGCAGCGTGTGTACTGGAAGGCAGGAGGTTTTGGCTAAATAATAATTCTGTGTGTTCATCACTACAAACCTGGAATATAATTTAACATTTGCTCCCAGAGGTTATACAGCTTGCGGTCCCATTTGCCCGGAGGCCAAATTATTTGGGTTTGGCTTGAATATTGTTATCCTGGGGATCCGCGGCAAAATGACTGTGTGTGTGTGTGTGTGTGTGTTTGTATAGTGTAAACAGCTATGCTAATATCATGAATACAAGCATCCTACCAACTTTATATGAGGAGTGTTTTCTCAGCTGCTGCGGGCTCAGAGCAGAACGTCACCCACCAGCACCACCAGAATCTGGGCTGGTGAACAACAAAGAGTTGCTTGAAACTTTGCTGCATTTGGTTTGCATTTTTAGCTGATATTTAACCAAAATTCAGAACCTTTTTACCCCTCGCAAACATCGTAAAACCGTGGCTACTTTCACGAAGCAGGTTCACCAGATAAAGAGCAATGTTCTTATGAATAAATATATTTTTAAACAAAGAGTTTCTGGAATTTAACAAAGTATGAAGAAAAAAGGCAGATATTTCCTCTGCTTTTTAAATAGTGAGGGCAGCAATAGTGTGTCTCCACATATGTCCACCCTGAAACCCCGGTAAAAAAAATATAAAAAATAATAATAAAAAAATATGTGTTATTACCCTTGCAGCAACTATAAATGAGTCCAACATTTATCACAGCAAACTTGTTGCTCCAGTTTACCTCCAGCATTCCTCATCGAATGAGTATGAATGATAAAATAGTCCACTTTTAACATTTTAATTTCGCAATTATATGCTTTTTATTTAATATTCCACTTTTTTTGTCCAGCATTCATTTGGAGTTCCTCCAATACATTCGACCGGTGCAATGCATTGCTTCCAATACATTACAGAGTGTATGGAAAACATTTCTCCTTCCGTTTGTTTCACATAGATTTAAAAGCAGCACGAGTGAGCGCTTCTGCCCCTTTACACACTTTTGCTGAACAAGGTTTATGCTGCGATGGACCAGATCAGAGTCAGACTTGACTGTGACTAAGTGACAACATCATTGTGTGATAAACACTCGCTCACGTGCGTTACTAACTTCCGCTTCCAGCACCAGAATTCCTGGACTACATCGGTCAAGAGGACCAGATCACTCAGTGACAGAGCCGTTTCACACTGTTTTATTGTTCTCTGTACACTGCAATCCGACTGGTCAACTAGTATAACTCAAGAGCCAGAATCAGCGCATGGGAGCAATGGTTCGACAGCGTCACATGCACAGATGGGGCCGCTGTCATCGACACCGTGCTTCCTTACGCAGGTTTCTAGATTGGAACTGGTTTCTGACTAAAAATATAGTATTCAGGAGACTCTGTTTTCTTCATGTTGGAAGAATGACAGATGTCAAGTGTCTAAAGCACTTGATCACCGGCGTGAGCCCCGACTAACTTAGCCATTATGCTAATGCGGTGATGTCTGAAAGCAACAACTCACATCCTCTGAGCTTCTTGTGAGAACTAACTGGTTGAATCTACACATCTGCAGATCAGCGAGTGAGAAGACACCTGCTGTCAAGTTTGTTTTATAGTCACTGCAGTCACTATAGTCACAGCTTAGTAACCACATTATCCAGGTTGTGTGGTCCGGCTAAGAGAAATTCCAACTTCTCTTGACTGGAACAGATTGCAGCACGGCTACACCAAAGTACTCAGCTGACCTCCTCACCTCAACATGACCTTTACAACTCCGAGACAGTGACACAGGCAGATGTGATTGCAGCGAACCTTTCCTCACCTTGGTTGCCGTCTTTGAGCTGTTCCGCCTCAGGAGGCTCCGGCCCATTAAACCCAAACTATTTACATTATTCAATTTGTCCTTTCTAAACATCGGCATGTCAAAAGTGCAAAGAGATGAAAACTTTTGGCCTCACATTAACAATTCAATCATTTATATATTTGCTTTTGGCACTCAGAGTTGAACTTCACGTCCTCGCTCCATAACTGCTGCGAAACCACGACGACCCTGTCAAGCTGAAGAAGGGAAATTCCACGTCATGTACTCGGTGAAGATTCTGACTTGTCCACAGCTTTCCCGGGTAATTGAATTAGGAAGTGGTGGGAATCTAAAGAGCTGCAGAGAGGTTTGTAAGTAAACAGACGTGACCTTTTAATCCCTGGCTGCGTTTGAAGTGCATAAACCCCCACAGGCCTTTTATGAGGTGTACTTCTCCCGATGTTGTGCTGTGGAGGATTGAGTTTCACAAGCGGAGTTAGCTCGGTTTATTTTAAAAGAAAGGCAACAGAGGTGGAGGGCGATGAGAAAAATCGTTAAGGAAGATGGAGATGGGAGGAGAGACGGTTGTTACGGTTGTCAGAGGTGGGAAGTAACAGTTTGTTTTGGTGGTCAAAGGTTCTCCAGGGTGCTGGCTGGATCTGATGCGGAGAATTATGCCTGTTAAATTGGGGGGACATCAAACAAAATCGGCTCTTGTGATGGTCCTTATGCAAACCTTCTGTATCCTTTTGCCTGGGTTCATCTAGTCAATATCGTCCTGAAGCGATAATAGGCAGCTTCAATATAAGTTATGACCTACAAGTGTCTGCAGTTGAGGTGAACACCCAGCCCTGTTTATCCTCCCCCTCATGTAGACCCTGGAGGCTGGAGGTCTCCCATCCTGCCGGAAGTCCATCAAAAGCTCCTTTTGTTTAACTGGTGTTCCTTCACAAATTTATTATAAGAGGTCCTTTTTTTCCCAACACAGCAGCATGTCAAATATGCCTTGGCACATCACCACTGGGCCAATATGAGTCTCCTTTTGAGTCCAACAAATACACCATAGTCTCCAAAATATTGGCTTCTACAGACACTGCTGTGTTTCCCCTTAAAGAGAACTATATAACAAATCAATGATTTAAAAAAGCCATTTCAGATGATCATTCATCATTCATTAAGGCACCTGCCAACCCACATTTTTAAAATTAAAATGTCCCTCAGGGACGTGAATCATGTCGCCGTTTTACTGTTAATACTGGTGCTGAATGGAGCGAGATTATTCATCCACAGATTAAATGGTAAATTAAATCCAGAGCTGTCCTTTCCCGTACAGCTTCCACATGTTTAAGCAATGTGCATTACTGACACGCTGTGAGTAACGTTTTTATAGCACCAAATCTGGCCTTTGATGGATACCAGGCCAGTCTGCGCCCTGACTGAGGAAGTAGGTTTGTGAATATTAGGGAGGACTTAATGAAAAAAAATCATACTTGAGTCTCATAAATTCTCAGTTTGAGTGAGATCAGGATGGTTTCTCTGCCGCTTTGCACTCCTGCAGCTGTGGCTTTGTATTCAATGTCTATTAGCCAGGATCAGTTTGGAATGTATGACCTGAAATGATTTGGAAGAAGTTAGAAGTTGCTTGAATGTTGATTTACAGGTCCTTTGGTTGACATTTAGAACTTCGAAACCCAATTTAACGGCTAATACCTTTTGCATTAGAGTTATTTAGATGGTGATTTTCCTAAAAAGATTCACTTTAAATCCAGATACATTTTTTTTTTTTGCTAATTCTACAGCCACGCAGCAAATACAGTCGTCGGTTCAAGTCCAGCCTTTTACACCAAAACATACAGAGGCTGATTTGTGACAGTAAGTCTGGGGTTGGCAGTTCAATTTCCGAAAGGGGCACATAATATGCTGAAACTGTTTTGAGGGAGGCCACAAGCTCAAAGAAAGAAAAGGAAAGACAGAATATTTTAGTCACGACGGTCGAGTGTTCTGGAAACCATGCTAAGTCTCCTAGCTAACTGTCCACAGCATGTTCTTACGCTACTGACCTTTGAACCTGAAGGAGCTCACGGCACCACCAACTAGACTTTTACGTAACTTACGTAAAAAGTAACAAGTATAAATAAAGATTTCAGAAACCATAACATTAGTTAAAATCACTTGACTGTGCAATTTGAAGTATGTAGTAAAATTTAATAAAAGATTCTGGATTTGTGGGAAAAGCTCATGACTCTGTCATTGAGGTGCATTTTTTCAATTATTTAATTATTTATTTGTCAAAAAAGAGGGGGTGGATTCTGTTCTAAATCAAAGAACTTTTAATACCATAATAACTTTTTTCCTGCAGTCTGAACCCTGAGCCTTATACAAGGACGCAGCTAATATATGGATTTTTACAGGCCAAAATATTGAGGCTCATTGCATCAAAGCGATGAAATCACAGGCGTCTTACTGACCTTAAAACGTTCAAAATGCGCTGTTTCCGCCTGCATGTCCGCAACTCTGCCCACGGAGCCGATCTCCAGGAGGACCAGAGACGAGAAGAAGCAGCTGAGACCAGCTGTGGTGTTGGAACTTCGGACGCATTTTGAGCGTGTTAATGTCAATAAAAGATGTGAAGAGTTCATGATTCAAGTTCAGAACATTGCCCAGTTTGTCTCATGAGTCAGTCTCCAAACTAGTTTCGAAGTGATCCTCTTGAATTTTTAAGTTGTTTCTACGGTGCAGACAGAACCACTGCACCCGCGGCTTATAGACCGCTGCGGCTTATGGATGAACAAGATGTGTTTTCTTTCTTAAATGTAATCTTTACTGTAGTTAGAAGTGCCACATAGGTGTGTGTTTAGATGTTGTAGAGTTGTAGAATGTATTCTGCCTTCTGCCATGTTGCAGGGACCAGCCCTCAGAAGCACGAGAAACTGAGTAAACCAGTTCCAGATTCATTACTAGTGATTCTCCTCCATTAAAATCTGTGTGACAGTATTTATAGTAGAATATGTGTATTTTTTGGTCTGTACCTAAATCAAATGTTTTCAGAAAAACTCTGGATACTGAGAGAAGAGAATGGTGCACTTCATTGACGGACTGATGAGTGAGGGAGGAGGGCACTTAAAGCCTTGCAAAATCTCATCCATCTCCCCATGATTTACTTAACCATCTTTGACATGCTTGAAACTACAGCGTTCAATCACTGACAGCCTCTTCAGGGTACCTGGAGCAGCATGTAGTGAAAGTGTGTTTAGCAAGTGTGTCATGAGAGATGGGAAAAACTAGAGCAATTATAAACTGCTGCGTTGTTTCTTCTCTGGAATACAAGCGCAGTGACTAATGGTTATTCTAAAACTCTCTCCTCTTGGATAAACATGTATATCATCCTGATAATTGTTATGATTTGTGGATCGAGATTGATTGGATTTGGCGCACGGCTCCCTTCTGCATCTACATTTCTAGGAACCGAAATTCAAGGCTCCGAAAAGTAGCCAAGAGCATTGTTTTAATTTCACTCAAATAATTTATCTGGACGTTATGACTTGGCAGCATTCAGGGCATCTATTTGAGGGGTTTCCAGGTGCTTCGCTCACAGTGTGAGGTCCTGAAGCTCACCAAGCCTCACAGAGAATTTATGACAGAGGACTCCAGCTACATACCATAGATTTCTCTTCAAACAGATCCATCTTTTCGCGGGTACATGTGCTCAATAAATCAACCTGATGAGTGGGCGGACTAATAAAACGAGGGATAAAAATACTGCATCCTGGCCCCCGGTGTTTCTGGCTTTAGTTAACCAGGGTTAAGGGTTTTAAGTGCCAAAACAGACTGCAATATGCTGAGTCTGCATACATTCAGAACCCATGTTTGGGTTTGATGTGTGGCACCACAAAGAGGGCGAGATGGCTCTTTTTACTGGCTGCACACTAGAGCGTGATGTGTTATGCCACTGTCATGGATCTGCTACCTGAGACCACCTGACAGTGTCTCTCTGAACCCACCCTGATAGAGCGAATATTGTAATTCCACGGCTCAGAAACAAGAGCCGGGTGAGTCAGGTCACTGATTCCGTGTCGCTCAGCTGCAGCTCAGTCTCCTTGGGTGGTGGGGAGGGTGCTCCCCATGTCTTGTTGGCTTCCACGCAGAGCAGGAGAGCCAAAATCAACAGCCCAAATCTGTTCCATCACACATCAGGCAAACACTCTAATTTAGACTTCATTTGAATTTCTCTTCAAGTAAGTGTTGGCTGCTCCTGCAGCAGGATGTTCTAATCTAGACGCATTACTGCACTTATCTGTCTCCCACTAGCTCTGGAAGACGCGAATGTTTGACCGCTGACCATGTACCGGCGGTCTGTCTGAATACATGCAACACATTGTCCATCACCTGAGTCAAAGTGTTGCGCCAAAGGAAGTCCCACAATGCTTTCCCTGAAAAATGCAAGGAGTTCAACTATTATATTGGCTTACAACTCGAGGATTTCTGGGTCTAAGTAAGTGAGAATGGTTTTTCAGGTATTGTTAATGATATTTTTCCCTGATGTTAAAAGGCACGAGGATAAATTTTGGTTCCTGGTGTGGACCTCAGGACTGCCTTTGGAACCACCTCTTCACTTCATTGGGGGTTACAGGACACCATCCCTCTCTCCAAGAACAACACAACCTAAATCCCATGGAGTCACATATTGATGTTGGAAAAGACAACTTTTGTGTCCTATAGTGACGCCGAAGGCCATCTTCAGCGTTGCATGCTGATGCATTAAGTTTCAATTGAGCACATGAGCTACTTTCTCCGGCAAATCCTGATGCGTTGGGTAGTGTGTTGAAACCAACCGTGCGCACTCCCATGACATAATATATTGACAGAGGGTGTTCATGTTGACTCATAGGAATAAAAAATGCCCAAAGGCCCCCTTTAGTAACTATTCATAACTGCTTGTGTGGCTCTCCTCCTTACTGTCAGAACTGTCTGAAACCCATGGCTGTTTGCCATGGGTTTCATTTATGGTGACTCCTAACCCCACCTCCATCTTTCCCACGATGTCAGGATATGCTGCGGAAGGCGGGACATGTGCTTCTTTTGAAAACCTAATGCGTTATCATGCAATGCTGAAGGCTGCCTTTGGCGTCACCATCGGACGCAAAACTTCTCTTTTCCAGCAACATACTGTATTCCACCATGGGAGTGAGGATGTATTGCTGAAACACTTAGACACCGGAAGGCTGACTTTGGTGTCCACATTGGACGCAAAAGGCCACTTGCAAAGTTTGTTTATTATGCCATGGGAGTGAGAGTATGTGGCCAGGAACAGCCCTTCACCCCTGGTCTTCTCACCTTATCGCTACCATACGCCTGTTGCGCATGCAAGATATCAATACCTCAGATCAAACTGAGCAAGGTTTAACATAATGATGCCAACATTTGTACTTTCAGGTTGTGGATTACTCCATACTCATCCACAACATGTGTCTAACATTTTATTCAAGTTGACTGACTGGACAAGTGCAATAATCGAAGTTTTAAGTCACGTTTGAAATAAGCTACCTCACTTCCAGGCTTCCTTAAAGCAGGACCTTATGGTCACCCCCTTTCCATGACCTGGACCTGGACCTGCCCCAACTCCCCCTCTGCAACCGTTTGACGAAAAACTGTTGCAGCTATATGAGCGGAATTATCTCTACCATGGAGGATTTCTTTACACTTCATGCGCTGTATGTCTTTCATGACTCACATATTTCTCCAGGTGGTCACTGATCACAGCCTCCCCATCTTGGTTTCTGGGCTCTTCCAAGGAAAGGAGATGGGTGTCCAGAGAAAGTAATTTTCACACCGCAGATGCACTACCGCACCACAAGGGAGATACTGTACTTTAAGGAGAACTTTTTTCTCTGCACAGAAAGCACCCAAACAACCACCCGTGAGCCCATCAACATTGGGTTTTAAAGCATTGTAAATTGTCTCCTCAATCACCATTCAGACCTTTAATTTAAAAGAAAAGACTTAAAATGAGGTTGAGACAGAGCAGAAAAATACCTCTCTGGTTTAACAGCGGTTCCTGTAAGCATTCCTGCACGTGTCAGTCAGGGGAAGGTGGTGAAACTCAAGGAGGTACTTGAGTGAAATCACATATATGCTGGTGATAAAGCTAACACACACACACACAGTCGAGGGATAGAGACTCATTAAAGAGGTCGTAAATCACAGGGAGCAGAGCCAGAGAGCCATCGTTCTCACACTGGCTAAACACAGCTCCACTCAGCCTTATTAGCGGGAGTCCAGCAGCGAAGGAGGCTGGAGCTTCCTCGCTCAACATAACAAGGGTTGCCTGACCATTGCAAGTGGTACCTGTGCACAATTTCAAGAGTTTAAAGTGGAATTATTATGCTGCTGATCATGAACTTATTCAGAAAGACTGCCTCAATGTTTCTGGCATCACACTTGGTAAACGAATCCTATATTTATTTATGTGTGTATACACAACACAGTATGATTTTGAAAAGATAATTTGTGAGTTTACTTCAAGCATCGACTGCAGTTAAGGACTTGTTCATACTTACAACACTAAGGGACTCACACTCAACATACAGAATCAGAAGGTACAAGCAGGAGTGGTCACGGCCACAGATGCAGCCAGTCACTGATATCAATACAGTTTTACTTTTCATTTTGTCACCACCTGATGTTTACTTTCAGTTGCCATAGAAATCACCAGGGGTCTGCTCGGTAACTTTTCAAAAACTTTCCTAGATGTTAAGCAAAGTCCTCATATTGAATATTACACAGGACAAACATTGCAATTATTCTATTCCTTTTCCCCATAAAGTTTTTGGCATGTGACATGAGATACATTCTGAGAAATGTCACGGAGCCTAATTCAACGTCCCTTCGTTGTTACACTTCACTTACTAGTTTAAACTAACCCTCTGTGATACTGATTTTATTCATAAATCTTTTGTGTGACTATACTAAGTATCTTATGTTGCCCACCGTCAACCAGCTCTGAATTTACTCTGACTCTACTCTGTAAATAACCTTGAAGGAAACACCCACCTGACACTCACACTGTTTCCCTCTCACTGTTTGGGTGGACCTTCTGGAAAGTGTGTGTGAGTAAATGGGAAACTGTGCCCACAGTTAATGTCTATTAACGGTATCTCATGTCTGTTATCACTGTGTGAGTGCCTCCTACTCACATTCAGCCCTGGTCCTCTCCATGTCCCAGAAATGAATATCTACACTGACGGTAAAAGATATGAGTTTGTGCAAGTGAGTGTATTTGCGTGTGTATGTGTGCGTGTGCACCTGCTCCAGTGGCTTTCTCACACAGGAAACACACGCAGGGTGTTTATTTTTGCTTGGTTCAGGTGTGTGAAGGCAGATAAGTTGCAAGACTGTGGACACCTTTAGAGGAGCAATTCCAGTGGCATATTCCTCTTTTGGGTTTGAGGCGGCCAAACATCTGTATGCTGCAGCTGGTGCAGCAGTGACTTACAGTCGGAGGTATTTCTGAGGTTAGAATTCAGTCCAAAGATGGTTCTTTTAAGCAGCAAGAGAGTTGTAATGCGGGCAGAAAAATGAATTTAGAAAAAGACCATTTTAACCAGTGGCATCTTAAGACATCCACGATTATTGATTCGCTGTTGTTTTGATCCTGCAAACCAAGGCTCAGAGGAAAAGTGAGGAATGAATCAGACACAGCTTCAGCTCATCAACGAACAAACTCTGCGACTTGCATCAGGTTAAAAATGCAGCCTGGGGTTATTTCAGAGCCATCAGTCAGCGGAGGTGTGCTGAAGAGCAATCGATAACTGCATGGAAAACGCAGGTTGCAGAACTCAATCCAAAATTCCTTAAACACTGTCAATAGTTTGGAGCGTGTAGAGACTAGACGACCGGGGGAAAAACTCCATTCCCTCACAGATTATAATAGTTATAAAGAAATCCAGGGAGGGCGATACTTTGTCAGTGTCAAAAGTCTGCAGGTGAAAGAGTCAGACAGGGTTTACCTTCTGACACGCTCCCCTCTGCCATGGCTTGTTCTCCAAAGGTAAACTTGTAAACATTGTGAAACCAAAGTCAGGAAAAGCCACTAAAGTGCAATAGGGTTTCCGTCGCTTGGGTTGACCATGTCGTAAGCATGTTTGCCATCCCATAATTAATCAATGGTTTTGCGTTGCTTGACCTTTGTGACAAAAGGACATCCAGTCTGGTGGAATCGCTGGTATGTTCAGAATGTGTGTCAGATAAAAAACAGTTTCACACTGGAAAGAAAGCATCTGTCAGAAGTTATTTATGCCCACTTGCAGCCAAACTCAACACCATACATGACTTAACTCAACCCTGCGGTTGTAAAAGCATCCATATTGCAAGGTGACTAAAGTTAGATAAACAGTCTTGGAAAAATCTGAGAAGAAGTGCTTTGTTGGGGTCAGATACGCTTGCAAACTCACGAGTTGCTGACTTTCCCTCGAGATGATGTCTGCTTGCCTGCTGTTTCTCACTGACAGTGTTTTGAGGCTGACCAGGCTTCACAGTGACGAACTGCTAACATCTTCTAGGATTGTCGCCAACATTTCAGAGAAGAACAACAACAAATACCTGTGCTCTGACAGGAAGTTCAGGACCAGAATGTCGAAGTGGATTGGTCGTTCAGAACCACAGTCACTTCAGATTGATTTGTAATGTCTCTGCAGGCTGATACCAACTATCAGTGGCCGACAGGTGGGAAATCAAGTCGACAGATAACAGCAGTCACTTTTCAGTCACAGGTTCTCCAGTTATGAATCAGTGACCTCTCCGTGGTGCCCCCAGGCTTATGCTCCAAACAGCAGACAGTGTATGAAAAAACGAGAAAAAAATCAATCATAATTTCCAGACTATATAGTGCACCAAAATATAATAAGTCGTGGGTGCAGTGGTGTTGTTTGCGCAGTAGAAAGAGGTCGGTGGTGCTTAAAAATGCATGAGGATCACTTCTAAACTAGTCTTGAAAACGGGCCCCAGCATGGAGACTGACTCATGAAACAAACTGGGCAATGTTTTGAACTTGAATCATCAACTCCTCACATCTTTTATTGACATTAAAGTGCTCAAAATGTATCCGTAGTTCTGACAACACAACCAGTTTCAGCTGCTGCTTCTCGTCTTCGAGGAGGCGGAGGAGCATTTTGAGCGCTTTAATGTCAATAAAACGCCTGTCGGTTTGATGTGACGAGGCTCAATATTTTGGCAGCATGACACGGCTGCGCCTGTAAAAATCCATATATTAGCCGTGTCTCTTTATAAGCCGCAGAGTTCAGAGCATGAGAAAAAAAGTAGTGGCTTACAGTCCGGAAATTATGGTAAATAAACCACATTTTAAAATAAAAAGGACAAGTATGTACTTTAACGGAAGTCACTCATCCAGTGATTAATATAAACCACAGGGGTTGGGACAAACAGCATGAATGACTCCAATGAAATTGAGTGAGCCAAGCTGTGCACTGTTACAATTGAATACATGTTTTGAGTACCAGAAAGTAAAGTGCTAGAGGAAAGCCATGCAAGCAACTAATACCCCGAACCAAGCTGGGTCGCCTCATGCACGAATCTAACAGGCATCTTTCTTACCATGGGTTGCAGCGCCACAGACACCAGCCCTTGTCAAATGTTTATGCACACCATGGTAAAGTTCGTTCAGAAGATCAACCTTTGTTGAAGCAACAATAGATCAATATGACAACTGGATTTTGATACATTCAAGCAGTTCTCGCGTTGTATTTTGGAGGGATGATCAATTTTTCACGATTAAAAAAAGAGGCGGAGCTGCAATCCTGACATGACTGGACGTGCACTCATGCGCCCCTCGTGGTGCTAGAGCGCCAGCCCTTTTCCCTCTTTTCCCTCCATGAAAAAAGTGCTCCTTTTTGAACCATTTGTTTTTCTCTTCATTCATGAATTCTTGAGAAATGAAGATAAAACTCTCTCAGTTCTATACATGAATTTGAAAAGTGAAAAGAATTTGAAAAAAAATCTTTGATTTCCCAGCGATACACACACCACCACCACCAAACCACCGATATGCAAATGAGCTCTAAATATTTTTTTTGTCAAAATAGACTCATTAAAGTTGATTATTTTTGTGACAGCAATAATTTTTTTTTTGCCTTTTGTGCTCTCTCTGTCTTCAGCGTCATCCCCACAAAAATGTTGATCTATGTCAGTGTGTTTTTAACATGTGGAGCCATGCTGGGTTTATTGACATTAATAATTGTTTATACCACGCAGTGTAAGGACTGTCGCAGCAATAGAAGGCAACTACTCGTGTTGATTCCATTTATTGCTTAAAGATTGCCACATTATACTTCCAACATTTACTATAAAAGAGGAGGGATAGAAAGGGGGATGGCAGTTTTGAAGGGGGGCTCATTATGATTTTGCTTTTTTTTGTTTGGTGGAGGTACCATCCCCTGCAGAGTACAGCACTCGAGTATACTTCAGATCAAATGGCCCTATACGGAGTGGATTCAAGTGTATGATGAAACGGAACAACAGAATTGTTGAAGCCAAACAATGTGCAAAGACAAAACTCGATCACTGCTCTAAAATATTATCCCCAATGTGAACTCCAAGTGTAAAACTTTTTTGCGAAAACTATGCTGACAACGTGTTGCTCTAAGTTGATGTTGTGCAACGCAATGAAGTGAGAGCTCAAGGATGGTTTGGTTGGAATTGAACAATTGAATATTGGCTGTTCATCGCAGCTGGACACATGTGTGACATTCTGCACATAATTCTGCACAGATCGAGCTGAACTTTCAAAAGCAGCCTGGTATGTGATCTCTCGGTACACTGGGGCGTCACTCAGTTCTGGGGCAGGTTAAGGAGGATACTGCAGCGCTTTAAAAGCTTTCACTCTTCCTCTTTGTGCTCCTCTGTCTCAGTCTGGCCGCCTGGTTTCTTCTCTCAGGCTTTCTGAAACAATGGGATCCAGCTGTGAGGTTGTAAAACCCTCTGGAACCTCACCGAAGAGGCGGCGATGCCTGCGAATGGCTTCAATTAGCCTGTCACATGCTAATAATGCCTGTTAAAGAGCAAGACAACAAGCCAAGTGACACACAAACCTGCGGCAGCACAAATGCACACAGACTGGGAATGATCTGTTCTAGTCTTCGTTCATCTCAGGGGTCTTGAACCTGGCCTTGCCTCATAGTCCAGTGTCATGGATCGAATTAAAATCTTCGTATCCTAAGGTGTCTGACATTAAATTCAAAATTAAGATGGCAAAATAAACCGATCACACAGATATGGATTGCAAAAGCCCAACGCACGCGGCCAAAATAAACCAAGAAGGAAACAACAATAGCATTCCTCCTCTCATCCGCTGAAGCAGGTTCCAACAAAGCTGCTAAATATTTTCCGAGATAAAATCCATCGAGTAGTTTAAGAAACTGTGGGACTACCAATTGTCCTTTGTGTTGTGATGCAATATCGTCTCACCGCTTGTCTGCACAGTGTCTCCCAGCAAGGCCTGTTAACAGGATGAAGTGTCGGAGGTGAGTGGAATGTTTCTGTTGGCAGACAACACACAAATATTTCATTATTTGTTGACTGTCAGAGGCAATACGATACGGGTCCTTCAGGTCACACGTTCACCTCGTGGACGGACTCCCGCGGCGAGGATGGCGGGAGGATCGGCAACTAGTCCTGATCAGGGAGGAAGACAGGAGTCTCTCGGAGGCAATTAGATAGTCGGGAGTCGACAAGAGTTTGTACTTGTCACGTTGACGGGATCATTATACCTTCTCACTTCCTCATTCTCGCTCCGGCTCTCTAGGCTTGACTTGTCTGTGGATGTGTCGCTTGGCAGGACTCCGTGTGTAGAAAGACTGATTGCAGAAGCCAGCTATGATAAATAACAGAGAGGTTACGGAGTACGTCCCGAGGAAACGCAGCGTCGATGAGAAAAGTACAGCGACATTTATTCATCACTCCAAAGAGCTTTCACAGCCGGTTTGCGCAAGTACTTTATGGCTATTCACAGGTGAGCGGGTTCCGACCTACGTGGGCTGCATGCTACCAATGGTGACCACAGCGCTGCTTTGGTGGCTGAAGGGAGCAGATGATAGGAGCTTGAACTCTAAGGAGACAGTACCAGCCAATGGTTGCAGTGGTTGATCCTCAAGTGGACAACAGAGGAGACAAGGATAATAGGAAACAGTTGGGTATGAATCAAATGAATTGTGTTATAGACACCCAAGGATCAACGGCACTCGATGGGAAGCAACTATAGCTCACAAGTACATGTTGGTCCTGGTGGAGTCACGTGGGGATTTTTCAAAGAGGAGTAGAAGGTTTTGAAGTGTATAAAGTGGGCTTTCCATATTTTAGCTAGTGTGAAATGGACTACAATGGAAGTTGAGATTTTGGTGGTTCTGTAACTCTATGTGTTTTCTATCGGTAGTTCTGACACCGCTGCTATCCACACATCCAGCTTGGTGAAATACTGGACTGCCTGGTGCTATAGTAGTTAAGTGTCTGCATTCTATTGCAAGAGGCAAGAGTTTGAATCCAACAAAGGGAACTTTGTTTTTGCCATGGTCCGACACAGTTCTTGACTCATGAAAGTCGTTTTAATGATTTCGTTGTATGCTGGGTTTTTATAAAGTCAAGTGAAATGAGTGGGTGGTATGTGCCGTCTCTAGCTTCAGGAACCATACTGGTCCTCAAATGGCTGTGGTGGTGCAGGTTTTTGCTCCAATCACAACCTGGTTTGAAGACCCCCGCTTTTGACCTGGGTCTGATCACATGGTGGTAGCTTCAATAGAGGCGATGCAAATGACAAGAAGGAAGGAGGATCCCATTTTCTTTCATTTTCTTTGTCAGGTTGAAGCTCCACCCTAAATGATTATGTTTAATACTTATTGGTGAGATGTCTTGAATGCTCCTAAATCTCAAGAGCACATTTTCAGAAGATGTTCTGAGCAGAAGTCAGTGAGGTCTCCTTTCTAAAATAAAGTTCAATTTATCTCAAGATTTGGGTCTCAGCTTTAAATTTAGGGGTGATAGTGGGCCCCAAAGCCAGAGTAGGTGGCAAGATACTCACGGCGGCACTTGGGTTTTAGGCAACTTTAATGTCTAATAAGATCGGCTGACAATGCATTTGTCATTGGTAGCATCGAAGCCCTGTACTTCTGACTTTCAAAACAAATATTACATATTTCATCTGTACGTGGGCAGGTAAGGGCACCGTTTTCACTCTGAAACAAATGGTGTAAGAAGTAGGAAGGATGGGCTGTGGATTAAGGCCTTGCATAAATCGAAGGCATGCCATTTTCCACTGAATCAGAATTTGTGTTTTCACTTTCTGCTTTTATATTGCTGTATTTAGACCTGAGGACCAGCACAGCCAATACGGATCATTAGCGACAGTAAATTCTTTGGTGTCACTCCAGCAGTCTCATCTGTTACGAGCGGCGGCAGCTGACAGCACAATGGGAAAGTCTGCGGGCGAGTGTTTACCTGCCACCACAGTAATGAGAGAGAAACACACAAACAAGCATATGCACAGCTCCCTTGCACAAATGAGCGGTCCAGGGACTCCCGGGAGATTTGGGAACCATTTAGAGTCCTGTTCACATGGCAGTCAAGATCTTTCTGCTCCTGTTTGACTGGCCACACAGATGGCCTGGCGCGTGTTGTAGGTACTGAGCAGGATCAGGATTCCGATTGGACGCCTGGCTTCTGAGGGAAATGACACGAAGGAGGGAACTAGATTAGGGAGGGAGACGGTGCACGAGGGAAGGTAAATAAAAGATTACATCTAATCTCAACTCCGCTCATACCACTGTCATGATGTGGCGTAATTAAAGTGTCATTTGGTTTACTCATGCTTTTTTGAGCTCAGACAGATCCAACGCTAATCACCATGAAACGCCGTCTGAAACCACTATTATCTTGTGATTATGAACTATTGGGCAACATGTGTCTTCCATGAGAGACTGGAGCAAGCGGAGCGTACACATTCGTCAAATTCCTCCGCTCAAATAAAAGATTTGTCTGTGGCATCACACTTGGCTCGCACATCTAAACTGTACACCAATAGTTTTCCAACATGGGCAACTTTATCAGAGACTTTGTAGAACCCAATTTTTTTTTTTCAGTTCTGTTGTGTGTCCTGAGGAGACTGCGACAGGCTCCTCGCAACCTTGGATGGCAGGGAATAAGCATATAAAAACTGAGCCAAATTTTCTGGACATCTTTAGTAGGGTGACAAAAAAGGGGGACAAAACCAAAACTAAAAACCAAAACACTGTCACACATAAGTCATAATAGTTGAAGCAAATTAAATAGCTATTCTGTTTTGTCTCAATCCAATCCCACGACCAGGAAGTCTGTCCGAATGGGTCTCACCAGCTGAATAACCATCCACTACAGTATGTGAAAACAATTTGATGTTAGTTAGCTAATGCTGTTCTCCATCAGCACGTTGATGGATACTTTCAAGAAACACATCTCTACTGACCAAAGCACCTGACTGGAAAAAGTGAATGTGGTAATTGTTGCACTGGTGAAGAAACTTCATTTACTTGAGACTGGCCTTCGCAGTTAGTGACACTGTGGAGCAGCAGTTTGTCATTGTGAAACCAAAAACGGCTCAGTCATGAGTTGAATCACAAACATGGTGAGGAGTCTCACGCGTTTCGAGACTGATCTTTGTGGTCTGAGCACCATAAAAAATGCTACTTTTTAAGATCTTATTTCATGATGTATTTATTATATTATTATTGTAATAACTATCCATTATTAAAACAAACAAAAATAAATAACTATTGTCAAAACAAAGGTCTTTCCAGTGTCACCTCCAACTCAACTGATTTGAACTCAGTTACTTGTTCATTGTGGTTTAATAATGAATCAGTTTTACTGATCCATGTCCCAGCATGCATTGCATCGCACGACTCTCTGTAGTTGTAACTCACTACACCTCTTCATCTCTCACAAAAAGAAAGCAAAGCAACTACAGCCTAGCATGTGCTGTTAACTCTTCTGTCCACATTTTCCTGCTTCTGTTTTTGGTTTATCCAATGCCATCGTCCCAGAGGAGTCAGTAGATGCCCAGCGCTAAATATTTGTTTCTGAAGACTGTGATGTTTGGAGAGAAAACTTCACACGTGACAATAGTCACTACTCTTAATGGCCGCTAACACAGTTACCTGGCTACAGCAGCTGGAATCCGACATCACAATGCCAGCATATACAGGTATGTGTGTGTTTGTGTGGGAGAGCAGTTAAGGGAGGGTAAAGCATTTCTCAATGGCTTTTAGTGTCACTTTTACACAAGGCTTTTATGACCTTGTCGTGTGGGCCTAAGAGCTGTTGGTCTTTATTAGTGGCGTTTAATTTATGGCTATAATACAAATGGACAGCTGCGGGTGACACACACGGCCAGGAAGGCAACCCGGGCCCATTCACAAAGATCCCATTCAAGAACCGTCCCATTGACCTGGGAGAGGCTGACATGAGCACACAAAACCTCTGAATCACACCGCGAGTGGTTTTGACAAATCCTGCTGCAATATGAGGAGTAAAATAAAATAGAAGCCGAGTGATTTCACCACATGCACAGTATATACTGCCGTAAAGGTTTCAAGAGAGCATTAGTCAACCACTGGCGTGCTGGGTTTAGAGCTCAGCAATAAATCACTGTCACCTTTTTAATATAGATATAAAAGTTCACTGCTGTCTTTTTAATGACAAAAAAGTAGTTCAATACATTTAGAATAACGTCCTGGTGTCATTCTCTCACACTCTACAATCATAGAAACAAATGCTCACGGAGACCATCAATGTCCACAATTGAACTTCCTCCTCACGCCATGTTTATATCTAGAGGTTCAGCTGTATTTATAAAACTTGCTGTTAAAGATTCTGATCTTGTTGGATTGGTCCAGCTGCAAGTGAAAAGGCGAGAGCTATGCAACCAGGCTGCTCAGTTCAATCCTTACGCAAATATTTTCACGCCATATTTAGAAGGGAAGTGTAAAGGGACTAGAATCTTATAATTTTATTTCATTTTATGTGAAAGACAGAGCTGAGCCAAAAAGAAGTTTTGTCACTTGGGAGAGACTTGGTGTAGAGCTGCTGCACGGCTGCGTTGGAAGGAATCAGTTGAGGTGGCGTGTCATGAGGATGCCACCCTGGACGGCTCCCTTTGGAGGTGTCCGGCGAGTGTGTTGGGAGCCTCCAGTGGCCGGTGGTCGGTGGATGTTGCCTGGGAGGAAATTTGGCGCGACCTTTTGAAGACCTGGCAACAGATAAGCGGATGAGGATGGATGAACGGAGTCAATAACAGGAATATGAGTTGTCAAATCCTCGGCCAGATCAAAGATCTGGACTTGTTTTGGTCTTGTAGGTTATCTGAAAAAATGAAAATTTGAAAAACCCTGCTAGGACTGCGAGCACGTATGACACTTCCTTACCACTTACCTGCTCAGTACTGTTCTGTGCATGTGCATCCAGATCAAAAATTGACAAACAGAAAACACCATTGCAGAAAAAGCTGTTGCATTGTGGCCTATTGAGGGCACCTTTCTAGCTGTGGCAAGAGCTGGAAGGGAGAAGCTTTTCGATCAAATTGAGCAACAAAAAGCAGAGCGTGAAATACATCCAGAAAACCAAACAGTGTTGGGAAGAATTTGCAGCGCCAAAATGAGTGGCAAAGATAGCGAGATGACTATTAATATGAAAATGTAAAAGTTCACCTGCAACAAGCGAAAAGTTTGGGGTGTTATATCACACAATATTAAGAATAGAAATCAGCAATAAACCCAAAATATAAATGCAATTTGGCATAATTCCATGTGAGCAAAGTAAGACAGACTGATATCACATTTTACTCAAATAAATACTGACTACTTACTTGTACGAAACGTTTATTAATTCATTCACATGTCAGTGAGCACAATGTTGAAAGATGATTGAGTAAATTTAGCTTTAAGACCAAAAGGTAATTTGTTTATAAACGGTGAAGCTGTTAGCTTAATGGGTAAAACTGACATGAGCACGGGAGTTGAGAACAGATATTCTCACTGTAAGTTTGGTTTGGCAGCAGTTGGGGCTCCAGCTGAAGAGGTATAGGTTCCCATTTCTCTTTAAGCACACTGAGTCATGGTCACTGAGTTTAACATGACTCCATTGACGACAGAGAAAAGAGCGTATTGTGTCCTGGTCTTCGACAGACACACTTCTTTTGCACACTTTTCCCACAGAGCTAACACACAGCGATCCACACGTGCTCACAGGTACTCTCTCGCTTATGGTTTTCCCACAGTGCTCGGCGCTCCCGGGGGAGTAAATTGCGGTAATCCAGTGCTGCGGATTCAGATGCACCAATTACACAACAGCTTGAGAACACACATGCACGCACACACACACAGAGAACAGAGAGAGAATCAATAGCACCAAATTCAGATGTTCACTTTTCCACGTCTGTCTGTTTTCAGCTTTTATTCTGCGAGTCATGAAATGAAGATACGGACACACGCAAGCAAACGATTTTCATAAACACACACACAAACACATGCTCTGCCGAGAAGCCATCCGCCTGTCAACACAGCAGCAAATTAACTGACATCAAACACCAGTGAGCACAGGCTTAGACATGTAGGGGACACAGGCTCACTGTGGGAGGAGGCTGAGGGAAGGGAGCTCTCGGAGGTGCAACACAGGTAGAGACAGAGAGATTGGAGGGAGAAATGGAGAAGAGAGTAAACCAGAGAACCAAAGAAAGCACTTTTCTTATGCAATACAAGCATTCAAAAATCAATTACAATATGGTAAAACTGTCTTTTTGTACGCTGTTTATGCATTTTGGCCCTCAACTTCACAGCACATTTATCGGCATGAACAACTGTGCCACTTCCATTAAATGAATGGACTAAAAGCCAGTTGCATCTTCCTGCACGAGTGGGCGGAACAAAAGTAAATATCAGTCTTCAGAACAAAATTCTAAATTTGCTGTTGCTGTTGCTGTTTGCGGTGTTCACTGCGCAGTAGCAACAGCCGTTGCCTTGTCGAAGTCTAATGTGGACAAATTTACTCATGTCCAATGTTCGACATTAGGGAACCTTTGCGGCCCTCGATTAGATTTCACTTTCATGAATTACTATTGTTGTTGTTGTTGTGTGCAAAACACCAATTTAACCAGGGCCACAGGAAGTGTGCGTCAGGCAGCTCCGTGTGTGGTAACCATGTACTCGGTTCAGCCTCACTAACTGTAACACAATCATGTAATGGCCGCACCGGGGTGCACAGTGGAACCCCCCGAAGTGGGAGGTGAGAGCCCGTCAATGATCCCATCTGCTTCGTATTCCACTGCCGCCCACCGCCCACGTGCAGCACCTGCCTCTACACTACACTGATTACGGCAATAAAAACAAACCCGGAGAGAAGTACGCCGCATGCTAGGGAAGAAATCTCTGGTAATCCCGTGTAAAAACATTTAGGGAAAACAGGGAGAGGTTTGCGTATTTATCCCGTGTGGGAGGGAGCGCTTGACAGGTACTTGTTGGTTTTGTAACTCACCCAGGTTGATTGCTCAGTGAAATTAAGGACGTTTTCTTATCTGACTGCAACAAAAGAGAAGTTCAGTCTTAAAATAGAGTGAGAAAAAACCCCCACCTTTTTATATGTAGCCAGGAGAGTATTTAAATCTCAGCTTCACTGAAGAGTTCAGGCGATTCTGCTGTACAGTGGATGGATGGACACACATGGGAGGTGCATACATGTGGATGGTTTTAGCTTGGGAAGGGAATGAGTAACTAAATATCCATTAACTTAAGGCAGGACAGATAATTTTGTTGTTCCGACTCTTCAACCTTGAACTCTGCCACAGCATTTCAGCTACATCCACACGGCGAAACATTCTCCTATCTGATCTTTTTCCACGCCTTTTCAATTGTCTCCGAAAAACAACCTAAAGCGATGCAGTACATATGTCACTTCATTGCAAGCAGCAAAATAGAAATACAGGACCATGTAAAATGCATTTTTTTTTATTTTTTAAATTGTACTAAAACCTCTCTTCAGGGCAAACATTTTTCAGTTTAAAAATAAAATGTGCTGTTCATATTGCACTTCTTAACCAGAAGCACTCGGAGAGCACAAACCTTTGCCAAAAAAGCTGGACTGAACCATAGCTGCCTTTCAACTGAAGCTGAAGCAAAATCCAGAGGGTGATCCAGATCAGCCCCAAACTCAAATCAGCTTTTCCTTATGCAACTCATGACTGGTCCTGATAGAGTCCTCAAAATGTGCCTAAAACCTTTTTAATTTCTGTTGCTCAAATCAACACCAAATATCAGCAAGCTAATGTCCACCAAGGCACAGGCAGATCACTTTTTCCTCAACTCCTTTTGAGAAAAAAAAAGTACATTCGAGGTCTAATAGTTACCAAATAAATCCAGTGATACAGTTTACACAGCGCCATATCTGTCACACAGACACCTTCTC
The DNA here is from genome assembly GCF_027744825.2 of Synchiropus splendidus. Taxonomy (NCBI): domain Eukaryota; kingdom Metazoa; phylum Chordata; class Actinopteri; order Syngnathiformes; family Callionymidae; genus Synchiropus; species Synchiropus splendidus. Next base: position 6,544,924 of record NC_071339.1, read on the forward strand.
TGATAACACACAGGGTCATACAGTAAGTGCTGACATCCAGCTGTTTTGTGTCTCTCCTGTGCTTCGGTGCGCAGCTGGCTCTCTTCTCCATCTTCAGACTCACACCACAATGTGGTTTAATCTGTGTGTTTGTAATTGTAGGCGAGCGCTGTGGTTCACATGCACATGGTTTATAGCCGTGCATGGTTGTGTTTCTTCTCTTTGTGTCCTGTAATGAAAAGTACATTTGAGGATTTCTACAAAGAGAAATATTCCAGATGGGAGAGAAGATGTCACAGAAACATACATAGTGATTTTAGAGTTAAGAACCACGGCACAAGGAGCAGGACCTCTTTGTGGGGATGAAAGGTGAAAGCTATGCTGGGCAAGTGAGAGGGGCCAATAAAGGTAGCAGTAAATTTGTTGATGTGCTGACACACCACTTATATAGGGCTCATTACAATGTTATTGACCACGATTATGTCAAACGTCATTCAGATTTGTATGTTTTTAAGATGCCATCTTGCACTAGGGTTTCTTTTTTTCTATTCATTTTTCTCCTGCTATTTGAAGAGGGGGAAACCCAGCCAGTGAGGGTAAAAGGTGACTGGTACTTCATGCTATTTGACCTTGTATAAACCCAATACACTTGGCTTATTTGTTTGTTTCATTTGATGACATTTGAAAAGCATGTTCACCTCTGTCAAACTCAAGGCCTGGGGGCCACATTTGGTCCAGAGAGTCTTTTTTCCGCAGCTATAAATGCCTAGGGTGCGCCTCCATTAAAGAGAAATCATCCAATTTATTATAGGTTTTAAAAGTAATTCATAATGATTTATTGCATTTTAATATTTGACACCAGAAGTTGAATATCTTCATGCAAGCTTTAACATCAGGGATCAGGGAACTCTACATTACATTTTCCGTCCATCAGCACAGCCTCATGTAGCTCCTTCATCATTAATATTTTCGTTGTGATATCACATTAAAAAATGTTCGCTGGGAATGAAAGTTTACACGTGGATTTGGATCCACTTATTATTTGTGTGTTGTAATTCATTCATTTCTAAAAGCCCAAATCATATCATATTGAAATCAAAAGCATGTCAATATCATGAGTTACAAATATTACTGTGCCCTTCAAATGGCTGAGAAGCAAAGGGAGTGCAAGTGCTTCAAGAAGAAAAGCAGAGTCACCTGTGTTGTGAGTTAGTGGTGAGGGGGCCTTATAGCCTGAGCTAAAATTAGCCTACAGTAATTAAAAGGGGCGACTGATATCACCTTCTGTTGAAACTTCTTCAGGCCATCTAACAAGTTAATCCACAGAAGGTTCATTAAATCCAAAATCCGGGCGACCGTCGACTTGGCCCGACGTTACAAAAAGAGGTCTGGTTCCTTGAACAATTTCCGATCGCTGAAAGCGCAGACTTCTTAGAAATGAATGCACAGTTGAGGGAGCCATGTTTCTCTGAGCTCAGATTTGTTCATGTCCTGATTCGGATGTGTTAATCTGAAACTACATTTGTCAGTTACATTTTCATGTCACACTCTGTATGTGTGTGATGAAATGCTTTCAGGCTGATTAAGATTTACGACGCGACTATCAACGCTTCCTCAAGCTCATATTTGATCATCACGAAGACGGATGCTGTGAAAGTGAGAAGGAAAAATAGCACTCTATGCTGTATCATACTCCACAGTCATGACGTGGAGTCAGCAACAAATCATCACAGTTTACTCTGTGAGAACGTCGTGTGACGAACAAGCGGTGAAAGATTATCAGCGGTAACTATTTGTAGCAAAGCGTGGCCTTTCATTATTCATCTTCCACAGGATGAGTTTTAGCCTCTTGGCGTATAGAGCTAAGTTTTTATGGGCCGGTGGCCAACGCGCTCTCAAAATAGCCAGCAGACAAATAGAGAGACCTGGAGACTTCTGGCCAACATCAACACCTTGATGGCTCTCAGTGATCGCAGATGAGTTGAGGGGAACTCGCTGGGGTCGCAGTGACAGGCCTCCAAAACCTCTGGCCATATTTAGATCAGGGAAACCAGTCGGATGGGTGATTAAAACGCACACACAAGCCGCAGACACACACAGAAACGGACGCACAGTCAAGGCTATTTAGTGAGTCCGCAAGCTTCTGAGCTATATTCAGAGGAAAACTGAAGTTGCTGATAGATTGGCCTCACTTTCTTTAATAATGCACAGAGATGGCCAAATACAAGAGACGCTTTAATCGGATCCATCTGAATCTGTGTTTGATGGTTTGAACTGTTTTAAATGTATTTAAATGCATAAAAATGCATTTAATACAAAGTAAATACTGGAAGAGAATCCTCTCCTTGGTTTCCCATCACAGTCACAGTTGTCATTTCACCTAAACCGTTCAGGAGCATCCTCCACAGTCATGACCTCGCCCAAGATTTTGTGCTTGAATCTTATTGTGTTCGAGTCCTGCCAAACTTCTGAGAAATCCAAGGTTTGACTTTTCACCCAAATAAAAAGCGAGCCTGTTGCAAATATATTTTTAATGAATCATGCAAGTAGACGACTTCTGCTTTACAGATGTTCAGAGATGAACGCTTGTTTTCCTCTCGGTCAATGATGTTGATGTCTTGGGGGTGAATTTAGTCCGAGACCATCAGGATCAGTGGACCTGAGAGAATGTGTTTCAAACAAAGGGCCAGCTCGATGAAAGAAATACTAGGGTGTTGGTCATTTTTGAGACTGACGCTCTTCCCGCCTGTCATCATGCAGCCAATGTTTTGCCACAGAGTAGATAACAGCAATTTCTCAATATTTCCACTTTGCTCCGTTTGCATTTCTGTCAGCATCACCAGAACCAGGACTATGTTTGGGTTGGTCCCGGTGATGCCAGAGACAAGGTTACAACACTTCACCCTCATCATCTACTACCTATCTTGGTTCCAAGTCTGTCACTGAACGATAGGTGGATGTTCGGTGGAGACTCCGCTGCTGCATCTTTTTAGCAGCATTACTCACGGTGCCTGGCACCAGACAACGTGTCACTTTTTCTGGAGGTGCAACACTGAAATACAAGTCCTGTTTGCCATGGTGACACCTCTTAACCAGACTGCAGTGCTCACGCTAGTCACTGTTCTTCTTGTCTGAGTGTAATCAATGATAATGTTTTGCCATGTTTTGGTAAAACCTTGAGCTTCTCTCCATCAAGTACGAACTGGTTACAGATACAAGTTACTGCTCCCAAAAAGTAATTCAGTGGTTACCACACACATAGATGTCTATATTAACTGACTAGAGAATAAAAACACCACATACAGCACTTTTGAATGTTCAGCTTTGAATCGCACTGGTGTTGAACAGTAGCAGTGAGTCACTGACGGTGCTGTCACTGGTGGAGTCATGGTACGGCACCTCATGAAAGGCGGAGCAGGGTGCCAGAGTTTGTAGCGCAGTGCTCGTCTCTCTGCAATTTTTCGTCGACCCGGCAAATTGCCATTGCATTTGCAATGGCACCATCATCCGCACCAGTGATGTGTGGCCAAAACCTGTCACCTTGGGCTTCATTCACTCGAAATGTAGTGAATTCACAATCATAGTAACAACAGAAAAATTTATCAAATTCCAATAAACACAGTCCATAACGCTGTTATTCTCAACCCGTTTGGTTTCTATGTGCTTTTATTTTATTACTTCCGTTTTTCTTGTGTGTTATTTCCATTTCCTGTTTTCTGTCCACCTTCACAGCAGCACAGCTGGAACCCATCCGCTAATCATGCTCCGCTGATTTCCTTGGTTCCAGTCTGTGTTGCCAAATGGTTACTTCGCGTTCACCGGTAAAGATCTTCCTCTCGTGACTTTGTTCCCTAGCGTGTTTGATAACACTAAGATTGTGCGTGCGTGTCTTTTCTGCATCCTTCTTGATTTCTTCCTCATTTGTTTTCTTCTGCCCTTTACTATTAGCTTCATGTGAGTGTTTCTGTAGCTCACCTTTTGTTTTCTCTCGTTGGCTTTCTCCGGGCACTTTACGTTATTTGGGCCGCGTGAGTTTATCCGAGCGCATTTTTGTTGTCCCCTATATCCTATACTTCACTTTAATTTGCCTATTTTCTGTTGCAGGTTTTTTCCATGTCCCTGTGTGTTTCCCTCACTCTGTGTTTTGGTGGCGACGTCACTGGTTTCCTTGTTTCCTGTTCGTGCCCTGTTTTCTGTACTTTCTTTGCATTAAACCTTTGTTAAATGTATCCTTGTTGTGTCGAGTCCTCTGTACACCAACAGCGGCTTTGGGTCTGTTGTTCTGAGCCACCATTACACTACCGCTGTTATGACAAAACCCGGATTCTGTGGAAATGGCACCTCCCATAAGACAATGATTGGCAAACCTAGACAAACCATTTAATATCAGAGTTCTTTCTTGTTACAGGTCGCAACAAACCTCATTGATTTCAAATTTAAAACACGTATTTACAGTAAGAGGTGCAGTTGAGTGGACCTCCTGATTCAGCAGCAGGAAAAGACTCTGTCAATACAAACGCTTCATGGTTTGAACTAAATCTGCGTCTCTCAACCTGGAAAGTCTCCCATCATTGAACGAGCAGGGCTAATCCCTCGCCACAGCATGAGGGTGAGACACTCAATATGTGAGTGTGGGAGACAGAGAGAGTGTGTGTGTCTCTGCCCAAGGACCATTGGGATTTCCCTTTTTAATTAATTCAGGATTTGTTTGGGGCAAAGGGTCAGAAATGGAGAGAAAGAGAGAAAGACATTTGTCTTGTGTGTGCAGGCATTTGGGAAAAGTACAGACGAAGGGAGCATATGAGTGGACAACAACGTTTTTCGTATTAAATGGTCATAATTTAAATTCTTTTGTGTTTCTTGTCAACAGCGCATGCAAATGTTGAGGTTCGAGTTGCCGTGTTGAAGAAATGCTAAGTGAAATCTCCTCTCTGATGGAGTGTCTGGTACTAATCTGTCCCATGTGGAGTCCCTTTTACCATAATACTGTGACTTATCAAGCGCTTTTGTGTGAGTGTGTGCGTGTGGATCCTCATTTTACTGGCTGCTGTTTCACTGTGTGTCCACCCTGACATCAAAGTTCCCACGGAATATCTGTCAGCTCTTAATGATTGATGCCCTCAATGCGGCGCGCACAAAAGGCTCTCTCACACACCTTTTGGGAATATACAAATGAATTACAGGTAGTAGCAGTGAGGTACCACAGTGGGAGTGCTGTCAGTCATCAAAGTTGCCCCTGGGTTTATTCATCTGTGTTCCCGTGTGCGCTCTGCGACATTTCTTAGACGAGCATGAGTCAGCCCGGAAGAATTTCAAAACTTTGTATGAGTGTTTCGCACTCATTTGTTCAGCGGCGTGAGTGTGAGAGCGCGCGTGTGATGGGTGTGTGTCGTAATGATTTAACAGGAAATGAGAAGTGTATGAATTATGGAAAGGTGCAACTGTAATTTTTCACTCTTGACAAGAGTTGTTGGGACTGCACAGTGTTTTAGCGGCCGTGAAGTGCTATTTGCATTGCAGCCCGACCGGACCGTGCGATCACTTAGCGAGTGGCACGGTGGCTCATGCTTCGCATGCAGGTGTGCGTGTGCATGTGGTCATGAGGAATGTGCGGGGTGCAGTAATATCCAGATAAGATCAGTGCAGAAGCTGCTGAGAGACAGAGAGGTGGTAACTTTCATATCGGCTCGGCTGCTGCTTCTGTCAGGTTGTTATCACTGACCCATTTCCCCAAATGAACAGAGTTGGAAATCACGCCACCAAATTTGACACTTTGTCCTTTACAGACACGAAACACGAATGCTAAATCTGTAAACTCTCTTGGAGAGAACATGAGACACGTACAGCCCTTAAACTATGCTTCCATATGTCACTGGCACTTCCAATACTAACTCCAGCCAAGAGCTTAAGTATTGTCATGTTTTAGAACAGACCTGGGCAAAGTGCGGCCCAGGGGCCATATGCGGCCAGATGCCTGCATTTTCGTGGCCCGTTCGACACCAGACTAAAACTATAACTAATAAGTCCTAATTTTTCTGCCTTTTTTTGTTCTCTCCTTTAGTCACCATCACCACTTCAGCGGTACCATGTTCTTGTTTTAAGACTAAAATGTTCTTCTTTTCAATGGCCATTTTTGTTTTTCTTGTTCCTCAAAATCCGTTGAAGTAAACCTGAAAATATATTTGCCTTTTTATCTTGAACGTCTAGTCCATAGTTGATTTATATTCAAATTAAGTGAATATAAAATTAAATATTTCAATAGGTTTCAAGGCATATTTACACTTTTTAATACCCTCAGTCTTAATCCTTATTTTGTCCTTTTTACTTAAGTATATATTTTGGATATTTTTCCATCAAGTTTTGTAGTCATCGCTGTCTTTCTTTTGGCATGATGGCCCCTCACAACAGTGACAGATTCTAACGTGGCCCTTTAGAAAGAAAAATTAATTGCCAGGACTCACAGGGATGTGAACTGATGATGGGTCTCTCGAAGTTACGATTGACAGGACTTTTGACTAATGCGTGGACTTCCATGATCCCTCCAAGGACATGCGTTGACCTCTGCAGTCAGTGTTTCTGACAGTTTGAACCATACGTTCGTGCCTGCTGGTGGTCATTTCATTTTGGCCTCTGGCTGTGTATTTTCTGTCTGATCAGCTGCAGCGTTGGGGCCCCCACCATGTAGTCTGGAGCACTGGCCTATGTTCCTGCATGTCCTCCAAGGGCTCACCACCGTGCAGGGAGACACTGCTGGCCACAGAAGTGGGTACACTGTGCCATTAAGAGAATGGCAGCGCACATCGTACTCAAATGGCGGGGTAGGATTCCTCCTCAAATGACAGTGATGCAGCTCCATTTGACGATCTGTCAACATCTGACAACTATTAAAACGTGGTTGAGCTGCACCACCTAAGCAACTTCTGATGGTTGCAGAGACCACATAATGGCACTGACAAAAAGAACATAGAGAGATGAACTATCAGGTCCACTTCCCTTATTCCTATTATTTTTAGTGTAATATACTCAAAAGTTCTTCATAATTATTGGGACTAGTTTAATAGTGAAAATGTCTCAGTAATGATTTTCCAAAGACCCAGAGTGGATGTGGTGCGCAGTAACAGGACACGGGGGAGAGACTGTTGAGCTGCATCCAAACACCTCTTTTATGAGAGCGGCCGCCGTGTGTGTGTTCCTGTCGGTGCAATGGCGAGGATCACAGGAGTAGCAGTCGTGAAACTTTATCCTGCTCATAAACCGATTTGCTTCCAACGCAGCATGAAATGTGTAGAGATTAGGGCGGAGGCTCAGTTAATGATTTTTGTTTTTATGTCTGAAAAGTAAATATTTAAATACAGCAGAGGTATGAATAATAATTTCCAAAGATCTGGTTGATATTACCATGATATTACCATTGGCTGTCGTGACTATGAAGCTCAGTAAATGAGAAAATGTGTACAAATTAAATCAGACTAACTTATTTATTTGGAAAACGTAAACAGTAATGAGATACACTGACTAATATAGAACTCAATAACTCAACTGAACTCAACTCAAATATGTGAATCCAGATGATGATACAGCATTTGCATCATAATTTAATGCGACTACATCATATAGAGAAGCACTTAACACTGTCAACAGCTTCAACTGTTGCAGTGCATGATGGGACAAATAATTATTTGTATACAGTGTGAGGTAAATTATAGTACAGGCTAGATAACATCTGGGCCACAAGTATTGAATAGTCAGGGTGGAAACTTTTAAGCTCACTTTAGTGGGATTCTGTGAAATAGCCAACAAAAATTTAAAAAATAAAAACAATAAAATAAATACTAAATACATTTTCGTTTATTTTATTCAATAAAAATCCAAACTGAAATCATAATTCACTTGAAGAACAGTTTGTAAGAAAAATCAATTGAATATTGTAAACAGAAGTAGAATAGAACAATTACTTAGTTACCCACAAAAAAAGAAAAAAAAAAGTCTCTTCACACGATCTTTAAACTTTCTATGATTGATGGAGTGTTGTGTGCCACCTCTGAGGAACTCCCTAAGCCCGCAATGGTTGATAGAAACAGAATTTTAAAACGCATCAGCAGCCTGTCAAACAAGAGCGCTAGTTTCTCCACTTTAGGTGTAAGCTTGTGTTCCTGTGTGTGTGGTACTAATTGGACACGTCTGCTTACAAAACAGCTTCTCCATTTTTCACCTGTCGGAGGCAGACATTCCAGTCTGACACAGCCGTCCAGCCTACTTCTCCTCGCTGGTTCTCGGTCTCAACTCACTGCTTGTTTGACTGGCTTTGAGTGCGTGTGTGTGTGTGAGTCTGACTTGACGGTGCAATGTCCATCTGATCCCCAAACTGTCTCGGGTGTCCCTCAACAGCGCTCAGAATGCATCAGTCACCCTAAAGCTGCCCTGCAGGCCCAAAACACACACACCGCCAGCAGAAGCAGGAGAGTTCATACACAACTGCACAGATAAAATCAAACTTCTTAACACAGCTGCAGCCCGAAAACGCTTATTCGCACACACACACAAGCACCTCGGCTTGTGCAATGCGAACGTGAGCAGTCGTGGAGGGGCAACAGAAAAAGAGGCACCAACACAGACACACACATGCACTTCGGGCCTGGGGCAGATTCTTCACAGCAGGTCTTCCTCTTGGGTGGCGGGGTGAAAACGCACGGAAAGGTGAAGCTTCCCAAGGCAAGAGGGCAGCGTGATGTTCTGGTGAGGATGACACCTGAAGTTGATCGAAGACACTTGTCCGTCAGTTAAAACTGATCAAACTACTCATGTCAAATTGTTGTACTGAAGCGGACCCCTGTTTCTTTACTTATTTTTGCTGAGTTGGCAAACTCACAACGGAAAAACAAACAAACAATGAAATATTGTTATAAATATAATATTGTTTGTTTCATATATAAATATTATATTATGAAACAAACATCAGGACTGTCTACTGACTGGCCATTAATGTAGGCCTCCCTCGAAACCATGCAGAGAACTGAGCATACGGAGACCAAGACTAAGAAATGGAAATAGCTGTTGTATCCGTCACTGAGACATGCATTTTAAATGGTATTTTTCAAAACAAAGGTAAAAAAATCAAATGCTTTCAATGGAACACACAAGTAGTTTGTTCGGTTCAGTTTGGTCTTGACTGTGGTCTCTGTATGGTCCGACATGGACTGCAACACTAGTCAACATTGTGAGATTCAGGCTGTGATCACATGATCATTGTGCTGTGCTTTAGCTAAAAGCCCAGGTTTCTACAGTCAGTGTGACCATCTGCTGAGCATGGCACGCTTCCTCAGGACACCACGCTCGGATGAGGTGTGCCATATCGCCAATTAGAGATTTGTGCGCACATAGTCGCTGCAGTTAGTGTGTGTATGTTAAGCAACCCATTCACAACAATAACCACCCACGAAGTGATGAAATGTTCAGGGTGGTCGGGCAGAAAACGGCATCCAGGACCAGCTGGATAACAATGAGCATCTTCGCTCTCCATCGTGCTACAACAACAACATCACTCAATGATGTAGGAGGGAGGGGAAGCAAACATGCTTCTGACAATAGGAGTGTTATCACACCCTAAGTTACTGAAATTTTGGGCTACAGCTGCCTCTGGCTGCGGAAACAGAAATCAGAAAACGGTTTATTGCCAACTTAGTGAGGATCCCACCGGTGTTTCAGTACATTGTACAATAGTGAACCAAAAAAAACTAATAAATATATATTTAAAAACGTAAATAAATAAATACAATACAATAATAATAGACAAACCATAATAATAGAAGTAATAAATAAATAAATAAACAACGAGTTCACGAATTGATCTGTCTGACAGCCGAGTGGAAAATAGCAATATATATATCTGTATAGCAGCGGCTCTACTCTGAACTTCTTCATGTAGCCCCAGAAAATATACCCGCTATACATACAGTTTCCGCATTTGAGTGTGTTAGGATGGGATGGCAATTGATCCAAAATCTCAATCTGAAGGATGAACACTTCTCTGAAGGCCTGGAAAATGTGTCAGAAGGAGGCAAAAAATCAGGCTCTGAAGGCAGCAACCACACAAGGCATTGCAGGCACAAACAAGTGACAAGTGGGGAGGAAATTAAGCACAGTGATGTTCAATCATTCCTATTGCAGAGAAAACGTGCTGAATTTCCGTCTGTTTACAATCTGAGATAAACGTTGCTTTTCAGTGCATTTCAACTCCAACTAAAGCTTGTTTTTGATTCTCCTATAGAGCAAAACATTTGGCGCGTTCAGGGGCTCCTCGAAAAATACCCTGTCGACACAGGGTGGTAACTTCATCCGAGACACTTAATTGACTCCAAAACACATACTGACCCCTGCCAACTGCCCTGTTTCCCTCCGCCTGAGGCCGAGTGCTACCCAAAACACACACTCAGTGGAGCCACACACGCGGCCCACACCAAATCTGCATTCAACACCCAAGTTGTTGTCAGTTCGGGTCAGTCAAGCATTTTTCACGGGTGAGACTAAAAATATTTGGACAGTTATCATCAACTGGCGAGCAACATCGAACCATTCTTATTTATTTTTGTGATTTATTTCAGAGAAAATGTACGCCAACAATTTTCACTTCACTTCTGGCATTTGATGCAGAAACAAAGCACCTTGACTTAACTGAAGTGCTTGGGACTATTTTTTGTGGATCGACTAGTTCCTTGAGTTGAGTTGTCGACAAGATCACCTCTTTTACATACAAATGATTATGGCAGTCTTTAATATTGCATGCTGGTGCATTGGGTTTTCAACTGAAGCACATGCTCCACCTTGCGCGATGTTAGAAAAAGGTTGCGCGTCGGTAAGCCATGGGATGTGGCTCCTTTCTTTCTACACTCACCGTGTCAGTTGCTGACATCTGATATAATTCAGTGACCATTGCACAATCCACACCCCCATGTTTTTTACTCCATTAAAACACAATAAACACATGCTGTCCGTTTTGGACGGAAAAGTCCACTTTCCCAACGTCAGTATATTGTTCCATGGTAGTGAGGGTGGGTTCCATGAGACATAAGATAATGGCGCGTTTTCCTGGCTGGGAAAGAGCACGTTTAGGACAAGAAATCATGTGCGTGTATCCATCTTAAAAAGTGGCAGCCCAGATGCAACTAACATGGAGTCTTATTTGAGTTGGTAAAATAAGTGTCAATTGGGGGGCACATCACTTAGCTGAAACCACATTCTGCAGCCCAAAAATAACCTGCACGTGCAATGGTTTGCCTGAACGTAGTTGTAAGAGCCTAAGTGTTTTGGTGCTGCAAGGTTGTTTCGGTGGTGATTGTATGTTGCAATACGGAAGACGCCATGATCATACAGGTTTATGACCGTAAACTTCTGGAATTCTTAATGTTCCTGAGCACATAAGAGTCTGCGACTTTCAATAAAGAAAAGGATTTCAAGTTCCATGGCACGAGCTTCAGTTTGGTCTTTTCTTTTCCGATTCCAGTCGGAGAGAAGCTTGGGGAAAATGTTCGTACGGCTGTGCTGTTGACTGCAAAGAACAAAGAAGCAAACACTCAGGACAAAGGAGGAACAAGTCAGAAACGAAACCTTTGGCAACACTACTTCCCAACCTATGACAAAGTTGAATGATTGTCCAAGGACTTGATAATAGACACAAGGCTACTCAATCCCAGGGATGCATTGTATCATGAAGAATGGGTTTCATTGACTAAATATCCATTTTAGAAGAAAGAACAAGAGAACGCATCTCAACATGACTATTCATCTCCCTGTTTTGGTCAGTTGGTATGTATTTAATTAGGTTTGTTTTTAACCTTTGAAGCTTACACCCCCCCAGTTGAGCCCCCCTTTCCTTGCACCATAACACTGTGATTAGAACAGCAGCAACAGTTCCAATTCTTGTATTGTCCTCTCCATTGTGTCACGCCCATTCAAGGGATTATTTATAACAAAGAACATTGAGGAACAGAGAGTAACACGGTTTTGAAGACGTCAAAAACAAGCAGCAGGGAGAGGCTGCAGTTCAAAGCCAAAGCCAAAGGTCAAGATGACCTGGAGATGTAGGAAGAAAATCAGGAATGAAACGGGCGGAGCGGCAAACTATTTATCAGAGTGTGTTTCTGTCCATCCGCGTCTTCGCTGTCGCAGTCATCATGATTTCATGTCTTTTCTTTGAGATTTTCCACGTCCACACAGACTGTTATTGCCCGGCACCGCACCCCGACCCGAGAGAGGCTCCCGGTCCAATGTAAAAGCTCCCCAAAAACTCTCATTCATATTTCCCAGACCATACAGGAAAGAGCCTGTCATTCTCTCTTTACATTTCTTTTGTTCGATGCAATTATTCTCGTAAACCACATGGCTTCTCCAACCAATACATAAGGGGGGCGTGAAAAAAGAGGAGGTGGTCAGATAGTGTTTCTAACAGTCCAGCTTCTCAAGAATTTGGACTTTACATAAATATACATACTTATATACAGTGAAATGAAACACTTGTAGCAGCCGGAAAAGTCACCTGAAACGTTTATTATTTGATCATCTTCTCTCTGTCAGTGCTCAGTTCTTGTTGACAAACTAATGCTCCAGGTGAGATCTCCTCCAAACAAGCAGATCATCCCCAGCTGGTTTCACCGATCTACACAGGGCTCTCCAACAACACAATCCAGCACAGGTCACTTTAACACCGCCTCTCTAGTTTTTCTCCACCACAAACTGTTTGCCAGTGTATTTTGCATCTCAGATTATTATTTGTTTTGCTTATGCTTGAGTGTGGACCTCTGCGTTGCTTTCAGTGGTCTCACTGTTTCCACATCTGTGTGTTGTGTCATGGTTTGCCCTGTCCATCCTTGCCTTGTCCTGGATAGCCTCTGCCTAACGACAGCTGAGCTGCTTCCCCTGGGAGCTGATATTCAACTGTTACACACACTTGGCTGCTATTTGGACTGAGCTCTGTTTATTGTAATCAAGCTAATTATGTTGTTCATTTGATAGCAGAGGGTTGGTGGGAGTGGCTCCTCGGGTCGAGCAGTTGTGTTAGTGACCCATGTTTCCCACTCTTTTAGTACTCCTTTGTTTTTATCAGCGATACTCAGGTCAAGCAACAAAAAAACAAACTGCATTTTTATGACTTTCACTTACAACTTTGTATTGTATACGTGGTGCAGAGTTGAGGGGTAAACACTTCATGTACTTTATCTAACTTTATATAAGCTTGCTACAAGCTCTCTATCACAGTCTATGCTGATGCTGAGGAGATGCTTGGTAGCAACTGTTCACACAGACTGTGATGGGCTACGATGTGCTTGGTGGGTCCTGTAAGTCCTGACCTGGACATTATGTTGACGTAAAACATCGCGGAAATACCTAAAGGACAGTAGTTCACTTTCAACTTGGGACATACTGAAAAGTTGCTCGCTGAAATTAGTTTCCAGCCATAAGACTTTTTACCCCAAAACTATACGGCTAAAAATAATGTGCAGGCATTGTACCATTGTCTGGCCACGGCCAATATGTAGAGGTACCTCAATACATCTGAGTCTTTTTGGACTTACAAGCAGATGTGTAACTACAGAGCTTCACGTGACACTTATTACATGGTGGACAGTCTCAAAATCGGAGGTTCAAACTCAAGTGGTTCTTGACTGTAACAGGGATCAGGAGCTCACTGGACATATACGTTACAACAGTGCGTCTTAATGAGATCGGTTCCGATCCTGTGCTCTTCGTCTAGACTTGATCCGTGTTTCTAAGATCATATTTGGATGTAGAAGGAAAGCAACGCGCATGGAGGGGGAGAAATTGTTACCTGACTGACTTCAGTTCCATGAAACTGGCATAATTGTGTTTTGGTTTTCAGCCTAGTTCACTTCATCTTCAGCCTTCTCTTTTAAGACTTCCTGAATACTTGAAGTGGGGTTCGGGGGTGTCAAGGTTGAGTGTAATGACCTTTGTACTTGTTAGGCTCATTCCATACTGTTGTTTGTGGCACCACCATCCCTTTTTCAGTCATTTCAGTCATTTTAATACCACAAATCCATCAAGCGTTCCACCTGGACTTTTCTTGGATCTTTCATAAGACTGAAATGGACTAAGTAGAATTAATGATCTCCCGAGCTGAAATGAATTCTTCAGTTCCGCAGCAGAGAACTCAGGTTAAAAGTGAGGGGGCTGATGTTAACTGCGTCTGTCAGTTTGAAGTTTTCTTGTATATCATCGTCTCTGATGGCTCATTTACCAAATGTTTACTGGGCTTCGAAGGAGACAGATTCATTGGAAATGGAAACAAAAGTCCTGAGTCAGCCGCGATCAGATCTGATCTTCTGCTTATCATCAGAGATCATGCAGAGCCACCCAAAGATTCCACAAGGCGTCCACATCTGCGCGGCATATGAGCCCACGGCGTTGCCGAACTGACAGCCAGACTGTGTCCTTTTGCAGCGAGGGCTGAGTCAGGAGGGCGAGAAATACAAGACACTTAAGATGACAAACTGAGGCAGAGTGGAGGCACGGCAGGATGACACAATGCTAACATATTGTTTTGTCTTCTGCGAGCATTTCTTAGACACGACCTTGAAGATGTTTTGATTCGTTCCAGAGGATGATTTATTCAATAGATCACATGACTCAGTCTGCGGTGACCTGATCTCATGCTCACACGGGCCGACACATCACGCCTTGGCGCTGATCCATTCGCCGCGTCTCTTCCCGTCATCTCTACCTCACCCATGTTTGAATACGTGTCAGACCACTTATGATCCATAAGATGCAGGTGATTTACTTTGTGTCGGCTCTTTCGATCCGAGTCAACGTCCCATGAATCACCTGTGCAGCCACGAGGCTAGTCGGGCGGCGGATGAGACCGTACATCAGTAACCCTAAACTGCATTGCTTACAAGCATTGTCCGCCACCATCCATCACACATCTGGATCCTATTGTCTCATGCCCCGACATCAGACGGTCATCTGGAGCCGCTGAACAACGACCGAGAGAAGGGCACTCTAATTTCTGTCTGGGTGATTAATCACAACCACATTGGAGAGAGAAGGCAAGGACAGAGCTGGACCACGGGGTTGGTTGATAATGGCCGCTCCTTTGGGCTTCAGCCGCTCATGACACAGTTCCAGGATTTGGCGCTGACGTGGAGCCTGAGAGGGAGGTCAAAGGTCAAGACCTGCACTGTAACTGAGGTTAATGTGAATTAGCCGCTTTTGTTTTCGCTCACACTTCTGTTTCAGATTAGCAAGTGTGGAGTTCCAGTTGGACATTCATTTTGCTGTGTGTTCATGTCTCGTGGAGAAGCTATAAATCAGTGTTGGCCAACAATCACATTGATTCATGAATCAGCAGGACTGATTTATGTTGATCATTGCAAAGGGGAACATTTGCTGAAGTGTGTCAGTTTATCCAGCTTTATCCGGATTTTGGAGAAAAGTTTTCTGGAAAAAAAACTGTACTACAAAACAGAAAATTATGTTGCTGTGTTCAGTGGAGGCACATGTCAACGGTCATGGAGCAACACTGGAATTTATCAACCACAGTGGATGGAGAAAGAGAAAACTGCAAAGAATTATTGCGTCAAACAGGAAAAAGACTCTTCTGTGAAGGACTGTATAGAGTGGGCCTTCCTCATGTGCCTTTCTAGTGAGACTGTGTGCATGTTGGAGTATGCTGGGTTCCTGAGGCCCACAGGGACATTTGCTGGAGATTCTTCCTATAAATTTTTTTCAAAGGAGCAAACCTTTTTTTCACCCAATAAACAGGAACTATTTGCACCGGTCATAATAAGTTGGAAAAAGTGAGTGCTGCCCCCTCTGGACAAGCATGCAACAACATTTTTCGTGTCAATGACACCGTTTTAAAACTCAACACGCTTTATGAAAAGATACACGTCTTTTCTCTCTCCAAAGGTCTCTGCCAGACTTTTTTTTCTTTGGGAGGTTTCAATCTCACTTTCATTCCGTGACAATCCTCTCGTAACATGGTGGGAAAAGAAAAGCAGCTGAAAGGGAGAATGTTTAAAAAAGATGCGGATCAATAAAAGTCACTTGTGATGTGAGTGAGTCTCTCCAGATGCCTCGCTGCAGATAGAGCCCAATATAACAGTCTGCGTCGTAAAGAATTACAAAGTGAAAGCCATCAGAATATTGTCACTAAATTCGCCAACAGTTTAAATAAATTCAGTGAGAGAAATACTTTATATATTAGCGTGGAAGTATTCTTTAAGCATCTGAGTTTTGTCATAACTACATTTCATGACTCCACAGACTAAAATAATTTTCATGTATCATAAAAGCATAAAAGCTCACACTTTATTCGAGATGTCAAAATCTATTCCTATACTGAAGGAAAAGGGCTTCTGATACTTCTTCAAATGATGCATGTTGAGAGGAATTGTTTTTTGAGTGCAGCCTCCTTGACCTTCTCCATACACAGACTCTGTCCAGCAGTCTTGAGAGAAATTGCTAGAATATTTGGTGAACTGTCGCTCCACACTCCATTATTGCAGTGATCTGTGCAGCCTAAACCAGTTTGATTGAGTTTAGTTCCAGGACGGGGCAGACACTCATGGTTCGGTTGATCGAACCACATGTGGAGACACCTGAACTGCTGGCTCATTTAACATGACTCCAATCCACTGAGCAATATGGCACTGTCTTAAACGGAGGAATGGCTGATACAATTTGGTTGCCAGTACAATTTCACTCATTGTCGTGAAGGGAGTTTCTTTTGGCTCATTGGATATTAACATTGGGTTATCTATCACATTAATGAGGTAACCCTACTGTAAATTGTAAATAGTGTCTTCCTGAGTGTTAGCGTCCAAATGTTGAATGTTAAAAAAACATTGTTGACAAGAATACATTTTTATGCAAGAAAATATGTCGAATGTAAGCTAAATATCATGGCTATATCTAGTTGGGTTGAGATTGAAGATTAGTTTATGACTGACTGAAGGAGTGCATAGTGATCTGAAACAATAAAATAAAAAAAGGTTTTCCTGGCGTCAAGATGCAACATCGCATCTGTTTCCTGGTAAACATTTGAGAAGCCGAGCTCAAGTGCATCTCCTGCTCAACAGAGCAGCCGATCAAACACACAAGTGTTATACTCGTGACAAGCTTTTCCTTTCAAACACCAACTGTTGTCAAATGTAGGCTAAGGACTCGTTGCTGCACGTTGCTGATGCTAGCCAAACGGTCACTCCAAAGTGCCATTTCGCCAGAGCACCACAGACTGCATTCATAATATATATATACATATTTAGTCACTTGGCTAGAAAGGCCAGACGTGAAGTGTGGCCTGACAAAAGCCTCTTTTGTGAGAGTTTTATGCTGGTTACGAGAGAAGCGGCAGCCTTGTGCTAACATATTAGCGCTCTCTGCTAACTGCCGCTCTTTATAGCTCTGGAGGATTGTAGATTCTGGAATAACACCATCTACGCGATGGATGGTCGTCCTGGGCTGTAAAACTGCAGGGAAAGTCGTTGGATATTGGTTATTTAATCCAGCTCCCACATGTCTCTCGCAATTTAGCCCCCAAAATATTACTGTCAGAACCTGTTCTGGCAACTTCACATCAACTGTTTTGTATATTTATGAAGAGTGAATAATACTCTTTATAAATACACAGCTACAACCACAGTAAACACTTTGACCAAATGTCCGTGGCAAACCATCACGTTCTATTCTTTATTTTTAGATTAATAAATCATAACCACGATATAAAACAAATCAGACAAAGATTGGCAATATAAAGCAGAATCAGCACCCAAGTGTCACAAAAGCATAGCATCCTCCACTCTCAAACTCAAACAAGTCATTGTAGCAGCCGACACTGTCAGACAGAAGTACGTCCTCCACCTGCTCCAGCATGGTGTGCAGCAGCCGTAAGAGTCAAATCTTGACATCAACATTAGGGGCATTAAATACACAAATTAAATCCAAGCTAAATCAAGCCCATCCAGAGTTCCTTCGGGTGGTCACGGCACCACATCCTGTCTGTGTAACTCAGTAAATTTGACGACTGCTGTTGCACCTCCTCAAACAAACCGCGAGTAAAAATGACACCGAAGCAGCGCAGGTGTGAAAACAGACTTTAATGGCTGCCCGACCACTGAGATGCACTTGTTCCTCTGTCAAGTCAACTGCTTGTGTGCGTAGGAAATGATTGGCCAACATGTTACACAGAACTTTCTCTTTGTTTGTCTTCGGCCCGTGGAGGACAAAAAAAATCTATTGACCCTGTTTAACCTCTGTCTGACCTGATGGATGCGGAGCGGCGATTTTCTGACTCACCGCATTTCCTGCAATATGACGGCTTTGTAAGCAACTAATGCCTTGTCAGTAAGGATGGCCGACAGAAGACATGTTGTCTGAGGCCTTTATTTGTTTTGGTTGAAGAGAGAAGTTGTGAGTGAATCTGAATTCCAACTCGGCTCGCGATTGAACATGGAGCTCTCGGTATCAAAGACTTTGCACATCACTCAGCTGCACTGGTGGATATTGGAGGAGGCATCTCAGGGGTGAGAGGTCACCCAGTGTCGTCATTTAAGTCCAGCTTCACTCCAGAGGAACGCGTTACATTAACGGGACGCTTCCTGTTGACGCTGCGCAGACCCTGCCCTTTCATCACCATGTCTTAAATGATGGATTTGGATTTTTATGGAAAAGACTGTGTTGTAAAAATGACTCACCCCCTCCTCCTCCACACCCTCCCCCCCAGCCCATTCTAACTTCAGCTCTGGTCAGACGCCCCCCAGTCCTGCGCTGGCACCTCTCCTCCTGCCCTGCTCGGGGGGTGATAAGCCCCAATTATGATCGCCCTTGTCCCCATATCACACACAAATACCCGCACAATAAAAATACACGCATTGTGCGAGCACATACACAGGCAGCAAGGGACGTGGCGGTCATGTGACCCAGACAGCATTCCCCGGTGTGATTAGGCTTAGCGGGCCATCGTCTCTGTCCAACCTGTCGCCAGTAGCTCTGCTCTGCCTCAGACTGTTATACAACACCCCCAGCAGTGTGTGTGCGTGTGACACGCCGCATGCGTGCTACTATGTATTCACAAATCCACTCAGTGTGTGTGTGTCAAATTTCTCTATCACACAGATCTGAGTGTGTGTCTGCTGTCTGTAACCTCTAAAGCTGTGTGGATTAGTGACAGGACCCCATCAGGCCATGACAAGGCTTTTCTCTCTGGAGCCCGCAGGTTTTGTGTCTGAGCACGCTCGCGTGTGTCAGTGGTGTGGGTGGCGCTGCACCACCGTTTGAAGATCCGTGTTATTTGTGATCTTAATCTGCAGGCATTTAGATTATAACACAGAGTCAAGATGGGTTAATGAAGGGTTAGGGAGGGCAGCCATGTTGTCGCAGGGAAGATTGTCGCCATGCGGGTGCAAGACTCCGAGAGTGTTGCTTTATCCCTCGTACAATAATGCAGTAATACTAATGTAGTTGTGTCCAACTATGGCTGAGCAGTTCGATACCAAGTGGTCCAACCTGTGATCCTGACAAAACTTACTGGACTCATGAGGTCCGAGCAACGTCAGGTCTGTCCTTCACTGTTCTTTGACTTCACTTCTCGGCATGTATTATGAGTCATCACATTTCAATTTAAAATCTGATGTGTCTCGACAACAGTCAAGAGGCAGGAAGACACCCTGGAAAGCCTATTGAGCACCTACAGCATGACCTGGGTAATAAATTAAACTCTGCATGTTTTTGATGCAGTGGGAGGAAATCATAGCCATATAAATACAGAAGTACACACCCAGGGTGACCTTTTTATTGTGAGCTGGCAACACAACCCAATGCACTACGCAATTTAGAAGTAAAATCCGAATGTGTGTTTCACTACGACACTGAAGTGTGAACAGATTAATCACGCAGACACGGTTGAGCACCCAAGAAAACACAACCCTCATTTCACGCCAGCTGTGGGTTTACATGCGTCCGTGCGTGTTTTATGTGTGGCTCAAAATGACCATGGGCAAGGCAGAGTAGGGAAACCCGCGGTGAGCCTGAGGCCCGGCAGGCTGGAGCTGACGGCTGTTGTTGTTTTCACTCTGTGGTCGATGGCTGGAATACTTGGACAAACTTTCACTGCTGAAGGCGACGCTCTGATTTCCAGGGCAGTTCACAAATGTTACACGGAAGGCGGGGAACACCCCAGACAACAAGCTACTTATATGCTCACTGACGACACACACCACTCATGTCTGCATCTGCTGTCACACACACCAACACACACACACACACATCCCATAAAACGCTGCCATTCTATTTAAATCTATTGTTAGTATACATTTATTGAAATTAAACTTTAAATGCCAGGGAAATTGACATTTTACTTGGGTGTGGATGAGGAAACAAGGCCCTGTTGTTTTTCCCCATTGTGAGATGAATAAAGGCCATGTAGTCTAAATTAGCCCAATATAATTCAATACCTAATAAAACATTGAGGGGTGAGAGGCTGTTGGGTTCCTAGTATCCCCCAAATGGGTCGCTTTTCTGACCTTCTTAGTTTACTTAGGTGTACTTTGACTTTGTAACACAACTTAGTAACAATATTACAGATGTCCTATTCCTCTGAAAAATATTCAGAATTCGCTGTTTAGCTAATGTGAATTAGACTATAAAAATTCTTTGATCATTAAATTTTTCCCCCATTTTTTTGAAAATCAAATTGAAAATGTCCACCCTTCTTAGGAGCTTATTATATAGGCACCTTACCATTGATAACCCAGCAGGGGGCCAGCAGACAAGGGGAGAACATGCTTGACAATGGACAAGCGCTTGAAACAAGGGCAAGACTCTTTGATATTCATAACAAGAAACTCTCATGTGAGTTTTCATTCTATAGCTACGAGAGCGAAATGCGTCACTTCAGACTGCTGTGGGAGAATATTTTTGTGAAATCTATAAAACCTGCATGGAGGCTGGCCTGGCCTCGCCCTGTCGCCCATCATAACTCAGGGCACTTCTTCAGTTTCAGCGTTTCTCCACGGTCAGCACCCAGTTCCCATGGCAGTTCCAGCCGCGCGAGAGGAGCAACCATGTGGCAGCGGATTTTTCCAGCCGCCATGCCAGTGCGAGTGTGTGTGTGGAGATGTGTGGTCACCATTGGCTTTTTGCAGAAAGCCAAAGCTCTAGAAAGCCACAGACAAAGCCACAGCAGGTGGATGGTAGAGGGAGAGTGGTAAGGGGGGGATGGGCTGCTGGTGTGTGTGGGGGGGCTGAGCAGGGCTCAATGGCTTCCCTCATCATGCTCCTCAACTCTGAAGAAAAGAGTGATTAATCTGAGACTAATAGGATAGAAGAAACTTGCTTGATGTGGGACTGAATTATCATCCCTCAATCGCGAACATTTCTGCTGCGACTGACATGTTTAACACATAAAACTCCATCTGGACAAACTTACAACAGTCATGATCTCTGTTTTATGGGCAAAATGGTTTGGAATGTTGACTTCAATTTGTGTAAGCAATGAGTATCAGCTCGTGTAAATCTGAGACCATGGTTCTCAGTTAGTACAGGATCAGAGGTTTTCCCCAGTGAAGTATTTTGGGGTCATCTTCGCAGATTTGTTGTTGCGGTGAAGAAAAACAGTGAAAAAATAACAATACAATAACAGTTATATTTTTATTTAGAATAAAAAAATCATTAATAAATAAAAATGCGCTGTCCTCTATGATACCCCAGATTATGCCAGTTTTGGATCCAAAAAAACAGCCGTCCTCTGAGAGCCATTACATTTTAAGAGTCGGTTTTTTGATGCACTAACATTAGAAATGGAGCTGAGTGCTGCTTCAAACAGACCAACTCCAGCTGCTGACAGATGTCAGGACATAACTGATGGCCTACCAAGTCTCACAGCTTCAGGAGAGACAGCAGGGCAACACAAGATCAGAAATGTTCTCTAAATGTTTGCGTATGTGCATGGATAATGGGTGAGGTCACAGTATTCCCGTTGGGAGATTCTAGGATCATAACAAATAAAGAGTTCAGGCATATCTCATGCTTTTCCCCCCACAAACATGATCGAAAATATGATGATATTTGAAAACTAGATCACTGAATACATCCATTGTTTTGTAGGATGCACGGAAGCCATACCATTACAGCCAATTATGTCATGATAGTTAAGATTGTTTGCGATGAAATTTTAGAAAGCAAACAAGACACCTTTCAGTTTGGTGACTTAAACAAAGTCACCTGCGGGCAAGATTGAAAGATCTAATGTAGATGCTTGGTGGGTTTAATCTGACTTTTTTTGTGCTATCATATATTCACCTGTATATTGTTGGTTAAAAAATGAACTGAAGAAGAGGGTCCAAGCTGCTTTATGAGTTTAAGTGGCTTCTGCAGAGCCATCATTCAGAGTGGTAAAGAGTTCGACCCCACGCAGCTAAATTGTTAAATGCTGTCCAAGTCTCTCCTCACGAAGGCAACTTGTTTATCGAGGGATAAAAGTCTAAAAAGAATGTGACCACATAAGGCATCACTGTGTAACATTTACTTCCCAATTCTCCTGATTCAGTTTTGGTATTAGTAATCTGCAACAACAAGAAAACATCCAGAGAGGTGGTCTTGGTTTATACTGGCCACATAAATTGAGGCAATGGGCCTTTGTTGGCCCTCAGGCTTCGAGTTTGACACATGACTCTCAGTTCGGAGGTGTGAACCAAAAGATGGGTTAGTGCTCAGAATATCAATTTGGTCATAGATATCTGATACACTGTCTTGTAACATTCACACATGGACAAATGTATCCAAATCTGCACCACATTCCTCCATCCTATCACTTCTGTGGGTGAAAAAAGGCCGTTCTTAAGAAGGAAGCTGGGGATATTCTAGGTCCAGATATGAAGCGCTGACTCCTGGTTTGCGATGCTGCAGTGATGGAACGCCCATGTCCGCTCCTGTGACGCCTGCCAGGCTTTGTAATGGATTCCTCTTCAGTCTGGCCTCTGCACCTCTGCGAGTCCTCCGGGAGCCTCTGACGACTCTCATTGTCTGTGTAAGTGAATGTGCGAGTGTGTGTGTGTGTCCACAGAGGAGTTCGGAGGCCTCCCGGGGCCGGTGACTCCTCTTTGTCTCCACTTGGCCTGCTGTCAGATTGTGTCTTTGTTATGACAGTTGGGCTGCTTTTATACAGACTTGATCACCGCTATCAGCTGTTCATTTACTGGCCTAACCCCAGTAGCCTCCCTGACACCTCACACGCAAACAAACACACGCTTCGTCCTCTGAGCTGCACCCCCTCTATGAGGGTGCGAGTCAGCGTCCATCACATGGAGATCTCGACCCAGAGAAAAGAGGATAAACTGAAAGACAGGATAAGGAGGAACGATTGAGGAGGAGGGATGGGAGGTCAAAGGGCATTTGACCCCCGAACTCTGTGTTGTGGCTGGAGCGATGGGGGGGGTCAGAGGACACAACAAGTCATGGTAATGAGTAACCACACGTTAGATTCACATGCAGAAATAAGGAACCCAGATTGATGTGGAGGACAGGAAGTCAATGCCGGTTACTGTGACAGCAATGATATTTGAGGCTGTCGCTAAAAGGTGAGAGGAGGTGTTCCCCAAAATTTGGAGTTGTTCACAACGCAGTGCTGTGTTCTTTACCCCAAGACTTGCATGTGATTGTGGGGAACATAAAACCTGGACAAATAAGAAGAAAATGACTCCACTCCACTACACTTTGCTGGGGGGCCAGATCGAGGGGGCAGCAGTGGAAGCCCAGACTTCCATCTCAAAAACTACAGTTTTTGGGAGGGTTACTGAGGCTTTCCCAGGTCAGCTGAGACATAATTTCTCCTGCGTGTCTTGGGTGTGCCCCGGGGCCTCCTCCTACTCTACTTTGAGCTACAGCAGCGACAAAGACAAACTGTCATTGAGTCATTAGGATGGGCTTTCATTGTCTCCCCTTGTGTGTGTGTATGAGTGTCGCCAGAGCGTAAATGTTAGCGGTCTGAGCAGCGCTGGTGTTACCGGGGTGATGGCACAGGAGTGTAAATCCAGCAGCAATATAAAACCTGTGCTTTCCCACTACGCCTTTGTGCCAGGCGTGTGTGCCAAAATTTGTTGCCACGGGGACTGTCTGTGTGTGCGAGACACTGGTCTATTCTCCCATGACCCCTCCCTCCCCCTTCTGCATCACCTCCATGGTGTCCCGCAAGAACACACACAGTCCACGGCAGGACATGGTTCTCCAGCATTCACTGACTGTTATTGTGTGAGTGTCACCATTAGCGGACACTACTTGACTGCAATTATGTTCTCACACTGAACACTGATACACAGTGAGTGGAAAGAGAGCAGAGTGAGTGTTGCCACTATACATGTGTGAAGCTTTCATTTAATTATGCACAAAGTTCCGGAAAATATCTTTAAAACTACTTTTCTTTAATAAATAAAATGATGTGGAAAATAAGTAAACATAAATAAAGAATCAAACAGTAAAATGTAAAACGTAAAATGCTCAACAAAAAAGATATTTAAAAGTTAAAATACATTAAATGATGATGTCATAACTTATGTATGATCAGAACTAGGCCATGAGTTTAACATTCTAACATTGCATACATTGTTCCAAAAGTACAGAGCGATCACATGGTACTTGAAGTATGAGGGGGGGAAATTAAGGTGTGTAATTCAATAGTACTTGAAGGTGTTTAAGAATGTATAAATCCAGAAAAAGGCTTTGAGTGGTGATGAGTATGCAGCACTTTATGTTACATGACTTTTGCTCACTATCTCCCCCTGTTGGCTGATTTGCTGACCTCTGACATCGCGTCGGTTGCAGCCTCTCTTCTGTCTCTATGGCTCGTATCACTCTGACAGCCTGTGCTCAGAAAGTGGAGATGGTTTGAGTCAGAGCAGGAGTCTTTCTCATGTCGCATGAACATATTTCCTCCTGTCTTTCCAAGAGGTGCTGTCACTGTACACTCAATTCACTCACTCATTGGTGCATACAAAGCTCTATATACTCACAGCAGTTATGAGAGAAAGCTTTTCAAATGTGTCGATACCTGGAAGAAAGAGCGGAGGATGACACCTGTGAGGACTGTGGTTGAGGTTAATGTTGCATGAAAAGGACAGGTCTGTCGAGAGAGACTGATCAGAAGAGGGGCGTAAAGGAATGATCCCTAATACCATGTCATTCTCAGTTGGCCTGGATGATGCTGTCAGGTAGTCAATTTTCATGAATCATCATCCTTTCCTATGTTTGCAAAAACATAGGCATTCAAATGTCTCAGAATATTTGCAATGTTTTTGGTCCTGGTGTCCACATTCATAATGCTCAACAAAACAAATTAGTAGTTTGTTAATGAAGTTCTGATCCGGATTAAACCCTCCATGACAAAACACACACACACAAAAATCACATTATTTCAATTTCTTACAGCTATTATATCATACATTGAGTCACAAATGGGGCCAACATTTTTCAGTCACAGGCCAAATAGGATTTGCATTTATTGAACAGTCGATAACAGGAAACAAGTCCAAAATGAATGGAGTATTTTGGGGGTAAATTTTAAAATCATTTTGGCACACTGTAAATTGGTGCCGTATTTAATTTCAAGAAGCGTGTTTAAACCTCATGCAAGCCAGATGAAGTTGGATTTGGCCTGGGGCCAGTATTTTTACACTTATGTTGAAGTTCATCAATGTTTATCAAAGCAAGCAATGATTGAATTATTGAGTTCTGTCAGACTTCTCTGTGGGCAGGAAGCTCTTCATGACTCAAGTGTTGTTTCTGTTAGCAGCACCTTTTCCATAAATCACGTGGGTGAGACTGCAGAATCATCTGCAGTGAAAAAAAAAAATCACTGGGTTTGAGAAAAACGTGCCATTTGTGAGTTCACCCTCAGTTCACGTTTTCTCTGTGGCGGCTTGAGCATCGCTGCGCCCTTCTGCTGTCCCAGTCAGGACCAGGTGACTCATGTACAGTCCTCAAAGGAGGCCGGCATCACCTTTTTTTAATATTTGAAGGGCGCGTCGATGTGCGCGCGTACTTGCTGTTGAGGGCATGAGTGAATGGATGTGCTATTGCATCCTCCCCAGAGAGCTCTAAAACACGAACACACCTCCTTCCCTCTCTCTCTCTCTCGTACACACGCTACCTTGGCGGTTCTGGACCCGCCCACTCCATCTCCAAAACCTCCCGTCCCTCTCCATACCTCTATATCCTCGCACCGCCCCTCGGGTTCAGTCAGACGCGCTCTCCTCTCGGCCAGTACGCACCGGCGGACTCGTGTGCTGCGCTTTTACGCACCGCTTCTACGCGTAAGATCCTGGTGGTCCTCTGAATCAGCCGGACGTGACTCGTGAACCTCCGCGCAGAAGTGTCTGAACCTTTTCATCCTGTGGTTTTCTATCGCGCGATCTGACGATTACGCGCAGCCAAAAGAAAAAAAAAAAACAAAACAAACGGAACACAAACACGCAGAGGGTCTCAGTTGAAGTTGACCAGCTCTCTCAGCATCTTCGCATCTCCCGGCTCCCCGTCCCTTCTGATCCTGGAGCAGCTGCCGGAGGGACGGGAGAAGCTGCGCGCCTACGCGGTGCCGACACCACTGAATGTGGGAACGATGGATTAAGAGCCTCGCCGGGACTTGAACGTCGCTTCTGCTCCAGTCTTCCTCTGCCCACGATCCACCACGGGATTATTTATCCACGCGAGTCCTCCACCATGACAGAGGAATATGTTCTGCGCTGCGTCCTGATGCTCTGCTGCGCGCTTTTATCGGCCAATGCGAGTAACTGGCTGTAAGTTCAAGTCTTATTATCATTTTACCTATTATAGGCCACTGTGAACTTCAATCACTTTCACTGCATCCACCTGTCCACTTGGTATCGGCGGACATGTGCGCTCCCCCTGCCCGCTCTCGCCGCTAGTTAATGATTAATATGCACCAAAAGGAGACTTAATAACTCACCAATACCGTTACATGCCCGAGCAAATACCTCACAAGTGAAAGTGATCGTTTACATGATCAGAAACGACTTATCTCAGATGAGGAAAAAGTGCCCGGCTCCAGTGCCATAGAGGTTTCATGTTAGACAAGAACAGCTTGCTCATTCTCTGTCTATTCTGCAGGTGACATGGAGTGACATCCATGAATACGTGGACTGTAAAATAAAACCATAAAGATGTATCATGTATTTCTCACATGGAAAACAATACAAGCGAAACCTGACACAATAGTGTCAACTTTGCTGCTCTTCAATTGTTGACATGGAAAGCGCTTAACAATTAATCTTAAACAATGTGACTGTGATCTGAACATGTACTGAAGGTGATCTAGTTTTTAAGAAATGACCAGCCAGATCAATTCCAAGCTCTCGTGGAAAGCATTTGACGGGCCTGATTTGGCCCACGGGCCCCGAGTTTCATAGCAGAGGACTCAGAGTTCAGAGTGCAAGCCAGGGAGTTTTCTCAAAAAGGTGGTGGGACGTCTCCTTAAAGTCAGGGTGAGCTGCTCTTTGGGATCAATTCTCCCAAAATCAAGAATAAAAAAACACTTGAAGTGGCTGTGATGCTCATAAGGTTATCTGCTCTGGTCCAACAGGAAGAAGGCCCTGCATTGTTAATCCAAGAATAGTCTTTAGAGAGTGTGAAATCTGGACCTCTTGTCTTAGAATGCTGCCCCTGTGACCCAAAGTCAGATCAATTGAGGCTACATGTATTACTTAAGATGTATCTTCACTCCAGATGGTTGATCTCTATGATGCAAATCCAAAACAAATGCTTTTGACAAGTTTCAAAAAGTCTGATGATGGTGAAGATAATTCAATGTCACAAACATAAACATCATTTCAGATCCATATGATGATAAAAAAAACAACATAAATAAATAAATAAAGACCCATCAGAGAACATGCGTCACTCAGCACTGAAACTTCCATCATGTTTAGTCTGCTACTGTGTTTACTGAAGAAAGCACCATGTGCTCCACCACTTCGTGTACGGGCAATTTATCAACGACTTCCTGAGAATGAACAACCGGTTTGAATAGAGTTTGAGTGGCAAGGTTGTGCGTTCACCTCTGATGGCGACACACATGCGGTGTGCCGGTTGGTCTTATCCCCGTCGCTCGTGTCTCATGTGTGCCTTCTCTTCAGCCTGCAGGAGGTGGTGAGCTGCTGCATTCCTCCGCAGGCTTCGTTTTCAGACCTCCTACATGCGGAAATTCAGGGGCATTTATTAAAGACAGCCATTGGCTTCTGTGATAACCAGGCCCTGGCTGAGGGCTTAAATTAGAATGAAGTGGCTTAAACGGCAAGTGAGTTACCGTGTTCTTGCCTCGCCTTACAGTCCCCCTGTGGGACTCGGGAGAGCTTTAGTGTGTGTTTACATCAGTGTACGCCGCTGACAGATTCATCAGAGCAGGTATGAAAGCTTCGACAAACAGTGCACATTGAACTCTGTCACTGAGTGCAGAGTAATTGTGCTGTTTGATGCTAAAGGCGTGGTGACAGCGGCGGGCAAGTCCAGGCAAGCTGCCGAGCTGCCAGTCCGCTCTGCAGTCAGGCCTCAATTCCAGTCTCTCAATCCTCAACGCACACAGGAGGTGCTCAAGATTGAGGGTCAGAGGATGGGCTGCCGCTGGGGATGTGGGTTCGGATCAATGGCCGCTCTTGAGGATTTTCTCTGGGGATAGTGACGTCAGAGTCCGCGGATTCGGATGTCTGTCCTCAATGCCACACAATATGGGAGTCACGAAAAGAGCAAGAAAACCGGAGAGCTTTCAGTCAACCAAAGAGCGGATTTCCCAAAATAGACTGACCACTGGCTGAAAATTATATCTGTTCAATTTGCCTACTTTTTTGTCTTTTGGAGTCCACACACTTTAGACTTAAACTTGAAAGGATACAGCATTTATTTATGAGCCCCTGCAAATACATCTTAACTTTCACTTATTTTGAGAGACTAGAGACACGAGACACTGCCCAGTGAGATGCATTGCTTCAAAGATTCAAAGTTGGATCCATTACACTTGTGTCATTGCACTTTGATGTCTGTCTGGTGCTACTTGTTTCAGCTGAGACCTGATTGGTTAAACGGTGTGTCCTTGTTTGGTTGGACCAAAAACCTGCACCCACTGTGGCCCACTGTGGGTCAGTTTGAGACCCCTGTTCTAGTGTCAGAGATGAAGATCGGAATAAGTGTATGTGAGGCAGCACATGACCAACTTAAGGAGGCCAGACTACCATGTTTTTTAGAGAAGAGACAGCGGACATGTTGGACAGAAAATGTTGGGGATTGAGACACCAGGAAAAGAGGGAAGGTGATGTCAACTTATGAGGTACATAGATGTTTTAAATGATGATTAAATGGTGGTTGCAGTGCATTATGGGACTTGCTTTTCGATGTTGAGCGGCCATTTCCAATTGGCACAAAAAATAGTGTGGTATTGGTCATATAATGTTATTCATTGGGCTGGATGAGGCCCTTTGTTTGACAAGGTCTTTTGCTGAGCGACTCTCTGTGAATATGAGTTCATTTATGTAAAATCGACTAGATCTGTTTGCAGCTGTGTCACGAATCTGGAGCAGATGGGAAATTGTGGACCTGCTCACACCAAGTCATCATCACCTTGAGATTACTCACTCTGAGAGCTGGAAGAGCTTCATCTCTTTACAAACTGTAAATGATAAAATCAAAAGAATTTACAGCTGCAGGGCACCGAGCGCAGCACGGCGGTGGGTCTTTGACTCCGCCACTGAGGAGTAATAAGCAAGTGCACGTCAAAATTATACACATTAACTTCACATTTACAGGAAATATCTAAGTACTCAAACAGTGACTGTTGGCTAATTTGTTATCGTGATAAAATATTATTTCATTATTCCCTAAGAGAGATGGAAGACTTCCTGAAATAATTTGAGGTTAATATGCCATCACTCATACAGTTCATTTAGACACAGTTTTTCAGTGCATTCGTAAAAACCACCAGGTTGAAAGGAAGATGCTCTTCAAAGGCTCCCGTCGGTCACATGACAGAGCTTTGTATTTGAATGTTTCATTCTAATATTTAAGGCTAGAAGCCGTGTCCAAGCATTAACTTGAGCTGCTCACGGTGAGGTGTTTTGAAGTCCTCAGGCCGTCGCTTCAGAGCTCGGCCCCTTTAACGGCAAGGACAAGTTCAGTGTTTGTTTTTCTGACACACTTTGTGGCCGAGCAGCTGGCTCCAGTCTCCATGTGCTACTGCGCTCACTATGAATTGAAGGATACATACTGAGACGTCCAGCTGAGGTGATGTTAGCGTTGCACAAAACCCCCTGCTTCAATAGAGGAGGACATTGAAGTGGTTGCTGCTTTATCAATGTCAAACTCAAGTGGTTACGTTAATCCTTGTCTGTACCTCAAGGCCCCATCGTTCTCACAATAGCTGCGAGCTGCAGCTATAATGTAGTAATAAAAATCTAGCATGAAATCAGAACTGTATTCACCCTGGTTCACTGAAGTAGACTGTAAAGCTTCAACCACCAGTTGTGAAAACAGGAGGTCACTTGAAAACAATCGAGTCTGCTCCAACTGACCTGCCCTCTGAAGATGACATCAGTTCTTTTCTCTATAGCAGTTGTTGTTCTTTTTTTAGCATTTCCCCATCAGGGTTTGTTCCAGCCTATCAGGTGATTCCTCCCTGGTCGCCTTTGTCTTCCTTCGGTCATCATTTACCACATCCTTTCTTTCTTTTTTCATCTCATATCTGTACTGCGGAGTCACATGGGGCACAAAGACTAACCAAGGTTCCTGTCCAACAACACATGTATACAGACACAAATCACTCACATATCTTGAATTTAGAAAAATAAATAAATAATAATTAAATATTCATCGTATAAAAACTTGCAAGTAGAAAAGTGGCGCTTTTTTCTGACAGCTTTGCTTCACTAGCCACAAGTCATAACCCTTTCAACCAATTCATGAGTGTAAATAAATCATGCTGATGTCATAAATGTAGGGCTGCACTGATTGATTGACTAGCATACCGATTTATCAGTGCCGATATGGGTGTTTATGACATCATCATCGACAAATATACGCTTATTTATTTATTTATTTTACTATGAAATTTATAGTCATGCATGATAAGGAATGTTATTACTCATTAAAAAATGACAGCACGATGTAAAAACGACAAAATAATTTCCCTGGAAAATCACACTGTTTGCTGTGATGCTGCAGACCCGCCTGCAGCCTGCAGCCACCTGCCGTCGTTCGGCAATACTTCCTTGTCAACGGAAATGGCAACCGAAGTGCAGTTTGCGTTGCAGCAACGAGTAGAAATGTCCTCATGGGACTCAAACTTTTCTCTGGCTTATCTCCCTTACCCTTTGTGAAGCTACAGTTCTGTGTAACAAATTGCATGTGGGGAATGTTAGCATAAGTTATCAGTGTCACAAATATATTCAGAAAAATACCCTTTGGCATAGCATTCAGGACACGACACGCTTTTCCACGGATACGTTCATTTGTTTCCCTGGAACGCCCACAAATGTCATTTCTCTGCCCTCATAAACTACCTAGGTCTTATTTGTTTAATATTTCAAACAAGTGTCTTGTTTGTTTCCCGCGGGCTGTGACTCTCCTGCGCACACTTTAACAGGCTGCATACTTTACCGCACAATTTTAAACACATCACTCACGACTCACATTCCCCGCTTTATGAACACAAATGAATGTCAAAATGAGTATTTTGGTGTCAGGCTCTCCGCATTTAGGCTCTTAAGTGATTTGTTTTGTCACCAAACGCTGGTTAAAGTCCCGTAATTGTTACCCTCCTATCAACGGAATCCATCGCTCCAATTAGCAGCGGCCTCCGTCACGTCGCTCAAAGTAAATTTAACTTGTTCGGCACTCGCTCGCCCACGTCACAAACGTCATTAACATTCTGCGGTGAGTCTTTTTCTGTGTGCGCGCAGCTCGACGTCCAACTGAATCAACACGCAGGAAAAACACTTTTCTGAGTGGAGGGGGATTTTAAGGTAACAGTCTGTGATTGACTTTGGACCGACGACAGATTACACTTCCTGCATCCTCATTTTAGGTTTGGAAGTGAGCAAAAGGAGCAAGATTCTCCTGGACATTGATGAGGTGAAAAGTGAGTCGAAAATGTATTCTCACCTCATATACAGAGGGTTCTTTATATGCACAAATATTTGTGTACAACACGGCGTTTTCACGCGTGTTGACTGTGTAAATAGTACCCACTAGTATAGATGCGTCATGTACCAACCTGCCCGCCTTGCATGAACGTTTACAAGTTTACAAGCAGGATCGTCTTCTCATCCAAACATGAAAACTTGTCCAATAATAGGAGAGACAAGGCTTCCTTTCAGCTAGGTGTATTGGAAATCGCACAATATATAAATGAATCAAACAAGAATACATCTAAGAGCAGAGTATTTGTAAATAACTTTATATTCGTTGATGCATATTTCATCCTTTATTTAACAGTTTTGACCCTTTGAAATGTAATTGTTTATTAAAGTTTCAACTAAAACAAGAGAAAGGAAGATGAACGAAAGAAGTTGGCGACACTTGAATGTCAGATAGTCAGAGCATTAAAACAAATCTTTGGTTTTTATGTAGTTTTTTTTTACTGTATACCTTTTACCTGGAATGTCCTAACAAGGAGAATCTCCTGGGTTCACAACAACATGGAGCTCATGGGAGCAGGCAAGAAGGAAGAAGCCATGCAAAGTCCTGTGTGGATAGGGATGGTGTCTTGGATGGAGGGCAGTATGATGTTTGCAATGACACAAATGAAAGGAAGCACCATGCTGCTGTTCATGAAGGGGAAAGTTGTGAACACATTTAACAAGCTCAGAGCGAGATGAATTTGATTCTGCTGTGCTGAACTAACCCGGCCAGCAACCATGTCGCTACTATTCCTGGCAGATTCAGCTCCACTGTCAAGGGAGAGGGCAAAAGTAGATGTTGATCAGTGGGGTGAACGATATTGTTAATTTATGAAGTTAATATCTTGAATTTTCGCCTCTTATTCTGACTGGATGGTGGAGTCACGTGACTCCGAATTTCGGTATATGACCTTGCCCTAATTCCACATGTCACTTATCCAGCTCATGATCAAGTTTAGATGAAGGTCCAATTCACTCCCTGCTGTGCCGCTTCACACCTTCGCCTTCAGAGTTGTGGCTCATTTTTTCAGTTCTCACTCCAGCCAGCTAGGGGCAGCACACCCAGTTGTTGATCTGTGTTGTTGATTTTGGAGCAACACAAACTTTGTCCCGCGGGCAGAATCCAACAGCCGTTTCAGCAGCTTCAAGCCATTCAATATAAATTTACGTGAACAACCATTAAGATAGTCAGCATCTGCCAACAAGAAAAACTGCTGACTCCATCACTCCCGTCCGACCAAGTCGACTCTTATGTTGATATTTTGGTCCAGTCGTATAATTATTACCATCCAGATGTTGCGGATGAGCTGCAGCAGAAACATCATGCGGCGCTAGTGATCGCCACTAGTTCAAACAACTTTTACATTAACCTTGTCTGTGTGGCCTCGTAGGTTTATAAATATTTGTTCCTTCTTTTAGAAAGAGTCAGCTGTTCGCAGCTATTGTTTCGATACACCTCCAGCATGGCCGCCGTTTCGGTTCCAGCACCTGAAATAGATAGCAGAGCGAATCAGACGCTGCTGGAGGCTGGTGCAGGGAACCTACAGTTACCTACAGATTTTAGTGCGGCATGTGTGTGAAGGTTGTGGTGTTGGCCAAGCATGTTATTTTTAGGGGGAATTGAGCTGCAGTGGAGCCAGCAACATATAAATACCAAAGAAACACAAAGATAAATTCACCGTGCTTCAATTGTGCTTCATTTTTCTTCTCATTTTTTTAAAAATGTATAGACTTTTTGGTAGATTTTATCAGAGGTGACTTCAAGAGTGTATTTATGATCAATAATTGTGGTGTATAATCTGGAAACAGCCGTTCACTTTAGATGTGTTGCTGCCCCAGTATCTACTGAAGGAAAGGTCTGGGGAATTTCCTTGTGTATGTCTGCTGCTGGGACATTGTAAAACTGTAGGTGTAATGGAAAGCTGAAGTCCATGCTAGCCAATGAGAATCCCGAGAATATCAACCCGTCTCTGCTCCTCTATACAATAGAGCAGCTGTATTTGCAAATGCAAACACGCACAGACAGTTTGCACCAGCAACAATTCTGTTGCTTCTTTGAAGAAATCCATGGTGGTCTGAGGCATACTGCGATGTCTACTGTCTGTCGTTCCTCTGTTTCCACAGGGGTGAATTCTCTGTTTTTTGTATAAATGAAGGGTGAAAACAAGGGGATACTAAAACTAGCCAGCTATGTCTAGAGGCCCACTTATGCTCGCTTTACGGACCAAATTCAATGTTTCCATCACTGATCACATGCTTCCATGTCCATTTTATACATGGGTATTGATGTTCACCAATATATCCATTAGGGGCAGCAGCCCACAGTCAAAAGTTTATGAAAACAACAAACTCCAACAACTGGGGGAGAAGTATTGATAAGGCTGTTAAATATAGTGCCACTGGAGGACGGAGAATTTGCTATGTCTTCTTCGTGTCTCATTGGAGCTGTGTAGTAACAGCACCAATGGGCCAACCATTGTTTCTGGTGGTACTGCTCCGTTTGTTCCGTATACACAAACTTTGTGGAAACGTGTGGAAATACTGGGACTCGATCACAATAGCAGTTGTTGCCAAAGCCAGAAAACGAAAGTTCATTTGACAGTGACGAATCAAGAAGACCTCAAGCTGTAACTGTTGCAGTGCATTCGGGGTTGTATGAATGGCAGTGTGTTATTACGCATTAAATTGTGATATTAAATTATGTAGTGGTCATTTTGTCTACCTGGACTTACCTAGAGAGCCAAAGTGGCGTACGCGACGACTGGAATTTATCGTTTGTTCATCTGTAAATAAGACGAAGTAAGGCTAAAATTCAGGATACTTTTTTTGTAGTGAGAAAAATTCAAGTTGAGCGTGAAGTCTCGGTTAATTTCAGGGTAACTAGCAAAGCTCTTGCATGATATCTAGTTAACTGATGAAACAACGCCCTCTATATGCCATGTATGGACGTACATCTTGAGTTTTCCCTGCAGAGATGAGAGAACTGTAAGGTGTGTATTGTCTTGGCTGCGGTTTATTCATTGACTTTGGCGCATTAATTGACAGGAGAAAACGGAGGTTAAATATTGTCTTTACATCAAGTTTAATTGTGAGTGACCTGCCGGTGAATGCACGGGTTCTTCAGCAGGAAAAGACGCTCCTCAGTCCCTGGCTGCAGCTCCACGCTATATTTACATGCCGGTGTGTACCTCTGGCGTGTGCTCAGTGCTGGAAAGGCAAACATATTTTCATATAAATACACATTAGAGATGAGAGTATGGGCTCAGGATTGTCATGCTGCTGTTTGCCATCACTTGGACTCTCGAGCTCGGGCTGTTAACTTTATGTACATCACTTTTGCCTCTTTGTAAAAGTCAGTCGTGTAGCACACGCAGTTAGAGTGAGGTGTCGGGAGGCACCTCGCTGCACTGAAGACTTGATTCAGTTTGTTTAAAAACCATCATTTCAGATTTTTTATTTTCCTCGCAAAAAACAAAATATTTCGATTATTATTATTGTATTTTTTAGTGATGAGACAAGAGGATGACTTTGCTGTCTGAATTTTTGTTCCGCTGGTGCTTATACCATGATTTATGTTTGGACTGTGTTTGAATGACATTTACCTTTGTAAACAAATTTTTTTTTACTTTATATTAAGTTACAGAAATCAGTGATGAACACTTTCATATGGACCCTTTATGTAACAGGGCTTTCACACCACAGTGACTCTGTCCTGGGTCAAAATCTGTTTTGCTCAAAAGTGTGAGATGTAAACTCAAACAAACCGAGCTAATGCAGCATACGCAGCGTGACCTACTGTTCAACAATATGTTTTTTATCTAATCGCTCTTTGGGCCAATGCCAAAATGCTTGGTGGAGAACAAGTTTTCATCGGATTCGCTCAGACATTTGTGCGCTTGATTATGTTGTTATTAATGAGTAAAACGAAGCTGTCATTTTTTTTTAACTTAAACCTTTGAAATGGAAAAGGCTGTGTGTGTAGTAACAGTCACCACAGACAGGTGAATGTAAGTGCAATATCACAGCACTATGTAAGAAAACTGTCTGTATTCTGCTTGTTTTAGAGAACAAGTCTGCATTATTATTCAGTGTACTGCAGTGTGACATCACTGTCATACTGAACCACTCCATTGTTCCACCTATAAATCAAGAACAAATATTCTCTCTGCTGCACCGACTACAGTCCCACATTAAGCCTCTCCATTCAGAAAGAGAAAATGTGTTCCCAGACGAACAGGCAAGGCATTATCATGATGACCAGTCGAGTCTTTTGTTGAGTTTTTCTTTAGTTCAGTACTAAAAAATATGTGACAGAACAAAGGTTTTTAATGTTAGTTCTTCTTTACCAGACTTCATTTCTCCTCCGCAGATAACACCCTGCGTCACCAGAGTCTCCACTGTTTTGACTTATCTCTTACTTTCGCTCACAGCCTCCCATCTGGCTGCTGGGGGGCTTGTGGTGGGAGGTGCTGAGCATTCCACCTGGACTGTTTGTGGGCTGCTGCTTGTTTGTGTTGCATTACACATCACAGCCTTCGCAACACCACTGGCTCCACTGGGCTTAGTCCCCCGGGATTTGCACACGCAACCTGGCGGAGGAAGGAGGAAAGTGGGAGGATGGAGTGTTTGTGTCTTGCTCTTGTCCTTCTACGGGTCGACTCCTTTCTCCGAGTCGAGGTGTTTTGTTAACCTCGGCTGTGAGAAGCAGCAGAATCAACCGATAAAGATGAAAATACACAGAATCATTGTCAAGGTCTTACATTTCCCAGGGACCAAAATAACTGACTTCCTTTCCTCAGTACTTTCACGGTACACTCAGATCCTCTCTGATGCCCACGAGAATGAAGGTTATTACTACCAATAAAGAAGTGATACATAAATAAAGAATGTAAATACCAACTGCCCTTCAGTCCATCCATCTTGGTCCACGAATCTTAGGCCGATGGGTGGAGGCAGCAACGTGCGTGAGGCACAAAACAAAGTGCCTGAGGTAAGTCAGTCAGTGGTTCTACTCTGAGTCTTTCCCAGATGAATCTAAGTCCTTTCAGTCACTTCCAAAAGCTTGTGGCTGCAGGTGAGCGAAGAAACAAAGAGCAATGAAGAGTGTTGCTTTTGGTTCAGCTCGTCCATTACAGACATTTCACTGATCTGTCTGTTGATCCTGCGCTGAATTGCTCTCTCACCTGTCAACCAGAGCCCCCAAAACTTAAGATCCTATATAACGGATAGGATCTAGATTCAACTCTTGACATTGACTCTGGACATTTCGCCCTTTTCCGATCACATTAAGCCATTTGTTTAAACATTCTGCTACTGAGTTGATTCCAATCTACCACAAATACTCTGAAAATAACCCGTAGAATAATTCTCTATCCTGGCATCCCATGTTGCTGGTGGAAGATTCTCTTGTTACGAATAGTGACCCTCACTGTTAAGATAGCGGTTGAAGGTCAAGACAGATTTAGGGGTGTGTGAGGTCATGCCTATTGTGGTGGAGGTGAACGGATGTGGCTGAGATGCAATGGAGTGGCGGAGAGCAAGGTTATCAGAGTGATGAGTGCTGAAAACGGACTTTGACTGGACGGTCTTGGATGAAGGGGAAAAGCATCAAAGAGAGAGAAAGACTATCTGGACTGTTGAGAGGAGGAGCTGATATACCAGTTATACTCTATCAAAAGCTGAACTGAATCAAGTGAAAGATTGAAGGAAGTCAAAGCAGACAGAAGCTGTTCCTCCTTTAAAGTCCAACGTGTCATGTTAAATAGTTGGAGTGGCTCTTCAGAACCTCTGTCAATCATCTGGCAGCAGATCCTCCGCAGCCTGGGCCGGTGCCACGGCTTGATTGAGACGGCACACAGGGCTTTGGGGAGGTATGTGTGGTCTTGGGAACTCATAACCTGAGACTCATAAAAGCGGCTGGAGAAACCCTCTGGAAAAACACATCCAATCTTTCAGAGCCACTGTCCAAAAACTTCATTTTGTTAGAATTAGGATTCATTGAAGATCCGCTTGATATTCAAATGCCCCAGTCTCAGTGGTGCGGACTGCACACGTTGAGAACTTCTTTATATTGCAACCATCAAGTAGGCTCACAGCAGTGTTATGAAAATACAGCAACAGAACATCACCAACTTGGGTTTGATTTACAATTGAATCCTGTAAAGTATTTTGTTTGAATACACCTGATATATCAACCTTGAGTAACCCGGTGTCAAGTAGCTCCATTGCAAATGACCCTGTCGCCTCCACGAAAGGTCCCATGTTGTCCCTCTGTTTAGCAGCACCAATAGCTGTTATATTTTGAAGCAACTGTGAGCCTGTCCAGAGCATTATTTATGTGTTATACCCATTTTCTGCTCCTGTCCGTTTCAAAGATTAACGTCACTGATCACATGCTTCTGTGTGTTCTTTGCATTGGTATTGCTGTTCACCAATATATCCACCAGGGGGAGCAGCCACCGGTCAAATGTTTATGACAGCAACAAACTCCGAAACCAACATGGCGACTGAGGAAGAAGTGTTGATCATGCACCTCTTGCACAAAAGAGGAAACGAAGGCAACATTGTTGGAGGTGGTATGGTAGTAACACCAACACTGCCCCCATGGTTTCCAGTGGTACTGCTACATTTGGTCTGTATCTGTAAGCTTTGTGGAAACGTGCAGAAATACAGATGAAGTGAACGCAGAGCGCAGAAGGTTCAATCCATATCAGGATCAGGATGTAACGTTGAGCATAAATGGTCTTTATTGTGCTTCCATTGGTGTCAGGAAGAGGAAACATGACTCAGTTGAAACAGACGCCTCAGCATGGGATGCTACGCTCCACTTGACGATAGTCGATGTGTGGCGCCTTACGAGTGAGGATGAGTCCAACAAACACCAATGGAAACTGATGCTACTGTGAGAACATTGGTCATAAAAAGCTATAGATGGGAGCCTCAGAATTTTGACTTGCTGCCTATAAGTGGCCTATTGATCGCAAGCCCTTCAAAAGAAAGGGCCAAGGATTGTTGGTTCATTTTCTTGGGGTGAAACTTTTTTATTTGCATTAGGTAGTTGCAAATTAAAACCTATGGGAGGTCACAGACAAGAGCTTCTGGAGGGAGAACAATGTTCTTCCCCACGCACGTCTTTCTGGGTGCGAGTGTGCGTGAAGGATATCTCAGTGACCTGTCTGGCCTGGAGGTGCTGTGCTAGATAAAACCACTTTCCCCTCCTCACTGTGTCCTCACAGTATCCAAAACATTCCCCCCACGTCATGGGAAGAAAACAGGTCTGGAAGCAGAAATGATTGAAATTGAAGGATTCCAGCTGGAAACTGTAAACAAGCGGCTCCACAATGAATGCAACCTTGAATCTCAGCAGATGCTTCCCTGCTGTCTCTCCTCTCTGCCTATATGTCAAGAGCGCGAATGTGCCTGATGACTGACTGTCTTGTTTCCTTCTCTGCAGGTATTTGGCTAAGCTGTCATCAGTGGGGAGCATCAGGGATGAAGAAACCTGCGAGAGGTTACGAGGCCTGATCCAGAGACAGGTACATGGAACCAAATCACATTTGGCCAATTCTGGCAAGTGATGGCGGAAGTTGCGATTTAACTTTCTTGGGGAAACTGGAAGTTAGAGTAGAACTTTGGTTGTCTGGTTTTCAAACCCAGAGTGGTGTATATGTGGCCTACAACCTGTCAGGAGTCCCAAACCTA
Organism: Synchiropus splendidus; assembly: GCF_027744825.2. Taxonomy (NCBI): domain Eukaryota; kingdom Metazoa; phylum Chordata; class Actinopteri; order Syngnathiformes; family Callionymidae; genus Synchiropus; species Synchiropus splendidus. The sequence continues at coordinate 6,584,787 of NC_071339.1, forward strand.
TCGCTGGTAGAAGCTGGGAAGGTACTAACTTTCTGAAGAAATGAAATAACACATCTGGTGGGACCACACCACCCTGTCAGAGGTGGGGTGTTTCTGGTCTGCACCTCTCCAAATGTTGCAAGAAAGGAAGTGTGGTGAACCAAGGGAGGAAAAGCTTTAATAGTACAACTCTACAGATCTTCTTCACCAGGGCATCAGTGAAAGGTTCTCTCAAGAAACTCAAGAAAGTTTCTTGCCAGTGGACAAAAAAAAACCTGAACTTGTTTTGGAGATACTAAACCCTAAACTTTACTTGCTGGTGGAGGCACTGTGGCCCATGCCTGTTAAAGCAGACCACTCTCTGAAGCATTGCCTTTTAGCTAAGCTCCTGATGTTATCCTGGTTTCAGGTTGAATTAAGGACCAACAGTTAGTCAGTTTGTTCAAATGACTAAGCAAACAATCCACTATAAACCTGGAGAAATGCTTCTGGCATTCTTTTTAAAGGATGTCACCCCACTTTTACTAGATATGGTTCTCCGTGATCCTCTTGAATGGAGAGCCATACAATCTTAAAACCATAGCTACCTCTCCATAATACACCAACTCACCACAGGTTGGACGTTCTTGAGCTACTAAATCTCCAACTCGACACATTCTCACTCTGCATTTTCAAACCTTTGTGATCCAATAACGAATAATGAGGTCAATATTTCATCTATAGGCATGGCACTGTGAATTCTTGTTCAGTGGTATCCCGTTTGTAACCCATTGGTGTGTTCTGATGGTCTCCCTCCTGTTCAGGTTCAGATCTGTAAACGCAGCGTGGAGGTGATGGATGCAGTGCGTCGAGGAGCTCAGCTGGCAATAGATGAGTGTCAGTTCCAGTTTCGCAACCGAAGGTGGAATTGCTCCACTCTGGAGAGCATGCCGGTGTTTGGCAAAGTGGTGACGCAGGGTGAGTGGTACATGCTGCAGTGACTCCCGTCTGTGATATAGGGAAGTGCAGCTTCATATTGAGATTGTGATTCAGAATAGATGTGCGATTAGTAGCATCTCCACTCTATTCAGTTTGAAAAGACACTGATACCTGTGTGTGTGTGTGTGTGTGTGTGCTAGGCACCAGGGAGGCAGCTTTTGTGTATGCCATCTCAGCAGCCAGTGTGGCGTTTGCGGTCACCAGGGCTTGCAGCAGTGGAGAGCTGGAAAAATGTGGCTGCGACCACAATGTTCATGGAGTCAGTCCAGAGGGTAAGTGTAACACACACACTTGCTGTCTCTCCCACACACACACATAAATGCAAAGGACCTGACCAAGCAGCAGCACATTTTATTTTCTCCTTAATGCAAAAATGTATAAAGCCCAGATTTAACCGTATTATCTCAGTTGATTTACTGGTCATTCGGTTAGAACCGAATCAAATAATGTTGGAGTGTTTGTGTCAGAGTTTAAACATGATTATTTGACCACACTGAGCTATTCTGTGACCACCACACGTGGTATCCACACTCACACTAACAAATCACGTCAACAGCAACATTCTCAGTGATTTGTGGTCGTGCTTCTTTCAAACTGCGGTCGCTGGTGAGCTGAGCAGCTAAACAATCATCTGAAACTAAATGCGATGTGAAAGCAGCACTTTCTGCATTAGAGCTTAAATATTTTTTAATGTGTAATCGCAGGGTTCCAGTGGTCGGGCTGCAGCGACAACATCGCGTACGGCGTTGCTTTTTCTCAGTCCTTCGTGGACGTGAGAGAGCGGAGCAAAGGGCAGTCGTCCAGCCGGGCACTCATGAACCTGCACAACAACGAGGCGGGAAGAAAGGTCTGTGGGAAGGTTTCTCCTGTACGATGCGGATTTCAGATATGTGCGCTGCGGAGCAGCTCTTTCCCCTCTCAAAGGTTGGGGATCAGGGAGTGTGGGCTACTCTTTATCTTTGGAAATGAATGACAAAACAAATTACTGCCTCAATTAAGGGAAAGAAATTTGAATTACTGAAGGAGAGAACCAAAAAATATTATCCTTTGTAGAGAAGTCAGGAGTGTGTTTAACTAGGGGAGGTGCAGTCAAGGACCCATGGACTATGTTCAGTCTACAGTCTGATGTTACCAAAATCCAACTTTTTTTTGCCCCATGCAACCTGTATCCGATCTTTTAATGACAATCTCAATGACCCAGATCCGATGTTTTAAATGCGACCCAGGCCACTTGGTTTTGTGGTCCTAAATCCAATACATAGCTGCTCTTTTGACATGTGACTTCACCCTCAATGACCAGGTCATTCCGGCCATTCATCTGACCTACGTCTCATCAAGCGCTCACAAACATGCGTTAAAGTTCTTCTTGTCGGAAGGAAATTACGAACAAACTCAAGTGTCAGTGAAGCAGTTCATGCCAGAATCCCACCACTCTTCACTTCCAGTCCACACCCACACGTTTCTCTGTGTGGATGTTGCCGTGGCCAAAGACCTGGCTCGTTTCCATTTTAGCCACCTCCTTAAAAACAAGGATGTTTTGCATGTGCTGGCTCCAGTAGCGACCTCGGGTCTTTGTTGGTGTCTGTACTATATTTATCTAGTTTTCAGCTGAGAGGATCTCAGTGACACAAGGGCTGCCAACTCTCACGCAAATAGCGTGAGACATAATTTTTGGTTAAAAGAACTCACAGTAGCATCACTGGACCATTGGAGTGTTATCTATGTTGCCAGTGCACATGATCTCACAAGAGGGCGGCCACACGTTAACTTTTAGGGTGGACAGTCGCTTATTACCATATATATATATCAACATATATGTCATGATATCATTGTTAAAGACTTTGTTTACCATCTAGTGGCTACAATTCCGACATTGTCAGAGCTTTTGATGGAACATTAGGATGTTCCGTCAAAAGGTCAACATGCCAATTGAGTATTTGCATAATGTGAGCTCCAGTGAGTTGAAAGTGTTGAGCATTGAATGGTAACAGAAAAGCATGTACCAGTATAGCCTGTTGGACTTTCTTCATGCATCTAATATATTACAATCAATCATCGATCGTCTTTGAATGAAGATCATATCTCAGAATCACTCCGTCATGTGTAAAAGATGTTGTTTTGGATAAGTCCCATGCATTGAAATTATTTATGCTTCCATAAATCCTGACCAGTGTCCTCATTTTTTGTGCTGTGGAAATGCCCATTGTACTTATATTCCAAGCACAAAAGAAAAAATCTGAGCAAGCACGGCGTACTTTGATGCTCAAGTTATTCCATTAAACCCATTCAATGCAGTTTTTCATCTCACTCTATTTCTTCTGTTGATCTTAAGTTGTCTGTCTGTTGCAGGCAATCCTTTCTCACATGCGTGTGGAGTGTAAATGCCACGGCGTGTCTGGTTCCTGCGAGGTGAAGACCTGCTGGAAAGCAATGCCTCCATTTCGCAAGGTGGGCAACATCATCAAGGAGAAGTTTGACGGCGCTACTGAAGTAGAGCAGCGAAAAGTGGGCAGCACCAAAGTGCTGGTGCCCCGAAATTCACAGTTCAAACCTCACACGGACGAAGACCTGGTCTACCTGGAGCCCAGCCCGGACTTCTGTGACTATGACCCGCGCACACCTGGGATGCTGGGCACAGTGGGACGGCAGTGCAACAGAACGTCGAAGGCCATCGACGGCTGTGAGCTGATGTGCTGTGGCCGGGGCTTCCAGACGCAGGAAGTGGAGGTGGTGGACCGCTGCAGCTGCAAGTTCCACTGGTGCTGCTACGTCAAATGCAAACAGTGTCGCAAAATGGTGGAGATGCACACGTGCCGGTGATGAACGCTGCTGATGAACACTGCAGACGCCCCTCATTCCTGAGAGAGAGCCCTCTCCTGCTTGAGACCACCAACCTCTTCCACAGGGAGGTCAAACGTCATCCCATTTGTTTGAATGCAGTTTGTTTTTTTCTCAAGTAGAGAGCCTCTTCCACTTCCTGTCTTCTTATTTTTGTAATGTTTAACTTATTTGTTGAGACTGAGAAGATTGTCTGGGTGGATGGACAAGAGGAGATGGAAAGGCGAAACATGGACCCTTGGTTTGGGAGGGAGAAGAGGGTTGTGCTCCCTCTACGTTGCTGCTGCTGCTTATTTGACTTCTTCAGTCTGAGGAGAAAAGACAAAGCTGAGGCATCGGGACTTGCCTGTGACTGTGCTGGTGAGACGCCATACGACGCCCCAATGCTGCTTCACAAACTTCGGCGAACACTAGGCGCTACTCTCTCTGCTGGTCTCACGGAAAACTCCGACCCGGTCGGCTCACTACTGCACGTCCGTCCCGCGGCTGCCAGTCCGCTTAATGCACCGAGAGTAAACACAGCGTCATGCCCGCCGCCGACTCAACGTAAACATGCATGATGACTGAAGCACTTTCTCTCCAAGCGCACATAGAGCCCAGCCCGCCCGCAGTCATCGTCGGCAGCCGTCACACAAACACACACTCATGCCACTGTCAGGACTGTTGCACCACCTTGCTTCCTGTTATAACGTGCTACGATTATAGAGACGAACTGTAGATCTGTACAGACTTATACACTGAAGAAGACTATACTGCCTATGAATGTACGTTAAAAATGAATATATGCTGTGTCAAAAACCACAGTGTCCCTTCTTTTGTGTCGTCCTATGATCTGTTGACATAAAAAAAGAGAAAAAAAAAGGTAAAAACTTGTATTTTTGGTGTTTCGGTGAGAACGAACGTGTGCGCGACTGAGTGTGCTTGTGAGCATTTGTCTTCGCAGTCACCTTCTCTACTCTCCGTGGCAAATGGTGCTGGGAGTAGGGTGGCCCAAGAGGAGCTACTGGAGACGTGTAGGTGGTGCTACACGAAAGACGAATGAGTGAAGCGCAAAGTTGTGGAGAAGGTCAAAAAATTGTGACCATTGTTACAAGGCTGACCACAGGCACTGAAAGCTGCAGCAACATGGCTCATTGTAGCTCATGAACTTTGCATTTTATGATGAATCCTGAGGCACAGCACCAAAAAAACTTCAAAGCTCAATTGTGCAGCATTGAAAGTCCAGTAGAAAATCCCTTTTAATTTGTGAAAAAGTTTAGCTAAGAGCCTCAGCTATTTTGGCATATTATTTGCAGAATAGAAATAAACATTTTAAAAAACTGCTTCGATTTTATCACTATCTCCTTTGCATGCTGATATTCTAGTGTGGGGAACTACCAGACAAATGTTTAACATTTTCAGCCTCAGCTTCATGTCACCAATGATTCTTTCTTTCTTCACATTTTGGAGCACATTTATTTGGATCTGCTATTAGTTTTTAGTCAACTTTTAAACCACAGGGCAAATTTTGCTAGGCTACGAGTGACAATAAAGTTTTGAACTGAGGCGTCACATTAGCTATTAGCTCTGTTAGATCTGTGGTCCAGGCAGTCTTTGGCGTCGTCTGTCATGACGGTGTGTGGCCAAGTTAGAGGCGTGTCAGGTTTAAAAACTACATGAAGTTGTGCATTGGTTTCTTTGCTGAGATTGGGTGGGAAGAGGAGCGCTGGAGCCATCAACATAGATCTATAGTGTATAGAAAGAATGTGAATGAACCCATCACGTAGGAAGACCATCAACTGTTCATGATTTAATATTATCATATCACCCACCTCAAGCTCCAGACAAATGAGGTGAGACTGGATCATCTCCCGCGGCACACCGGATGAAACACACTGAGCTTCGCAACAAAATGTCGGACTACTTAGAATTGATGCTTGCGAGTGTGTGTGCAAAAGAGAGGAGAAGAAATCTGAAACCACTTGAGGGAAGTCAGTAGACAGTGATTGAAAGTGAAGTAAAGCAGATCTTGTTCCACCAACTTACACACGTATACATTTAGTGAACCCATTTCCTGAATGACAATATCAGAACAGGGCAGTTATTTGTGAGTAAATCAATGATGTACAAGTCGCGACACAGGTCGATATCAGCGTTGCTGGGAACCTGGACCATCTGAGCCGAAGCTGAGCGCCTGATTGGCTGTGGCCAGAGGAAAGTCCAGAGGCAGGAACACTGGGATCGACAGGGATTACTGCCAAATGCAGACCACATGGCTCGAGCTTTTGTCCCTATCAATATCATACACCCCTCACCCCCGACCGGTGCAATATTTTTGACTTCCCTCTGCGTGGAAAAAGAAACTGTAACCACTGGGATCTGTCCTTCATTAAGCCACCGTGATGGCCTGGATGAGGTGGGTGGTGGCGGCCACACTGGTTTTCTGTGTGAGTGCGAGCTCGGCCTGTCAGTCGTCCAGATGTAAAGTCAGGACTAAAATGCCTCTTGCGGTTTGCTGCGGTTGCGGCTCAGACAAGAGGCTGACAGTTGGGTTTCACCACAGCAAGTGCTTCAGTGTGTGTGCGCTGGAGAATTGAGATGCTACAGATATGGGTCATGGAGGCCTGTTGAACCATTTCTGGGATTGAGCTAATTGTGGTCTTAATTCGACAGTTTCATGACAACAAAAACCCCCCTGCCCTGTGAGGAAAGAACATCAAACACTATTTTCCATACACAGGAGCAACAGACTGGTTCATTGAGTTGGAACATTAAATGTGAAGGAACTGCCTGATGATTGAATGTCTACATACTTGTCAAACCAGATGTGCTGCATGTGGGAGACCTTTTAGACAGGATTAAAAAAAAAATAATAATAAGCTGTTCGATATAAGAAAGAGTTTCAGAGGACAAGTGAAAGGATCTGAATTTTAGTTAAGCTGCGGTCACAGCTGGAAACCAGCAAGACAATGACCCAAAGCCCACAAACCGGTCCAACTTAAAGGTTGCCAAATGGAGTGGTCAGTACACAAATGGACCAATCTGGACAAGGTGGAACCATTTCCAATGGAACAGCAGCCTGGTTAGCAACTCTAACTAAAATGAATTCCGGGTCGTGGCACAAAAAATGTGAATCAGAATCAGAAAACTTTATTAATCCCAAGGGAAATTATGTAAAAAAGAAAAAGGGTCCACTACTGACAAGTAATGAGTTATCTATTTGGAACATGTCTTTTTAATAGTCCCACATCTCACCTTCCTAATTCCTTCCTTATATTTCTGTTTAAGTCAAACCTCAAATTGGTCGTTTTATGACCATAAACAGTCCAATGTTGGATTGATAAAAGCATATTGTTGATAATATTCATCGGTTATTTCATTTAGGAAAGGGTAAATATTTGCTTCAAGGTTGGAAATAGTAGAGTCACTTTCCCCAATAAATGTGAAGCAAAGTCAAATTGATTCATACATGAACAGATTTTTATTTTTATTTTAAAATATTATATACGATATTCTATAATACATCATTTCTTTCCTCTCTATTAATGTGATAATGAAGAAAAGAAATTCACTCCTGACCCCAAAACCAATTGATGAAACAACGCTTTGAATTAAACATTACTTTTGCCCATAATTTGATTTTAAATCAATGTATTTTTTTAAATTGAGGCCACTTGAGTGCAAAAAAATCAGTAGAATGATGTTAGAAGGGCAGTTATTCAAAGAGTTTATCTCTAGACTTCGATACATGCTGCAGTCACCTCCATCCAAATCAGTTTCCCTCAAGTCTTGATGAAAGCAGAAACTGGTTAATACATTGAGAACACTCCATGAAATGTCTCCTAAACACTGACATATGGGCTGCAGCAAAGCTGCTGGTGTTATTGTTTTTAGGCCATGGTTGTGGTTGTCTGTGCTGCTGCGAGTGCACAACAGTTTGAGAACATTTTAAAGTGAGTACAAGGTGACATTATGAAGTCATCATAAAGCATTTTTTTACTCAATTTGAAAGGCACAATAAGCCGTCTCAGGACTCACAGAAACAGCGTGTTTGTCTCCTGTCAAACTGGCCTCCTGCACTTCTGGAGCAGGTCGCTGTGAGTGTTAAGGGTTAACAGAACAGGTTGGCTGGATCTTGATGCCACTCGCTCAGAACCCCAGCAGAAGGCCGTCTCTAACCCTGGGCCCATCCCTCCTAGGCTCCTCACAAACTCCCAGATCTCTTCAGCATATTTCTCATATTAAAAGAAAACAAGTTACACAAATGAGACAGATGGTTCTTGTTTGTGATGACAGTTGCAATCCCCCCCACCTCCCTCCTTCCATCACCCTGCGGCTCACCATGGTGTCTCTGTTGCTGCTTGTGGTTTTCTTCCCCCCAATGGCCGCAGTGGGCATCTGCACCAGCCATGTGAGTGAACCTTTATCTGAAAGCTTGCAGCAGCATGCAGTCATGCTGTGAGTTCTACACAAGGTGGACTGCAACTGTAGGCGTCAGTGGGCATCAGTTGGTTTCCTCGGGTCAAAGGGGTCAACCGATATGATTGTTGCTTGTTAAGTGAAAGTAGTGTTGGTGTCTGTGTCACTGTTTTGACTACCATGTGAAAGGTAGCTTCTTTCTCATGCTACCATCTGACAACAAGTCTGCTCAAATGACACATGGTGCAGTGCCGGATATTGCTGTGGAACTGCAACCCTAAACTAAATCAAGGGGGAGAACTATCGGCACAGCAGCTCAGTGAAGAGGCTGATGGTTCTGGAATTAAACGTTACCTAAACTGCCTTAATAAGACGTGTTGGTGATTCTTCCTTAGTCCTCAAAAAATGAGAATGAACAGATATACTCGGATATTTCAGAAGAGTAGACGCTTAGTTCAGCATAAGTGCAGAGGCCCAGACTAAATATTCTGATAACTGCTTAGCGGGAGCGGAAAACATGATGTGTTGACTTCTGAACGTTTCGCTATTCATGCCGTTGCGTAACATCCGAGCCTCGTGTTCAGTTGATGTTCAGCCCCTGGAGTTTCAAATGTTGGAGACTCATCCTCAGTCAGGTAATAATGGCTGCAGACGTTTACCACTCTGTGGGGCCCAACACTTCGTCCCCTACAGCCCTGGGAACACAGCCAGCGGTGTCGCTCAGCCCGAGTGCAGCTACTACCTCTCTATATGGTCTTGCTTTTGCTCTGTCTATATAATGTGGCTTTGCCCCATTTAATCTTGTCCCCTTGAATCCCAGTGAAGAATATTAAAGCAAACTTGGTGTTTTTCAACCAGTTGAAGTGAGAGACTGTCAGGCGCGCCCCGTGAAATGATCCAGTTGTCCAGAGAGAGAGGCGGATATTATACCACGAACAAGTGGATGATCCACCAATGTGAGATCGCATAGATTCGGTCACCATCTCTCGCTATACACTGTAGAGCTATGCTGATGCGTTGATGCTCCACTGCTCCAGTGCTCCACTTCCCTCACACTCACAGCGAAGAAGCCGGTCAAATGCGCAACCTCAAGTTGTTTCTAAACCTGATGTGCCTCTAACTTGACCAGAATGATGGAGCGATCCTTGTCAGACCCGCGTCGCCAAAGACTTTCTACACCGCAGAGCCAACGGAGCTAAAAAATCTCACATAGCTGACGTGACGTCTCACTTCAAAACTTAATCGACACTCACAAACCGTCAACGTTGCCTAAAAGTTGGCTAAAAACTAATGCAGAACCAAATAAATGCGCTCCAAAATGTGAAGAGAGAAAGAATCATTGATGTTATCAAGCAATTTGAGGCAAATATTTAAGAATGTTAAATATTTGTAAAGAAATTCCCCCAAACTAGAATAGAACCATGCACAAGAAGGGGAACATTTGGGAACGATCTGTCAACCTTGTAGATGCCAGATAAAGATGACAATATTGTTTTCTCATGTCCTGTCGTAGAAATGCTATCCAGAAGTTGATCACTTCGAAGAACATACCTAAACAGCAATTGTTCCACGAACAGCAATACAATCGCTGACTTAAGTTTGCATTTTCATTTGAGCCTTTCAATAAGCTCTTTGGCCTAGTTGGTCAGATTTTCTATTTTCTTCAGGGCTAACACTGACCAGAACCTTGCGAGTTAGTATCAATGTGAGATTGTGATAAAATAAAAATAGTTCTTAAAAATAAATATTTTTAAAGTACAGTAAGTACATTGTCTCAATTTTTTTTTTTTTTTTTTTTTTTTTTTTTTGCAGAAAATACACGTAATTGCAGCACTTACAATTTTTCATAAATTAAAAGGGATTTTCGACAAGACTTTTTATGAAATACAATTGTGCTTTGGCTGAGTTTCCTTCTGTGCTGTGCCTCGAGATTTTTTTCAGTTGAAAAACTGCACGAAACCACACAGCAGGGGGCATCAATTCACACCAGATGATAGGATAAAAGTCATAATGGAATGTGTTATCAGCTTCTCCTCAAATTATTGAAGGCTATTTTTAGTATTCACAACACAAGTTGTACTCCAGCTGTACTCCTTGCATGGCATCAACATGCATTGGCTGTGAGTCAATATTCGAGGTGCATGCATCTAATCTTGAGTTTGATTTTGAGCAAATAAAGTGGGCCTCGAAAAATAACTTGGGGAGCTGGATTTGGCCCCCGGGTTGAGAGTTTGACACATGCAGCTTGCACCGTCTCTTGCTGGAACCCCTCACCTTTGTCTGCACACGGCTGAATGACCCCAAATACTTGTACTGTTTTTATGACTTCAATTCTTCAGCCACCAACTAGAAAACCATTAAAGAAAACAAGGTGTTTTCATCACACCCAGACAGGGACGTTAAGAGGGAGCTTTTGAGGGCACTTGTGAATTCAGCGCTCCCCTCTCCATGTTGATCTCGGCAATGACAGATGAGATAAGGACGGATCAGAGAGGAGGGGAGACGTCCCGGAGTGAAAGTGACAGCACACATGGTGGATCAGACTGTTGATGAGGGCCTCATCTGCCGAGGATCAGCGTGAGCTAAACACACACGTCTTGGTGCTCGCTCACTGTTTGTGTTATAAAGCCAAACGTCTGTCATCACGGGGATTTTAACTGGACTACAAAGGACGTTCCCTTCACACCTGGACACTGCACACATGTACACCTGAAGACGTTTACGCATGTGCTACATGTAGCCAACAGCAATGTGCCGCATCAAAATAATCCTTGCAGTGACCAGTGCTGGCGTCACCTGATGGCCACCGGGCTGTCAAACGCACAACTGCCTTTAATATCACTGTGGTTATGGCAGCACAGTAGAGTAGTGTTAGAGCAGTGGGTTCAAATTCAGCTTGGGCTTGGAGCATGTCTGGGTCCTTTCTGGGAGGAATAACCCATATTTTTGTGGATTTCCGAAAGGCACTCTGGTTTCCTCCCACAGTTCATTGTCTGGAGTGTGTGCGTGTGTGTGTGTGTGTGTGTGTGTGCGTGGGCAGTGGTCCATTTCGGCAGTTTATGATGACATCTTGAGTATGTCATGATTTATCTTCAGTCCTAACAGTCAGGGCTGCAGTTCCATGTAAAATGGTAAATAAAAAGTGAGTGTCAAGGTACAGACAGGGTTTTTTGCAGTACTTCAGCCATCATCACTAAAAGTAGGGATACATTGATACCAGACTTGAGTCATCATACTTATATAACAGCCCCCCCCCCCGATATTACAAAACCGATACCAAATTACAGCAGTGCAGTTTTTGAATATCAGGTTTGTACTGCAGTGAAACTTCACAAATGTACAAGTAAAACATACTGAGGAATGTTAACAATGTATATGAAAAAATAAAAAAAGTCAGTACTGTAATTTCCGGATTATAAGATGCTACTTTTTTTCTCATAGTCTGAACCCCGCAGCTTATACAATGGTGTGGCTAATATATGGATTTTTTGTGAAATCTGATGAAATCACTGGCATTTTATTGGCCTTAAAGCGCTCACCTTGAAGCGTTTTTAAGCCGTGCGCACCACTGACCTTTCTACGGTGAAGACAGCACCACTGCACTATGGATGAACAAGGTCTATTTTCCTTCTTAAATTTAGCAGGAGCAGTCAATATTCCTGTGCGCTCTATAGTCCAGAATTTACGGTATGTGTAATGGCGTAATCCTTAGGTATCAGTGAGTACTCGTGTACACTGATACCGGTGCATCCCTAAGAGAAACCTTCCAATACCAAGTCATAGAAATGGTTGACTGTGCACAAACCGTATAGAACACACGGCTAGTATCTCTCCACTGTAAACTCAGTGACTTCCTCTTGTGAGGTAAAACTTCTGTGGCATGAATTACAATAAACCCGGAGCTGAGATAAAGTCGCAGTCTCTGTTAAAACTGAATCCAAGACCTGTGCCAATCTTATCATCAGAACCACACTGCAGCGGCACATCTTGGATCAGGAGTCACTTGTGGAGGCCAGAGACGAAGACTGTCTGAGCCACTGAGATCGTGCTGTTCTTTATTAGTCCCCACATAAACACACGTGTGCCGTCAGGATAGCACCGAAGAGAGCAGCGTCACTGGTGATTGGATCATCCCACGGGACTAAACATTTAGAGTATTAGTGAAATATGATGGAGACCAGTGGAGGCCAGGTGGCGTCCCTCTGTGTGTGCTACCCTCCGTTCAGCCTCCGTGATAATTAATGGTTGTCTGTGTCTCTTCAGTGCGAGAAGGCGCTGACAGATGAAACTCCAGAAACGCAGGGAATGTGTGAAGGGGCTGGACGTGGGCTGTGGTTGATGCAGGTCATCGAACCTGTGATATCACCCACATTTTGGCACATCTGGAGGCCCGAGTGAACGTGATCTCTTTAGACCCATAATGCTGGAATACTGGGTTCTGCTTGGTTTTGTGTGAGATTGCGCACGCACATGCACCGCAGCAGCACGATTACAATAAAAATAAGACTCGTGTTAGAAACATGCGCTCATTCTCTTCAGTGTGTCAAGTTCGCTGTTAGAGCCACGTTTTTAAGCTCGCTTAAATCATACCATCAATCGACATCAAAGAAAAAAACTGACTTGTAGAGAGGAGACAGATTCGTTGTTGGATGAGATTAGTTACCACGTAACGCTATGCATAAAATCAAAATTTCATTATTGAAGACCTGAACGCGCGCGCCAATGAAAGATGAGAGGTCGCCCCCTGCTGGTTGAACCCCAACGCTACTCGAGTTTCTCCGCCTCAGGATTTGTTACGTAGCTGGACACATAGTTTAATGACCAATTTTTGAGGTGGCATTCGCATAGCTGTTTACTTCCTCACTGACACGAGATCACCGCGCACTTATATATATATAAAATATATAAATATATCTTGATCATCTCGAAGAATATAGTCAGAATGTCCTACTTTTGGACATCAAAACACGATTATGTGTTGTATATCTAGATACATTCTCATCTAGAATGTGAATGTATATCTAGCACAAGGAAAACATCCTCAGGAAATTATTACTAAAAATACTATAATGAAATGAAACTTCAACAACTGACGTACACAAAGGGAGCACGGAATAAAAATGACCCAGATGTCACCAAGTTCCACAGGCTGGACTCAAACCTGTCCAAAAAACGACGAGCAGACGTAGTAAAGGCAATTAAGGTATAAGTTTAATATTTTTAAGAATGCATATACAAAGAACAAAGACTTTTAGACAAAGCATTTGGTTTCGCACCAAACAACGACAGGTTATAATTATACTGACGTGGGCTGGATGTCGACCCGACTCTAAGCCACCAGAAAAGAAGAGAACCAACCGATCACAACTCAAACAGACAGTCTGCCCTCAGGGTTTTTTTTATGATTCAATTCTACCAATCGCACAGATTTCAATGGTACAAACTGGTCGGTGAGAGTTCAGATGAGTTCTGAGCCCCAAATGTAAAAAGGAGTGAAAGAACCTTGAATATACTTTTCACAAATGAAAAAAAAAAAGATTTGGTAAAAACACCTTGAGCCTACATAAACATTGTCATCTTCTTTAAAATTACATCTGCTAATCTATCACTGAGGATAGAGGCCAGGCGGGGGCGCTGTAGCCGTACTTGGAGTGAAAGCAGAAGAGATGAGCGGGCATCTGCTTCCTCCATTCCCAGCGCTATCAAACATCTCGGCCCCCATTGGTCCCCTACAACGCATCAAGAACACGCCTCTTGTTCTGCTAACACTGTTCACAGTCCCTGCCACCTACAAGGCAACCAAGAACCGAAAACTACAGGGGCCTTTAGGTCTTTATGCGAGTCTGCTCGAACAGTTGAGAGATGGCCAGGATGTGTGGAGCTGGGGACAAACTTTTTGCATCCCTTTAGCACCACACTGTTATTTAGTGGTTTAAGCGTGTGTCTATGTAGAATAAATATCTCGGGGGGAAAGGAGGGGGTGTTGGCAAACAAAAAAATGCACCACTCAGGTCGCATTTCTGACGCTGGGAAGGAGGCGGAGGGGAGAGCGGAGGCAGCAGAGGCGGACATTGATTCATGAAACTGCACTAGTTGCTGTTGACAAATTAAAAACTGTGGATTCCAGCACAACAATTTATAAAATGTATCTGTTACATTCTTGGACCGGATTTGCAATTGTTCATAAGCTTATTGAAGTCATTCTAAATTCCAGGTGACGCTTCCTGTTATTGCTGAGAATGATGGGAAGCTTGGCGGCTGCTGTCTTTCTGCTCAACTGGCATCAGCAGAGCAAAGGGGTGGGGGTTGAAAGGAGGGCAAGGATGGTGTGTGTGTGTGTGTATGTGTATGTGTTTGTGTGTGTCGTGCAAAGTAGGGGCATCTCATAGCAAAACACATTTGGGCTTCTTCTTGGGCTCAGGGGGCTCCAATGCAGCAAGTATCGCCTCATCAAACACATTCTTGAGGCCTTTCTGTGAACACAAACACACAAACAGATGGATGAAGGGGTGTTGCACACATGCAGAAGTCAAAACATAAATGATAAGGTAAAAAAAAGGGCACAAATCCCAGCAGCAGTCAACAAATGATGTTAAATATGAGTGTAGGCAGTGACCGGACGCCAGCACCAATTATTTTTAAGAAAGAAAACTCTTCATTCCTGCAGTCAAGCTATAACAATATATGAAATGAAATACTGCTTCCATATCAAAGTCACAAGTTTGCTCAAACTTTTTGTTCATTCCGCTACTGTTCTTTTATAAGAGTATGCTTGTTTCTTTGGACTCTGAATAACCAATAAAACTATTTCCGTTTGGAGAAAGTAACCAGCTGCCTTCTTGTATCCTGTTTCCCAAAAAATGATATGAAGTCACCGTGCAGTTTGGCCTCCGTTAAGCTATTGCATTTCTTTTCGGTAACATTGAACAACTGAGATCATGATAAAGGGATCCAAATTAATTCTCTTGATAAATTTGATAAAACACATCATTCATTCATTATTACTACTGTTATGACCAAAAACAAATATGCGGCAGTGCTGCGAAGAAACTGAAGTAGCGCAGTCGTACACTTCAGAGAGTCGATAAACACAACATGCAAGTCAGAACGCTTCTTAGAAAGAGCACTAAATGAAGGGGAGGAAAACAAATGGCCATGCCTGCAAACATGTTTACGTCCACACACACAGTCCCACACTGCCAATGGCACCGTGAGTGGGATCATGTGACCGATCTGACCAATCAACTGGCATGATTTGGCTGAAAGGAAAGAGCCAGGGGAAGATGAATGTGTCTTTAATCATTTCACACAGAGATTTCTTAACAATTCTAAAGAGTTTAATCTGGACATTGGTGACAATACCACATGCCCCAATGTAAACACAACCATTGTGTCAAATATTAAGAACATCACATTTAAAGACCCATTAACCGAGAATCAGTTGAGTCTAGATCAATGTGGTGCACAGAACTCCTTGCGCTTAAGCATACAAATTCTCTATGAAGTTTAAAAGTGGAACTGCAACATTTCCTCTCATAAACCAGTACAGGATGAAGGTGGAGGAAGATGGAGCAAGCACGACATCCTGCATCCTCTGGAAGCTACTCAGCAGACAGAAGGGATGGATCTGCCCAGGAATGTTGAAGTAATTTTGTAAAAATGAAGGAGAGGGAAGCCTGATCAGTCTTGGTATAG
Organism: Synchiropus splendidus; assembly: GCF_027744825.2. Lineage (NCBI taxonomy): Eukaryota > Metazoa > Chordata > Actinopteri > Syngnathiformes > Callionymidae > Synchiropus > Synchiropus splendidus. The sequence goes on from NC_071339.1 coordinate 6,600,675, forward strand.
ATCCCTTAGTAAAACTGCAGACATGGAGTTGAGGACTTGGGAAGGAGGATGAGTGTTGGCAAAACAAAGTTTAAAATAAACAGCATTTCCTCTGTCGCTGCGTCTCGGGCGGCTCGAGGGCAGCGAGGATTGCTTCGTCAAAAACATTCTTCAGCCCTCGCTGCGATGAGAACGAGAGGGAAGAGAAAAGGATTCGGATTAGATTGAACAGAGAAAAAAAAGGTGGACATATGAGAAGGAGGAACAGAGGAGAACTTTTGGGGAAGTGTGAAGACATGCCAAGTTAAAGGGACGGGCGACGGTGCGGAAGTGCAGAGGCAGGATGTGACATCAGCAGCTGCGCAACAGCTTAGAGAGCAATAGAGAGGAGGAAGGAAGGAGCAAAGTGGGGAGGCGGAGGTTCAGCCCTGTCTTCATGAATGGCATTGTTCTGCGTCTGACTGACTTCCCGTGCATCCAACAAATACCAATCACAGCCCAGCCAATCACACACCTCACCAGCTATCAACTCAACTGGCTGAATTATGCCATGTGTATGACGTATACCAAGAAAAACAATCATCGGCAGCATAACAACTCACCTTAGTTGCCCTTAAATAATGCAAGAGGTGACTCGTGGCTACCATTTGTCACTTTCATAACCTCAGACGAAAGAGGAACACACTCGGCAGGCTTTCTACACATGTAACAAAAGGTGCATCACAGTGAAGCAACATCCTGAGTGTTGACACACTAGCATGCAAGCGCACCCACTGACCATGCATCGCAGGGAGACACCGACATGCTCCTGCTTCCCCCCCCACTTTCTCTTTTGCGTACTCAGGTTTGTGCTTCTATGTAGATGTTACCTGCGTCAGAGCAGAGCACTCCACGTATTTCACAGCCTTGAGGTCTCTTGCCAGCTTCTCAGCCATCTCTGGTGTGATCGGTTTCTGCTTGTTCTTGGCCAGTTTCTCTATAGTGGATGGGTCGTCCCGCAGGTCAATCTGCGTTCCGACTAGCAGGAAGGGGGTCTTTGGACAGTGATGGGTGATCTCTGGAACCCACTGAATGTTTCAAAGAGAAAAGAAAACTGAAAACCATTTTGAACTCTGCTTGACAATGGAATAGCAATTAATTTCAGGAATGAATTCGATGGATGGTTGTGTGGATGGATGGATAGTCCTTTATTTGTCCCACAGTGGGAAATTCAATTCTACAAGACATGCATAAGTACAAAGAAAAAAAATAAAAATCACATACCTTTTCTTTGACATTTTCAAACGAGGATGGGGACACGACAGAAAAGCAGACGAGGAAGACATCTGTCTGAGGGTAACTCAAAGGTCGTAACCTGTCGTAGTCTTCCTGACCTGGTGAAATCACACAAACAATTGACACGAGTTAGCAGCCTGAGCCAGGTGACTTGGCATGCAGGAATACCTATTCAGGTACTTGGGATCCAAACATTGAGATTATCAATGGACTGAGTGCCACATACCTGCAGTATCAAACAAGCCGAGTGTGTAAGGCTCGCCTCCAATCATTACAGTTACGGCATAATTATCAAACACCTGAAACACACACAAAAACTCGATTAATTAGTACAATTGTCACTCGTTTAGTGAGAGATTTAAAAAATGTGAGTGCACTTACTGTAGGTACGTATTCAGAGGGAAACTTGTTTGTGGTGTATGAGATCAGCAGGCAGGTTTTACCCACTGCACCATCCCCAACTACAACACACTTGATGGTCTGCATCGTTCTGCTGCACAGTCTCCCCTATTCATTCAATACCTGACAGAGATAAACATCAGTTTTTAACAAACAGTGCATGTCACCAACAAATTGACCCTATGACATTGAATTCCACAATGAAAACAGAAAGCATGTCGAAGATAAGTGATCCATTTCAGTCATGTCTGAACTCATAATTTTAGACAGCCACATTGTGAAATATCACAGGAACGTTGCCATTAAACCTGATCTTTAGAAGCTTAATAAAAACGGGACCATATGTTGTGAAGAAACCACATGCACATTTGACAGTTAAGTGTGTTTACAGCTCAAAATATAAAGGTCTTATCAACACACTTCTACCTACTATTGAGCCAATAGCTTTGTACTAAACCTCTTAGGTGGAGAGAGCATAAGGACAAGTCAGAACTGTCAGCAATGAATCAGAACCAAATCATTGCTGTCAGTTGGCAAGTACCAAGTCCACCTTCCTAAGCTGCCGTACTTATTAGTCATGAATTCTCTTCCTGTGCTGTTCATATGAAAGAGGAAAAAAAACAAGTACGTGTGTGAAGTTTTGCGTGTTAAAGCAGACTCATATATGCTGCATATTCCCAAACTGTGCTACGTCTTTACTGTGCCACTGCAGAGCTCTGCATCAATGTGGGGGTGGGGCTGGAGCAGATGCCACAGCTATACAAGTCGGTAGTAAGTGAATTGAGGAAGCAGAATGGGTTGCAAGGATGTCCTCTAATCGTGCCATTAGTGACCTCAATCGCACCTGTCATGACTGTACGATTATAATAAACCCACTAGCCCAAATTGTGCCACTTAAATCAATGAGCTCCAAACCTGGTTAAAACTCTACTTTTATTTCCCAGGATAACACAGAGCTTGGGCCAGAAACTATGAGAATATGCTAGATTTCCATCTTTATGTGGCTAAAAAACACACTATACACTTGCAAAGATAAACGTCCACCAGGTTCCCATGGGCACCAGGAAGCCCACAGAGACCAAGGGAGTAGCACACGGACCATTAAAAAAATAATAAAATAAAATAATAACAATAATAATAATAACAATAGTCACAAATTAACCATCAACCATTGGTAATTATTGTGAAAAGTCTAAGTATTTGAGTGGAATATCGTTCACAATTCATTGTTTATCATGATTTCAGAAGTGTGTACTGAACCAATGGTGCCCTTCAGGTCACACACAGCGCCCTTGTAGTAGCTTGTGGTTGCAGGTATAAATGCACCTAAAACACCAGTAATTCTGCACTTTTAAAACAGAAGAGTGACAAATTGAGAGATTGTATTGAGTCACAGCGTGTTAAAAGTTTACTTAGGGGAGACAGGACTCATCACAGTGGTTAAGTGCCTGGCGAATAAAATATTGGCACTCATTTACGAGAAGCATTTTTGTCAATCAACCAATCAGTTAACTAGTTGTATTAATGGTAGATTAAGATACTAGGTGAGGACTGTAAATAATACTCCATGAGATGGAGAAAAAAAAACTTCTGCCTAAGTATCTATGTCAAATAGTCTTCTCATGGAATGGGATAGAAGAAATTATCTATGATGTCATTTCTGAGAGTTATTGTTCATGTTTTTTTTTTATTACATTTCACACATAAAAACAAATGCAAAACGTCAAACAAACCAATAATAACGACAAAAGCAAACTCATTTAGCTCTATGTGTGAGAGAATTCACTTTGTTGCAATGTGGTCTGGGACGGTTTCTCAACATTCCAAGAGAAAAACCATACAAAGCTGTGCCTGAAGCCTCAGACAACCCAACTTCAGAAAGAGGAAAGTGCTATTGTCTGACGGAATCATTTGAATTCTTTGGTTACTGACATACCTTCTGTGTGGTCAGTTTGAAAATGCTTTTACCTAATTAAACTATCATCAGGAGAATTGAATTGCAATCATTCAACAATTTGCGCAACACAAGAAACACACCAAAGGGCGTGACATGATCTTAGAACAAACGTCACACTCGGTGGGTTATTCCAGAGTTGTACAAAACCAATAGTTAGTGGTGCTAAGATTGATGATTAAGATTGTGGTTATTTAAGCCACATTTCATGGAATGCTCACAATGTTTACCAACATGTCCGGTCAAACAGCCTTGATATATTCCAGCAAACTCGAATGAGATCATAAAAATTACTTGGGACTAACAGAGCGTTTAATGGCAGCCATGATAAACCCTTTGCTTCTCATTAACCATCTTATTGTTTACACTATGCAAAATGTCATGTGATTATTCCTGTGAGTTTTAATATTGACTTAAACCACATGCCGGCAATACAATCATGTGGTTTTAAACAAGTCACCATTCTATCACAAGACAAAGTACAGAAACGTAAATAATGTCAACTTCATATAGGAATAACGTAATCTGGTTTCGACTCCCACAGTTCTGTAGACTTGAGTAATGGCTCGAGAAGAACAAGCCGTAACAAATCCTGCCGATTTGATGCGCTTCTTTACGCAACCTCAGTTCCGTCAACATGTTTTAGCAGCTTTTTCTAGTCTCTTTACATGAACTACAGCTGGCACTAACAGCCACTGTTAGCTTGTTGCTATATTTCATCTCATCGGCCTTAATCAGACCAAATTTCCTACCGGTCAGTCAGCGCTTTCAATCACGTGTATCACTCCATCCTGATATACGGCATGGAATCAATTGGTGATATGGTCGTCTGCACAGTCTTTCACACCAAAACGTGAAAATAGAGAGCCGCAATATGCACGAAGGCGTTCTACTCGTACCTCGGTTGGTTGGCTAACTACAACTAGATAGCTAGCTAGCTAGCTAGAACCTACCGCGGTAGGTAGCAGACTATTACACAGCCTAGTTTAGTTTACATTACACGGCGAACGAAGATAAAGTGAAATGCTAGAGAGATAATAGGATATTATTAAAGTGGCATCAATGATGTTTTATTCAGTTGCAGGTTTCACGAGTTAGTCGCCGACGTTTTCTCGGGTCTCTGACCCAGTTCGGCTTAGCCTTACTGGGGCATTGGAGCGAAATACTCAGAAACCACAAAATACTGTACGGGCTAGTGCGAATAATATCGGTGCTCAACCAGCCATTTTACATAAAAATGATTATTACCAATGTATCTGTTCTTACCGTATCCACTATTTGTGTCTTTACGTCGGGCGTTGGCAGCTCCGCGCTAGGGGCTTCCCAGGCAGCTCAACAGGGACAGTCAAAAATTACGTTGGAGGGAAGTACGTCATCACGCAACTCATGCCGAACTCAAACCTGGTCCCCGAACAAGCACGTGACGTTATGACAAAGCCAAATATCCACCAGGTGTGAAGCTATGTAGTGAAACATTTTCCAAGTTAAATGGAATGCATCACTTTAAGCAAGTCAGTCGTTGGAGAACTATGAAGCGACTCCCCTTTCAAACAATGTTCCCATGTCATTGTTTTATGCTTTACAACAAAGCTACTCCAAACATAATCCAGTCTACATTTACCGTTTACATAAATTATATAAAGACCAGGCTCATAATTTTGAAGTTGACCTAAATAAAAGAGCTGCTTCACCATTGTCTGCCACAAGATGTCAGTACATCCCCATGACCTAAATCAGCAGCGTTTCTTGTTTTAATAAAATAGAATCGGGGTTAGAAAGGAAAAATTTATTTCGAAAAACAAAGGTTATTTGAGGACACTCCATTTTCAAGTTGAACACAAATGCATTAAAAGTTTTGCAGAACAAAAAGACATGTTCTGTTGTGTAAAAAAAAAAAATCTTCATCCCATCCACTAGTTGGACACACTCTGCAGCAAGGTGATGTTGTCTCCCTTCAACATGATCCTCCCTAGGTGACAAGAGAGAGAGAATGGGACAACAATGGCGCATCAAACAAGAGTGATGTACAATTGGACACAATGAGAGCTTAGTGTCAGGTAACTTTAGAGCATGAGAGGCACCAGTACGGAATAGCGATAGGCAAAATAGGAAAAAGAAATTGCTGTTGCCATTCTGAAAATTATGATAAAACTCAAAATAAATAGTTTGATTCCACTACAAGTCACATGTCGGTCTTGAAAGCCCAACTGTTATCTATCTACTACCCGGACAGTTCTGTTCTCTGCATAACTGTACTTTGTCTCTAACATTATTTGTTTCTGTTTAAATATAATGGTTAAAAATATGCATGACGGGCATTACCTGCCTGCCTTGGGGTTATATTGTGTTCATGACCTGATGGCATGCTTTGCCAGCTCTAAATTGTGCTGTCTGACTGTTCTCCCCAATATATCCCATGTCTCTTGACAGTTATCTATTACTTCGGACCCTTCTGGGCACACTTCCTGGATTAGAAATCATTTGAATACATGATTATTAATGTATATTACAGTATATTCTCACAAATAGGATATAAACTGGGAATTTGTCCTTTATCTTGTGTGAATAAAATAGTAATAACAATTTCCTCCTCCACATTTTTCACCAAAAACATTGACCAAGTGAGAATTTGTCGATGGTTCCTAGTGTTAGCCCTGCCCCTGGACAATGAACCCTATTTGGAGACAGCAGAGGACAACACCACCAACACCAGAGCGGATGTCCTTTGAATATACGTCTTTTGCCAAGACGGCAGCATCACCTGTTGGTTTTTCACAGTTCAGCATTCAGTATATAATTTAAGATAATTTCAATAATTTACCTGCATTCTATTTTCCCCCAAAAAGTGAAAAACTTTAAATCATTTTAATTCGGACACGTTTGTATATACCTCTTCAAGGTGGCAAAATAGAAAAACCTTGCTAAATGCAGCAATTATTCTGTCAAGAGGACAACTGAAAACCATTTAATCCGATGCAGGATGTCGCAGGTGAATCTCTAGAGACTGTGCTATGTCCGTGAAATATTGACATACTGTAGCTGGACTCTGAGACAGAGATCACTGCATCTATGAAAGTTTCCACTCTGGATGTTTTCAAAAGTTTCAGATTCAGGTAGCTAATGAACGCCGCAGCTGACTCCAAACAGCGACGGAACCAGTTGTTTATGTTTCCATCCCCGCATAAACAACACCTGGGAAGGGCTGCTCATCACGCTTGGTGAAATTAAAAATGCTTTCTAAACGGCAGATGTTGCTAGGGCGGCAGCTGCGCTAGCAGGCTGCAGAAAACTCTCCATGCTGTGTCAAGTGCTGGCCCCTTAAATAACATGTTCAATTTGAAGGCGCTTCCCTGAACAGCATTTTCCAGCGCGTGTGCTGCAGGATCCAAACTTTACATGACAGATTGAAAGAAGCTCCACAGCAGACATGACGCTGCTTCGTGTGCAGCAAGTAGGGCGGAGCGAACGCATCACAACCAGCGGTGCTTCATCAGAGCACCGGCTGTCACACGTGATTGGTTGTGATCGGCAGTGACAGGTAGTGATCAGCATTCATAGATTGCGCTGAAATTGGCCGATCATGATCAGTGACCGATCGATCGGCGCATCCCAAGTTCTCACAAAATACACTCATATAAAATGTAGCTTCAAATTCATACCCTTGCCTATCTCAATAACAGTGTACGACTGTAACCACTAATATTGGCACATCACCTAGCTACATCCTTTCATTGTGCTGCGATTGAAATCTGCAGTATTTTTAAATACCAGTCAGTCAGTTTTGCCACTTAGACAAGCTCTGTCAAGTACAACTCTCCATGAATAAACTGAAAATTTCAAGATGATCTATACAAACAACAAAGGTAAATTAAAAATAAATACCAGAATGCTCTTACCCAGTGGTTTCCTGTTCTTTGTCTTCATGTGGACCTCCTCGGCATCATCCAGAACCAGGTTCATGTACTCATCAAACCCCTGGAATAATACAGAGCAAAAACTGAATTTCAAAGGATCACTCTGTGTTACAACCAAATATAATTGTTAAGACTGAAAACTGACCATATTTATTTTCTTATTTAAGATAATTTCCCACAGTGTGACAATGCAAGACTGTTGATTAGCAACAATAGTAATGTCAGTCCATTAACAACACAGCTTTCACAGGGTAGGAACCCTTTAAGATCAAAGACCCAGTTCACAGATTAGAATTGTACACGTAACATTCACATAAAAAGCATAAAGAGGATCTAATTCACTTTTTTGACCGAGGGGTGCAATATATACGGTAAAAATGGTATAAATTGGGGCCATTGTATCGAAGTGGACTCCATTGTAATGCTGATGGGTGGTGGACTGCTGGACAAATATGAATGGTTATGGCTCATATTGAAATCAGGACAGTTTTAAGGAGAATTCATTGATTTGATACATTTCTTTTAATGAAGTTATCATTTAACAACAACTCAATTCTTGTCAAATAATCTATCAAATTAGTTCCTTGTTTAGTCACATATGTATTTGTTGATTTGCCAATGTCCCGTCCATAAGAGCACACAACATATGAAATGCATTTCAATGCTACATTGCAGCTTAATGCATTGGCCTGAGGTTCTGAGAATATTTTGGTGAGGAAGTTCACGATAAACTAATAAGATAGAAGAGGGGGTGGCCAGAGGTACTGTGGCCCAAATGTGGGATGGACAACAGGTAACACTTCCAAAAGACCATAAAATGCATAAATTAATTTTTATATTCGCAACCCAGAACAGGACTACGTGGTGGTTAACTGAAGATATATGTTTTTTCTTATGATAGGGTCAGTGTTGTGCAATGTGCGACTGAGACAAACACAGTTTACACTTACAATGATGCATCCCTCTATCCGCATGTTGACTTGTTCATAAAGCCACACCTGAATTCTTGATCGCTGAAAATAAAACACCCCAAATTAGCTTAGCGGCACAGACTAAGATAGTAAAAAGCGGGCGAAAAGATAACTACTTACATTCTGTAGATATCTGAAAATGAGGTTCTGACACAAAACGTCAAGGAAAACAATGGGATAAGGGAACATGAGGACATTAAGAACAGCGACTTCAATTGATGCCAACTTAACGCGTTCCATCACATTGAACACAAGACACATTTTAACACAAAGGTTTTGTTATAACATATTAAGCGATAAGTAATTGAGCTTCACTGTGCTAAACTGTTCATATTTTAATAAATGGCGAAAGTTTTGCTCATATAAGCGATAGCTATTAGCTTAGCCACAACTATTCTAACCGCCAAATCACAGAAAAGGATACAATGGGTTGAACCATAACCTTCTGGACCTTCTGTCCTTGTCCTCGGTACGCCATTGTTCACGCTGAACACCGGTGTAGGTGAACTATTAAAAAATTGAACTGCAGCTTTGAATGAAGCGCAAAAAGAAACGACACACTCACGTTGCCAGTTAGCGACAAAGGCTGCTGCCAGGAAGCTGTAAATGGCGTTCACGGATTCTAAAGAGCGCCACCGGAGGTGGGAGTCTATAACTACAATCGTATTCGTTTCAGATTCAGTTTGTAAAAAGTTGTTTTAAGATCTGTTGATGATAAATGTTGTCTTCTATTTTCCAATCAAATGACCTAAATATAACGCAAAAAAACTCAATATCTTATTTAAGGCTTCTGCAAGATTACTATTCTGGCTGAAAAAAATAAAGTGAGAGGAAACACTGAATTTCAGCTGTTTGCTATCCAGCTTTGCAGGGGAAAAATGAGTTAGGTAAATAAAGAACACAAAAAACAATTACTGCAAAAAAATCAGGCAAAATGATTACGACAGGCATATTTTATTTAAATAAAAATGCTGACCCACAGGGGAGTTAAGTCACAAACTGAGTTTGAAGAACATAATCTGGTGACAATACTACATAAGTGTATTTATTTGCATGATTTGTTACTACTCTTGGCCTAACACACTGGAGCCATACAACCAGATCGAGGCACCAACATGCAAAGACATTGTGTTCTCAAACAACTCATCTGTTCTCTAGAACTGTGTCTTCATGATGAAGTTTTTTTTTTGCAAACAAACAAAATGAAGAATTTGAAGTTGACATTCTCATGATGACTTCTTGGCTGCAGACTGCTGGCCTTGTTGAAGCTGCTGGATCTTCACATTCATCACCTCGATCACAGCTGCAAAGAAAAAAAATGTTTAAAGAAAAGACGATGCGAAAAATAATCAGTGTTGTTGTCGTCATACCCTGGCTGACGGCATGTTTCTCCTGAAGAACTGGCTGTATCTTCTCCATCTGCTTTGTTATAAAATCTATTCTGCGTTTGAAGAAAGGCTTTGAATCGTCCACACTCTAACAAATGAAAAAAGAAAAAATGTAGATGAAAAAGTGCTTCTGTCTGTGTGAGTTTTTATGAAAAGTTTACATACCATTTCGATATAGTAACCTGTCCCCACATCCACTAAAACATGATCTACATCATCTAATGTTCCAGGGACGTACATCTGAGGAGAGGAAAGTCAAGAATAATGTCTTTGAAAAAAGATGTTTAACATGAAGTGATATATCTAATAAAAACGGTTTCCAAACATTAGAAGGATACAGAGCTTGTTAGCGGAACCAGTAATTCTTTGCCTGAAAGTGTGAGAGAAGCATAAAATCAGTACACATTTGGAAAAAACAAGAACATTTCATTTACACTTCTTTGCCGTGAAACCAGATGAAAACTGGTCTTTTGTCTGTATCAAGTACATGCTTAAATTACTCCCTCACAGTACATAAATGCTGTTACCTACCTTGATTGTTTTTGTTCAGAACATTCAAGCTTTCTTTGGCTTCCACAAATTTAGTCTGGACAACTTTGAGCTGACCTATTGATGATGTGAAGAACTCAATCTCCTGGAAAAGTAAATACATAAAATAATGAATGTTTATTGTTTATGATTACTGTTTATTGTGTGGTTATTTGCATCTATATTTACAACTACAATAGGTGTAAGCAGCCTCAGAGCCCCCCATAGCCCTGTTACACATCACAAAGAACATAACAAAAAAATACCGACTGCATCGCAAAAATAACATTGAAAGTGAATAGAGGGCGGAAAAAAGGAGGATTAAACTGTTAACATATACAATGTAAACTGTATAACGTGTTTAGGCATGTTAACCATTTTTTATTCTAAGGAGAGGTTGGTGGAGAATAACTTAATCAATCCGATATCTAATATCATTATAGAGGAAGATTGACAATAACACATTTACGACAAGTGACAATGGCTTGCCTTCTCCTTAACAACACAGCTAGAGAATTGATTAAACAAAATTCTCATCCATGATTCCTCTCGTTCCAGAGACGCCCACATCGCTGTCACGCTACAGCTACAGCTACATCTAGCCGGCTAGCTAACAACATAACGGTTCGACAAACATTTGCCATCTACGCGATCCGTATCCAAACCATGAACGTTTTCATCTCAAATGATCTTAAAAGTACCGTGTCCAATTGGGTTTTAAGTCCCTCCAACTGGGGCAGAGACAGGTCTGCAAGATTCACAGCCATGTTGAGCGTAGACGAGATGACCTCCGGAGGTTCTGCTTCCGGTTCATTCGATGATGACCGCAGACAAACTCGGGCCCTCTAGAGGAGAGGTTGGAATTACAACTTCCCGAATGGAATAAGTCAAGTGGCAGACACCCACGCGACTACCTCATGGTGTGGTTTTAATATTATGGTTTGGGGTTTTGCTCACCGCTGACAACAGGATTCCCTCTCTGCAGAACAACTGTAAGTAAAGTTCAAGTTGGACTTATCGCAGAGAATTAGCTTGAATTGTAAACAGTATGTTCTGACTGAAGACAAATAAAATAAATTATAATAAGACGCTTCTTAAATAATTAAAAACGATACTTCTCTTTTTGTTATTTTTGAGCTCTGAATATAGACCCACAACTGTGTATTTTCTCCAGGAAAAGGTTCTGTCTCTCATCCTTTGTTTTTGTTGATGGCTTACACCGCTGTGGTCAAAGAACTAAGTTAATAATTAACTTACTTATACTGTTATTTACCTGTTATTTACCAGCTCATGTTGAATCAATGTTACATTAACTGAATGTGTCACCGGCACTGCATCCAAATTAGGTTAACTGTGATTGAAATGGGTGAGTAATCCTTATTTGATTCACCACAAACCCTTTTATTGGACGAGTATTACTCTAACAGTGATCCATGTAGGCACGCTTACCTGATTCAGCTTTTTCTATGTCACAGGGTCTTTTGATCTTTGGCAGAATAACATTGCATAACAAGCAATTCTTTGTTATTACAACAAAGCAAAAACAGAAAAGTTGTGTTGCACTATAACAGAACAACAAACTGGTTTATTATAAAACATGTATCTTGTGTGTTCTGTCTTGGTAGTGTTCATATTCAAAATATGAATCTATTTTTTTATATTTGTTCACTCCTCATAATATTCTAAAAACATGTGTGTGATTAAAAGCCACGTGGAAACATGACGTCCTTAATGAAGATGTATTTCGGAAAAACCGAGTGCCATTGAGCCATTCACAAACCAGAAAAAAGGTGTCAATTCAATTTGGCTCTATTGTACAACTTTCTATATTTACATGTGCCATCAAAATGTGGAGGTACTTCACATATGGCCATGAGGTAGATACCAAAAAAAAAACACCTGTGAAAGCCACCTAGTATAGGTATTTTACAATATGGGCTTGAGGCTACTGTAGTGAGGAAGGGGAAATATTCCCAAATCTTGGTTTGTAAGTTCCTGTGGAATCATCAAGCTTTCACTGGGAATTACTGCTCCTCTCTTTTCAGTGTCTATGCCTTCTTTTTGTGTTTTTTATCCTTCTTTTCTTTGGCTTTGGTGTCTGACTCAGATTTGTTTTTCTCTTTCTTTTTGTCATCCTTAATCTCCTTGTATCGCCACTTGGGAGGCTCCAGATATCCGTGGTCCATCTTCTTCTTTTTAGTTTTCTTCGGTGTCGCCTCCGTCGGCCGGTTAATGCTGATCTGAGGGATACAGCCGGAGGGAAACACGCTGTTTCTTCTGGCCATGCTGCGGGGGATGAAAGTTGTAGCGACTTTGGTGGAGGCTAATGAAAGGATGCTGCCTCTCCTGTCTGTGTCAGTGCAGCATGTGGCAGGAATGGACTCGGATGAGATGATGGAGGGAGTGATGTGTGACACAGAACCATTGCTGTGGCACACTGAGCTCTCTTCCAGGTCCTTCTGCGAATGCTTCATCACCAGCTCTGGCACGGCAAGACGCCTCCGTCCTACTTCAGGAGGGCTTGTTGGGCACAGTGGACGGCAACCTGTTGAAATCAGAGGGCTGTGGACGCTTGTTGTGATGCGAACCATGTGGTCCATGACACCGTTGTCCTCTGGGTCGTGAGGCAATCGAAATCCAAATGTGGTTTTGATTCGCTGAGTGATTTTCTCTCTGGTACTTTTTTGAGCCGTGGCTTTGGCCACCCTGTCTTTGAGGTCAGGCCACTCTGGGACGTAACTCTCGCAGAACTGCTCCGCCTTTGGCCGCATTTTGAGGCGGCGGAAACGACAGACGGTTTCATATCGTCCTGTTTTCAGAGCCCAATCCAGCACCCCCTTTCCTTTGGTGGTGTCAGCTGCATTGATGTCAGCTCCTGGAGGAAGGAAATTGAATGGATTTTAATGAAGATCTTAATGTTATTTGTTTCAAATAGAACAGATACTATTAAGAAAAGCAGGCAAACACCAATGCTATTTGTGTTTGTGGATGCCCTGTGCCACTCAGCTATACTCAACACTCACAATCATAGCTTCGGCCTCTTTTCATGGAAGATGCCAGTCATGGAAGTCATATTGAGTTTTCCTCTTGCTCTCAGGAGTCTGGACTTGTAAATGGCAGTGGAATAAATAATCATCTACCTTGTTCTTATACATATATTGGAGCTTGTTTCTATTTTCTACGTAAATTTGCCCACTGATTCTTTTTTATTAGTTCAATTCATTTTTTTCTCTTCAAAGATATTAAATGTATAAGTAAATACTTTCCCTGAATTTGCATTACCTTGCGTATATTATATACCGAGCATCTTCAACTCTTCCTCTTCCAACTCCACTCCCTGACTGTCAGTCTCAGAACCATAAATCATGGCACCTCTCACTACTGTCCAATAGATGTCATTCATCATCCTCTGCTAAGATGTGTTTTTGTGACTTTAACAAGCTAAAATGTTGTTTTAAAAAACTAATTTTTACGCAATCCATGATCAGTAACCAGACCTGCACGGACCGCTTTCTTTAAAACGTGCATCCTAAAAATAAACCTCCCAGTGGCTAATCTGTGGCCAAGTCTAGTAAGTCGCAGATTACATGGTGTGTTGGGTGATAATGTCCTCACTTTGATCTTGTAAAGCAGACTAGCGTCACCAGCCGGGGTAATATTAGCAGTTTTTAAATGGATAGGTAGAAAGTGTCGGGTCGGTTATTTTCTCTCCTCAAGCAGTGTCTTCTTCAGTTGAAGAAGTCATCCGTGTGTCAAATCTGTTTCAAATACCAGTATCAATGTTGTTCAGAATGGAAGGTCTAGCTCACCGGTCAAATAGCTAGTAGCATGCGAGTGGAGTAGTGTACCTATGTTTTTGAAAGTCAAAAGCTTATTCATTATAGTGCTGAAATTATTAGCTGAATCAAAATGGGAATTTGATTTAAATCTTTGACTTAATAACATTATGGTGCTGGCAGTTGGAGGACTTAATTTTTGTACGCATTGAATCACATTGTGAATCATATTGATTATTATCATTTGGCGTGATGAGGAAGTGCAATAAGCCATTTGGCTCAAAACCTTGACAATAATTTCAACATCTGTGCTCATAATTTTCCGGCTTCCTTCTTTAATTTCTCATAAAACTAAACAAAAAAAACTAAAATTCTGTCCAGGTCAGAAATAATCTCAAATTAAGTTTGTTTATGTTTGTTTATGTTTTGTTTATGGATGAAGTATTTTCTAATTAGAATTTTAGGTACTTACGTACCTGCCATAATGAGTGCTGCCATCACATCATTGCGTCCCGTCATGGCCGCTTTGATGAGCGCTGTGAAGCCCCTGCAATCTCTGATTTCAGTGTCCAAACCCGGGAAGTAGTTAAGAAGATACATGACAGTGCTGATGTGACCTGGAAGCCAAGACTCCATTAACATCAAGGTGCATGAAAAACCTCTGTGACTGGTGTGCAGCCATGACTCACCTGCTTGTGAGGCGATCATCAGCGCCGTGTTGCCTTCGTTGTCCTGGTGGTTGATGTCGATGAAGGGACAGTGGTGAAGACCGTAAACGATGTCGACGAATCCTTTACAGCAGGCCACCATGAGTCCATTCTGTCGGTGAGAATTAGAAAGAATTGGGGTCTGCTGTTATTATTGCATTTCCTTGACAACGTCAGGCAGACGTGTCTGTCGTCGCTAGGCACCAGATATTATTTCATAGGAAGTGAAGTACTGAGTGCTTCAAGTAACTTAAGCAAAGGGTTCTGTGACTCTGATACATGTATTGGAGAAGTAGTTAGCTCTTAATAACAAGTCAGAGAAACAACAAAAGAGCAAAGTATACTCCTATTCCAAAGGACTACAGTTCAAAAATTGGACTATCAATGTTCCCCGCGAAGGAAACATGGTTATTTCAATAAAATCAGTCATATATTTTCAAGTCTTCCATCAAGCTCTTACCCAGCTATTGATGTCCAGCTCTCTGACCTCCTCTTTTGTGACCCCCCTCTGCAGGATCCGCTCCAAGGCGATGGCATCATTACGGGCACATGCTTGGTAAAGTGTTGTGGCTGCTCTTCCATTTGTCGTTTCTCGGCTGTAGTCTGGAAGCACCGAGTCATCCGAGAGGATGCTGTCCGAATCTGACTCTGACTCAATATCATCCTCCTCGTCGGGGCCAGAACCCAGGTGAGGGTCCTCCGCTGCCATGGCCATCTTCTTCCAGAGGAACGGGTGAGATGCTGTGATCAACTTTGCCTACATCTGTAAACAAAATTCAACAACATAAAAGAAGGAAAATAAACACACCCATCGATGTTGGCTAACCATCGAGTTTAGTGGAGCTCACGTTAGTTTAATGTCATGGGGAGGGCGGGGCTACCTCAGCTCACCTGGCCTTTGCTGTTGAGTAACTGGATCAGCCACAGAAAGCCCAGCTGAACGTACAGAAGTGCTAATTCGGGAACCGACCTCGGAATAACTCCAGCCGCACGTGGAGAGTTTCAACTCACAGCTCTAATTCCCCCATAGTGGCCGTAAGGTCTTCACAACAACAGTAAATCATACCATCATATACGGTATATCATATAATACTCGGATGTTATATGTAAATAAGAACATTAAAATCATTTCAATATCACTGTGATACCTGACTCATGACTATAAATTCACTTTAGTTCTGTGAGGTTTTGGGCATCTTCACCATATGAAACAGCTATTTTAGGTGTGACTTTGCAGCCACTTGACACATTCAACATCAGTTTCCATCTGAAAAAATTAGCACTCAAGTTCCATCTTTTTTGATCCCTTCGTATTTGTCGCTTTAATAACACAATTGTTCACACATCAAGACACTGCAGACTTACCATAAACAAAACCAGATCAGCAAGTGATTCCAGTACAAGATTTGTGTCACTCGCGGGCTGACTTCTGACTTCCTCCAGCAGCTCACACCATTTGGACCGTGCTGGTTGTGAGTATGACAGGAGGAGTCCTGGGTCTTGAGATGTTTAGCCACAGTGTTCATCTCATCCCACTTACAGCAGCTTAATGCTGAGGATTACCTTCTGCTGTGGCCATTTTCATCTTTCATCTCAGACCGCGCTGCAATTCAATTGAACGTCAAGCACAAATCTTTTCTTTTCAAATTTGGAACACTTTTTTTCTAGCAATTTTATTGTCACTAGTGTCCAGATAAAGATCAGACCATTGCAGTTATTCACCTTTTTTAAATGGCTGTCTGTTGCCTCTGCTCATGTCATTTTGTGGAGAATAAACAGCTGTCAATTACTTTCGCAAACAGAATGAGCAATAGCAGAAGAGACGTGTATATTTCTCATTCATTAAAATGGGCAGCTATTTTTAGAGGACAGATCTAAATGATTGTTCAGACTTAAGTGGTGTAAGAAGATTAAATCCTATCAGAAGCTGACCACATGCTTAGATCAGTCCCACTAGCAAAGTATAAGCATTTCTTACGTTCCCCACTGGAGGACGCTATTTTCCCCGCGCAGAGCAGCGAGTGGGCGGGGCTGCTCTGCTGCAGCACACATTCTATGCTAAACATGCGGAAATTAGGGACCGAAACAGGCACCATGAATCGGTGAAGTACTTTTTTGTATGGCAATATTTGTAATAATAATAATAATAATATGGAGACGAAGAAAGAACATTGAAAGAACATTGATACTGGTATTGGAAACAGATTTGACACACGGATCACTTCTTCAACTGAAGAAGACACTGCTTGAGGAGAGAAAATAACCGACCCGACACTTTCTACCTATCCTTTTAAAAACTGCTAATATTACCCTAGAACGAGTTATAAAAAAAAACCGTAATGAAAATATAGGTAAAAAAGAAGCTTTAATAGTTCATTCGACTATTAAAGCTTATTATTAATAATCATAGTTTGCGTTATGCTGTTATTTTATATGCTGTTATCATAGAGGAAATATAAATCAATTTTCTTTTTCACTGGATTTCATTTTAATGCTCATCAGTAAAATTAGAAGTACAGTACTTTTGCCTTTATAATTAATATATGCACAATTATTATCTATTAATAATATAATATAACATAATATTTCCATTTAAAATAATCCATTAATACAGTAAAATAATTTAGAATATTCATTTAAATAATTATCATAGTCCTCCAACCAGCGATATCATGACAAGCTACACTAATAAGCATAAACATTACTTTGATGATCATATTCTCATTTCATTATGCACTAAAGTAATTAAGTCATAATGTAATTGTAGTGGATTAAAACAACCCAAATGACAAATAAAACATCATTATAAAAAAGGGATAAAAGTAATTACCCTATTTGAGGTAAACTTTATTTTCCTTGAAATGATCAGTGTTTGAATCGTGCTGCTCAAATTTAAATTCCAATAGTTAAGCCTTCAAAAACACCTCTTAATGTTCAGTAACATCCATTACCTCAAGAGGGCGGAATAGTTAAAGAACTGCTTTCGTGTCCGGATTTATCCAGAGCAGAATGTTAGTGTAGTGTCTGTGTTGGTTTGTGCAAGGAAACTTTCAAGGCTGAAAAGAGTGTCATAAAAACAAAGACAAAATCAACTTTCTTTTTATGTTTCAATCACGTTTCCATGGGGAGGTTGGATAATCTTGTGTTGGACACTAGGGGAAGAAGCAGTTTAGTCTCCCCACCCTCAGAGGTCTGTTTGAAAAGGCGGCGACCAAGTCATAGAATCTGTTGTAATTCTTTTGCACTGTGACCTGGAGGCACTCTGTAAATGGAGAGACTGAATTTGGCTGCGCATCACCAGTTAAGCAGATTCAGTACCAACAGCTGTTGCAGCTGGAGCCATGATGACACCACTGCTGATGTTGTAGACGATAAACAATAACACTCAGGGACAGTGATCTGGTGATCATCACCTTGCACCGCCCCTTTTCTTTGAACACAGTCTGCTAAATGGTCCCCAGGCATTTGGGGTTTTTTTGGTGCTAGGTGTGTCTGAAAATGCCAAACGATTGTCTCCATTTTAACAGGAGAAATAGGCCGTGCTGTGACGTATATATGTTATTTGTGATTGGCATGTAACGCTGCTTTATATATGAATTTATCTTTTCTTATCTCGAGTTGCTCAAAATATCTTTCAGTTGGTGATCTCTTCTTCCTAAAACGCTGATAAGATAGGATGTCTTTCAATGAGGGCCAGCGTGAGAAAGTCAATAACAGAGGGATGAGTTTTAACAGCACACTAAACAGTACTAAAATAAAACAGACCAAATTAATCGTACCATTTTCCCTTCTCCTGGATCAAATCTCTGCTTCATAAGACAAGAGATGGTTTCACCATGGAAAAGTGTATGATATAATTCCAGATATGCTCAAGAAATTGTTTGTTTTGTTTTTGTTTTTTTCTTTTGAATGAAAGTTTAGCTAGGGAAATCACTCCTCCTGTCTTATGCTCATTTTTTAATACATTCTTTCACACTTAATAGCTAACTTACTGGCTACAATGAAGCTCAGAAAGTATGAACCTTTGAGTCAGAAGTGCCGATCTTGTCCTGGTCAGAGTTAAGTTACATGACTGGACCTGTCCAGACAGAATGACCCTGTCTTAACTGCTGTGGCCTCAGGAGAGATTCCTCTGCTCCTGACCAGCTGGCCTCATCTGCCCAAACGCAGGACAAGATTCTCTGGAGCTGTGGAGCTACAACTCCACAGAGAACTACGTTTTCCTACCGGTGCAGCATTTGGTTTAGTATGTTGCTTTAGAGAACAGAGGAGCGGGTGCAATATGAAGACTTTGGCAAAAGTTCAGGGGAGGACCGAGCAGCTTCTTGGATACAGAGTCAATAAAGTGAGTTTTCATTTACAAGCTTCACTATTGTAAGATCCATCCAGAATGGAAAAAAGTGCATGAAACAGGGTGATGTTTTCCTCTAAAGCTGACTTGTAAACACTATATATTTGTGTAGTCGTTTTATGTGAGCCCGGGTTTTCTTCATACACTTAATCTAAACAACTATTTTTGGCTTTAAGTGCTTACTGCAGCATGCACAGATCTGTTTGCTACTGTGTATAGCCCTGGTTGCTGCAATGAATGTGCAATTCGGGGAAGTTCCACATGTTCTGGAAATTATAATTCACGGATGTATCAAACTGTTATCAAAGCTGAGAGTGATTTTTCCATGCGGAATTAGGAAGACATGGTTACATGGTGACTGTAGTGTGGTGGATTCATTTTGACTATCACATGTGAAAAGTTGTGAACCAAAGAACAATTGCATAACTAGTGTAATAATTAATGAAAAGAATCAACACTTTCTTCTTATTGATTTTCACAGACTAAATGGGCTTCAGATGTTTTTATTGTCATTTCACCAGCATGTTTTTAAAAGTCCACATCTGGAAAATATTAACATTTAAAGTAACAAAGCATTTATTCTAGCTCCTTCCTGTCATGTAATTTCTTCACTCAGTCTGCCACAAAAGGAGCAGAACAGAGCAAACTGTCGGACAGCCTGTTTTAAGGCTGGAATTGATTTGTCTCCGTGGTAAAGTCCTCCGGAACATCAGACTTTGTGAGGCTTCAAATCGACGTTCCCGCTCTCCTGTTTACTTCGTTTCAAGAAATTCCACAGATAAGATTAGAAGACACTTAAACTGGAAGAGGAAAGGCTTTGGGAATGAAGTGAGAGGCTGTAAATGTCTCTGTGATACCAGCAGCAGTTTAAAGCCCTGTCTTAATCTATGCTGCTTTTTTTTGTGTGAGATTTCGGACAGCAGCAAGGAGCAACTCTTAGCAAATGAGATCAACCAGGAAGTCCGGATGCAGTTCAGATGGCCCCGGAGGGCCAGTGTGGCCGCTTGCAAAGGTAACAGTGCTTTTGTTTGCCTTTTAAACTTCTTGATAAAACAATGTCAGTGTTAGAAGCTGATAATATTTACAATAATATATAAACACATATTTTACTGAGGAACCTATGTGCATCTTGAGTTTAAGGAGCAACATTAAAGGTAAGAATAGTTGAAAAACTGTGACATAAACTGACATCATCTTCACTTCACATTTTTTCTTTAAATTGCCACTGACACCTTAAAATTTGGAAGTTGATTCAACTCTGAAACACATTTTCCCCTTTAATTATCCATTAATATGAATATAAAATTATCAATGCATTGATTCTAGCTAATAATTAACAATAATTCATATCTTATTTAGCAGGCGGAACAATGGTTAGCTCTGATGACTGTCAGCAAGAAGGTTCCAGGTTCGAATCCAGTTCTGGACTTTGTTTTCTTGTTCTCCCTGTGCCTGCGTGGGTTTTCTTCAGCTACTCCGGTTTCCTCCCACTGCCCAAAGACATGCTCACTAGGTTAATTGGACACTCTAAAACTGTCCCTAGATGTTTGTAAAAGTCTTGTGAAATAAGGTCTTAAGCCTTTGGTGAACCAACATTTACATTTTTTTTTCAGTCAATAGATGATGTTTCCTGTCATCCCTCGTAGGCTGCACCACAGGTTTACCAGATAAAAATAATAATAGTACTTGTAGTTGAAAAAGATAACAATAATTTTCGCCTTTTATTCCCTGTTTATTTCTATGTTGTCAAAAAATAACTTATGATTCTTAAAAGTAGGGGTGTTAAGTCTTCGCAGCCAAAACGTTTGAATACCAACCAATGACATTTAAGTAGTGAACAATCTGACGCTGCCACTCTTTATCAGGTATAAAAGTTGAGAACGTAGGAGCTACTCGACTACATGCAGTACACACAATAATTCAGTTTTCTGAGCCATCATGTGAACATGCTCACTGAGGCGTTTTCTCACTTACAATATCCCTTCATTGCTAATTGCTAGCCATTTTCAGGTTAAAGTTCTGAAATGTAATATTTCATTGAAAAACCTCGAGTGTCAAAAAGACAAACATTAAGGCAACAGATCCTAGTTCCGTGTAAAAGTCTGTCTGGATGAGCAGTATATTTCAAAAAGCCTTAATCTCCTGAGGTTTCCATTGGTTTACCAAAAAACATATGTAACAATCACACGGGACAAACAAACACCATCTGTATCAACACCCCCCAGCCCCCTAAAGAGAAAACTCTCCTTCTGTTTCCCTCTCCTCCTTCCCTCTCCCCGGTTCGATCTCCAATATAAAGTTCGCCTTGAACTGAGCCACCAGCTGCCACAGGCCTGGACAGCTGTGCACAGAAGATCATGTAGTCATGAATACTTAATCTTTCAGATTAAATCCGCCCGCTTCCGTGCCAGCCCAGAGAGCCGAGTGCAGGATATTTATCTTTTTTAGCTGATGAATGCCGACACAGAACCTTTAGAAAGTCTGTGTAATGCTGTTTGACACATTTCATATTTGGTGTATTTGAGTGCTACTAAAAAATTACAGAGCTCTCATATCCAAATTACTGTAACTCATGATTTTCTGATGATGTCAGTATCTGGAAAGCGCTCAGAATGTAAATACATTTTTGTCATTGTGTTGAACAGGACATGAGGAAATTCTCCAAAATGACTGAGAACTGGAGAAAAGAGAGGCGGAGGGATGTGGCCTCTGTCCCCTCCCTCTTCTCTGCCCCTCCTGCTTCCTCTTTCTCCCTCACTTTTTGATCCCTCTTATATCTTTGTCTGCTTTTGGCCACACAGAGAGCAGAGTGGAAGTCTTCGCTTCTCAGTTTTTCTTCTCTCTGGAGTGGAAACGTGTAATGGTTTTGACTCGGACGAGGGCACTTTCTGCAACATCTCATCTCCTTTGAGTGAGGATCATGGTGTGTTCAGAGTTAGTGTGCGTGTAAGTGGTCATGCACGATGCCTGATAGCCTTGGAGCAGGATCACCATGAGAGGCGGTCATCAGCAGCGGGGGTGTGGGTGTCAGCACCTGTTCAGAAAACTGCTCGGCAAGTGTGGATGCTGCTTCGGCCGTGTCAGAGGTACACTGATGTATTTACTGTGTTTGTATTCATTTAACTCGCCCGTCCGTTTTCCTCTGTTTATCTGCGAATGGGTTGTGGGGCAGCGGTCTAAACAAGGATGCCCTCTCTTCCTGTATCAGTTGGCGTATCGCTCACCGTAGAGCTGAGCCAAAAGACAAATCTTATTTCAAGCCTAGTTTGTGACTGTAAACTCAGGATGGTTTAAATCCATTGATCTTATTGCTATAAGTCACAAAATTTGAATAGTTTTTGGTGTCGCTTTTGGTCTTATCATGTCAGCCATCACTGTCACCCACATTCATTTTTATTCTTATGACTGCACCTCAAGCAGTCAATGTTGGTCGGAGACTGTGTAACAGGATCTTCATGGAAAGTGAAGTCACTTAGCTGTTGCTTCTTCTTCGTGGCGTGTTCTCCGTTGTCATCATTTTATTGCGGCAGATGCTAAAAGCTTGACTCAAACCGCTTGGTAAATTATTCCCCCTCTATATGCAATCTGTAATCACTCAACAAGTTATTAAAAATGCTGCTTTATTTGGGGTTTTAGGTCACATATGCGCTGCTTCACGGGCTGCTTCACAAAAGGCCAACCACAAAGTGTGTAATTAGGAAAATGAGTGTTAGGTATGCTAACAGACTGCCACTGAGTTGGCTCTCTGCAGTCGAGGTTTGTTTCCCCCACAGAGGCTGAATGTTGTACTCTGTTGCAAATGGTCGTGGTCACAGATTTTGTCATGTGTAGAGAAATTTGGTGAATGATTTGAAGGTCTGTGTGCAGGTTTTCGCCATGGTAGTCTTGGGTTTGATGCCCACTTTATCAATCAACAGTTCTTCCCTCACCTCTAGTCACATCTTTCGGCACTGAGTGAAGGAACAGATACTGTACAAGAGTCAAGAAAAGACTCAATGTAAGGTTTCTCCATGGTATTGGGCAAAGCCAGTTAACGTGAAGGTCAGAGTATTGGTTGATTCACGACATGCAGGGGAAACGACAAGTCTGCGCCTCTAGACTTTGTCCGCTGCCCCCTTGATCCAGCCTCAGACAGGCTCAAAACAACAACTATGTGATATCTAAATAAAAATACAAAAGAATCTGTATCAGAAGCTTTTATTTTGACATGCATGACAGAATTATGTTTTCTGAATTTGGGAATGGATGCTGCTTCGGCCGTGTCAGAGGTACACTGATGTATTTCCTGTATTTATTAGTCATTTAACTCGCCCGTCCATTTTCTTCTTTATCTGAGGATGGGTCGTGGGGCATCAGTCTAAATAAGGATGCCCTTTCTTCCTGTATCAGTTGGTGTATCAGAAAGAGCTGAGCCAAAAGACAAATCTTATTTCAAGCCTAGTTTGTAACTGTAAACTCAGTATGGTTTAAATCCATCAGTGTATTATTTAATCTCATTGCAATAAGACATGCTGGAGAAATGACAAGTCTATGCCTCTAGACTTGTTCCCTGCCCCCCTTGATCCAGCCTCATACAAAACAACAACATGATATCTAAATAAAAATACGAAAGAATCTGTATCAAAAGCTTTATTTTGACATGCATGACAGAATTGTTACTGAATTTGACATAACAGAACTAAAAATAGATTTCAAGGGAAATGCTCCTTTATTTCCGAAAATCTTGCTTATTTGTTGAATGTGTGTCCAAGGGTGACTCAAAGAGCTTCACTGACGTGCTGCTAGACCAAGTTAGCGGTCACATAAATATAAACTCTCAATTTGGTTTGCTGCAATTCCATCATTCCAGATAAACTAAGAGCAACCCATTATAGTCGTGTTATTTTTAGAGGGATGCTGTGCTGTCTTATATAGACACAGAATCATGACCACTCCTCTGTAGTTCCAGTTGCTTGAAGTGTAATTATGCTCCACTGCGCTGACAGATGCTGGAAATAGAAGTGCGAAATGTGAAAATGAAAACAGCCTTGAAGCACTTGTTTCCCAGCCCAGTTTATACATCTTAATTGAACACATGAGACGTGTGTTTGGGCTGTGTTTTCTGTCGCGTCAAGGTGTAATGACACGGTTCAGCTTTTGGACTAACACCAAGGTAATCATGCAAGCTGTATGTTTATTTTATTTTTCATCCTAATGCTGCTTTTTCAGAGCAAAAATGTCATATGTTTTTAAGACTGAATGTGAGTCAGTGGGGGGAGTTGAATTCCCTGAGTGTACGAGTCAGACCCCACGCCAGAACCCTGTGGCTGTGTGGGAAAAGGAAATTGGCTAGTGAAGAGTCGCAGAGGTGAGCGGCTGCTGAAACTAAAAATGGGTCATTTGTTAAAACACAGGATGTCGAAGTCTGTCTCTTTGGAATGGCATTATGATATTTCACAATAGAGCGACGTGTTGTTAATTTAGGCGAAAGAAAACCTCCCCAAGTCCATTCTCCTTCTTCTCTTTGCCTTATCACGCTACCTTCACTCTACATCGTGCTCGCTTTCTAGGCCTCACCTCCAGATAGTCGGCGAGTCCAAAATAGTGATATGATTATAGACTCAAAGATGCTGTTTGATCTGAAGACACTTGGAATTTCCCTCTGTTGGCCCTACTCATGACACTGTCAATCCCATATTAATATAATAAAGTGGCATTAGTAATCTAGCGGCACGTGAAGCATAGATGCAGCCATGTGACTTATGCAAAGCTGTTAGCGTATGCCTGAAGGTGTTGAGCTGCATGCCGAAGGTGACCCAGTCGTTTCTGCACATGTTAACCATGTATGGTTTTGAGATGGGAAAACCATGTTAACTGTCATCCGCCATCAACAAGGAAAGGTCTCCTCGATAGCAAGCTTGCTGTGTGAAGTAGGTCACCAAAACAGAACAGAGCAGATAGAACAACAAGATGAATCAACTGGAAGGATTCAGTTATTGTTGAGGCATTTTGTGCTCTTTTATAAGTCAGTGCTTTGTTTTTCCCCCATGGTTTTGGCTGCAGTGTCTACAGTTTCTTCCATCCATTTTTTTCCTTTTATCCCTGGTGAGGTCTCGGGGGCAGCAGCTGAAGAAAGATGCCAAATCCATCACAACAGAAAGCTCTTCGGAGAGACTAAGCAATGCTTCCAGGTCATTTGAGAGACATGGAACTCCTCTGGGTTGTGCATGCTTTGAACAGGAGGTGATTGTTGTGGCATTCTCACAGCGAGGAGGTTCTCTGAGGTATGAAGCAAACCCGAGTGTTACCCCAAAAGTGTTTCAGTCCTAAAACATAGGTCCCCAGCTGACAATTTCAGATGTGTGTGTATGTGTCACCAGCTCATTAGACCTGAGTTTCCAGTTAAACATGAGTCATAGTGGAAAATCAAAGGAGACTTCGTTGTGACACAGAATTGTATTCTTCTGCTCCGATCATTATCAGCAGATTCTTGGAGAAAAAGATTTGATTATTTTCCAAGAATCAGCTTCACATCTCACAACACACACACTCACGCTCAGTGGCACTGAGGAAGTCACTCCTCAAGCCACACATCTCCGTCAACAAGCGGCTAATTTCCACCGTGATGTGAGGTTCAGAGACGCTGAAGCAGCGGTAGAAGTGGCAAAGACGAAGTCGGTGGGATTGATTGGGAGGAACAAGATCAGAAGTGAGTATGTCACAGGGACGGAAAGTTTGGAGACAAAGATAGAGGCCTGAGTCAGATGGTTCAGAGGAATGTTGGAGATGGAGATGCCAGCAGTGCTGTAGTCAACGTGATACCTCTAAAAACGGTCGGGGATTTCTACATGCCGTCTCATAAGTGCATGAAGACACGTAACAACATAAGTTCTGACAAAGAGGTCCAGTATCGAGAGTGAATAACCTATGATGCAATGTCCTTGCCCCCTCAGCTGGTCTCAGCAGCAGTGCACTGTGCTATGAACCCACAAACACTGGTGGGAACCTGTGGGAAACAACATGTGCGTTGACCTCTTTCATGTCAATAAAACTCCTAGACTGACAGCAAAAAAAGAGAGGCAAGCTAGCTTGGCGGTTTCTTGGCTCACGCACAAATATTTAAGAGGAAATAAGAAGGAAATAAGATATGAAATGAAAGCAACCGACACTTAGCCAGTGCTATCAGAGGTTTGCTTCAGCAGAGAAGAAGACAGATGGGCCTGGAGAAGTAAAGAAAGAGCCAGATCAGGATGAAGCAGTCCTCAGCAGTGGCAGTATGACTGTGGACTATAGAAATGCAGAGTGGCATCTCAACCCTTATTTATTGAGGTAGAAGTTTTTCATGTTTGTTTCATGTCGTTTGACTTTGGCCACCGTCAAGTTCACTATTTTTTAATTCTGTTGTTGAAATGTCATGCATTATTGATACTGTTAATGATATTGGCCATCTTGTGACGGAACACAACTCCATTCTTTAACAATGCTCTCAAAATACTCCACGGATTCATGAGTGTGATGGAGCCTGAGAGGTGTTGCGTCATAATGGGTGAGAACCGGACTGTGTATGGCAGTATACACACTACGAAATACTCGTCTACACCACTGGATTCCCAGTAAAGAGCAACCATGGAGGTTCATGGATATGGTAGCGTGGCAACATTGTTCAAAGCATGAAGAGGATATCTAATATCCATCTACATTCGGTGGATGATTCTGTTTTTCATCTCATCCATTACTCAACAGCAAGAGATAAAAATTTGTGAGGAGTGAACATTTTTAACCACTAAAGCGGATTTGTGTGCTTCTGAAATATTCTCCAGCTCACTGCCTGCAGTTCGACTGATGGATTAAAGGTGCCGTGGATTGACCCTATTGGTCCCAACGGGACACCTACCCCGCTAAATAGACTGAAAAAGCATGACTACTAAAGTACCAAAAAAAGATTATAATTCCTTTAATATCACATTGAAATTTAAAGCAAAGCTTTTTTTTGTTTGCAATGTTGTTGTATTATTTGTACTGATGCTGGAGTTCTTGTCTCAACCACATAATCATAAAAGAACATCGTGGACAGATATTCGATTACTAACTCACATCACCAAATTTCCATCTTGGCCAGGATGAAGCGGAGCGAAACGGAGGCAGGAGAAGACGCCATTATGCTCTCATCGCTGTTGTGCTCTTTAATGGTTGTAGCAGACTTTTTGGCCGATGTCTGACCCAGATTTCACGAGCTCCTCAGAAGCCTGTTATGATGATTACAGCTTACATAAAAGTGCTGACGGGGAGCAGTGGCTTTTGGGAAAAGTCCAAAACAACAAACCGTGGCTTCTTAAAGGGCCCACTCTGCTTGGATCAGCAGAAAGGAGTTAAATGTAAATGCTAACATACTTGAGTTGAGTCGGTGCGGCGGAAAGTCTTTCCAGCAGCTTCTGGAGTCATGAGAAGAAAAAGAAATTAGAGCCAGCTGAGTCCCGGAAGTGTTTGTTTACAAGTTCCTCACTCTTTTGTTTCAATGAAAATAGAGTTTATTTGTCATATTCCTGCATATGTCGTCCATGGACACTGAAACAAAACTATGTAGTGTTGTGTGTGTGTGTGTCTGGATGATCCTCACTTGTGGAGACAAATTCTTGACAAAACACTATCCTTGTGAGGACCTTGTGCCAACGTTGGCACTATTTGGCTGGACCCAACAGATCCAAGCCTCAATTTGAGGATAAAAGCAAAAAAGAAACTGGGTCATTATAATAGGGTTTCAGATTCAGAAGAGTCCTGGTTAAGGTTAGCCATTTGTTTTGAATGGTTAGGTTTTGGTGGAGAGGCTGGGGAAAAAAACTGTATATCCTATTGAGGTCCATTTTGGGGGAATACATCCCCTTGTGGGGCCCATTTGCCAAACCCCACAAGGTTAAGCCCCAATTTCAGGATGTGGGCTTCAAAGTAACTTTGTCATTATAACTTGATTTTGGTTTAGTCATGGTTAAGTTTAGTCATTTGTTTTAGGATGGTTAGGTTTAGGCTGGGGAGAGCATGATGGTAATGATCGGTCCCCACAAAGATGGTGCGACGAACCTGTGCAAGTTTTTTTGTGTGTCTTCTGCTGCCTTACTATCATTATTATGAAGGGTTCAGGGTCATAGATTTCCATCTGTTTAATTGATACATGATCTGACATCTTTGCTACCCTGATCTGTGCATAATCGTGACTAGCTATTGTTTAAGATGTCATTTTCTTTTGTCAGGCATTGCTTACAGTACTTTCATTTTCTTCCACTCGTCAGATTGCGGGGGCAGCAGCCAAAGTAAAGAGGTCCAGACTTCCCTCTCTTATCAGAAAGGAATGTTCTTAGATCAACCCAACTGTGACCTGGGCCCTCCACCCAGTTGAGGCCCATTTATGATCACATGCTTCCATGTGTTTTTTGCGGTATTGCTGTCCAGGAGTGTCAACAGTTTATGAAAACAACAAACTCCAAAACAAACATGGCAACAGTGGAAGAAGTATTGATGCTTTTAAAGGACGTCTGAAGGACGGAGAATTTCCGCCATTGCCTGTCTTCTTCATGTTTCATTAGAGCTACATATCGGTGACAGAAACGCCAGTTTTTTGTGCAAATGGCATCATGAAAACGCACTGCACCCGTAATGAAAAGATGTCGGACTCAGTCAGAGTTGTCGGCATGTGAACGGGTGCACAAAACCAGAGAGCCGCATCTAGATGAGAGACATAGGTTCCTGACCCCTGCTCTACAGTTACAGTAGAAACCTCAACACAGGAAATTGGACATTTTTCTGCAGAAATCGGTCTTAAAGGTGACCTGAGAGGATTTATCGCCTAAGTCACTGTTGCTCATGAACCTAATTTTCGCCTCTTTCAGAGTCCTGTCCCGTGGCAGGCAGCGACGGCAGTCTGACTCCATCAGGAGGCTCATCAGCCCTCCAGGCGTCCGGCAGCTCCAGCCCCTGCTCCCACTCTGTGTCTGGAGGACCTCGGCATCCTGTAAGCGCTTTAAAGAAATGGCTCACCAACCCTGTCCGAAAGCTGAGCGTGGATGGCAGAGGATCCGGGAAGGAGAAGCAGATATGCAGTGCAGTGCTGCCCCTCACCTACCCTGGAGAGGGGCAGCAGACTTTGCTGGAGCAGCATGAAAGCTACACCATCCTCCCTTCAGGAGACCAGGACACAGTGAGTGTCTTTCTTGCTGCCTGATATTTAAATAAACCAGCATTAATAACATGTTTTCATTACATACCTTCATGTGGATTGACTCAATGAATATTTTGGTGGTCTATCATCTGCCAGGTTTGGAAGGAAGGTCCTGCTGCAGTGTCTCCTACCAAGGCGCCTGGTCAGAGTTATTTATCCGACCTCCTGCAGGGAAGAGAAGCACATCCAACCGTAACCACTTTCTTCTCTCATTGCCCGTCTGTTGTTATGTTCTCCAACAAGAAAGTACTCTTTTACTTGTTGAGAACTCTTTTACAAACATTCTTTTTAATTATGGCAACTAATGTCTGCATTTTTCAAGTGCTTAAGAACAGAACAGCAAAACTGTCGATCAGTGAATTTGAAGCTTTAATAGATGCAAATTTATTGCTTATCATGTAAAAAAAAAAAAAAAAGGAAACGTGGTGTGTTAACTAATGCATATGATAATGGATGCATAAATAACAGTCAGCAATAAGAGATATTAACAGGGAAAAATTATGAAATTTACACTCAATTTATTAATCTCATATTTAATATTTAATATTTGGTGCACAGAAAAATGTTAAATACAATTAACCAATGAGAAATATTTTCAAATCCAAAGATCAAAAAATTCCAGACCATGAAAAATGAATACGTTTTTTTCCATTGCTCTATATAAAATAAATGAATGTGAATGAATGGAAGTCCTTGTGACTACTTTTAATTAATGTGATCATTCTGAATAAAAAAAAATGAATGTATGTGGAACCACCTCGCTATAATTCAGTAAAATATTAAATGAATCGCAATTATATAGGGAAATTGTGCCAGTATGAAATAATATCATTTTAATAAATGACTTCATTCAATAATGAGACAATAAATAATTATTTATTAAAATGATGGGTTTTTTTAATAAATGGCACAATGTTCTAATACAATCCTAATTTATTTAACATTTTCCTCATTGCAGCAAGTAGGTTACATATACACTGTGTGAGTCTGTGCGTGTGTGAGTGTGTCCTCTGTAAGATAATACTGTACTAAGTGGTCTTTGAAAGGCCCCGCGGGGTCGACTTAGTCCTGCAGGATTTTCTGGACCACATCTGGAAATGTTAAACTAAGTAAGCAGCCTGTGACAGGCGGGAATGAGGTCATGCTTTGTGGTCTGGGGAGGCAGACTAAATCGAAAGAAATGAAAAACACTCACTGATAAATAGGGGGTGTTGAATTTGCTGCACAGTTTGGGTCTCGTGTGCTAAAAAAATCTATGAGAGTCAGTCGTGTTGTCATCTTGATTTTAAAATCTAAATGCCACCTGACTGACGATGTGAAAAGTAACATGTGGCTGGCATATCTGATTTAACTGAAGCACAGAGAGCAAAAACTGGAGTGCACTGCATGAAGAGGATTATGGTCCCAAATTCCCATCAGATAATTCTGATATTGGGTGAAAAGCAATAGCTGTTATATAACTGCTCTCAGCGTGAATATATGACCCGGCAAAATGTTCCATTGTTGCTCATCCGTCAGCATTAAAGCGTACTTATGGTTATCAGGTTTCGAGGGATTGAAGGAGACGTGACTTTCCACAAGAGATTAAGTCAATTGGCCGAGTGATAAGTTCCACAGATGCAGACTGAAGTTTGGAAGCTCTTCTTGTCGGCGTGTATTTTCACTTCAGTGTCCAGACTGAGGAAGATACTCGCGACGCATGAAGATGTCTTCCTCTTCACCTCCATGTCCAACCTTCTTTACCCAACATGTCTCTCTTCTGTCTGTCTTGACCACTGTGGCCGCACCATCTCGGTGGCCTCAGTTGGCTGACATTTTGAGACCTGTGTTAGCAGACACCATGTTTGTTCTGCTGCAGGCGGAGGAACTGCCTCATTTGTTAAGTCAGCAAGACGATAAATATGTTGCTTACAAACAAAACATGCTTCAAAGCCTCTCTTTCCCCCCAAAATAAGCCAAGTTTACACGCTTTTTCATTTTGGAAAAAACAGCCTCTACATAGATGCTTGCATGTATCTTCTGCCCACTGAAATGTTATCTTATTTTTATTTTTTAATTTTAGCTCCACGGCAGTCAAGCAGACATTAACACAGATTCAAGTGAGAACAACACGAGGAATGATGGCGCGGAAATATCAGTGGTGGTAGACAGTGAAGAGGAGAGAAACATTGCCTTAGAGAAGAGCATGTAAGTACGACTTGTTTTCACCTTTCTCCTGGTTCTCCAGGGTCAAGAGGTCAAGCTGTTCTGCAGGGAGGCTGCAATCATTTTCTCCTGGGTCACGCATCGACAGACAGTTTTGACTTGTTGCTGAGGAGATCCACACATAATTCCAATACTTTGTGTTCTCTCTTTCTGCCTCCTTTGAATGTTTTTGTATTTTCTATCTGTATTTTGCTGCGGTAGATACGTGCTGACAGAGCTAATAGAGACCGAACAGTTGTATGTGGAGGACCTGGGACTGATCGTACAGGTAAGTTAGTAAATCTGGTTTGAAACTTAAAGGAAGACATAACAATAATTATCAGTGTATAAATAGTTCAACTGCACATTTCACGTTGGGGATTAAATGCCAATTATGCCAGAGGCTGTATAGAGCTGATAAAGAGATGCACTTCAGAACAGAACTGAAAAATGACAAATCTTCCAGTGAACCAAAGCTGTAAAATTGGATTCATATATGAGAAGCGGAAATGCTCTCAATACTGTGTCTCCTAACCCTAACCCTCTTTGTGAGGACCTCTCATTGCCATTATGCTTTCCCCAGCCTCTCTCTCTCAACCTCACCATCCAAAACACAAGGCTAACCTTAACCACTCTGAACTAAACTTAAACCTAAATATAATGACCTTGTTGTTTTCACGCCCTCATCCTTAAATGGAGGCTTAACCTTAACGAAAGGAGGTGTTTCCCCCCAATTGGTCCACACTAGGGTAGTTTATGCTTAAACACACACATTATGTTTTTATGTTTTGTGGGGACCTCTCATTACCATAATGCTTTCCTTGGCCTCTCAACCAGCCAAAGCAAATGGCTAACCTTAACCAGGACCTAAACCAAACTTAAGTTCAATTATAATGACCCAGTTATTTTGAGGTTTTCATCCTCTAATTGAGGCTTGACCTCAAGGGGACCGACAAAAAGTCCCCATAAATACCAAAAGGTCCCCACACTTTTTTGGGGGGGTGGCCAAAAGGTCCCCACAAAGCAAAATGTTCTCAGAAGTAGGTGTGTTTTCAGGAATTGGTCCCCGCAGGAATAGATAAACCAATCCCACACACTCTAAACTCTCTCATTTTACCTTTATGATTGTATTGATTGAAATGACAAGGAAACATCTCAATGTGTTTGTTTTGCTAAGCTGGAAAAACAATCGATTGTGATGAGGAACATAAAGATGTACAGTTTAAGTGCATCAGAAGTTGAACAGATTTGTGGACTAGAATGTGCCAAACTCTTTGTACTTGTACTTAAGTGGAAAACATTTAACTAGTTTATCACCTTCTTTGAGAAATATTTGAGTTATTTCACAACCAAACTGCGCCCTCTCATGTTCATTTCTCACACCCTCTACTACAACTAGGCATAATGGTTCAATACCTTTTAGTACAGCCATGAAATTTCCATCACTTCTACTCACTGAAAACGACTGTGTGCGGTGTTAAAAAAAACGGATGTTTTTGACTAGTATTATTGGCTTCAGTTCGACCATTCTTCTTGTATTACTTTCATTTGAATAAGATAAGTCATATGTTTGGGCCTCTCAGTAGTCATGCACTCTAAATCTTTGGAATCTTAAAAGTAAAGATGAAAGATTTTTTTTTTCATTTGAGTTTTGTGGGACTCGTGACACCTCTGTCTTGACACTTGTGTTGGGGGCTCCTCAGGGTTACATGACCACCATGACTAACCAGGGAATTCCAGACGACATGAAGGGGAAGGACAGAATAGTTTTCGGGAACATCCACCAGATCTACGACTGGCACAAGGGGTGAGTGGGCGGCGTTGTTTGTCTTTGTACTTGAGAGAGATTTATTTTGACTGGATCCTGCAGAGCTCCGTGTGCTTCACCTCGTCCCAGCATGTGTCCCCCTACCCTCTGGTTGTTTGTTTCCTGGCTGGCCGAGCTAGTTTGACCCTCTCTGCCTCCTGTCGCACAGTTATTTCCTGGGCGAGCTGGAGAAATGTGTGGGGGATCCAGACAAGTTGGCCCAGCTTTTCATCAAACACGTGAGTGTGTGGATTTGAGCCTTAAAAATGCCTTTGTCATCCTGCTGTTGGATTCCGGTTCTGCTGGAAGGTTCATTCAGTGTGGCTTCCAGATGTTTCTATTCATCAGTCTGTAGATCTGCCTGAAAATAAAGTACATTTAAATAGTTTTATCGTCCCTAATTAGAGGTTTGTAGGTTCCCCATTTAGATTTTTAAAGCAGCATAGAACCTGAAGGTCAATTGACATCTTTAATACTCAGAATTAGACTTGAGCTTGTTTTCAAACTCCTACGGAGGATCGTACGTGAATGCGTCTCTCAAGCATTTAGCTACAATAATCCCAAGAAGTACAACTGGAACATCAATCGAACCCGGGGCTCAGAAGTGTCGCACTGTGCCACACAATGACAGGAAATTGTCTTGTCTTGTCCCCCACCTCTCACCGCCAGTAGCTGGCATGAGCTTGAAAAAATGCATCAAGGGCAAATGTATGTTGTTGATTCAAGGAGAAAACATGTATGTTTACATATGCGTCAGCTTTCTGTTAAACTGTTAAACCATCGCAACCCCGGTTGTCTTCAGTAGTATTGAAAATTCCGACACTATTGAACGCATCATTTGCGCTCATCCGAGATCTGTAGATCAGTGCTTCAACCGAATGAGACCGCAAGAAGTGATGAAAAGCAACAAAGGAATGAAAGATGCATGAAGAATATGACACGCGACCGTCACGTGTGAACAAAACTTATTCCTCATTTATTTCAGCTCACAGCTTGACCTACGGTGGCCTGAAGTGGACAAAATTAGTCACGAAGGAGGATTTCATGAAAAAAGACACATATTTAAATTGAGTTAAAAGTTACAAAAAGTTATGTTTCAATTAAACATGTAATAAACCTTGGGTCACAGATGCTTTAATGGTAGCCAAATCTAGTAAAACTATAGTCATTGTCCCAACCACTTCTCACTTCTCAAAACAAACTGACGCCCATTGATGCCTATATATTTTGTGTTATTATGCTGTGACATTGTTTTGACACTTAAAATAAATATAAAACAATCAAAAACAGCTTCATTATTAATTGGTTCTGGTTTTATTTCCTTCATGGATGTTTTGGTTAAATCACACTGTATATTGCGGTCTACCAGAAAAAGATTTCCATGTGTCAGAAAGAAGGTTTATGTGCAATTTATCTGTTATTTTTCATCAATTGATAATCAAAAGTAATTTATTTAAGTCGTGGCTCTTGTTACAATACAATGTTTCCTTACTTTTCAGCACTAACAGGGTAGTGGAGGTTAATTAGACTTTGCACGTCTGTTTCAGAGTGTGAATTGTTTCTGTCTCTGTGGGGTCTATTTCCAGGAGCGGCGACTTCACATGTACGTTGTTTACTGTCAGAACAAACCCAAGTCCGAGCACATTGTCTCTGAGTACATCGAGACCTACTTTGAGGTGAGAAATTGAGTTTGCTTTCACACTGCTTTTTTTTAAATATGAGTTCAGGGATGCAACAATGTGAATTTATTTTTTCTAAATCAGATGCTCACATGTTCACGGGTCACTCATTTTAGCCTGTGGACTGCAGGTACAGCATCACAGTTTCAAACTGGAAGCTTGGAAATGTATAAATAGCGCCACTTCAATCAAAATGAGTTGTGTTCTTTAATTTCAATTATCTCAATTACAGTCTTAATGAGTCAGCATTACTGTTGTGTTACATAACAGGATCTCAGGCAGCAGTTGGGCCACAGGCTGCAGCTCAACGACCTGCTCATCAAGCCTGTGCAGCGGATCATGAAATATCAGCTGCTGCTGAAGGTTAGAATATGCACAATTGTTAAAGTGAACTGTGTCGTTCAATTTCATTTTTTTTTCTTCAGGATTTTTTGAAATACTACAGCAAAACTGGAAGGGATGTCAGTGAGTTGCAGGTGAGGCATCTTAAATGGAGGTCGAGAACAGGCAAGTTGTGTGTTTACATGGCTTCATTTCTTTTTCAGCAAGCGGTGGAGGTCATGTGTTTTGTGCCCAAACGTTGCAATGATATGATGAACGTCGGCAGACTCCAGGGTTTTGAGGTGAGACGCCTAATACGGCTTGTTTTCCGTCACAGGGACACTAGTGACTCCAATACTGTGCAACATTCTGTTTCAGGGGAAAATTACAGCTCAGGGGAAACTGCTCCAGCAGGATACTTTCTCCGTCAGCGAGCAGGAAAGCGGCTTCCTGTCCAGAGCCAAGGAAAGACGTGTCTTCCTGTTTGAGCAGCTTGTCATCTTCAGTGAGCCCATTGATAAGAAAAAAGGCTTCTCGCTGCCAGGTTACACGTTCAAGAGCAGCATCAAGGTAACTTTTAGGCTCGCACCACTGAAGCGCCTCAGGTCGCTGTTTCTCTTACCTGGAAGAACAAAGATATTTAAGTGTGTCATACATGACAATCATTTTGTCACACGACAAGATTTTTGACTATATATTTAGAAATCTTAAACCGGTCTAGGAACTCCTCTCACTTCATTTCATTGTTTGCTTTTTTCATATATGAATGTAAAGGTTCTCTTTCATTCTTTGAGTTTCTCTCATTTTATTACATTTTACGAATTACACCTTGACGTTTCCATAATTTACTTTATTTTATTGTCAGAATCATTTTATCAATATTTTATATCAATATTTTATCATTCCCAATAGTTGTTTTTTTTATTTCTATATTTTACAATGTTAGAATTTCTCTTCAATGATTGTATTTGGGTTTTAGTTTTAGTTATTTTAATGTTTTTCTTATTTGCAAATCGATTTTTAAAAACGTGACGCTTTAGCTCGCTGACCACTAGGGGGCGGTCGCGATTCAGTCCCAAAGGCATAATTCGTAGATTTGAGTTAGTGTAATCGTCAATATGGCTTTATGAGATCACACTAAGAACGGATTTTGGTCTTCGGTCAGTGAAGGCTAGAGATACATTTCTCCGCCCCCTTTACTCCAAGTGAAG
This sequence comes from Synchiropus splendidus, assembly GCF_027744825.2. Taxonomy (NCBI): domain Eukaryota; kingdom Metazoa; phylum Chordata; class Actinopteri; order Syngnathiformes; family Callionymidae; genus Synchiropus; species Synchiropus splendidus. The sequence continues at coordinate 6,637,308 of NC_071339.1, forward strand.
AAAGTCAACTTCTTTTCCTGCTCTTTCAGATGATCAGTCTTCCCGGCAGCTTTTATTGCTGACCTCAACAGTGTCTATATCTTATCTGGACAGGTCAGCTGCCTGGGTCTGGAAAAGTCTGAGAAAGATTCCTGCTGTCTTGTCCTGACTTCACGCAAGACTGATGGGAACGTGACCCGCTTCATCATGCAAGCGCCTTCTGTGGAGATTCAACAAGCCTGGCTCAGCGATGTCATCCAAATCTTAGAGACCCAGAGGAACTTCTTGAATGGTACCACTGTGTTCTGAACGGTTTCTTGCTGCAGTTTTGAAATTAAATCACCTACTGTTGCTGTTTTTCACAGCCCTTCAGTCTCCCATCGAGTACCAGCGCAGGGAGAGCAACAGTCTGGGGCGCAACGTCAAGTCCCCATCGAGCTTTCACCCACTTTCCTCGGCTTCCATGGAGCGCCACCAACAGTCTTGTCGACTCATGTACAACACCTCCATGCCCTCGCTGCATCAGCCCACCAATAAAACGGTATGTAATTCAATCATGTTTTACCGCAGTAAAATACCCAAGAAAAAGATGTCTGCCTTTCAGTATAACCACTGGAAAAAAGCTCAGTCTTGTTGAAAACATATATTAATGATAAATAAATGAAATGAATAGTGATTTGCAGTAACACACATCTCAGAACTATAACTGATTCCTATCCTCAGGTTTCTGATGAGACAGATGTGGTTCCACTTTCTCCCCAGTCGTCCCCCGGCGCGACCAGTAATTCACTCCAGCTTTGGGAAGTCCAGTGGCCAGAGAGGCCGCAGCCATCCCCGAGTACAAGTGAGTCTGTCTTGGCTGTGTGAGGCATGTGAAGCTCTGGGGAGGTTTGAACGTGAAAGGGAGAGTGTTGCCTGTGCTGCCTGTGGTGTGGGTGACATGGAGAGTGTTCCGTGTCAAACTGACGCGACTCTATCCACTGATGCAAGCCAGACAGGAAGTAATGGGGTCAAGGATGAGGGTTTTGTGAGACTGATAAATGGACTCGGGAGGCTGTTTTATGACTGCAGTGGAAACCTCTGCTTTAATAAAGCCTTTGACGGAAACCACTTCAAAATCAAGGAACTTCGTCACGCAAATAAAATTAAAACAAAAAATGCAGCTCATCTTTTTCAGCGCTCACCTGCATCCACAGAGGGTTATTGATAATTGATGCTAAATGTGATGGGTAGATGAGGCGTCATGAAAGTACTGCAGGGTTGATGAAACAGTGTCCTAATTTTCAGAGGCCACTAGATGGCGCTCTTGGTGTAAATGGCTGTGCAGTTATGAGATAACCTTCAATGCAAAACCTTGATGAATCAGCATTTTGGTGCCATGGCCACACAAAAGATTATTGATTACAGTGACTTCACTGTACATTGTGTTATATGACATTAAAATGCCAATTTTACAAGTCACATGACCAGATATGCTGCACAGCCTGAAGATGGTCAATGGGGGAAACTATAGTGTAGAACAGGGGAGAGCAATGAAGTTACTTAATACAAAAATAAATAAAGAAATAAATATACAATTATTTATTTTTTAATTTGGAATTTTAAGTTTTTTATCCAATAATTTTGAGGTGGCTAGTTAGCAACTAGCTTCAGCTAGTTGATATAACGTCATGATATTAATGTTTGACCCCTCTGGATCAAACCATACATTTGATCTCATGTTTACGATGACCTCAGATTCACGCACAGAAAACAGTGTCTTCAAAACAGAAATCAGAAAACACACCGCGTCACCACCTCCGCCTGACCACTTCAGTCACAGTCACGGAGGAGTTCAAGTGGTGGTAGTGTTCAAAAGTGCAGCTCCGTTTTGTTTGCGAAGCGCGTCTGAAGGATGAGCAAACCCCTTCGACACCATCGTAGAATGAGTGTTCCGTGTTTGGTCTGTGATGCCACTCACTCTTGAGCTGTAACAGCCAGCATGCCGGTTAGCACAGCGCTAACTTGTTGTAAGTTGTAGATGTAGTGAAGTGTCCTCAGTGTCTCTCCTTCCAATCATAACCAAGACTGAACTAGGGAGCTACACCGAACACATTTAGGTTATTATTCAAAGAAGACCTTCTGGTGTGGATGTTGATCAGATATTTTATATGAGATACATATATGAATATTGATGATTTTAAATTCTTCTCAAGGACCAATAAGGACCAGAACTCTCTGTCAACAGTTTTATGCTTCATTCTTCACTTGGTTAATACATGTTCCTGGATTATGTGTCATTATTTTAATATACTTTTAATAATATTTTTAATAATGTATGGTGTCGTAGTATCACAGTGAGATGATTTAAGCAAGTTTAGGTTAAACAGAAATTAAAAATACGTCTAAACAAAGGCTCTGGTCGGTCCCTTGTTTTACAGTGTGAGAAGTGGTGACCATTTTCAGTGCATCAGAGGATCAGTCATCATGATGAATCGAGTGGTTCAGACAGACTCTTTAGCGACTAAACAGTCGAAGTAACGCTGCCCTCTGAACTGACAAGGTCCATGCTCTTTGGAATCTACCTTTTCATTTTCGCACCCTTTCTTTTCATCAGAGCTGCAATGAGGATGAAAGATGAAACCTGACATACACTGACCTGCGGGATATGAAGTCTTAATCTGTGGAATTGAACCCCCATGATTGCCTCCCTGCTTGCAGACCTCTGGGTCACGGTGCCCCAGGACTTCATGATACTTTTTTTTTTTTTTGTCCTCCAGGGTGTGACGACCAGCAGTCGGACAAGCGGGTTTAGTCCAAGAAGCAGCAAATGAAAACAAGTGAAGAACTTGAACCTTGGTGTTGTCAGAGTGCCTGAAGTCTGGAGGCTTCGCTCCAGCTCCATCTCAAATAGTCTCTTGAAGATGCTGATCTTCACACTGGTATATGTGCGCAAAGATGCATTTTAGTTCTCGTAGCATTGACTTTGTGTACATTTCTGATTGAATATCTCCCCTATGATATTTTTGTATTTTTTTTTTTCATCACCTCTTTGTCACTCCCAGGTGTAGGTGTCCAAACTTTCACTCTGAACATTTCAGTTACCAACGTAGCTCATCTCTTATTCTGCCGGCCGTTTTTTTTCTCAGAACCTGAGACCGGTGGAAGACAAAGGGAACAATGATCGTGCATGATACAGTAGTTCACACGGGTGTAAATATTCACATAGACTTCTTCCCTCACTGAAATATTTCATTCACTTTAGTATTTTTTCTTACTTTGTTTCCGATCATGACAAATATGATTGCAAAGATGTAAACCTAAATACAGTGTATTGTTTAAAGGCTGCATTACGTGTGTTGTTCTTGTGTTATTGAGTTCTTTATGAGACATGAAATTTGGAGAAGCGGTAATTCGAACACTGGTCACCATCAATAGCTACTTGTCACGCACGATGTGGATTGTCAGCGTTCTCCCTGAGTCTATTTGGGTGCAAGCTTGCGCCATGGTCCTGACCTTGAACGACCATCCGAAACTTTGTGTCAAATGCATACAGCGTGTTCACATGCACCAGCAAGCAAGTTAGGGAAAGACTTGTATTATTATTAGTATTGTTGTCTTAATTCTAGACGTCAATATTGGGCCGAGAACCATCAGGTAAAAAGTGTTACAATACAACAGTAAATGGAAGCTCCTCTGCGTGCGTCGTCCATGTTGAACCTCTTGGTCACGCCCATCTACTTCTGCCTCATGGGAAATTAACAAAAACTATGAACGGGAGTCAGTGGAGAGATCAAAGTTACTTTCTGCTCAAGGTTGAAATATGCCATAGATTTCACTTATGATGTCAGTGAATTTGAAAGATACATTCTAATGACGTGAGAGCGCTGCTTTTCCACCAGCATCAAAAGTTATTTAAGGTTTTGTATGTAGCAATGAACTACAATGCTCAATGGTCGAGTGAGAGCCAGCATGTGGGACAACCTCTACAGGGTCACAGTGTTTAACCATCTAATGTTTGCTAGCTTCAACCTTTGATCGTTGAGTATCTTTAGCATCTGCCTTAGTGCTGGAGCAGTCGGGTTCTGCTGTGACGTCACACATACGACGTTTGATTTGTATTACTTGCATTGTCACAAGCAAACAAATCATAAATTACATGACAAACAAAGTCGAAAACAACATCATTATTCATCATTTAAATTGAGGTACAACATATGGGCATGAGGCAAAGAGGAGCAGAAAATAACCTTTATCTCCCCATAGACTACCATTCCATTGTCATTTAGTTTAATAACAACATGCATACACCGGACTGTGACACACGAGAATGTGCCCTAACAACTCAACTAACACAATGTCACATGACTAGGAGCTCAGGTGACTTCTGTCTCAATTCACTCTCATGCAACCATCACGCAATAATTTCACCCCCAAAATTATATATAAAAATGTTGGGGGGAGAGGTTTAAAAACCTATTTCGCTATACTTAAGAAAATTGGATTAATCGGAATCTAAAGTTCTTAAACACAGATCATTATTACCGTAACAATGTGTTGTGTAAAGTGGGAAAAAATGAAATAAAAAAATAAATAAAGAGAGGAGTGAAGTATTTTCATCAGACTTGTAATGTATTTACACAAACATTTTAATATGTCAGCACTTAAATTGAATAGAAAACTGCATTAATGATAGCATAGTGGTCAGAAGACATACAGTCGTGATACTTTCGGGTGACGCAGGCAAGATTGATGTCAGTGTTAAAACATTAATGGCTGAGAAAATATTTTTGGCTCTAACAACGTGAAGACAAAAAATATATACTGCTTTCATGGACTCCCAATGTCCACATGAGGTAAATGAAATTGGACAATAACAGCTAGAAAAAAATCACACACGCAGATTTGAAAATATTCCTTTTGTGACTGGAAAAAAATCTGGCACCTCTTTGAAAGTAAGGTCAAATAAAAAAAAAAAACGATGTCACGTCGAACTCAAACAACAGGGTGGTAAAGGGGCGCCATCTAAAGGCAGTTATATGTCAGGACAGCGTATTTGCCTGAAGTTCTAGGATATTCACGGGGAAATCACGCCTTTCTGGAGATTATTTTCCACATTTAAATAACCCAAACATCTTTATAGAATGTTGGTTTTGGTTTATTTGACTTCCTAGTTTTTCAAAATAACAGCGACATGCACCTCTGGCTTCAATCAAAAGCCTGGACTTATTGCCTCATTTTGTTAAAAAAAAAATGGAAAGAAACACAGGGCTACTTCCAGGTCACATCAGGCTGTTATGATTTGAAATCCCCAAATTAAAAAAGCCCAGCTACCACAGCCATGTCCTCCGTGTTTCCTTGTTCGAAACGCTAACACTTTATTCTGTAGCGGCACCTTTTGGCAAGTGTCCCATGGTTGGAGTGGATGTGGACCCTCCCACTCACTCCGCCAGTCCACTTTCTTCTGAGTAGACAACAAAGCGACCCCGACTCTCAGGGAATGGGCCTTAACTTAATGAAGCCAAGCCAAAAATACTTCCATTTGTAGTTCATTAAATACTTGTGGGGTTTGTAAACAATACAGCAGGACGTGTTTCCAGCTTCAAGTCAAGCAAAATTGAGGAGCAGCAGCCCGGTGCAACGAGTGACCCAACATGCTCTGATGGCACAAAACTCTTTCCTTGAGCACGAGCTCCTCTGCTCAGCCCAGACACTGCGGTGGTGAAACTTTCTTTGGCAGCTTGTCAAGAAACTAATTATGAGTCAAACACTGGAATCTGTACTTGAAGTAGAGGAGGCCATTTTTCGTGTGTGTGGCGTCTGAGGAGGCGGAAGGGTAGCGGAATTTGGCATAAGTCTTGTCACTCTCCGACTGGCTGACCCAGGGCAGCTTGATTTTGGTTGCGTGGTTGATGATGACGTCATCGCAGGAGCCGACGTGAAGAGATCCCAAGCCATCGATGAAGAACTCTGGAGTGTCAGATAACAGCAATATAGAGATGAAAGGTCAATGCTGAAAATGTTTCGATGACATCAAGCAGACACCGAGGCATTTATGACCTGTGGGGGGCAGTAAAGCACAATTGCTCTGTCTCCTCTGAGTAATTTCATTTATTCTTGTCTACTCTCATACGGCGCACCTCACTACACTCATATTACATTGTGCAATAAAACACAATTTTGCTATCTATATATTTTCCTCATTTCCATCTACATGTTCTTGGCTTTCCAGCTGAATCAAAGACAAATGACTAGTCACATTCAGGTCACAACTGTCTAGAGTTGGTCAGAACATGATGGCAGACTGTCATAAAGAACAATGGGTTCTGACACAAAATCCCAGTACTCACCCAGGTGAGCCACCCTGGCCAGTCGGGGGTCAAACCCGACCTGCTGGACCTTATCCGTGCGAGCCAGGAAGAAGTTGATGACCCCATCTGTGATGACGCAGTTGGGAAAGCCCTCGATGACGTGATGAAAGCCTCTCCTCATGTGCAAACAGTCCCCGTCCTCCTCTCCAGGCTCGATGGATATGGTCTGCCTGTAGGTGGCGGTGTAACCAGAAACCTCTCGCACCGCGCCACCCACCTGAAGTCACGCGACAGCCTCAGGATTTTATACATCGAGATAAGACGCACTCATCACCAACCAGATCCAGCGTGGTCCGCTCCAGGACGTCCACCAGCTTCTCCAGCTTGGTGTTGGCCGTGAAGATAAAGTCGTCGTCCACCCAGAGCACGTATTTGGTGGTCACCTGTGAAACGGCAAGGTTCCGTCCAGCAAACCAGCCCTGTGACAGAGTGACAGTTAGACAGTGGGATCATTGCCCTCCTCACAAGAACGTTCTCACCTTCCCAAAAGGCATGATGTAATGCTCGATGTAGGGGCCGCTGATGCTTTTGGGATGCTCACTATCATCCGCAATGACAATGGTGACGGTAGGATAGTACTTTCTCACGCTGTCGATGAGGTTCTGGAGCTTATCGTAGCGTAGGAAGGTCTTTGTCGCTATGGTAACCAAAGCGCTGATGTTGTACTCTGCATTGATGAAGAACCAGAGCACACGTTCACTTAAGATCCTGTTTATTGATTCATGGTGATGTTAAGGTCCTCTGCCGTACCTCCTTTGGATCTGGTGTTGTAGAGCTTGGGTGTGGTCTTATGACGTATCTTGATGATGAAGGTAGCTTGATGACCCTCTGAGTCGAGCTGCACTAAAATACACAATGAAAATGTCAATGTTAATGAATAAAGTTGTGCCAGGAGCAGATGTTTTTCACAGTTTGTTTCTTCACCAGCAGCCCTTTGGTCAGACTCTGGAGATGGAGGTCTCACCTGTGTCCACAGTGCTGGGATGGAACAGCGTGTTAGTGTAGGTGACGAATTGCAGCTGTCTGTTTAAGTTGGGCAGGAGACTGCTGGACAGCGTCATGCGCATCTCGCCGTCGCCTCTGATCCGGACGCCGTCCACCTCAGCCGCGACATTCAGCGTCCCCAGGGTGGCAGTGAGGTTCACCTGGGACAGACGGGGAGGAGAGGGAGCCTCCTGAGACACCTGACATGGCACAGGACTCCAAATAGATCGATTACTAAAATGTGTTTTCTTTATTCTACTCATGCAGCAATGCATCATCAAATAAATATGTGACACAAGTTTGGTTGTGAAACATCAATGTGTGGGCGACCAGAACAGGAAGTTTTATTTTTCCACTTCAAGTTGTGATGTGAAACTGTTCCCAAATTGGACATCCAGCTAAATATTAAATGGAGTTCTGTTAGCATGTGGCGTGGTATGAGTTAAGTACATTGGAACTGTAGATACTTACTGTGTGATGGTCTCTGGGAATGTCATGTAGAGCCAAACCTGGAAACATCAGAGCAAAAATGAATAAGCTGAGCAGAGCGTCAAAACAGCTGCGGTCTAAGTCTGTGGTGGACCTGAAGCAGCACGGGACATCGTGACCTCATACGAACAAAAGGCGCAGTTGTGGAGCGATCACAACAATTTTCAGGGCTTTTTGAAACCCCTCAAACAGAGTAACCGATTCATAGTGAATTTAGAGGAGCAGAGTTTCAACTGATTTCTTATCTCAGGACTTGCAAACTATCGAGATGAACTTCCTCTTGATTCTTCATAACTTCATGGGTTTGACTATACATGAGGCCAGTATCAGGACAGTTTGTGGCCTCAATAGTTTCCCAAGCTTCACTCAGGTGACCTCTAGTGAACCAGAGCAAGACTCAGTCATTGTTTTTCTCAGGAAGAACAAAGCGATAGGAACTTCCTGTTGAATGAGAAAAATGTTCTGTGCCGCCTCTTTAGCATTGTGCAGATATAACAATGTAACAATGATAATAATTATTGTCTTACTATTATTATTGTTGTTATTGAAAGAGATGATGACATTATTGTTATGTCCATCATCTCTTTCAATTGTGTTTTATGTTTGTCTGTATCTGTCCATTTAGAAAATAACTCAAAAAACTATGTCGGTATTCAGATTACATTTTCAGAATAGGAAGATGGGAATGGGCCATGGACCGCATGATTGTTGACTTTCCCAAAAGGGTAGAGTTTCATCTGGCTGTAGGAGGGTATTGAAAGTTTCATCATTTACTTGTATGACCTGTAACCACTGCAGTTCACACGTCCAGGGCTCTACAGAACTAACTTAGAACTTTTCTTCTTTTGCCAGGTACCTGCATTTCCAGCACGTTCCCTATCTTCTCCTCTCCATGTGTCCCTCCAATGCACTCGTCTCAACTCTTCTACTCCTCCTCACTTCCAACGAAAACCCGTGCTTCACCTCTGACCTACTTAACGCTGCTTCTTGTCTGTGTCAGATCATGACAGGTTTCACCAGTGTCATTTACAGTAAAGCTCCTCTCCTCTGCCATAGATCACCCCGTTCCACTCAAGAGTTTATTTTGCTTGTGGGTCTGGAGCATGTCCCGTTGGGGACGGCAACTAACGTCACAGCAGCCTTTGTTATTTCTTGTGAACAACGTCTACTTCACGTTATGGCGTCTTTAAATGAAGCATCTCACCTGGGATGATGATTGTTTTCAGCGGCCGCACCTCCACCCCCTGTGTTGGATACTGAAATGGATTGTTTGCCTCTGCAACCATCAGCACATCTGCAGAAGACTGCAACCTAAAAAAAAACTGATTATATTGACACCTGATTTTCAAGTTTAGAAGCAAAAGCTGGGGCCTATGTCGGTTTATTACTGTTGTGTAACGGTCTGCTTTTGTGGCCGACACAATGACCAGGTCTTGCCCTGAAGACGCTCTCTATTCTGCACCATTTACCTTTTCTGGAAACTCCTGAACTCTTTGGCCCGTCTCCTCTTGATTTCCTCCAGCTCTGAGGCATCGAAGGCAGTGTGCAGCGGGTGAGCTGACACCCGGGGGAATAAGAGTTGGGCAAAGGGCAGGTTCACTCTCCCGCTCTCACCCTCACACACGCATCCATTACGTGCCAGCAAACTACAGGAGCACAAATGAATGAATTAGAGCGATTTCAGGAAGACAAAGTGTTTGGCTTCTGGACTCTCTCACCTCGCCACACTCTCTCTCACATGTATTGGGATATTGCTGTATCTGTGATCCACCTCAGGCACTCTTTCGTCCAAATTCCTCTCGACTAAAAGGCCTTGTCTCTGCCATACATCCACTGTGGTGTATGTCCGTGTGGGCCATGAATGGATGATGGCCAGCACCAGTACGACTGACACCAGGACGGCCAACACCACGGTCTTCCTTAGCGAACGCATTCTGAAACCTGTACAAGACAAATGTCATTTACATTAGAGATGCAGCCAACGAACTAGCAGCTGCTCCACGTGTCCCCTCAGCATTGGAGCCCCCTCTTTGGACTCCACCATGACAAACAACTCAGACACTACCAACACCAACACACCAGGAATATGAAACCAGTTTCAGTATTTAATGTGGACCCTTGTGAATTTAACTCTGCACTCTGTTTTTACTTAATGGTTTAGTAGAGTCCTCACAGATTGTTATTGTCGAAAGCATGATCTACAAACATGTTCGGTCACGCATACTTGCTATCAATGCACAAGGCAAATCCAAACCATAACTTGAAATCAAGCTAAGCTGGTTCTGACACACCGGTTGTCATGTTGTTCCACATCACCCCATGCAAACAAGTGAAGAGAGGAAAATCATGAAAGAATTTCCCCTGATGGCATTTGAAGGCTCAACAAGAGGCACAAAAAACAGTGCTAAAAGTAAAGCGCTGCTGCAGACGCTGCTTTTTATGCTGAAAACATGTCCTGTTATCAGTTTGGGGCTCATGTGGGATTTCACAGGAAACATGGCAACGGCTCTGGTTTCGTTTCTAGAGAGAGGTTCTAAAGGAAATACAGTTTTTCACTGACAACCAGACTTCAAATGTGGTCCAAGTAAAAGCAGCGAGCTGATCAGAAAATGAGAAATATGTCGTCCGAGACTTGTTAAATCAACTGAGATGAGAAATCAGCTTTTCATGAAGTAAAAAAGCACATCTGTGAACTGTTAAGTCCTCTGCACTCCCTTACAGACCACTCCTCTGCTATTGTTCCCAGCTTACTGACAATAATGCATCTACTGTAAGCAGACTTCTCCACCGCGTCTGTTGAAGACAAAGAGTCTTTCTCCTACCTTCCAGCTGTGATGTGCATAAAAATCCATTTCCTCTCAGTCGGTCACTAACAGTTCTGCTGTTTCGTGTGATAGAGGTTGGGCTTCTGATCCAAGACACACACTGAGCTCAGAGGAGAGGCAGCTGGCTTTGTAAGTAATTCGATCTGACCAAACATCAAATCACTGAATCATGAGTGACTTGTGGAACCAGCATGCAATACCATAACCATCCCTCAAGTCAGTCACTAAAACAGTCGTCTTTGACCTTGTCAATAATAAGTTGGTGATAAGAAAACACGGGTCCAGCTCCTCTCTAAGATGGCAGAGGGAGAAATGTTTACATTCTTTAATGCTTAAGGACTTGAGACTAAAGTAGAAACAACACCGTGTGACAGAGTTCGGGGAAGTTATGACGCAAGAGCAGAGCAAGCAAAATCTGCTCATGTCAATCATCCAGCGTCATGGACAGAGATAATGAGAGGTGAAGGAGGGAGAGAGCAGGCAGGCGACAAGAAGCAGAGTTAAGATGCTGAGATTTTTCATTGGAAGCGACTACAGGCAAGTTCAGATACAAGTAAATCAGAGAGACACCTCATGTAGAGAAGAGTGGAGAAAGATATGGAACTATGGAGAGGAAATGGTGGACATGTTGGAAGAAGAATATTGATGGAGGACAGCCAAAGAGGTTCATGGATGTGGCAAAGCAGGACTTGAAGAGGAGTGGTGTGACCAGAGAGGATGATCGAAGTTAGGTGAAGGACGAGGGCGTGGATTTGCAACTCCAGAAGTGAAATAAGTGCTAAACGCCCCTTATTATGAGTTCTCTTTAATTGAAACCCTTCCTGCTTTTTTTCATCTTATCCTTATTCGTTTGGATTATAAATTCTGCATTTAATTTATTTTTATTAATAAATTGCATAATACATAACAATGTGCATCTTTCGGCTTAAATTTTAGGTTGAATCATTTTACCTCTTATTTACAACAGTTCAAATGATTTTGCTGTAAAATATGATTAACTGAAGTGAGAGTTTCAGTGCCGTTCATACAAGCCAAAGTCATATTTACCGTGCTGCCTCTACCCGGTCAGTGAAGCTGTATCCTCTGTAGGCATGTCCAGAAACAGTGCAGATAGTTCCAGAAACCAGCAAGTGCCGTCTCCATCTGGAAATCAAAGCAAGAATCAAATTTTAAAAATTCCCATTAAATGATGTGGATCAGCAATTTCTGGGTGCTACACAACATACATTAATAGGAAACAGGAAGTACAAGTTTCTGTTTCAGCCTGACTTATCTGAGTTCTGTTTCAAGTTTGCCCTTGTTTGCCCTTTTTCTTAAGAGGATTCTCCCACTTGCTAGAAAAACACGGTGGAAGGTTATGGCCTTGGAATTGATGAAAGCTGTTGCTTCAGAGGTTGAGATTGCAGAGGACATTTCTGGAGGTTTAGGACGAACAAATAAATAGGAATCATATAAAGTATTCACAGGTCAAATATTTTATGAATGAATATTTCTTTCATTTTATAAAAACTATATGCACAGAAAATACCTATTTTGTCTTAAAATGACACAAAACTAGAGCTTTTAAATCAGAGGCCAGTTAGAGTATGTTAGCTATTTTCATCTTGAAGCTGAAAACATAAAGCACTGATCTGAATCTGAAACTGGTTTTTATGTCCGCCCCATGAAACGTAGCATGTCTTCTTCCTGGAATGTAGACATGCAAGAAAAGATTTCCTGTAAAGATCTTCTTCCTTGCACATTTCCCAGCATAACTTGCAACAGAAAGTCAGCATCCTTCACTCATCATCCTCCTAAGTCACGCCTATTCCCTCCATAACCACATTTATGAACCACTTTAGTTTTTAGGTTCTTCTTACGCCTGGTACGTCCAATCCAAACATTCTTGTTCCCTGTCTCTCCTCTCTGTGTCCAACCCATCTAACCACTCAGTCTGTATCCTCAGACATCTCCACACAAGGAGCCACCCACATGTTCTCATTCTCATCTTCTCTCCCTTGCCAACCTGAGCATCTTCACATCTTCAATAACACAAGATGCTCAGCTTCTTGTCTCACCAACGCATGTCGATGCTGATCCACAACAGAAAAACATTCATCAACTTTCAAAAAAGATTCACATTTGATGTTGCTGCAATCTCTAATCTAATAGCAGCAGAAGGACAGTCGCATCTGAGATGGAGATGTTGCCCTTTTTAAAGACCCCCCAAGCCACACCCCCCTGGCAGCTGTCTATTGACTCAAATACTGCATTTTTAATGGTGATGAGCTGTGATGGAAAAACATCTCCGGACAAAGCAAGTGGGATTCAGTGATTGTGAGAGTGAGCAGGGCTAATTTACTTAAAAGGATGCGGGCCTGTGGAGGAGGAGGAGGACACAGAGGGATGGTGGACTCAGATGCAGCTGGGACCCTCCCAAGGTCCGACACTGTGCCCCCTCTCTGCCTGAGTCAAAAAAAAAATCTGTTGAAATTGTATTTGCTGACTCTTCGGGATTAGTCACTATAACTGACCGAGTCATCATTCAGTCCAGGAATTGGACCAGAGCAGGAGGGTTCCATTCCCTTCACGGGCCTATGAGCAAATATAACGTTCACTAAACTGGAGGAGAAAATCGAACCAACACGGACGTTTTACAAATGTTTAAATGCGTCCTCGTTTTCAGTCAGTCGTTTTCATTGATAAAATATAAGGCTATGGTTTGCAGTGGGGTCGAACTGGGCGATAAATAAGGGGGTCGAGACAGTCCATTCAGGCCTCATCATTACTGATGTCGAATCTAAAAAAAACAGGCAGCTCACCTTCATCCAGGCTCACGCGCAGAGAGATGCTCGGCTCCGGACGGCGCGGCGATTTCCCCCGTTCCTCGTCGGCTCTTGCAAATGGAATGAGATGAGAACAAGGGAGCTGCAGCAGCGGCGGCGGCGGCGGAGGACGCTCCCTCCTGCAGCACCTCCTCACTGGAGACACGCGCACTTCCACTGTCCTCACCGCCACCTGAATGGCGCGGGCGTCATCTTCATGATTTTTCCGTCCAAAAACACCGCGTCTGCGTCGCTAGTGTGTGGGTTTGCTTGGTGCGTTCACCTATCACACGCCTTCCACGATCAGATTATCGTGCTCAGCGGCATGGTGTTATGAACCGTTTGCGCACGTTTGGCTCCTCAAGTGACTCCAACCTCCTGATCTGAACATTGAACAGTCAACATAGACGATTCCTTGTGTGGTAATCACTGGCCGCATGAGTGTGGAGTGAAGCCTAATTCGTTCTCTAATAAGCTATTTGGAGCGTAAGGACATCCACTGACCCCGCAGTTACCAGGTGAAGACGCCCATCCAAGACGTCGCTGGCTCTAGCATTGGTTGACGGCTCTTTGAGCCAATAATAACGCAGCGCTTCTGTGGCAATAACCAATCAGAACAGGCCACTCAGTAGCGAAATTAGCCAGTGTTTATTTTGTCCCTGTTCACATAGATTTAAAACAAAAACAAAAAAAATCCACTGGATTAACTGAAACTTTATTTGTTTTAATGCTGATCTTAAAGCATTTTACCAATTTCACTACTGACTGTTAGTTTAACTGTCTATAACATTAACAAATGAGAGAGCTATTCTGTTGGTAAAGGAATTAATGGTTTGTAGACATGTATTTAATCTCTGCTGCTAATTGAGAATGATTTACCTAAAACTAAATCAAACACCATTGTTACATTTGAGTGTTCAATAAAGTTGAGGAGGTGGGGGAAAAGGGGGTTCGGGAAGTGAATCCATCATGGCAGCCTCCTTGAAACAGCAGCTGATAAGATGGTGTGTTTTTCTGTTGACACATCCGCTCTGCACGGCGGCGTTCCTGAATCTGGAGGAGTTAAACGACATGAAATACGGGATTGAGATTCTTTCCAACCCTGTTATTATGGGACAGGTAAAAAAGAGTCGTCCATTCGAGCTGATGGTTAGCTTAGCGAGCTAGCACGCTACCTTCAGTTAGCCTCATGTCAGAAGTGGCTTTGGTATGAAAATTATTGTCCGAATGATAAAAATGACACGTTGTCCTACGATATATACGTGTAAGAAATCTATAAAATCCTGTCGTTTCCGTGTGAGTTTGCCATCGTCGCTGACAGCTGTCAACAAACCATAGTTTCGTATCACCCCCTCTCGTTAAGTCGTCCAATTGTCATCGAAAACACAAGTTTGTCCTGGGTTTTTGCAGTTTATTCTAAGTTTTCAATTGTGTTTCTTGGCGCAGACTAAGACGGAGGAGGTGATGATGGTGTCCAGTAAGTACAAGCAGTTGTATGAGTGTCGGCTTCCAGCCCAGGCAGTCCGCTTCCACCACGACTCCGCTTCTGAGTCGGACTTTCTGGGCTACGATGGTCCGGACATTCCTGACCTCCTCAGTGCCTTGCAAAATGCACCGTGTCTGGTGAAGGTCAGTATTTGCCAATGTCACATTTCGGCTCGCTCAAACCGAGATATGCATTTTGACGTGTCTGCTAAAACTTTATCTCATGAGGCACCCAACCACATTAACTGACTTCTTTTAGTGAGAAGAAAATGCAACTCTGCTTAAAACTAAATGACAATTTTGTCAAAACCATATACATTTATTTTCTCTAAGAATAACAATTCGTACTTGAAAACGTTCCCAGTCTAATTCTGCTTCAATTCCTGACTATACCTCTAAGAATGTTAAACTGTCTACCCTATACTAACGCCCAGTGTTTTTGTCCACTGGAGCTTATCAGTGTGAAACAGTCGTGAGAAATTGCTGCCAAGTACTTTTGCACATTCACATGTGCAAACCTCCCTCCACATGCATCGAAAAAGTGGGAAGGAATTGTGCAAGTGGAGGAAGCAAATGAAACTTTACATATATATTTGCAATGTATTTGTATATTTACATGTATAATATCTAAATGAAACACCCTTATTTTGATCATGCATTGACATAGTTCAGTTATATCTAATACATTTCTAATGCAATGATCACTGTTCATTATTTTTCCAGACTAAAGACTGGTGGACGTATGAGTTCTGTCATGGCCAACACATCCGACAGTACCACCTTGAAGGTCTTGTTATAGTCCAAAATAAACTAAACTTATTTTTGTGAAAGCAAATCAACACATTGTATATTCCTCCACAGACACAGATATCCGAGGGGATATTCTCTTTCTTGGTTATTATGAGTCTGAATTTGACTGGAGCAGCGAAATGGCAAAGGTAAACAGTGTCTGGTTTACATGGTTGTTGGTGTGTTTATATTTAGTCATTTATATTTAAACACAGTGAATCTATTTTAAGTTGTATGAATGAGTCTCATCATCTTTCCACAGTCCTCTAAACAGCACAAGTTGAGACGTTACCACAGTCAAACTTACGTCAACGGCTCCAAGTGTGACATTAACGGAAAGCCAAGAGAAACTGAAGTCCGTGTAAGTCGTTTGAATAAAAGAATTGGATATTAAAGAATGTCAGTCGTAGTTACATGATGACCTGACAGCATAATCCTGACCATGATCTTCTATCTCTGTAGTTTATGTGCGAGGAGGGATCCAGTGACTACATCGCCCGAGTGGATGAGCCACAGTCATGTCGCTATGTGCTGACTGTTCATACCAGTCGCACCTGCCAACATCCTCTCCTGCGGCCGCTGTCCAGTGCCAAGCCCCAGGGCATTGTGTGCCAGCCGGCTCTGAGCGCAGAGCAGTACATGGACTACGTCAAAGCACAAGTCTGTGAGTGGCTTAGCTCATAAATCACAATATTGAAAGATTGCTCCACCTAGATCCGGGATTGGCCATGGCATATTCAGCTACACTTTAGTCTTTCACATTTTATATTTCTATCCCTCTTTTGTCGTTTCTGCCCTCCCCATTCTGTTGCAAGCTGACACAAAGCGTAAAGTAGAGCAGATCTCTGAAGAGCTCAGGACGCTGGATGAGATCTTGGCAAGTAGTGCAGGTTCCAATGCTCCAGTGGAGGTCACTGCAGAGGAGACTCCCCCTGTAGCAGCACTGGACAGCTCAGAAGCTAAAGGTGCATTCATGGTTCGATTCCTATGGTGATTGAATTGATTTTTTTGGAGGCATTGAGTGTAAAACTGGAATTTCCTCCTTTGTGCCTCAGATATGTCAGATGTCTCAGAAGATGCAGTGTCAGAAGAAAGCTCTCCCTCAGAGGTCAGTCTGTTAAAAAAAAAGAAAAGCAGTGATCATCACAACATGTGATCTCATGTATCAAACTCCAGTGTAAAACATTTTCCAAGGTTGTTTTGTATGTCACTGGAGTTTGTGAATTTGATCACTCCATATAGCAGCAACTTTGTTCTTATTATTTCTGACTTATTATTTCTGCCCGAAATGTACTGAAAGAGCATGAAACTGCTAAAATACATTGTTTCAAATTGGAGTATATCGAATATCATATTTAGTCCTGCAGAAATTTTAACAGAAGACTCACAGTAACGTACCATGAAATTAGAAGTGCACCAAAGTTTGGAATAAAGAAAGTCATGACTGTGGCTGCTGTTTTTTTTCATCTTTTTTTCTGATATTTGTGTGCACAGATTAGTTACAGGTCTCAGTATCTAAATTGCCACTAAAAATGACACCACTTATGAATTAAAAAATACAATTATTATTATGATTTGTCTGTTTATTTATATTCTATAATTATTTTCATTTTTTCACTCAAACCAACCTCTCTTTTCTTGTCCCACTGCAGGTGGCAGATGATGGGTATTCTGACAATGAAGTCACAGACGATGGTGATGATGGTAATTTGTCTGCTCCTATAAATAAAATAATATCCTTTTTCACATTCTCTCTGCACTGATGAAAAATTCCACTCACTGTGGGACTCTTTGTATTTTTCTTTTAGTCGAAAAATTCAACTTCAAGATCATCACCGACCCAGCAGACCTGTTGAAATTTGTCCAGCATCTGAAAGAGAGCAACAGAAAGGTGGGTTTGTGGCTCGCTTGTGCTTATCTTAGCCTATCGTCGCTTACTACTGAATCCCAACAATTTCTGTTTTAAAGAGAGCACAAAGTGAAGCGAAAGATCATGCAGAAGAATCGACAAAAGAAAAGATTACAGGAAGAAATACGGAGGAAGAGAAAGATGAGGATGAGCAGCTCTTGAAAGAGTTTGAGGACGAGATGGCTGACCTGTCTTTGCCATCTCACAAGACGGAAGAGATTAAAGAAAAGATGCATAAGGAGTTTGACAATATTATTAATGAGGTGATTGACATTACACAAACACACACACACACACACACACACACTCTATCCTTGTGGTGACTGCTCATTGCTCTAATGCTTTCCTCAGCCTCTCATCCTAAACCTATCCATCCAAAACAAATGGCCTTAACTAGGGATCTTTAGCAAACTTAAACCCAGTTACAATGTACCTGTTATTTTTACGTTTCCAACATCAAATTGAGGCTTACACTTGAGGGGGCCGGCAAACGTCTCCACAAGTAGGTAGGTGTATTTCCAAGAAATAGTCCCCACAAGAATTGCTGTACAAGTAAACACACACACACACACACACACACACACACACACACACACTCAACCTGAGTGTGAACCTTTAACACGTGTCTCCTGATTTCTCCCGCAGGCTCAGCAGGAGCTGGAGACCGAAGGATTAAAGGGAGAGTTTGATCGCACCCAGGCAACGCAGACACTTGAGACCACACTCGATAAGCTTCTTGATCATTTAGAGGAAAAAGATGTTGAGGATCCAGAACAAAAAATGGTCCCAAGAGTCAGCGACCCTACGAGGGGCAGCCCCAGCCTGGCTCCAAAACAGCCAGGTAAGACAGCAGACCTTCCTACAGGTGACCATGGGCACGATTTGACCCTTCCCACCCTCATCCATTTAATCAGAAGTCCACATAGTAACACACACCTGGAATCCATGCATTATTAGAAGTGGTTTGTGTTTCGGATATGTTTTTTGAACAATGTTAAAAACGACTGCACATTAATTACTTATAAATAAAGAAGCCGCAAGTCACACGCGTGCAGTCGATGGCCTTCATCATGTGGCTCTGCTGATTGGTTTTGAGGTGAACTTGTTGTTTGTCCTTCTTTTGTCTCGTCACCCCAGACCAAGCAGCTGATGACCAGGTTAAGATCAAAATTACTAAGTATAAGACGGGCGGCAGCCCTGATGGGGAGGTCAAAGTTCAGGAGATGGGCGAAGGAGACCCGCAGTGGCAGCACATAAAGGACGTGGTTAAGGAACAGCTAGAGAAAGCAGGACTGAAGGCCGAAGGTATGAAAGGGAGTGTCTCAACCACTTGCGGCCCTCTTTCTCTTCTGTTGCTTTCCGTGTACAGCATTGCACCTTTCCTGTCATCTTCTGAAACCAAACTATATCCCAGGTCTTTGCTCACAAAACAATCTGACAACACGATTGATAAAAGATAATTGTAAGCTTGCACAGTTGCATTACATACCCAAAGCCAATTGCTCAAGTAGCGTCATCCATCCCATCCTTCTCCCTGTCGCTCTACACCCCTTTCAATTTCAACAATGAACCATTACAGCATCTTCAACGCTGTGTGTATATAACCAACCTATGTGTTTCATTTGAAGGAAAAATAGAAGTGAAGATTCTCACGCGGAAGAGCGCAGAGGAGGCGGGTGACCAGTGGCTGACTGAAGAAGACACCAAATCCTTCAGGGAGCTGCTCATAAATCTCCTGGTAGGGTTGATCACTTGGCGCTTACCTGTACCTTACATTCACCCAGGTCTTGGTCTGTTCTATTAAATGGGGTAACTGGCCATGACTTATGTGATGGTTTCATTTGTACCTTACATTCACCCAGGTCTTGGTCTGTTCTATTAAATGGGGTAACTGGCCATGACTTATGTGATGGTTTCATTTGTACCTTACATTCACCCAGGTCTTGGTCCGTTCCATTAAATGGGGTATTCAGACTTTTCATCAATAAAGCAACAATGGAATAAGACTTGTGCAAAACGCTTATCAATCTAAATCTAACAAATGAATCAAAATAGTGTTTGCATTATTTTTTCATTACGACTGCAACTGAAATACAACTTCACTGTTGTATTGTTTGTTGTCGTTCAGTTAACTATTTTAGTAGAATTTCTTGTCTCATAAAATGCATCGGAAATTGAAAATAGATTTTGAAAAGCATCGAGAATCTTGAAATGGAATGTGTTTTGAATGATGAGACACAATCGACTTACATTGTTTGCGTGAAATGTAATTTCACATTATAGCCACACTTATTTTTTTTCTCATTTAGTTTTCCCGTCATATCAACACTGTGTCATTAGCGTATTTCCTTGGGCTTGATAGCTCCTCACAATGGTATTTAATTGCCCGCCCCCCATTCTCCGCTGTAATGAATAATTTTAAAAACAAAAAAATTGTATTCAATGTCCTCTAATTTAGGGATTGCAGAACAGTGTAAGGTGTCATATTAAGGCTTTGGCTCTTTCAATCAGGAAGTGATTTTCCTTTTGACTTTGCATTTTTGTTTGCAAGTTACAGTGAAAACACAGGAAAGGGTGTGGTGAGCTGAAGTCTACTACAGTTTCTTTTCATCAGCTGACAAGATTATAGGTCGTCATGGGTAGTATGAAGAGATACTTCCCTCTTGACTCATGGAGTCCATTTGCTGCTTGCTGCTGAAGTCAGTTAAAGTAGATCCAAGTTAAACGTAAGTCTTTGTTTGCATCACAGACAGGAGGAACTGAAGAAGTTTACAAGGAGCAGAAGCGACAGCAGGAGCTGGAGAACAACTATAGGTTTGTGTGGGGAGACTCCCAGGAGGAGTCACAGTCAGCCAGCACCTCAGAGTCGGACGACGTGGACGTGTGAGCACGCTCGTCCTCTGGGAAAGTGGACTCCTGTGAGGAGCGGCGAGAGTGGCGGCTCCTGGAAAAAGGGTCCCTGTGGCTCAGTTATTGCTATTAAACACGGCTGATAGCTTGATAATATGAGCTCACTGTTTGCACATTCAGAAGTTGTGTCTGTGTGTCATGAAAAAGGCAATATGTGTCTTGAGAGGACACCGTCTGTGTTGCACGATATAACAAAAGCCACTTGTCAGTTGAATGACATGGCATTTCTCCCCTTCATGGGGAGCCAGGAAATCTGAGCTGTAGACCTTACTGTTATTGAGTCAAAAATTAATTTATTATGTATGGCTTTTGTCTGCTTTCTTCAGGAAGTGGGCCGTAGTTCTTTGATGTTTCATCTTTTCCAAAAGGCTTTTAAAGTTGTAAAAGTATTTTTGGAATAAAAGACCCAAAAGTTTTTTTTTTTGGAGGAAACTTTAACCGTTTTCTGAAAAGGGCTGAATTTGTATTGTTTTGTGGCTGATGAAGTGTAAATATGTATAAATGTAAACGTCTTTTTTTTTTTTTTTTTTAAACTTGATGTCGCTTGGTGAAATCAGATCAGCCTGACCCTGCAATATTTTTATTTTTATTTTTAAATGAAACCCACAAACACGTTTCTGGCATTTGTGAGGTGTTGATGTTCAAGATTAACCAATAAAAGCAATAGTGCAGTCAGATTACCTGCAGAAAGGTCGACTCTGATCAAGGTCTTTTCACTGTGGCATAACGCATACCTCACTCACATGGCTCACAATTGGGAATGATCTTCAAAAATGCTGTTGTGTGTTTGATTGGCAGCTCTCAATTACTTCACAGACTGGTTTCACTCGAAGGTAACTGTCTCTTTAATAAGTTTAAGTGTTGCAATACTCACATCTTTGGTTTGATGAAGTCTAAGCTCCACTTTCATGACAAATATCAAGAAGGAAAGTGGTGAGAACAATTGTCTCCTGATAGTATTCACTTATCATTTGGGTATTTACTGATGTATTTAAAAAGTTGGATAATGTTCAAACTTCAGGTCGGTACATTTCACTGATGCTGAGACTCAGTCATAAGTGTCAAACACAAACATGAAAGGGTTTATTTTAGTCATGTAGACTTGAGTGATTTGAAATTTGAATGCAATTCAAACTTAGGAAATGAAAATGCTAATTTCCAGCATTACCTTGACAGCATCTCTCATGCAAAGGGATTGAACGTGGATTATTATCCAAGAAAGAGAGGTGACATGGAGAGATGGATAAGATGACTGGTTTTGTTTGTGACTCTTCTAAACATCGTTTTATAAAAAGCTGTTTAGAAGTGTCACAAACCAGTCGTCTTATGATCTTGTTATAACAAGATCATTTGAACTTGACAGTTGTGAACGGGGATTGACACTGGTGCTGAATCCATGTTTGTGGCATGAGATGACTTTGTACTCAATATTTAATCTAGCAGGTGTGTCTGGTCGTACTGTTGACTGTGGGTGGTGAGAGACGATGCATGGCAGCTGTGGTTGTGTTAGCGCTTCACAGTCTTGTATTTGTCTTGTACTAACACAGGTTGAACTTCAACATTCAGCTTTCAACATCAGCTGGAAATCAGACTCATTCACACAAGCTGTCTGGTGACATCACTTGTTTTAGCTTCTCAATATTAATACTTGCTGGTTCCAACCCTTATCAAATGTGAGCCCGCTCTTAGAGGGATCGGTGGATCCCCTTTTGGATCTGTGCTTACTCTTCCAGTGCCAGTTTCCCACTGAAGCATGACCAAACTAATTTCACAATTATTATTGTTGTATAATTAATGATATGGTTTATAATTTATTATATGAATATCATCTCGATAATCAAACCTGAATATATTTTGTTGTATTTCATATAAATTTGGTCAATGGAAGAAATGTAAAATTAGAATTGCATGCATTTATGATCAACGCAGGCAATAGAACCGAATACTGAAGAAAAAACGCAAAAACTCTTGTTCGTTATTCTAATCTATTTGAATTCAACATGCCATCACAAATCTAAAAATTGGTATCTAAAGTGTCAATTCCCATCACTTTGCCGGAACCCGGCACAGTTCTGATACGGAACGTCAAAATAAAACCCCATTAAAATAGCACAAAACGTTGTCCTTGGTTTTCAATGAAGACCAACACACTGTATTTGCACGAGCGTTCCATTATCACGTTTTTTTAAAATAAAAATATCTTTTGAACGGGAGTAAACGGATTTCTTATGACCGGAAGCGGCCTTTTCATGACGGAAGTAATACGTCAGATCACTTGAACGCGTCTTGGAAGGGTTATTCTTTTCCGCTTTTAGATTAGTCTTAAAACTATGACAAAAGGTTTGAATTTTTATTAGTTTCTTTTGCCCGGTGGTCTGTGGTGTTATAGTGTGGCAGCAGCATGCTGTCACTGTCGCTTATTGCTAACTTAATGGACAAGTAAACATTTAACGCCTGCTAGCTAGCAACGTCTGTGGCGTTTTGTTGCCGTCATAATTCAGTTTTCTTCGGTAACGTGTCTCGCTGATATCGATATTGGATTTCCTCGTCACACACATTAACAGGCTGCGGTGAAACGTGTTTCCGACGTGGACGTATGTTCGTGTGAGATGTAGCTTTCGGGGACCACAGCTGCTGCTATTATGACGGTGGTAAGACTGGTAAGTCGTGTTGAACCACTCCTCAAACAGGGAGTGACATATTTATTCCTGTCGTCCGAAGTAAAAGTTACCCTGCCTCGCTCGCGGCCTGTGTAGTTGAACTGTCGTTTACTGTTCAGCAGCTGCCCAGTTGATCGACCGACGGTGAGGCACCAGGTCCAGTATGAAGGCGTTAGGTTCCAGATTCTCCTTCTACGCGGGTTTCGCGGTGGGAACCTTCACCCTGTACGTGTTTCTGCGACAAATGTGGTTTGAGAGGTCCATGCAGGCCAACAGCTTCGACAGACATCATGACTCAATGCTGGAGGAGGATGATAAGAACTGGAAGAAGGAGAGATCGGCTCTCTTCAATCTGCAACACCCGCATCACACAGGTGAGGTGATCAAATGTCAAAGGGAAGTTTAGAGCACTGCGTTCGTGGTTTTTTTGTTTGTGTTTTTTTTCCTAATAGATCAGAAGAGTTTGTTGCAAGTTAAGTAAACACTGTCACTTCCAGCTATTACTTACTTTGGAAAATATCCAGCAATTTATTGAATAATTTTTCCTTGTGGATTTATTGTAGAAAATCTAATGATTACTGTCATCATCATATGCAGATTATTTATTCTAAAAGAAGACTACTCAAGAGAATGCAATGAATCAGTTTTAAAACAGACCCTCACATTTTTGGAATATTCAATGTGTCTTGTTAGAAAAGTTAACAGGCTGATCGAGGTCATCATTGTTTATCAAATCTAGAAGGTAACTGTTAAAATCTTGTATTTATTTTAAAGTGGATTGGATAAATGGCTAAATAAAAACTTCAATTTATTTTGACTCTCATGTCTGCAATATTTGATGCAATCTTTGAGGAAAAACACAGTGAGTAATCATTGAAAACAACATTAGAGGTTAAATAATTGTTAAGCCAGTCTGATAAGTGTTGGACCTGTAAAGAGTAGAACATGTTAGTGTCTGCTACATGAATCAATGAATGAGGCTAGTTTTTGGTCTTAGACACCAGGACCATTTAAAGGTGGTTCTGGGAAAAAAACAAAGGCATCATCAAAATTGAAAGTATTGCACATGAGAACTAGAATGTACAGCTGGTGATGTACATTTTTAGTGTCCAGTGTTTCCCCCACAATGCTCCAGAGGGGGACGCTGCCCCCCAACGGCACGGTCTGCCTCCCTGGAAGACATCATCATGTCTTGAATCAATGGGCGGGCTCAGAGACAAAGGCAGTCACGTTACACTGGCCTTTCAAGTCTTTCACATTCAGCACGTGACACACTCCTTTCTGTGAAAGTCGCTCATGATTGTTGCACATATACATTGAGCAAATTTAGGATCGAGGAGTGACACATATATGCGGTGGAGATCTGCGTGCACAGGAGAGAAACAAAAGAGATGGACCCTGGTGATTCCGTTTTCAGAGACTACACACTGATCAGGAATAGTCTGTCAAAGAAACACATTTGTCCTTCATTTTAACCTCAACAACACAATGAGGTAGTGCTACGGTGGCCGCGAGTGGACAAAATTTAAGTCTCACCATTAACGGATTTGTGAAGTCCATCAATCTGTTTGAGAAAGAATAATTAATTAGGATAAAATTGTAAAAGCTGTTGCCTCAAATTCTTTAATGTCCAGCATTTTCAACTGTATAATGTGACTTCAATATCAAGCAGGAACACTGTCAGTTTACTTGTATCTGAAGATTCTAGACATATATTTTCAATATAATGTATTATTCAGTTAAACATTTAATAATTCTATGCAGTTCATAGAAAATGTCAATTATGCAAATTGCTAAATTCCCATCGCTGTTTAAGAGTTCATAAACTATTAAAATGGGCACCACAGCTTACATTGACCTAACGCTGGGTCCCCAGCCCTTTCCAAACACAAAAACCTGGGGGAAACCCAGGAGTCACTTTGTTGTGACCTTGTCTGCCACAATGTGTGAATTTCACTTGTTCCTCATCACCATCAAAAGTATTCATTACTTACAGTCATGAGTGTGCTGCTAGGTTGGACAGCTTGTAGTGCTGACTTGGGAGTTCTTCCCACGGCTATACTGCACTTTGCCTTTTAAACAAGAAACTAAAGTGCCTTTATGAGGCAGTCAATAGGTTAAGTGTAGTGTCTTAACAACACTTGGCTTTTTTGTTTGGCCTGTATTGTGTTTGGATGAAGCCTTTTATACATATACCTTTATATAGCTTTTATACATATTTTTTCCTTTTATACAAATGATGTGTTTCTTTTTATATATTCAAATTACAGAACAGAAAAATATGCACTTTTATCAACTCTCGATTTTATTCTGCGAGTTACAAAAGGCTTGTAACATGGTATTTCATAAAATCAAGAAGCCCAGTTTCCTCTAATAGTGAATGCCCGTTCTATAAGAAACAGTAGAGATTCGAGATTAAATGAGCTAGGACTTTATTCATCCCTTGGGAAGACTTCCTCTGGGAAATACTCCAGCAGCATAAAGGGGATAGCTTTGCAGCACACCGAGTAATGAAGATATAAGCGGCGACGTTGCTAGATAAATAAGTATGAAATATCCACAAAAAATATTATTTTTGTTACTAATGATAGTATCTGGTGATTCATTAAACTAGAGACTACATGCATGAAACCGGTTTCTCTCTGAAAATCTCTATAGAATATTTTAAGTATATGTAAACACTTGTTTTGGTAGCTGAAGTCTATCTCTTTTGCTGAAGTTCCTCGTGTACTGTTGTCCCTCCTTTATTGTCATGCTGCATCATGACAAGATGGTAGTTTCCTTAAATTTGCAAAATGAGCAAATATGGTACTGAGAGGCAAAAATGCAATGCGAGGTAACAGGAGGTTACAGGGAAATTGTAATGTAGGATAAGTATAGAAAAAATGTTCATATAGTTTTTATAGCCAATTTATATGAATAGATAGTGAGGTGTCCTGGAATGATGCCAGAAGAGTCTAATTTTGGATCGTCTTTCATTGGCACCAGTGGAAGTGTTGTTGATGTTGAGTGTTGATGTTCTGGATATTAATATATCAACACGTGTTTAAAACCAGTCTTCTCTTCCAGGCGAGGACAGCCATGTTGGGGATGAGCTTTACAAAAAGGTGCGGGTCCTCTGCTGGGTGATGACCGGACCGGCCAACTTGGAGAAGAAGGCTCGGCATGTGAAGGCCACTTGGAGTCGGCACTGTAACGTTGTCGTGTTTATGAGCTCAGTCGACGACCCGGACTTCCCCACTGTGGGTTTAGGAACCAAAGAGGGCCGCGACCAGCTCTACTGGAAAACCATCCGCGCCTTCCATTATGCCTACGAGCACTACGGACATGAAGCAGATTGGTTTCTCAAGGCCGACGATGACACTTATGTCATTGTGGACAACCTGCGTCTGCTCCTGGCAAACCACACGCCAGAGGAGCCCATTTATTTTGGCCGCAGATTCAAACCTTATGCCAAACAAGGCTACATGAGTGGCGGCGCCGGCTACGTGCTGAGCAGAGAAGCTCTGCGCAGATTTGTCGATGGCTTCAAGAACAAGGTGTGCACCCACACTTCGTCTGTGGAGGATCTTGCCATGGGCCAGTGCTTGGAAAAGGTTGGGGTTCTTGCTGGAGACTCCAGAGACACTCTGCACAGGGAGACCTTTCACCCATTTGTTCCAGAGCAGCACCTCACCAGCAGGTTTCCTAAGAGCTTCTGGTATTGGAGCTACTGCTACTACCCCATCTCAGAGGCAAGTTTCATGCTCAGTCAGGCGTGTGTGGAAACACGTTTTGTTTGACTAGAGGACATGTTTGCTGATGAGTGACTGCAAACATCAAGTCACTCCTATGAATCTGAACAAGCTAATTCTAGTGAAAACGGAACACACAATCTGTTTGTCAGATCTGTTAACGCAATGACCTTGTTGCCGTCTCTCAGTGCAGCTCTGCAAAATTGCTCTCATTCATGTGTGTCGACTTCCCAAGAACTTCTTTTTCTCAGTGGTAATCTGTTGAACATTTTACCACCTGCCAAGTGCCAAACATTTGAGGATTCTCCACTTTGATACCGGTACTTTGAGAGGCCGTAGCTTGACTGTTGGGGAGATGAAGATAAAAGGAGAACTTGAGTAGGATGCACAGTTGGGGATGGGAGTCAATTGACTCATCCAATGTGTATATGGTGATGCAACCAGGCCACGGCCATAGTCAATACAGTACATAACGTTTTTAACTGCATCTGCCGCTATTCACACTGTGTTCTACCACGGCTACCACTGTGTCAGCCGATACGCCCATTTTTTGTTCTTGCAATTGCATCACAGTGTTGAATAAATCCAGAATGAGCTTCTTGTGGCGCTGTCATGGCGAACAGACGCAGCGCTGCCGTCACTCTCTGACCCACTGCAGGATCTCTATCACAGCGTGAATAATACTCATCTGAATCTTATTCACTACCTCGTTCTCTTGCTTTGCTCTGCTTTTGACTCCAAAACCTTAATAGAAACACATGCACTGTAATGTTGCTCAGATTGAAGTTACAGGTGTCCAGTATTTACATCAGGCTCTGTTTGCAGATTGGCTTGTATAAATTCTGTGATGCTGCACTTTTGCAACAAAGGGTTAATATTTTGTTTCATGTCAGCAAAATCAACCTTTTTTAATGCATGTAAATTAGAGTCACTTCTTATTATCAAACTTAAAGGGCTAAAAACCAGCGGGTGATTCTGCATATACTTTTTAATCAACTGACAAGTTACAGTGTTATAACCATCACCACAAAAGCTCTCAAGAGGGTGGTGGAGAGGTAATAAAGGTCTCTCCCCAGGCTCAAGAGTGGACTAATCTCTTTTTGTTTTATTCTTCTTCAGGGACCCAACTGCTGCTCAGACTTGTCCATCTCCTTCCATTATGTGGGTGCTGCCCAGATGTACCTACTTGAGTACTACACATATCACCTGCGTGCCTTCGGCTATAACTACCGATACCAGCCGCCACTGCCGCCTGGCTACAACTTTGAACGCGCGAACTCCGGCGATGCACCTGATGGGAAAAAAGACTCGCAAGAAAAAGGAGCGTCTGAGGTACAAGTGGTCGTCGGGACTGAGGCAAAGGTGGAGGATGGTCCTGCTCCGGCAGTGGGTCGGGAGGCTGCCGCCGCTGCCGTGGCCGCTGCTGGATGATGACTCTGCTGATCATTAGTAAGAAGGATTGTGGTTTTAGTTTGTTAGTTTCTGAAATCTCTTTTTTTTTACCTTGGTAAGCAGGCAGTTTAAATCTGAGGGACTTTGGGGCAACTTGGACCATGATTATGTTTTAGATATTGTTTTAATCGACCAAACGTTTCCATCTTTTATCCTCAGTGCCGTTATTTGATCATTTTTCCAAAAGTGACTGCACCAAAACACGGTTGGCTGAAATTCACGCCTTAACTTCTGTCACCAAAGAATAGGAGTGTTATGTGCTGCAGCATGTCCCAAACCTTGAAGGGAGGATGCTGCCCAACTCTTCTCTTCCTGTTTCTCTTTACTCTAAAGAGCGCACTAACAACATGAAGGCTGACTCCTGCTTTTTTCTGTCTGGGAGTTCATGGAAATTGACGCAAGAATTTGTAATTTAAGCACCTTAGCAGCTAAACGGGATTCAGCCAGAGCGAACACGATTCTGTTCATTAAATGCTCATTTGAGATTCAAATTATCGTCTGAATTTAACATTTTTTTAACTTGAAAACTATATTTAGGTGGAAGTCTGATTCATGTGAGGCAGAAGAAATGACTTCTCCAGGTTTTGGAATGTTAGACCAACCGCTGCGTTGCGAAATGAACAGATACAAACTTTTTTTCTCATTTTTATATTATTTTTAAATCGAAATGTATTTTTAAAAAAATCCATATACTTACATGTTTCTTCATTTTGTATTGATGAAAATCAATTGTTGTTTGACAAATTAAGGCCATGTGAAGAGGACGAATGATTTAGCTTTATATTTGATTAATAAAAGTTAGGCGACTTTCAAATATACCAACCTGTACTGTACATGTTGTGCTGACTGAAGAACCACTCAGAAGTTGGTGAATGGAAATCCAAACTTCACCTGGCCTTGATCTTGTACTCGCCCTCTCTTGTGGTCAGCAGACCAATCAAACCACTGCTTGTCCTGAGGCTGCTGCCAGGTGGTATTTCAGCCAGAGGCACATTTATCATGTATGTTTTGCCAGTTATAGTACTAATACTTTGCTCGAATGACTGTTTGTTTTTGTCTCCGGCCTGTGACAATCGGCTCCACTCTTGTTTCACTAAAGGGAAAGGTGTACAGATTCTATTTATATTTGTATTTATGTTGCCGTTGACTTTTTTTTTTTCTGAGTGAATGACTTTGCAGTGATCTGTGTACAGGAGTGGTATTTTAATCACAAATAAAAACATATTTTATTTTACCTTGTGGATTATTGCCTATTCAACTCATACGTTTTAGGTTGGAGATCGTACAGACTTTGCTTTTGGTTTATCCCCTATAAGGCATCACCTTTCTCTGGGTACTCATAGAACTGGAGTTACATCCAGATAACTGGTCTTTCTTTGATATGGCAGCTGCCATGTTTGACTGTAGCACTAACAAGCTCTTCCTGTTTCAGTTAAATGAACAAGAAATGGAGGGTTAGAAACTCATGGTCGACTATAGACGGGAATCAGTTCAGTTTATTTCCAGCTGGCGAATATTCTTGGGCTGAACCTGTACAAAGTTCAATCCATGCGTTTGTGGTTTATACACCCAAGATTCAGTCATGCTGGTGACCTTTTATTTAGGATACTTTGGTAACTAATTTTGGTTTTGTGAGTCATTTAGAACCAAAAAATACATTTAAATCAAATAATTTTCCAAGACCAAAGGACTTCTTAATGTCACCACAAGGGTATTTGTCTGTATTGTGGTATTTAAGAGTTTTGTAATGTGGCAGTAATCTGTAATTTAAATTTTCTGGTTACAAATGTATTCATTTGTAGTTAAAATCAGGACAAAACTGAATGAGAAATGATGGATCATGATCAAGTCTCATAGACAATGATGCCACCTTTAAACTCAGCCCTCACCATGTACTTGGAATTGGAACCCTGCAGCTCCACATTTCATTTGGTGAAAATAAATAGGTTTTTTTTTCAGAGTGAATTCCAGTCTCTCAGTTTTCCCCACCTCTAGTGCCGAAGACCCAAATGTGCCCCCAGTAGGAGGCCGTAGTTCTTTCAAGTATATGGGTCACAAACAAAACCTGCTGGCAGAGAGGCACAAGGGGGGGACGAGAGGGGAGTGGGCCAGACAAACAACCAGGCTGTGGGACACCCGGACTTTCCCCTTCGGAGAATCAATATTCAAGTCCTGAATCCACCGTGGAGCAACGGAGCTGAGAGACGAGTGAGATGTGTAGAGGAGCTGAACATCAGCAGTGAAGACTGTTCTGAAAACTGAAGGGGAACAAGCCTTGTTCATGCTGAAACTCTTTTGGTGGAGTACTTCAGGTAAGACCTTCTTACAATATTTAGATCTATTCTTACTTTGGATTAGTTTTAGATAAATATTTTTTGTCGTTATATTAAATGAATTTTGTTTTCAGTACTTTCTAATTAAATGCTTCATTGTGTAATTAATTATTTCTTTTGTTACCTTTGCTCATCAAGAGTACTTGTATCAAGGTTCCATTGTTTTTACAACAGAATGCAACTTTTAAGGTTGTTTGGAAACTGGCTCACTTCCACATGATTCTGATGGTGTTCTGTGGGTTTTTTTTGGATTCACAAACGTGTAACTTATTTTCAATGGACTGGGCAATACATCCGGTCACATGACCAACAACAACAGGCAAAGAACCGTACATTTTAACTGTATTAAACACAACATACAATAGCATCGCCTATAAATTAACATGTATGTGACCAAATGTGTGTTTGTTTTGAAGGTTTTCTGGTTCATTTTCTTCTTCACGTTTCGTTGTGTGCGTCTTATAGGAACTCAATGGCGCTACTGCCATCTACTGCGCGTTTCAGGTCATTGCATTTGAAATATGATACATGAAAAACAGTGATATAACATTAATGTTGTCAGTTGCAAATGATTAGCTTTGCGGAAATCTCAAATAGTTTCTATTAATACCCACAATTTACTTAAATCTGCATTTTATTTAAATTTAGAAACCTTCTCTTAATCTATATTTCAATCTACACAGTTTACAATTCGTACTATTTCCCTACATTCTCATTGCATTTAATTTTTCATACTATGGAATACCAGGAGGCGGGAACTGAGTTGTTGGAAATGCGAATAAAAAAATAAAAATAAATCGGATATATGCATTTCCTTATATATATTCTTATTTCTGTGTGCATTTATGTCCTTATAGGCTAATAGATGACTATATTTATGTCAAGCTTGACGTATTTCGAAATATATCGACTTTGTTTCCAGTTATTGTCTCCATTTCCAATCCCTTCTTTATCATTTAATTGATAATCTTTAAATAATATGCAATTTTTTACCTTCAGCTTACATTCAGCAAGACAGCTATGTGTGGAGTTTGTACCTTCAACCTGCCAATGTGCGAGTTTCTCTGCACTCTGGATTCCTCCCACAGTCCAAAAACAGAAAGAAGTTCAGGCTGTATGATGTATGTAGAATTGACTCGCTTTTCTCATGTTGCTCGTTCCAGTCGATCAAGAAGAATCAACATGTTCTCCAAACTAAAGTGTCTGCTTGCGATCCAGCTGCTGCTCTGTGATCAGGTGTTCTCCAGGGCACCGCCTCAGGCCCCAGGCAGCAACATCCATGAAGTCGAAAAGAAGGTGTCAGGACCACGTCCTGAGGTTTTTAAACAACTCTACCTTAACTCTGCGGAGCGACATCCTGACAAAGAACACAGCCGAGTTCAGTCGGCCGAACGTTTTGTATCGGTTCTGAGGGGGAAACTTCAGAGCCAGGTGGAGGAGGGGCAGCATTTTGGTGGAAGATGTGAGGAGCTGCTGGCCGCGAGCAGGATGGATGACGCTTTATCCTCAGTGTTTCCCCGGGAGCTCCTGGGTCTGTCTGTAGTGCCCGCACTAGTGATGGGGGGCTGCACAGATGAAGCACACACCCTGATGCTGAACCTGTATGACGTGCTGGGAGTGAATGACACTGAGGAGCTGCTGTTGGACTTAGAAGATCTGATCCAAAAGAGAATGAAGCGTCGACCAACGACAACACCTACAGAGGATGAGCCCAACATAGAGGCTGTGATGGTTAACATTCAGTTGCTGGCGGAGGTGAGACCCGGCGCCCAGAAGATGGAGGAACACTGTGAGCGTTGGGTCCAAGTGAATGGGTCTACATTGTCAGGCACAGCCATGGAGGGAAGCCTGGGAGATCTGTACCATGCTCTGGATTCCTGTGGAAAACTGGGAGTCCTGTGTGCTGGGGTGACCAGCGGCAGCTCACCTGGACGATACCACGCTGTATTGAATAAAGGAAGTCACATTCAGCTCTCTGCTTCCTCTGAATGCTGGATCCATCAGTGCAGTGCAGACCAGGATGCCCCTACTACACCTGGTCTACGACTCAAGCGCAGTATCTGCATCAACAGGAAAGAGGAGCGGGTCTACCGGGTGATGGAGTGGATCCCTGGAGTCAGCACTCTGTACAACCTGGGCACGGCGGTGTACTACGCGTCGGTCAACTGCACAGAAACAGCCAAGGAGAGAGCCATTCTCAGTGCTGTTGACCTGGGAACCGACGCTCTTGTGGTGGCCACGGGTGGAACTGCTGGGTTGGCTGGGTATGCGCTGGGAGCTGGGGTGAAAACTGGGGTGAAAGCCGGGGTTAAGTACCTGATCAACACCATGAAGCATCATGATGACGTGCTGGTGAACCAGTTTTCTCCAGAGGGTGGCGTCTTTACCGTGCCATAGTCTCTTGCTAAGCCCACTCCGTTATGTGTTCAGTACATTTAAAAAATCAGAATTACTAGTGATAAACATCAGATGCTGACGCAGTTGTCTGCAATAGTAAATACTACGTAGACTTGAAGGAATATACTCAATGACAATGAATAGGTGTAGTAATTACTTACGTTACTACGTACAACACAAAAGCCAGAACATTTCTAAACATTATGAAAACTGTTTTACTCACATGATGTGTGAACGTTCACACTTGGGAACGGACGTTAAATTTTACAGATCTCAGGAAACCTTTTTCTGTTTTTTTTGTTGTTTTTTTTTTTTATCACGTACATTAGTTGCTATGCCTGTTTGCTCAATCTTCGGTTTTTGTTGTCGATTTCTTCACATCCGAACTGTACATTTCGACGATATTTTAAGTTTTTAAATGACACTTACAAATTGTGTCGGATTACTCCCGCTACAGACCCAATCGCATTTTACTATTGTGCACGGGCAAGTGTTGATTTCACACAATAAAACAGTGTTTACCAAACAGTTGTTCATTGTCTCGTTTTATAAAGAATCATCGATGAAGGAAAAATACAAAAAGCTGTTTATACTTTCACTTTAATTTCCTGGGAAATACGAACTCACGGTTAAGTTTCGATTCACCCACCGTGTGAATGATTGGCGTACATCTGCACCAACCACATTTTCCGTATGTGGACCTCCAGAACCAATCGTTGTTTATAATACGTAGGCATGAAAGTGCAATACATGGTTGCCATTTTGGCTCTTTGGCGTCCATTAGAAAACAATGTAAAAGACCCGCAATGGCGCCCTGGTAATTCGACAATTGCACTTGTGACGGTACGAGTAGACGGTAAAATAAAACTGAAGTCGCACTGGGCAAAACAGAGGAAATACCGTGGTCACGTATTTGCATAGCTGCCGGAGGGTTTTCTTTGCTCAAGACAAGATGTGCGCAGTTATTTGCCCAGAGCTGGACTGACTGTCATTGCTTGTCTTTACAGGTAAGAGGCTTTGTCGCTGTTTTTATTCTGTGTGGAAAGTTGTTGTGACTACAAACAACTAGCATGTAGGGAGTGTATACAACATAAGCAAAAAGGTTTGGAGACATTTTTCAACACTCGTCATTTTATTATATTCTGCGCTTTTGCGCTCATGTGAGTAAACAGTGGATATACAGTAACGACTAAGGGGGCGACTTATATGTGAAGAGATATATATTGTGCACAGAAACAACAATACATGTATAATAATAGCATCTACCCATTCTGGGTGACACTGTGAGTAGTATAATGTGCAAATGATTTGCAGTAGTGACAATCTCAATCGTAACATAGTCTCCCTAGTGTTGACTATATTATTTTTTAAGTCATTATTTCTGATGCCAGAATGTGGATGACTACTCTGAACTGACCTTAACTGGGTCACAGATTACCTGTTTTTTTCCTCTCAGTCAAAACAATTTTGATAAGACTTTATTATGATTGCTCTTTTTTTGTTCTGTGGAAAATCTGTTTTTATTTCAGTTTCATATCCTATATCTTGAATATCAGCTCTCTTACCTCTTTACAAAAATATTGCATTTAAGTCCAAAAAAAAATGTGTGTTGTCAGCAAGATCTGATCAACAACCCTCCTGCAAATCTGCGTGTCAAAAAAAAAATGTCTACAAAAAGCTCATCTTACTAAAGAACTAAATAGACATATCTCTGTTTCCATTTCCCAATGTTCATGTATGTATTGAGTTGAATGCTGGCTTGTGGTTTTAATTTTCCACTTAAACAAGCGTCATGTAAAAAAAAATCTTGTTCAGAAGATACATACAGAAATGTAGAAATGTTACTGTATGCCCTTTCAGTATGGCTCAGTGGGAAAAGATGCAGCAGCTGCCTGCGATGCACACTCAGAGGCTCCATGGCCTCTATGACAGAGATCATTTACCCATGGATGTGCGTCACTACCTCGCTGCCTGGATTGAGATGCAGGATTGGTAAGGAAGCATTTGCAAATGCAGACACCACCGGTAGATTTGCTTTTGGAACTACCATCAATTTCATTTTTGTGGCACTCAGGCAACGGGCGGCTCGGGATTTGAACCTTGCCAGCGTGCTGTTCCAAGGCCTGCTTGAGAACCTGGACATTCAGCACAGTCGCTTTGTGCAAGACAAGTCATTTGTCATGCAGCACAACATTAGGCGCCATAAACAAAGTCTTCAGGCATGTTGTTGTCTCACTCCACATAGTAAATCCAATCCATTTTGTCATAAATTCATCGAGAGAAAATACATTTATTTTCTTTCTAGGTCTATCAAGAGGACCCTTGTACCTTGGCAGGCACAATATTTTGGTTCCTGGAGCAAGAAAAGGATATTTTGAGGTCTGCTGAGCTGCCGGATCAGGTTGTTGAAACGTCAGCAGTTTTCACTCAAATACAAATTTTGAAAACTGCATTTTTATTTTATGTCATTTATGTTATGCAATTGCTTCTGAAACAGATGGTTATGACGGTGTTCTAACCCTTTCTCTTTGATATACAGATCCAGATGATGCTTGTGTGCCATGATGGTGTTGGGACGAGCTCCCAGCAGGACCTGGAACGTAAACTGTCGGCTCTTAAAAATGATGTTCAGGTTGGGTAGATCAGTCTTATTTTAAAGGATTTTTGAGATGACAATGATCCATCCAATGGCAGAATACTTTGCATGTAAATGTAGCTCCTGATCCATTTTCACTGGTTCACAAAATAATACGACAAAATGTTGCTATTACTTTGATCAAATCGTATTTTTAAAATGAGTGTCATTCTCAAGCCTTCTTTTTTGTGATGTAGTGTATGGACCACACAATGAATTGCCTGGAGGACCAGCAAGATGAATTTGATTTCAAATATCAAACACACTTGATGGAAGGTGAACGCTTCCTGAGATTACTTGATTTAAAAAGAAAGAAAAAAAAAGAAATAACTTATATTTCTATCCCTTATGTCTTCTGGGACTGATACGACAGTGGGTCTAGATGAGAAGGAGAAAACCCGCCAACAAGATATCCTTAAATCACTCATCAACAAGCTGAATGAGTGCAGAAAGGTGGGCTTTGAATTCAGGATAAATCTCTCTGTATGTTATCTACTGTTCTCATGCTCTTCAGTTTCTCTCTCAGAGAACATTGGCAGACCTGAGTAAGCTCTTGGATAAGGCTGAGGACCTGATCAAGATGTTGGTGACCACTGAGCTGGTGGACTGGCAGCGTAGGCAGCAGAAAGCTTGCATCGGAGCCCCAGAGAATGTTTGTCTGGATCAAATGGAGAAGTGGTACAGTATCATCAATCAT
Organism: Synchiropus splendidus; assembly: GCF_027744825.2. Taxonomy (NCBI): domain Eukaryota; kingdom Metazoa; phylum Chordata; class Actinopteri; order Syngnathiformes; family Callionymidae; genus Synchiropus; species Synchiropus splendidus. Next base: position 6,673,740 of record NC_071339.1, read on the forward strand.
CCATCATGTCGTCAAAAATCCACCCTCTAAAGGAGTCTATGTCCTTTTTATTTCTACAGGTTCACTTCTTTGGCAGTTTGTCTGTTCCAGGTCCGTGGGTTCCTGGGTAAGCTGGATGAGCTGAAGGGGAAGGTCACCTACACTAATGACCCTATCGTAGCCAGGAAACCTGGTCTGCTAAGGAAAACAGAGAAACTTCTTCGAGCAGTCATCAAAAGGTCAGAGGACAAGGCCAGGATTTGTTTACAGACTGCAATCTCGGTCCTGATGTTCTTTTATTACCTCTTTCGAAGCTCCTTCGTGGTAGAGACACAGCCGTCCATGCCTCAGGGGAAAGGGCCTCTGGTCCTCCGCACCAACGTTCAGTTTTCTGTGAAGGCCAGGTCAGGAACTTAACTGTACTTTTGTATCTTTAAAGCATCAGATACTTTTGTATCTAGTCAGCTGCAGCTGTGGGTAGGACCATATTGTGTTCAGTCCAACCACCATAAAGCCTTAAAACTGACTTCAAGTTATCTTTATGGTGGTGAGGCACTGAAGACTTGAGGTTGCGTGTTTCTAGATGTGCTGACGGTCCTTCTAGTCTTCAGTGTACGTTCAAGTATTGTAGTTTCATGATCACTGATACCTTTTTCCGACAGACTGCTTGTGAAGATTCCCGAGCTTAATCAGATCATGAAAGTGGAAGCCTCCATGGACAGGTGAGACTCCGTGTTCACCTACTCATCAACACAAGACCCTGCTGTGCCTGATGCTGAAGTATGAAGTGTGGTCTGTTTCATTCACAGGGGGGCCCCGAAAACAAAAGGGTAAGTTTTTAAAAATGTAAAAATGCCCTTGTACTTTACTGCAGGTATGCATTAAGAATTGCAGAAGGGCTGGCCATGTCGACTGCCATTATTCATGTTTTTTTTGTTCTTGAAACTTCAGCTTTTGATGCATCTGCAGTGAAAACTATGGAAACTAGTGTTATTTCAACAATTATCCCACTCAAACAAGCAACAGGGCAACTAAAATACAATTTGTTACGACAGAATGAACGTATGAACAGTCTCCACTCAAGAAAAAGTATCACAGCACACTCTTTGACAACAGAGCAACTTAAGTAAAGGAAATGTAATAATAATGTAAAATATGTTACCTTGGAAGCGGGAAGTCGGATCTGGGAATTACATCACAGTCAACTAGCTGTTGACGTTGGAAAACAAGTCAGTGACGTCCACGAAAGTCACGCATGCTGGGCCAGATAGAAGGTAGACGTCTTGATAAATATGCTCCGGTTGCATCAAGAAAACCCACTGAGTGAAGAGCAAATACAGATTTGCTGAAATATGTTTGCTTCTTTCAGCCAATTTCATTGATTTAAAAACATTAACGTCCTGCTTACGTTAGGGGAAACCATCTTGGATTGCGTACTTGGGGTGATGAGGATTCCCCGACTTAACAAATAGGAAATCATGCATCAAGTGCGGAGTCAGGGAATTTCCCAGACTTGCCGGAATTGATCTCATGCCGTGTCGGATCACATACGCTTGCTGACTAGTGCAACAGAAATACTCCATAGTCCTCGGTGAACGTCTGATAGAATAGTTGAATAAATTTGGTCAAGTTGGCTCATTTTCTAGTCTTAGCCATCATCAGTCCAATTCAGAACATGGTAACCTCTGGTGGTCAGGGAGGAGAGATGCATCCAGGTAGCGGGCATCTTGATAGTTTTTTTTTAAATGTTTTTTTTTAGGTGAAATAGGTTGACGACTGATAATCCTGATCGATAAAGATCATTATTCTTGATGGTGTAATCTCCCAGCCCTAAATTCAGGCATTTGTTGAAATAAAAAATTCCAATATTTGAAAACAAAGTGAATATTTTTGTTCAAATTGCTTGCAGATATCGTCATTTTAATGTTCTTGGGACCAGAACCAAAACCCTGAGCATAGCAGAGATGCAGTGCGGAGGCATGGTGGCCGACTTCAGACATCTAGTGAGTGTTTCTGTTTTGAGATTTGAACAATCGGAAAAAAAATGTAGTTTTAATTTTTTTCTATGTGTCTGTAGGCGGTTTAGATTTTCCGACCATTTGCAGCAAGAGTGTGAATATAAATGAATCATCTCGGTGAAAAAGGTCAAAGGAATTCTGATATAAGAAGCTTTGTGTCATTCAGTCAAAACTGAACTGAACTCATGAATCATTTTGAAATGTCACATTAGATTCCTTTTCTACCATATTTTCACTGTAAACAAAAGTGACGGTCATATCTAGACCCTGCATGACTTTCACGCCCCACTGTGGTTTTTGAGCCTTCAGTCTCAAACTTGTGCGTCATCGGTCCAACAGAAATTTACTGCGAAGTCAAGTGAAATGACAAAAACAGCTAACACATTCTATGTTAATGTCCAGTGAATACTGCAACTTGAAGTACAGACAACCGCTTTGTTATCAAGTTAGTTTCTTTCTGGGCTTCCTGTGTGACCTTTCTTCATCAGTGCATATGTGCAATGTAAGGTAGCAGCTGGTTTTCTGGATAATAAGACTGATGTTTGATCTGATCCACTCACACAGAACCTGAAGGAGCAGAAGTCCAGTGGCGGTGGCAAAGGAACGGGTGAAGTGAGTGGAGTTGTTTATTTCATTAGAAAATGGATTATATTCTTCACAATGACAGTACTATTATTGTGTTTGAAGATTTCTCTCAGCGTCACAGAGGAGCTGCACATCCTCTACTTCAACACTGTGTTCCAGTACAAAGACTTTTCTGTCGATTTGGAGGTACCATCTTTTTTCCTCAAATTGAGGTGTTTCAAGCTACAAACATGCTCTGTCATGTCAACTTTCCAGGCGACCTCCCTCCCAGTGGTCATCATCTCCAATGCCAGCCAGCAGCAGAATGCATGGGCCTCCATCCTCTGGTTCAACATGCTGAGCCAGGACACCAAAGTAAGCAGAGGACCGTCACGCCTTTGCAGTGCCTGATGGGATGTTCATTCACTGGTTGTTTCTCCAGGACATCCTCTTTTTTGCAAACTGTCCTCCTGCACCATGGCAACAGTTTGCCGAGATGCTGAGCTGGCAGTTCCTCTCTGCAACCAAACGTGGCCTTGATGAAACTCAACTTGAAATGATAGCGATAAAAATATTTGGTATGTGCTGCACTTGTTATGGATTAGATTAGATTATTAGTTGGCGTAAATGATCACTCATCATCTTCTTCCGCCTCCTCACGCTCATCAGCCTTCTCCCCTGTACTGTATGAATCTGTAGTACATCTAAAAGCAAATAATATGTTAATGTTTCATTGTTTGTTTTCATTTCCTATTCCCATCTCGAGCTGGGTTTTTAATGAATTCCTTCCCAGTGTTCAGTGTGTCAGTTGTGTTCACTATTTTCATCATTTCTCTTCCAGGAAAACAGTCCAACCCTAACAACTGCAGTGTTAGTTGGTCCAAATTCTGCAAGGTATAACCATCACATCGACCCCACAAGCACAACATTTTTCTCTTTATTTACCATAAATTCCAGATTATAGAAGGAATATTAGTTACACGCACTAAATTTAAGAAGGAAAAATAAATCTTCATACATAAGCCGCAGCCGTCTATAAGCCGCGGGTGCAGTGGTTCTGTCTGCGCCGTAGAAAGGTGAATGGTGCTCCTGCTGAGGATCACATCTAAACTAATGACTCGTGAAACCAAGTTGGCAATGTTCTGAACTTGAACTTGTCCATGAACATCTTTGATTGACATTAAAGTGCTCAAAATTCGCTGTTTCCGCCCTCGTGTCTGAAGTTCCGACACCACAGCCAGTCTCAGCTGCTGCTTCTCATCTTGAGTCCTCCAGGAGATCGGCCCTGTGGGCAGAGCTGCGAACACACAGGAGAAAACAGCTATTTAAGGTCAATGAAACACCTATGATTTGATGTGACAAGGCTCAATATTGGCAGCATGAGGCTCTTTAGCCTGTAGAAATCCATATATTAGTCGCGTTGTTGTATAAGCTGCAAGGTTCAGACCGTGAGAAAAGAGTAGCGGCTTATAGTCTGGAAGATACAGTCTTTGATTTTTCTATCTGCATATTTCCACCTTCATAATCTCAACCACAGAACTGATCCAGGCAGACGTAATGTGTTTCTTCCACTGAGTGGCTAAAAGCTAAAACCAAAGCATTGTCATTTATATTGTTGGATCTAAATAATAAATATTGTCATATCTGCCCGCTCAGCTATTGAACCGAACATGTTATTTTCATTACTAAACCAGATCTACTTCTCTCTGTGCTGCAGGAAAACATCCCAGAAACTTTTTTTGTGTGGTTTGATGGCATCTTGGTGATGGTGAAAGAGTTCCTTGAACACCTTTGGAGTGACGGGTATTTGTGTAAAACAAAAGCAGATGTTGTTGTTCATTCCTAGTGTTGTTCAAATTGTACATGCGCTACAGACTCATCATGGGTTTCGTGAGCAAAGAATCAGAGCGAGTGCTGCTCAAGGACAAAGTGAAAGGCACCTTCCTGCTTCGCTTCAGTGAAAGTGTCATCGGAGGAGTCACCTTCTCCTGGCTGGATCGGAATTTTAATGGTACAATATTGACATCTTTCTGGTGCAGCATGTGTAACACTGTCTTTGTGTCCACTTTGATGCTGCAGATGTGTAAACACAGAATCAACTGATGTGTTCCAGGGCTCCCTGAGGTGAAGACAGTCCAGCCGTTCACCAAAAATGATCTGAAACAGATCCCATTCCAGGAGATCCTCAGGAACTTCCAGTTTCAAGAGGTTGACAATGTTCCGGAAAATCCGCTTCTTTATTTATACCCAGATATTCCGAAAGACGATGTGTTTGGAAAGTTCTACTCAGAAAAGACTGGAGGTAAGAGCTGTGGAAGCTCTTCCACACATCTGAACTTTATCGCAATAGTTTACTGTCAAGTATTAATTTGTGCAAATATAGTTCTAAAAAATCTGGACTCCATTTAACTTGTGTTGACAAACAAAGCCCTGTTGCTTCCTATCACTGTGAGGTTATAGATGTTTGGGATCATTCACTCAGAGTGATGGACACAGATTGATGGACGTGAGAAGAGAGTGCAGGCAGGGTAGAACTGGGGTTGGTGTGGCAGAGATGGAGATGCTCAGGTCACTTGCCAAGAGAGCTTGAATATATATAAGTATTTGGTTGACTCTAAATGGAGGTAAACTGAGGCTGAATGACGACCATGTGATTGTAGTGGTGGACCTATGCTTGTTTTATGGTAACAGAAATATAGTAGCTGCACTCGAAGCAGCTTCCAGGGAACCACAGGGCAATGCTGGCATGACCTCACATTTCATCTCTATGTCTTCCAGATGACAGCCCTTACATCAAATACATCAAAACCAAGCTGATGTTTGTTTCAAAGGAGTAAGTATATCGTCTTTTGTTCCTCAGGTTTGGTCTCCGGTCTTCCCCGATAGTTACTAAACCTCCGGGTTTGACCATAATGTTAGGTTCTCCTTGAATTACTGTAGTGATAGGTAGATGAGGTTTCATGATGCAGTATTGAAGGGTTGAGGAGGCTTCATGAAACTGTCCTGATCTTCAGTGGCCACCAGATGACGCTGTCTGCTGTAACATGTTTGGACTTGAACAACGAATTCAATGAAACCTCACATCTGTTCATTTCTAAACCAACAGCGCCATCTAGTGGCCTTTGAAAATTTGGACACTATTCCATCAACCCTGCAGTACTGTGTCACGAGTCCTCGTCTGCACATCACTACATGACTGAAAAAAATGGAAGACAATTTGCGTCATGACTGTCTGTTATTGGTCGTGTAGGAACTCATCGGAGGCCATGTCACCCATGTCCTCTGACATGATAGAGGGTGAAGGCCTATCGCCATTCAATGGCCCATTTGAGGAGGCAGCTGGTGAGTCACTGCTGTCTCCAAAAGAGATCATCTCTAATCATCTTTGTTTGGTCTTAAAATCAGTGGATCGCCAACGCATGCTTCCTGGTGATGGTTGTGCAAACGTGGGTGCTGTGAATGAAATAATCCCGCTTCATTGTCCCAAAACTAATGAGACCCTTCCACCTCACCCTTCCATGGGTCCTGCATGTTTTTTGATGCTGATGACTGACTGTGCACACAGATGACTGAGGATCAGAGGATGAACGTTTGTGCATGATAGTCAATTTTATGTGGTTATAGTATCCATGAAGTGAAAACAAACAAAGAGAGCACTCTGAAATGAGACCGCTGAGATCAATTCTGGAGCAACAAGCCATAATATGTCATTTTGGAAATGTTATTTTGAATCTTTATAATGTATAAACTGTCTTATCATTACATAGATGCTGTCTGAATTGCTCTTTATTCTCTGTGCTGCAAACAAGTATTACTATTATTATTATTCATATTCTTAATGTTGGTGATGATATGTTTTTTTAGTGTTACTACAGTGTATTATAGTAGCTGAAGGTTATAGACCACTTGCTAGTTATGATCTTGCTGCATGTTTATTGACTGGCTTCTAATAAAATTTTAGAATAAATGTATTTCTTGACTTCTGTAGTGTATCCTATGAAGTATCAGTGCTCCATCTCCAAGTCTACACAACAACCAGTCATTGTTAATATCAACACTAGTTGTCCTTAGGAGTCCTTAAACAATGAATTGACAAATGGGAGTTTTAAGAAGCATCTCTGGCCGTGTGAGGGAAGAATAGTAGACATGTTGACCCCCTACTTCTAACTACAGAATAGAAAAGTAACAGTGCATTTAGTGTAGTATTTTGTTTGATTGGGTTTTACATTCTTGATGGTTCCTTTCCTTCACTGCTTGCTGCTGATGTGATGAAATTTCTCAACTATGGGACTGAAAATGGATTTGTCTCACCTCATCTTGGGACTAAAACTTCTTGAACTAAACCTGCAGTGTAAACTATTCAAGCCTCCTTGAATCTGACTGGGGACATTTTCTCAACACTTCGCTGAACTGCCAGTTAAGCAGTGAAGAGTTGGCATCTTGGTTTCAATTTCCTGTCCCTGTTTGTGCTTGAGTGGTTTCCATTTCTCTGCTCTTCAGGACAAGGTCAAGGTACTCCTGATTTCTCCGGCGTGACATACAATCCTGACCCCATGCTCGCCACCGGTTGGACCACAGATGATGATGCCGTGATTTATCCTTCCATTCTACCCGACTTTGCAGATGTTGATACCTTCAATGAGGAGCCATTGACAATACCTCAAATCAGTATCGAAGAACTGTGTCAAAACATGCTTGATGGTGTGAGTTGTTCATTGTAGCTAAACTATCAGATTCATTCAGGGACACTATTTTCTTTAATCTTGGTCATGGTTGTAAAAAGCTAAAGCTGTAATCAGCCTGTGGCGGGGTCAATATTTGATGCTTACATTTGCATCGGCTTTTTGTTTGGGTTTAGATATTTAAAATGAATTTCAAATGTCTGGGACATGACATCAAACTGATGACGTGGGATTTTTTTCCTTGGCAAGAAAGGTGAAAGTGGCCACTCTGTGTCATAAAAATGTGTGTAATAATAATAAAAATATGTTATCAGTGTAATAAAAAACATTTCATTGCAGCCTTTGTATTGCTCAGTTTACTGTCAGTTCCCATGAGTGATGGATGACAGTTGTTTATCAACAAATAAAAAGGCATTTGTTTTTATTTTTGATGTTTATGTTGCATTTTGTCAACAGTGTAACTTGCATTAAACAATTTGTTTGGTGTGCTGTAATTATTCAGTAAAAAAACAACAGCAAACATAGATGATGTGATGTGGCTTCATGACACATTGACGTCATTTTCAAGGCTCAATATGTGGCGCTTTAAAGAACGGGCTTTGAGTTTGTTCAAAATATGCAGCAGACAATACCATCTAGAGACCTTGGTAAATTTGGGCGTTGTTTCATGAAACCTCAGTCATATGACATTGACATGCTGCACAAACACAGCGTGACATCATTTGTAATATTTTTGCTCATATTGGTTTCATTGTGTTAAGCTAAAGAACATTACCCTAAACGCGTTTTCAAAACTGGCAAGTGGAGAATGTGATTTAAAAGGCTCCATTTGACCGTGATTAGTCATGTGACATGAACTCGGGTTTCATTGGCAGGTCGCAGGCAACTGACCGCGCGCTTAATTTTTGTTTCTCCAAAAAGTTATAATTGCAGTCTATTTATTGTATTCAGTTGAGGTTACAATGTAGAGCTATGTCCACATATTTTGCAAAAATGTGTTGTAAAAAAAAAAGATTAAAAAAAAGGTGGACTTCGGAGCCACAGGACGATAAATGTCTATTTTGTTTTTGTTTTTTTTTTATCGAGAAAGAAGAGTGTCATAATGCAGATGGTACATATCAGAGTACCTGGGCATCAACGGTAAGTAACCCAAACCCAAATATTACAGAAATGGCACACACTGCAGCCGGTCAACACTTATTACAATCTGATTTAATTTAATGATTTTTTTTCCAACATATGGGAAGCCCCAACATATACATTTATTTTTCATTTTGGAACTACATTTACAGTACTTCTATACATATCTCTAAAGAACAATAAATACAGTTTTATTTATAGACATTTTTTTTATTGCAGGTAATATGAAGAATTAGCAGGAGTGCTGCAAGTATTGCTACAGTTTTCTAAGTCTTTCTTCTGTTTCACACTCATCATCATAGCGAATTTTGTTTGGGTTCACAAAGCAGCAGAGCGTACAAACATGAAATATGTCCCACTGTCATCTACGATACTTTTCAGAAAGGATTTATTTAGCATACGTCTATTCTTCAAGGTATGTGGTGGTCCATTTGCGCCATCGTAGTAACATAATGCTGGTGTCTTTCCTCTCACTGCCTCCACTCTCTCGGGTGAGGCTACATGTGGTAAATAAATGTGCACATAATGCAAAAATACCTGCTACTTAATAGCTTTTATTACTCAATAGCCTGTTGTGCTCACAGTGCTGATCCGCTCCCTTTCTGTCAGTTCTGTTTTGTGCAGTGTGGTGCAAATGACGTCCATTTTTCAAAGCTTTTTTTTTTTTCTTTTATTTACATGCAGATGTCTCACTAGTCCTGTGCTTTACTAGTGTTCATCCAACTATAAGTTAACCACTTCAGTCTTGTCTTTTTTTTTGTTGGTGAATCTGAGGATAACTTTTAAAGCTACATAGCACTGGATACATCTTCTCTGTAGTCTTTTATGTCCGATGGCTTTCCATCCAAACATGGTGACTCCTAGACATACACCACAGTTTCCAAGTTACTTCTGAACTATAACTGAAAAGAATACTTGTGGTTCCCTAATGCTTTTGTGGCCACATATATGACTTATTATTGAGGCGTCCACTGCACTGTGACTGACATGATGATACCCGCTATCGTAGAAAACTATTATATTTTGCTGAGCGTGATTGGGAGAAAAAAAAATCTAGGAGTGATGCTCTAAATGCAGAGGCTAACATCAAAAACCAGAGGAGGGGTTGAGTTTTCACTCAGAATCACAGTACCATGTGTTTGATGGAAATAGCTAGCTTTCTATTAGTGCTTTGGAAACACGATCTTTAAAATGACGATTATTTTCACCCAGCAGCTTTGTGAGTTTCAAGAGTTGTTTCTGGTTGAAACAGCATGTATTTCTTGTCCACGGTTCACAGTGTGCTTCCCCTGGATTGCAGATCCCTTTGCCAGCATCAGTATGGAGTGAAGAGGATCGGCCCATGGGTGGTGCGGATGGGCCCGGGCGCAGGCCTGAGCAGGCTCAAGGGTGCTCCCTGTAGGAGATGATGATGAGGGTGAGGGTGTGCTGTTGCGCCAGGCGGTCTCAGGGCCAGCTGATTAGACGATGCTGCTGCTGCCATGGCTGCTGCAACAGCCAGAGGATTTGGTAAAAGTCCTCCCCCTAGACTTTTTGGAAGTTCCTGAAAAAACAAGACAGTCTAAGTAATCGTCTGAAAAATACATGTCACTCTGCAACACTTTGCTGGGAGAGTGGTGTTGGTCTATATGTTTTATGTATCCACTAATTTGCTTCTTAAGTGTTCTAAAATACATTTTTTAAATGACCATATTAACAACATATAAAAGCATTCACCATAAATTCTGTGCGCTTCTTATGCCGACTAAGAAGAGGGTTCGGTTTTCCTGCAACTCCATCTCGATGTCTTCGACTGGATATGTGCTGCAACATCAAAAACAAACAAACACAGAAAGTTTACTTCAAAGTGATATTAATTCATCGTATCTTTAGATATTTTCACCTGAGCTCACCTGCTTTAGCTGCAGCTCAGAATTTACTCTGACGTTGCAGATCTCACAGTGGAAGGTGCGTTCCTGAGTGTTGGGGTCAGAGTTCAGCTCCCCTCCCTGCTCATTGCTGGAGTTCGGACACAGCCGGGGGTATGCTTTTATGGGCCCCAAGCCACTGCGGGCCTCCAAAATGGTTTTGTGTTTGGTACCTGCCGGACAAAACTCAGAGTTTAACAATCAATCCACTGACAAGGATTGTTCTACAACAACCAGAGTTTGGATCAAATTTTAACTTTAACTTTAACCCGACTGTGTTGACTTCTTGCTCTGGTGGTTAGAATATGTTCATGATCTTTATGCGCCAAGTGCCAACCACTTTTATCCTGCCCCAGAAGGTCAACTTCGACAGCGCGATAAAATGGGTGTAATTTTGGTTTTCATATTCTGTACAGGTTACACTGATCCTGACAATGAGCATATATATTTTAAAATAAAACAATGCTAAACAATTCAACAACAAGCAAATCTCCGTTTTAGAAACACCAAATCCAATTCAATAACTTTCTTTATACAAATAATTGTACTGTACCTGCTATTACCACTAGGGGGAGGCATTGTATTAAGTTGAGACAACTTGTCACTCAACTAAAGGTTACAAGTTCAATCAATCATTCATCCTTCAAACTGACCTACCTTTGTTATGTGCCTCCAGTTGTGAGAGCGAATTGACAGCGACTTTGCACAGAGAGCAGTAAAGAAGCTTCTTAGCTTTCTCCTCCTCAGACTCTCCAGAGGCCGGACTGGCAGCTGGGGACGGCGTGTCGGGGACAACAGCCACCGCTGAGTCTGCACTGAGGACGGCGGCAGGGAGGGGGGAGGACGGCAAAGGTGCGCCAACAGAAGGAACGACAGAACAGTCAGCATCTGCCGAGGTCAGTGTGGGAGTTGGGAGGCGACATGGGGTCAGAGGTGATTCGCTGGAATTGGTGCAGGATTGGCTGTCATCTGCAAACACAGTTTTTACATGAGATTTTCAGTCACCTTTATTAGTCACATTGAAGGTTGGTGGTTGTTATGTTATGGCTGGTCACTAACTTTTCATTCATGCATTCTTTGCATCCTTGCGCTACGTTATATGTTACTTCATTTAAATGGAACCTAAATGAAAATATGAAAAATTTCATTCTAGACTTCACCTGAACCACTACCAAACACAGAAATGCTTAGCCGTTTGGTTCATGCAACATCTGCACCCTGTTGTTCGTGTGAGTTGTTCTCATGTAGGGCTGACCTTGCTTCTGATCCTCTGGCTCTGGGCTGGAGGGTGAGGGTCCTGGAGGGGATGGTGAAGCAGTGAGGGGAGGGGGCTGCTTATCGCCATCTTGAGGACGTGCCGTTTTGGACGTCTCGATGCCTTTTATTCGCCGAGCGTGTCTGTTTCCCTTATAGTGGGCTTCTGCCTGACTCTGGAAGCAGAACACGACAGTACGTTCGACAACTTTGTGATGAATTCTCAACCTTGGGATCAAAGTTTATTAAAAACTGTAACCACACTTCCACTTATACGCAATGTAGCTCAAAATATCTAAAAGAGCAATCTGCGGAAAATGTCTGGGTTTTATGTAAAGCTGAAATAATAACATGACAATAATAATCATGGATTTTCATTAGCCAAGTGAAAATGTGCTCATAATAATGTACTTTCGATCTCCTTTGCTAGAACCGAAGAAAATGTGGCTACTTAGGGGCAGCAGACAAAACATATGTCACGCTGCAAACTAAATCCGAAATGGGAGAAATGAGATCTCGGATATTTGCTTTAGGTCAGCAAATGACTTCTTGAGTGTCTAATGAGTCTGTCAGGGGAGATTAGAGTCCAGTCGAGTCCTCGCCGTCCATCACCACCAGTGTAATCACTGAACTGGCCTGCTGAGCTGCTGAGCTTTATTGGGAGGTGGGATTATCTTATTCATGTCCAGTCTGTGGAAAAGCTGTGACTTCTTCACCCAAACCCAAACTGCAGTCAAGGTTTGGAGACGTAAGAGATGAGAAAATGCTTCCTCAGACTGTCATTTTATTTGTCTCCGTTTCTGCATTTTATTTATTTATTTATTTTTATAATAAATCTTGCTGAAACCTTCCTGTTGACTCAATCTGAAAAGTATTTTAATCGTTGCTGCTTACACACCATTATGACATTTCCCTTCTTGTCCTTTTCGATCACTCTAACTTTGCTTCCTGTGTCTGTGCCACTTGTTCCATCCGGCCTGCACTCTCCTCTTCATCTTCCTTGACCTCCGCCCATGACTCTAATGTAGGTTCGCCGACCAGCTGGCCTGACTCCTTTACAGTGGTCAGCTTCTCAGTGGGTGACAGTAGGAATTACTGTTGCTTATGAAGCAACATAGACTAGTAACTAGTAAATCCAGCGCTTCGCATTTCGACTCAGCTGAAGAAGATCTCTCGATGCATCCTTCCAATATAAAAGGAGAAGCAACATCCAGTGTGAATTCACTAATGTTGCTTTACTCAATGCTTTTGTCCTACCTCATTATTAAATCCAGCAACACGACTTGGAGGATGGCTTTTGTTTTGAAGTGTGTCAATCTTAAATGATAGTGTGGAGTTAAATATCAGTCAAACAGACACAAATAATAGGTTCTGTTCCCTAAATGATGGCATTCAGAACTCCCACCCAAGGACTGCAGACAGTGTGAGTGTGTGTTTTTAATCGTAAATTAAGATTCAATTTGAGGATGAAGTCTTCAAAACCATAAGGTTTAAGTTTGCTTCTTTGTCCTGGTTAAGGTTCGCCACTTGTTTTGGGTGGTTAGGCTTAAGGTGAGAGGCTGCGGAAAGCATGAAAGTCCCCGCAAATATAGCAGTATAAGATCTACCAACGCATGACTTTGCACATTTCAATTTTAGTGTTACTTTATGAATCATTGATGTCATTTAAATCGTGTGTGTGTGTGTGTGTGTGTGTGTGTGTGTGTGTGTGTGTGTGGGGCCCAGTGGGATTAGAGGACTCTCGTGAAGTCAATAGTAAGGCTGCAGAAGCTGTGTACTTTGCCTGGCAGGTACATGGCGGGATTCTTCTCTACGAACAGTGGACCACTGGGACGTGTCCGCGATGACTCTGTAAGCCGCAGGAATTAACTGCCAACGATAGTTACTCATATAGCCCCGTCCTGATTGGTGATGACAGAAAGGCATATATAGCTCGGCCCGTGTAACCCGACTCCGCCTGCTGCTGCTCCCCAAAGCCATGCAATTAGAGGACGGGATCAGGCTCTACAAGTCCTCAGAAGACTCGTGTGCTCCAGAGGGATAAACATTCTCCTTGTCCACTGGCCTGTCTTGTCTCTCAAATGTTATATTATAGCTAGCGTATGTCACAGAGAGGGTCCAGCTATTCAGCACAGTTGACCTTTCATTTCCAAATTTGTCATCCAAAAAATAAAATAATCCCAAACAGATAAAAAAAAAAAATGAGGGCAGGATCAGTATTGCCCACTTTGTCTACCGGTGACCTTCAGTTTTAAGGTTGTCAAGAAGACAAGCGTCGGAGTGAAAAGCAGGGAAATAGCCAGATTAGCTCAGCGCAGGTTTGAGTGATTCAAAAGTAAATGGTGTCTCAGGTAAAAGACAGAGGTAGGTGATGAAAGTAGAGAGGAGCGATTTAGATGACAGAGGAAGCAGAGATGGGGTTTTAAGGGGAAGAAAATGAGAGCAAGTGAACGTCCCTGAATTCCTTTTTTCTCTCTAAGCAGGATGTGCTTTGATGTTTTATCTGTAAAGGGACAAAAGCGCAGAAAGCAGCGAGAGCCCGCCTAGCAGCCAAATCAGGGTACAGACGACAGCGACAGGAAGAGGGGGTGGAGAAAAGCAGAGGGGACAGATGATACAGTGAACCCCACAGACAGAGAAGCCTTAATGTGGGGAGACAAATGTCGAAAGCAACTTGCAAATCGCAGCGGTGCAGCGCGTTACACACTTGTCTCCAAACAAAGCAGAAGTGGAGGAACTGAACCGAGCAAGAGAGAGAGGTGTCCATTGTGGCACTGCAGTGGTGGCGGCGGCTAATGCAGCACCATGTGACGTCATTCTTGCAGCACAGCTGAGCTGAACGCTGCCAGGCTAATTTCTCCTCAGAGGCCGCCAATGAATAGCGTATTACACCTACAGCACTTGTAAAAAGACGGGATCATCAATCATCTTTTTCGTTCGACGCTGGCCGTCCTCAGACAGAGTTTGGTTTTACTGCCGTGGTTAATAACTGGCCATGATGTTCTTCATTTGACCTTGGTTCTTGTTGATTTTCATTGAAGTGAATGGAGCCTCTGGGCCAATGGATTGTATCAAAGGTTTAAATTGGTCCCCTGGCCAGACTTTGAATTGACAGCTGCATGACGGTTTGCTAAAATTACAGTTTTTTATCATGATATTATTATAAAAGCGACTAACCCTACTATGTTACAGATGGACAAGACCATATGGACAAATATATATGTGTTTTTTTCATGCTGCATTGAAAACCTTACTCTCCGGTCCATGATGCTGAACCAGTAGTGATGTTGCATTCAATGTCATCGAAGGAAATTGGACATTTAAAATGTGATCACAGAATCATACAGCGTGGCATTATTTACTTCTTTTATATCATGTTTGATGGCAAGTTGCGCCTTAAATAGCATGTAGATTGGAGCAGTCTGTTGTATCTGCACTTTGTCGCCGACATCCACGTGACTAAGTGTTTGCAGCATCACAATATCCGTGTTGCCCTTTAAACATCCCACCTCAAAACTGCGATTCTGAGTGCTGTTAGTCTTGATTCGGCTTCACCCACAGAGCAAGGACACGCCCCCAACACCATTTCTGTGCCATCAGTTTTTAACTCGTAAAAATAAAAGATTCGTCATCATTAAAAAAAAAAAAAAATCGGATCTCAATTCGTAAATACAATTTGAAACCAAAAAAAAAATCTTTTTGTGTATTCAAACTTACTGTCGGAGCAATACTTCTATATATGTATATATATATATATATATATATATATAGAAAAATGCACATAATGCACAGAGGAAGAAAAAACCATGCATCCGAAAAGTGGCTACATTGACGCTTGTTACACTGCCAGGCCAAAAAATGTTACTCATGCTAACAATTTGCTGGACCACCTTTGGCATTGAATGCACCACACGTTACCTGTGCTATTGTATCGGGGTACTTTTCTTCGCGTGAGGGGCGTTATAGCTAGGGGTGGGACCGGTCCAATCCAGTTCCCTTTTCTAATAGACTGTCAACAATAATGATGAAAATAATAAGCAGAACTCTGGCATTGGATCGGAGTAATGTCGGTATGGGGAGGTTCATATTCTGGATCGGATCGGAAGTGAAAAAATGTGGTTCGGTGCATGCCAAGTTAAAGTCCTGCAATTGAAGTCCAGTGACTCCAGCCATTGTCATCGTGGAATGTGCTTTGTCATTGTGGAAGAAAAAAAATTGATGGCATAACCTGGTCATTCGCTGTAATCATACGACCTCATTTATGTGGCATTTAAAGTTGCATGGCCAGCAGCCTGCAGTTTCACTTGGTGACTACTTGTTAATCCCTAAAATGTGCAGTAAGTGAGAAGCTCCCCCTTCCACGTCACTTGTTTGGGCTTTCAAACTTGAAGCTTTTCGTCTGCAGATCTGGCAAGCTCAGTATCGAAGAGCGTCTGGAGGAGAAGACAATAAATCTTTGTCTGACATTCTCCAGCCCGACTGTGAGAAAAAGACAAGTGCTGTGCTGTAAGCAGAGTATTCCTTCATTATTAAAGAATGCCCATCATGCTTTTAGCGCTAAGTCTCTCGGGTTACTCCGGAAAGTGCAGTGCAGCAGCGGCACAGCAGATGCACATCGTTGCTCACTAGTAGAAGAGCAGACAGGGCTAACAGGTGGCTCACTGCTGAACCTTTCACAGTCCACTGCAGGCCCAGTCGGGTCGCAGATAAACACATGCTGGCCCCTATTTTTATGCTGACGCTCTCTGTGAACATGCTCAAAGTATGAAGATCAGTTTGGTGTAGTAAATAACGGAATGAATCAAAGTGAGGCTTGTAAGTTTCCACCCTCCTGAGAACACGAGAAGAGATATAATTAAATGTTTCACATGACCCTGTACACTTATGTCCTTTACACTCAGCAACAAATTCCCAGTTCAACTATTCAGCGCCTTGTCACTGGAATTTTCTTATATTTTTAGCTGGCCTGTAGCGCAGACCATATGCTTGTTCCTACACATGCTCATTGAAATCAGGGAGTTTTTAAACCGACAGTAGACAATGCAGATAAATCAATAGAGCATTTACAGCCAAAAACGTCGAAGCTAATCTCGCTCTCCAGACACGTGGAGGAATCGACTGTTGAAGGATCCACTTGTCTGTGCCGCAGGAGCGGAACCTTCCACACACAAACACAAATGTCAACTTGTAAAAATGTGAGTGTCAAACTCGTAACCCATCAATCATGTCATCAAGTCGGCGTCGGCGTCGGATATCCATATTATGACTTATTTGTGTTTCCAGTGAAGTTAACGCCTCTGCGGCTCAACGACCACATTAAAATCATTCATCTTAGGTTTCACTTCTTCTGGATGTATTTTGGTCCGACCCTCCTTCTCATAATGGCTTTTACAGAATTGCTATATAGTATTTCAATGCCAACCTTAAGCACGACTCGATTCTTATCTGACATTTGCAAGATTCTTGGAAAGGATGTATTAAATAATATGTATGAAGTGTACTGAGTGAATAGATTTTCACTCCCTCCACAAGTAACCGTGATACTCTCAACCTTTAAATGCCATCTATCTTCTTTTGGTGTGCGTCACGCCGTTACGTGGTCAGCAATCCAAAGCCTGCAGAACCTGGTGAAGGTTTTAAGCTCCTCTAAATTTTGGACAAACACTTGTTCACAGTTGGAAACACATCTATCCTCAACAATGGCTCACCTCTGAGTTGAAGCGAATTTGACAGACGTTGCAGGAGATGATCGGCCGCTTTGTCTTCACCAGTGGGGGCCCAAAAGTGTGTGTCATGACGGCCTTCTGGACGGGGTCCATCTGAGGAAAGAGAGGTCACTGAAGACTTTCGGCTACAACAGGGTACTTTACCTGCCCAAGTGTTTCTGACTGGGGAGCAGTTTGAGGGAGAAGCAGTTCAAAAAGAGAGACCTCCTGCATGTGTTTCTCTGATGCAGCTGTTGTCCATGTGTTCTTAGGTGCAGTTCAACCGCCGTAATTGATGCTGTGGTTACAATTTCAGGGTTGAATTGAAGCCTCAAAAAAATATAAGATCACAAGCCGTACGTCCTACCAAAGTGATGGCCCCTTCTATGAGTGTTTTTGTAGCTTCAGGATCCTCACAGTAGTACTGACCCCTGATATAGATGAGTCCAAGCTGAACTTTTCAAAGACATCACCTCTTGTTTAGTTTGCATTGTGACTCTCTTGCTGTGCTGTGTTGTAGTCAGCTCGTTCATGTGAGGTGCAGATGGCTACATTTTCCCAACATTCATCCGCATGTGCGCCATTTACAGATCAAAATTCCAAGAAAAAGGGCTCAAAATGATTTGTTAAAGTGGCGGTTAAAGCTTCATTCTATTTTCCCTCTACCCCAGTTGACTCTCATGAGAAACTCATGTGGCCATTGGAGGAGCTCAGCAGACGTGGCTTTTTTGCTGGGTGTTGCCCTCATTAAGAAGACGAAAGAACGCTGTGGTTTTTACGCAGCCTCTCATCTCCTCCTCAGACTGAGGATGCTCGTTGCCAAATGAGAGACTGTTTACGCTCTCCAGCTCAAGGCACCGGGGAAAATGATATAATTGGTCTGCAAACCTTAACCCCTCCTCAGTTCATTGGGAGAAATATTTATAGACGATGTTTTGTTCTTCTCGTTGTCACTTGCCTGACTTTTTGAACGTTTGACTTCAGCTTGGATCTACGAATGTAGCTCTGCTCGATTAGTTATGAAAATGTGAACCGTAATATGCTCATCTTCATTCAAAAGTGGGCAGCTGGGTTTCGACACTTCGACGGCCAAATGGTTTGGCTATATGGATAGACATTGGACATGAATGTTGGAGGTGGAGATACCAGGGAAAAGAACACGAAAAAGACAGGTTCATTGATGTTGTAAGTGACGACTTGAAGAGGACTGGAGTGACTCGGGGTTGATCAATGCTGGTGAAGGTGGAGGCTGTGGTCGCCCCGATGGGAAAATGCCAACAGACACTTTATAGTTTTAAATTTAAATTTTAGACCTTTTATCCTCGGTTTAGATTTCAACATATATTCACTTGTCACTTGTATTACTGTGTCCTGTTTGTCCAGCTCTTAACCTTGTTTCTAGCTCCCATTTCATCCATGTTTTCCCCTCTTCTTAATGTGCTTATTTTGTCCCTGTTGTCTCATCTGCGTATATATTTTTTTATGCTTTTGTTTTGATGTTCTTTTTCTGGTGTTTCCTTACACTTCACTGGCCAACCGCAGCCCTCGCCTCAGGTGTCCCAATGGGTTTTTTACTGGAGACTGTCGACTAAATGGTCCCCACACATCATCTTGACCTGGTCCAAGTGTGAGCGGTCCCATCATTCACCCAAATATAACTGATCTACATTACGTGGCATGTCGATAGTGATGTTCTATTCTTTGAAGAAATATTAGTGAAACAGCTGGCTGAGCAATAGCAAAGTTTGATGGCAGAGAGGAGCTGCAAACCGATGTAGACAGTCAACGTCCAATCACCTCAAGAGCACTCAGCGAACATTGATGGTCTTAAACTGTCCTTGTAAATGGCAATTCTGTGTTTTTAAATGCGTGGCTCGTAAACAGGAAGTGCTGCTGTTACTATTGAACGTTTTATCCCACGGTTGTGAGAATAAGTCGCGCGCTCTCGCCAAGTGCGTGTAGCGGTGCAGTACATAATTTAGACTGTTCATCCCTGGTTTTTATATCATGAGTGATGGTTTCATTTCCCGAACACACAAGATATTTAGTCGCTCTGACATGTGTGACCTGTCTCAGAACGGGTCTTGTAGTAAAGTGCTTAGGGGTCATTCTTCTCAAGAACATGCAGAGCAATGCATATTGATGTAGGTGTTTGTGTGTGTCGCCAGTCTGACCTTCACATGAAACCCAATCGGGAAATGAGAACCAACCCCAGAAAATGCTGAGTGGAGGGAACACAGCGCTGGAGCCTCTTATTCCATTGATTAGCTGTTATTCATCTTATTGCAGTGGAACACTCTCCTGGCACATTCCCAATTATGCTGAAACTCATTTCAATGAATAGAAAATAAACAGCTGTCATTTTCAATGAGTGTGTTATTCACTGTCATGTCTGTGGTGGCTGACTGGACATTATTGACCCCATAAAACACAACTCATAGACCCAAATAAAAAACCTTTAAATATAATATTTTGATCAATGCAGGTGCCTTGGAGTTATCTTTATAGACCTCCAAAAGCACTGTGTTTCCGCCAGACCTGCACTGCACCCCTCCGCCTTGTGAAGCGTGACAATGACAAAGCTCACTGTTTACCAACACGTGTGTGTTCACGCTTAAAGGAATTTCTCCGGACACTCACTGTGTTAAAGCTGTGGAAGAGACCGATGGAAGCAGCATGAGGTGTTTCCAGGGGGAACTGGAGGAAGGGTTTCATATCCAGGGGTGGGGGGAGCACAGGGGGGCTCCTGAGGAAGGCAGGGACCGGCCCCGGGCGGTTTACACTTCCTGTAACACAAGACAACAAATTGATGTTTTATAGCTGCTGGGTGTATCTGACAGATCTTTTCCCGATAACACTGAAATATACAGTTGCCATTGTGTGTTGGGCCACTTCGACAGAGTAAAGACAAGTCTTCGACTTACAATTAGCCTGTCGAAGGAGGGGAAAATGGACCGTTGTTTGTGGTATGTAAAACCCATTGACCTCTAGTGATGACCTTGCCCCTCCCATCGTCCCCCGTCCAAGCTTTGTTTTTTTCTTTTATGAAACCAACCTCCATTGAGAACCACACAAATGATCTATTAGAAGAAATTGTAAAATGCCCATCTGCCACAGACCACTGATATTGGGCTGTCCAGTCTGCCAACCGAGCAAAGGTATACTTTTCTGGATGAATTTTGCTTGTTGGTGTACTACATCAGCTCAACTGTGCCAAACACAATGGTATCTATGGAGGCCTCGATTCTATAATATTTACCGTCAGCCTCCTTTGGACAAACAAGTCAAGATGACAAGAAGTGAATGGCCATAAAATAATATTGAATATTGGCAAAAAAAAAGTAAAAAAAGTAATGGCAGAAAGATGTTTTTTTGTCAAAATTATTTGTATTTATTATTTAAGAATAAATACCTCACAATCATTCTCAATTATTCAAAAACATTCAGTAAATAAAAATATGATAATTTCTAAAAGAAAAAGAATTGAGTGATTAAGTAGGAATACAAATTTGAACACTTAAAAAAATAAAATATATAATAATATCTGGCCCAAATATCACAAATAAAATATGTACTACTCCTTTATTAAAATAAAATTAACCCTAATAATAGAATACTGAAATTAATATTGAATAGGGAAAAAACTGACAATTATGATAATTTATGAGTCAAATATTATCAGAGCATGAACATGAGGTCCGGATACAGTAAATATGGGCACTGTCTGGGCTACAAGAATTCATGAAGTGAGAGTGACTTGTTTGTGGGCTAGTCCAAATAAAATGCGCAATACGCAAGGGAGCGTATGGACTGGCGACGACAGTGCGTTGGGATTCTCAATGTCTTGCCGTAGCCTGGCTGTCATGTTGTGAGAACTTTAAACATGTTAAAATGGTGTCAGACAGGAGTCACATTTGTCGCAAGAGTCTGAAACCTGCCAAGAACTTTCTAAAATTGATTTCCCAAAGTCCAAGTGGGTCTAGGAAGGGTGACAAGCAGTGACATGACTGATCTGTGACCAAACGGGACTGAAACATTCTGGGCATCTCGTTCGAAAAATGTTGAGACAACAAAAAAATCTTTTTGCTTCGGCTTCTGATAATTCAGTTTCGACTTGGACTGTAAATTCTGGCTTTAAATATACAATCTTTTGCCTTTGGTGTTTTTTTTTTCATCAGTTCTACTGTTGCGTTCCATTCATCCCATGCTCACTGACTCAATCACTGATGCAACGTGTTCAAACGCGGAACAGTAAAAGCAAAAATCTTCGGCCAATTTATTACAATTTCCTGCCCATTGAGCTGCAAGCGTCAAAGAAATCCAGTTCGTAAATGCAAGGAGAACAGTATTCTACAGAGCTATGATCACAGCAACATTCACATGTATACTATTTTTAATATCTCTGTGAGATGCCACCTTCCCCCTTCTGCTGGTTTTGCTCTCGCTCGTGGCTCAGCGTCAGCGAACGCCTGCTCTTGAGCATTCTGTGATGGGCAGAGGGGCTAAGCTCCTTAAGCTTCACAGCTGGGTTGCAGCAGATATCTGCCTTTTCTCACTTTCTCCCTCTCACTCTGGCTAAGCGTTGTTCTCATCCCCAGTTCTATCCCCCATGTGTACTTCTCCTTACTCCAGCAACCGTGTGTTTTGTTCCACCTCATCCTCATCCTCCTCACTCTCCCCATTCCACCCCGGCTTCCTGTAGTTATTCATCTCTTTAGTGTAAAAGCGGCAAGATGCTTCGGGCTCAATCTAGCAATGCGGGGAGAATTTGTATAATCTTTTCTCCAGAGATTATATGCAATCATCGCATTGCTTTGTAATGAGTGCCGAACAATTTGTCCGATATAAAAAGGAAAAGTGGTCCGAAAGTGCGGAAGAAAGAGCTATTTTAGTTGCAGCAGTGGAGGATCTTTTCACTGGCGGCAGCGAGGGAAGAATGTGCTGTCAAGATCACAAATAGAAGGAGGGATGTCTTCTGGTCTGGCAATCCTCTACTGTTTCAGTCTTTCCGAGTGTTAGGCAGCTGCAGCTATTTTCATTTCTACATGTGTGGCACCAGCACAACCGAGAAGAAGTAAGACGTGAACATGGGGTCGCCGCAACTTTGACCTTCAAACCTGCCACCGATTCTTCAGAGCCCTCTGAGGCAGTTATCACCTCCTGAGTTGTATCTGTAACCGTCAATCAAAAGTTAAATTGTTAAATTATTTCCCATTTGTTGAGTTCAAGTTTTGAAATACATGTTAACAGTCCAACAGTAGGAGTGTACTATAGTGACTACTTTTTCTCACGGTCTGAATCCTGCAGCTTATACAATATTGTGGATAATATATGGGTTTTGACAGGCTAAAGAGCGTCACGCGGCCAAAATATTTAGCCTAGTCACATCAAACCAATGAAATCACAGGCGTTTTATTGACGTTAAAGCGCTCAAAATGCGCTGTTTGGCCTGTGTGTCTGCTGCTCTACCAACATAGCTGATCTCCTGGAGGACCGGAGACAAGAAGCAGCAGCTGAGACCAGTTGTGGTGTCGGACTTTCAGACACATCAGTAAAAGATGTGAGGAGTTCTTGAGTCAACTTCAGAACAGTGGCCGGTTTGTCTCATGAGTCAGTCTCTATGCTGGAGCCCGTTTTCAAAACTAGTTTAGAAGTGATCCCCCGGCATTTTTAAGCCTGGTGCACCACTTTCTACGGTGCAGACAGCACCACTGCAGCCGCAATTTATAGACCGGTGTGGCTTGTGGATGAACAAGATCTATTTTCAATCTGATATTTTGCGTTTGCTCCTAATATTCTGGTGCACTCCATAGTCTGGAATTTACAGTAATTGTGATAGCTAGATAATAGCCTAGATAATGCAGATAATAGCATGATTCCATCAGCATGTAACCATTTGGTTTGATTGAGATCGGACCCAATGCGTCTCATAAACATCTCTTATGTCACGGAAATAAACTCAGAACTGTGCACTCCTCAGGTACAATTGTAGACAATCTGTTAGCTTTATATACAATACAGAAGTTGAGGGTGCAACTAGAAGCTGTATAGTGAAAGCTGTGCTGCAACTACCTTCAATCACGTTCACTTTTAGTTTGGTAGCTCCCACAAGAAGATATAGAAATTAATTTCTTGGTTTGAGGGAAACCTATAGCTACATTGCTGAGGAACGTAAAGACACACTACACAAAACACTAACAGTATAACAATGTATTCCTCAGACACATCTTCTTGTGTTTCTCTGCCAGACGCAACATGGTCATAATTCAGGAAACAAAAATCTTTAAAAATAAATTGTATTTTAGTAGCATCAAGATTTAGAGGTTGAACAGCCTCACTTGTTTGTAGCTACAGGAGCCACGTTACTCTACTGCATCAAACGATACTTATCACCCTCGAAACTGTATTAGATGCAATTAAAGGCTTGGTTAACAATGCAAATAAGGAGACGACAACATCTCCTGCAGTGAGAGGTATAATCATTAAGGTTAGTGGAGCGTATCCTCGGCAGGCCTGCGGTTAATCCGCGCTTCATTTTACGCCACAATACCGCTTGAAGGTCACAGCTTTTCAGCTAATTTATGATAATTCTGCTTCCCCAGTCAAGGAACTGGTAAGAGTGATGTATTGGAGCGTCCAGTGCTCTCATTGTTGCTCACTGCAGCGACACCATGGAGAGTGATTTACAATGACATCAGATAAGTGAATAGCACGGCGCTTCAACAGCAGCCCAGCAGCGCGAAGGGCATTGATTGGACACATTCTGGGGAGAGTCAAAGTGTTAAAGTGCTGCCAAACTCTATAAATCCACTCCGCGCCACCCTCCTCCACTAAATAAGCGAGCGCCCGTGTTTCCTCTGACTCCCCCCTCCCGCCGATCCCACCTCAGCCCATCACCTTTTTTTCTAATGCAAATGTTTGGGTGAGAATGAGATCAATGCCTGTGTAATAGCTTATTGGATTTTTTGTGAGATGGCAGTTGGACAGAAATGAAGAGATGCAGAAGAGGTAAACAAAAAAGGAAAACAGACGCTCAGAGACAGAATTTATCACCACGCCAGGATTCACGTAGTGGTATTTACACACACGTACACGCGGCGCTGCTCACACACCAACCTGCTGTGACTAAGGCCTCTCAAATTGGCAATTCATTTAGCCAATTTAGGCTTAATGATCACAGAGGTAATGTCAATGTCACTGGCAATGGTGGAGCAGCTCAGTTTTCCCAGCCTTCATTTGTTTTCTATTTCATAGGTCTTGCTGAGTATTGTGGCATAATGGTGGTGGGGTGCCGAGCGCTACAAAATATACAAGCAATCCAGTCTAAAATACACAGCCACCTTCAGGTCCAGATGATGCCCACTGCTTCACATCTGCATCCAAGTGGGCAGCTGCGCACAGATGACACTAAAATGGGCTTCTGTGGTGGATTATCTCGCCTCCCCCTGATAAATACCCCCTCTGCTGAGCCTCCAGCAGGTCTGTTAACCACCAAACTACTGCGCCTGCTGTTTGTCTTTGTCCTTCCTTCAGCGAGGAGGCAGAGGCAAACAAAAAGAAACAGTCGGTTTAATCCGAAATTTGGTGGCGCGTGGCAGCAGCATACTGATGATTTATTAAGATGATGTATGACTGCTGTTTGAGTCGCCAAGCAAAGGTGTTCTCTGCCACATTTCATCACAAACGTTGCTAAAGCACAATGGACGCTTTGATCAAGAGTTTCACAAGTATCAGATGTTTGTTCCCCTTGTTTATGCTGTTAGGTTTGACTGTGTTCAGGGTCCAAAATTTCAAAGAGACCAAATCGAGTGCTGAACAGACTTTGTATCAAAAAAACAAGCTGAAAGTTTTTGATCAGAATAAGGAGTTTTAGCAGAATCCAATATCAGTGTCCGATTTTGAATGCTAATTTTAGCATAATAGCTTCAAAACATGCATTGTCATCCTTCACCACCAACACAACACAGAGCCCTTGTGAGTCTGGCTTCCTTTAGGAAGCACAGGCATCATCCGCTTAACCTTATCCTTTTTCGAATTGCCTTTTACCTGCGTCATTTTTTGGGAATTTTCCAGATACAGTTCTGACATTTATAAACTCCTCTTACTCGCCTGTCGAAAGGCAAGGCTTGAGCACTGGTCTTTGGAAGTCCCAATATCACAATGCATTGTAAGTGATCTTTTTTTTTTTTTTAAACACGTTAGATTAGAATCGATAAGATTAGATTGCCGTAATTTCTGGACTATAGAGAATATAGCGGAATATTAGCCCCACCCACTAAATTTAAGAAGGAAACTAGATCTTGTTCTTACATAAGCCGCAACGATCCATAAGCCGCGGGTGCAGTGGAGCTGTCTGCATCGTAGAGAGGTCAGTGGTGCACCCACCTTTAAAATGCATGAGGATGACTTCTGAACTAGTTTTGAAAACAGCATGGTGACTGACTCGAGAAACTAACTGGGCATTGTTCTGAACTTGAGTCATGAACTCCTCACATCTTTTATTGACATTAAAGCGCTCAAAATGCACTGTTTTTGCTGAAGCTCTGACACCACAGCCGGTCTCAGCTGCTTCTTCTCGTCTCTGGTCCTCCAGGAGATTGGCTCTGTGGGCGGAGCTGTGGACATGCGGGCGAAAACAGTGCATTCCGAGTGCTTTAAGGTCTGTGATTTCATCAGTTTGATGTGATGAGGTTCAACATTTTGGCAGCATGACTGCAAAAATCCATAGATCAGCCACGTCAATGTAGAATCCACAGGGTTCAAACCATGAAAAAAAAGCAGCCTTTAATAGTACGGAAATTACGGTATATTAGATTAGATGGGATATTTTGGTTGTTACAGCAAAACACATCAACAATGTAGAAACAGAAAAAAATAGCATTGAATTTGAGGCAATAGGAGGTGGAGTGGGGAACAAAAGCACATGTGTTAGTGTAAAGTCGTATTTTAGTAAAACAGGATCTTAAATGAATGGTTTGTTTTCTGACACATCCTCACGCTTAGAGCGGTTTGTTTCAGTGAACAAATGGTTTCAAGAGGTATAGGTGTGACTATGGAGGATGATCTAAATAGGTTAAGATGGAGGAAGCCGACTTGCTGGAGCAGCCAAGATGGGAAATGCCCTAGGAGGAGGAAGAAGAAGAAATCAAAAGCTTCGGATTAAAGGCAAATAAATGAATCCTGGTCACACCAAACAGCAACATTTGTGCTTAAAAAACATGTTTCTGTGAACAGGAAAAGAAAAATAAGTCCTCCGACTGAACTTCCTAATCATTAGATGCAGAAGTCGGGGGAGGTTTTTGATTCTTTTATGAAAGTTAAAAGTAGCAGACATCACTCACAGCAACTGGCTCAATTCAGTCGCCATCATTTTGAACGTCGATAAAATATTGTAGTCCCCGCTCATGGTGTCTGGTTACATCAACTAGCTGCTGGTCGTGCAACTGCAGTGCAACTTTTGGGTGTCTAACCTTTAAAAAAAGACAGCCAAGTTTGCGGTGGCTGCAGGGGGAAGATGGCTCAGTCTCAGTGCCGCAGAGTGCCACTGTGAAGGACTGAGCATGAAATCCAATTTACTGCAGCTCAGCTTACCCTCAAGTCAAAGGCAGCTATTTAAACCTAAGCCGGGGACAGACGACAAAACACACACATTCACACACAAACCTTTGTGCTTCGGTTTACAGCTGAGCTCTGATTAATATTGTGTTAGTCAGTGGGAGAGCGGGAGCGTGAGGACAACCCAAACGGTTTGTTTTAATGATAGATGCTCTGCACCCTGGTGACCTGACTCTTAGAGCGGACAGTGTGTCTGTGCGTGTATGTGCATATTTATGGAGAGCACCACTCTCAGGTATCATAAAGGGTTCGTAATGAAGAAATGAATGGAGCGTCTCTGTTCTGTTGTAGTTCAAATAACAGCAATTCTGATGCTTGTTTTTGTTTTACAAATGGCAAAAACAGGTTTTTCTAAAAATAAAAATAAAAAAAATGCACAAGAGCCCTGGTTGTTAAAGGACGTGGGGAGACGTCCAAAGACGAGCCCGTGTAAGAATAATAGCTGTGAGTCTGAGTGGATGGAGTTGATTGAGCAGGGAAAAGGGTCTGGACGATAAGAGGAGATGAGGTGGAAAGAGGGGGAAGGCACAGGAGGGGGGAGAGGGCGCCGCATGTTTTGAGGTGAATCCAAGGTGAGCAGAGGAGGTAAAGAGCTCTGTTAACCTGCAGGTTAATGTGCAGAACACAGCGACGGAGATCTCTTTCATGTAGTGAAGACCAGAATGTTATCTGAGAAAAACGCTTCAAACCCCGACACCTGCGTCCAGCCGCGTGTGATTCACGATAAAACACGTTCAGATATGCCGTAATGTGTCGCAAAGTTAAATAGTTTGCACTCTAGCTTCAAAAACAGCGTCAATGCGGCGGTGTTAAATATCACAGCAAACGAATGATTTCAATTATTGATGATTTTCTGAGTCAATGCTCCATTGATTTGCATGTCTTTGAATCAATCAGTGGGTCGTTGCTCACATCAAGAGGTTGTGCAGGGTGGAGTGTGCATTGTGTCATGTTGTTTAAGTGCCTCCCTAGTTTGTGCTTGTCCAACTGGGAGGAGGCCTGAGGCAAACCCAGGAGAGATAATGACTCTGTGGTGGCCTCAGCATCCATTCAGATCGGTTTCTGAAGGACGATCAATAACGTATAATAGTGACTATATATTGACGATATATTTAAAAGAAAAGTGGCTGGATACTCCTTACAATGGACTCAGGTCTGTCGGTACACCTTTAAGACATGGTGTCTTAAAGGTGTACCGACAGACCTGAGTCCAGTGACAGCATTTATGTCGTGCTAGCATATGGCTGATCGGCACAAAGTCTGAAGCGTCCTGAGGCTGATCTGATAGAAACCCCCACCGTTTTCTACTACTACTATAATTTGAAGGAAAGTGAATGAATTGTCAAGAGTCGTATCAGCGTTCTGACATTTGATAGCCCAATTTAAAGGCCCATTTTGGCCCCCATCACGTACAAAATGGAACCAGTCGGTTTCAAACACGACCGTCACTGGCCACATACTTCTATGTGTTCTTTAAGTTGATATTGCTGTTCACCTATATATCCAACAGGGGGAGCATCCCACAGTCGACAGTTTCTGAACCAACATGGCGACTGAAGAATATACTTCGTACACAAAATAGGAAAGGAGGCGGTGCTCGGCGAGGCCGTTAAATACAGTATATTATGACTGGAGAACGGATTTCCTCCATTGTTATGTCTTCTTTGTGTCTCATGTCGAGTAGTAACAGCAACACTGCCCCCAGTGTTTCCGGTGGTACTGCTCTATTTGGTCATAAGCTTCGTGGAATCGTGCAGAAATACCAGACAGAACATTGACCACAAATGGGCTTTTAGCCAACCAATATAAACTGACTCCTTCATGATAAGTTTGTTTATATTTATGTATTGTGTATGCATATTGTGTATATATTATGTATGTATATATTTATGAAGCTTAGTGAGGCTGATTTTTAAGGAAGTATTTATACTTTCTTCATATTGTTTGGTTGATGGGATATACACATGTAATATCAGTAATAGTTTAGTTTTAAGTCACAAGCTTTATTTTTGCATTATTTTATTTATTTTTTTTAATTGTGGCAATTTTAAATCTACTATACAAAAGCTCTGTACACTGTAGGCTGAAAAGTTAAACTATCATAACCATGACTTAACCCAATAAAATTTATATGGAAAACTAAGAACCTAGTTTCATCATTACGATCCCATGAATTCTTTCCTGCACATTTTTAAAGTGGATGTGACACGCGAGGAGCTCCAATGAAGCATCACAGAAAATAAATGAATGTCAGCATGACAAACGGCGCTGCATTATTGGACTGTTTGAGAAACCATTTACACACCTGCCACTGCACAAACACACACCTACGGGAGCAGCACCACAACAATTTAAAAAACACAAAAGCTCTTGATGAATAGACAAAAACAACAAAGAGCTCGCGCAGCCAGCAGGTGTATCCTCTAACAGTCTTATTCAGACAGAGGACAGGCTCTGCAAATGTACAGGATGAAAATCATAGTATTTACAGAAGATAAAATTATAGGTTGAGTTTTCCAAGATGATTGCCGACTCGCGTGGTTTTATGGGCCACACAGGAGTGCGACTGTGTACAGCATGCGCTCAGCATAACTTCTAGTCAGTAAACTGTTTTACGATTAACAACAAAGAAACTTTAGTGAGCGAACCTGCTTTATTTGGTGTGTGTGAAGGCAGCGAAGGACAGATGTACAAGGTGGGGCTCTTGTTTCCAAGGCCTTCTAATTTTACATGCAAGATTGTTTTACTGCAGGCCACACAATGTTGTGTCATCATGCCATCAGGACTAAATATTAGGTTGACAATTGTGTTTTTGAGGAGTGTGATCGAGCAGTATGTTTGTTATGTTTCTGCTGATTCATCATTTGGTTTTATTGACAGGCTTTTGTTTATAATACTAAAGCATCTTATGCCGAGACACTTGCACACCATCTTCTTCTCCATGATCCTCACCTACTTATTACCTGATAACACCACTGAAAAGCATCTCCAGCGTATATTGTTTTATATGTTTACATTAGCGCAAATGTCATTATAATGATGTGAGTGTGACGAATGTTTAAAACATAATTCGTTTGACAGTCCATCAAACTGTTAATGCCGATTTCTTTTAGTGGAACTCAAGGGTATGCTTGAATGTGTCAAAGACCTTTACATTAAAGCAGATTTTTTTCATTTGAAGAAACTGGTATGAGGTGCAGTAAACCTCAAGTAAGCCAGATTCATACACCAAGGACCTCCTGTCATGTTGATGTCCTCTATTTAAGGCTTATCTTGTCAGGAATTATCCTCAGAAATGGTGTTTACTGAGATTGAAGGATCAGTTTAACCTGTTACTACCCGAGGTGGCTATTTCTGATCCTCGCTCTTTTCTTTATCTCAAGTTACTAGAATTACTATAAATAAAACATCACAGTATGGACCACATGTCTCACACGACGACCGCAAGATTCAAGTGACTGCACGCACACAATAATGCTGCTCTCCGTCCATATGTGTAATGTGCACGGCTTAAGTGATGTGTTCGGGTGACCAGCCTGGTCTGAAAGCCACCATTGTGCACTGTTTCATGCATTATACTGTTGCGCAGTTCAAGTCCCAAAGAGGCCACGTCAGTTAGTGGGTGTTAATCTACTTCAATGATTCCAAATTGTTTTGAAGTTCTCTTTGTTTATTATTATTGAAATCTAATAATGACTATAAATGCATCTCATAAGTTGTCAGTAGTTAAACCTAAATCTATCTTTAATAGTTGAATAAAATGATAACTTTATTAGTATCTTTTTATGGCGAAATCTTCAAAGTCAAGTCAAGGTCAAATAATCTGCCCATTTTGTGATTTTCACTTGAGGTTATTTTGTTTTTATCTCTCATCTATTAGTTTGTTGGATTTATATTGTTTTTATCATTTGAAATATTGCCGATATCCTTTGCATATTGTTCCAAAACTGGCAAAACCGAGTCGAAACAGAACAAGATGGGAGAGATGGCAGTGGAAGGGTCCACATGGTCCACATAGTAATCCTTATTGTTTAGTTCTGTTTTTGTTTTTGCTTGTTCTGACCATAGCAGGACACGTGGGAGGCTATGAACGGCATCATCCGATGTCACTTCCTGTCACAGTGTTTCAAAATAAGAGTCTGCATTACCAGTATAGAATCAGATGACACTTGCAGCAATGTTTTGGTTCCACAACATAATCCTTGGTCCTATTTCGCTCTTTCAAAAACGTTCACATTTCATACGAGGTTATTTGACTAGTATAGAGATGAATGCCAGCAGAAATCTGAAGATGAACCATTTATTATGGTGCTGAAGTTTACAACCAATAAATGAGAGTCAACAAAACCTTCTGCAATAAGGTGTTACCATTGATGACCTTGGAAAGATCACACAGATGGAGCGAGGGTGGAGGTGGGTTGTGAGTAATTTGCACTCCATTTTGCAAGGCTTGTGAATGTAATTGATGAGAATCTTGAAGAGCTAAGCCACATGGTTTCATCACTCACCGCTCACACTAACTAGAATATGATGCGAGTGAAGTGCAGTAGTTTTACTGTGTTTCAATCCAATTGATTTAGATGTCTGTGCTTCAGAATAAAAATATGAAAGCTAACTAATAATGGACCAGGATGGATCAGAGACGTTAGCATCTGTGTGCTTCAGTGAAGGTCATGATGTCCTTCATATTCCACACTCTGAACGTTTGATAATGTCTCAATTAGGAATTCAAATGCATGTATTTGTTGTTCTCCTCAGCATCACAGCTGTCTTAATGAGGGTGAGAGGAACTTTGATGACATACTGAATTCAAAAGAACAAGCCGCATGTGTCAGACATGCGTGAGATAAGAGATCTGATTTCCAGTTTCAGCCCGCAGACATTTAAAATGTGTGTCAGTTTGTCAAACCTGCAGATTGATGGAGAGATTTTTCTCTTTTAAATGTCAAAACATTTTATCCTTCACTGCACTGCCTCTGTTTAAAGGTCATGTTGTTTATCACAGCCAACGTGCACCTGTAAGTCTTCTGGCCGACGCAAATTGACCACTGATTTCGCTGCTTTTCATCACAGTCTGTTCGTGAGACTAGAAAAGCTCCGGTCGTCTTTGTAAATAAATAAAGAGCTCAAACCTCAAGAGTTGAAATATTCATCCTTAAAATCACGCTGGAGTTACTGAACAGAGTGCTGCGCTGTCCTGCACAGATGGAGGATGTTTACTCCATCTATTTGTTTTAGCTTTCACTTTTTTTTTTTACAAGAAGGTGACTTTGACTCCGAGCGATTTTGTCCGTCAAGAGGAAGTGATGCAGTCCACGGCAGCCCCTCACCCATGTTGAAGTGATCATGTGTCAGTGTGTGTCGTGTCTGCGCACACGCGTTCAAAACTGCAGCTGCAGGGAGAGATTATCACACTATCACACAGGCTTCGTCAAGGGAAAACTAAAATTAAGTTGAGTAAGCATTTAACTCGGGGACATGGGGAGAGGATAAGACACAAACTCAAAGTGACATGACTGAATCCTACAAAATAAGATTGGCTAAAAGTCTCTTTGTTTGTGCCCCTGAAGCCGTGAGCTTTAAGTAGATTTTTGAAGTTTGAATTGTTCAAGGTTGGTGAGGAGTGACAGCCACTGTGACGCCAGTTTGTCGACCCTGAGGTTATGAGTGCGGACTGATCGTATGGTGACCTGAGCTACTGAAATTGTGGGATGATGCTGCATATCTAGAAACCCTCTAAAACCCTGAATATGAGGCGACTTCACTCTTGACCCAAATCATGTTAAAATTCATCAAAGATGGCCTGACAGACATCAAAGTGTTTCTCATATTCCTGGATAAGAATTTTTTTTTAGCAGTTTGTTGAGATGCTTTAATCTTCTAATGTTATTCATGTGATATATTTATTGTGCGCAAAATCAGAAATATGGTTTCCTGATTACATAAATTGAATAAACATTCATCGAATAAATAAAAAAACACAACTCAGGTAAAGAGAAAATCATGTTGAACATAAATCCTTTTTTTTAAATGTATGAATATGTTCTTTGTTATTTATGATATATTTGATATTAGAAAATCTTGACTGTTACATTCATTTTCAACTTGTGACGCTAAAAAAAAGCTAATATAATAATTAGTAAACCTAAAAAAAAACATTATTATTAGCTGAAACTGTGAGAAGGGAAATGTGATTTGAACAAATATTGACTGAAATGATTTAAAAATGAAATAAATTGATAAGAATTGGATTTTAAGAGTCATTTCCCCTCAGTGACCTCTAGCATTATCTACATGTTTTAATTTGATGGCTAAACTCATGGACAAAAGTCATGATATGTGCATCGAATCTTTGTTGACATGAGATTTTCTACTGTGTGGGGAAACATTTAATAGCTCTCCTGGACAAAGCCATGCAGATGAAAGGAGACAGAAATTTGTTTTAAGGCTTGAGGCGATAAATTAATGTCAAAGTCAGCAGTAATGTTGATATAAGAGCCATCTGAGCTTACCCAAGATCATCCTGTATCCCTCCACTGTCAACTCTTCTTCTCCAGCAACAGCAGCGTCCCACTTGTCTCTTGTAGTCGTCCAGGAGCTACTGATCTTTATTGGACCTTGATGGCCAGTCACTCTCAAAACTCAGCCTTGATGTGGTGACAGCATCCAACATGACAACCTTCACTTTGTATCTGCTGCTAGCTGGTCCACATGCGATTCGCGGGTCTGGTTCAGCCAGATGTTGCAGGAGAAGCTTAGCGGTTCTGACTGCAACACTGAGCAACTGCAAGCCTGTAATTTATTCACTGTTATATATTCAGAAGGAGCACGAGAGGATACAGCCGAGATGGAGCTCTGCCTCACTGGAGGAACCTCTGCACTGGGCTCCCCCCTCTCGCCTACCCTCTCTCTCTTCCCTCGCTCATATTTTGGGATTGGGTATAACCTAAAGGCACCTTGCCTTGCTCTGTTGTGATTGGCTGGCTGCTAAGCCAATGACAACAGTCTGTGCTGGGCTTTTTCTTGGGGTGTTTGAATCAGAAAGCATAGCTTATACTGCTGTTGTCTCAGCTCTGTTTTATTTTGTAACAGTTTCTCCTGCCTCCATGCTGTGTGCTTCTCCTCTTGTATCTGTAGCTGCTCCTCTCTGACTCGTGTCTTCTGAGATCAGTCTTTCTCTAATGTCCCTCTGTCTTTGTTTTGTCTGATAAGGAAATACCCTTCAGCTGTGAGATGGAAATATCTAGATGTTTGATGCAAAGTATTACTTGTATTGATGCATTTCTTTTTGCAAAGACGTGAAGAAAGTAGTTTCATGTGCTTGACAACCGCAAGGTCACAAGTGGTAATGGTTTGATCCAGTGCAGCAGCAGCAGTTATAATCTGGAGCGCTCACTGGGTTTCCACCCACAGGCTGAAAATATAGACTGTGATTCTTAATTGTAGGTGTGTGTGTGTGTGTGTGTAGATGCTGGTCTGTGTGCCCCGCCATGTTGTGGGTAGGACTCCCGCCCTTCAATTGATCAAGCTGGGATTGACTCTGAAGAGCCAGAGCTTGAATTAGTGAGTATTGAGTGAGTCGATTTCTAAGCATTGAAAGATGGAAATTGCAATGCTAATTCAGGCGTGTTTGTGAGACCCTATCATGGTCGATGTTTGCGTCAAGAGTAAAGCAAATATCAAGGGATGCTGCACATGGATGCAGTTTGTTTGGAGAGATTGTTTCTATGATTTATTTTGTAGAGAATCCCGCACTGTCTCGTCCTGCTATATTTTACTGTGGGAGTGGGGAATAAAATTTTCTTGAGGGCCAAATTACATACTGGGACTCTTGTGAGGGGCCATCAAACCGAGAGAGAGACTATTATTATATTAATATTATTAACATTAAGTAAAATATAGGAGACAAAAAATGTAAAGCACATAATAAATAGTAAGTAAATATGTTAATAAAAAGAAAAAAGATAAAATGCTGGAAATATAAATTTCAAAAAGTATGATGACACGCTATTAAATTGGTTGTATGATAATGTAATACTTTGTTTTAGATATATTTCTTAATGATTGGATTTTCATTGTAATTCAATGATAATTAGATTAGATTAGATTCGATTAGATTAGATTCTACCAAGATTTGATTCGAGACATTACTATAAAATAATCTTATCTTTTAATAATTCAGAAAATAAGAGGGAAAAATGAGAAAAGAAAAGTTAGTCCTAGATTCCTCCCAAGTTATGTTCAGAATTGCATTGAAACAATTCTAGTAGCAGCATAGGCAATTGTGATGAACTGAAATCAGACATTGTCAAATCCAAACAAACCTTCAGACAGCTACTCTGCAGCTACACATTTGCACAACTGCACATCCAAGCAGTGAGTGGAGAGCAGCGGTCCTGGCTTGGCCCTGAACCCAGTTCCTCCGTGGGAAAATCTTGAACACACAATAACCTGGAAGAGCTCCAATTATGTCTGGGACTTGTGAAGAGAGCTGCGACTTGAAATCTAACTAGTTGGCCAGTGCGGGACATGATTCGACTTTTGAGTTTGACTGGAAGCATCACAAAACGCTGTTTAGAGCACCGAGTCCGGACACCAACTCGACGAACCTGTGCTACCTAATCATCATGACTCTGTCTGTGATGTTGTGAAACATCGACGCTGCACCATCAAGTGATACTGATGTCTCTTTGTGAATAACGCAGCTTGTAAAAAATACACATAGAGCCCATGAAACGCTGTGTATTTTCTCTGAATCAACAGTCCTAATGAGGCCTCCAATAGCTGAACTCTCTCTTCCAGTCGGTGAGCACACAGCGAGTCTTGTGAGGATGATAGAACAAATAGAAACCATGTCACAGCAGCCTGGGAGGGGAATTACAATGCATTTTGTCACTGCCTCCGTGCCACCGTGTCAGTTTTCCGCATGACAATATTGCAAGGTAAACCTTAAATGGCAGCCGCGTGTAGCGAAGGAGAAGCAGTCAGAGGTGAGGGAGAGTGACAGCCGAAAAGACTCGATTAGCTGCCGCAGGAGCGAGGAGATTGAAGTTAATGCACACTGACTGGGGATGAAACTGTACGGCGAGGCAGCGCGGGAGAGGAGGGAGGATGCTGACAGCTATTTGACAAGCAGAGGCCCGGAGTGCTGATCGAGCTCAAAATTACTCCTGCCTGAACCCCTGAATCATTTTTACCAGGAGAAAATTCACTGGGGAAAACGTTGCCAGTGTTTATTCCAGGAGAAGTTCCCACAGGATCAGACGGTCACACGAACCTGTGTGCTCTTCAGCGTGTGTGTGTTCTCAAGATAATGTTCCCTCATTAGTAGAGTTGGGCTGAATTATGCAGGCAGGTGTATTGTTGTGACCAATGGGCCGGGCGCTAATATGGCTGTCTCGGGGCGGGGGGGCATGGGCAGCATGACTTTAATGGATGTCACCATTGGAAACTGAAACCAGACCTGTGACACACTATAGTCTGTGTGTGTGGCTGAAGGAGGGCCAGCTTGGGTTTCATCATTAGCGGAGTCTGGTCTAGTTGTTCTGAGTAGTTTGCTCACTTGTTGAACACTTATACGTGGCACATGTTTCGGACTGATCGTTTCTGGATTGCCATGGCAAGCAAAGGTTTTTATTATAGCACACATTGCGACCTAATCATGAACAGCCATGACGCTTGACTAGTGTCTCACTATTGTGGTCAGGAAAGGCCAGTGTTTGAGATCTCCTGCTGCTTTCACTTGACTTGCCCACCACTGCCTGTAGATGGCCCTCGAACAGAATGCAAGCCACGATGGAACAATAGTTACTTGTTGGGTTTAAAGTAATGACAAGCTTCTTGTGGTGAAGGCGTGAGACAGCACTGAGGTGAGATGCAGGAGTGACAGATGGACTTAAGGCAAGAGTAGGATTACATCAGGGATCAGATGTTCTTGTTTGCTATGGTGATGGACAGGCCGATAGATGAATTTAAAGAAGAGGTGCCACGGACCGTGATGTTTGCGGATGATATAGTGATTTGAAGTGAGGGTGTGGAAGGGATGAAGAAAAGGTGACGAGGTCAATAGAAGCAAAACAGGAAGCATGCATACGGTGGGAACAAGGCAGGCGGAAGAATGGAGGTGCAGGGAGGAGAGGAAGCGAAAACCCATGTATTTGGGATCAATCGGTAATGGACAGAGGTCAAATGAGGTGAAGATGAGATTCATTCAAGCTGGAGGGGCACCCTGCACCCGCCCTTCAATTTCATCATAACTGAATACTTGACCACTTCTGGAATTAACTGCTTAATTTTGTGGAAATATAGCAAGCTTTTTTTTTTAAAATAGATTTTTTTTTATTGACAACATAATGGCTGAATCTTTTATTCAAATGAAATTGATCATAAATGGGAAGAAATACTGAATAATTTCTGCCGTAATAAATGTATTATTGAAGCTGAAATTATATCAATGTAATAGGCGATTAATTGAGACGCTGAATCATATCGTTGAGTAGATAATCATTATCACCAGCTGTGATTTATATCGCTGTTGACTCTGAAGAGGTTTACAGTTTCACTGATGCAGTTCATATGGCATGCATGCAGGATATCAGTGGCACGGAGGTGCAAGTGGGTCAGTGTTGGGGTAACTTATCTGAGTGGTCTGTGAACGTCTGGGAACTTCCAACCTGTCTTTTCAACACATGTACGGAGGGAAGACCTAGAGTTTTTGTGGGAAGACTTTTTAAAAAATCATTTGACCGACAGTGAATAGATGAACTTTTGATGTATGTCTCCGAGCTAATGGGAAGACATATGAAACCGTGAGGCAAAACAAATTGTGTTCAGTAAAGCATTAAAGTGAAGGCTATTCATATAGTCCTTGTATTAAATTGTTTTTTTTCTGTCTTGGCCACGCATTTTTTGGCAACATAACATTGCACCGCTGCAGTAGTTTGTCTCGAATGCGCCCTCTACTGGTCAAATGAGGTAAAAAAATATAAAACTACTGTTTCTTGATAAGTTGTTTCATCCTTTCTTTGTCGTTTCACATCCATGTCTGCAAGTGCTTTAAAACAGACTCCCTCCACCCCCGAGTGTTTGCGGTGATTCCACTAAGGATGTCACGACTCTAAAGTTATAAGCGGAAAATCTTTGCAGCGTTTGCTGCGTAGTAAGATTCACCACAGAGACAGAAACTCCACACCAACTAGATTTTATCATTAACAAGTGATATAGGGATGCAGTGGCTGCTAAGTATACTCACTCAGCACGGCTGGAATACCGAGAAGCTGCTGCAACCATGTGTATCATGATCAACACTGGAGAGCCAGTGACACATAAGAGAAATATATTTGGTTTGAAGCTTTGCTGAAATCTAGTCCATGACTGTGGCAGGATAGTGGAAAGGTATCTGTTCTTTATCATTTTTTAAGTAGTGATTCCGAATCATGCCTCGCGGATGTTTTCCTCTACTCCTCACTAGGATATGTAGCTTGCGCATGTGTTGAAAATTACCAGCTCAGACAGCTGAATTGGTCAACAAAGTTTTGCTATTGAAAGGACTTTGCATCCGTGTTCGGTCTTCATGTGAGTCTAGCGTTATGATGCATGTTTCCTGATGTTTCTTGAGGGCACTCTGGTTTCCTCCCGCGGGAGAGAACATACAAAAGTTTAATGAGTGACTCTAAATGTCGATAGGTGTGATTGTATAGTACTCGCTGTCCCTCTTCACCCTTCTGACCTGTGCTCCCGTGTTGACTCCTATGATTGGCGCTCGTGACTCACACCCTGAACCAAGTGGTTAGTGACGAATGATGATAATATTGACTTGCTTGTGAGAGACTCTACGTTGAGCATTCACCTGCTCCGTCCTATGTCAAGGGTCATTGCGGTTCATGCTCTTGTCCTGATGTGAGAATGAGGTCAGTTTTATCAAAGAGAAGGAGGGAGAGTGTAAGCGTTTCCTGATACTGTACCCGCGAAAAAATTTTCGGTAATGAGAGTCTCTGCTTCTCCACCTCTCAGATCATTTTAGAGTGATCAAAGCAGGAATGTTCAGAGTCTGATGGAATCTGCTCAGCAGTCAGACGTGGTCTTACCTGAGCTCCACATTGGCAGCCGCTCTTCCTGTCGAGGCTTAGAGTGATCCACAGGCTTGATCCAGAAGCGAGTCCACAAGAGTTATCCGGCATAAACAACTGATCTATCCAAATAAAAGATGAGAGAGTTCTCAGGGACTTATCCGTGTCAGAGTGCAGAAGAGCCAGAGGTGCTGGAAGCCACATGCTCTCTCTACTCTGGAGATGAGTCAAACATTGTGATGCTGATCTTGAGCATGTGCCACACACTAGGTCCTCCTCTTTTCAACGATACAAACTCTCCACTGTCGCCTGTGTTTCTTCCTCCCGGCAATCTCTTGCTTGGAGAGAGCAAATGAAACAAGATTCCAAAGGCTAATTCTGCTGCTGAGGAAGCGGGAACCTAATATGTGAGGACAACTGTGGAAGGAGGGAGAAGACAGGCGGAGGAGAGAGTGAGAGGACAGAGGAGGAGGGGAACCACGGGGGACGGATGGTAGATCAGAGAGAGAAGTGTGCATGTGTTGTCAAGCTGCAGAAAATTGGCAAGTTGATGAAAGTTGAGAGGAAGCGAGTGTCGACGCTGAGGAAATTATGATGAGATTGTGATGAAATATGAATGCAGGAGGATGCAGGTGACGACAGGTGAACAAGGGAAACTGCACACTTCAAATGATCAAACTCGGTTCCAGTGTTAATCTGATGGTGATGTCTGATACAGAGCTCAGCAACAGGTTACAAATATCATGACATAACGTTCAACTGAATACTTCAAAAATGCAATTTTAGAAAATGTTGATGGACTTTATCATAAACAAGAATTATTATGATTGTTATTGTTTGTTTTAAACAAGATTAATATCCGCTGTCTTGCTGCAGATAGTTTCTAAGTGGCTCAAATGTAACTGCACAAACATATTGTCTAATATTATCAATAGTCTTCCCACTTAAATTTGTCTCTTTGACCCTGTTCTTTTATTGGAATTTTATTCATTGTTGATTTATTATTCCTGGCATCAATTGTTCTGGAAACCAGTCAGTGCGCCACCACTGGTAATGGACGGACAATCAGTCTCATAGATTCACATTCACCTTTATGTTTTCCGAAGGAAGCCAGAGTGCCAGTGGAAACACTCTGATATCAGGGGAGGACATACCAACTAAGCACAGAAGAGTCTTGTGTTTGCCCCGAGCCGCTCCTCTTCTTAGGTTTAACTGTGGTTCGCAAACAAAAAGTGTGTGAAACTGAGAGCTTCTCCATGAGATGTCGCTGCATATGTGCTCACAGAACCTTAGGTGAGTCTGTCATTCAAGAATTGTCTGCAAAAAGGAAGCGATAACTAAGTACGCCTGACAAGTTCCAGTTAACACCTGCTTCATGTTGTCAGGAGGTGACTTGCACAACAATAAATAAATGACATGACTTGGTTTACACAGAAAAAATACATGTCTCTGCTCTCACTTGTCTGTGCTTCTTCTGTTAGGCATTTCCAGAGGTGAGCATTAGTTCATGGAAACTCCTGAGTAATTGGGCCACTGAGGAAACGCCCACAGTCTGAGCTGAGCATCACTGTTGCTGCCTTTCTAATCAAAGCATAAAACGTCAGGTGGTGACGGTTCAAGAGCGGGTCATCTCCAAAACAAAGTTTGAGGAACTTTGGTCGCACGTTTGAATTGATGGTCATGAGCGGTTTTATTTTCAGAGGTGATGCTGAGATCTGTGTTAATTCACTTAGTGAGAGGGAACGTTCCACAGAGAGAAGCAGTGATTCTGAATGAAGCGCAGAATACTCATTTCATTTTATGATCTTGGTGACCTACATTTTTCTGTTGATGGTGTAATTTGATTATAAGAAGTAAATATTTCAGAAAGCAACAGACAAAATGAGGAGTTCTAAGTCCTCTTCCTTTGCCTGTGCAGTGGACAGTGGTCTGTATCGCGTGAGGAAAACTGGTGTTCTGAGTGCTCTGACCATTTCCTTTCACCATCAAATTTTGTCTATTTATGTGACCTAATGCAGTTAGTTCATTGAATCTGATTGGAATTATGATACTTGATGTGGTGTCTGTAATCGTTTCAGTTGTGTACAGATGGATACAGGTGCATCCAAGCTTTTAATATCTGAAATTTGTGTACTGACCTGAAAACTGCCCCCTGAAAGTTTCAAATATGGAAAATCTATTTTGAGAGGGAGTATTAACATTGGAATGTTGCTAAAATATTTGGACAGAGTTGTCTGTCTGTGCTTTGTGTTCATTTCGTCCGTATTACCGCAAGTTTCTACAAAGCGTACGATGATGGACCAAATGGAGCAGTACCATCTGAAACCATGGGGGGCAGTGTTGCTGTTATTTCCTGATACGTAACTCTCATAAGACACAAAGAAGACATAGCAATGCCGTAAATTCTCCATCCTCCAGTGGCGATATATTTAAGCACCACCTCCTACAACACTTCTTCTGTTTCCTCCTTTTTGCAAGAGATACACCATCATTACTTCTTCCACAGTCTCCATGTTGGTTTGTCGTGGTCATGAACTTGATTCTGGACCTCCCTTCCGTTGCCATTCTACTTGATAATGCTCGAGTACACACTGCACAGGTTTCCTCACAGTATCTGGCCGACACCAACATCCTACTTCTCTGACCGGCATTATCACAAGGTCTCTCTACTGTGACGCACACTCATCCGCTATTCCGTCTCCACACTGTCACCTTCTCTGTTATTCTATTTGCATAATATGGACACACACGCGACACCAACAGCCTCTGGCTGCAAGCCACTCGGGGTTAGGTCAGAGGACGTCGGGGAAGGACAGCGAAGTGGAGCAGTAAGCACATTTCACCAGAGATACAGTTTCACTCACCCCCACACTCTCCTCCCTCTCGCTGCCTCTCGTTCTCTCCTCTGCCATAAAAGTTTTACAAGAACGCTCACCATTAGGCCTGGCGAAGTCATGCAGGACGATGCTCTCGCTTCTCTCTGATCTATAAATGGCTGCACGGTGTTTACATACTGTGCATCTCAATTCCCCTCAGTGTGTGGCTAACGGCTTATTCAGCTAGAAAATTAAAGCCAGAGCCCGAAGATGCTGTTACATATTTGATAGGTCTGCGCTCACATTTGTTTGTATGAAGTTGTCATTTTTATTAGACTGTGAAAGAAGTTTTTTTTTTTTAATGAGCCACCTGGTGAGAGACAAGAGCACGCTTAATTTTCTAACTTTTGTTAGCATCCTCTGTGGGAACGGGTTCCATTTTTATCTTTCCTTCTGTGCTGTTATCTGTGGGAGTGTGCGTATTATTATTTCCAAGTTTATCTTGGAAAACCCTGAACTATTCCACTGTGACTCAGCTCTCTGTGGCTACGTCAGAGTCAGGATGTGGTATTTAAGTAAGTGAAGTCATCCAGTGATGTTTAGAGTGCTGCTCAGGAACCCAAAAATAATTCTCCAGACGGTCAACTTTTGGGGAAAAAAAGACATCATTCATAATTCAGCACCGGCTGCACATCACTGCTCACAGGATTCTTTGCTCTTGTTTGTCCCTTGGGTATAACGGAATGTTTTGCTATCTTGAAAACATTTTTGCTTTTGGACACATTCAGCTTCACATTGTTTTTATGGGGTTTGCCTTCAACGGAGACCTCTGTCCTTGTAGCTGGAGGGTGGACAATGATGTAAGGTGCAGGACCAGCAGATGTCAGACTGACTTGGTCTGCAGTAGTGATGGGTTGATGAGGTTTCATGAAACAGTGGCCTGATTTTCAGAGGCCACCAGATGGCACTGCCTGCAGTAAAATGTTTGCACTTCAATGAGACCTCACGTTATCTCTAAACCAAGAGCGCCATCCAGTGGACACTGTTTCATCAACCCTGCTATACTGTTTCATGATACTGCATCTATCCATCACTAGTCTGTAGTGAGAGGAGTTACCCTGAAATGAAGTCACAACTCTGTGTGTGTTTGTGTACATGTGGGTTGATGACAACAGCAAGGTTGCTTTGCCAAACTATGACACAAAGCGGGACCCGACATATTTGAATCCGTCTGATTCAGAATCAGAATCAGAATCAGAATCAAATTTATTGCCATGGTCAGTGGGGAGCCCACTAACTAGGAAAGTGTTTTGGAATAAAGTGCAGTCAAAAAGTAAATAATAAAATAAAATAAAATAAAAAAATAAATAAAATAAAATAACAACAAGGCTGTTCACGAATTCAACAGTCTGACGGCCGAGGGGAAGAAGCTGTTCCTGTGATGGGAGGTTCTGGTCTGGATGGACCGTAGCCTCCTGCCAGAGGGAAGAGGAACAAACAGTCCATGTCCAGGATGAGAAGGGTCGGCTCTGATCCGACCTGCACGTCTTTGGGTCCTGGAGACATACAGGTCCTGAAGATGTGGCAGACTGCAACCGATCACCTTCTCAGCAGAACGTACGATGCGCTGCAGTCTGCTCTTGTCCCTGGAGGTGGCACTGTTGTACCAGACAGTGATAGAGGAGGTGAGGATGGACTGGATGATGGCCGTGTAGAACTCCACCAGCAACTTCGTCGGCAGTCGTAGTTTTCGTAGCTGCCTCAGGAAGAACATTCTCTGCTGGGCCTTCCTGATGAGGGACCTGATGGTTGGCTCCCATTTGAGGTCCTCAGTGATGGTGGTTCCATTCAACGTGTAGAGTAGACTTGGAGTAGAGCCACGGTTACTTTTTCTTGGTTCCAAGATTGTTTTTGTTGGTACATGGTTGGGTCAAATGGTTGTGTGGCAGACAGACAGATGTATGAAGAGGTATAAAGGTTGCTAATGGTCATCGGACCACCTGCCTCTGAAGCTAAAATAAAAAACTGTCTTCTTCAAAACCAGATTATAGAGATTAGAATCTGTCTGGGACACTTTCATGATTCCAAACTGGATGTTGAGCTTGTGTGAGCCAAGCAGATTTGCTTGGGTTAAAGCACTAAAAGGTGCGCAGCATTTCGCATTCAACAGATGCTAAACTCAGATATCAAACATTTGTTTTTTGTTCCCAACTCCTTTTCAGTGTGTCAGCACTTCTGTCGAACACGGTCTGCTAATGCTGTCCATTTTCCACATCAAGGATGAAAGCGGAGACGACATTCCTCTCTCCCATTAGCTCCCACTCTCCTTTGAACATTGAATCAGCCCTATTTCCTTGATAAA
Source organism: Synchiropus splendidus (assembly GCF_027744825.2). Classification (NCBI taxonomy): domain Eukaryota; kingdom Metazoa; phylum Chordata; class Actinopteri; order Syngnathiformes; family Callionymidae; genus Synchiropus; species Synchiropus splendidus. The sequence goes on from NC_071339.1 coordinate 6,717,850, forward strand.
TCCCTCCTCGTGTCCTTTCATGGTAAATAATTACAGCGCGCCGTGTGTGCGGGGGCTGGATGGAGAGGACCTGCGTCTGATTGAGCAGAGTCCCCCGGTGCCTTCATTAGCCTGATTATTCTCATCCAAACACACACCACCAGCCACTCGTCTCCTAAATAGGTTAATTCTATTCCCACTTTCCTCTCACGCTGCTGTTGAATCTCTCTGATATTTAGAACCATGTTAATCATCGTCGCCACTGAATCTGTCCATACAATATGTCATTTTAATATTCATAAACTCGTGCCTTTCTCATCCTGCAAATCCAATATTTGTATCACAGTCTGCCTCAACAGTAAATGCAAGTTTGTCTGCTGCTGCCATCTTGTGGTACAATTTATAATGCGTGAAATTTAGACTACATCTCGATCTACATATTATCACGCTCACAAAAGTAAGAATGTTTGTGACCTACAAACGGGGAAAAACAATCAACAATCAAGGAACAAAAATTGAGTGTATAAATGGATTAAATTATTGACTGTATGCAAAATGAGTCTTGAAGATGGGGATGCTAGGAAAAAGGAGATCACGAAAACCGAGGAAGTTCACTTATATGGTTGTGAAGAGCATAGATGTGATTGCATAGGAGTGGTGTTTATGGGAAATAAAAGATAAAGAAGAACAGTGATCATGGGAATAAATCCAGGTTTTGTTTTGTTTTTGTTGCTTTTTATATTGATATTTTTATTTTATTCATATTTATTTCCTGAATTTCACAATATTTTCCATGTTAAAATATTGTCTCGTGTATTTAGATATTTCCATCTCGTTATTCATATCTTCCCGCATTTGCTCTATTTGTTTGAGATTCGAAAATTAGGGCGTGATAAATACTGCAGCAGCGACCTCTTGTGGTGGTGTAGCATATCGAAGACGGACATGTTGCAAATGTTTTAACGTTGCAGTTATTTTTAATTATTATTATTTTAAAAAGTATTTTTAAAGAGCCACACAGTTCAATATGTTGTTTGTAACATAATCTGCTCTGGTATTAAAATAACAGTCGTACATTTATGGAAATATATGAGTAAAGTAAGGTGAATAAAATGAAAATTAAACTAAACAATGAATGTGTGTTTGTAACAGAAATTATTTCAATTTAATTTGTGATGAATAGAAAATAAAATCCGTTCCTCCACTAGGTGGCAATAAAGTTCTGCTCACCGTGATCGCCATCTCTCTCACGATAAGAATTCAATGTTGAAAACTCTTGACAGTATTCATGTTCTATTAATTTCATTACATTGTTTGTGAGTGTGGCTCCGGCGTGTGTTGTTGTGCAGCCGAGAAGAGCGACACGAGATGAGGCCTGACTGCCCCTCTCCCCTCAGGATTAGTGACTTAATGCAACCATTCAGACACTGAGCTTTGATCGTCTGCTTAATACTCTTTTATCCCAAATAATACAAACCCAGCGTGCGACTAGTGCACAATTTGAAATGATCCAGAATGAGTGTGTCGATGTTAATAAATGACGCGGCGACCATTTTGGTGTTACTGAGAGGTTAAGGTGACATTGAAGCCCCCAGCTGATTATCGTCTGGCCTGAAAGGTCAATGGTCGACAGGAGTGAGGACACGAGCTGCTGTTTTCTGATTGGTTGCTCTTTCATTATTCAGTTGAAATTCTTGATACTGATCTCAATTCAACATACAGGAATCAGACGAGCTGCTGAATTACAGGGTTTCTGTAGTCTCACATTCACCCGTCAGATCTACTGGTCACTAGTGGCAAGGCAAACATACTCTCTGGCTTAAACTAATCCCTGCAACAACAGAGCTATATATCTCTCCCGCCGTGGGGTGTTCATCAGGATTATGAGTGTTTCATGGCGACATAACCCCTGACCTGATACTTACCTAACACTTGCTGGTATAGAAGCGGGCGTTTGCTGCCGAGTTTCACAGAGAAATGAAATGACCAGCAGAGACACGTGACCCTGATTCGGACAGACCATTCCCACCAGTGGGCTGTGACCTGTGTGGACCTCTTGACCTCCTCTTAGTGACCTCTCAGTGGGTGGCCTTCCGTCTGAACAGCACCTTCCGTGAATCTGCTCAAGTGTCTGCTATTAGATCATTGTCATCATTGTTGGTACTTTTCAAGCCCTTTGGAGGCCGTTTTTTAACTTCATGGTGCACTCTACCTCTCAGCCTGACGCACAACTCTTCTCCAAAACAGATCCAAGTGCATACGACGTTTGGTACTACACGCCCGTAACATTGGAACATGGATACTTCAAGCAGCAACTGGACTTCTTTCAAGTCCATCAATATGGTAATACAACATTCGCTGAAAGAAAGTTCTCTTCAATTCTCATTTCTGGCTGTCTGCTATCCATTTTCAGCACGGGCCTGGACTTGTTTTGGGTCTTTCCTTCGAGACTTGATGCAAGGCGAGTCACCAGCTTCCCTTTCCTCAACTCTTGCGTCATGATTGCCTGTGGTCCATTGGCCTTGCTGAGGTACTGACCCACAAACCCCCACACAGTCCACTTTCTCTAGCCTCCTCCTACTCATTCATGAGTCCTCCACTAGGTCCTGTTATAGTGCTTAAATGTTCCTCCTCTGTCATCTCCAGCCAGGGAACATCCAGTTCTGAAGGCGTCTTGAGAACTAGCTGTCCTGTCTCAAAGTCTTGACGGTCTTCAACTGCCTCTACGGCTCCTACTTTAGCGTCCCTCAAATGCACCTGTCTTAGCATGTCAGCTATGTTATGTCTGTAGGGTTCCTTTAGAGAACACACAAGGAAGTTCTTTGACAATTGTGTCAACTTAAGCCTCATTTATGCTCAACGTTACATACAAATTCTGCGTTACGGATGGGGCCTTCTGTCCGTGCTCAGCCTTCATTTTGTCTGTATTTCTGCATGGTTACACAGACCATACGGATACGGGCCAAGCGTAGCAGTACCATCAGAAACCGTTGCAGTATATTTAATGTCCGTTTCCCCTTTTTGTGCAAGAGGTACATGATCATTACTTCTTCAACAGTCGCTATGTTGGTTTTGGACTTTGTTATTGTCATAAACTTTTGACTCTGGGCTGCTCCCCCTGGTGGCTATATTGCTGAACAGGAATACCAACGTACGAAACGCGTGGAAGGATGTGATCAGTGACAATAACCACATTTCATTCCTAGCTTCTGCCAATGTTCCTCCAATGTCTGAGTTGAATATGGATCACTTCCCTGTGGAATTTGAGACAATGTAAACAGGGTGTGGGTGAGAGGACTTCTGCAGCACTAGGTCTACAGACTATGCGCTGCACTGCTTCCTTAATGAATGAATCAAGGCGTGTGTGCCACATCTGTCACGTCCACCATCTACTCCTGACCCGGTCCAGAACCACATGCATATGTCGTCCCTGCTCATCACATTCATTGAACAACACAGCACAAGAGGGTAATTTAAAAAATATTTTAATGACATCAAATATCCACCAAAAGAGAGAAAATGCAAAAATAAAATCTACAACAAAAGGATCTTTGACCTGAGAGATATAAATTATTGTTCTTCACTCGCTAATACTTATCTACACAGTGCTACATCTGGCCATTTTGGGTTTGAAGCTTCAACATTAAAATCTCCACAACAATGAATATTGGTCACAAAAGACTAACAATGCAACACAGGTATGTACAACAACAACAACAGACTGAGAGACAGATGCGTTCACATTTCATTAAATTAAGAAATAAATAAAATACTTTAGGATATCTGAAGTTATTTAGAAGTGCTAAGCTTGAGCAGACTTGCTCTGGGTCTTAAGGTAAGAAAATAGTTTTTTTTCCCCATTGAAAAGTTTGTTTCTAGTCTTTTTCTGTGTCACAAATTTTGAAAAGCTTTTCATTTATCACGATGAAGTGACAGCGCTTCCAGTCCAGCAGGTCTTCTAGAGAGTGATGGATTCAGCAGGAAGGGAAGCGCCCTCTCAGTCTCTGTAGACAGGGGTCTGTCGGGGAGGCGGGTGGAAGGAGTCATAAGACCCTTCTATGTGAATGTCGTAGGTGGAGGTCTGGTACAGGCCTTGATCTGCCGGGGAGGGGGAGTAATGCTGGGGGGCTAAGTAGTGAGGCGAGGGCTCCTGTTTGTTGATAAGGTTGTTGCCGATGCTCAAAGGGGGGGTCGGTGGTCCGTCATAGGGAGGTGTCCCGACGCCCCCGGCGTGATACTCACTTGGCGAGTGGTTCTCATACACAGCTCCTTTCATTGTCCTCAGGTGAAGCAAGTGAGCTGAGTCGAAGTTGCCATATGGGGGAGTGGGCAAGCCTGGGGAGGAGTACCTCACCCCTCCACCATGAGGATTCTGGGGTCCTCGAGCACCGCGTCTGTCGTCAGGTCTGACCACCACACTGGGAGGTGGGCCGAGCTGCAGGCAACCTGCCACGAGGTTAGTGGTTGGCTGCGAGAGACCTTTGCACAGCGTCTCCATGAAGGACCTGCTTTCAGTGGACACGCCTCCCTCCAGGGCCTCGGACAGGGCGCAGATGTAGTTGCGGGCCAGACGCAAGGTTTCAATTTTGGAGAGTTTCTGGGTTTTGGAGTGGCACGGCATGATGCTGCGCAGGTTCTCCAGGGCATCGTTCAGCCCGTGCATGCGGGAGCGCTCCCGAGCGTTAGCCTTGATACGCCGAGCACGAAAGCGCTCCTGCCTGGCTTTTGTCACCCGCTTCCTCTTAGGCCCTCGTCTTTTGGAGCCATTCTCTTCGTCCTGGCATTCGTCTTCGTCCTCCTCGTCTTCCTCAGCGTCCTCACTGCCAACCTCGCTGGCGTGTTGGTTTGGGCCAGTCGCTCTGTAGCGCTGCTGGGTCGGGTTGGCATCAGGGGAACTGGTGTCGCCGTCCATCCACTGCAGCGGACTCACGTCCTCCTCTCCCTCTCCTTGTCTCACGTATGGTTTAATCATCATGTTCCTTCAGAAGCAACAAGATCTCATTTTAAAGTATGTCAACACAAAGCAAATAGTCAATCATGAAAATAAATTCAGCTTCATCATCTGAAAAGACATTGACACAATCCATGCACAGACGAAAAAAAAAAACATTTTAGTTCACGCCATGAAATGCTTCGATAACAGGAAACGTAAAACACATACTAAGTATTGACACTAAAGAATACTGAGTTCGGGAGGTGAATTTTTCTCAACAATATTCAATGTTTGTGATCATTGTTATGCGAAATGCAACACAGCTATTAGTATTATTGTTATGAAGTTGGTGTAAATGTGCGATATATCTACAAACTCCTGACTTCGTCAAACAATCTCTGATGAACAACAGTTTTGTTTTCTAAACTGTTTCTAAAGTGTGAGGCTGCTTGCATCACACACAACTAACCATCTACCTGAAGACAGAAAGGACTAAATTAAATAAATGTAGGCTCACAAGAACACTTTTAATTTAAAAAAGAACTTGAGTTTAAAGGCAGGGGCTTTGCTTCTCTGAAGTAAACAATTGTCTGCTGGGACTATAATCTGGCTTTTGTCTACTAACACCGAGATTATGTGGCAGCCTGAATTCAGGAGTAAATAGAGATGATAAGAAGGTAAGAATGAAGCTCTTGTTGCCGAGGAACCTTTGAGGTCCACGTATTTAATATACAGAATATGTGTATTTTAACAGTATTGTGATGATGATTTTTTTCCCCCATCAAAATATGTCATGTGATAATCTCCGTAAAACAGACCAGAGGTTTTCAGTACTGGACAGCTCCACCACACACAGGTGGCAAATTCATTTCTAAAACAAGTGAAGCAGATACTGATTCATCAAAACGGAACTCAAGGGTGGATGTTCTCCCATCCTCCCTTCCCTCACTTGGGATAATCCCAGTCAACTTCTGAACTAAAGCCCCCAGCAAGATAAAGTCTCTGACAGGAGGCGACTTCAATCTGGGCCATCGCAGGATTTACGGGCTGGATGAAGCCGAAACCACGAGATTAAATGAAAGATCGACATCAGCAGATCAGTGTCAGGACCGAGGTCCCGGAATTGATTTGATAATGATGATGTGTAATGCCGCCCCAATTAATAATGTTACATTGTACTCTGCTTTTCACACATTCATTTAATTTAAAGTGTTTTGTTTCTTTTATTTTTAAAGAAAAACTACACCGACGTAATTGCTTTTCAGGATAACTTCATGAAGATGGTGTTTTTGTCAAATACAAACCTTTGAAACCTTGAAACATTTTCAAATATTTTTCTTCCAACATACAGGACTAGTCTTGAATGTTTTCGTTTGTAAAAATAGACCCGAGTTTTTTGCAGTTCAGTCAAAAACATATACATTTGATTTAGATGCTGGGTGCAATGATGGCGTCACAACTGTGACTTGAAGTACCTGTAGAAGTTGAGTGGGTCGTCTCTCCTCCTGCTCTCTCCGTCAGTTTGTTCTGTCCATCAATGAGGGGCGTCTCGGGGGATCCCACAATCTCAGTGCGGCCGCGGCAGTCGGGGCTCAGGCTTTAACGTCCGCGCACAAGCCCCGCCCCCCGCTGACGTCGGTGGCCCGCGCGTGGCAGGCCCGTGGATCGACGTGTGTGCGTGCGCGTGTGTGTGTGCGTCTTTTGTCAGCGGAGGGAGACGCGCTGCGCGGCTGATGCTAACATCTAGTGACAGGCTGCGACTGCGTGGGAGCAGGTGTTCGTGGACTTCATTCCTCACTGTGGAGCAAGTTTCGTCCACGCAGATCGAGCGCTGATTTAGGAGGGTATCCACGGGACTTTTTTTGTGTGTGTGCTAATCTTGTGGCAAAACAGTTTGGTGCAAAAGTTAGACACTTGTTGAGTTTGTCAGAGGGACGCAAAATTAATATTAAACATTTCGGAAACTTATATAAATAGGTGTCTCAGAACAAGACAGCACTTTACATCCCAGCCAAAATATTTTATTTAATCCGGATGAAAAATACAAGGATGCAGTTTTACAGTTACGTGTGCATGCCCAATGACCAAATGTAAATATACTTATGAGAGAGTAGATATTAAATATAATTAAATAAACACTTTTAATTTCAAATAAAAACAAGTAAATTCCATCCCTAAACATAAACAACCCTTGTAATGGTGGAAATGTTTGCTTTAACCAGCATATTTTTGATAATAACTTTAAAGATGGAACCGCACAACATGCATGCCACATGCTGTATTTATGTAATTGTGGTTGAAGAAGAAGTCGGTGAGACAAGGGAGCTGCTATCATTCAGCAGTACTGTATACCAACCGGATGGTTAGGGTTGTTGTCTTATCTTTCTTCTTACTGTCAGCCCTGTTGAATGTCTTCCTATACACAGCACTACTTTGTTCATTTGTCTGCTTTATATACAGAAGCACTAATGTTCAAAAGCATGTGGTCTTGAATGGTTAACCGTCATCGCAATGCTTGAAACAAACACACAACTTAACTTAAAATACAACTGGGCACCATGTGAACAAGGCAGGATGCTGAATCCAGTCAACTGGACAAACTAGCTTAAAGTAAGGCAAGCAAGCATATGAATAAAATATCCCATATACTGCTGAACCCCTCGACAAAATGAGAACAAGTGGAGCCAATATGCTTTTCCTTGCCTGGTTTCATAGTTTGACTCAGATAATTGATCATGCACTATACAAAATGCAAGATGGTTTTTTTTTGCCTAAATTGTCTCAGATTCAGGCTTGAGTGGAATATTTATGTATTTGAAATCTAATATACACAATCAGCAAGTGAAAAAGACACTATACAACAAATGTAGCACAAGTATTTTAGTGTGAGCCAGTGCAAAATGTCACGCTAACTAACAAGGCCATTTAACAACCAGTCAACAGTTCAAAAAGATGCTAACCAAACAAATCAACACTGGATGAATGGGGCCGCCGATGATGGGCAGGATGGTCCAGGGCGCGGGCTTGTGAGCGCTGCCCTACTGGTCAGGTATCAAAATTAATTTGGGCAGAACTGATGAGAAAGTAACTATTTTTCTCAAGAAATTAAGGATGAGGGGCTCCACAAGGGGCACTATTCTGTTGCTGGGAAAAAGGGTTGGTTCGATCATGCTGCAGCTCAGGGTTGCTAAGCTTTCCATCAGGGTTGTCACCCAGGGGAGCAGTATTTCAGCCTGAATTCTGAGCAAACCACATTTCTATATATTGCACTGTCAACACCTAGCATTACTTTAGCAGGAAATATAATGAAGAATTGAATTATATTTTCTGTTTTATTTACAGGAGGCTAATTTTAGCTTTAACATCTCTGTAGTTCACCACCAACCACCACCTTAATAACACAACAGACACTGTTCTTTTGTCCTCAAACTGCTTATGTGTATCCGCCTTACTGTCTTTCATTGAGTTGCCTTCCACCCGTCTTTCAGTTGAGTGCTTGAACAGTTTCCTTAAATCATTTTGAGCTAACTATTCAAAGTATTTGCCGGCCACATTAAATGACTTGGTGGGCCAGATTGGTTCCCTGGACCTTGCTTTTGAGAATTTCTATACCCACGTAGGCACCATCGTTGGTCTGGCTTGATCAGAAACAACAAATAATTGTTGCTTTTGTATGCTTCCAGGTCATCAGTTACTTAGAAATCTTTAACTTGGAGGGGAGGACACTACAACTATAAGTCACTGAACAGGACTGATGTTTATAGATTTTCCAAAACTGATATAGAATCGACAAATTCGATTTAAACCTTTGGTTTAGTCCCAAGAGCTCCAGGCCATTAATACTAGGCAAGACTGGGCCTTTCATTTGAGATGCCAGCCTTATGTTCTGCATGTCAAACCATTCCTTGTGCAGCTTGACTAGTGAGTTTCTTCATTGGATTATAACACTGGGATACAAGGATGACAACGGTCATCTCGCATGTCTGAACTAAGATGGGCAAACATTTACTGCTGAGCTGTGGTACTCAACCACTGGGTCAGAACCCAAAAGTGGGTCAGGAAGCTGCTGTTGGTGCGCTGCTTTTATTTTATGAAAACTGTCTTTATGTTATGTGAAATATGAGGTTCAAACTGTGCATATCTGTCCTGACTGTATTGTACTGAACTTGATGATTTTGGGATGATGGTGGGTTTCAAAGCTGGAACTACTTCAGGATAAAATATATGCGACTGATATTTAGCTCTGACCTCAGAATCTGGAGAGTAGGGTTTTGGGCATCTGGAGAAGTTGACAATCCAGCAGCTCATCCGCGATCATGAACTCACTTACTCGAACTTCACTTGCCAGCATGGATGGAGTGTCAGTAAAGTGGCACACATATCATTGGTTTTCTGCACATCCAAAGTTTCCATTGGCCTGTTCTGACTGACCTCTCCCTCGGGGTCTCTGAGTGGAGTAGTCCACACCTGCAACCTGAAATGGGAATAGCAGAGGCGGGCCTGGCATCCCCAGAGTGGAACCAGCGGGGGAATATGCCAGTTGAGGCCTTGTGTCCCCATTATCAGCTCCAACCACACTATTTATGAAACTGAGCACAGGATTAACTGTAATTTTGGGGTGCTCTTTGTTCCACTTTGTCTCACTTTACATTCATCGTTCATTTTTCAATTGTTTCTGTTTGGTCCTGAAGTTATTACGTGAAGCCACGCTACATGATCGAGCACTCGTAGCCACGGTTTTGGTACTTACCTGAACCATTCACACTGATTTGGGCTGTTTAACCTGAAATAAAACTCCGGGAAACAAACACGACCATGACCTTCCTCTGAATCCCCGGTGTATATGTGTGTGTGACAGCGCAGGAGAGTGTTAGTCCATCTGTCACCCTGGAAGTCCTGGGAGAGAAGTTAACGTGGCAGTTCGTGTGTGTCAGCGCTCGTGTTTGTGTTGCTAAGTTCAGCCACGCGATCTGATCAGCATCAGTTTTATGATGTTGTTGAGGACTTTTTAAAATGGTTTTCAGTGTGGAAGAAGTATATATTTTATTTCAGTATCAAAAGAGATGATCATTGGAAAGTTAAAAAAAATGTGCTGTAAAGCACGGCACATCAGGAGTGACGGTCCACCAAGTAGTTCTTAGACAGAAGTAAAAAAATATACATTCATCCAGCTGTGAATTTGATTGTGATCCCAAAGTAGATGAAAAATAAATGTAAAAATAGGAAATGCTCCACATTTCACATTTCTATCAATTGCACAGGTTCAGTTGCCACAGTAAAACCAGAACAAGGAGGGAAACTGGACCTGACGTAAATGTGGCAGCACAAATATTGTGCGATGGTTACATTTAAAAGGAATAAAAAGGGCAATTCCTGTCACCTTCTTACGCCTCCATTTTCACCTTCTAAACCATTGTGTGGGCCTGTGTTGTTAAGTGAGGCACGCACACACACAAAGTCATTCACCTGAGAAGGTCTTTTTTGTTAAAGCACTGTATAGGTTTATTCATTCTATCTTTTTTTCTCTTTTTGTTTGAATGTATGAATTGTAAAATGGAGTTAGAAACAGTTTGGAATAAACGCGCTGCGTATTCCGTGGCTGACATTGTAGCGCACATAAATGATATGTGTTGCGGTGGCTTTCAAGCGCTGCCACAGTGGATTGACCAATGCGGCGCAGGTTTAATTTTGGAGCGCCTGACTGCCGGGTCAATAGGAGGGACAGGCTCATAGTAATGACAATAAGGTCATCAAAAGTATTGTAAAGAATAGTAGAGCACGGCAGAGAATGAACGTAACTCTGAGTTTCATGGTCCCCCGTCAACTTTAGAAATGACCCACGTCTAAGCCACACTTGAGCCTCCCTCCAGACCGGCTCAGACCCGAGAGAGACAGGGGTGATGTTGACCATGTGTCGGCCACTTCGCCATCTCAGTGGCGGACCATACCGCCAGAGAAACGGTGACCCCCACTCCGACTAAGCCGCCGACCCCCCTTAACCCGTCCCTAAACCCCTCAGTTGGCCCCCCGTTGAGCGTGCTCATTGGCTGACCGCCTTCAGGCGTCCCTTTTGCACGGGTTCATTGTCTGGTGCCATAAGCAGCTTTGTTTCTGCATGTGCAGCTGGGCTAGCCCGCGCAGCCATTAGCCGCAACACGCTAAAGCGAGAGCGGGATAATATAATTACAAAACAAAAGTCAGGTGGCTCACGGGATCTGCCAGAAGAAGCCAATTTGGGGGAGATGCGAGGACACGCTGGCGGGTGGCCAGCTATAATTCGATTATGAAGTTGTGTGAGCCACAAAAGGAACAATTGAATCTTTTTTTTTTCTTTTATTTACCCCAGTGTGATTTAATTTGAAGCCTTTTGGGTTTTTAAAGAGAGTGCCGGGTGAAAAGAGAGGAGATTTACTCTTCTAATTTCAACAAACTGTGATATGGTCTGACAAAACCGAGCCTGAAAATTCCTTAAACCTAATTGTTGCTTCAGCGCTCTGACTTGTGAGGCCCGGAGCCGGTGAATGAGCGATCGGCGGAGTCGTCCTCCGACCGACGGCTCTTGTGCTGGTCTTTTGCATGAGCGCACACAGACGGCGACAATAGGATCAGTGGCAGATTCATCTCCTGTAATACTTTCTTTAAACAGAGCTGCAAGTGTGTCCCCTGTTCGGTCGGCAGACCCAAATTTATCCTGTTAGTCACCCTAGATGAGTGAAAGAGTAAACCCCCATCCCAGCTGGACACACACACATACACACGCACACACACGCAGCTGATAAAAACAGGTTTAGCTGGTGGCTACTGTTCAGAGCAGGTCAAGCAGAACCAGATCTGTTAATGTGTTTTGTTTCTGCACTTCATACCGCAAAAGACTGTTTTGGTTTTCTGTTGTTTTCTTTTTTTTTGTCTTTGTAACGCCGTTTTTAAGACAATAAGTGATTGTGTTGAGCACACACACCCTCGTCATCCTCAAGAGCTGGTGTCAGTATTGTGCCCACCACAAGTGTGTAAACGCCCATTTTGTGCCCCATTAGGCACAGTTTGATCGTGGCCCCGGCAGAAGCAGACGCATTCTCTTGCACCAGTCTGGGTGAGATGTTTCACCAGAATATAGAACTCTTTCCACTGCTTAGAAGTTCAGATTTGTGATTGATACGGACGAAAAAATCTTTTGAACTTAAAGACTCTCATTTCAGTCATGAAGGTCTGGTTCAGGTTCATGTGGTGCTGTAAGTATGTACACACACAGCGACGCTGGTTTATTTAGTAAATCGGTTGTTTCTCATTGTCCTGTAACCGCCTCAGGGAGACGCTGGAAAGGCAGAGCCGATGAACTTCTTTCCATTTCCATAGGATGAGTTGTCCCACGTGTACGTTTGGATGATCAGCTGTTTGCCTCCAATGCTGAGACGACACCTGACGACACACCACATGCAGCATGAACCCACGTCTCTGAGGTGAGACACTCTGAGTAGACGCTCACTGTTTTCCAGGTCGGGTGATGTAACAGAGGCTGTAAATGGCGAAGTCGAACTCGGGGCTGCAGCCGATCACCGCAGAACCGACCTGCTTGTAGTAACCGTCCCATTTGAACTGCATACCCAGGATGTCTGGGAAGGTGGTCCACTGAGAACAGGAGGGAAGGGAAAGCTCAGATCAGATCAGCCGGGAATTGGGACTAAAGGAGAGGTGAACTTCGGTTACAGGCCCGTTGAAGCTGTGGCTGTAGTAGTTGAGAAGTCCTCGTTTTTCAAGCAGGTAAAACTGGATCCAGTTGTGGAAGCCGGACACTTTGCCGCCCTTGATTTCACCTGCCCAGGAAGGTTTTAGTGAGATTATAGATTTTACTGAGATTGAAAATAAAAATACTGTCATACTTATCATGGACATAAAATGGCCTGCTTATCAAAAAGTTGAGAGCTAGTTGCTGTTTAGCTCCACTCTGACAGTTAGCATGTGATTTAGCACTGCTAAACCCAAATATACAAATAAACTTAGGTGTCTATTGAGCATCCAGTATTTTATTTAAATTATTTATCTTCAGCCTAATTCAACTCGACATCTTGGGACAATGCACCGACAATCGCTTCAATGTAATGAAGCTAATCTCTCAGCAACTAGCTCACCGTTTCATAGCGTGCCGTGAGATAAAATACATTTGTTTTCCAATGAATCAGAGGCACTTTACTCACTTGCTATATACTGACCCAGCTGGGTGAACAGTTAGAAGGCGCCCCATGTACTCACAGAACTGGAGTTACATCCAAGTAACACCATTTCTATTCTATACATGCTCCGCCCTGTACTGGTTTCTAGCCTAAGCAAAGGCAGTAGGGGTGAGTTCTATGTCATACGTGCGTCGCCCTCTAACGGGCTTCGCTATTGGTTTAACACCTCTCCCCATAAATCCCCCTGTTCATCACCATTCGTCTCCTTTTGTCACTCGCTCTAGCGAAGCCCGTTAGAGGGCTCCGCACGTATTCATAGAACTGAAGTTACGTTCAGTAACTATTATTTACCTCCTCACTGGGACACACCATGCCGTTCTATGCAAGGTAGATTAAAGTAACTGAGGAGCACCCAAGTGATGCGAGATGTTTGTGTTGTTACGTGCCTGATGTCGACTTGATGGACACAGCTGGGTCAGATATTACTTATCACCAATAAAACCAATGGTGATCCACTATTTGAGCGGCCCACGGGACGCAGTTTATATATTTGAGCGAGGAAAGCTCATTGCTCAGAAGTTCTGTGTCCAAAATCATGAGGCTGCCTGTATGTGCTTGTGTCTCCCCTCGCGCCTGCAAATGCTGAAACAGATGTCTCCTACACATCGATGCTGTTTTCGCTGAGTACCTGCGAAGATGTGCTCAAACCCACTGGAGTCCATCTTCTTGTTGTTACGAGAGTAGAGGCCAAACCACATCATCTTCAGGTCATGGAGAAACTCTTCCTCTGAAGTGTAGACGCCTGGAAGTGCAGATGGTAGAGAATATATCTGGCTCCAACGGTTGTGATGGGATGAGTTGACCTGCCTTTGCTGTGGAGGAACATAAAGAGTTCTTTGCCCAGCTCTGTGTTGGACATGGTTTCCCTCACAAAGTTCTCCTGTTCATCCAGCTGCTGCGAGCTGAAGTCCTCATTCTGTCCTGTCATCCGGTTGTAGTTGTCCAACACAGCCCGCAGGGCAGCGTATGTTGGCCTGGAGAAGAGCAGCTCCTCGTTCAGGTACCGGAACAACCTAACAAACACAGTCATGTCTATCATGCATCCTGTAGTGTGTGACTCTGACTAAACTCAGCTCTCAGTCTCACGGCTTGGAGGAGAGGTCATTTTGTGAACTGGTCTGGGAGTCCGAGACCAGAGTCTGAGGGTCAATGATGAGGTCAGAGGCTGAAGCTTTGTTGGAGTCCAAGGCATAGAGAGTCTCAGATATCTTCTTGAGCTCAGCGTCTGTGATCTCAGGACCGCTACCACCTTCGTCACCTGTGGAGGCACAGAAAGATGGAGAGGCTGGGCTCTGTTGTATTCGTGTGTAATACCACCATCTACTGGCAGCGCTCGCGAATTGCATTTCAAATATCATAAATGACAATGCATCCATGTTGAGCAAAATTGTACGTCGACATTTCATTCAATTATCTTGTGGTTCCTGGGCCACGCACACAGGAATATTCACTTGTAAAATTCATATAAAGAGTGAACTTTAATACGGACTCCTTTCTTCATTCTCATGAGCTGTTTGCTGCCACCTAAGATCAACATACAGTACAGCCTCCTACACATCATTCTCTAGCGGCCAACTGTGAATAACGCTGGACATACATGTGTATGAAGGTGATGTGCAGTTTTGGAAGCATGAAACCTTGAAGGTAATAGATGTGAAACCAAAGGGGAATGAGAAAAAATATGCTGTCATTAATAGATTGATGTACAACAAAGTGTCAAAATAAAAAGGTGATGTGAACATTTTTAAAAGGGTCTTCCAAATGGCGACCCTAACAAGGAAAGTGATGCAGCAGAAAGAATCACTGAAAGGTGGCTGAATGTAGTGTGATTGACAGTGTTATCTATGATGACATCATTCTACTGAGGAATTGTTTCACTTGGTATAACTCACCGTCGCAATGATCCTCGTAGTCGTTGCAACAGTTGTTGTACTGTTGGCACTTGGAGTTGCAGTGACACTTGTTCTGACTGTTGTAGTTCTCACCACATCTCCCCTTACAAGTGGTAGAGGCTTCTGCGAAAGACATTTCAGATGATGCATGTCGACAGTTAGATCTTTCGAAAAGCATGTAGAGGATTTTCGTCCTTCACCTTTGCACAATTCTACGTAATCTGAGCAACAGTCTTTGAAGCGTTCGCAGGATGGATTACACTGACAGGAGAAGTTGCTGTCTGTTCCGTATCCACAGCGACCCTGACAGGAGTCCAGTGTGTCTGGAGTCGGAGCAGGAATAATCACCCAACACTTCAAGTACTGCTGAAGATTATCAAGGACTTACTGCTGTATCCCAGACTTATTAGCGTCAAACAAAGAGCAAGAGCCAGGACCTTCATTTTGCCTCCACAGCACCCTGAAACAAGGTAGAGTGTCTGTTGTCAGCACCACCCTTTTATAGCTAGTCACCTCGGCCAACCAAGACTCAGAAAAGAGGCCGGCCCAACCTACTCTGTCATCTGCTCGAAAAACAGTTTTAACACAATCCACAACAGATTAATTTATTACTCAAAATGATAAGTGGATCTTGAGTGGATATGTGAGTGGTGGTCAGTCCACATGTGCCCAAGATCAGAACACTGATCCGTCTATGGTGTGCCCTGCCTTTTGACCCTGGTATAGATGGAATAACATTGGAATAATAATTGGAAATAAATGAACAGTGCTTAACTTAACAAGCCTAAGACTTAACAATTGCTTATTTTATGGGATAAATGTACATCAATTAATGATGACTGAAGTCAAAAGGTCCATGTCCTTGATCAACGCTGAATGTTTTATTGAGAGTTCAAATGCTGGGAGAAGCAGATGTTGAACTTCACAGGGTTTATTTATACAAGGGACCTGAGAATACCTAGAATAGCTCAACTGTGTGTTTTCCTGCTCACGCCGCGGTCATGTGCCAGTGCCTGGTCATTAGAATCACAAAGGAAACATTCGACACAGCAGCAGACTGTGTGTAGCCAGGGTTGTCACAAAAGCACATTGCATTTGAAACAGTCGGAATCACAGTGGAGTCGCAACAATGGAAGTGAGACAGATTCGTTTTTGAAATGATATATATACTTACTTTCAGGTGTGCAACCACTTCTCAAACTTCAAAGTTCATATCCTGCCTCTGGTTCCACAACCTCTTTCAATCAGACGATTATAGTACAAGAAGGGCCACCTACTCAGTGGTCATAATGAATGGCCTCTAAGGGAGTAGAAATATTTCAAACGATTTATGCAAAGGCTCGGATTATGAAACTCTGCTGAATATTTGTGGGTTAAGATATACTATTTTAAAGAGATTGTATTGTTTCCTGTTTGTTTGGCATTGCAATACTTTTTTACAGTGTGACTTAAGAGTCATTTATAACTATTGCTCAATAAAATATTATCAATATAATTGTTTTATAGTTCAGCTCTTGCCATTCCTTCTACTATATATAAACCTTCTTTTAGAGTTTTTTTCCTTTAAACCTTGTGTCAAGTTCGCCATATTTATAATGGAACCATGGTTGTATTCAAGAGAAATTGAGAGCGTCTGCTTTGACTCTATCTATTGTAATATTGCACTGGATCACAGCGCTGTTATGTTCGTCTTGAATTACGTTTATCATCTTCCTTTCTGATGTCATTTACAGGATAACAAAAATTGGCTGTTTTACATCTTAATACATCTTTCATAATTCTTGTATTTATTTGTTATCTTATCGTGAATGCACTGCATTTATAGTTGATAAATAAATCCGAATGAGCGTGATCGAAACTAGGAAGAAGTGCGTGTCCACTCCCTGCCTTTAGAGGGCGTCATTCCCAAACACCATGGCGTTTGTCTGTCGTCGGCTTCCGTCAGCAGCGTGTAGCGTCAATGACGTTCTGAGTTCCATAAGTCTGTTCACTTTTGACTGCGAATATGTCGTTAACGTTCATATTCAGGGCGGTTCTTCGGGACGTGCCGAAGGTAATTAGACAGAATTATTGGATCGAATGTTTTGTTGTTATTTTGTGTGTTGTTTGATCGTTTCTTGGACTGTTATTTAGCGTTTTACATTTCCAAATCCCGTTTGTGCCGCCGTCTTTCTGCTCATTTCGTATTCTGTCTTGATATAACGGTTTTGATCGAATACAGCAGTGGTTCATGTGATGCATGTTGGCATTTGTTAGAAGTCTTTTTTTGTGTCTTTCACCTTGAGGCCAGCGCCGTGCAGCAGGTCCAGTCGTTCCACGCAGGATGTAGGCTGCTCGCAGCCGACAAAAGTCTGCTGGTGAAACTGAGGAAAAGCACCGGATACACCTTCATCAACTGCAAGAAAGCCCTCGAGAAGTTTGACAATGACATATCACAGGTGAGTCTGCAAAATCACTTGGGAATTCCACAGTCTCTCATTTGCCCCAAAGCAGTCGGCTGCACAGGCATTGAAGCAAAAGTAACTATTCGGCAACAATGTCAAGGTCACTGGTGGCTGTGGCTCTTAGATCCATGGTCTGTTCTGTGCTGCCCTGTGGAACAACTGCATGGATGATGGGCTTGGTGGACAGTGGTTGGAGTTTGTCTTTGTAGGAGTGAATGTAGAGTGTCTGCTGCAGGTGCGCTGTTCGTCTATGTGTGTGGCCGCTGCATGTGGGAGGGGTTGCCGAGTGAGTGATGTCTCTCCAGAAGTGAAGAGGTGCCCGGTGCGTGTCCAGCTCTGAAGCAAAAAAATCTCAAAATTTTTGTTTGAACTCCGATTTGTTCGAACTCCAACTGTCTAGTTCCCCGTCGTGGCTTCGTACTGTATCTTAATTGACAGTATAATTTGGTATACAAGTTTATTCACATAAATAAATACAACTGTGATGATTTAATTTCCCTTACTTTCAGGCAGAGGCTTGGCTTCATGAGCAGGCGAAGAAGGAAGGCTGGAGCAAAGCCACCAAACTGGAGGGTCGCAAGGCTAAAGAGGGTCTTATCGGTCTGTTTGTGGGCGACAAAGCTGCAGTCATGGTGGAGGTGAGGCCAGCTATGCATTTCTGATCAACCTCTTGTGTCTGTACGACTTGGCTTATTTGGTTTGGTTGACAGGTGAACTGTGAGACAGACTTTGTTGCGCGGAATGAGAAGTTTCAGCAGCTTGTCAAGGACGTGGCGTTTTCCACTCTGGCTCATCAGCAAAGTAAAAGCCAACACCAGGACGGTTATGTGAAGGTAGAGACACGGTCATTTTATTGCCAAAGTTGCTCTCAAGGTTTTGATGAGCGTCTTTTACTATTACAAGATGTAATGTGCCTGTGGTTGGTTTTAACTGCATTGTGATTTGATTGATTTCTGAGAAACAATAAATTTCATGAATTTTTGTTGAAGGTGTAGTGATGGTAAAGGAGACTTCGCTCTCATTTGAATCTCTGCTGACGCTGATTTCAGAGTCTGCTTGCTGGCGAAGAACTGAGCAAACTGTGTGTGACAGATGGGTCTTCTCTGGCCGACCGTGTGGCTTTTGCTATAGGTGTGTGACGTCATATTGCTTTTTAAATTGTGAATCCGTCCAGTGCTAATGTGCTGGAAACATTCCAGTCCGTTTGTAAGCCTGTGTTGAGAAATTATGTAAGATTTTTGTTTAAGAAGAATTCAGTGGCCTTCATGGCCTCTTCCTGTCCTGCAGGTCAGCTGGGTGAGAACATGTCCGTGAGGCGGGCAGTCTCGCTCAGTGTCCCTGCAGAGTGGAGCATCGGCTCCTACGTGCACGGCAGCGTGAGCGGCCAGACGGAGGTAGTGATGGGCCGCTATGGCGCGCTGGTGGTCTTCCAGGGAGGAGAAGAGGAAGAGCGAGGAACTTTAGGACGGAAGCTGGGACAGCATGTGGTGGGAGAAGCCCCGGTGTCTCTGGGCAACATGGACGACCTTCCCTGTGGCGAGAGCGAGACCCGTCTGCTGCCTCAGGTCTTCCTCGGAGACCCCAGCAGGACTGTGGCTCAGTATCTTAGGGGCCAGCAGGCTCGGGTGCTCGACTTTGTTCGCTTTCAATGTGGAGAGAAAGCAACTGAGGAAGACCAGGCGCAGTAATAATTATAAAATCATATTTACATTATCAACCAATGAAATGACCAATCTAAAATAAAAACACAAAGCTTTGGTTTTATGTTGATTTCTTCATGTGCAGTGATGTACAGAAAGAATTGTGTATTGATACATTTTTGTTTTTATGAGACGCTGTGAGTATTTTGTTGAAGAGAAGATAATATATATATAATATAATAACACATAAGCTGGTGTTGGCAGAGAAAGAAAATCAGCACATCAGTGGAAGCACACAACTACAAACCTGGTTTCTGTCCCAAGATGAGTGATAAAGGGCTGGTCAAGCATCTAAGTTTGCATCTGGGCCACACAAATCGGTACAAACTGATGTTAGCCATCTGGCTGCTGTGTAGTGTGTGACTCCAACACACATTTAATATCGTAAGGACGTCATTCAGCGAGATATAGCTTTGTTTTGCTCTAGAAAACTAGCTTCACAAGGCAATTCCATAGCTGGATCTTAAATCCACCACAAAAAAAATGCTGTCTACGTGTCTTCACCTATCTAACTGTCCAAAATGGGGCTCTAAAATAAACATTTCCGGGTCGTTGATATGATGCTGGCCATCTTTTTTGGAAGCCGCGCGTCTAACCGCTCAGCGTACATCAGATTAAATATCAGCATCACAAAATTGACTGTTCTAGTCATTTTCCCTCACACAACCCAAGCACCAATCAGCGCGTCCGACGGTCCTGTTCTGTGATTGGCTGGCGCGCAGCAGCCGGTGATGACGTCGCGGTGGATGTGAGGCTGCCGCAGCCGGTGTTTCCTCCAGAGCCTCGGAGCTGAGCTTGTCATCCCTCAAGCTGCGAACATGGTGAGTCCAGTCCAGCGTAACGACCCTCTCATTCACGAATGCGGTGACATTTAAAATGTCTTCAAACACGAATGTGTATTTTGCGCACTTGTAAACCTCGTAGTTATGGAGTGAACTGCGCGTCGCCGGGATGGTGACTAGATGCTAAGCTACTGAGCTTAACTGTTTAGCTTTAATGGCGGATGATCCAGCTCGAGTAAAACCTCTCTCTACCTTCTTCTCAGTCTGACTTCACCGAGGACCAGATCCTGGGTGAGTGCGTTTTCAACCTCGCTCTTACCTGAAAATGCCTAGGTTTAGGTTGATGACTGTTATAATTGAAATGGAAGTTTTGGCCGATTTATCTTTGCTGAATGAGCCTGTAGAAATGCAACATGCCAACAAAATAACGTTTCCACTTCATTAAATGTTTGCAGATTTTTTTTTGTTTAGTGACGCAGGTTATTTCCGACTTTATGGTATTTGGTTTTTGGACATTCAATGTTCAATTAAAATGATGCAGCATTCACTAAAACCAGTTTAAGAAAGGTGTTTGTTTGACATGTGTGCTTCTGCATTTGTTAACACCACTTCAATTCAATACACAAAGCATTAATGATGGACTTAAATAATAAACAATACAATTTGATTATAACCCAATACATGTAAAGGAAATGATAATGAGCAGAATCATGATAAATAACTTAAAATATTACACCATAAAAGACGGAAATGTTTCTACATTGATGTAAACAAACTCATGGAACATCAGCAAAGAAGAAGTGTGGAGTGGAATAGGTTAAATGAACAGACAGTAAAATTATAAACACCTCATTTTTTGTCAACTATAGGACTATTTAAAAAAAATAAACTTATTGTTTAATAGCATTCATTGTTGTTATTTATTTAAATGTTATCATCAAGTCCAAAATGCTGCATTTGAGGCATCTTATTCCCAGTTTTCCTCTTGTGCACAATGCAATTCATGTGGTTTTGGAAATTGATTTGAACCTTTCTATCTGCTCTGAAGAATTCAAGGAGGCTTTTCTGTTGTTTGACCGAACCGGCGAGGGGAAGATCAGCTACAGCCAGTGTGGTGACGTCATGAGAGCGCTCGGTCAGAACCCGATCAACGCTGAGGTGCTCAAGGTTTTGGGGAACCCAAAGTTGGAAGGCAAGTTCCTCAACCATGAACAGCGCGTCCAAAACATTAGTTTCGTCTTTCAGAATCTTCTTGGTGGCTGAAACAGTATTGCAGGGCTGATGAAACGGTGTCCTCATTTTCAGAGGCCACTAGGTGGCGCTTTTGGGTTAGAAATGTGAGGTCAAGTCCAAACATTTCAAGGCAGACAGTGCCATTTGGTGGCCTCCGCATATCAGGACAATGTTTCATGAAACCTCATCTACCCATCTCTAGTGATGTTGTCACGCCCTCCTACAGACATGAACTACAAGATGCTGGACTTCGAGCAGTTCCTCCCCATGCTGCAGGCCATTGCCAAAAACAAGGACCAGGGCTCTTACGAGGACATTATTGAGGGTCTGAGGGTCTTCGACAAGGAAGGGAACGGCACAGTGATGGGAGCTGAGCTGCGACATGTACTCACCACACTGGGTAAGGCAGCCAGTCCTCAGGCTCCAAGAGTAAACGCTAAACACCTGCCGTCACGTTCATGAGGGAATTCAATCCTAGCTGAAACATCAAATCGTGCTGAAACAAGTTTGATGTCCAGAGACAATATTTTACTTGCTGTTCCCACGCGCCACTTGTACAAACATGTTTTGCTTTCCAGGTGAAAAGATGACAGAGGAGGAAGTGGAGACTCTCCTCGCTGGACATGAGGACGCCAACGGCTGCATCAACTACGAAGGTAACAGAGCGAGAGACAAACACAGAAACAGCTTTATTCACGTCCACTCTCATTGCGTCTCTCTTCACAGAACTTGTGCGGATGGTGATGAGCGGCTGAAGATTCCACACCTCCATCCATCACCCTCACTTAATTTATTCCGTCATCTTTCACTGCATTGTTTTTTTGTTTTATTTATAAAGTGCCTTCTATGTCTGCTGAAGTTCAATATCAGACCCGAGGTACTATTTCTTCCTTGACTCCTCAGTCTTCCTTCCATTGTTATTGACTTAAATTATTAAATAAATGAGAAACAAAAGGTTGAAAAATCTCATTTTTTTACTCCCCAAGTCTGTAGTTGGCAACTACTGAAGGGCAGTGACGGAGTAGATGAATATTGAGAGACAAGTATTTCCTTTTACTATTAAGGGATTGAATTCCACAGTGAGCGACCACATTTACCTTATACATAACAAAAAAAATTCAGCAAGTTTAGATTTAAGCAAATTAGATAGCGTGACAGTGAATGCTGGTGAAATCTGTTTAGTTTATATCAGCAGGACATGAACCACTAAACTTGCCTCAAATCTTGTGATAAAAGTTTGAGTCTTAAAACTCTTCTGGACACAGTGGCGCAGTGTGATCAAGCCCACCCAGTCTCGGTACTATCAAAAAAACCCATTTAAAAACGGCAGTGTTGGACAAAGGAGGTGAGACTTTGAAGGCTGGATGCTCTCACAAATATTTTAAAATGAATACATGAATTTTTATCTAACTACTCAAGAATTTTCAGAGAGCGATCTCGATGTGAAACTCCAGTACCTCATCTACCATCAAGACAAAAACAACAACTTTCCCTTGACATGTTTATTTTCTCATCGTTTTGTAATGAAAACCCGATCTGTTCTTTTTCGATACAAACGGCCAAATTAGTGGAGGTGATGATGACACGACGCTTCGCAGCGGAGTGGAGAACGTACAGAAACCAAACAGACACCTATTAGTTCAAATCACAAAACCCACGTGATGTCCTTATAACACTGACAAAAGAAGTCACTCACGACTGCTGAGGTCGGCAATACTGGCAGGAAGAAGAGTCGGCTTCTTCTTTTTATCTTCGCCGTTAAATGGCCTCAGAAATAAAACTGTATGGTAAAGAAGGTTATCAGTTCATGCACACACACACGCGCACACACACACACACTTCTAGCCTGTGGAAGGTAAATATCGACTACAAAGGTAAGAATATACAGTTACGATGTTGACATATGAAAGAAATATGATGGAAATGTCGTAAAAAAATATAAAAAATCGATAGGAAAGATGAGGCTGCGGATATGACGGACGCAACTCTTCTTCAAAGGTGCAAAAACACTTGAGACAGAACTCACCAGATACATGAGAGAAAAGAGAATTTTGGTTAACACAGAAGACGATCTTCACTCTGTTAGATTCAGTTCTACATTCCTCACAGCTAGAAACTACACTGACGCCATCCCATAATCCAACACGTAGAAGAAGATTTGATCAATGGTGGATGTTTCCGGTGACGCTTCAGCCACTGTCTGACCCTGTTTTTAAAGAAATCTCCCTCAGTCTGAAAGCGCTTTCAAGACAAAATAAGTGCTCAGGTTCAACTTCACCGCCGTCCACAGACTCGGGGAAAGATTAAAAGTGCATTTCTTTCTCTTCACATCAATGAGTACCTTCAGTCCAACCAATGCGACGGCGTACAAAAGACGGCGTCCTCCTTCCTGCGGATGGTAATCTTAGCTGGCAATTCTTGTTTTTTTGTTTGTTCTTTTCAAAAGGGCTCCAATCATAGATTCTTGTCTTTCTCTAATGTCCCGGCGGAGAAAAGAAGACGTGAAATAAATGGGTCCAGATGATAACAGGTGGAGTTCAAGTCTTTCAGATTCACTGTGGCGCTGGAGCTGCAGCCGACGGGTGCAGCGAGTCCCCGGAGCTGGGCTCTGTTGTGGAGGGAGGATAGACAGGAGTGTGAGGGTCAACACTGGTGGTGTTTTCTTTTACCACTGTGGCCATCATTTTACAAGTTTCTGTTTGGTTTTGTGATTTTGTGGAGCTTTAGTTTCTGTTTTATTTTTAGTATATATACTGTGCATTTACTTGTGTATTACTGTGTTTTTATCTGAGTCCAGTTTCATAATTTGTATTTGTTCCAGTGGTCATGGTTATGCTGTATTTTTTGTTTTTGTCTTGAGCCTCAATTCTGCTTCTTTTTCAATTTTTTTTCACTTTTCTTCACATGAATAAATATTGCAGTCCAATTTAGACTTTTTAATGTTGATGTAAATAGCATCAACATCATTATATTAGGAGCAGAATTTTCCCATTTTATTTCAAGTTTTTTTTTAATTATTATTATTTTTAATGGCACTATTTTGCTCACAATCCCTTTTTATTCTATTTATTTGGATTGGACTTGGTTTCTTTTTGTGAGTTTTTTCAATCAAGCAGACTTTTTTTTTTTCTAGATGGTAAATTCTTGTATTTTCGGTAACATAACGCTTTTTTTAGTTGACTATTTTCCTCTTTCATCTGTCGAATAATAAATGTTACCAAACCAGAGTGGCATCACTCACCGTGGTGAGCTGAACTGGCACCAGAGTGGGCAGGGGGGGCGTGGCCCGGGGGGGAGGCGTGGGCCCCCGCTGGTGGTTGGGAGTCCGCGGCTGCGGCGGCTGAGGTTGGGGGAGCGGGACTCGGGGCCGGCTGCGGTGCTGGTGTGGACTGAACTTGCTGACCTGCGGAGGGGCCCTGGAGGGCGTGGCCTGAAGAAGCCTGGCTGGCGTGAGCGCCCCCTGCCTGGCTGTGCTGCTGGTGCTGGATCTGCTGGAAGTGCTGCTGGCGAGCTCGCATCTCGGCGTACTTGAGCTGCTCCATGTGGAATGACTGACGGTCGGCCAGCAGCTGCTGTCGCTGGTACTCCAGCTAATGACGGAGAGACTCACAGTTCAGTTCAGGCCCTGTCCAACATCTGAAACACCTTATCACATGACCTGTGAGCTGTTATTTAGAGGCTGAATGAGTCAGAAATGATAAGAGATACAGTTTCACGAGCCAGTGAAGCATCACTCACAGCTTCCCTCTCCCGGTCCATGATGGTTTCCAGTTCTTCAAAGTGTCGCAGTTTGATCTCCAGTTTCTTCATCTGTGTTTCCACCAGCAGAGCCACCAGAGACTTGATCTTCCGCTCCTCCACAGCAGCCAGATGCTGCCCGGGGCAAAGAGGAGTTGGACAACAGAACCAGAAGGGTGGCGCGGCAGCTGGCGGTACCTTGGCTTTGACGGCGGCAGCAGCGAGTGCGGACGCGGCGGCGGTGGCCAGGTTGCCCTCTCCCACCTCACGCTCCACCTTTGCCTTTCGTTCTCCGTCGTTGTCGGCCTCCCTCTGTCCTTCTGCGGACTCCTCTTTCCCATCTTTCTCCTTCTCCCCTTCACCTGGAGGAAACGAACACTCGACACTCTAGTTTCCTCTTATCGGTGGATAAATTCTTTGAAGCACCGCCACAATCTTCAGCTTCAACAACTAACCGTGCTCCATACCCGTCTCTGACTCTGGTTTTTCTGCGTCCTTCTCCCCTTCCGAGTCTCTTCCTCGCTCCTCTTCTTTCTTCCCGTTCTCCGTCTGCTTCTCCTCCTCTTCCACGGCTGCTTCTTTGCTCTCCTGCGCATATCATCCCAAAGAATTGAGAATCGACAGACAGCTAAACAAAAACCCAAACCACTGCTCACCTTCGCCTCCTTCTCCTCGCCGGCCTGACTGTCGTTCTTCGCTTCCTCGCTGCTTTCTTCTGAGCACAACATCAGCCAGCGTTAGACATTGGAATCTGGCTGCGGAAGCGCCGCTCCCACCTGGTCGTTCTCCGTCCTCCAGACCAGTCCCGGCGATGCCACTTCCCTCCAGCCCATAGAGTGGATCGTGTCGTCCGCTGACCCTGGCCGCCTCCTCCACCCGCCGCACGTGAGCCTCCACCAGAGCTGCAGGAACCTCCTCCTTCATCCTGGAGAACTCCTCTGGTGACGACAGAAGCCATTTGAGTTTGCTGGACTCCCAGTGTGGGGATGGTTCCCGGCTCACCCAGGGCAGACTTGGCCGCGGCTGAGGCCACGCGCGGGTCCACGACCGAGGCCAGGAACGCGACGGTGCTCATGACGGGGTTCCCTGCTTGACTGAACGGTACCGGCTGGTAGGCCAGCGGCCCCAGAGTGGAGGAGGTATCTTCTAGGTAGGGGTCTTCAATGGGCAGCCGCAAGAAGTGAAGAATGCACTCATCCTGCGTGCGACTGCCCACGTGCTCCGACACTTTGTTCCAGTCGTCCTTGTACATCTCCAAGCCCTGAGGGTGGCGAGGGCGTTGTCATATCACGTCCTGTTCAGTAGGAAAGTACGGGACCGTCGGTACCTCCAGCAGTAGAAGCGTCTCCTGTTCCGTCCAGTCTCTCATGGAACTTGCTGCGTTCTTGCTCTGTGAACACAAGCGTCGGTGACCACATGCCTTACCAGGGTCATGAGTTGGAGACCAACCTTCGTGGAGCCGGTTTTCTTGCTGTACATGTCCGTCCTCAGGCCAAAGTTCTGCAGATCTGCTGGCTTGTCTTTGACTTTATCAGGGAAGGGCATCATGGGCTGGCTGCCCGGCGTCTGCGGGAGGACGACACACACGTTTGAAACAAAAGTCGAGCACTTCATCAGCTCACCGATCACATGTCTGGACCTGCGATGCTTTGGGCTGCAGCGGCACCAGACTGGAAGGAGTGTCTGCCAGGACGTGGAAGTGGGAGGTGGGTGGAGGGCCCATCGGCGTCGGCCGGCTCTCTGAGTCCACCTGGTAGTTGATCAGACCCCACTGCTCCAGGAAGGCGTGGACTCTGTGAGTGAGGGATGAGGGTTTCAGGGTTCTTCAGTCTAACCCATGTAACATGAGTCACGTGACTCGGAGAACCCCAAAGATCTTGGCATGCTCCCTGGTCTGGACCAATCAGGAGGCTGTATTTCTGGGCTCAGTGGAGGGTTAGGTTACAAGTAGGGATGGGCGATACGGACAAAAAAAGTTATCGCGATAAATGTTGTAATTTCGGCAATAACAATAGTTATTTTATATATATAGATATATATATCAAAGGTTCCCTGTATTAAAAATAAGTTTCAAACTACCATCATGAACCAAAGTCCATCACACTCTCCACAACTGTCACACGCCGGTGTTGGCTGTCAAACGCCGTTGTGGTCTCGTCATGATCACGTGTGCTTATCGTGTACGATAAGTTATCGCCCATCCCTAGTTACAAGAGGAAGCAAGTTCTTAGTGAGGAAGTCAGAGACGTCTGTGAAAGATGTGCAGAACATGTGTGACACACAGCATGTCTTGTTGCTATGGTACCAAACAACCAAGATGAAAGAATAGTCTCAGTGGACCACGATGTATGCTGAAGATACAGTGAGAGTGAAGAGGAGAAGCAGACTGAAGGTCACTCGAACAAGGCTGAATCATTTGTCTAAATGACAGGAAGAGTAGGAGATACAAGAGAAGCTGTGTGAAAAGTGAAAGTATTAAGGATCAATTTTGAGAAGATGTTGAAGCACAATTTCTACTATCTAGAGTAGCTGAAGTCTCCTGGCTGTCACACAACATAAATCTGACAATCGTGTGCAAGTCCCACATCCCACCTCATGATGGCGCACACGTCTCCTGCCAGATTCCTGCGGCAGGCAGTGGAGGTCAGATACTCTTGAGGGTTTAATCTGTAGGTGTCAATCATGAAGTTCCTGTACGCCAGGTATCTGTTGAGGAAGACACACAAACAGAACACAAGTCAAATCCTGTCTCATGCCAGTCCCAAGCCTTGGCGGACTTACATCTCGGGCGTTTTGGATTTGTTCTTGCCATTGAAGAATTCTGGCAGGGCCCGGCGCTCGATGGCGTGAACACTGAGGAGAGGCATGTCTGAATAAGAGCTCATCTATAAAGCGTAACTCAAGAATGAGTTTCTCAGACAAACGGAGACCTGTTGCAGCTTTACTTCTCACCTGTTGTAGTCAAACCATGCGGCGTAGCTCGGGATGATGATGTGGTGAGTTTGCTCCGTCACGTTGTCCTCATGAAGGTCAGAAGTCTTCACCGGTTCGCCCTTCACACTCGGGGAACCTTCTTCCTCCTCCTGTGAGAGAACACTTGTCAACAATCTTCCACAAGAGCTTCTAGTCTTCATCACACACACAAGTCCGACTCACCTTCCCAGCCACCTCCATGGACTCGTCCTCTTGTTCGTCTGCAGGAAAAGGTCACACAGTTTAAATATGAAATCGCTGTTTCATTTGCTGATCATGAGCGTGACTGCACTATTAGAAGATTGAGTTAAAAACATATTTATAAGCCTCGACTAAAAGTATCAAAACAAAGAAGGAATAGCAGGCACCACATGGATGTAAAAAGGTCTCACCTATGTCTGTTCCTCCCTTCACCGGCGTCGAATCAGACTCCTTCTTCGTGTTATCTTCAAACACAACACACAGACGTTTAGTACCCGAGCACACTTCTGCAGAGTATGTTAGGAGCTCTGATATTCCTGGTAAAGTTCCTTCAAAGATTCATCTGAAGGTGTGCGAAAAATGAACAGTAGGATAACAGGATTAGAACCTCTCCAGGGGGCCTAAAAGTGGGGTATCCAGAGGGACAGCTGAGTCAGAAACCAATGGTCAATTGACAAATTGTTTTGATCTGAGTATCGCTGTTTCTGTGTTGGTGTTTCAGTTGTAGGTCATATGTGCTGCATATGTAATCCATAGTCAAGGCCGGAGCATATTTTCATAGAACTGTGGTTACACTAGGGCACGTAGACAATGCTCAGGTGGTTCCATACAATAATAATACACTTCGCCTGTCACTCGCGAGTCAGAAAGTTTGAAGCTTGCGTGCCAGTGTCGTAGGTTAAAATCGCAGGTAGGCGATAGAGGTCGCTGTTGTATCACGTCTGTCTGGGAGCTCTACGTGAATTGAAACTAAAGATTGAGCTTTCAGTAAGTAGATAGGCTGAAATAGTGTTTGTTTTAAATATAATATGTCTGAATGTGTAATCTAACGATTTTGCTAATCCATAATTCATGACTCAAAAGAGTCACTGAAAAGTACAACTTTACCAAGAAGTTTAACTGGCCATTTATGTGTATATTTGGCCTATTTTCTCTCCTGAATTGCAATTCCTGTTTCCTTTCTGAATGTTTGATTGACAGATCACATGGTGCGAGGTGGTACCGTAAACTCTACGCACTTGTTTTGGCTGGGTTCCCCTCTTCAGAAGCCGGGACAGGGGACGCTTCATCCAAATCCTTACTGAGATCTTCTTGCTCCTCTTCCCTCTGACCGCGTTTGGACTTGGTGTACGGGGTGGTCGGCCTGCCAGGACAGGTGCAGGATGAAGAGAAAGAAAGACAGACGTTTCTTAAAACTCGGGGGAGGACAGGCAACAGACCCTTTTTTGGTGTTCTTCTTCTTGCTCTCCTGAGGCGGAGGAGTGGGAGACGGTGAAGGGGAGCGCTTCCTCTTCTTGGCGTTCGCAGGCTTCTTATCCCTCCTCTCGTCTGGTGTGGTCACCTCATCTGTCAGTGTCTTGGCTGATATCCTCTTCCTCTTTGGGCAGCCCTCTCCCACTTCATAGTCTTCCTCATTCATCCATTCATTATACTGGTCCAGGTCTAAAATCCACTTAGCATGGACCTGAAAAGATCATGTGTAACAGATAAGACACTCACAATATTCCATAACAAAACCAGCCGTGGTGTTTGAGCACGCTATCCATTACCTTTCTGGGTTTCTCTGGACTTGGCGGATCCTCCACTGCTGCCTCCACCTCACTGGCAGGGATCCAAGTGTCGTAACTACGGCACAAGGGAAGTGAGAACAGTGGATGTTTGGTACGTTGCTCTCCTTAAACTCACTCACCTGTCAGGAAAATATCCCCAGTGGAGCAGCACTTGTTTATCTCTCTTCATGACTGGACGCACCCACTCCTCTAAAAGGTCAGAACAGGAAAAGTTGTTAGACAGTTACAGCGGGTTTTAACAATCAGCTCTGCTTCAGCACCTTCCTCCAGGCTGCTGGGGATGGGAACCACCACGTGGGAGCTGGAGGTCTTGTCCTCCGTGACAGAACCCTGCAACAAGACATGATAGTGACACAACGCTTGGAGGTAGATTTGCACGCAACTAGGAGACATGTTGGACGGAAGACGGACACTTCAGGAAAAGAGGAAGACAACCAATGAGGATGTGGATGACATGGAGTACAGGTGCGACCAGCGAGACTGACAAGCTCTCCTCAAGGTATTTTTTTTTCAACTTCATGGCTGTCTCACCTGGTGTCTTTTAATGATGTCTTTCAGCTTCCCCAGAAGTTTCGGCTCAATTTCAGAGCTCAGGTAGATGACTGGTCTTGTCAGGCAGTTGTTCTGAAAAATAATAACCATAACTCTGCTGATTTAATACTCTTTATCAGCTACTGTGCATCAAATCAAATCAAATTAAAAATCATTATTAAATATGATTATTATTCCACTCAGAATTCTATTCCAGTTGACCCATTTTCTCCTTCTCCGTTAAGGCCAATTGGACATATTGAGAAGACACAAATATTCCACCTTTACTGATTTCAATTTGATCATGTGACAGAAAGGCAGATACTTTATATTTCACTGTAAAAACATGGATATTTTTTAATCTCAACCCTCAGCCAATGATGTCAAAAGCAATTCATAGTGAATTTGCCAGTTCCATTTTCTGACTCTCTGCTGAAACCTTTCCACTTTGTTTAGTAAATAATGAGGCAAAAATATTCAGTTTCTGTAGACAAGATGTCCAGTTTGACATCGCGCCCATAAAATTCACTAGAGCCACTGAATTTCCAGTTAAAATCCTTAAAATGTTTGAATGAAAAGCTCCTTCACATGTGAATATTTAAAGTAAGCACAACACAAATAATGTTACACATGTGAATTTGCGCCACAGCAAGCATCATTAAACGATTTCACCATGGATATGAAGCATCAAATGACACTCACCTGCACCAGCGATTTCTCGATCGTCATGAACATTTCAACATTCCTGTCCATCCTAGACGGATTCTGGAAGTCAAACCTGCGCCTACCAGGAAATCAGACTGGAGTTACACAAGAAACAACAAAGTAGCCAAAGTGCTCCAGAGGACTTCCCTCAAGAGAGAGAAAATTTGTTTAGGAAAAAGTTTTGCTTTTATTTTCTTTTTTCTTTCAGTCTTTATACCAAAAATAACATAATTTGGTTGCATGTGGCAAGGACGACATTTGTCGTTGAAATATGGAGAATAAAACGATTTTTTTTCCTTTTCTTAAAGAAACGCATATTGCAAAAATGAACCGAGTGAGTTCAATAATTAAAATAAAAATACATTTAATAGTACAAAGGACAAAGCCGACTGACCTGCCTCGCAGACGGTGCTACATGATCAAGACATATTCAGACCAAATTTATTCAGATGGATAGAACTTCTTACCATCCCTGGTCGCTCTTGAACTTGTAGGCAGCAGCCAGAATATGGCAGAGAGCGCCCCCTGCTTTGAAGTCCAGGAAGCACTTCATCTGAGGACAGAAAAGCACGCAAGTCTCACAGGTCATGCTGGGGTTAGATTAAATTAGACAGCCCCGAATTCTCCTCACAATGGAGGAGAGGTGATAGCATCAGTTGGGATGAGAGAGAAAGTACCGGCAGTTTTGTGAGAGGGGGATTGCTGACATGGCGACCGAACACTTCCTCTTGGAACTGGAGCAGCTGCACCACAAGGCTGGACAGAGACTTGTTGGTGGGAGGCTCAGCCTGAATGTACTGAGAGGGGTGAAGGGAAGACAGAGGAGGTCACTAACTGCTCCGGATCTAACTTTATTTTCAAGTAGAAGGTGACACGGATAGACAAAGTAGATGGATATTTGGAATCTTCAGAAGCCAAACAGGCCAACTCTTAACTTAAGGAATATGAATTTGTCTTTTTTATTTACATTTTTAGAATTAAGTACTTTTTGAGGGGGAAAAACACGTAACGAATTACTTTTGATAATTACCACACACACACACACACACATATATATATCATCATTCATTCACTTTGATCTCATTTTAATCATTCTCGGGCTAAAGTTCTATATGAGCCATCAATAATGAGAAATGTTTCTTTGAAAAAGGTGACTCATGAAAAAGCTTTTTTTTCCTTTGCACATCCAGATTTGTATATTGATGTTGACACAATGAAGACACAAATAAAAGACAAAAAAATGAGACAACAACTGCATTTTAATCATATATTTCATACAGCAATCGGCCAGTGTACCGCTGCATCATCAGCTTTCGTGGCGGACAGCACCATAAAACATGCCTCCCAGTTTGTTGTGTCAGACCCATCAGCCTCATGTGACTTTGTCGTCTGAACCCCAAAGCCCCCGGGACACTGTCTTCCAATACCTGCCCGTGATCACTAGAAGGTCAGCAACATGACCACAGAGCAGCTTTTACTATTTGCCACAGGCTCACACTGAGAAAAAAAAAGTCTTCTCATCGTTCAATTGAGTCTGAAAAACAGGGCTCAGTTCCACACCATCTGGTTTGAAACACAGCAGCCCAAAAACGGTTTGAATGGAAATAAATAAGCAGCAATAAGGTGACATAAAGCCACGAAGATTGTACGTTTACATTCTCCAAGTTATAGGTATAAGTGCAAGTGTGAGTGTTTTCAAACTGATTCCAGAGTGTGTGCGGCGTTGGAGCAGCCATGTCTGCTCACGGCCAACATCTGGATTGGAGCTGCATTACCGCTAGCTGCGTAGCCACCTAGCTGGCTAACCGAGTGGCCGGCTAACGCCAAACCAGCACATCCACACACACCACCCGGACCTCAGTTCCAACGGCGATACCGAGTGGAATGACACGCGGCTCGGTGGAGGACGCCGGGGTGGGTGCGAGGCCGCCTCTGGCTCAGCATCCTTTTGTATCCCGGCTGAAGGGATTCAAACAGCTGGACGCTCCGCGGCTCCCTCCCTCCCTCCTCTCTTTGTCAGCGCCTCTACCTCTGAGCTCACCGCCCCTATTCAGACCCGAGAGAGTGCGACGACAAAACATGCTCTCAGTACCTTTTTGTAATTCTTCCCCAGCCAGACGCGCACATTATCAAACTGAGAGACGGTATCAGACGCTTCGAAATATTTTACATTCGGGCCGCCGTCTTTCTTCCGCACCGCCATCTTTGCCTGCAGAACACCACTCGACGTCTGCTGCCTCCCAGTGGCGAGAGTGACGCACTGCAGGAAAAATGTGTTGCGGTGGAAGTCACTGCACAGAAGAGGACGCAATTGTCTTGGTAAAATGGAAAATCCCAGTCCAAATTCAAAGCTGAAAACGTAGGTAGAGCCGAACAATTTTAATATTTAATAATAATAATTTACATTTATAATTTTCTGATGTTTAATGTTATGTTGGGGGTGACAATCTAATCACAATTCAATTCAATGTACAAAGAAAACAATTAGCGTCACAGATCAATTATTGCCTTTTATTCCTCATAGTTGGGGTTTTACGTTTCCTAAAATGAATTTCTTGCGAAAAGCTGAAGCGCTCAGAGGCGCTGATGCCTAACTTTGTGTCCTGTGGTTGAATGGAACCATGGTTCTATGAGTGCTGGGGTTCCTGTTTTCACTGAGTGTCTGGGTTCAGGCATCACTGTGGAACATCCTCAGAAGTTCTCAGACGACTCCGCCTGAGGAGTGAACATGCTTCTGAAGAACTTTGCATCACTGGGAAGATGTCAAGTGATGCACAGGTACAGTAGGGGGTTCATACTCTGCGCGATGTCAAGGGTTAGACATTAAGGGGAAAGGTTTCAACAGGAAATTATATTGGAAAACAAAGAAACAAAAAATAAAAAAGGAATAGGATGTGTGGCGGGGTGTGCCATGTGACGATATTATACTGTGAAGGATTTGAGCATGCAGATATGAGAAAATCTATGGAAATTGTCAAATCCATCTATTTAATTGTTTTAAAAACATAAGCTCCTCTAACTTGACCTTGTTTGACCTCTGACACCAAAGACTGTGTGCTGTTTGCTAAGGGCCCTAACAGCTGACATGATGTTCAATTTCACACCTTTGTTTCCACCCAGTTTACTACATTGTTTAATAGATGCTTTAAAACTAATGCCATGCCAAATAAATCTGCTTCAAAATATAAACATGCCAAGAATAAAAACTGTTGTGAAGCAAGCTTAGAGTCCATGGATGTTAAAGATATTATAGCTAGATTGAGCGTTTATATTTAATGGCTGTGGTTTCAGTACTATAAGTTATCATATGGAAATGCTGCTTTGTCTACAGGAGAGGCATAATATTTTACTGGTAGGTAGACGTGGAGGAAGACTTTAAAGGACGAATATGTCGGCAGTGTGATTCAGTCATCTCTACTGTGATGTTTGCAAGTCAAGAGAGCGTGAATCAGACTGGGCAACAAATATGATCTTTTCTGCAGTGATATTTAACAATAACAGATCAGTCTGTGCTTTTGAAAGATGGAAATCCTGGAGCACACGGCGAGAAAACAAAATGGATTCATCATCATCCCGAGAAGAAGAATGCGAGGAGTTGAAGCTGTTATCTGAAGGTGGGTGAAAGAGACTTCCCGGTTTCAAACAGCTGCAGAGGCGTGAGGTTTTTATTTGACCATCTTGGGTCTTGAAAACCTCTGGAACTTAAATGATCCACAAATACTCGAGTTTATGAGGCACAATGAAACTTTATACAGCGCTGTGATACCATCTTATCCACGTAAATATATAAAAAAAACATTGACTGGGGCTACATAAACCTAAAAACCTACTGTATGTCCTTCATTCCAATTTTCAGTAAAGCACCCGAAGGCAACACCATTAAATCAATGAATAAAATCTTCACAGCATGCGAAGACATAAATATGTAGAAGATTCCAACAAATTCTTTGCGCCGTGTGCGAGTGTGAAGAAATAACCAATTAAAGTCAACGGACTGTTGTCATCTATGACCTTTTAACTGATGCTCATTTAGACACAGTTCAGAATTAACCCTCATTATGATAGAATAGGTTTGTGTGTGTGCTGAACCGCTGTCTGTGCCGGAGGAGAGAGAGGGAGTGAGGCCTATTGATTATTTTAATCCTTCTATTTGTGAGTCTGTGATCCTCTCGGCTCAGCTTCCACTGGAGGATTGCTAATGGGGCTGAACGCTGCCCTCCTCAACACTCACTCCCTGTCCAATTAACTTAAGGCTGGACTCTGCGGTGGGACTGAGAGGAGCGGACGCACTGCTGACATACAACACCGCTGGTTCTCACACCTCCCGAAGCCGACTCGATTGGGCTGAAACCTCCGCACGCTGAGTTGTGTTACCTCTCACCTTTAATTAAAGATCAGCAGCCTCGTGCTCTCCGGATGGAATTTCATTTTCACTGTTGACACAAGCAGGTAGAGAAGCTCTACTATATAGATCTCTTCCTGAATTATTATCATTACTCATTGAATGGACAAATTTCTACTTCAGCTGTCCGTCCAAATCAATTTTAACCTGGAAAAAATGTATTCATCTTTAATCCACTCAGAATATGATCTAGTGTTGTTCACTATTGACTCACTTTTCATATGGCATTTTGGGTTTTCGATGAGAAACTGCTCGACAGATTTCCTCAAGACAGGAAGGGGATTTTGCATCAGGTGGAAAAGGTTATTGTGTCAGTGTGTATAAGTGAAAAATTGAAAGAAGAATCAATCACTGATGTTAGATGTGAGATACCCATCAGGAGACTAAAGCGCTTTCATTTCCTTCTTTCATTTGGTCGCTGAGAGAAGTGGCTGAAATTAATTTCCTGAGAAGATCCTCTGCAACTCGAGAATCCGTCTGCAAGTTTGGAAATCTCCGATGATGATGATGATGATGATGCTGATGTGACCTGTCTTTAGGTGACACGAGTATATTCAAACATGCGCCAAGTCTGTTTGCATTACTGCAACTTTATGAAGTCATGAACAGAATTCCAGAACTTTTTTTTTGTCATTTGGATCTTTACGGTCTTTACAGCTTGATTCGTCCACACAGGTGTCAAACTCAAGGCTTGGGCCCAAATGTGAACCATGACATTATCTGTTTGTGCACCGTCCCAACCCCTCTAACTCACTGCCAGGATCCAAGGTATTTCATACAGAGATATGAGGCAGAATTGCTGGTGAAGGAGTACCAAGACATTGAAATGTACATTTGGCCACAACACTTCAGGTGATCTGAATTTGGTTGATTGTGTAATGATCTGTTACCTGACATAACTGAACTTGAACCTCCTTGTAGGTTCGGTCAGATAAGGTAGCAGTGTTTTCTGAGAGCAAATTCCACCTGATTTATTGCACAATAGTCCTTTTGGACATCATCTGCTAGTGATTTTCTTCAAGGGACATGTACAGTATATGCCACATCTTCATTTTTCTTTTTTTTGTTTTTCTTTTTGTTTCCCTCGCAGTGATAAGTACTGTAATAGACAATAGAACACACTGGAATATAAACCCCACTCACTAAATATGAGAAAGAAAATAGACCTTGTTCATCCTAAAGCTGCAGCGGTCTGTAAGTCAAGGGTGCAGTGGAGCTGTCTGCACTGTAGGTAGGTCAGTGGTGCACCATTCTTAAAAATGCATGAAGATTACTTCTAAACTAGTTTTGAAAACAGGCTCCCGCATGGAGACTGACTCATGAAACAAACCGGTCAATGTTCTGAACTTGAGTTATCAGCTCCTGGCATCTTTTATTGACATTAAAGCGCTCAAAATGTGTCCGAAGTTCTGACACCACAGCCGGTCTCAGCTGCTGCTTCTCTCGTCGTTGGTCCTCCAGGAGATCAGCTCTGTGGGCGGAGTTGCATTGACATTTTGATCGCTTTAAGGTCAATAAAACGCCTGTGATTTCATCGGTTTGATGTGACGAGTCTCAATATTTTGGCAGCACGACGCTCTTCAGCCTGTAAATATATATATATATATATTAGCCGTGTTGTTGTTATTCAGACTGCAAGAAAAAAGTAGCGGCTTAGTCCAGAAATTCATTTTTTCAGGAAGCAAGGAGCTTATGGTTTTTGAGATCATTGGGTTGGAAATGTGTGAAGTACAAAGGATGAATGATTCAGTTTTGGCATTGATCCAGCTCGCGGTCTGGATGCTGGATTTTTTAAATGATTCTTTAACATTAAGATATGGTGTTGGGGGTGGACTGATGCCGCTTGGTTTAGAGTGGTGCTCTCTGACTGCTTTATTTTGAAAGTTTTATTGACTGAATATGACATTGACACCACAACCGCTTCATTGCGATGCTCTTAATGTCTGTATGGCATCTGACACATTGATTTCACCCCTCCATATCAAGCCTTTTTACTGAAAGAGTGTGAATTTCTAATTATTTGGTTCCTTTAATTAACAGCCAAGCCTTCAGTTCTGACACCATCATACTGAAATTAATCCAGCGCTGCAAAATTGAATTGGAGGTTGAAACATACACGTTGTATATAGAGTAGTAGTTAATGAATAAATAATGCTGATCTGCTTTCATAAAACAATTTTAGGGTCAAAAAATAATACTGAAAACTGTTGGAAATGTATATCTTGAAAAAAGAATTTCTGGACTTTTTTCTTGCAGTTTGAACAACAACGACGCAGCTAATATATGGATATTTACATTTTGAAAAACTACCGTAGTTTTGTTTTTGTCTATCGAAAGGCTTTATTTTCCTAGTGCTAGTGCTGAATTTCTCCATGAAACCAATTGTTAGCCAAAATATATTGAATTTGTCTCCCATTTCCCCATAGTGAGATGAGTAAAGGCAATCAATGGTTCTATTTACAGTAAATACCTCTTTAATGAAAATACCACAGGTACGATTTTGGGAAAAAAAGGTTTTCATGATTCTTTTTGTTCAGTCATTTTATTGACACATAAACAGTTGGCCTCCGAATAGCATTAAGATGTATAGATGAAGAACGGAAATAGATTCTGCAGCAGAAAAAAAGCTTCTAAATCATATTTTCTATGGTGTTTTTCTTCTGTGGCTTTAGTGAGGATTATGAATCAAATTTATTTTCACAAGTGATTTATACAGTCAAACCCTTCTATAAACCTTCTGCAAACCTTATTGACAGTGTTTGTAAAGTAATTCCATCATACAGTAGACGCCATAAACTCAGTTCAGATTACAGTCTTCATTCCTGGTGAGGTCCTTTCATATCATTTTATTTGATGGGTGACAGTGGTGGGACAGAAAAAAAAAGACAGTTACACTCAGATCATGGCCCAAAATTGCTCAGTCCTCGCCAAGGGAACTATTCAGCCACACACACACCCACACACAGACCAATTTTGCTTGTGTTTTTTGCTGCCCCACCATTAAGATGTTGCTCATGAGTCACAGAGCTGATTCAAATCCACACGTCTCCAGCATGTCGTGCAGTTGGTCCCTCACCAAAACAAACCTGGACCTGTTTGGTGATGACATGCACCTTTGACAGTCTCTGTAAATGAACAATGTCTGATTTGGTCACATCAACATTTTTATCATTTTTCTGGACACTATTGTGCAAAATGACATGCGACGTCTTCTGTTATATCACAAAGACTCTATTATTATTATTATTATATGACATATCTACACTGCTGAGTTACATCAATTTAGTTTGTATAATCCACTGTATTTCGACTCACACCTGCCTTCGTTGAATGAATGTTGTCGGTGGAGAGTCGTTGACACAGTCATGGCACAGATGGTGGCATGATTCAAGTCTGGCAACCCTTTTCCTTGTTTTGTGCTAGCCATTGTGCATTGAGGTTACAGAGGTAGTTGCATATTAGTTGGTTTGATTCATTCTTAGTTCTCAACTATCTCATCGATGAAGCCTCAACTTTTCACATCCATATTACAAGCACAGAAGACTGACCATCATCCACAGCATTAGATTTAATGTTTGCCATTGTCACACATTTCACAAACTGCAGCTGAACTGTGATCATGACGGAATCAATATTAAGATCATTATCCATCAGGTCCTGGATGGCGACTGTGACTGAGCAGGTGAGGCAGCGGAGGAAGTCTCATTATCAGAAGCTCTGACTCGGGGGAAATCTGAAAGCCAAACATCAGCATTGATACATGTGTTTTGAGGGGGAGGTCACACGGGTTTCTTTACGTTTTAGAGGACACAGGATGCAACTCCGGCTGGAGCTTAAACACACATGCTGGCACACGACCATGGACGCTCACATAGAACACGTACGAGATTATACTTGTTAGGATCAATATATTCATGACATTTTCCAGTCAGGTGTCTTCAGCCGTATTGATAATCCATTCAGTGTTAAGGCAGAGACTCCTGGCCGCTGCGATTTATCCTCCAGATTCAGGGATCAAGTCAGTCGATTTGAAAGTCTATCAGGGAAGAATCCTTGGTACCACATCGATGAGTTTAGAACCTGGGATGCATTGGAGCTTACAAACACTGCACATGGACCTCAGTAATAACCACAGGGGTGTGTCGTTAGAATAAATGTCTGGATTTTTTTAAATATTATTTTACACATTTCTCGTTTATATATCTGATCATGGTGCTATTTCTCACCACGTTCTGATAATGAAGGCATGACATCATGATGAAGAGGCCGGTTAGATGACGTTTTAGCTTCCTAACAGACAGACGACACCAAACATCAGTCAGGGTAGATGAGGAAACCAGAGAAGGTGCTGTATTTGTTGGTGTTGCCGCCATGGACTTTGCCTCCATCTAGCTGCACGCACACTTCGTCACCGACGTCCAGATGCAGGATGACGCTGTTGGAGGCGTAGTCATAGTTCTGATCCGCATCCTGAGCGATTGCGCTGGCCCTCACCTGGAGAGGAAACCCACAGCAAAATCCAGTTATCCAGGGACACTTGCTGACTTTTTCCTTATGCTTTTTGTGTTTGATTTGATCAGCCGGGTGGACTTTGTGAGCAGTGGTCTCCAATATCATACTCCCTCTGTACTGGTTGGATGTGCTGTACTATAGTCACAGAAGACACAGTTGTCACCATTTCACAGAACCATTCAGTAGCACTAGACATCGGATGATACGATCAACCTGGCGCACAGAGAATAAAGCTTTACTGCTGAAAAAAACTCTACTCTCACTAAATTTGATCTTCACTTTCCTTTCACTGTACTGTATATATATATATATATATATATATATATATATATATATATATAGGTGACATATATATCAATATGTGGGTTTCTAGCTCTCACAGTCAAAAAAGTTCTCGACCACTGTCCGAAATGGAAATGAAGATGCCTGAGCCAAATGTATTTCTCGGTTTGCTCAACAGAACCACATCATCTATAAACAGTAGTGATGCGATCCCAAGGTCACCAAGCCATGGACCCACTCCATGCAGACAAATTCTGTCCATAAATCCTCACTGGAAACGTGTCCAACTCATCGCAGCCAGACCACACTCAGACATCAGACATAGACGCACCTAATGGCCCATGTTGACGGGTCTGGAGCCCAATATTACTGATGCACCACTCACAGGATACTGAGCAGAACACAGTCGACGGCTCTTCTAAGGCCAGTCAATATGAGCCGCACCTTCTTCCATGCTTCTTTTCCCGCCATTCAAAACAATAACAAAACAAAGCCACATATTAATCTTCCCTTAAATGATAACATTTGACATTTTGGCAAAGCGACCCATCAAAACTGTCGATAACTTTTGCAGTTCTTTTGAACACAGACAAACAGACACACCATCGCTGTTGAAAACACAACCTCCATGATGGTGGTAATTAAAAGCAGAAGGCTTCCTCAGTTCAACAGCTTCCTGACTGACTCAAGAATTAGCAGAAGAATCGATGCTGAAAGATGCAACTCATCGAAAGACAGGGCACAGATTTATAGTTCAAGGAGAAAAACATATAACTGCACCTATTTTCAAGTGGACATTTGGATCCTGTGTTGACACCGAAATCCGCCTTTCTGTTTACATATATATGTTTCAATGGAGTAAAATGTTCCCTCTATCACTGACAACAAACACAGAGATGCTAATTTTAATCTCAAAGAATTAAAGGGGCCCTACGATGCTTTTCCACATTTGAAGAGTTATCGACAGCTTTAGCAAGATGAATCCTCATCTTAACATTTAAGTGTGGAAGAAGGGTGTTCATCCGTTTTGGAGAAATTGACTTTTAAAAATAAGTAATATTTGATACAGCACACTCTACATGATTCTAAATATATGAAGTGTGTGGCTGCTAAAAACCATGCTACAATAGCTCCGTGGGCTACGCTGGGAATGGACTCACTGGCACAGCTCATTTTTTGAGTGAGGTGGCCATTTTGCAGTGACTAGCTTCATATAAATGTGAAATAACAAATATTCTATTTCTATTTTGATGCCAAGCTATTACGTTACTTTGTGAGAATTGACTACTGAAGGAAAAAAATCACAATCCCTTCAAAAGACTAATATTGGCACCAATATTTCAAGTTCAAGAAGTGCCAGTGTTTCAATGGTAATGATGGTAGACACAGATGATTTTCACACATGCACAAATGGAGAGGATTTTAGAGATGATTTAAAAGGTGCTCAGCTGAGCTCGGCGACAGAAGTAGCTCATCTCTCTCAATATTCATACCAACAATTTATTCTGGTCACACAATGTAGGTGTGTCTGCATAAAGCAACGTTTGCATTAGCATGACGGGAAATGTTCAGAGAGGTGTCAGAGATTATAATTTAACGTGGATCACATGCATCAATTATCACTCAGCATGGATATCTACATGTAGCTTCTTCTCAATCTCCAAGTGGAGGACCAGGTGTGACAGGCAGTGACGTCTTTTTTACAGCAACCTATCCCAACCTAATAAATCCACAATTAAAAAAGCGTTATTACACTATAAAAAATTAAATACATATTTTAAAGTAAGCATTTTGTCCTCTTAAATTACTACTAATAGAAAAGTAACTGTAACTCTTCACTTACACTTTACAAAGAATTAAAGTAGAAAAATTAAGAGGGTAAATTTTCGACCCAAAAAAATGCCATTTATTGAATATGATGAAAGAGGAAATCAGTTCCAGTATTAACTCTGACATGGTGCAATAGTGACTAGTCATCCCTCCATGACACAGAGGTGCAGTTTGACTGAATCACTGTGCCATAATGAGGCGGATGTATTTAACCAGCTTTCAAACAGCTGCTCCGACAGTGAGCAAGCAGTTGTTGTCGCGACCATTCCTCTGATTTTCCGTTGTTTTGGGACCCACTAAGTGAATCTGCCCATAATGAATAGCGCCATCAGCGGATAAGCAAGCAAACCGGCGATTAATAGTGGAAAGTAAAGTCCACAAGCGCGTCCATATTAATGAATGCAAATATAATCCCCTCCTCCGTCCTCGTCTGGCTCCCTGACTTCTATCACTTCCCTGATC
Organism: Synchiropus splendidus; assembly: GCF_027744825.2. Classification (NCBI taxonomy): domain Eukaryota; kingdom Metazoa; phylum Chordata; class Actinopteri; order Syngnathiformes; family Callionymidae; genus Synchiropus; species Synchiropus splendidus. The sequence continues at coordinate 6,760,248 of NC_071339.1, forward strand.
ACCAGGACACGTCGAATAAAACCCGACAACGTATTAGTCCGCCGTTCCATCACGAGTTTCACATTCATCTCATGGAGCGATTCATTTCTATGTACGAGCCTTTTATTCCATGTAGAGGAAGAACATTTTTATTCTTCTGCGTCCGACAGAAATGAATCAATACGCTCTCTTTGTTTTAATTCAACTCACATCAGGCCATTAATTGTGGCCTCTCCCTCCACAGCTCACACCCCTTCCATCATCCCTCACCCGTTCCCTACCGCAGCTCTTCATTCTGGGCCCATCTATCCATCTTTTTGTGTCCTTACTCGGCGGCGGAATGCAGGTCACGCACACATTTTTCTCCCCTCGCAGCGGCTGTGTTGGCGAGAGCAGCGGCTAAGCGTGTCCCTGTCCAGTCTAAATCGGATTGATTAACGGCGTGTTGCTCTGGAAGGTCTCCTGAGGACCCACAACTCCTACCTCGCAAACACCTCCACTTCTTTCCACTTACCCCCAGCCCCCTGACCGTCACCCGTCTCTGCGTCTGAAGGCATCAGGACAGGCGATACATGGCTGCAGCTTCAGTAATTGGTAGTCCAAGAGACAAGGCTGCGCTAATAGGTCCTACCCCTCCTTAACTCCATGCAATCCCTATAAACGCAGGGCGAGTGCTCAAATGGGCCCATTAAAAACTGCGGGGGAGTCAGTCTATTCCCTCAAAAAAATAAAATACAATCCTGCCCTTTATTTTTTCCAATACATCAATAAAAACAAGCCTCTTTTTTAGTACAATTTTTTAATGAATCTCAGGAGAGCACCTGAGAAAAGCGGGAAACTGTTATTTGATAGCGCAGACTGATCTGCTCTGAAGGGACGCAACAACTCCCCTGAGGAGAAGTAATAGGTTTTAGGAGGAATACAACAGCAAAGAGATTCTGACATCTTGTACATCCAACATCTGTCTACACGCCTGAACGGCAGGATTCCCCTGACGTTGTTTTCAGCCGAGTTACAGGCTGACGGGCTTCCAGAGCCAGCAGACGGTTCTATAGGATGAGGAGGATAAGACACAAACATGAGGCAGAGGCGTGTATTTAAACTTTATTCTGTCATGTGACCCGCAGTGGGTGTGAAGAGGGAAATTGTAGATAGAGATGAGTGACATAAATTCCTCTCAATCACACGGTTTCACTCTGATGGTGGAGGTTTACTGTTCATGTATCAGACAGTTGTACTTGTTTATTTGATATACTTCGCTACGTGACAATGCAATGTAGTATAAAAACGTGACACTCCTATCTATCTAGAAAGATAGTAAAGAAAAAAGTATGTTTTCTGAGGTATTCATTTGGAATGTTTCACAATCTTTCAGTTTTAACTGGATTCTTATAGAGTGGAATTTGGAATGTACTTGTATCGTGGTATATGTTATTGCACAGTCATGTTTCTAGCCGATTTTAATGCATATATTGACAAGGATTTTCTCTGTATGTGACAATATATTTTTTGAAGTGACTTAAAAGTTTTTCATTTTATGCAATGTATTGTAATGAACTATACTTTAACAAATATTTATTTAATTCCACTTTTAAAACAGAATTAGCATGTGGTAAAATTGTATGTTAACACTCCATGTAATATAACATAATAAAACACAAATAATATAATATTGAAAGCCCCATCACGAGGATGGCCTGTTTACAAGTCATTCCATTTTTAATTTTATTTCATTCAATCTCAGCCAAGACCTTCATGAGTCTTGCATGAATTAGTGAGAATTCATGTTGTCACAACTGAGTGCTGTACCGTGTCTACAACTACTACATTCACTGTCATCTTGGAGATGGATGATAAAGAAGTCAATATAGTTCAAAAGAAATTTGACCACGATAGAGGACACAACCATGTTCTGCAGGAGATACATTTTTGCTTGTAGTCAACCCTCAATTCAATGTCATTTTTGTCTCTAAACTAGGGGTGGGATTAAAAAATAATAATCTAGTTATTTGGAGAATTTGTGATGAATTAATCTCAATTAATTACAGTTTAATGGTATAAGAATATTTTGCCAAAAGAAGCCACATTTTTCAATTTGAATGAATTTGGTATATTACTGAATCAAATGATGGACCCATACATACATTTAAACAACAAAATATTGTTTATTTTGCATCAGTTTGACAACAGCACAATAAATCACGATGGTGTCTATATTCAAGTTTTTATATCACCTTACTGAAACTAAAGCTCTTTTCATGTCTTGAAAATATTTGTATCAGAATTTCAATTTTATAAGAATTTAAAGTACATTCCGAGTAGTGGAAAACATCCCTGAACAAAAGCAAACAGATGCTTTTGTTTGCATTTGTTCAGGGATTCCTCCATGTTTGTTGTTGTTGTTATCATTCTAGCTGCAACGTGGACCATGAACCCCTGCAATTACAAAGGTTCCATGTTGTCTGGAGAGCAAATTGTTGAAATGAATTATTATTATTATTATTTTGTAATTAATAATTCATAATAATGTTGTAATTAATTAATCTTTTTTATTCATTAAAGTCCCACCACTACGCTAAACAAAATTTTTGTTGTTGCTCAGGACAAATCACAAGGTGACTTGTTCCAGAATAGTCTAACTGAAACTAGTAAGTGATGTCATCGCCAACTCTCACCTGGCACAGTAATAACAATCGCGTCGCTCGCACCTCGGCTCATTGAACTGGCCTTTTAAACGTGAACATCTTCTAATTATATTTGCCAGCCAAAAGGACACAATGTTATTTATGGCTTTTTATGGTTGACTTTCTTAGCAAGCCAAGGTTTACTAAGCTGCGACTGAGTCAGAAATGCTGACATTTACCATGTTATTACGATGATTAATTCCGGCTTCTCCAGCGTTACGGTTACCCGGCAGACATGCCTGCTCCTTTATACATGGGATGCGCATATTTCTGAGAGGCTGGCATTCAAATCGCTACATTAAAAGAACAATAAATAAAGATGAGTTTGCAGACTTTACAACAACGTAAGTAACAGTGCATACTAATCGGTGATTCCCCTGAATATTGATGATTATTTTTTTATCGTCTAATGAAAACTCTGCTCGCCATGAATGAGGCACACAAACATCTTTGTCAACTGTGTCTGGTTCAGAGAGGACATACACAGTTGACACAAAAAAACTTAAAACCTTACTGCTCCTCACGTTTCCCACTAAAGGTAGGGAACGCAAAACCAGTCAATTCTTTATTCTACTGCTGTGCTACATGATTTTTGACTGTGGAATGCCAGGACTGCAATATATAAAAAGAAATGGAAATAAAAGTACAAAAATAAACAGAGGAATGGTAAAAATGGTAAACAATTAATTGCAAATGAACGTGTGCGCTTATTATTAACATTTAACTCCCCTTATTTACTTCTGAATTTTGGCACTTCTGCTATTCCATCTGTGTACTGTATGTCCATCAAGAAAGAGCGGAACTGGAATGGCACAGTTTCAGTATCCATAATGAAACCAAATGTGAAAGTATTGTTGAACAACAACTCAGGTCAGAATCCACATCAATAAATAATATTTATTATTTATACATAAATATAATGTAATATTTTTGCTGAGTTGATGACAATAACTTCAACAAACATATAGTACAATTACTGTATCATTAATTTAGCACTGACTATTTTTCCAAAACAAAACATATGTACTTTTTTTAACACTTAAAGCAAACATCCTTGAAAAAAAAAACAGTGGAATTTGCATGAAATATAAAGTGTGGAATATCAGTGGCACAGTTTTAAAGTATTCATAATGAAAACAAATTTGAAAGTATTTTTACAATATTAATAATCATTTAGAGATTGGAATTCATATCATAAATAATCTGTTTTCAAAAATATTAATTATTTCCACAGAAGTAGAATGTTTTAGTCTGTAATTGATTGTTTTTTTTAATAATAAAGGAATATGTTGGGGTTTTTTTTAACAATAAACACAAAATGGGTGGAATTTCTATTAAATATGACAAAGACAATCTCATTTCTTAAATTAATATATTTATGAGATGGATTATTGTGTCATTTAAAGTTTAAAGATAAAGTGACACATTATCTTTACTCATCGATTTACTTTCATTCACATTTACTGCTATTCCTTTCAAAACTGGATCCATGAAGTTGTGATATTTTTTTACCACCATCATCTGCGATGAAATTTCAACTCAGCACAGATCGCTGCATCGATTTAAAACTACTTTTTTAACGTGTTAACGAAGCCAACGCCATCACTGTGCAAAATACTGACCCTGGCAGAGAGCGCTGTGACCCTGAAACCAGCACAGATGAATCTCAGTTTATAAGCTGTCAGCTACAATCCCAGTGAAAGCGAATTCTCTTCAAGTGGGCAGGAAGCACAAGGGGCTTTGGGAGTAAAAACAAGAGGGGAAGGCAAATCAAGATTATTGTCAAGCACGGCAGAGATTGATAGCGACAAGGGAGTGAGTTTCTGTCTGTTGGACCGATTCTGTTCTGGCTTGATCTGCTGCTGCGAGGGAGAGGAGAGACTCGGGGGACGGCTGGGAGGATTACACTGGTTCCATTTTTCATTAAAGGGGCCAGGAGAGACGGTTTCCTCTCCACATGTGTGATATTTATAAATAAGAGGGTATTTTTCTCTTTCCAACGGGATTTACCTTCTAAAACACCAAGTAGACGGATTCAATATTTGCGTAATTGCACATAAATGAGTCACTGGCTATTTGATATTACATTATCACCACCTTGAGCCAAGACCAGGGCTGCCAACTCTCATGCAGTCAGCATGACACTCTCTTGCATTACAATTTTCACAAGTTGGAAGGCCTGTCCTGGTCCTCGTGAGATGGCATGTCTGAGCAGGAGGAAGCCTCGGGTCAGACCCAGGAGAGGCCGAAAAAAATTGGAAGCATGAGAGACCTGGTAACATGTCAGTATTTCCCATGGGACTTGTGGCCTGATGCCTGTATGTTTGTGGCCTGTCTGATGTCAGACTAATGTCTGACTAAAACTATAACTAATGTGTCCTAATTTTTCTGCTGTCTTTCTCTTTTAGTCACCACAACCACTTCAGCAGTAGACATAGCAGTTTCTTGTTTTAAGATTAAAATTTTCTGCATTTCATTTTTTTTTTTGTATTTTTCTTGTTCCTCAAAATACATTGAAGGAAAACTGAAAATAGACTTTGAAATAAGTGGCCTTTTATCTTGAATGTCTAGTCCATAGTTGATTTCTATTCAAATGTAGTACATATAAAATGAAATATTTCAATAGGTTTCATGGCACATTTACACTTCTTAATATCCTTTGTTACATTTAATTATCTTAGGTTCATTTTGTCTATGTTACTTCATGTTTTGTAGTCATCGCTGTCTTTCTTTTGACATGGTGGCCTTTAGAAAATTTAATTGCCCACCTCTCACCTGGAGGATATCTATGGTCACAGGAAGTCTGGGCCTCTTTAAGGAATCAGATAAACGCATGGAAGGGTATGCAGTAATAACCAAGAGGCATCTCAAGATCACCTCACTCCCATCACACAATATACTGACCTTTCCACAAAGCATTAGTGTAAATGAAAAGACAAACCTTTAAAAAAAATAAAATATATTAAAAATAAATAAAAATTTACATTTCTATTTATATTTTCTATTGTCTTGAGTCATGGTGAGTCATGTAAATTCTACTAAACGCCTACCTTCCATACACCATACATCCCCCCCACACAATTTAAATCAGCACAGTGTTAGACTGCTAGATTAGATTTATGTGCCCGCGCGCACCAGGTAGCCCCCTGAGACCATTTGAGTGGTCCACAGGCCTTCACATTTTTCTTAAACATACAGTATATATTTATATAATATATTTCTTTAAAAAAAATGGAAAAAACTGAAGTGATTGACTTGTTCAAACTAAAGAATGGAAGTCAGGCATCCATGGTTCCCTGTTTTCTTCTACCGTAATCCTCTGGTTATAAAAGTGACACGATACCTCGGGTGTGATGTACCGACCTATAAGTGCCGAGGCGATTGAAACAAGTCTCTTAAACTCACCTGAGGGAATTGAGCCGGCAGATTGAGCCCGGCATTGAGAAAACGGAAAATCGTGAAATTAAATGCACTGTTTTTTGGAAATGGCAAAACCCCTCTTTCCCCTTTGTGTCTCAGTTCAATAGCAGGTGGATATAGATCTTTCTCTGTCTCGCTTGAAGGTAATTGGAATTGTAAATGCTAATTTTTTTTGGGGGGGAGATCCAAAGTGTCAAGATGCTGATTGGAAAAGTCTCTAATTGGCTCCAGACGGAAACCTTTGAGAGGAAAAGAGGCGCGGTAATTGGACAAACCCCACACAAAACCACGGAACCAATCCACAAGGGACAGTTGCTTAGCATGTTGTGATAGATCTATACGTTTCTGCCTTAATCTATACATACATCTGTGAAAGACGGCCCATGAAAACCTGAATATAAATCAATAACACGCCACATTTGATCCTTCCGCTTATTCGCCAAAAAGGGAGAGAAACCTATTATTTAATGTCAAATATAAACTTCCAATGCATGGTACAGAGAACTAATGATGTAATGGTTCATCTTGGTAGAGGAACAACAAAAGCATGACAACACAGGATAACAACCAGCCTCTTCGTTTCAGTCAGACTGCAAGATATAATGACCCCGGCCATTATGAAAGGAACATATAGTCAAATAATGGCAGTGTCTGTGAGCACAAATGTGCGTTCCTGGAGAAGAGGACACATCAGTATTCTTGTCTCCGCGGAAGAAGAAAAAGTAACAGAACACCAAATTGCATATGTATATACAATGTATAAATACAGGGGCTGGACAAAATAATGGAAACACCTTTTTTAGCTATATATATCTATACATATATCTATATATAGATTAAATCTGTAGCTTGAGGAGTGGCACTTTGTCAGATAAGTTGTAATTAGAAGATTCCACCTCTCACCGAGGCAGCGCCGTCACACCTTCCCAGTGACGGTGAGCAAGCCTTGTTAAGTCTGACAGTCAGAACCACAATTCTTTGTGGTCCTTATCATTGGATGTATCATAATGAGCCCTCTAATTAGCGATCACATTACACAGATTAAGGAAAGAAACAACAGCTTCTCAAGGAAATGTGTTACTGCATTCATAGTGTCCAAGAACCTACTGAACGGCTTCCATGATGAGGGCAGGAAGAAACTATGTCAGACAGTGTGACTCTTCTCATGTCGTAAGAGTTGCAAATGTTGCAGTCAAATTTTGCTACTTGTGGCTTAATAAGAGCTATTATGAATGTATAACCCAGAACTATGGGTATCACAGGCCGTGTGTGGCCAGTGGGTGGTGATTTCGACACGCATTGGCTGTGAAGAGAAACTGCTTCCTCCAGCCTGAGGCAATGCTTCTCAATCAGACACAGGTAAAATATTCACCATAGGAGTGGGAATCAAGTACCACAAGGTCTTCGTCATGGATGAACCAAGGTTGGCGGTAAAAGGGTTCAGTTCTGGCGAGTTTAACTCCACACCATTGGATCATCCAAAATAATGTGGTGACGCTGGCTTTCAAAATGAAGGTCCACTTTTTAAGGACACAGTGAAATCATCAGCGACATGATCAAACTAAACTTCCCTGCAATGTGTTGGTCAGAGATCAGTTTAATCCATTTTAAAATGTGACTTATACTATCAGAGGTTTTTCTCGACAGCCGCTTGTTCATTCATGGGTTGATTTCTCCCATTAGATTCTGACATGGATTTATGTAACATGCAACGCGTAATCTCTTCGCCTTGCTCTATTCCAGGCCATTGAAAGGAAGCCTGAACCACCTCAGGTGTTCTGTCTCCACGGAGACCATCGGTCATTTATGAGTGAAAGGCACAAAAAAAGATCAACACCGGATAACTACCTAATTCAGGCAAGAAAGATTCCCCTGTAACAACGCTCTCAGGTTTGTTAAAATTCTCTCGCTTTCGCCGGGTGTCCTGCGTGTGGGTGGGTCAAAAGTTCTCACCATCTGACCACAAGATTCCGCCATATTGTTCCAGCTATAAATATTCACACTCCCACTCAGGGCTCATCACTGTAAAGGGCAAAGTACAAATTGATGGTGGATTATATATCCATTGAAAAGGTCACCTACCTCAACACCAATCTTGATCTTGAATTATGGCACACAAGAAGAGAGAAGCCGCTTTTATTTTAAAATGTGTTTCGCCTAATGCAAAGTTAGTGATATCATCTGTCCTTGCCGGTTTACTCTTCCCTGCAGAGCATAGAGGACATGATACTTTTGCTTCCTCCGGCCAGTCTGTCATGAAGAACCATCCGTCTTTTTCCTGTCAGACTACTTGTCTCAGTTGGGGAAGGGTCTCAGCTTTCTTTGACAAGACATCAATCAATCCAGCCTGACAATGAGCGCACACTGTGAGACTCAGGAATTAGTACTTAAGTGACTTAACGGTTGAATTAAAAAGAAAAAAAAAAGGCTCAGGACGTTTGGAAAGGAGCAAACGGTAAAGCACCCAGAGAGATCTGGACAAGTGAGATGAGATAAGTGGGTATGAGCATCCAATTATCAAGGCAATAGTCCCAGGTCTGTCCAGCCAAACGGGGCAAGTCTGTCGGCCGGCTGATATTCTGAAGCTGAGGTCTATGTTTGAAAGGAGCCACTCTGATTTGTGTTCACGATCATGTCAAACCCGACTTGTTTCTGGTTATTTGAACCTCAGGTTTTGCACATATTCACTTTGTCAAATGCTCTCATGAATAACCTTCACTTCCTCTTCCTAAATGCAACCAGTTGCAAATGTTTCTTTTTTTGTTTTGAAAGATTTGACTCAAGTCTGTTGACTACTGAAACATATTTCTTTTTTTTTTATTTTGCACTATAAAGTGAGTCAACAGAAAAGGCCATGTATGCTATGTATTAACAATGTCGATTAAAACGGCTCTTAAATATATTTTCTTATGCAGTCAGAAAAAATCTTTTTAACAACAAATGATGTCATAACAATATAAAAACAAGATGTCAACTACTTAAAATCGGAGAATATTACCAGACAAATAATGCAAAAGCAGTCAGAAGATGAATGAATCAAAACTAAAGAACAAATGTGTATTTTCTTGGTCTGTTAATTTGAAAGAATCTTTATTCAAGACTCCCAGCGACGTTAACAGTATTTCAATAATGTGAGCATGCATCATTTGAATATTCCTATAATTATCCTTGTTACTCATTTCATTAAATACAAAATCATATCCCGCTAGCCAGGGTTACTGGAAACAGATGACATGGTTGTCCCAAACGAGAGTTTTGAACCGTGTGAACTGTTGGCATTTTCTTTTGGCTATATGGCTAGAACTGCACAAAATGTATCAGATTTGAATGCCCTTTGATGTTTTTATGTACTTTAAAACACTCATTTCATGATGAATATTTGGACTGAAGGTTTTGGTTTGTTCCTTTTTCATTCAGGAATTGCTGGAGAAACCTTTAATTGAGATTTCTGCCATCTTTTTGTCAAGCTGACGTCGAGCTAATGTTGCTGATAGGTCTATGATTTAAGAAACTAAGTCCCCCATCGCTGGAAGGCAAAAGTCTAATGTTGTCACTGGCTTCTAAGAGGTCTGAAGAATCCAGTAGGAATTGAACTACAGACTGTCTTGTATTGAACACAAGAAACACAAATCAATAAGAATATAATGTACATTTTTTTCATGAATATCACTGTAATGTCATCAAGACAACCTGCTTCAACTGCATCGACCTTCCAACTGACTTCGGTGCAATTCAATGTCATAGAAATTGTTTGAGTTAAAGAGTCTTGGCCGGATCAGCAGTGAATGGAGTTAAATAATTTAGTGGATGGAAAAGATAATTAATATGAAGAGATGGGTCACTGTGAATGTGTGAGTGAAAAGGAGGGGCGCAGGTTTAGAGGGGAGACGATCTCATCTAAAAGCTATGAAATATTTAATAGCTGAAGAAGACAAGAATGAAAATGTGAAGGCAGGAAACAAAACCAAGTACTCAATTATAACTGACATTTAACTGTCTGTACTTTATGTTCATCCTGTCAGATCAATGAAAAGCTAAATAACCGCTTTTATGGACTTCATCAGTCAAGAGGAAGATTGATGTCAACAAGATGGTGTGTTTAAAGAATAGGTTATGCATGATATGTGATGTCCCTAGTGGTGGCTGATTTTGTTTATGTACATGATGTTATTCCTTGAAGGGATGTGTCTACCTCTACCTCTCACTCTCGGTATCATCAACCTTACGTACGGATCCAGATATTGACAGAGCCTTCAGTACGTGCTCTGCGTTCATTTCGTCTGCACGTTTCCACAAAGCTTACTGATACGGACCAAACAGAGCAGTACCACCGGAAACCATGGGGGGCAGTGTTGCAGTTACTACCTAATATGTAGCTCTGATGAGACGCATATCAATATCGGAACTTCTCCATCCTCCAGTGGCAATATACAGCATTTAACGTCCTCACCGACCACTGCCTCCTACAACGGTGCCTCCCTTTCATCTTTTGAGCGAGAGGCATGTTATCAATACTGCACAGTCGCCATGTTTTGGAGTTTGACGCTGTCATAACCTTTTGTCTTTGGGCTGCCCCCCCTGGTGGATATATTGGTGAACAGCAACACCAGTGTAAAGAACGCATGGAAACGTGTGATCAGTGACAACAATTTCAATTTCATGTAAAGGGAGTATAGTGTGAATATAATTTTCTGCTCTAAAACAAACAGACAAAAGTGAATCAGAAGCAGATCACTTAGTGCATGTTGATATCATGACAGATGGTGATAACGGTTTTTAAACAGAAACCTTCCAAATAATAAAAAATCATGGGTAAAGGTGGTTGGGAGGTCGATGAATGATGAAAAAGCAAAGACCTGACCACAAATAAACCAGAGTGATCCTTGCATTGGTGTACAATTTTGAATTAAGCTACACACTACCTATAGCCTCCATTTATGAAAATGAAGACAAATGTTATAATACTCTCTTCTGACTTTTCCAATTCCAGTTAGAGACTGTTCAATAAATATAGATTTGTTTGGTTGACAATTTGGCCTGTGTTTGGAATTCTTTCCCCCTATGTGACTGAGTCGACACCGCTGCCCAAGCAAATGACTCATGACTGCTTCTGCTTCATTTCCACCGAGCGGTTTGGGTCAGTATGTAATGGATAGTGTGGTAAAGGGTCACTTTTTCCTGGTGGGTACAGACGAGGGTGGTGACGTCATGATATTGTGTATCTTGTGTGTATTGTGATATTCAGTTTCATTCGCCATTTCAGTGTGAAGAAGAACGAGACAGAATGACTCCAGAACAATTTTGCTCTGATCATGTGATTGAGCAAAACAAGTCCAGGTTCACTTATGTTATGGAAATGATGGCTAACAGTGGTTGCCTTAGTGTGCTGCCAAAAACGGTCTGGGTTGTGTCTGTTATTTCGGCCCCATGCAGCGGTGGAAACATCGGTATAAGGGTGAGTATCCGATCTGTACTAGCTCGGTACTCTCGGTAGAAGAGCATCATCAGTGCGAGGCCACACCCCCTTCAGGAGGCTCTTTGTGTTTGATAGTATTTGCGATGTTGTTCTTTGAAATGTCATCCATCATCCTCCAAGCTGGAACTCATGTTCCATGTTTCTCAGAGACATGAACAAGAAGACACACGACTCAGGTCGACAACTTCACACTCAGGGGTGGGCACAGTTCAAGCCGGACCGCATCATGTATAAATATGAGTCACGGGAAATTGATCTGATGCAGATCTATTGCAGGCCATGGTGGATCACATCGTCTCTGAGGTCAGACCATCGCGTTATTTCAACACATAGCATTTGTATTTTCTAACCATCATATCTGACTGTAAAACAAGCTGATTTGGTTCTAGAGCGCTGAAACAGATGTCGGCGAGCACCAGTGAATGTATAACAAGCAGCACACTGGATTTGTATACCATTAGCAAAAACTATTCAGTATTCTTCTACGAAATTCCAACTGGCCCGACTAATTAAAGTATGTAAATCACTAAAGCATATCATAGAACAACAAGTGAACAGTCTGCTCGGCTGTATCTGCTGTCAGTTCATGTGGCGTGTAAATTATGTGCAGTGAAACCTCCGCCGTGCCATCAAACACTCAACCTGGTTTAACTGCTTCTTTATTCTCTCCTGGTAATCCCCAGGACGTCACTCTTCATGTCAGAATCAGAGCTCCGCGGCGTAAGGGCTTAGTTCCTCAGACTTGTCACGCATCTCCAGATGGAAGCGTTCGAGGCTTTTTACCAGACATTGGCGCTTGTTTATTTATTAGTGTTAAAGTCTAGTTCCTCAGAGGACAGTAGCCAGCTGTTGTGTTCGGGCTTTGCGCCGACGAGACTTTGAGGACTGTTATCCCCTTGATCGCTCGCCTGTCACTCTCTCTGCACGTCGTTTTGTTAGCCACTTGTACAATTAATTCAAGCTTTCACTTCTTATGTCGTACAAACCTTCGTCCGCTCCTTTCAACCTGCCTCTGTTGATTTGTCCTCTACAGTCACATTGCCCAGAAACAGCAAGATTTTCTTTTCATTCAAAAACCTCTTCTCTTCTCTCTTCCTTCGCTCTTCACATATTATATATATTTATTATGAAATATTAGAATTTTACTATCTCGGTCACTCTGCTCAGGCTTGGACTCTTGACAATCATCCTGCTTAAATGTCGAGACCTACTAAAGCATCACAACAGTGTTAATTTAGTTTTATCTTAATGTTGCAGTGCACTATGAGACTTGGGCTGTGTCCCATGTGTCACCCTAACACTGGCACTGAACACAAGCACCTAGTTCTGAGTGCCCTCCACTATAAAGTGCCCAGGTGAAGTGACTGACGTCTATAAGAATTGGGACAACACTTCATGACGTCACGCGCAAAGACAACCTCTAGCATCGGTGCTGATAATCTCACTTGATTTGGTGAACCAACGAAGAAGAAATGGGCGGAGCCAAAGCTGGCTTCGCCGCTATGTTGCAGTGATAGATCTATTAGTGGTATGAGGATGTTAACATTAGCCTGGATGCTAGCCCACTGTTGTTTGTTAAGAAAAAAAAAAAATATACGGTTGTACATACATGTTGTATGGTTGTACATGTTGCCGGTGTTTGGGTCGCTAGCGTGTGATATGAGAGAAAGCAAACAAACGGACAAAAATGCCTTTCAGATCAACATTATCATTATCATATTTATGTATTTTCCCCGCTACAGCTACAAATGGCCAACCTCAAACCTCCACAGCTGAAGCCAGTCCATGGCAGACTTCAGACTTGCTACATCCTTTTGTATTATGTTTTAACTTTTCACTCAACCCAGTGCCATAATTGTTAATCGAGATGTGATTTTTTTTTTTTGTTTTTGTTCAACCCCGCCACAGGGCTCATAGTTACTGGGAGGGGTGCAAAGCTCATGCAAAACTGTGAATCCAAACTTGTTGACCCTTAAGTCTTCACAAGAATCTGGGACTCATTCACTTGGACTCAAATTCACTTCCCAAAAACAGCTGGAAAAGGTAAAGCATAAATGTGTTCCAAGTCCAACTCCCAGTTCTGTATGACCTTCAAGGCTGCTGTTATGAACTCCAGAAAGCACATGAGTAGGCAGCTGGAGAAGTACTTGTGTGTGTGCTGAGAACCTACCAGTGCCAGACTCACTCACCTGGCCGTTCTTCTTAAGATCCGCCCACATGCTGGTTCCATCACCTCCTCTCATCAGGACGTGGTAGGTGAAGTAATAGATGCCGGGGAGCGGACAGGTGAACTTGCCAGTACTGGGCTCATAGTAGTTCCCGACGTTGGTCACTACATCATCAAACTTGAGTATTTCACTCCCTTCATGTTGTTTCCTGAGGCCAGCGTAGAAGGCGATTTTGGGACTATAAAGCGAGGGGCCGTAGCCCCCAGGTCCTGGCCCTGGAGGACCTGGAGGTCCCGGTTTGCCAGGGTCCCCGGGGGGGCCTTTGGGACCAGGAGGACCAGGCAGTCCTGGACTCCCTCTGAAACCTTGTTTTCCCTTACGGTTTGGAAAGTCTGGGGGCTGAGGGGAGACTGCAGTCAGCTCTCCTTGTGGTGGGGTGAAGGTGTCGCACACCATCTTGCAGCTTCCCAGCATTTCGTAATGTGTCCCCCCTCCTCCTGATCCTCCCCCTTTGGTAGTGTGTACCAAGAGGGGAATGGCCACCAGGAGAACCAAGACCATGGCCACTCCAACTCCAGCCGCGATTACCCGTTTCTTGCGGCTGAGACGGGAGGCGGCCAGAGTGAGGAAGTCCTCCTCCCCCTTCGCAGGAATTGTTGTGCCGGCCAGGCTGACCTCTGGGTAGAATATGGATTGAGAATATTAAGGAGAAAAGCGTGTGACAGCAAGCAGAGGACAAAGAGATGTTCCACTGCCAGTTTCAGAGAGGAGCCGGAAAAAATCAGATGTCAGTCGACGAATGAGAAAACGGCTTTTCGATTTCCATTTCTTAATGAGTGCGACGTCTCCGCTCACTTGTATCTGAATTTCTAAGTTGAAATTGAAAGTCAGGGCCTTTGCTTTGTTATCCAGCGGTGAAGATGTGGACGCTCCAGTGAAGAACCTCTCAGTTTCTCAGGCAGAAAGCTGTCAGGTGGGGTCTACAGTTTTCCCACTGGAGTTCATCTCACCCTGCACATCTGAAAACGGGGCGCTGACCTGTCTGGAAACTAATCCGGATACGTGCTTTTATTTCAGTTTTTGTTGAAAAGGATCTTTGATTTATTACACAAAGCCGCTCCACAGCTCCATTAACCCCTCATTTTAAACACAATTTAAAAGGGGGGGTGATTAATTCTTGCATACTGGGGGTTGAAGGAATTTGAGGAAAAATTATCTGTGGGGAAAAAGACACATTTGCATATGAATAAACCCTGAAAACAAATACATTTTAAATAGTAACTAATATCAATATTTAAGACATCAATTAAATAACACACCAATCCATAAAAGCCAAATCCTTTATATAACTTTTTCAATTCATCCATAACATACACGTATCCCACGAATAATGAAACAAATAACACTCACCGGTTTATTTACCGCTGTTTTGTCTCCAACGACCTTTTTTCGTGGCTGAATCTCGAATCTCGGCGGGAGATCTCAACTCGGTCGGCGCGTCCAGATGAGAGGCGTTCACGGACCCCTCGGACGAAGTTCTCCTGGAGGAATCTGAAGTGTTCACTTAGCGAGGCGTCCGTGAGATCGCCCGTGACAGTCCACAGAGAACGAAAAGGCAGTCGAAATCGCGGCTCAAACACACAGAAAGAGCGTTAACGATGAAATAAAATAATCCGACGGGAACTTCAACGTACTTTCCGTAAAGCTCATAGCGGTGCGACTTCATCTGCAGCAACAGTTAACTCACTTGTTGTGTGTTCAGTCCTGCATCTCCCTGACGCGACTCCCCCCGCCCTGCCTCACACACTCACACACGCACACACGCACACACTTTTTTCCTTCTGACCTTTCATAAATCACCAGACTAAATTTGTTTACCTTCTTTCAAAGAATGTCAAACAATTCTCAACGCCAAGAATGCTTTTCCATTAAAAAAACAAAAAAAAACAATGACTCCAAAACGGAAAGAATTGTCTGACAAGCTCAACTCGAAAAGATACAGATAGATTTATAATTTTTGTCACATATTTATTTGTTGCATTCTTTCAATTCTACTCCTAGTTAAGATTCTGATTTTCATTGTATTGTATTTTTTTTTGTAGAATATTAGCAGATTAATTCATTTGTATTGCTCAGAGATTAGAAAAAAAATATTGTTTTATTATTCTTTTTTTATAAAATTGTAATTTTTTTATTTCAATTTTAGGTTTAATACAATGTATTGTTGCGCTTGATTCCTTGTAATATTAAATTCGTCCTCTTTTTATCATTTTCACTCAATGTTTTTACATATTATTTTTATATAAATAAATTGTTATTATCTTCGAAATATTATGTCTTTCACAGCGTTGCTGTTATTATTTTAATTATCTTCATTTTATTTTAGTATTGGTGAATGGATTTTTATAGATGTCTTATTATAAACAACTTCATATCATAGTGTAATGCATTTATAGTATCTTTTTTGTATTTACATCAGCTATTACTGATTTGCAGCTGGGCAAAAATGGAAAGAAACAGATGCCATCATAATAAAGTTACAGCACTGTAAATGCATTATTTATTTTTGCTTGTCATTGGCAAAACAGAAATTATGCATAGTCACCCTCTTTACATGACATTGAAAATAGTGCAAGACAATTGTTTGTCCACAATATATGAATCACATAGGCATTAACACATGGACTCAGTGGGCGATGCCAAGTGGAAAGGCAGAACTGGGGTTTACATGCTTTTTTTTGTGTTTTTTAGTGTGAGCAAACATGTTCTAGTGCACGCAAACTGTGAATCTGGCCCTTCAGCTCTTGGTCACATGTGTTTTCTGGCATTTGCACATTTGCACTGACATTTTGTTGGGTGGAGCTCAGGTCAGAAAATAAGGCACCAGTTGCTACATTTTGTATAGTATGCATTTATATAACAAAATATTCTGTAGAATATAGTTCTGTGAGATAATGACCAGGGTCAGAGGAGCTGAAAAACAGTGTAGCATGAGGAGGATTAGGAGGAGCGGCGGTGTGGTTCTCACAGGAGCTCAAATAAATGCTGTGTCTGATACCAAAATACATTTATTTCGATGATTGATGAGAGAAGGACTTTTTTTTTTCACAAGAATTTAGGAATGAAGAAAAAAATGAGCTATGAAGGACTGATGCTTTAGCACCTCTAGGGTTGGTGTGTTCATGTCTCTGCTGTCAGTAAAAAACATAACTCAATAAGATTCACCTAAATTTTCAGGAAATGTTGATAATAGAAGAAGATTTCTGGTGTGTGTCAGGACCTACCGTCGAGCTCCTGCAGAATCCACCTGGACACTGATGTCTTGGCAACACATGCTGCCTTCTTCTGTTCGCTGTTGCTCTCCGACAATGCTATCTCATATGCTACAGAAAATATCGAACCCTATGTTAAATGAATGTTAAATATAAGGGGTGAAACCCGCACTGTGGCTGGAAATGAACCCCTCTAGTTTATTATTGGTCATTTCAGATTAGATAAGATTAGATTAGATTAGACCATATCTCCTATATTTTAAATTTTGCATGTGTTATATTTCCAATGATTGAAATAGTTAATATTACATTATTTATTGAATTATCAAGTAATGGCTTCTTTAAAACATGCTATGAGCACAGTACATTTCCCTAACATTAAATTAAAAAAACACAAAATATCGGTGTGTCTTTTTGCCTCGTCTCTCTATCGTACTCACGTTTTGCTATCCGGTTTCTTACCAAGAAATTTGCCACATAAATATAAATAGTTAGATAGTTATAGTTATATAGTTGCTCTTACATAAGAATAAGACCATGATGTAACATTTACATCTGTATTATTACGACAAAGCAAATGATTCATTACCGTAGAAATACTTTATGTACTTAAATGGCTGACTTGGACTTCTAACACTGAGGTTAGGATAACTGTTTTATATATATAAGTCCCATTTCGATCACAAAGAAACATGAAAAACCTTGCATAACATTTGCTGTTTCTTATTGTGAGGAGTCTGCTGTTCCACTATGTGCGTGCTGAGGTGCGGCTGGAAGAAGGAAGGTAACTGGCACACATCAGACAAAACACTGAAAGTGAAAAGGATAAGGTGAGAGGAGGAGAGCGGTGTTCTTGGGCTTGTTGTCAATGTCTGTGTTTCTGTCGCTTTCAGACCTCGTTAGAGATGAAAGATGAATCGCTGCTGACAAGCGCCCTCCACCTCTCTTCCTCTTTGTCTTCCCTCCATCTTCGCTCACACTCTCTCTCTTTGACTTTACTTTTATAGCACACATAAATATAATCATTGTCAATTCCACGGCTGACCATACGAGCGTATGCGTAATCGCCACCGCTCTTATTGTGAAATGTGTGAGTCACGTCTTTGCTCAGATGCCAGCTCCCCATCAATCTCACAAATTTTCAGATGCACGTGTAAGTAGAAGCTCATGTTTGGCCATTTCGCCAGTGGCAGAAGTGGCTGTATGTTCTGTCAGTTCTGCGTTTTATTTATTCATCTCTCAACTTTAGTGTGCAGGAGTGTGTGGAAGATATTGAATATGGATCAATAGATCACTCCCCAGGATGCATACTGTCAGCCGACTGAGCCCCGAGGCAGATGCCAAGCCTCCAGTCACATTTGCATTTGGAGATGGAAAATAACTAGTGCTTGTCAGGAATTGGTGGTCTGTGTGGTCTCTGCTTAGGAAGAAAAATGCAATTTAAAAGTTATGAAGTCAAAGAAATGGTGAAGATACGAGGTATTTTTTGGGGTTGGTTTTTGTCCACCACATGTATGTTCCGGCTGTTTTTATGGTGTTTTATGTGTATGGTCCCACATGCATACACATGTGCTCGACCGACATCAAATTTACATATTGACACACCGGCGACACGCTCAACAGCTCCCAGCATTTAAATCATTATGCCAAGTAGGAAGGAAAAACTTTGAGAGAATGAGCCTTTGAGAAGCTTATAAAATATTAACTGCGGGGATGAATCTTTAAGGTGTGAGGGCTGAAATCTGTCGTCAGGATATTGTGGTCCTGCCCACATCCTTGTGTTGTGTTACGGCTCATGGTTTGTCCGCAGCTTTTGCCATGATTGAATGGTAAATATTAACATTACTTTCATATTGTCACCATTCACTTCTCACTTGAGCATGGGAAGGGAATATATAATACTGATTGCAAGGTTCTGTGTAGATAAAGACAAGACTGAACCAAAGACTGAAACCAAGAAGTGTCATCTGTTGGCAGGTCGAACCAACAAGACCAGGGTTTGGAACCAAGTTCGGCAGGTAACCTCCAGTCAGCATGACCAATGGTGGGTGATGTGGGGCATCAAGTGAAGCTCTCAGAAGCATGTCCACTGTGTATGCTGAGTTTAACCCAAAGGAGCGACGGAACACTCTACATGGTTGGACAAGTGTGATGGAAACGAGCGCAGACAAGCTGACTCTTTAAAGGTGTAGCGGTTGAACAGCTTATGAGCACCAAAAACCAGGGGCATACAAGAGCAAACAGTTTTCCACATATTAATAAATCAGCTTCTAAAAGCTAGAGACACTAATTTCACAGGATGCATCTGCACGACCCCAAAAAACAATTTAGAAGTCTAAATAACCTAAGTATCTCACCATGACCCCAACAAGCAGCTCATTTTTCACACTGCATTTGGTATTTAGAATCGAAAGAATCCTTATAAAACAGTGATGGGTCAGGAGATATCGAAAAAACAATAACAAATTACAAATCTATTTTCTGAAAAAGTAGGTTTTACATTCACCGATGAGGTTATGTCATAGTTCATCTGCAGTAAATAAGTAACATTACAAATTTCAGTAAATGTCTAAGGAATTGTGGTTGAAGGTACATGTTTAAATTTTGATGGTGTCCTGGATTACCATTTCAATTTGTCACTTGAAGAATACTCTCATCTGTTTTATGATACTGTACTTCCAAAACTGTATTAAATGACTTCAATAAATGAAATGCAGAGATATTGGTAAAGAAAACATTATCAACAACGACATTATGGGTTGAGGACTGTGCTTTTTCTGATGCGTTTCTATGACCCTGTCCTCGTGGAGATGAAGGCGCATTCACACAAAGAGAAAAATGAGAGAATACCCCCATTTAGTGTCAGACGGAGTCTTTGTTTCATCACCGTCTCAATGCTGCACTGTTAACAGTGCCAGTGCACTGTAAGAACCAAATCAGTTGGGCCTGTCAGCTTATTAGCTTGAACATAACCACTGATGTTGGATCACCTGACTGGCCGTACATTGACAGCCTGCAGATGTGTTATGCAAATGGAAAACAAAAATAATGGCAGACATGACAATGGACATAGTCATCCCTTGTCTCTTGTTCCCTTTTTGACTAAACGTGCGTGTATATGCTGCATATAAAGCATTTGAAGTCCTTCGTATGGTGATATTCATTATGTTTCTGCTAATGTTTTGGTTCATTTTTAATGCTTTCTTGCTTCATCTCTAGGATTCAGGAACATACTTGGCTCGATTCTTACTGGACTGAATCCTGTAGTTACGCCTTGTTTGTTTTGCTAGAGAACAGCATCTCCATCTAATGCACTGACAAGTCCAAACAACCAAGTACCAACGTTTGATTTGCACAGCATGCTGTATGTTGTTGACTTGAGATCGGAAGACATGCATCTCTGGGTGTGGCTGGAGCTACTTTTAATTTGTTTAGTATTTTCATTTGGGTGATTCTTACTGGCAAACTTTCAGAACAGACAATGTTGAAGCTAAAATTAATTTTAGTTTGTACTACTTCACTATAATACATTCTATTGTTTCAAATTTATAGAATGCACGTTTATTATTCTTATTGTTAGTATTATTAATAATAATACTAACAATATAATGTTTATTTTTCAGACTTTTCAGACTCACTAATGTCACAGACTGTATTGCATAAAAATAAACTCAACACCAATTAATTGACATGAAAAACAGTGGACAAAACAGTGGAACAGATACAGCAGATAAAAACAGACATGCAGTGAAGTGATTCAATTGAGGAGAAGGACATACAGCAAATCAATAACAAAAAATGATATATATAATATAATAAATATAATGAAATAAATAATAATAAAAAAACTTTTTCTTCTTCCTTTAACACCCAATTCACCACACAATTTAGTGCATTATGAAATGATTATCTAAGATGTTCCATTGAATTAAAACCAACCCATGACATATAGATTCAAGATCTTTTGATTTTCACTGATCTAGAAAATGCCATTTCATTGCTGAACATTGAGTCTTCCTCTTCACGCTGATAGAGTGAAAGGAGCTTTTTTTTAAATGAATAAAAGTGATGTGAATATTGTTGAGTATTGGTTCATGATATTTAAGCCAATAACAATTGGATGCTATTCCATTCTATTGTAAAGTCTGTTTCCTTTTTTTTTCGTCTTGGTTTTAGCATTTCTCTAACCTTTTCTGTTTCAGCGGCAGCAGGTTGACATTTGGAGTCTTAAGTGAAATGTCTCTGCAAGTTGTGCACACCTCCGGATTGAGAGCAATAACTTTGGGAAATTAGAAATTTCCTCCAGGTCACTTACTACTGTCATCTAAATGTTATCTCCAGATCTTGAAATAAAGTCACCGGCTGGTAAAATGCTTGCAGCATTCAGTCAAACAACAGGCGTCAACAGGAAATTCTAAATATTACTTCATAAATATTACTTTAAATATCACACACTGCATCGACAGGTGACATGTCACTGCAGTGTATAGTGTGCAGTGTCTATTGACCAAATATCAGTCAATGGTGTGAGCAGAAATCCCAGGGTGATGATTGTCAAGTCGCAAATTCAAGACAATGAGTGCTGGCGAGAAAAGACTCAAGCTGACCCGCAATCTCACAGGTCAGAGAGTGAGAGACTGACTGGGACCCGGCTGAGCAGTGGCAACTGGAAATGTTGGGGTCAGAACACCATTATCTGTACACCATCAGTTGGGCTGGAGGTGTATGAGACGAAAACCTTCTAGTGAGTGAAACAAAACAAAACCAAACAATTAGCAGCATTTTCAAAGTGATAAAAATTCAACATGTGAATATATAAAATAATACTGACAGCCAATGTTCCCTCTAATTGTTCACGTGTCTGAGCAACTACACAAACTCTCTGAGTGGTCACCTGGACCACTGTGAGCGATCTGTCTTTGTTGGCTGTGGTGACTGCTGTCATACAGTAGTTTATAACAGTGTTAAAAAATATTTTTTTTAAATATTACAAATTGAAAAATGTACATTGATGAATTGAATGTGTGAATTTTAAATTAAAATAAAAAGCTTTCAATTGTCTTTGAATTGTACAGATTCTTTACATATTTGTTCAACTGAATCATACTGTAATATATTGACAGTATATACAGCAATATCTTCCAATACAATAAGTAAACTAACTCTAGTCAATGAAGTCTCACCATTAAGGGCGCTCGATAACTTTTACAAACATTTATCCGTTCTCAAACGGATTGATAGGGCTCATGAATCCGTTGTGAGACTGAATTTTGTCCACTTGAGGCCACCGTATTCTGTGACTACTTGTCACTGAATAGTGAGCCTGTGTGGATCAGGCTAAGATGAAGAAGGAACAGGTTTCTTTCACTGACTACACAGTTAATTTCCCCACCTGACTAGCGTACAGTCTCTTTGTATTGTAGTCTGAAACCTGCACTGGAATGATTTTCTCTCCTCTGAGTAACTCTGCCTCTCCAATCGGCTCAGTGCATACACACATTTTGACCAACTACGAGCCACAACATCAGCCAGCTCCAATAGTTCGCTTCAAATCGTGGCTCTTCTAGTTGCTGTTCGTTCCATTGTGTACGTAGCGATGTCACTCGACGGACAATCTTAAGCATCGCTGCACTGGAGGACCTGTGGAAACTGCCGGCACGGAAGGATACACACGGTGGAACAGCGCAGTGAGCGCTTCATTTTATTGGTCTAATGTCACAAGGCTTACTGTCTGGAATTGCAGTAATTTATATTCAATTCAGGAATAATTTTTGTTGCGCAGCGTAGATGTTTTTGTGCGCTGAGAACGTATCAGCTGTGCGCATATAAGAGGGAACATTACTGCCAGCTACATTAAAGTTCAAGACCTTCCCCAGGGAGAGAAGAGTTCTTGTTTCCTGGTCAACTACTAAGCATAATCTCTCCAGCCAATCTGTGTAGTTTGTACTCTGTTTACTGAGGCCTGTTTAATAACAACAATTTAGCAGAACACAAAAGAATCCAATCCAACTGATGCAAATAAAACCAGAGTGATTAATCGCCAGATCCATTTTCATGAACTGTAGCTGTCGGGGTGTGACTCAGACGTTTTCATTGCATGCAGCCGAGTGGAGAGTGTTTGCATGTGCAGGAATCCCCCTCCTCCTGTACATGGAGCGGATATGCTTATGGTCCTGATTGCGACTGACAGTGAGCAGATTGAGTTGCACAGCCTCTCTAATTCTCTCTATTAATGAGTTGCGCTCCACACTGCTGCCCCGGACCCCATCTATTAATCATCATTTGTCATCCATCCCTCCCTCCACCCTCCATTTTCCAGAAACACTGCTGTCTTCCCCCTGTCACGTCTTTCTCCGATGCTTCCCAATGACATAAAGCTCCCATGCAAATCAATCTTTTTCTCAATTTGTACCGCTGTTTTTCGGCCTCTGCACCTGTCCCCTTTATTGCCTCCGCTTCGCTTCTTGCTCACTTATTTCTTCTTTGCGCCCATGTCTTCCTATCCTTCCACTTGGTGTGGTCAAGCATACTGAGTGGCTCTTTCTCCCTGAAATACACATTTTAATTCTGCTGGCACTCCAAGGTTAAATAAGCCCCCTCAGATTGGTAAATAAGGATTTAACTCTCCAATACACGTCCATCTTTCAGTTTGGTGATTTGCCACCATCAAGCTGGATGATAACTTTAAAGGACAGCGACGTTCAAATAGTAATAGAGATGCTTGAGGAGGTTTGTTGAGATCAGTCAGATGGCGAACAACAATATGCATGTTCTCCCCGAAAGGCAACAGTGTCAAAATCCCTCAAGCACACACTGAGCATTAATTAAAACCCGTGTCTGTCCCAACAACTTGACGCTCTCCACAGGACGTCTGTGATCTGAAACATCCCTACATGGAAGCAAAGCTCTGGGTGGGTGAAGATCTAATGGGCTTGATGTGAATTCTAAACTGCTGATATAGAGCTTTGGGATTTTTGAAAATATCATCACTGTTGGTCAATGTGTTCTCCCCTTCATCAAAGTTGCTGTTGGGAACAAAGAAATAAAATAGTTGACTCATTTTATTTGCATACACACACACAAAAAAGTATTTTTTAAGTCTGTCTTCTAAAGCGTAAAAAAAAAAATCCCTTTTTGTGTATATGAACCTAGTATATATAGCATGCAGCTTTAATGCTGACAAAAGTATATTCATTTAATATTTTGGATTAACAACATCCCCTGAATGTAACATTCAGAGCAACAAATAAAGTGAACAAAAATGCAGGATCAATATAAAACATAAATCATCATGAAGCAGAATTAAACAAAACAAAGTCATTATTTAGGTCCCCAAAGATTAAATATAAGTTGCAGGAGCACACACATGAGTCCAGGGGTTACAACATAGTCATGTGGTACCCCCACCAAAATAAATGTAATGTAGTGCACCTATCATGTTTACATTTTTGGTCATTGGTTTGTATCTAGGCGATACATCTGATTTCCATTTTCTGATATCAGGCAGGAAAAGGTGCCACCAAATCTTAGAGTAGCGCGGATGCCAGGCTTCCCAGGCTCCAAACCCAACCTCCCGGACAGTGATAACCCGTCGCAGGTCGGCGAGTCCCAAAATGTGGAGCTCTGTCCAATATCCCAGTTCATTCAGCAACTCTCATATAGTCCATATTTGACACATTGTATTTAACGCGGTTGAGCAACTATCAGCAGAAACATAGAGTATGAAAGAAAATAACTCTTGGATTGTGATCCATGAGGAAGGACAGAAAGACAGCTGGGGCGCAAGAGAGCGAGGGATCATACAGCAGGAATGACAGGGGCAACAGAGAGAGGAGAGGAAAAGGAGGGAGAGCCAAGCGAGACATCAATGACCTTCTTTTCGCTCTTAAACCATGCTGTTCATGCCATCACATCACTCACAGACAAGTACGCCTCCTTTAGCCCGCTGCTGCGACATGAACATGACAGCTGCTGTCTGATATACAGGATGATGTTCTCAGATGCACACAGCAGACGGGTTTGTGCCACTGGATCGTACAACACAGCATTAATTTGTCCATCATTTGCCACTCCTCATCAGCTCAGGTAATGGTATGCTGCTTCACAGAACCTCAGGGCCGGATACACGCGCTCCTCTTGCCTTAATTGGCCACTGCATTCTCTCTTTCGTTAGCAGTATTGTTTTTCATACAAGTTATTTTCTTTCTCGCTGCATCTTCAATGAGCAAGTTACACGCTGTTAGCATTGATTCGCCAAAGGCCACAAACATCTGCCAAATAACGTGAAGGTCCCAGCTTGAACGGACAGAAAACTTGAATTTAAACTGCTTTTTCTTTTAAACTTTTCTTTTGAATATATAGTGGTACCTCGGTTCTCGACCACAATCCATTCCAGACGGCCGTTTAAGAAGCGATTTGTTTGAAATCTGAATCAGGTTTTCCCATTACAATGAATGGAAAAAGAAATCATGCGTTCCAAGCCTTAAAATAGGCTTTTGTAGGAGTGAATGTAGAGTGTCTGCTGCAGGTGCGCTGTTCCTCTATGTGTGTGGCCGCTGCATGTGGGAGGGGTTGACGTCTCTCCAGAAGTGAAGAGGTGCCCGGTGCGTGTCCAGCTCTGAATGTGCGCTTCTGTGCAGTTTGGCTGTGACAAAGTCATAAACCAAGTCACGCTCTGTCCCAGACTCGCCTCATCCCTGTCCCAGCTCCAGCCCACAACAGGACATCAAACCCTGGAGTGAGCGCTCCAGCACCTCCCCTGTGACACTCTACCACGGTCCAGTGTGGAGACAGGAAAGGTTTTACACCTCAATATGAAGAAATAACAGGCAGTAAATGTAGCTAACGGGACACGTCTGCATACAGAGGCTGCGTTATACACAATAACAAAGCGCGTCATGGGTCAGCTGATCGGTCCGTGCACGTTATGTTTTTTCCGGCTTTTTTTGGGACGTTCGAAAACCGAGGTACCACTGTAGTTTCTTTAAATTGTAATGTTTTTTTGTATTTATTTTGTGTTTTCTGATTATTATGTTGATTTTATGATCTGTTCCATTGTTTTAATTGCGTTGTCTTACAATACAGTTTTTACCCACATTAGTAAAACATAACTTTACTTTTCTCATTACTAAAACAAAATAAGAATAAACATGGCTGTCTATAGACTAAAATGTGTGATCTCAATTAATTGCACTAAAGCTAAGTTAACGCGCAAATAACGGCAAATTAATCACACCTTTTGTATCTGTTGTAAATGTAACTTAAAAGACAACTACAGTACAGTACAGTACATCTTTATTTCTCTGAAATAATATTAGTATCTTAAATAGGCTCTTGGATGCATCATCAGTTTCTGCTATTTGTTTTATAAATTTGTCAGTGAGTTCAGTTGCTTCATATATAACTGGCATGTTTTGTTTCTCTTGTGCTTTTATTTTGTTTTTATTCCTGTGTCTTTTCCTTCTCTTCTTCTGCTCCACAGCGCAGCTGGATCGCATTCTGCTGATCAGACGCCACTGATTTCTACACCTGGGTTTCAGCCTGCGGTGCCAGATGGTTGCTCCGCATCCTCCGGTAAAGTTCCCATCGAGATCTAGTTCTTTAGCATTCTTTGTAAACTTTCAATTGTGCGTGCCTTATCTTCCGCCTCCTCGGTTTCCTTCTAGTATACTTTCTGTCCTTTTATAGCAGCATTTGTTTTCTTCCTCGTGTTTGAGTGTTTGAGTCTTCCACCACTGAGCGTTTTTCGTTGTTTTGGGCGTGAGTTTATCCGAGTGCGTTTTTGGTTGTCCCCGGTAGCTGGCTTGATAGTAATTCGCCGCTTTTCTGGTTCAAGTTTTTCCCCATCCTTGAGTGTTTCCCCGCATTTTGGTGGCGACGTCTTTAGTTCCTCGTTTCCTGTATGTGGCCTATTATTTTCTTGCCTGTTGTTCATTAAATTTTGTTAAACGTAACTTTGTCTGTGTTCGAGTCTTCTGCGAGCCAACTTTGGCACTTGGGTCTGTTGACCCGAGCCAATCACGACAATAATAACATTTACAGCGTCTGCATGTCGGTTAATGCTTCTTCTTTTTAACCATATACTGTCACGCCACGTTGTCATTAGCCGTAGGGAGCTATGCTAGTAAATGTTAGCTTGTACTAGCAACTGGAGGCAAAACTACAGGTGGAAATGAAGGGATGTGTGTCTACTGTGCAGGAGTCAAAATAATTACTCATTTGACAAACATATGCATTACATATACCACTAGAATAAAAGCCTGTCCTTATAATGTGTCTGTATAACCAGTAACAGCTACCTAGTTGAATGGAGCAAATGCAAGTAAGTTTCTACTCTGAAAGGAATAAACCACATATGATTTGGTTTGCTGCTACACACATTGCAAACTCACCAGCACTGATATTTAATTATGGATTTGCTATGAAATAATGACAAACTTGAATGCTTAATCCACATAGAAAGGAAATCTAGACTGTAAATATCTTAATATCTGTTTTTAAAACCTTTACTGCACCTATACTGTAGCATTCATAAGTTTAAATTCTTCTTGTGTGTCTCTCAGTTAAAACACAACAAGTGAATAGTATTGTCAGGTTTATTTCATCATTATTATCATTATTGTATCATGGATACAGTATTACTCTTAAATTAGTTCATATTCATTGGCTGACAAACCTGATATCCCTAACTGGTGAATTGTTTGTATCCACTGGAATAGCTACCTGCGCATGTTAACTGCAGCAGCGTTAACATCTCCTGACACAATTACGATAACAAATCCCCATCTCCACCGATTCCTCTTTTCCTCCCACACAGTCTCAACCCTTCCCCTGCTTTTGAAGCTTTACCTCCAGGTCTCATTTTTTTTTCTCCTGGATCTCTGGCTCTCCCCACAAAACCACCTCATTTGTTTTTATCTTGTGGTTAGCGTTGTGCTTAGCCCGTCCCGGGGTGTGTCTCGGTCTGCTCTCCGCTCATTCCCCGAGAATGATCACAGCAGCTGTTCTTGTTGCTCAGAATTATTTGTGTATTTTAGAGATTCATTGCGCCAGCAAATGCATTCTTGGAAATTGTTGGCTAATCAGTGGCAACAGTCATTTGCTCTGCATTATTCTATTTATTCCTGTCGCCAGTATAATGGACTAATGGTTGCCATGCAGCGCACATTTGCATTGAAAAGCGATGCATTCACCGAGGGCTGAGGTGGAGTTTGTCTGCAGAGCTAATGCTAAATAGATGGACGGAAAATGCAAAGCCTTGGATTTTAAGAATATATCCTTCCTATTTCAGTGGTGACTTATTATTTGGTGCATTCACAGACGAGACAATTATTCTTTTCTGTCTGAAAATATCCCATCCTTCCCTTTAGGAACATCATTCTTCTGGTTTGGCACACTTAAAACACTGAATATCCATCTTCTTTTTCATTAATGAATGTCCGTGATTTATGTTGCCATACTTTCACAGTGTAAAGAAATTAATATCACACTCTGAAACGCTTCAGCTCCCGTTAAATTATGAACAGGCTGGTCTGCCGACCATAATGGGCAAGTGACCGGGGGTGGCACCATGAGTGGTTCAACTGAAGTAACAGTTGAATAGGAATGGTGCTGACATCTGAGACAGCTATGTTACTGCATAGTTTTAGGTCAGCAGGTCAATCAGCCCTGACCATCACCCTGCTTTGGTGCAATGTCTGTAGCTATGATCGGGGACGGAGCTATGCGGTCTCCGCCCGCCCCACTGGTCAACTGCACGCAGCGGCACTTCTAACCATGGGAAAAAAAACGCAACAAGTGCCCAGGTCTGCATTTTTTGGGAGACGGGACGAGCTACGTAAAAAAAAAAAAAAAAAAAAAAAAAAAAACCCAACTGATGCAGGTTTCATTCATGTTTTTAGCCAGACTACAACTGCTAATTTTGCACAGTTCTTTTTTTTTTTTTTTTTTTGAGAAGATCATGCTGCATAGAAAATTATTAGTAAATTATTGACAATATATTCTGTTCATAGTATTCCGTGCTGTTGGTTTTTTTTTTTTGTTATGTGATCTTTCATGTGATTTGTATTTTAAACTTCGGTCTGTTTTTTATTTTGTTTTAGGGAGTGGGAAGGGCTGGGGTGGGAAGTATAGGGGGGCCTGCATTGCACAAATTGACAATAGCGACTATATGAGCGGATAAAACAATGTGTGGGGAAAACAGCCTTGATCAAATCGATATTCACGTGATGAACTACACAAACTGGATAGTCACCTTGCAGGACTATTGTATTGAGCAGGGAATTACTTGCATGGCTAGATGTGCAGTGTATAACACATTTATTGCTGATAAATCCCAAATTTATCAATATTACAATTGATTAAAAGGTGTGAATTATCTGCGTTTTACACTCTGCAAATAGACAGCAAAAATATATGATAATATTGTGCCTTTTAAAGGACGTTTAAAGATGTAAAAAAATTTCAAAAAATAAATAAAACATTCAAGAGGAGGACAGTTCTAATTTTCAGTGAATCTCATTTATTTCATTTTTTTGGAGCATTTGAATTGTGAGGCAACAGACGTTTCAACATCAAGGAATAGTGGTGTGGACAAAAGATTTGTCTGTGTGTTGATGGTTCACAATTGTTTGATTCGTCTGAAGTTCACTAACACTCCTGGCTCAGTCTGTCTGTGGGACGAGGCACCTGAGGACCTGAATAATTCATCTCAACTCTGACCCCGTCCATGTGTTTTAAATACTGGGTTTAGCTGAGGAAGCTATGAATCATTCATCAGAGTGGATTAAAATGTGATGTTAATTAACCCCTATCCTCTAGCAGCAATATTGAGAGGGTCAGTGACCGGTCTGGCTTCAGTCTCTGCGACCACCTGCTCCCGCCCTCAGACATCCACTCCTAAAATCAATCTGTCACTGGTGCATAAGTGTACGTTTGTTTAGCTCTGCATGGATGGGAATCAATCCATTAGAAATTCGAGTGTTCTTTTTCTTTCTTTTTTTCCCCACAGACTTACAGAAAAAACAGTTTTTTATAGTTGGATATATATATTTGAAAGCAATGCACTGTTTACAATACAATATATACTTTGTGACACATTTGAATTAGCAGCATTAAATGTGTGTATGCGTGCGTGTGTGTGTGTGCTGGTGTGTATTTGTGTGTAATTGCCGTGACGAGACAAGATGTTGAGAACTCAGCGATGCATGTCGTCAGAGCGCTTGAACGCTCCACGGACGGCCCGCTGAGAGGAGGAGTGAAGGAGAGACAGAAGGCAGTTGGTGAAAGAGTCAGATGAATGAAAAAGGAAACATGTTTGGTGTTTAAAAAAGGACAGAACTTTTTATTTCCACTTCAGCAGGGGAACATTCAGCAGGGCCAAAATATCATTTTCCTATGAATCAAAGTGAACAAGCAGCTTAGAGGTCGGCCTGTTTTTGTGAAAGTTGTGAGGGTTGACTGAACAGCAGTTCTACTCCAAATCCCTGAAAGATGACTGTGCATCATTTCCACATTTGAGCCCCCCTTTTTTGCAACCATCCCTTTTAACTAGCACCACAATCGCCAGCATTCTTTGCCCAGCATCTCCCTTCTCCATGAAGATTCAGGCGGTGGAGGAACCTTCCAAACTCTGTCTACAAACATCTCCACAGGAGCAGCCTCTCTCCCTGTACCATACATCATGGCAGATATCACTGCTGTCTGATAAAGATTCCCTTTAACTCTTGTTATAGTATGACACTCTTACGCCCTCTCGAACAACACGGTCATCTCCACCCTGTCTGCACTCTCTTAGTCGGCCCTCATTGATCTCTGCCCACTACACTGGATAGTTGACTTCTACTACTGTTCCTCCACAGCCTGAATCTTCACTCATCCTCCTTCTCATTCATATACAAATATATTCTGTCTTGCTTCTACTGATTTCCATCCTTTTTCTCTGCAGCTCACACTTCCATGTCTGAGGCTTCTTCTGAACCTTCTCCTTACTCTCATTACAAATCATCATCAAACAACTTAAAAGCCAGCCCCAGTTTTATTTACTGTAGGTCGCAGAGATAACAGCAAAATGCTTTAACTGGATTGTGCTGATGATGGCTGCCTGAAATGTTGGCCTCACTCTTCCTTGCTTATTTACAGATGTTTCTTTTGCTAAATAGTCTGTCGGTGGCATTGTGGTTTTACGGACAGTTTGTTGTTGACAGGACCTCAAAAGGCTGGAGTGCGTGTGTGGTGGTGGTGGTGGTGATGGGGGGGTGACAGGCAGTGACGGTGGGTACACAGCGTAACCTTTAGAGCGGAGCCACAGGAGCATGACGGCCAGGCTCCAAGGTAACACAGAGAAAGACAGCAAGGTGTGTGGGGGCTGCTGTGAATAGAGGAAGAAAGTCGACAGCAAGGGGAGATGGTAACTTTTCTGTCTTTGTCATCTGATCTTCTCTCTGTTTGTTTTGTTGTGTCCAGATGCAGATGTTCCGAGGAGCAAACACAGTGCAGAATGGCAATATTATTCAAATACAAGGGTTTGTTTTGTAATGAGAGAATATATATATATATATATATATATATATATATATATATATATATATATATATATATATATATATATATAGCTGTGATGCATTCAAAAGCATAGGAAACATTACAACTCTGATAAACACAATAGAAGTAAAGAAAACTCAAACTTAACATTGAGCAAATTAATAGCTTACAATGATGTTTGCACATGATTTGCAGTGAATTTAAGTAGGAGGGGAAGAAGCAGAGAACAGGAATGGATGCGCAGGACACTTGTGGTGTGAGTGTGATGAAGGGTCAGGTGGACGTCCACCAAGCAGCCCACCGAGTCACTTCGCATCCCACATCAAAACATACAACAACAACTCTTTCATCTCAACTCTTGATCATGAGGATAGAAATGGAGCAGGGATTTTTTTTTAAATTTCTACCCCTCACCAAACGTAGTAGGTTTTCTCCGATGGTTTGGTTCTGTAGAGAGGGGAGACAGTACGCACGGCGGTCAAAGAATGTCTGAGATGGAGATATTTGATTAAAAAAAAGAGGAGGAAGACATGGGAGTGGTAAAAGAGGGAATGAAGAGGACAGGTGTGATAAGTGAGGACGCACTAGAAAGGTTAAGGTGGAGGAGGCTGACTTGCTGCCGCAACTGTTGAGGGGAAATGCAGCGAGAATAATAAATTTGGTTGCATTCCCCAGGAGTGCACTGAAAAGCAGCCAACACTACACAAAGCATATTAATAATCTTATGTCCGACATTCATGTACAGTGATTTGGCTCTTCTCCCCACAGTTCACCCACAGTACACAATGTGTTTCTGTTATTCAAGGCTTGTCTAGTCAATCTAGAAAATATTATAATAAGCAAAATACTTTTTCCAGCAATGTTTGAGATGCTCACCCTCTCTTTATGTCCATTGTGTAATTGGTCAAACATGCCATTATTACTGCTCATCTCCTCCTCCTATGACAGGCTGCACTAATAATATATTAACAATATTGATTTCTTCTGTGTCTTATTTGCACTTAGCAGTCAAGATGGACTTTTTGCAAAGATACCGCAGCAACGTGGTCCCTATTGGCACAGAGTCCTGTTCATATTGGCGATACATGACTGGGGTTTCCATGCAACAATTTTTCATTAGGATCTCTCTTGCGTCAATGCAGCCTGGTGAATAATTTATAGAAATAGCAGAGAAGATGGCTTATGGAAGACGTGTGCAACCAGCTGAAGTCCCTGGTGAAAGTCTTTAAGCTGCCTTAAGTCATTGGGGTCTTTCTGTCGATACTGTCTGCCAGCAAAGATCTGCTCTTCATTCACGCAGACAGGCTGTACATAATGGAGGGCCACACATGAGCACAGACTTTTTTTTGCACCTTTCAATTGTTTTAAATTATCTATACTGAATTCATGTTCATTGCTACTATTTGTTTAACAAATTGTGCTGAATACCGTTATTTATGCTCTATAGAGCGCACAGGAATATTAGGTGCACACATTGAATTTAAGAGGGAAAATAGATCTTGTCCATACATAAATGCTGCACTAGCTCTATAAGCTGCGGATGCAGAGGTCCTGTCTGCACCATAGAAAGGTCAGTGGTGCTTAGAAATGTATGAGAATCACTAGTCTTGAAAACAGGCGCCAGCATGGAGACTGGCTCATGAAACAAACTGGCCAATGTTCTGAACTTGAATCATCAACTCCTCACATCTTTTATTGCCATTGAAGCGCTCAAAATGTGCTGTTTTCACCTGCATGTCTGAAGCTTTCGAAACCACAGCTGGTCTCAGCTGCTGCTTCCCATCTCCGGTCCTCCAGGAGGCAGGCAAAAGCACCACATTTTAGCGCTTTAAGGTCAATAAAACAGCGATTTATTGTGATGAGGCTCATTATTTTGGCAACATGAGGCCTGTAAACATCCATAGGCTAGCTGTGTCAACTGAACTTTTATTAATGTATTATTGTCAATCACAACGTTGGCAACCGTTAATTTTGTTAGGAAGTCATAGGAGCTAATAAAGGAAAATTCATGGACATGGAAATGTTTTGTTCGACCAAGTGACTCGAACAACATTCATGTACTGATTTATCTTTAAGCGTAAAATTTGGCTTTCAGATCCAACCTGAAATACTGAAAATACATTCTAAACAATAGTTTTGAAATGATCTTTTTCTGCTTCAATGAGAAGGGTAGTTGAATTCAGTCTCAAAGAGCTGAGGAGAGTCTTATGGGTGTTTACACTTGCCTCTCCGTGTTCAGTATGCAGTGTGGGTCGGTGTATAGAAACAATTCTGCATTGCTTTCCAACCCAGTTCATTTATGATGCTTCAGATTCTCATTTGGAGTAAACGTACGACCTGAATATCTTCATCTTCCTTATCCGTTTCTGTCGGTCTTTTAATATTTATCAGGAAGCTGAATGGTGGCGCAGATCCACCTATCATTGTGATTGAAATGCCCCTATGTCAAAGGCAAGCATGTGTGTATTCTCTGAACGTACACACACACACACACACACACACACACACACACACAGTGCCTGGACCAGGTCCTGTGACTATGACAAGCCCTGCTGTCTGCCTTAGTCCTCTCCCAGGCTTTGGAAGAGGATGGGGAAGAATGTTAAGAAAGCAGGAGAAGCCAAGCATACATTTCCACTGGGCGCTGAGGGGAGATAGAGGCAGTGGAAGCGGGGGAGCGGGGGTCTTCTCACACAACTCCTTCTCTCTTTCAGCTTCCTCTTCAGTCTGTAGAGACTCTAAACAGTCAGCCAAGCAGTGGAGCATCCCTTCTCTCTATTTTAGCCGTTTTTCGCTGTCGTCCTCTCATCCCTTTTCACATCTTTGAATGAATAAATATTTTGACGAGGGGACAGACAGAAAGACTGAAAACGATCCGACGCCGAAGGCGGAGGTTTGCCGAGCACACACGAGGCAGGTAGAATGCAATTACTGTGCAGCAGCGTTGGGTTTTGTTTGTTTAAGCAGCGTTGTGCAGAGCTCAGCTAATGAGGCCCGCAGAGCTTTTTAATAATGAATTGGCAAAAAAAAAAAAAAAAAAGAAGGTGACGGAGGAACAGCCAGTGTGCGCTTTTGTGTGTTCAGGTCATTTTGCTTTGGAGTATTCTAGACATGACAGACCCAGAGGATGACGGT
Source organism: Synchiropus splendidus (assembly GCF_027744825.2). Lineage (NCBI taxonomy): Eukaryota > Metazoa > Chordata > Actinopteri > Syngnathiformes > Callionymidae > Synchiropus > Synchiropus splendidus. The sequence goes on from NC_071339.1 coordinate 6,794,923, forward strand.
GGTATGATGGAACTCTTCGATGTCCATCTGACCTCCCTCACCTGACCTCACCTGTCTCCACATGAGTCAGTTTTGATGACCAAATGTTTACGTGTTAGGAGCTCCACTGCACTTATTATTATGAGTCCAATATGAAGAGATGAGAAATTAAAGTGCAGAAATACAAATGAGATACAGCCAGAGAACTGGAATCAATCTTGGACAACGTGACAAGAGTGACAGACTGATGATCTGGGCGGAGAAAATGACAAAGTTGTGTCACAGACGGTCACTTTATTAAGTTAAATGAAATAGCAATTGTTTTTTTTCATTATTCGTTCTCAAAAACTGATCCCATGAAACACTTAAAATATATAAATATCAAATAAACGAAACTAAATTTCAATTTCCCACCGACTGATGAGAACTTGTAGCCCTTGTGACCATTTCGCTCCAGGTGGTGCATTCAATGTATCTGAATCTGAAAAATTGCTCCAAAATAGAATTCGAATTTGAGCCGTTTTCTACCACAGAATAACACATTTGGCCAAAGGTGACTAGGGTGGCTAAGAAATGCAAAACACATTTACAACATTTCAAACAAATTTACAAACTATTTTTTCCGGAGTTTGTAAATGTCTTTCCATGTTTGTAAATTTGTTTTCAGAGTTTGAAAAAAATGAGTCTGACTTTAGTCGACTCCCAGTGCCGATGACCTGTGATTGGTTCAAGTGGAACATTCCAACATCCACTTCCGGATCACGTCTGTAATTTGGTTCCCTCCCTTTCTAGACAATTTTACATACACTGGAAACACATTCACAAACGCTGAAAACTTGGAAAGACACATAGAAACTCAAGAAAAAATGAGTTAGCTAAAGAAGTATATAAATTTGTTTGAAATCGTAAATGTGTTTCGCTTGTGTTTCGCGTTTGTAAATTCACAACACGCCCCATTTGGATGTAAAAGTAAACATTAGTAGTCAGCCATGAATTTTGACGCCCACTTTTCTTTAAACATCCTGTGAATGTATCACAACATGACTGTATCATCTCCTTGCATTCTAATACGCTAACTCTCTTGAATAGAATGTAGCTCTCCATGTTGCTCCTCGGGATTTGTTTTTTTTGTTTTATGAAAACTAAAATCTAGAAATGAAAAAGCAATCTATTGTTTTTATAGTCACTTTCAGATATAAAAATTGAATGAGCGTGTGGTCTGATTATGATTCACAAAGCAGCAAGTTTAATATGACGTTCTTTTTTATCATGAAAGACAGATATCTTAAAAAACAGCATTGTTGAATCTGTGAATTATGATTTTTGCTCCGGGATGTAAACCCAAAAACAAATCCAAAAGAAAAGGTCAGAGTCACGATAAGACTGCTGATGAACTTATGAATTTTAATTAGTAAATGGCGTCTTGTGTATTAAGTCAGTGTCAAATATCAAGTAAATCTACTCAAATAATTTGGCATTCATACCTTTCACCAGCTTTACTTGATCCAAGATAATGCGAGTAAACCGTTCCTTATTTCTGTGTGTTTTCAACTGCCTGTTCTTTGACCGCCTGTCTTCCTGTTTCTTCTATTTAAAAGGTGAATCCACTCCCTGTCTTGCTTTTGTCAACGCTACTGTCTTTTCCCTGACACGTCCTCCTGTTGAATTATAAACCTTTCCTTCTCACTGTCTCCTATCCTCACACCTCGGCCGACGTCGTCACCGTATACAAAACCTTATATGTTTACCCTCAGGCGCTTTGGTTTTCTCGCATGTCTCCTTTCATTTCTCTTTCCTGTCTGGAGCTTGTTTGTATCCAGCTGCCCAGATGGAAGACGTGCAGCGCATTCTCCCCCCCCCCGAACTTTCTTCTTAATTTATCCGTCTCTGCCTTTCAGTCACTCTCCCATCCCCACGATCAGATAAGAATCAAGGAAAGATATTTTACACATTTTATTTTCGGACTGTCATGTATCTGGCTTTCAAGTCTATTTTGTGTCTGCCCTCATGTGTCTCTTTATAGGAGCGCTCAGTTACTAACCGCCTGCTGTCACAGAGTCCAACAAGTCATCTGCCTGAGGTCTCTCTTGGGGCTTTTTTATTCTGCGGGTTGGGAAATAGTGGGACCCAGCAGACCAGAGCAGACCTTGTCTGATTTTATCACCTTCCAGTCCCGTCCCTGTATAATGACAACGCCTCCCTCAGCGCCTGCAGATCCATGACTGACCCCTTCAGTCAACTCACATCAGTCCAACTGTCAGCTGTCAGTCAGCTGTCGGAGATGCAGAGTGACAAGGGGGAGCATTGATAGTCGCTGTATGAGTGTGTTTGTGCATTAATCAATATGTTTTTCTCGTCTGCCTGTCATTCTTTAATACCAGAGCTGTCCCCTCAATCCGTTCTGGCCCCGCAATTATAACTGTTGTTTAGTCATATATTAAATTATTTAAGTTTTGCTTAGTCTTGGCACCAAACTCAAACAACACAGGACAGATTGAAATATTTCAATATGATTCACACAGTGGCAAAAGGCAGTCAGGTGTGATGTATCAAGCCAAGATACAGTTATCCAACAAACCTGAAGTTCATGGCGCAGCAGGACGATTAAGGAGCAGAACATCAAGCGCAGTCAGGTGAATAAATTCATTTATAATGCAACAGTGTTTTTGTCAGCACAGTTTTTTGTATCGTTATTCCTGGATCCAAATGAAATGTGTTCAGTTTTATGGAACATTTTCTTGGCAGCCCGTGGAACCGTATGTTTTGGTCTTGACAATAATAATAGTTGGGAAGAAAACTCTTTCCTTCACTTATTTTACATGTCTCTCCATCCATTTAAATTTTTTATCGGAGGTCAGGTTGGAGGTTCAGCAGCCCAAGTAGCACAGCCCAGACCTCCATCTACCCGAGGGTTGAGGCCGCACTGTATGCCGTGACTGTTGTGAGGAGCCACCAAGTCAAAAGACAGAAGGGTGAGAGTATTACATTTCTATAATAAATTTCCTAAAATATTCTATTTTATTTTATATTGTTTCATTTTATTAAAACATTATCAGTATACATCATAAAGATTTGATAATTTAAAGATGTGAATATCTTTGTAAAACAGCTATGACATAATAATAATTCACAATTACAATAAAAAATATTAAAAGAAATAATCATGTTCCTTTTTTCTCTCGACTTTCAAGCCTTGCACACACATCAACCAAAATTATTTTACAAATTATAATTCAACTAAGTTTCTTCTCCTTTGTTTCATTTCTCAGTTTCTTGATTCTCTTCTTTTCAGATTATTTAGGGTCCCAGGTAAAGGGCTGTTTGTCAACCTAGGGCCGCCTTCTTCCTCCTCTGACTCTTCTGGAGGAATAGTCAGGCATTCCCAATCCAAATCCAGTTTATTACGACTCTGCTCCTGATCTTTCCTCCAGCAGTCTGAAAACATACAGAGGCTGCCTCACACCCCTTAAGACTTGAATTGACCCCAGACTCACAAACTTCCTTGTAAGGGGAAGTGAATGAGCTGAAAATCAAGAGCAGATTTTTGGAATAATAATTCATATTGAAATCTAAAACTACTAACTAACATGAATGGAGTTAAACTACAATAAAAAGTAAGCAATTTTATATATAATTTAAAACAATACAATCCCACTCTTCTATAGAGGTTATCTTTGGTTATCTTGACTAACGTTTCTTCTTTTGTTTTGCTACTATTTCCAAACTAATATTTATCATTGAATCAACCCAGCTGGTCTCAATAATAAATCACAATATCAAATGGTCAATCTGACAACATCACGATTAAAACTGATTAATATGGCCGCAAATGAACGTATCAATAAGCCTTATAGGAAGCATCTCATGAATGAGTCGCCTGTAATTGGCCCTGAATTCCATCACGGCTGTTGTTTTAGCACGTTTCCATTTGTAACATCCTGCGCCGAGCGTGTGTGTGTCTAAGAATGATAGCACATCCGTGCCCATGCTGATGCAGGCTGGTTCTTCTTTGATCAATGGTGCCTGGCAATGGGTGGGGGTGGGGGGGGGATTGAGGTGAGGCGGCGGGGGGGCGCTCTGAACCTCCCACCGATGCTGATGAAGACGAATGAGCTAACAAGACATGACGGAATTGCTTTTGCAAAGAGGGGGGCTGAATGCTGTATCGAGATGTTGTGCAGCGTGCAGCTAAAGGAGCAGGTTGATTTATCGTTCCGGCAGCAGACAGCCAGCATTTTACCTCCTCACTCCGCTACTTATTCACTCGGGCCCTGCAGTCTTTAATTACGGCCCCCAGCCTCCTGCGCTCTCTCTCTCTCTCTCTCTCTCATACGTGTCCTTATTACGCAGCACATACCATACACGCGCGGAGGTGGAGGCCAACAGTACCAGATGGAGCCTCAAGGGAGGCCACCACCCAAAATGTCACAGCAGTGTTGATTTTACATTCCATTACCACCTTGTGGTCAGAGAAGCTGCGGGAAGAGAATTGATAGAGTAATGAACCCCAGCAACTGAAGGTCAAAGGATTGTCTCCGGGAAGGGAAAATATAAATATAATAGATATTGGGAGAGTGGAAACAGCCTGATTAAGATGTGGACATAATGAAGGGGGAGCGGGGTTGACAAGGTGAGATCACTGGTTTCAACCATTAAGACAGACCTGGGCAGAGTGTGGCCCGGGGGCCATATGCGGCCCGATGCCTGTATTTTCGTGGCCCATTTGACGTCAGACTAAAACTAACTAATATGTAAAAAAATGTTCTGCCTTCTTAGTTCTCTTTTAGTCAACACCACCATTTCAGCAGTAAATATATGTTCTTGTTGAACATTTTAGTCTTGTTTAAAGACTAAAATGTTCTTCTTTTCATTGGCCATTTTTGTGTTTTTCTTGTTCCTCAAAATACATTGAAGGAATACTCAAAATATATTTAAATTTTCTTTATCTTGAAGGTCTAGTCTATTGTTGATTAATATTCAAATTAAGTGTTCATAAAATATAAAAAAATTCAATGGGTCTCATGGCATATTTACATTTCTTAATATCCTTAGTTACATTTCATCTTCTTTGGTTTATTTTGTCCTTATTACTTAAATATATATCTTGGATATTTTTTGTCTTTCTTCTGGCATGGTGGCCCCTCACAACACTTTGTAAAGAGGCCCTTAAGTAAATTTAATATCCCACCTCTGGGAGTTTGGGAAAGAAAAACAACAGGAAAAAGGTTAACAAAATGCAAATGCAACCTGACCAGTAACAAATGAGCTATTTTCTTCTTAAATGAATATAAACACTCTCAGTGAGAAGGCAGTTCTGCTCTGCTGGCTCGGGGCAGGGCCTCACCTCTCATAATGAATCACAGCGTTGCCATTCTCGCTTGGAAATATCAGCCTGTTAAAACATTCATTGAGCCGATTAAACCGCAATTAAATCTAACTAAATCCGCGACAACACCTTCAGTGCGTGATTTATTAGGCAAATGTGCTGGGCGCTCCTCTGCAGACCAGAAATGTGGGATGACGTACGAGTGCTGTTGCCACCTGTTGGACCGTCTGAACATTAATCTTCTGTTGCTGCAGTTGTTGTCTTTTACATAATATACATACTTGTAAAAATGACGCTCATGGCTGCCACCGGAGTGCAAAAATAGGTGTCTATTGTGATTGAAAAGTCATTTGCTGAAATAAAAAATAAATTATATAGTAATAATAATATTCAATCATGAATTAATAGAAATAAAATAAGGATTTGTACTTTACTATTGTATCATAAATGCATTGGGTGTTTGTTAATTCAGTCAAAATGTATATATATATATATATATATATATATATATATATATATATATATATATATATATATATATATATATATACCTTTAAACATATTCGCATGATCAAAAATAGGGATTACCTGACCAGTATTAGCATAATATTCATAGTTAGTGATGATGCCAGGTTTTTGCCCAATAATGAAAACTGACTTTAGTTGAAGCGGTCTTTTAAAATGCATGTTTACTACTTTGGAAACCACAATCTGGAACATAACTATCAAGATCAGCCTTTCATGTGCAGCTTTCACTTGCACACGTTACCATTTCCCGGGTCAGTCGCCTCTGACAACTTCCTCTTTCACTGTATTAGCAGGGCTGCATGTTGCATTGATCCCAGCGCTTTATTACAGCTCCCACAATGTTCACACTGTCCAGGAAGATTATCTGGAAACGGAGCTATTGATCTGGAGGTTTGTCTCGGGAGAGGCTTACATGTCCCTGGAATCGCCACAGAGACTCGATATAGAAAGACTCCCACACAAAGCCGTGGTTGACATGTCGTGTTCTCTGGATACTGTGTTGCACTGTCACCTCTGTAGAGGTCATATAAAAGTGTGTGGTTGCTGTGGTGTGGGAGATGAAATAAGGTTGTTGACGTGTGTTCGATTTACATATTTTCACTGTTTGTATTTTTAATTGTTGTTTATTTACATAATAAGGCTCTTTTCTGCTGCCCTGCTCCTGATGTTTATCATTTGAGACTAGCTAAATATTTATCTAATCTAATACCACAGGGGCTGTTCAGGAGCTGTTAGGTGAGAGTTAGAAATCCTCACACCAATACTGCCCTCTACTGGTCCAGCTGCGTGGACGAAGAAGCTACTCCGATTCATTATTAAATCATCCATAATGTAAGCTCTTTGGTGAATAAAACGAGTAAACATGATCAAAAGCACTTGATAACAAGATATATTTTTATTGTGAGGGACAATGTCGCCAAAATGGACCATGCACATTTAATGAGTTTTAAGCTTCGCTTTCAATTCAAACTTAATTTAAGGTTTGAATAGAAAGATAAACAGGCATATATTGGGGGAAAACAAAAAATAACTAGATATTATTTTTTTTTATTTCAAATCGTAACCCACCACCCCTCCAAAAGAAAAATAAATAAATAAATAAAACAGACCAGCCAACACCATCAAAACCATAACCTCCTCAGCAGCGGTGAAAACCTCCCATGGGTGTATGGAGCAGATAGGTCCCCCTCCGCACCCTCCTCCCCCTCTTGGCTTCACTTTGCCCACGATTACGCAAGATTATTCGAGTCCTTTGGTATTTTCAAGATAATGATGATACCTTCTGTGAGGACTATTGCTCCACTTACTATTTTTACTACCTCCTCTATTTTACATTTATTTTTAGAACATATAACATTCACTGCGCCTAACAACTGCCAACTCGAACTTCCACAACTACTACTATGATAATAACTTATGGCATATGTTATAAGCTGTGATGTAATTACATATAGTATAACAGTCATTAATATATAAAATGTCATGCTCCTTGGAGCCCGCGATGAAAGGTGACAGCTCCTCCAACAGCAAGGTTCAGTAGCTCTTATTGTGGCAGTGTTTTCAAGACACCTCAACAATGGAGGTCATTTCCTCTCATGAAGTGATGATATCACATCTTTTAATACAGTCCAAGTGGAACTCTGTGTCTGCATGGACGCCTGGTGTCTTTTTCTTGTCCTCCTGTTGTTAGCTTCACTTTTCTGGATGCATACAAAAAAAGGTTTGTTCTGTGTGTATATTCCTTTTAATATGTGTGGGTTCACTGGTTTTAGTACCCCTTTTGCATGTCAAAGAAATAGTTTTACTGTGTCACTTTAATGCATCTCTGTTAATGATGAGTGTAGCTGGAATGGCCCCAGACAAGTTGGCCTCATGTTGGAATACAGCCGTCCAAAATGAGTTCCAATTTTGATTCTTAATTCAGAGATTAGAATTCAGAAATAACTTTTAACACCTTAAACAAATGGGCAGTGTCATCACAATAAAATAAACAATAAACATTGAACACATAGTGAAACAGTTACAATTACTTGCATTAGTAATGACGTTTTTTTATTGAAATACTTAAATAGTTGGTGCTAAAGTGGTGAAATTATGCTTTCTAATTTATGATTGTTTTATTGGAATTAGTCCACTCACTACGACTACAACTACTCCTTCTACTACTACTGTTAGTAGTGGTAGTAGTAATGAGAATAAGAAGAATAATGGTAATAATATTAATAATAATAAACTCTACTTGTCCTGACTTACGTAAATTGGGTGATATGAGTAAGATAATAATAATTTAAATAATATCCCAATGACAAAGAATCCCTAAAAAATAAACATTTAAGAAATGATCTCCCATTGTAAAAGAATATTTTAATGAATTACTGGATTCAGACGCTGATCCAGGTCATTCAAAAAATGTAATAAATTATCTCCCATTTCATACATTTCTAAAAATCTCATCCAAGTCTGTGGACAACTTTTCAAGTTATTTTTTAACACAGAGACACAGTGAAAAACACAACCTCCTTGGCAGCGCTGAAAACTTCCTGTGCTTGAATGGAGTAAATAAAAAGCCCTCCAGTAAAACGTGCCAAATTCTGATGTCACGAACATTGGATAACTAGACATGTCTTTAATGTCTTTAATGTTATGCTGCTGCGGCCAGTTGAATTTCCTCAGTGTGGGAAGAATAAAGGCTATCTAGTCCAATCTAATTGATGAGAGAACGACTGATATTTCGGTGTGTAAGAATTGACCTGATAGACAGAGGGGTTGGTGGGGGCAAAGCATTCTTTTAATAGGCAGAGTGTACGTGTGTGTCAGAGTGTGAGGAGAGGGGAGGGGGCTCTAAATGTGTTTGCATAACTATGCCCCATGTCTGGCAGGCCAGATAGCTGTGCACTTGCAGAGCTACTGCTCACCATACCAGACCGGCTGTGTGGCCGGGCAACAGAGCTTTTCACAGTGCAGGCCTCTCCTCCTCAGCCAGATCCAGGACCATGGCTCAAAAAGCGAGCGTTGACCCCACCAAGATGGGCGTGGGACGGGCAATTGCTGTGCTGACCTCTGGTGGGGATGCCCAGGGTAAGTGAGAGTCCACAGTGAGGTATGTGTGGTGTGCTAGGCCTGAGATGCCTGCCCTTTGATCTGGGGCTTGAGAACCACGGTTGTCACATCAGAACCAAGAGACAGCTCAACAACAAACATGAAAGAAGCTTGAATTTCTCCCCAAAAATTCCTAACATTGCTTTAAATATATACATGCTTGTCTTGTTCTTCCACTGTTTAGCAACATGGTGCATGCTCCATTTATAAGCTGATGCTGTTCACAAAAACAAATCCCATTCTACCACACCTGAACTATACTGAATCCTCAGACAGCTTTCTAGCTCAGATTCCCTTGACAGTTTGTGTGAAATACCATGTGCCTCAGTATTGAGAGATATTTTTAGGGTTGTGTGTTTGTAAAGAGCAGTGGTCTTCCCACTCTTTAATGTTCTCCTTGCACTGTAAGAGGAGAAGCTCAAGGCACCAGCAGAGTTAACTTACACTCGCCTTGTCCTTTAAATGACCTAACCAGGATATGTAAAAGCCTTAGCTCATGTGCACACTTGTGCAGGACAGCAATGCCCTTTTCACAAAATAAAAGCAAAAATAGAACTTCAATCTTTGACCGTCTTCATTGGATTCCCTGGCAGTCCATTTATTCACATCACAAACAAACTAATCTATGGACTCGAATGACATTTTAACTGAAAATATTTAAATTGATGTTGATCTAAATCTAAAGCTCTAAATATTCTATTCTATTAGTTTATATTCTATTCTATTCTATTCTATTACTTTATATTACTTTATATTACATTATTGTCTGTCATGGCACATGAAATTTATTTACAATCTCTTTCGTGAAAAGTGCTTATACTAAGTTCCACAGTGTACAGAAACAAGTGAAGATCTTTTTAACAGTGCAGGAACCTAATTTAAATGTGGATCATGACTGTATATGATCAGTTCAAGATGTTTCAATAACCGCTTAGTTTCTTGTCTTCTGAAATGACTGCATTCTCTTGGTCAAAGAAGACTTTTAGTTGTTTTTTTTCTGAGCTACTATAGCACACGTTGTTCACTCCAAATGCGCCTAACACCCTGCGACATAATTCACTACTGCTACATCAGTCCTTCTTCTTTTTTTGGAAATCCAAAAAGCGTAAACTATGAAGGTCTACATTCATGTGTTCTCAGGTATGAATGCGGCTGTGAGGGCAACAGTACGAGTTGGTATTTACACCGGAGCAAAGGTCTATTTTGTTCATGAGGTAAGTAACAATCCTGATTTAATGACTGTATATCATGATTAAAATCAAAATAGTCTGAAATGCGCTGCACTGTTCATGTTGCTGTAGAGCCCGTATCAATATCCACTACTCTAACCTCTGTAGGTTGTTACTTAAAATTGTTTTCTTAAAGAAATGTCTCTGTCCACAGGGTTACCAGGGCCTAGTGGACGGAGGAGACCATATTCGTCCCGCCACATGGGAAAGTGTTTCGATGATGCTTCAGTTGGTGAGGACAAATACATGCACTTTTCTTTGACCTCTGACCCTGCTAACCTTTTGAGAGAGACTGATGACTTGTATAACTTTAGCAAAGCTTCACACTGCTGAACTGGTGCCAGGATGTCATTGAAATACCAAAGTTCACTGAATAGCAAGACTTAGGGATCTTAGCCTTGAGTTTCAGGGAGACCTTTGCTGGTACGTCTCCTCTGGCCACAACCTTTCTCGCTTCTCTTTAGGGCGGGACGGTGATTGGAAGCGCCCGCTGTCAAGACTTCCGCACCAAAGAGGGACGTACCAAGGCAGCAATGAACTTGGTCAAACTGGGCATCACTAACCTGTGTGTCATCGGCGGTGACGGCAGTTTGACAGGTGCCAGTCAGTTCCGGACCGAGTGGTCAGAGCTGCTGGGTGACTTGGTCAAAGCTGGTGGGTCTTATATATTGCAACACAAACCGTCAACTTAAAGTAGCCAGGTGGTTTAAATCTGTGTCACCTGTGTCAGGTAAGATCACCCAGAATGAGGCCACCAGCTCCTCCCACCTGAATATCGTTGGAATGGTGGGCTCCATTGACAATGACTTCTGCGGCACTGACATGACCATCGGCACAGACTCGGCACTGCATCGAATCATTGAGATAGTTGATGCCATCACCACCACTGCTCAGAGGTGTTCACTGAGTTTGCTAAGATCGATTTGGTACACAAGAAATATAAGTCTTAATAAACCACCTTCTTAGTCACCAGAGAACATTCATCCTGGAGGTGATGGGACGCCATTGTGGGTGAGTAAGATTCATGCGAGAGATGTTGTATTGTCAAGTCTTGTGTTCTATATTCTCTGTAAATCCCACTTTAAAGGAATGACTCAATGGCTATACGACTCGCTACCTATTTTCCCGGCAGTAATAAACATTCAAAAGGCCAGACAAGGCTCAAAAAACATAAATGAATGAATGAATGAATATGGAACTGGAATAATACAAAAAATAAATTGAATATCACAATAAATAAATGTATTCATTTAAAAATGTATATTTAAATGAGGAAATATATCTAAATATATAAAATAACAATAACATAATAAATGTTTAAATGTGTTCTTATTTCTGCCTTTATTCTTATTTCAGTTATTTATTCTTTAATTTCAGTATTTATATAAAAAAAATAGTTAATTTATTTTTTATTATGTGTTTTCATTTTTGTCCCACATACGACTACCAATGTCACCACCCAGATTAAACAACAACTAACTCTGATCGAGTCGCCCTCTCTGTATGGTAATACAAGAGCCAAAATGAATCACCCTGTGACCTGAAAATAACAATTTCCCTGATAGTCTCTATAAAATGTCTCAGCTAAAATATGTCACTCATCAAGTTTGTTAGATTAAGTTTTATCATCAGAAAGAATAGCAAAAGAAATTAGCAAGAATTTTAAAAATGTAATTCAATTACTGCAATTACTGTTTATTATGTTACGTCGTACAAGGCTGGTAACAGTGACAGATTTTACTCTTCTGCATGGAAGGTCAATAAATGCAACCAAAATACTAGGTGGTGTATAGTAGTTTTTAGAGATTTATAGTAGATTTTACATCAAGATACAAGATGAAGAAGCAAAGAAAACCATGTCAACTCTGAAGCTACAGACTGAGTCACACCTTGTATGTTATTTGGGTCGACGTCCAACAAGAAAACTATTTCAGAAATACTCACCAGAGTGGGAAAAAACCTTTAATATCTGACGGGTCGTCCTCCAGACTGATCCTGAGCTTGTGCTCTTGCAGTTACTTGGCCTTGGTGACCGCTCTGGCCTGTGGCGCTGACTGGGTGTTTATCCCTGAGATGCCACCAGATGAGGGATGGGAGGATCATCTGTGCAGAAGGCTGATAGAGGTAAAATGATCATTCTTTCTTTTAAACAAATCAATTTCACATTTATTTTTCGACAGCAAAGAAGCCGTGGATCCAGACTAAACATCATTATTGTTGCTGAAGGAGCGATGGACTTAAAGGGCAAACCAATCACATGTGAAGACATTAAAAAGGTAGATTTATTTTTCATCTTAATGCCTGGTACGGACAAAAACATTGTCTTTTTCTGACTTTCGAGAACTTCACAAGAGTCCCACCAGATGCTACATATCTCAACTGGGATTAAATACCATTTTACGTTTCTCAGAAACGAGCAAGACATGAACTCTTTAAATCCCTAACTCAATACCTGAGTTAAGAATAAAATTATCATCTCTGGATGGCAAGTTTGTTAGAATTTAGAATTTTACAAAGCAGAAATAGATCATCTATATAAACTGCTTTGGAATTAGAGGAAAAGCTTATTACTACAGTACAATTGTTTCTGTGCAGTTGGTTTCAGAGAAGCTTAAAATGGATACCCGCACCACAGTCCTTGGACATGTCCAGAGAGGTGGAACCCCGTCTGCCTTCGACAGAATCCTGGTAAACTCTCCACAGAGGAAAAGGCTGTGATATCACTACCTCATGCACCTACTCTTGACCCAGGCCAGCAGGATGGGTGTGGAGGCTGTGATGGCCCTGCTGGAAGCTACTCCCGACACTCCTGCCTACGTGGTCAGTCTGTCTGGTAACATGGCCGTCAGGTTGCCTCTGATGGAGTGTGTCCAAGTGGTCAGTTGGTTTTTATCCATGATATCCATTAGTAATAGATGTGACTCTTGGAATGGGTTGATTCTCCTGTGACATGCTTATTTCAGACTAAAGATGTCACCACTGCAATGTCTGAGGGGAGATATGAAGACGCCATAAAGCTCAGGGGAAAGTGAGTCTTGCACGTTGGGATCACAGACACAAAGTTATCATATTTGCTTGTCTAAAAAGGAAAACATTGTTTCCAAAGGAGCTTTGAAAACAACTGGAACACCTACAAAATGCTTGCTCATGTGCACATACCGCAGGCAAAAGTGAGTCAGAAGCTATGACTGTTAATATGTTGTTAGGAACGTTGCCTGACACGCTGTGGACTTCCTCCCGCTAGAGTAGTATCAACATTGCCATACTGAATGTTGGGGCTCCTTGTGCCGGAATGAATGCAGCTGTGCGTTCTGCGGTGAGAACCGGGATCCTGCAAGGTCATCAGATGCTGGCGGTGCACGACGGCTTCGATGGATTAGCTCACGGAATGGTAAATTCAATGTTATAAGCGTAAGCGTCTGTCATGTGACTTCCAACTCTTGTATAGATTGAACCCATCAACTGGGCTGGAGTGGCAGGATGGACCGGGAAAGGGGGTTCACTCCTGGGCACAAAAAGGTAACTTGCGAACCTCACTTAAGAGTTTTGTAGTGGGCTGAATTTAAGTTTAAACTTTTCACCTCTTGTAGATCTTTGCCTCGTGAGGTTATGGAGGAGATCAGCCTCCAAATCACCAAGTTCAACATCCATGGTCTTGTCATTATTGGAGGCTTTGAGGTAAGACTGAGTTGAGGAGGTTCATCTTAATTCATCTAGATGAGCACTCACTCCATAATGAGATGAATCTATTGATCTATCTGATCGTAGATGTATTGTATTGTCCCATTTCCTGTTCCCACCAGGCATTTGTTGGTGGTCTGGAAATGGTACAAGCTCGTGAGAAGTACGAGGAACTTTGTATTCCCATTGTGGTGGTCCCCGCCACAGTCTCCAACAACGTCCCCGGCTCCGACTTCAGTATTGGCGCTGACACGGCTCTGAACACCATCACCACGGTGCGAGTCACATACAGCACCCAACTATTCCTTCCAGTTAACCCGACTCATTGGCTTCCTCTCCATCCTGTTCAGACCTGTGACCGCATCAAACAATCTGCCGCCGGGACCAAGCGCAGAGTCTTCATCGTGGAGACCATGGGGGGATACTGTGGCTACCTGGCAACCATGGCTGGCTTGGCTGCAGGCGCAGACGCTGCGTATATCTACGAGGAACCTTTCAACATTCATGACCTCGAGGTTCGAACTCCACCCGTGAGCCACCGATCTTAATTTTGGATGAAAACTTGCATCTTTCCTTTAATTTTTGTAGCTGAATGTGGATCATCTTGTGGAGAAGATGAAGACCACTGTCAAAAGAGGACTTATTCTAAGGTTTGTTTACAGTCAAAAGCGGTCTGTCTTCACCACAGGCTTACGACTCACTCTGAAGTTTCCGATCCTTAGGGGCTTTTTGTGACCACTGTTTGATATATTGAGCTAAAGATAGGTTCAGTTTCACGCCACGCTGAGATCTTGTGAATGTATGTGGCTGTAGGAAAGTGTGTGTGCGCACAAGTGTGTATTTGTGTGCTTCAATCACACGTTGGAACAATAGAGAAAAATGTTATTTGCAGTTCTCAGACCATTGAAAATCAGTAGTTTCAAAAATATCCAGAGGCAGATTTCTAATTTTTCATTTTAAAAGCCCCAAAATGAGTAGCTTGGACCATTTTGCTCCAACTTATCTCTCTGATGATATGTATTAAATTTTACCACGAAGAATTTAAAATTATCTTTCCCACTATAGACAGGAAAATAAAAATTGTAAAATGTCTTTTTTTTATTCTTACTGTGCCATTGATGATTCAAACAGTTGGTCATACATTCAACAAAAATTCAATTACTTTGTTAATCTTTTCCTTTTTAGAAATGAAAAGTGCAACGTCAACTACACCACCGATTTCATCTTCAGTTTGTACTCAGAAGAGGGCAAAGGTGTGTTTGACTGCAGGAAGAACGTCCTGGGCCACATGCAGCAGGTAAGTACAGAGAGGTCAACATCCAGTGTTAACAATTAAAAAAAAAATTCCATACTTGTGTTGGGATTAGGGAGGAACGCCGAGTCCGTTCGACAGGAATTTTGGCACAAAAATGGGAATCAAGTCTGTCATGTGGTTGACTGACAAGCTAAAGCAATGCTACAGACATGGTGAGGAATTGGATCAGTGTCGAAGCATCAAGTGACTCTTCTAATGCACGTCCTTTCACTTTCAAGGTCGCATATTTGCAAACTCTCAGGATTCTGCCTGCGTGTTGGGAATGAGGAAGAGGTCTTTAGAGTTTCAGCCTCTGGCAGAACTGAAAGACGAGACTGACTTTGAGTAAGATTGTCCTCACCTGATTGAAAGAGCAGAGGATTATAATATACTCTTGTGCTAATATGTTATTCCCTTCATTTCACCCCACAGACATCGTATTCCCAAGACACAATGGTGGATGACGATGAGGCCCATCCTGAAAATTCTGGCCAAGTACAAAATCAACCTGGACACTTCGGAGCGAGCCGCTTTGGAGCACGTCATTAAGAAGAGAGGCCTTGTCCACAAGTAGAATTGGCATCTACAGTACGGCAGCCCATGGTGTGATCGTCCCCATTCTCTCAAAGAATACATGAAAAGAGCAGTTAAATAAATATGCAATGATATTTAAAGTGACCCACTTTTTTTTTCCAATAACCATTTTATCCATTTCAAAAAACTACATTTACAAATGCAATCTGTTCTTAAACTGTTATGATTTCAGTCAAGTTGTGTTGTTTGATAGCTTGTGACTTCACTGTTTTGTTTTTATAAATGCTGGCGCTCTGCGGCCGTTGCCAACATGCTGCTAAATCCGGATCACTGTTAATATTAGGCTATTTTACTTTTATTATTATTATGCTATTGTGCTAACTACATGACACGGTGAAACGGCCTGGCTGGTGTACTGAGCAGGGAGGAACAGACAGGGGAGACGCGCTTGGGCTGGATATGATTCTTGGGATGAAGGTGGTAAAATAGTAGTAAAAAAGAATGGTATATGATAGTAATAATATTAAAAAGTTCGGCCTGAGAATTCAGACTGATTGTATTCCTGTTCCACGCTAGTCCATCTTATTATGAAACATGAAACTGAAACGACTGATTCTATTGAAGCGTCAAAAACACTGAACGTACCGTGTTTTAAGTCATTGAAGTCGCAGCCGGACCTGTGCTTAGAAACTACACTTCCCGCAAATCCATAGTGTTTCCGGGTTTGAACGGATGCGCTCTATGATTGGCCAACGCAAAATCTTTCAAAACGCTGCGCGGAAATGCAACGGAGTGTTTGAACTGTACCATGAGCGATAAGTAACCTCGAGTTCAGCGTTTTAGTTTCGGCCTAGTGTTACGGCTTTAAGATAAAATACGAATGTCTACGTCTTGATACACCCCAATTTTCTCGCAGTCAGTGTCTGGCTGGCTGGTAAGTGTCTGTTTAATGGTTGAAATCGCGACTCCAGCGTCGCTGTGATCGCCTCTAAGCTAACTATGACCACTGCTTTCGTTGTTTACCCTTTACATTTTTTTAACGAAAATCCACAGAATTACTAAACATGAAGTGTCTCAAAGTGGACGAATTCATTCGGCGGACAGCCTCTGTGGAGGATGCGAAAGAACTATGCCAAGAACTCGAGGTTAGCACACGATAATATTTGTTTATAAAAGCCGTCACGGTCGCTGCCACCATGGCGGCTTTATGGTTGTACTCCAGCATTTATATTGTAATTGTAATCGCCGTTGCTCCATATATATATATATATATATATATATATATATATATATATATATATATATATATACACACACACACACACACACACACACACACACACAATTCTGACATGTAATGATATTGATGTGTCTGTAAATGTGTGAGTGACCGTTTCATGTCCATGTTATGCCAGACATAAAACCATTACTCCGCTTCAATTATTCCAAAAATCTCCTTCTATCGTCTTCGTTTGTTGTCATAGTAACGTATATTAATTCAGGACAGCAACGGAATAACTTTACAATAGATTTTAAGATGGGCATCCTGTTATAAATGTGAGATATTAATTTGACACAAAATGACACTTTAAAATGTTCGCTATAAGTATTGCTAAATGGCTCTTCAATTGGTTTTATGTACATTTTGTGCACGTAGTCGTCCCGCAATGGGGAAATTTGGCTTGTCACAGCAGCAAATAGTCTGCCTTTATTCTTCACCCAAGTGGGAAATTGGGTTGTTAAGGCAACACATAAACATGACAGACAAACACTGAACATTAAAGACAGACAAAAGAAAAACAGAATTATCACCATCACAAAAGAAAACACTGCAGAAACAGGAAAAATAACTAAATGAAATGAACTTCATATGCTGAATTAGCAACAACATAAATGAACACTAGAATGAGAAATAAATGACAAAATTAAACTAGAAAGTGATGAATAATATGACAATAATATGCCCAAGACAGTGGGGCTGTAAAAATAAAGAGATCATCATCATTGAACATCATGACTTGCTTCATTCACCTTGCATAACTCTGTGAGATGGTGACTTTTAACTACATCATTGTATCATGTTTAACAGGACTTTGTAATGAGCGGTCCTGGAACATTAGGACGCACAATCTGTGACCGGATCGTCAGAGCTTGCCTCAATCACCTGGGAGCTGGATCACCAAGTGTCGACCACATTCACCAGCTAATGGAACTGGTGGAAATCTCCATGAAGGGTTATTACGTCTCAGTGGCACACTCTCGCCAAAGCAGTCCTCTCTACATGGAAAAAATTGTTTTCCACATCATCAAAAGTCTAAGTGTGCTTGATGTCAGCTGCCTGTGTATCCGTGTTGCACTGCTACTTTACAACCGGCTTGTTCAAGTTGAGGAGGTTTGTGCTGCTTGAAAATCATTTTGTTGTTGTTGTTGTGGTTGTTAACAGCTATGTATGATTTGCATGATTATTGAATCCTTTTGTCTTTTCCAGTCTGAGGAGTACTTTGGTCTTGTGCGAAGCTGCTTTACTGTCATCTGGAGCAGCCTCTCTTCCGCCAAAAATGAGAAGCTCATGAATCCAGAAGAGAAACTCCACTGCCAGATGCAAGCTCTTAGCTTCCTCATATTGCAAGATAAAGAAGGCACAACCTCGTCCTCATCCCGGGTTCCCAAATACGCAGAGGATTCCATCTCTGACTATGAGAACAGCTGTGGCTCAGTCAGCACAGAGGATGCTTCTTTTGTTCTACTGGAAATGAGCACCCTCTTTGACAGATGTCATACTGTACATCAAGCAACTTTATTTACCCTCTTCGAGACCACCCATGTTGTAGTTAAGATGTGTTCCAAGGCTGGACATTATGACCTTGCTCTTAAGTTTTTGAATGAGACTGTCAACAAAGTCGGAGGCTGGGGGCATTGCAGATGTGCAGCACTGGTCCTCGGGAAATTGGCTGTGAAGATCTATTCCAAGAGGAAAGGCAAAGGGATAGAAATTGATGAAGTTTTGGCAGAGTGTGTCTGGACCTTGAGGTCTCTCCCAGCAGAGCTTCAGCAGCAAGAGGCCAACGCTGTTCTAGCAGGATGTGCATTTGTGACATGGGCGGTTGAGAACGGGCACAGAAATGCACTGAGCGCAGTCTCACTCTTGTCCTTGTGTACCTTCCTCGAGCAACAGCAAGATCTGCTACTGAAGATGCTAAAGAAGGTTGGTAAAAATGTTTGAAGAGTATAAACACTTCTCAAGTCTTCTCTTTCATTTGCCCGCAGCTCATTTGTACACTTTTATAATTACACCTTTTGAAATCACTCTTGAAACTGAAACGCAAACCCATGTCCACAAGCCTCATTTAGCATTGCTAAGTATTGTGATCTGGATGAATTAAATCTGTGTGACCATCTGGGTTTCAGTGAATAGGTCCCGCATTAGCTTTCAATATATTTGTCCACATAGATTCACAACTTATCACTGACTGTTGTCTTACATTAGTGCACACAGGGTTCTTGCATTGTAGCATTATGACTACTGTTCTGTCTTGATATATTGTGATTTATTTCGCAGAAGCCCTCGTGTGAATCAGCAGCCAGACTGCAACATTCCCTCTGTGTCAGTTTTCTCCAAGGATTTGTTTTCACTTACGCCAGCATGCAGGAAGCTCAGGTGAAAGATCGTCTTCATTGTCTAACCTTCTGAAATGTATCAATATAGTCAATGTTTTTTCCCCTGCAGCTTGAAGAAAAATACATGAACAGAGTGCTGCTGTATTGTCAGTCAATACTTGGACTGATGATGGATGAGTTGCGCAAAATACCAAGCGACGCTCTTCTTGTCAGAGCTGGTAATTTGTTTCTCTCGTTTTGGTGTCATTCTCTTTCAAGCAAGGCGCATATGAACGTATTTTAGGAACTATCTGTCTTTCGCAGTGATATCTGTCAGCAACATGGTGTGCGGCTTGTATAACCAACGTCTGTATGAGCAAGCCTTCACGCTCGTGGAGATCCTTTGCAGAGATCTGCTTAAGAATGGCACGGCCTCACTCTCAGTCGACAGGGTAGGATTTTTAACGCTTGTGACTTCCATTGTTTAAATGTCAAATTGACTCTTTCTCATGGTGAGATACAAAGTTACCATTTAGTTATGTGTCTGTTAGGAACATATGGGTGTTACACATATTCTAGATGAGATTTAGACACTTAGATCTTTTTCGGGGCTGAAATGTGGACTTGCAGTTTAGCTTTTCATATGTGAATCCGAATTATGGATGAAATGTTGTGTCTGTTATTGTAGTTCTCAACACCACATTTTCCAAGTCTTTGTCTCCGTCTCGTTACATTTTGACATTGTCTCATCTCGTTTGACATTGGTAAGCTTCAAACATTAAACTGTGATTTATTTATTTTGAAAGTCTTGGTTTTGACAAAACCAGAACATGAATGCTATTAATTAATTATTGGTCTTAAACATTAATTAAGACCAATAATTACCTCCACCAATCATGTCTTTAGCTCGATGTTTCCCTCCAAAATACATCCAAACACACACAGGATATTGAAATATTTTTTGTAAATACTAGAAACACTCTTGTCAACATCTCACTTCCTCTCCACTCCACACAAACCATCTTTCACTACTATAGCGTACATCACTAAAAAGGTTATGTTAAGACAATTTTGCTCATTGTGGACTGTAGATGACCTTGTCACACTGTTCAATGACAAAGTGGTGAATATTATTTGCGAAATGGGATATTTTGAATTTCTATCTGCAGGTGAACAGACCCTTCATGCTGGCGGTTCAGTCATCTCGTCGGTCCGGTCACCTGAACAGAGCTTTGGACTCAGTTGTCCTGTGGCTGAAGGCTCTTGGAGATAAAATGTCTGAACACATGGCAGAGCCTGTGTCTTTGTGGGTCAAAATCAAAACCGATGCGGCGAAAAGCTCTGACGAGGATGTTCGGCTTCGGTATGGAGACGATGTCTGCACATCAGCTTTCTGTTTTTCCTGAACCTGCTCATATTCACAGGACTCTGTGCGATGGTTTTGGACCTGGCGCTCTGGATGAGATGGTGATGCTGAAGCTCTTGGATGAAGAGCTGCGAGGATACAAAGAGCTGGCAGCAGACATGTCGCAGGAGCGATACAACACCCTGTGTGATCTGCTCGAGATCTGTCACGAGGAAAGCCCCCACACTCATCTGCGGGCAGTTTATCTGTGCGAGATGGCCCAGGTTGTGTGCTACCTGGATTTCAGCGCACAGACTGACTGGTATGTACTGAGTGAGTTGTTTGTTTCCTTGCTTACTGCTTAAAGAGTACCTAACAACCACAGAACAATCTCTGAGCGTTTTACATATCTTAATTCAGACCAAAAGCAACGGCACTTATGAACATTATGTGCCGTTTTCTTTCCTCTCCATTGTAGTACGGCTGTTGATTTCACCCACGAAGCTTTGCGTCTGCTTGAAGCGGAACCTGTGACACTGGAGAATGAAGACCGACTGAAGGATGACAAAGCCCACGCTTTGTTTTGGCTATACATCTGCACCCTTGAGAAAAAGATTCAGGAGGTAACTTACTGTTTCACTACCTTAAATGTGGCACTCATTATAATCATTATAATAGTCTTTTAAGACTCGTTCCAACATTATTAGGATTTATCAGTGGAATGCCTGAAGAGCTGAACTGGTCACAGACTTGATCATGGTTGGATCAGCTTCAATATTTTGCTTTTTTTTTTCAGGCAATAGATAGCGACAAACAAATACAGCAGATGCAGGAGAAGAAATTGTCTGTGGCAAATACCATTAGTACCAATGATTTTGAACACGAGGACAAGCAGAAAAGTCACAGCTGCTTGGAGATATATGAAGGACTGCACTTCAGCCTGGCTGACGATCAGAGTAGGAGCAGTGTTGCTGCTTTGTCACCTGTCTTAATCTGCTGTCTCATGCATGCTTTAACATGACTTTATTTTATCGCTTCAAGAAATGAATAAGCCGCTGGAGCAGGCACTGAATGAGTGGTCTGGTCTTCTTCATGGTGACGCTCTCCCAGCTGTCAGGAGCCTGGAACAGACATGCAGCTCTGTCCTTGTGACTGCCGCTCTGTTCAAACTCATGGCAAAGGTAACAAGACCAGTGGAGTCAATAAACGCTTCTTGATATTTGTAGTTTAAAGTCTGACCCACTGAACAATCTGGTGGATATTGGTGGACTATCCACTTGATTGTTTCTCTGAGCTGGGAAATGTGTTAATTATGACAGTTTTAGATGGATGACAGTGAGAATAGAGATTCACCTCCTCCTCAATATGTTGGCGTCTGATTAGCTGTTATATATCCTTTTGCATTAGTGATGAATAAAATGATGTCTCTATAACGAAATTGTATCTCTATATGTATATGTCATTTTATTCTGATTCTTTTTATTAACAAAATAGAAGTAAAATACGACTTACACATTTAGTCGAGCACATTGTTCTTCAATTGTTTTGTCTGTTTCAGCCTCTCAAAGCACTGGAAGCTTTCCAGCTAGCTATAGGGCTGTCCCGGAAACTAGCGGACATCAAGACGTGTGTGAGAGCCTGCTGTCAGTCTGCCTGCCTTCTCCTAGATATGGGCTCTCCTCAGCTAGCTATGGTATTTCCCTATTTTTTTTATTTTTTTTGACCATGTGATTGTTGGTCCAGAAAGAAAATCCTAATCATAGATGTTTCAGTTTCAAGTAGAGCAAGCGGAAGGAATGTTGTCCTCAAAAACAGCTGAGGACCTGTCTTCGCTGTGCATGCTGGTGGTTCTGTTGAAGTCTAAGTTCTGTTACAGTGTTGGACAGGTGGGTCATCACCGGACGTCCTGTTGCACCTTAGGTGCACCCACTTCAACCAGGCTGTGTCTTGTGCAGGTGGATGCCGGTGTGAACTACTTGTGCGAGGTACTTCAGGAGGTTGGCAAGCAGCGACAGTCGAGGAGCTGGTACTTGCTCCGTGCTCAGGCCCTCGAAACATGCAGCGCCTATCTCAATCTGAACACAGCCACTCTTCAGCAACACCAGCGGAACCGTATTACTCAGCATGGTGAGCTCACAGGATTCTTTCTTGGAAATGATAGGGTTCTGCATGAGTATTCATGCAAATGAGTGGCGCTATATAGGGAACATCTGACTCATGCATGTTAAAGGAGGTGGTTGTCCTCTTGGTGTCATGCACAGAGTGTATGCTGCAACTGAAAGGAACTACTTAAGAACTGAAATTAAATCGCTTTTGAAAGTGGTTATGAATTGGAAAAGGTACTCGAAGCCCAAACCATGTCAGTTTGTGAAACGCTACATGAAGACTGGCCCTCTCTTGATTGTCATGCCAGTAAGTGAAAGGTTATGAGGCTTAAATTTTTGTATTGCAGACATGAGCAGCCCGGATACGGCTCTGCATGAAAGTGAAAAGCTGTTCTGCAGCCTGCTGGTCACGTTGCTTGGGAACAGCTTGTATCCGAACATCTCTGGTGGCTCTGAAGTGCGATTTGTCTGTCAAGGTAGGTTGGTCATGAGTGGCTTGGGCTATACATTCATCCATTACAGACAATTATTGAATCAAATTTAAATAAATTTATCTCTTAAAATCCCAGTTCTAGTAAAACTAATCTATTATTATTTATTTTGGAGAAATTGTATCTTTTCAGGTTTGCATTTTGGAGATAATGTGTCAAGAAGTATCAGAGCTTATGTGGAACATTTCCCATGTCAGTATTTCAGCTCTCACCAGACTAATTCTCTGTTTCGCCTGTGAGCAGTAGATAACCTTCTGATGAAATGGGAACTGCTCTGCCAGCTGATGAACTGCTCCATGAAGATGGTGGCTCTAAGGAGCAGCTCTGGGGCCTTGAATGATGCCAGACGCCACTGTCTTGAAGCCCTCAAACTGGCCAAAAAGCTGCAGGCATTCAGCAAGTGCGTCATTTCTTTGCCATTTCTTGAGCTCGCTATGTAACTGAAATTGTGTTTGGCAGCTAAGTTCTATGGTACTTTGTTTTAATATGAAGAGTCCATTACTCTAAAATGCTCAGGAAGTATGATGTTCACCAGTCCAGTTTTTGTTGCCCCTGGCCCCTTGTTCAGATGTGCAGAGTTGCTTGTGGTCAAAGCAGAGTTGGAGCTGTTGCTGGGAGAGAAAGAAGAAAGCCGCTTGGATCTGGAGAAAGTGAGAAGCCTTCTGGAATTCAGTGCAGGTCTGTTGAGTTCTATAATTTCTTTTGATGTTCTTTCATTTAAGCGGACCTTTAAAAAAAAACAACAACATGAGTACATGTCTTTTATTGCATGCTTGTGTTTTCCCACAGATTCTACAGAGCAGCAGAAAAAGCAAGAAATTAAAATTAAGCCACGGAAAGGTCGTCCGGCAAAAAGTGCACATTCTCCTTTACCCACCGTTGAAGATGAGTGTAAAAGTGTCCTGAGCACTCGATGGAACATCGATGATCCTATCGTGCAAGATTTGTCCTGCTCACCACCGTTGAAGTCTAAACCTCGTTGCTTCCTCACTTCCCTGAAGCACAAACCTGACTGTCAGTGCTCCTGCTGCTCTCAACCCTGTCTGGCCTGGGCTACAGCTCGTTGGGCGGCTGCACAGGCTGATCTGGTATTCCAGCTTGATCCAAATGAAGCCAAGTTGAGTTTGAAACTATACTTGGCTTCACTGTTACGATTTAAGACGGCCACAGTGAACCTGGAGAAGAAAATGGATAAGATCTTTACTCAAAAGAGTCTCTCCAAAGGCTCCACTGTGATGCTGGACGTCATTGGCAGTGTCTACCTTCGCATGGCTCTTTCAGGGATGGAGGCCAGACACAGCAAGGTCTTTGACGTGTGGGGTGTGCTGAGAGATGGACTGGAATTCGTGGATGCTAGCCCCTCTCCATCACTTGGAGCTGTGAAAGCCAGTCTGATAGCTGTGAAAGCCATTGCGTCTCTTAACACCTTGGCTGATAAAGAGAACTGCAACCCGGAGGAGCTCTTCTCAAACTCCTGGACTTGGAATTCACCTAAGGAATCCTTGACACAACTCCTAAATAAAGCAGCAAGATCAGCTAAAAAACCAAAGGGCAATGGGACAGGCGTGTCGGGAACGATGATGATGCTCGCTCCCAAGACTCCTGCGCTTGAGAGGAACAAGCCACGGGCCAAAGAGCTGGACTGCTTTGACTTCAACACTTCGGTGCCGACTTTTGCTTTTACCCCCGTTCGAAAGGTGGGAGGCCCTTCCTCTGTGAGTAAGGCCCCCAGGACTGGTGGCAAACAGTTTCATGTGTTTGAGGAAGAGGAATCCCCTCAGAAAGCACTACCTGTGCCTGCCGCCCCAAGACGCACCAAGAAATGCATTTTTAAGGTGAGCATGGTGCAGAATTATTGATTACGTACCTGTTAAAATATTTATTCAGCCTAAGAAGAGCTTGCAAATGTTTAACCAAAGTATACCTACTTTTTTTTTTCCCTTACCTGATGCAGGTCGTCTTCAGCGATGAGAGCGACCCGGAGGTCAGTGCAGATCCCAAAGAAGCTCCTAAAAAGGGCACCGCTACAAGAAAAGTAAAAAAGGAAAAGGAAGCTCCTCTTGCTGCACTTGCTCCCCCCAGACGGACAACAAGGCGAACGAAGAGCACCGCAGCCGCTGCGGCCCCCTCCTCGGACGAAGACGAAAATTTAGTCTGTCCTCCGTCCACAACAAGACGGGGAAGACCCCGAAAAGACCAGTCCAGAAAAGGATCGGTGGAAGAGCCTGACAAAATGAGAACGATTGAGGAGAAGAGTCAGGAAGTGCTGGACCTGAGCATTGACCAGCTGATTATATCAGACGCTGAAGAAGGGGCTGTTAAAGTGAATGGTGGGTATCATGAGGATTGTGATGCGAGAATTTTGATGTACAAAAACAATGTCCAACCCAAGTCCCAGTTAGGATCATATAAGCCATATTATCTTGACTGGGAGGGGGCACTGGTACACTACTCCACAGACCGCCTCTGCACTCTCCGCAGACGTTGATGTTGAGGTTTTACGGAGAGACATGGCCTGCAGTCTTCTGAGAGATGATGTCTTTGAACTGAAGACCAAAAGTGGGCGAGGACTACAACCCTCCATTCAACATCCAGCTACCTGGCCAGGTAAGTGTTTGCGATATTGAATGACCTTCTAAGTTTGTGTGGCACAAGCATCTATTCCACTTACCTCTCCAACCCACCAGATGATCTTTCATTAGAGGACGTAGAATCACTGCTGCGCTCTGCCTGGGTGGCCACCCATCACTTCCCGTCACCTGCCATGTACTCAACGCTCTGCTCGCTTCTGGCGCTATCGACTGGGCAGAAAGACTGCTTGACAACCGCGATGTTCCACTGTCAGTCCTTGGGCCTCAGCAGTCGTCATCGTACCATCAGACACCTGGCCAGTTGTCTCAAGTATGCACCTAGTGTCAAGAGTTGCATCATGAGCGGCTGAGGAAAACTTTGATTTTGTTGTGTTCAGGAAACTAAAGAAGGCTTCCACTGACATTGCACACAAATTGGACTCCTTGACGCTGGACGACAAGAGCTCCTCCCGCACAGAGGAAAGACTGAAACAGTTGGAGAATGTATTCTCGTTCTCGACGGCAGCTCCTGCAACTTCACTGGAGGATGTCCGTGAAGAATTCAGACAGCAAATAGAACAACTTCCTCAAGGTGAAGTTCTGCGTCAGCTGGTGGACCAGTTTAATTATCCTCTTTTACTCAACTCAGTAATGTGACCTGATAAGCTCCTTTTGCGATTCATTGTTTGTTTGTTTTTTTGTTGCAGGCGTAACTGTTTGTGTTATGTCCGTGCTTGGGTTAAGATCTGGGCAGATGGGAGAGAGCATCCTTCTGTCTCGTCTGGAAAAAGGCTGCCCCCCTGTCTCGGTTGTAATCCCCACCAGTTCAGAGCAGGTAACAGAGTCTCACGTTGAGCCAACAAATGGAGTTGTATTTCTTTCATTCTTACCCCAAGTGGAAAGGTTGATGGAAATCCAAGCGCACAAAGAATTACAGATTACAGAGGCATTTCAGGGCATTTCTAGTCACTCCGAACAAAGTGGATGAAGACCATTCTCTGTTCCCATTTCAGAGAATGTAGTTTTTGACAGCTACTGGACTTTAAGTCTTTAAGTCTCTGCAGCCGCTGTGGGGCCTTTGTTAAATCCTAGTACAGATCTGGCACCATTTAATCAACAAATCTACTCTCACAGATATGCCACTTTGCTTTTGCATTGTTATTCAGCTAGAACCCAATCACACATTTAGGTCAGGAATGGAATACAATATACATTTGAATTTTTGAATGCCCATTACTCTCTTCTCAAGTATCTGAATCAAACATGAAATCCCCATGTATGATGGTTGTACAAAGACACCATGGAATGTTTTGGGACAGTTTTTCTATTCATCCCAGGTGGATTTTGAATTCCAATAAAAACAGGTTTGAATATAAACAAAATTATGAAATCACATCACAAAGTCAAGTGTCAGTGAACGTTACTTTTTCAAAAAAGAATATAGATATGATTCTTTGAAATGTGTCCCGAGTCTCTGAGTTTCATTTGTAATTGTTTTGATACCACAAAATACACTCAGAAGTCTTGGTGTATTTAAACATGACCTTTGCAACTGTCACTTGCAGCACTCGATCAGATGGCTGCTCCAGGAGATGGACAATATTCAGGTGGAGCAAAAGGCTGTGAGCCATACGTCTGAAAAAGCCAAGTGGTGGGAAGATCGCCAAGCTTTGGACACACGAGTTGAGGTATGGAATAGATGAAGGGTGTGGCTCTAAAGTGATGAATTGTTGGGGTTCAGGTTCACGAATAGGAATGATATGTCTATATATATATATATATATATATATATATATATATATAATTTATTTATTTATTTTTTTTTTTTTTTGTGGAACCTATTGAGGTGGGGTCAGCGGGCGGACTAAGCAATTACTGCGTCTACTTCTACTGTTCAGTAGGGATCATGTTTCCTTAACTCGTCTCATTCCCATACGTCATCTCCTTTTCTGTCTCCAGAGACTGGTGAAGGAGATGGAGAGCCTCCTCCACTGTTGGAGGTGCTTACTCCTGCCCCTGTCCAACAACCAGGAAATCAGCACTAAGGCCCAGAACCTGGTCAAGACCATGCACTCTGAAGGAGTCACAGTCAGCGAGCAGATGCTGAAGGTAGCTCCTCTATTAGCTCACACCCTGAGCACCAACACAGTCAGAAAGTGAGCTGACAGTCGCCTGCTTCTGCTTTTTTTAGGCTCTTATTTCAGCATCACCGGTCCTGTCTAAGAAAGACCTGCAGAGATTTGCCATGGGAATCTCTCCCAAAAGCAACTGTCTGCAGGCTCTTCTTGGGGGTTTGCTTGCTGAGAGAGAGCAGCCAGAAGGTCACGTGGTACTCGTTCTGGACAAGGTTTGGAAGTTCGACTAACACAAATTCTTCCTGTCAAATGGCGTTGTGATTTGACACATTTGCACCGACAGTATCTCCAAAAATTGCCGTGGGAGAGCATCTCGGTCTTGAAGTCCCACTCTGTGAGTCGGATGCCCTCTCTCCAGTCACTTATTGGACTGAGCCTTCAGAAAGAGGTAACGTTTGTGAGGGCTCTATGCACAAGCTAAATCAAAGCAAGTACAATGTACACCACTTTCGCATTTATGTATTGTAATGTAATGCAGTTATTTTGATAATTTCATTTACATCATCTCATTCTTCTTCTTTCCAAAGACTGACCCCCAGTCCATTCTAAAAGAAGGGGTTGACAAAAGGCAGGCCTTTTATGTCCTTGACCCTGATGCAAACCTGCCAGACTCTCAGGATCGGTTCAAGGAATGGTTCAGCAGGTCAGTTTTCTATCTCATTCACACCCCAATTCCTGCTTTGCTTTACTTTATGTTGGTTTGTTTGCTTTTCCAGTGAAAAAGACTGGGAGGGTGTGTGTGGGTGCCCTCCCCAGCCAGGTCAACTGGAAGTTGCAGTTTCCAAAAAGGATCTGTACATGTGAGTGTGACAACAGTGTGTGTTTGCTGACCTGCGAACTGCTTTGTGGTTTGCTGATCTTTTAGTGAAAACTGTCAACTGAACTGCTTTATTACAAGTACTGTACAGTAGATTCAGTCAAAGGCTTTGGATTAAATGTTTACAACTCCGCAATGACGCACCTTCTTGCGTCAAAACAGCTTCACTTAACTAACTTCCAGTGTCTCCTCTTCCCGTCATGCTTCAGCTATGTGGGTCATGGGGCAGGTGCACGGTTCCTGGACGGCAACACGGTCCTCCAGCAACAGGTGCGAGCCGCCTCTCTGCTCCTCGGCTGCAGCAGTGCCGCCCTTGCGGTCAAGGGAAATGCAGAAGGGCACGGAATCGTCATCAATTATCTCATGGCCGGGTGGTAAGACTTACGTTTATACAGAAGTCATGATGTGGTTGACTACTACTTTCACTTAAATGTCTAACGGTGGTGTATTTGTTCAGTCCCTTCGTGTTAGGGATGCTCTGGGATGTGACGGATCGTGACGCTGACCGGTTCACCAAAGCCTTGCTGGAGTCGTGGTTCGCCGCTGGCCGTGGCTCGTCCCTCCTGCAGCACATGGGTCCATCCCGCAGCGCAACACGGCTGAAACACCTGATGGGCGCGGCGCCTATCGTGTATGGATTACCAATCCATCTGAAATGAATCCCAAGGGTTTTTTTTGTAATTTTTTTTTTTTTATATTTTTGTTCTGTTGTACTCAATAGAATGTTTTATTGTTACACAATCTTGTTGGGAATTCATGTTGCTAAGAGAGGCATTGAAAATGTGAGCTCTTGAATAAAGTATTTTAACAATTAAATAAAGGGTCGATTCACTCCCATCCCCCCCCGGAATAATCTGCATTAGGTTCATTTATGTACAATCCGTTTGTGGTAAATTGTGGACTAAACAGGGTGAGTCATGGATTGGTTCTTTATAAAGGTAAAGGTCATGTAGCGCGGGTGATATATATTTTTTTCAGTTTAACCAACTGGCGCCTTCACCATTTCTACGTCCATCTAGTTCACAAGATCTGCTTCAGCGATCTTGTGATGAAACACAGATTTGCATACGTGTTACCGCCCCCTGTCGGTAGAGGAGGCGCACCGCCAGACTGAGCCCTGACAGCTGTCCTCACTTGACGTTTGCGAGCAAGTTAGCCAGACAGACGATGATGTGAGGAAATGCACCGGGAATTCTTCGACCATGGCTAGTCTGTGGCTTCCTCTGGTGGTGCTCCTTCACTCTGTCCTCTACAAAAGCTGCCAAGGTGAGTCTCTTTCATGTTTTGTTGTGTCGTACGGCTCTGGGCCGCTGTCCCCGTCAAGAAAACATGGAGGCTGTTGCTAACTAGTATTAGCTCGTGTTAGCGTGACCATATCTTCAGCGATTTTCGGGATGTTAAATAACGCCTTGTTTCATTTGGAATAGACGTGTTCTTGTGGCGATAGTCTTTTTGTGAATGCCTTTGTTTTCGTGGAGCAGGAAGCCCCGGGAATGATAAATGTGTTGTTGTTGTTGTTGTCTCTCATTTAGCTGCAATGCTACACAGATTAATCTGTTCGGATTGTCACTTCATCGCGAGTCCATTTTCTCTTACACACACGATAATACTGCTACAGTCGGACAATGACTTAATACAACAATGTCCATGGCCTGGGCCGCATGTTGCAGTCAGGTGTATTTTTTTTTTTTTTGTATTACATTCAAGCTGACTTTTGTTTTGATAGTTGCATCGTCTTGGGAAGTAGTAAGTACGTGTTCTTTGCTCGTATAAACTGGAAATGTTTCATTTTACTGTTACTATAAATTTTTTATTTTTTATTTTAATTTTAACAAAATATATAGTGTATATAGTGACCTGCTATGCCCCATCTGCTGTGGTCAGTACCTTTTTACAGTTGTGTCTGCGAGAAAGAGCTCAACAAAATGTGGGTTAGTTTATCTGCAATTTGAAACCTCAGTAGCTTATATGATGGACTGCATCATGCTTATTTATGAGCCTCAAGTCCCGCGACTCTGTAGTGAATATGAATTTTAAATGATTTGTTATGTTTTTATTGAGAATTTATTTCTCAGTTTACCTTCCTTACCTTACCTACCTTTCCATTAGCACTGTTGGTTATTCTTTTGATTTCTTTAGCACCATCATTGTGTGGTTTCAGTCTTGCGCAATGCTACGATCATTTACTTGAGGTATCAAAAATGAAGTGACTTCATGATCCAAATTGTTCGAGTTAGTCACGCAATTGTTTACAGCCCTAGATTCTGTTGTTTTTTTTTGTACCGCCTCTTCCATCCCACTCATCTTGGTACATGACTTGCTTTCGTAAATGTAAAATATTATTTAACTGAAATTCTAGAGTCATCTGTCGCTGAACTCATCTTCCATCTGTCATGCACAGTCATATGTAATTCATGTGTGCCAGCTCCTTATGCTGTCATATTTGCAAATAAGAATTAATGCGCAGACTGAAAACATCCAAATAGTACAAACGCACATTTGTGTTTTTGATTGACGTAGTGTTTATTGGCAAACTATTTACTTTTTATTTGCTCAGTGTCTTATTAAGAAAGAAACAGGAAAAGTACAAAGAAAAAACATGACATTTATAATCATTGAAAAATGTGAAATGTCAGTCTCATTTTGTGATGAGTCAACATTAATCTTCCTCTTTCGTTCACTAGTTGTATTGTTTCCACTGTCTACACACAACAATGTGAGTCAACGCCACCCAAAAAGGTCCATCATTGGAATATCTCCACTCTTTGATGTACAAACAAGTTCGACAACATGTCTGTCTCCGATCAGTCACAACACCCACACAGTGCATCAAATACTCCACTTGGGTTTGAGTTTCCCTGAGTTAACCAATGGTCAAAGATTCCCCAATAGCCCTTAAATATAAGTTATGTAAATAGTTATTTTTGGATTTCTGTGTCTTATTCGGTTATTTTATCATATCTGTTTTTTATTCTTTCATGCTTTTGTTTTCATTTATCTTTTTTTTTCCTTCTCGTCCTTGTTTTTATTTCGACGTTCTTGAGATACAAATTTAGTCCTTTGCGGCTATTTAATTTACTCCTCTCTCATGACAGATTGTCGAGCATGTTGTCGTCCTTGTTTAAGCCTACACCAGTCCCCATCTACAAACTGAAAAGCCGAGATCATTAAGAGCCGTATGAATGATTTAATATTTAGATACAATTTTGCAACACAGTCAGGAGAAGACACTCACATGGTGCATTTGCTGAGACCAAATTGAATCAGTCAGAGGGAGGCGTCTCTTCGACCACAAAACGATGGACTCAGTGGTTCCATCGCTGTGATGCAAGCTGAGATGCATTCAGTCTTGATTATTGATTCACTATAATCCGGCTGTTGATGTGTTATGTTGGGCACGGCTGCATTTTCCGGCGCACTTTGGACAGCAAGACTTTTTAATGGGAACGTAGTGACGTGATTTGGCAGTTGCTGTTTGTCCTTGTGCAATACTCTGGGCTGGCAATTGCTCATGGCGCAGACAGGGGAGTGCTTTTCGTTACCAAATTATTGCGAGGCATGTCCTTCCATTTGTTCCAACATGATGCCGTCTTCTTTCAATGAGTACAACCCTCAGAGTGTTCGTCTCAAAAAGGTGTCTGGTGTCAAGTCAGTGCCAGTGAAAACGTGGTTTTATGTGCTGTGGAACCAATTCAGATCTGTTTGGTTGAACTGCTTGCAGACTTCCTTAGTCAGCGCCACGTAAATATTTTGCTCTTTTTAGTTAAGTGTGTCAAAGCATCCGTAAACATACTGTCCATGTATGTTGCTTAGTAGTAAGTAGCTCTGGAATGTACAATGTACAGAGACACATAGGTAGATGCACTTTGCAACTCTTGATATGACCTAGTTTTAGTGCCACATCCACCTTTCCATGGGCTATTTTCTACCCTGTACAGATGAAATTGGATAAATAATAATAATAATTCCGATTTCACGCAGCCTCTGTCATGAAATGTATAAATTTGCTGCTTGTCACCTCCAAACTTGGGATTGCAAATTCAAAAGGAATTTCGATGTTCAAATATAAATGCCACCAAGTTGAGCCACCAGCTGACAACTTTAATTCCCAAATATTTAATAATTTAATATATATTTTTTGACTAAGTGTTACTCAAGTGTTGCACTTGAGCTTTATGGTTAGCGCCCACATATTCTCTTCAGCTAAGACACTTCTGGGTTGATGCGCTAAAAAAGAGGCTTGAAAGTAAAGAATCTTGTGCTCTCTTCAACAGCTCTCCGCTGCAACTGCACCACAACCCTTTGTGAGAAGGCTGGCTACCAGTGTGAGACTGATGGAGCGTGCATGGTCTCCACATCCTTCCTAGAGGGCCAGGAGGAGCCCATCCGTACCTGCATCACCAAAGCCGATCTGGTGCCCCCAGGACAGCCCTTCTACTGCCTGAGCGCTGAAGGATTTCTCAGCAGACACTGCTGCTACACCGACTACTGCAACAGCATTGACCTCAAAGTACCATCTGGTGAGAGAGCAGAAGATTATTTCTCTTAGGGCACATTCTTTTGAACTCCAGCTGTAGCTGTGCGTCATTAACTGCTGTTATTCCTGTTTATTTTATTCTATAAACAATACTATAAACGGAACAGAAGTTCATCTCATGGATCCACACACATGCAACCTCTGCTGGTTGCTAACATCTTCATTGATGTTCTGTTTAGTGTAAGGTAGTGACCAGGTACCAAGAAGAGATTTACTGAAGCAGAACCATGTTATGTATACTCTGTGCTCTACAGTGACGACCGACTCCGGCCCGGTGGGGGGCTATGGACCAGGGGGCACATGGGGTCTGGTGGAACTGGTGGCTGTGATTGCTGGACCGCTGTCCCTGCTCTGCCTGCTGCTACTGGTTGGCTTTTTTATGTACCAGTACCACCACAGAGCCTACAGCCACCGACAGAGACTGGAAGTAGAGGATCCATCATGCGAAAACCTCTATTTGGCCAAAGACAGGACTCTGCAGGACCTCATTTATGATCTGTCCACATCTGGTTCGGGCTCAGGTCAGTCCGGAGCAAACGATCAATATATTGGTTTTATTGCATTGAACTACAATGTGTGTTTTTGCACCAGGTCTGCCCCTGTTTGTGCAAAGAACAGTGGCCAGAACAATTGTCCTGCAAGAGATCATTGGCAAGGGGCGGTTTGGAGAAGTGTGGCGGGGACGTTGGCGTGGCGGTGACGTGGCAGTGAAAATCTTTTCCTCCAGAGAGGAGCGCTCCTGGTTCCGTGAGGCTGAAATCTATCAGACCATTATGCTGCGACATGAGAACATCCTGGGCTTCATCGCTGCTGACAACAAAGGTGAGCGTTGCATGAAAAGTATCGGTTGCTACCTCAGTTGAATCAGCCCTCATCTTTGATTTGCTGCTCAGACAATGGAACCTGGACTCAGCTGTGGCTGGTGTCGGACTACCACGAACACGGCTCTCTGTTCGACTACCTGAACCGCTACTCTGTCACCACCGAAGGAATGATAAAGCTGGCTCTGTCTGCCGCCAGCGGTCTGGCCCATCTGCACATGGAGATTCTTGGAACACAAGGTACTTTCAGTCCCAGCCCTTGAAGCGAGCTTCATAGCCAACCTAAATCATCCTGACAGAGTCCACTAGGTGTCACCCGCGACCAGTCGTGGCCAAGGACCCCAGTTATCCGTTTATTTTTCCTTTAAATCTCACTTTTTGATTCATGCTGGAATGAATCTTCAAACGGCAGAATGACGCGTGAAGAACCTCAAGTGACCTCATCGTACAAAATCTGTGGCTTCTTTGTATGACATGTCCTCATGACTGGGGAAATTTTAGGGGTGGCCTGATAAAGTCGCCGTGTGCCATGCTGCAGCATCCGTCTGTACTTTGCGCTTTGAACTTTCAACAGGGACTTCACTTGATTTTACGCCCCAACTGTTACCTAACTGTAAAAATAACATAGGGGTGGGAAGATTTGGTTTCAGAAGGTCCACTTTTTAGTTGGATTTACTTGGTTTAACTGTGCAAATCAATTAGAGTGGTTTGGTGGAATGACATGATTTTGAACACAACCTTAACTTGTGTTGCTGATAAAATGTGTTCAAAATAGTTCTGAATCTAATCTTGACAGTTCAACCTTAAGAAGTGGTTTTATACGGCACATCATCCTCTTCCACCTCAACTAATCTGGGTCAGATCTCTCTTCTCACTGAACCTATCCAGGTCATCTTTTGCTACATTCATTAATCTCATGAATCTGGTTGTTTCCCTCTTTCTGTCACCTGAGTTCTCTGTCTCCACTATTGGTCGTCCACTGTCTCTCTTCTGTCCAAACCATGTGGCTTCCCTAACTTTGTCTCCGAACTGAGCCCGACCCTCAGATACACTCCTGTTCTGATTGTGTCTTTCCCTGTCGCTTCCTCATATCTGCCACTTCTAATCTTGGTAACATTACTGTGGATTAAAAAAACGTGTACCGTAATATCCAGACTATAAGCTGCAGTAAGTATTATAACATTATATAAGGTTGTGCTTGGTGTTTTTCAATGTCATTTAGTTGCCTTTCAATAGCCATTCATTTGTTTCCTAATTTTGCTCTGAGAGCCACATAAATACAAGCAAAGGACTGCGTGTGGCCCCCGGCCCGAACTTTACTCACCTCTGGTTTGTACCGCTGCACTTAAAACAAATGGAGTTCTGTTCCAGAGACCAAGGATTGAAATGCAGTTTCAGCTGGTGGAAGAGACTGAGATGTGCATTCTGTGTCTTCACAGGAAAGCCAGGCATCGCTCACCGAGACCTCAAGTCCAAGAACATCCTGGTGAAGAAGAACTGCTCCTGTGCGATTGCCGATTTGGGTCTAGCCGTCCGCCACGACTCCGTCTCAGACACGATCGACATCGCGCCGAATCAGAGGGTTGGAACCAAGAGGTGAGTGGCAAGTTGGCTTGTTGATGGGCTTGAGAGCTGTGTAAGCATGATGCCCCCTCCACGATGGTCGGGACAGGTACATGGCTCCCGAGGTCCTGGACGAAACCATCAACATGAGACACTTCGACTCCTTCAAATGTGCCGACATTTACGCTCTTGGTCTGGTCTACTGGGAGATCGCACGCCGCTGCAACAGTGGAGGTCAGACTCTTCCTCCACACAGAAAGATGTTCCTACTGTTGAGCTCCAGCTTCAGCTTGCAGCTTTCTGTGCAGGCATCCATGAAGAATACCAGCTGCCCTACTTTGACCTGGTGCCCTCTGACCCCTCCGTCGATGACATGAGAAAGGTTGTCTGTGACCAGAAGCTGCGCCCCAACATCCCCAACTGGTGGCAGAGTTATGAGGTAACCTCGGACTTTACCACCTCCTGGTGGGCGCTGAAGAGTGCTACATATATTAGTAGTGTAGTGTGGCGCTCTGTGCCAGAGTTGCTGATGTTCTTGTGTAATCTGATGGGGTTTGCGTAACATTGCGTAACACTCAAACCTCTGTTGTCAGACTTGAACAAGCTTCTCTATGAGTCACTTACTGAGCTGTGATTCATTACTTTATCATTACCAAGGTCGGGTCACGAGTGTGGCATCAAAGTAGAGACTCCGACTCCCCACTTCCCAAAAGCCTTTCATCTCTTGATATTATTATAGTATTTTGGTTCAAATGGACATCACAACTTTTAATTTTCATGTACAAATCAGCCCCTTTAATCTTAGTACAACTGTCCTTTGATGTTTGGTTTTGAACCCTCTTCCTGTCTTGTTGCTCAGGCGCTGCGGATCATGGGCAAGATCATGCGGGAGTGTTGGTACTCGAACGGAGCCGCCAGGCTGACGGCCCTGCGCATCAAGAAGACCCTGTCTCAGCTGAGCATCCAGGAGGACATCAAAGTCTGAGAGATAGGAACAGAGCAAAGAGGCACTTTGTAAAATATTCCTCCATAAACACTCCTGGAAACGTAGAAGCCTTGACTTCTGACAAACCCTACCTCGCTTACCCAGCCAAACGACCAGGAACACCTTTCCCCGTCGGCTCCTCAGCTCCTGCTGCCCTCCTGCCACCTTTCTTCCTCTCCAACACCTCCAAGGACTTCCTGTGGCCCGGATGCTGTACAGTGGCACACGGGAAGCGCTCGGCCGAGGATGTGCAGAGGCTCGGCAACAATCCTTTTTTTTTTTTTAAACTAGTGGTTTTTAAACAAGCGGGTGGTTTTTAAAGGTTTTCCTGTTGTCAGACAGCGACACCACGCACGCATCACTTTTCAGTCGAATCCGTGGAGGAAAATAGTCCCATGTGGTCCCCACACTAGTGACGTTCATGCATCGCGATGAATGTAGTAGCTTAGACAGTCAGTGCAAACGCTAACTGCAGACTCAAACCAGGTGAGATGAGACTTTAGCTCCTCCCATAAACCCTCAGGTCGTCCGTGTGCTCGCCAGTCGACTCGCTTTCTTTCGTCTTCTCGTAGTGAAACCAGCTTTAACGCTATAAGTCGTTTGGAAGAGCCCATCCAAGCACATTCCTTTCAGGTGTAGAGTTTGATGTCGAACATTGACTGCCAGAGTCGCTCACCGACATCAGGCCCCGTCATCCATCGGTACTTCACGCGTCAGGTAGCGCCATGCTACACGTCCCACTTCCCTCCATCACCTCACTGTCTTACACTGTTTCCAACAAGAGCAACATGTTCCGTTTTTTTAACCTCCTTTTACAACACTAACTCCAGGAATCAGAACGATGGTCTGTTTGAATATATTTTAATAATGTGCTCAGCATGTCCTTCCCCTCAGGGTGTGATCTTCCCACATGCACATGAACGTCTGTGATACTTGTATATGTGAATTGTATTTGTTTTTACCCGACTGTAGGTCATGCTTTAGATGATTCTATTTTTATACCTGATTTGTGGCTCGGCTGTCGACGGAGAAGAACCTACTGATGTCTAAAGTAACATTCCCGTGTGATTCAGGCACTGCACAGCGCTTCGTCTCCCCCGCCGCCTCCCGTCCATGCTCCTCCTTTGTGTTCGCTACACGATACCTCCTCAATGCGCGAACGCGGGCGGAAGGTTCCTGTCGAGCTGTCAGAAATGACTTCTCAATGTTAATACTTCAGGAAATCGGTGCACTTTTGTCTTTGACTGTATGCAAATTGAACAGGTACTGTTGTGTCTACTCTTCCCCGTGTTATTTATATGAATATGCTGAGATTCCTGTGAAAGCCTGGAAGGCCACATGTGCACTACTACTGACCTCACGGCACTAAAAAAAACAAACCAAATTGCTCTCAGTCAAACATGACCAGTGTTTATTCCAGTTCACTCCACTGAAATAGAGAATGTTTACACGAACCATGCCACTTCAGTACACTCTTGTCTGGACACTGTACAGCTCATCTGAAGTTTCTCTGGGAGAGGAAATGTCGAAGCTAAATATTGATCTAGTATTTACTAATATTCTTACAATCACCTGCACTGTCTTGTTTCCCTGTGATGTTCGACTGCTCTGGCTTCTGCTGCTTTAGACTGGACACTGTCATTGGATAAGGGGCTCGTTCAATGGTGGTGGGGGGTGTCTTGCTCCAGCCAGGGCAGGAGAAGCTACTGCAACTATGTATAAACCCTCTGGTCATGTGACATCTAATAGAGTAAAGATTCAATTGGTATAAAATGCATTCTTTGTTTTTATT
The DNA here is from genome assembly GCF_027744825.2 of Synchiropus splendidus. NCBI lineage: Eukaryota > Metazoa > Chordata > Actinopteri > Syngnathiformes > Callionymidae > Synchiropus > Synchiropus splendidus. Next base: position 6,833,351 of record NC_071339.1, read on the forward strand.
TGTAAGTCCGAGACATTCTGGAAGGTCCAGCTGAAGACTTTTATTGCTCCATCTTTCAATGATTCAGTAAATAAGTAGTGCCTCACGCACACACATACATGGTCGAGTTCACAGGACACGTGACTTGGAAAAGCTGCTGGTGAAGTTAAGGAATGTGGATTACGTTCTCTCACACAAGATACCGACCGAGTCCTCGACAAATTATGTAAAACACGAGAGAAGAAATTCCCTTTTGAGACGAAAGATTAATAAATGAGGTGGTTAAACATGGCGACGGTTCATCCGTGACGCTACCTGGCTGATGACAGACCAGAACCTGAGCCCTTGTTTCAGTTTGTGCTTCAGAAAAACATCTTTTCATAGTCACATTTTGATGGTTAAAAAAATACAGGCTTCATTTAAGCTCCTTCCAAATGTAGGTGCTGTGTGGACAGTGAAGGGTTGGAATTGCTGCGCACACACAGATCCTCACTACAGATACTTGAAACCAACATGATTTGAGGAGGAGGGACCGACTCACGCAACACCACCGACAAACAATGGACGGCCTCTTTCACTCTGGATGGATCTCTGGCGTTCGGGCCCTCAGCTGGTCACGCGGGGACTCAGCCGTTCTTCTGGCTGCTGGTTTTGTCAAATTGGATGTTTGGCCGGTAGCATCAGAAATAGTGTGTTTGTGCCAGATGAACCTTTAAATACTAGAACACAGCTCCACTCCTCTGGGGCCTGGGCTCCATCCGTCGGCACAGTCCGGGCTTTAGGGGCCTGCGGAGGAAGCAGCCTGTCAACTAGTTGATCATCACAGACGTCCACTAAAACCCAACAGCAAGATCACACTTGACTGTTCTGAGGTTCATCGAGTTCACTGGGACCTGCTGGGAGAAAGAGTGGACTGAGGGCAGGTTCGCACTGTGGGTTCTGCCTCGGGTGGCCTGAGTTCGATGCACCCCCTGCTGTGCAGCCTCGCACCTCCGTGCCTCAAGTGATGCCCCTTTTTCTCCTCAGCTGGCGGTGGTTTGTGACCCACGACGAAGCACGTCTGAAGGAAGTCGTCATCTGCCGCGCAACAACCTATTTACCAACACCGGGTTGTCCACCGTATTTCTATGTCAGTTCTAAACACTAAGAGCCGTCCTCACCTCACCACAGCCAAAACTAAACATGAAACGGTGTTGTCATGTTGATTGTACGAGGAAATGGTGGAAACAAGCTGCGTAAATACAGAGCGTCTTCATCGATCCACGCTGCTCTCACAACACGTTGAACACAATGACAGAGATTCCTGACGATCGAGAAGGTTTCTTTCATGAAACTCAAAATCTCAGTTGTCCAGTAAGAGTCTACATCAACTCCCCGCACTGAACACTTACCCTCCTTCGCGTCGGTCAGCACCAGCGCCTGCAGGATGTCCGACAAGGAGACGATTCCCTTCACAACGTCCTGCTCGTCCACCACCACCAACCTGTGCACCTGAGGAACACACGAGTGTCGACAGTGAGTGATTTGGCTTTAACCCATCAGGTCCACTAGTACAGAATGAGCGAGGACTCCGGGTGACAGAAACTAGATGCGAGTTCTGAGACCGGCATTCAAACATGTGCCAATGGAAATGCGGACCATCTGAGAACGAAACATTGTTGGGACAAAGGTTTGGGACGTTACCTCGGCTTCCACCAGGCGGTTGATGATGGCCTCCAGGCTCTCGTGCCTGTTGCAGGTCAGGACTCCTTCGAAGTACTGCGAGCGGTGCTGCAGAGCTTTGGTGACGGTCACGTCCAGGTTGTTGTACGTCTTCTCTGCTGCCAGGTTCTGAGTGAACACAGTCAGAACGAGCATTGCAGTTCAAGCGTTACATGACGAGAGAGACGGACTAACCTTTACCAGGAGGTAAAGGTTAGTCATCTGTCTCGGATGGAACATACCTACTTGTGAGGACTCTTTGCTTGCGGGGACATTTTTTGCCAGTCCTCACAAGTCCAAGTCTCAATTTGAGGATGAAAACACCAAAATAACTGGGTCTTTATTATTGGGTTTGAGTGTGGTTCAGAGTCCTGGTTAAGGTGAGCCATGTGTTTTGGATGGTTAGTTTTAGGGTGAGAGAATCAAGGACAAAGACAAAGATCCGAACATGTGTGCGATTGGTTTATCTATTCTTGTTAGGACCAATTAGGGGAAAAACACTTCCTTGTGAGGACCGTTTTGCCTGTCCTAACAAGGTTAAGCCTAAATCTGAGGGTGAAATGTCAAACTAACTGGGTCACTATAATTGGTTTTAAGTTTGGTTCAGAGTCCTGGTTCAGGTTTGCCATGTGTTGTGGATGGACAGGTTAACAGTGAGATAGAAATATGAGAATGTGTGTGTCTTTACACCTCCAATGCAATGCTTTCATTCCTCAACAGGCTCTGGTCATTCTGCGGGGCTAATAATGCTACTGTGTAATGTGCAGTGTGGCATGAACACCCGTCAGTATCCTAGGTTTGTTTGAGGGACAGCAGCAACTAGGGCTACTGTGACAGCATCATTTCTCCTTACAGTTCTCCTTCATTCATTCTCTCCAGGTTTCTCCCTCAGGCCCAGCTACTCCGGAGCGAGAACCATTTGGAGTCGTCGGTAAACTTCTGAAAGTTTTTGGACTGTGGGAGGAAACCCGAGTGCGGGGGGAACCACACAAGGAGGATGACATACTAAACATGCCACCATTGTGCGGCCAAGTTGCGACACCACTCCTTATTCATGGTTTGGAATTTTCCGAAGCTCAACTGGATCAAGCCTCGTAACCAACATCAGTCATTTCCGTAGCACAGCAAATTCAAACACTTGATGACAGCGACTTACTATCACGTCAAATTTGGAGTAAATGTCGACCACTCGGCCTGAAAAACAAAGGCAAAAATTGGAGTTCAGATTTCAATCCGGTCACTTGTTTCAAACTCAATATAGCCGGCGTTGGGGCTCCGCCTACCTTTGCTGTCCACCACCGGCAGTGCAGACACTCGCTGCTCCACGAAGATCCCCAGCGCGGTGTAGAGAGGAGTGTCCGCGCGCACCACCGCTATGTTCCGGAACGTTCCAATATTCAACTCCTCTAGGGTCTGACTTAAGAAAGAAGGTTTGGGCATCTCGGATATCTGGAATCACCAGCGACAACACACACAGGTTAGCAAACACTGGGGCCGTCCAGCTCGAACCACTCAACCTACAAAGAGCTTCAGGAATTTGAGAATCCTTTTGTGTGTCAAAATGTAGAGCGTGTTCCCCGTCAGCGGGTCGATCACCGGGAGCCTGTGGATCTTGTTCTTCAGCAGCGATGAAACGGCATCATACAAGCTGCAACACAAGAGCCGGCGATGAAGGAAGACACAGGCGTGGAACACAGGCATGAGACGATATGTTGTTGAGCTGAGAGCCTCCTGAGCTTCTCAGGGGTATTTGTTGACATGAGATATTGGGCACATTGTGAGCGCCGTGTTTTGATATGCGACGAATGAAACAACACAAATGGAGAAGAGATCTTGTGTTTCAATAACAACTCACCTTGCATTTGGTGATATGCTGACCAGAGGTTTAAAGGAATCTTGAAGATAAACCTCTGCGGATGACAACAGTTGCGTTAAGGACACATGAGATTTGATTCAGGCCTGTTAAAAGTTATGTTGTTGACATCTTGTGACGCAAATCTGACATTTACATTGGACAAAAAAGCCAACACACCCCACGGCTCATTTTTAAGTTTCAACCCTGCGACACCAAATGTATTTACTGTAATAGCCAAACCATTTCAACGCAGAGCAGAGGAAATTCTTCTCACACAGACGCAGACACTCACCTCTCCATGTTTCAATTTTGTGCTCTTCTAACTCATAAATCTGAACCTAGAAATCAGGAAAAGAAATATTGAGTAAAGCAGTGTAAGACTTCCAACATCATGCAGGCTGTGAGCTCACCAGGGGAGACTTGTAGTAGCGGTGAAGAATGTTTATGAAGTCTGTGATGGTTAACATACCTGTGCAAGAGGAGAAGCACAATGAATTGAATTGAAGGGACCACATCTACATCAGAAGAATTTTAAAAGTGAATCAGTAGAGATGTTAGGAAGAACACTGGATGGTTCTGTGCCACTGTCTGAGGTCAAACTTTTCTCCTCACTATCATGTCCAACCCCTAAAGCTTCATTAACTGTGTCAAAATCACAAACATTCTTTAAACCAGGGGTTTCAAACTGCTCCACAGAGGGGCTGCAGTGGGGGCAGTTTAAACCGACGTACCAACAAAGCATTGCTTGTTACTGTCCCACAGTGGCGCTGCTCTCACTCCATTGGACACAAGTGCAAAAAATGCCTTCTTGACCTGTCAAAACAAAAGAGTCTTGTCAGTCCTCTGATGCGACCCTTTATTATCCACAAATGTTGCGCCTTTCACCTGCAGGGATGTGTCAAACACCACCAGCTTAGAGCTGGTCGGAACAAGGTCATAACAGCGGTGGGATTTCATGAACCTGGTGTAGACATTGTGCTCTGGGTCTGAAAGAGACACGCTTGTTCTCACGTCCAACAGAGCATATGATACGAGCCCCTTACCTTCAGTCACAGTCTCCTTTTTACTCTCCAGGTCCTCAAGAGTCGCTGGAATCTGAATGGGTCAAGTCATGATACAAGTTTAGACCACCTTGCAACAACCTCACCAAACCCAGAACAACACAAGCCCACGTACTATTCCAAGCCACACTTGTTGGTATGATAATCCGTTTGAATCAACGTTTCCAATGCAGACAAATGTCAAACGTTGGTCGATATGTAAAGCGAGGAAACTTCAATGGCTAATACACTTTTGAAATTCTTAACCTATTCGTAAAAGGAGACACAAACTCGCAGTGTGGAGGAAGCGACGTTAAAATGTAACAGCTTGTTGGCTGAAGAACCGGTAAACAGGAGTTCAGTTATGAATAAACTAATGTTAGCATGTAGCATTAGCTCGCGTCACGGTGTTCTGCCGTTATTGACAGTCGCCCTGTCCTGAAAGTTCAACCACAGAACATCAGCTAGTTGCGATCTAAACGCTCGCCCTGACAAAACGATTTTTTAGAAACCTTGGAAGAGAAGATAAAAGCATTAACGCGCATGCTAGCTAGTTAGCTTCGATACTTCGGTGCAGCAAAGCTCGTTGGAGTTACAAACTCAACTAAAGGGCAAGACATAGAACAACGAGTTGACTCACACACTCCATGTTTCATTCACTGTGTCGGACTATAGTGCTGAGCTGTCTTTGGAGCAGGGTCTTGTTAAACCACAAAGCTTCCGCTACGAACAGACCAAGATCCTGGTCGACTGTACGGTATTACCGTACTGTGCGTAATATGGTCGCACACCTTTTACGTCCTTGCCCTTTGAGAGGAAAACACTGGCCATTTGCTTTGTAGCTCTTTAAATCAATATACTCTTAAGCTTGGTCATGTTTGGCAATGTGAACCATATTCATAGGTCATGTCAATCCCTCATAAATTAACGTTGAGATATAGTAAAGCTGTAAAAAATATGTCATTGGCAATTGCATCACTGTTTATGATAAATAACCTCCACCATTAAACACAAATAAAGACAACTTGAAATGAGTAACAGGTTTATTTACATACAAAACTGTTTACAGCAAGATTTCTGAATCAACATTGATCCACTTGGGTTTGCACCGTGTCACCCTCAACCAAGAGATCAAGTCAACGGACTGAGAAAGAAACCCCTTAGAAAGAACCTTTGGTCATGAAGGGAAGTAGATGTAGATGAGTTTGAAGATCTGTAAGGCACAAGACACAGCAACACCAGCCTCTGTCCAAATTCTAATCAACTATCTCAGCAAAGCACTTAATAAAACATTGCCCACTTCAGGCACAAATTCATGATCCCAATAATAAAAAAAGGTGAATGGTTCAGAGCATCTGTCACCACAAAAAAAAAAAAATCTAATTACTCTTAAGCCCTAAATTATGACCCCAATTCACAAATGGGATGAAAAATAACAGCAATGTGCATTGTAGTAATGCACTGAGCACATTGTCAATACTGATAGGAAGCGTGACCCATTTCAGTCAGAACCAACCAAGAGCACCAAACCCATTCCTATGATCCTACAAACTGACATCACCTGTAAATATCTGAGTCTAAAGCTATGATGGTTCCACAACACGAACGCCCTGCTACAGATGTTAGAGAAACAAAACTGTAGGAAGAAGTGAAAGAAGACTGTTCTGCTCAGCAGAGAGCTACACATGTGAGTCATTGTACACATATATCCCTCCATTATGAAGACACAGCTCACGTGTTCATTTGAGAACAATACCTGATTAGAAGTTGATGTTTCTTTTAATACAGCATAGAGAACGTTTGGACTGGAGAATAAACCCAGAAAAGAAAGTTCATGGGGGAGAGGAACACATGGACACATTTACAGCAATGTGATATTTGAGTGTCGACAGAAATAACCAGTTGCAATTCATAGGTTTAAAAAAAAAAATTATATCAAAAGCTCTCACCGAAGATTTAAAATGACAAACCAATGTTGTTTCAATATCAGAAAACCACTAATTCAGAAAGTCATTTTCTGAACACCAGAAAAAATGTTTAATAAAATATGTTCTGACAAAATTATAGATATATATAGATATATATATATATATTGTTTTTTTCCACACATCATATTGGTAGTTGATGAAAATACATCAACAGATTAGGCACAAATCAGAGTATTTCGACGGCGGTTTGAAGTCGGTGAGGTTGCAATAGGCAAGCTGGTGAAGTTGTGTCTTTGTCTTCTGTGGATAAAGTTACCGGCACCGGTGATGAGTCGTCTACATCACAGCACACTTCTTCTCCTCCGAGGGTGCGTTACCATCTGCCTTCTCCATTTCCAGTATGATTCTTTTGAAAACTTCCACAGCAGTCTGCACAAGAAAAGGTTGAACTAATCGTGAACATCATCACCCAGGAAGGTGCTGACCATCATACAGACTGAGGGGCGTCACCTCATTCTCCTTGGCTGAAGACTCCATGAAAGCAGCACCCCAGGAATCAGCCAGCTTCTTTCCCTCCTCCGGTTTGATAACTCTGAAAATTGGAATACAGCTTAGTGCACTCTTTAAAACAAATTACCTCAACCGCTCCACTCTCATGACAAATCACTATATCATCTGCAAACATCATTGTCCATGTAGACTACTCTCTCACCTTACAACATTATAAGAATGTATTAACAACTGTGGGCATGAAAATACGAAAATGTAAGTTCCATAAAAATAAAAGTGCCCAGTGAAATAAGAAAATGAAGTCCAATATTTCTTTCTGCTGAGAGACAGTGGATTAATACTTAAGACAATTCTATTTACCGTTCCATATGAAGATCCTTCTTGTTCCCAACCAGAACTGTTGGAACTCTAAAAATGACAGGGAAAATAAGAATCAGTCAGTGGAAATACAAATAATGCTAAATGGGAAGGGATGAAAATATATAGGACTCACTGAATTTTCCCCACCATGTCGAGAAGCTTGTCGTGAAGAACCTGAACGACTTCAAAACTGAAGTTAAAAAAGAATAATTCACATGTCAAAAACATGACCTCAGAATGAACTAGCGCACGTCTTCATTTTCAAATGTACAAAATTCCATTGACACCACAGCAAATTCACTTGTTACAGCTGCCAAAAGCAATTGTGAAAATATTTGAAAATGCAATGAACAAAATAATCTTACAGAAAAATGGGCACAATTAAAAATATATATGGAAAATAAAAAAACAAGAAGTTATCACAAAACATAGGCAAAAACTGCAGCCATTGTGAATTAGATACAACACTTGTCAAGTGATAAAGCAACATGAACTAGGCTGGACAAGATACTGCTAAAATGCTGCGAACATCAAAGACTCACCTTTTCGTAGAAGTCACTGAGTAGACAAGGACATAACCATGAATATCCAATGAGTGAGACTGTGGAAAAATTGAGTACTCATCCTGGAATGGGGGAGAAAAAGATTCACTTTATTCTATCAATTTGCATGTGTACACACATCACCATCAGACTCCCTTCGGTATAAAGGAATATTGCAATATTTTAAAATGGTTACTTATGTGTGAAAGAATATATTTACCAGCAGCACATACTGCATTCACATGCCAAACTATGTCCATCCCCTGTGTTTATTCATGTCCTAACCAATGGTGATGCGTGTGGACCACTAAATAGACTACATAATGGCCACTTGAGTTTGGGCCTTCCATGTTAAACAAATCTCCTGTGGGCACCATTTTTCAGCGACTCACACGACTATCCCATCTCTCATTCACTCACTTGTCCAGCTGTATCGACCAACTGAAGATTAAAATCTTGTCCATGGACGCTGACCATTTTGTTGAACGCTAGAGTAGCGTAACACAGAAAAAGATTAATATGATGTTTAAAAAAAAGTCACATAAAATTGAAATTAATTGAAACTTACTATTTTCAATGGTTGGATCATAAGAGTCCACAAACTGTCCTTCAACAAACTGAATTGTTAATGAGGATTTGCCTGTCAACAGTAAAAAAGTCATTAATATTATAATTCGGCACCACAACACACTGTCAATTCAGGCATTTTTGGTTATATATTGTTTAAGAAGGGTTCCACCTATGGATGACGTACATAAAGCAGCAGTCAGACACTTAACAAATATAATCCTTGACAACGTGATTCACAAGGATTAGCACAAACGTGATCAATAACTAGTTTTGGTTCCATTATGATAGATCTTCTTTTGGCATTTCTGGGATCTTGACCTTGCCATTGACTCCGATTTAACACCAGTACCTTTATTTCAACGTCTAAACTAGAAATAGCAACAACATGCTGATCTACATGTTCAAAAATAAATGTAAGTATTGACCTGTTTTAAAGGTTATTTTGGAAAATCAGGTTTAGTAAAGACATTATACGGCACATTGCTCTGTGGGTAACTATTTCGGACCCAGCTGTTCTCACAGGAGATATCGTGGCACCCAAATTTGTTTTTCATCGAGGACACATGACTTCGCTGGGTGTTTGACTAACTCGCCGATGTTTCTTTTCAGTGGAAGTGAGCAATAAGCACCCAGATTGGAAGCACTGACGGCAGCAAAGTTCGGTACGAACCCCGAACACATGGCGACGTCGACATGTGGCGAGATATCGAGTAGGATTTTGTGGAGAGCATGTGAATCTCGAAGCTTAGAGTTCATCAAGCGAACACACTTAACAGCAACAACAACAAACGTGAGCTAGCATAGCAAGTGTTAGCATAATAGAAGGGAAAACAAAGCCGCATTAGCATGTTAGCCCGATAGCCGAATGTTGGTACTCACCTACGGACCTGTACCCTATAACGGCGATCTTTCTGCATTTCGGTTGCGGCATTGTGTAAAGAACGACGACGATTTTGTCTTCAGAAAGTAGCGCCACCTGGATATACTATCGAAACCAACTTTTATCGCCACATTCGTCTCGCGTCACGTGACAACAACAAACTTTTTCGGAGCCGCTCCAACTGGGCCTCGAGCTCCAGCTCGTAAGTACGACCTGAACCTCTCGCGCAATCGCAAAATAAGCGCTGCCGGTCGATGTTGTCGGCTCGTTTGCGGTAGGAAAACCCGAGCACTGATTGGAAACGATCGGAGAATGGCGCCCGTTCACCGCGGTGACGACTCGAGTCGCGAGCCAAGCCGACGGAAGTTGTGTAAGCGCAGCGTCGCGAGAGCGTCCCCGGCGACCCTGCCACTCCGCACAGTAGAGGTCACTCTTTGTGCGTCCCAGCCTGTTTCTGACCGCGAGTATTTGGATCGTTCTAGGCCGTAACGGGCCAACGTTTGAAAACAGCCCTCTCCCCTTTTCAATGTATGCAGTGTTTGGCAGGATGTGGCGGAGTCAAGTCGGAAAACAATTGATCCACACGCCTGTTTCATAAACTGCGCTGCTGTGTACCACGTTGAACTCATCACTCGCCACTCTTAATTTCTATATCATTTTAATTCACAATGATGTGCCACACAAAGTATTTCAGAATAAAAGGAGCGCACAAATTGAAACAACACCATTGCGATCACTCTAATTTCCAGAACAGGGTTCACTTGATTTGTCTCTTTTATTTTCCACTTTAAACTAATGTCGTACATCATGTTGCTTTCAAGTAGAGCTTTTCTTCTATGGCTACCGTAAAACCCCATCAACCACAGCAATCTAACTACATTTTTCATGAAGGAAAATGGTAAAGAAAATATGGGCTGGAAGTCACCAAGGAGAAAGACGATACTTCACATCAGTCAGAACCAGTGGTAGCTTCATTAGGCCTGCTTAATGTAGGAGACACACTGGAGTCTAAACAGAATGCATGGTCCGTCTCCCTGTTATGAGTGAACACATTCTCTCAAGCATCAGTGTGTCAAGAGTACATCCGTGGTGTTCCTTCATCCTCAGCTCCACCTCATTTATTACAGTTGTCTGCAGGGAAACACTGTCATTTCAGATCATTATATTGACGTGCAATAGAAACATTCGGGGTTCTGTGAATTACTTTTCAGTCAACTACATATTTAGCTCTTGTTCTGATTTCCAGATCTTCAGTCTGACTTACATGCCATATTGTGACAGCAGTTTACCCCCAATGGAATTCCCAGGTCATTGCTTGTCTTTTGTGGCACTGTACTTATGAGACCCCTGATGGTCTCACATTAGAAACTTTCAGTGCTGACCACTATCTGTGTCACCCTTTTCCACAGCCATTCAACCAGAAATGTGCTCATTGTCATTGTAAATACACATACACATTTACGTGTCGATGTACTTCATTGGCCAACCCTGAGAACAAAATTCTCAATAAGATATTGCGCTTAGGATAAAAGAACTGTTAAAAACTGGAGTGAATAAGAAACCAAGATGATAAGTAAAAGGCAAAATAAATAAATCATGACTGGAATCCAGTGGTACATCCTGAAGTTACTGACAACACCTCCTCCTATTATTGGCCTCCCTATGGTCAGCGGTCCAGTCCTCCTCTGCCACAAGCTCTGGCCCTGCACAGAAACTACAGACTTTTAATTTCACTTAACTTCCACTGACTGTCCTTCATTTATGTTTGCATATATTTTCTACTTGCTTGTTTGTTAATTGTTTTTTTTTTTTTTTTTAAATGTAATCTGACACTGACAGTGAGATTTGTTACATTTATACTGGAGCATGTTAAATTATGAGCAAAATTGCCCACAGGAAGTTTTTTTCTGATTCTGACTCATTGACATTGTGGGTTATTGCATTTACTGCATTGTTTGCTCATTTTTGCCTCAAGATTATCTTAATAATAAATCTGAACAGCAAAGATTATTTTCGCTACTATGAGAACAAACGAACATGTGTTTTTTTTTCTCACCATATCTTTTTCTCATATGAGATGCAGCTCACAAATGATAAAATCCTGATGTGCTCCTGAGATCCTCAAAATGGATGTGAGTTCACCTTCACCACCATGTCTGCTGTCAAATCCACTGGGTCAAGTGGACACGGCAGCAATGGCTGAAATGACCATGACACCATAATCATAAATATTGTTTGCATCCCATGACCTGAACCACTGATGTATCAGAGAAACAGATTATTATATTTGGTTCGTTTTCTTTGTCACGTGGGTTCTGTTCTTACCTGTCTATATTTATGTTTGATTCTGATTATTAGTGTATTCAGGGAACATCTTTTATCACCCATAATAATATACAGATTTGCATGAAATGGTTTGGGCTGCATCTTGTCACACATGCATTTGAGTACTCACCCTCTGCAGCTTATGGAATATGACTGAGTCATAAAAAATAGTACGTTTACACGTTCCTCTTACATAAACATCATCGTTTTATTCTGTAATTCTATTTTTAAAAAGTAGATGCACTGAAATAATTTTTTTATAAATCCTATTCTAGTGAAAAACGTCCATAAATCCACCCTGATATAGAAGTCTCCGATTAAAGGCTTTTTTTTTTAAAGAAAAAACTGTGCTGTAGTGATGGAAGGTTTTGATCGCTTTCTTGCGTCGCTGGTTGTTTTGTATGCGGCTCCCACCGGAAACGCTCAGGAGCTGAGAGGTAAGCGCTGCCGGTAGATGCCGCCGTCGTAACCAGGCAGATGCAAAAACGGGAAAACCTCACCCAAACGGACCTGACAGGGGCAGGTAACCACCCATAAACCAAAGAGATTCAATACCGTTGAATATGTCTTCAAGATTAAATACTTTTACCGAGCAAAAACGCCCGCTTTCGAGGCTTTAGCTTGCTAACTACAGTCTGGAGGCGGTGGCTGCCATAGCAACCGTCTGGAAACACTGGCCGAGTCGCTAGCCTGCTAACATAGTTGCAGCTAAAGCCAGTGCCCTGAAGAACCTTCTGAAATGAATGCCTCATGCAGCAGATGCGTAAAACACTGGCGCGCTTCACTTGTTGTCCCGCTTTGGCTGTGGGTTGAGCTGTCGCTGTGTTGACTTGGGGAAAGTTGGCGGACGGTAATCCTAACCACCAACAGTAAAGCTAACACGGTCCTAGCAGCCGAGGCCGACTGGTAATCGAGCTGTTAAACAGAGGCCACTGTCTTAAAACGACAGTGAATGTTGTCCTTGTGACATATAGGTGTTGCGCTCCGTCTGTCGTGATGCTTCTCGATGAATCTGACTACTTAAACCTGGTTGTCATGTCATGAGTCTCTCAGCTGATGTGTGGCGGCTAAGGTAGCTGCCCGAAAACTGTGAACACACAAAATACCCCGGCGTGTTTCCACTAAAAACTACGGCGGTCAAATGTAGCATGAACATTTGAATTGCTTTTAGTCTTTCAATTCAATTCAACTCCTTTTTTTTTTTTTACATGGAAAGACATTCCATAATGTGACACCTCTTAGACCAGATCTGAAATCTAAATAATTCCAAAACTTCCAATTGTTTCAGTATTCAGCCTGAAGTAGTATGGATGCTGATGACTGCAATGGCCCATCCTACGTATCAGGTGAGGCTCGGTGTGTCATATTTTCTCATGAAGTTCTATGGAACGTGACAAATATGATTTCTGGAAGGTGGAGATTCTTCAATGGAAAGAGACTTTTCTGAGGTTCTCGGAGGTCCGACAGTGAGCACTCCCAACAGCAAGGACGCGTCCCCTTGTCGCTCACTCAGTGGTAATATTGCAGTTTTGTTTCTTCTTTATTCATTATTTATTTAAAGTTATTATGCGGTTTAATACACCATTTTCCATGCTTTTGAAACTACAGCCAACTCCATCAAGGTGGAGTTGTACAGCGATGAGGACCCGGGTCGGAGCACTGAGGATGAACGAGTGGAGCGGGTTGAAGATGGAGGTGCAGATCAGGTAGCAGAGACTCTCGGAGGCTACAGGGAAATGGGCAATCCTGAGACCATACCATCTGGAGCGACCAGACTGCCCAACGGAAAGCTCAAGTGTGATATCTGTGGCATGATCTGCATCGGACCAAATGTTCTCATGGTTCACAAACGCAGCCATACAGGTAGGTGTTGTGTTTTGAGCCACTTTCTGAACGGTTGTTCATTCATGACCAAACATGTTGCTTTGTAAGAAACTGCTGCTTTAATTCAAGTTATAACTTTTATGAGGACAAAAATACAGATGCACATGTGATAGCTGAACCTAAATAAGGTGTTAAGGCTTCAACATGAAGACGGTGATTTGATTTCAACATGGACAAGTTCTATCTCTCCGCAGGTGAGCGACCTTTCCAGTGTAATCAGTGTGGTGCCTCCTTCACCCAAAAGGGTAATTTGCTCCGTCACATCAAGCTGCATTCAGGAGAGAAGCCCTTTAAATGCCCTTTTTGCAGCTATGCCTGTCGAAGACGAGATGCTCTCACCGGCCACCTTCGTACTCATGCAGGTAGAGCACGTTACTTTCCTTCAACTACATAATAGATGCTGATACGCAGATGTGTCTTTCCCCGCCCTCCAGTGTCCTCTCCAACTGTGGGAAAGCCATATAAGTGCAGTTATTGTGGTCGAAGTTACAAGCAGCAGTCCACTTTAGAAGAGCATCGTGAGCGCTGCCACAGCTACTTGCAGAGTCTGGAGTCGAAACGCACAAACAGTGCTCCAAATTCTGGTATGTTGTTTGTAAATGCAGTTTTAAAAAAAGGACATTGGTTTAACTGTTAACGTTTTGTATTTTTGAAGGAGAGGAGATTAGAGAGCTTGAGCTGATACCGGATTCACTCCTGCAACCTTCATCTGAAAAGATGGCGTTTATCGATCGGCTCGCCAACAGCATCACTAAACGGAAGAGATCCACTCCTCAGAAATTCATAGGTAAGCCCTCGCGTGGTTGAGGAGGGGGAGATGTGCTAATATGGCAACGCAAAGTTATTGTGACGACAGCCTCTGACATCATAATGACACAAAGGAAGAAGACGTGATGTGATTGTTAATGTGTCATAAAAGGCACTAAAGCTTTGTTTTTATAGGCCCAATCTATCCTAGTTTTTGTCCTTTCAATCTAAGTCAGGCTACTGCACTTAAGTTTAAATATGATGAATTAATTCAAGATGAAGAATCCTAATATTTCAGAGTAGTGCTGACAAAAGTGACTGTGATTTTGACACAAAGGTGGGACCGCACCCAGTATCAGCTCATAAACACAATTCATCAAGATTTACTATGATTTAAACATATGAGTTTTTCTAAAAAAAAACACACACAATGAAGTCAGTAGAAAAGGGTCATGTGATACTTTAATGTGTTTTTTTTTTTTTGTTGATACGCTGCTTTCACTTCCGGTTAAGGTGGAGAACAAAGGGTGATGTGATGACCAGTATCGTGTCATTCTGGAAGAACTATGATACATTTCCTTTGGTTAAAATGTTCTTTTCATGTTGTCGAGCCTGCAATAGTGCGCCATCTAGTGGAGACTGTTGTTTCTGTGGGTATGGTGTGATATTTGAAAAGTGACTGTTTCCATAATCGGTGTGAATGTCCATCTGCACTGCAGGACAGAAGCACATGCGTCTTAATCTGGGAGATGCACCTTATGAGCTCGGCGCCGGCTTCCATAAAGACGGAGAGGCACATTCTGGGAACATGGAAGTGCCACATTTTCCCAGTCTGGCGGGAGAGTATGCAGGTGTAGCAGGTACAGGAGGAGGACAGGTGTCAGACGCGGTGAGGCCGTTGCACATTCCCACCACTCACCCCTCGTATTTAACAGAACTCAGGCCGGGCCTTGGTGCTGCGCATACGCCTGTGGCTCTCGGCCCTCGGCTGGACTGCACGGGGACCGGAGCTGCAGGTGTCGGCGGAAGAGAGGCGGCAGAAGGTCATGAAGACTTGCCAGTGGGCCGCTGCCACGTCCCCTCGCCCAGTAATGGGTGTCAGGATTCCACAGACACCGAGAGCATGCCGGACGAGCCGTGCAACAGCACCGCTCTGCCTTCTACCATCCACAACAACAACAACAACAACGGTCACCACGTTCCTCACTCAAACAACCATCATCCAGCTCCATCTTTGTCTGGGCATCACAGGAGCCGAGACAGGCACAGCCCTGGACATGCCAAAGAGAGGGAGGCCGAGAGGGAAGATGGAGGTCACGCCCAGGCTCCCCAGCCTGCGTTTGCTTTAACGCCCACTTCTCCCTCTGCACCCTCCTCCACCTCCAGAGAGGCCCTGCGGGTGGTCGACGGAGAGGGACGAGTTGTCCGCAGCTTCCGATGCGATCACTGTCGGGTGCTTTTCCTGGATCACGTCATGTTCACCATCCACATGGGCTGCCACGGCTTTCGACAGCCGTTCGAGTGCAACATCTGTGGCCACAGGAGCCAGGATCGCTATGAATTTTCGTCCCACATTGTTCGTGGAGAACACATCTTTGACTGAGGACACGGGTGGTTTTACACTGACACTGGGTTTGGTCTGCACTGAGGCGAGCAAAAGCAGTGAGAACCGGGGAACGGGTAGTTGACATGTTATTGACATGCATAGCCCTGATTATTTTAATGCACTTTAAATAAATCAAACTATATATTTAATATGCTAAATGCACTTTGACTTAAATTGTATACAAATGTCAATTCTACTCATGGCGAGCCAATGCACCTTTTCATTCTCAGATGTGCCTTGCTCCCAAATTTCGGAGTCAACCATCTCGCACAACATGCTAGATCCTTCACATGTCAAATGAAACTAAGGCCCACAATCGGATCATCAAAGTGTTTTTTTTCCAATCCCCTAGTTTCCAGTTTATATTACGAAATGAAGTGCAGACCAAACTCAATATTTAAGTCCCGCATCAAGAGATGTGTGATGTTTTCCTGTGAATTACAAGTGTATCTTGTGTTACAGAAAGGGTGAGACTCGCTAAGCTCTTGAAAGTAATTTAAATGAAATGAAGGCCTTTATGTGAGTGAATGACTTGAAAGTATGATGTGGATGTTTCTATGCTTCTGTTGCACTGATACCTGCCAGAGTATTCCTATTATATTAAACTATTTTGTAGAATACATTGGCCTGCACATTTCTCTCCGATGGCGAGGAAGAAAGAAAAAGCACCACTGCCACTCACAAATCTGCTCATATTTATAGATTGTGGTTTGGTTATTTTTGTGCTGTGCCTTTCTTCACCCGAAATCTAAACCTGGTTGACAAGAAAATTCACACAAATCTGTTCATAATTTATTGTAACGTATAGTTTAATTGAAGAGTATTTATTGACTAAAGAGCAAAACTGACTCACTGCTGTAATCTTTGTGGAGTTTATGGTGGAATTAACGTTTCCTGGAAATTGTAAACGTGCTGTTGCTTTGAAATGATTTCAGCTCATCTTCCTGTTACGACTTGAGAACAATTGCAAAGTGAGTTAGTGGAAGTGTTACAATAAAGACTTTACCTCTTCTTCTAAAATTTCTCTACAAATACTGTCAAATACTATATTAAACAAAGCTTATTTCAGACCTTATGTGAAGCTAGTTATTTAACATGAATTTCATGGTTCAGCAGTCTTATAATGTTGAGCATACTGTTCATTTGTGGTTGATTTCTACCAAAAAGTAAAATCCAAAGAGACAGAGGGACCAGACGTTTGTCTGCTCAGTTTTATTGAGAATACGTGCAGCTGATTTTAACCTGCTACGTCTAAACATTTGTTAAAAATACTGTTGCTTTGAGAAATGAATTATATTTACAAACCACGGGCTCCATTTAAACTGTCGGATGATGTAAATTGATTCATGGTGTAAATTCAAGATCCACAAAAGATTTGGCATGATTGGCACAAGACCTGCTGCTTTCCCTTGGTCCAGTTTTAACACACATTAAACTTTACAGAAATGGCATCTAAAACTGAACATCTGTCAAAGGGACTGAGGGAAAGTGGATCGCTTCTAGCCAAAGATCTCAACGTGAAGTACTGCAAAACCATCTTCAGTTCAGGCCTTCGCTGTTGATCTGAGCACCAGTGTGATGTAATTTGTGTAGTGCTACACTGGGCTGAAAAGCTTCTGAACCCGATGCATGTGGTACAAGTTTTTGCTCTTCAATCCGCATACCTGAAAGCTTTCCATCTACCAAACAAATGTTTTTCGCAGCACTGTCGTGGGCCTGAGTCCTGTAGATGGTCATTTAAGTAGCTGCTAAGTCTTTTTCCATGTGTTAATGATATATTTGCATATTTGAACATGAAGCGGCTCAAGTTTTGTACTGCAAGATGGTTTATTCTAGGAAAATTCCTAATGTTTGTCAATCTTTCCTGTGTAAGAGATGGTTTTATTAAAAACAACTTAACACTTGAAGAATTTTGTAGTCTTTATTTTTTCATGAACAGCATTAGCAGGATCTGCTTCACATGGGCTTTGGAGGAGCTCTGGGGGCACCAGCCTGCGAGGAGAAACGCTAAACGTTACACCCAACACTCCATATGAAGTTTCCATACGACCCAATGTACTTACTGTAGGCCTGAATCTTGGAGGTGGGGTGCGGTCTTTCCGGGCCTCGCAGGAGCGGTTCCTCACCACTTTACTGTGGATGGCGCAGCTGACACAGTAGTGCAGCTTCACGTAGAGCTTGGGCAGAACATAGGCTGCAAGTGGAAATACAGATGAGTAAACGCCAGACAAGTGAACACACACAGCTTAGTCAAAGAGCGCTCACATTCAAAGACGCTGGCCTCAGAGATGTCTCTCACGGCTGCGGCCTCCACAATGTTCCTGATCACAAACTTCTTGATGGCCTTGTCCTTGGGGACACAACGGGCACAGTTGGTGCAGCGGATTGGCTGCACGTGGCCACGGCCTTTCTTGGCACGACCGTTGTTCCTCCTTTTCTTGGTCTGAAATTTAAGAGCAAACACTTTCAGTCATGGCGTTTCAATGAATTAATTTTAGCAGTAATGGTAATCGATAACAACACTAGTGTGCAAATTCAAAACACATCACTGCAATGCATCGAACTTGATCTTTAAACCACAATTTCATAAACAGAAATGTGCATATATGCCTGGATTTGGAACTAATGGTTAACAGTGTATATTAACTTTAATGAGCCACAGGAGAGGGGATACTTCTGGGAAGACTAGAAATCGCAAACGTTTGTTAGCAAAATATCACATTTTTAGCGCGAAATACCAATGGAACAGAATGTATTCGGTTGGATTGTAGCCACTGTCAGACAAGGTCCTCAACATGAACCGTCACCAACTCGCGCGACATCGCCGCCACATCAATATGTTCTTCCAATGATTAAAAAAAAAAAAAAAAAAGCGTTAATGTCGGAAACAAACGTCTCCATCATTCACAGCGACACGGTGCGCGTGTGCGGGACTTCAGACTGAGAGCGGTTTTTCCTCTATCTTGAACACATGCACGGAGGTGTTAGCATGCTAATCGCTAGCGTAAGGCCGAGACGGATTATAAATGCTCATAAGGCCAATCTATCTTCAATATTACATTGCTTGGTTAGACTTAAGGGGTTAGATTCCAATAAATGACGAACACCGTCACCGTGGCTGCATTATAGACGACTTTATTTTGTTACTCTTCAACGACCACCATTGCGGCGAACTCACCATGTTGCACGGGAAGCTGGAAAGAGGACCGGAAGAGGAGGCAACCAGACAAGTAGCCTATTTCCGCTCCGCCCTAACTTCCATTGTGTGTGTGTTTTATTCAGAATTAAACCTAACGGAAATGTTAACAAACAACCTTGTATAAAAATGAAACGTATACAAAAATATAATTTCGTGGAATCAATTTTATACTAAAAACAGAGACGCCGCTTGAGCGCGGAGGGATACGCACGAGCGTTTAAGAGTGAATTGGCCGACCAGTACGTGTTGATCCGAAAGTAGTGCCCAGGTACATTACTGTACTGTACTTCATGTCATTCTACTAAAATTAGTGCTGTCAGTCGATTAAAAAAATTAATCGAATTAATCGCATTTTTATGCCATATCTGCGAAAGGTCTCCTGATAAAGAATTTGAGTTCAAGGTTATTAAAAGAAATTAGTGCATGACTGATCAATTGAATACAGTAAGAAGAGAAGATTTGAAATCCATGTTTTTATTGGTGAACTGCGCCTCATAAATGAAATCCAAAAGTAAAGGTCAAGCACATCCGCAAACCAGTTGGGCCAGGTGCATCATTCAAAAATGCAAAACAAATACAGCAATACAGTTAAATAAATAAAATAAAGCTGTTTTCAAAAATGTAATACAAATACAGCGATTCAGTTAAATAAATAAAATTCAGAAATAAAATAAGGCAGTCTCAAAATAGGCACTTAAGCTCAATATAGCAATTCAAAAATGAATAATAAAAGTATAACATGCCTCTAAATGAGGCAAAATGAAGAACCGTTGATACTCTGTGTTAAATTTTTTAATGCGTTAAATTGTGGCATAATTAATTCATCGAATTAACGCATTAAAATTACAGCACTAATTAAAATTAATTAACAATACAATTATGTTTGTTAGATGAGCATTTGCTCTTATTATTACATGTTTTGTCATCCATTTTAAATATGCTCTCTGTCTTGTATGAAATATTGTTCATTGCTTTAATTGTATTTTATTTTTTAAATAACACATACATTTCCACATAAACCTGCCATAATTCCTTGTCACACCTTATCAATTCATGTCCTTGTGCACCACAGTCAATAGCCTCAGTAACCATCTTTTCTTACCAGGAATCTTCCTCCCCGACATTATCCCTAACTTTGTCTCCAAACTTCTGCAGGTGTCCCTCTGATGTAGTGGTTTCTAATCTGGTCCTTCCTCGTCACACCCACTGAAAACGGGAGCATCTTCAACCCACCCACTTCTAACTCTGCTTCCTGTGTTGGAGTCAGTCCCTCAAGCAGACATCAAGACAGCATATGCTTCTATCCTCCATGGCTTCCTTCTCACTCTAGATGCTCCAGTTCTACTTGCTTGCATTGTTTTTGTCAACTCTGTGAAAACTGTTTTCACTTCCTCCACGGTCTTCATCTTCACTCTTCCTCTTCATTGACACCGTCATCTCAAGAGCAGCAAAAACAGGAAGCACTGTTTCTGATGGGGCTGTAACTATTCAGACCAACTGAAAAACAATGTCATTTTTCAAAACATTTTTTAATTAAATATTTTCATTTGGACTTGTTCTCATTTCTTCTTGCTCTTCTTGTCCTTCTGCTTCTTTTTGCTGGGCCTCTGGTAATTGGCCTTGTTGTAGAGGTACAATCCCACCAAGCCAAGTAGGGTGGGCACCAGAGCCAGACACACCACCGGCAACACGTCGTTGGCCATCTTCTGCCACGGCGTCTGCTGCGTAAGCGAGATCACCTCCACCTCGAACTCAAGAGCGGCGTCACCTGGGGAAGATCATGTTTTCATCAGCACCTTGTAGCACCACCACGACGAGTCACTGCTTTTCAAAGATGACTTCTCACCACCTATTTAAAAACCTCAAAGATGCGATGCTTCTGAAATATTTCTATTATAAAGACGATAAGACAAACTTTTTATACATTTAAAGCAAGAAAATCCCAATCCATTTTATTGCATATTTACAGTTTAGTTCCAGCAATCACACACAAAAACAGCTTTATAAACTTGACAAGTGAGCCA
Source organism: Synchiropus splendidus (assembly GCF_027744825.2). Taxonomy (NCBI): domain Eukaryota; kingdom Metazoa; phylum Chordata; class Actinopteri; order Syngnathiformes; family Callionymidae; genus Synchiropus; species Synchiropus splendidus. The sequence goes on from NC_071339.1 coordinate 6,854,501, forward strand.
CGGTCTCTTTCCAATATCCTTCAAAAATCTTTCCTAACACCACAACATACAGTATTGCTTCATTCGTTTTGTTGCATAAGTTAATATCTATCAAACCTAGCAGAGTGGGAGTGAGCATGTGCCCTTTCTGTGTGGCACTCCTTTCCTCCCACAGTCCAAAAACATGCAGTGCTTATCAGTTAATTGTCCTTAGATTTCAGTCGTAGTCCTGGGGATGGACCGGTGACCTTGAAGCTTACTTATACTAGGGATTGTATTTGGATATTTTGGCCTTTGTGAGACGAATATATCAGTCTACAGTTTGAATGGCGCGCTCACAACACTAAAAACAATCTGTATTTTCATCTAGAATTAACAAATATTCTCATCAATCGGCCACATTTTTCAGGTTTTGGATGCCTACAGATTCATTTTCACATTCAGAATGTTAGAAAACTACATGACCAATTGATAAGTTTCAGTAGGTTAGAAAGACATGAATGAGTTTGATAAGTGTCATATAGAAATGAGCAGTTGAAAATAAATAGCAGGATTTATACCTGGGATAGTGGGAGGATAACCCTTCTTTCCATAGGCGAGGTGAGATGGGATAGTGGCTTTGATTTTTTGTCTGCATCAAACAAAGAAAATGTCTTTTTTGAGGCCACATTCCAAAGGACAAAACATTCACTCACCCTTCGCACACTCCAATCAAGCTTTGTTCGAGACCTAAAACAAAGACAAAGGCGCAACGTGTGATCAAATCAATACCTTATCATAAACAGTTCTAGAAGCTTGAGTAAAAGTTTCACCAGCAATGACTGTCCTCTTGCCCAGCTCCACCACAAGAGGGTCCCTAGAAAGTGACGTGTCGATGACTTGCCCGTCCATCAATTTACCCTGGCCAGAAAAAAATAGGATAAAACACAAACATGAAGCGTGTGCTGTTTTAAATGCCGCCATTTTTAACTTTTAAAATGCCTTATCTACAGCTGCACAACCCTCTTTAAATATGAGCTTTAGTCCCTGTTAATTTAATTCACTCAGAATGTGCACGCTTGTTTTGCAGCCTTTGTCTTATCTGCTGTTGGACAAAAAAAAAGTTCAAAGTTCCATCAGGAGAAAGTGAAAGCTGCCACCACGTGACTAATCGGATCAAAACTTTCTTGGTAATAGAGAAAAAAAAATCATTCATATATATATATATATATATATATATATATATATATATATATATATATATATATATATATATATATATATATATATATATATATAAAATTTATTTATTTATTTTTAATTATTATTATTATTATTTTTTGGCAGCTGGATTGGGAAAATAAATGTTACTTGCTGCACACAGAGCAGTGGTACCGAGATTTAACTGATTTATATAGGCTCGGTGTAAATGACCAAGTCTCCTGACTCCCTCAACTCCACTGGACAAACTCCTGGTCGTTGTGATTGCTGACGTGTGCTACTCCACAACCACAGCGGAATAGAAACAACACGATATATATATCAGATTATATGTAAATACGTCGAACGGAAATCGGACCGCGTCGTCCTCACAGCTGCTTCCAGATGTGTCACTGTTGACGCGTGCCACGGCAGCAGCCCGACAAAGGATCCAGTCGTGTCCTCACCGTGTAGTGGATCTGCAGCGTGTCCCCCATCGCCGACAGTGTGGAGCAAGTTTCAGGCTTCACCTGCGCTCAGAGACGCGTAGTGTTTATGCCACGGTTATGCCGCGGTAATGTGGCGTCCCACTCACCAGAACCTCAACCTGGAGCTCCTCCACAGAACTGTCCTGAGCCAGCACCACCACGCCGATGAAGGCGGGCAGAAAGAGAAGCAGGAGAGCCCCGGTCTTCATCGTTGGTCAGCGCTTCCTCGGTCCACCAGCGTCTTCGGCTCAGCAGAGGAAGAGCGAGCAGAGTCGTGTGCAGAGGTGCCTCAGCAGCGCGCAGTGATGATGTGTATTAGCGGCGGGGAGATAAGGCCACGCCGCCTGTTGACGCTGACCCAACGACACCTGGCGCTCCTGCAACCCCTCAAACATTCCCACAGCGGCTCATCAGGCCGCTGGGCAGAAGCAGCAGCTGCAGCAGCGTTTGGACCACTGGGGGGCGCTGCCGTGAACGGCTTCATACAGTGACGTCATTGCAAAGACGCCACGTCTGCGAGTTCGCGCTGAAGAGCCAAGAATTTAAAGTGACAACACCATTAAAAAGTCAATGAAATGTTCTAAAAAAATACCTTTGGAACATTTCGGGTTTTTTCTTCGTGTCTTAGGTGGATTCTCTTCTATCTTGATGAAGAGGTTTTCCGCTTCTCCTTCGCCTGGTTTGTACATTGTTCCTCTGAAGTAATGTTTGAACTATTGGCGCCAAATATTCAACATGTGTTCTCTTCCTCTTTTCCCAGCACACACCCACGTATTCTGTCTTGGTTGGGCGGACTTTCATTCGTCCTCTCTTGAGTTCATACCTCCACCTCTCCTGCTTCCATCACCACCTCCCACGGTGTATGGCTGGAGGACTTGCACTTCTCATCAACGAACACTAGATGGCACCAAAGTGCAATGAAAAGACGTTAAGACAACTCGGATAAATGTATTTATTTAGCTTGTTTGCATGAACGAATGAGGGTGGGAGTCATTGCGCGTGCGTTTTGCTGATTACATATCGGGGATTGAAGTTGATTTACATTACATTTTAGAACGACATATTGGATGAAATACAACACATGTTGACCCCACACCTACCAAATATAAAATCACTGCAATCTCTTTGTCCTTTATTCAAAAAGAGAATAGAAAGTTGTAATAACCAAGATGAAGCCACCATCACCTCCCGTTTTTATTGAAGCCAGAATAAAATAAAAATAAATCGAACAAAACAAAAAAATAACTATTTTTTTAGCTGGGATCACGACCCCTTGAGAGTCACGTGACATTCCTGCGCGTCCTGTAGGCACACGCAAAAGTCAGCTGACGCTGTTTCCTGAAGTGCCCGAGGTGAAAGTGCACGAGTCCCTTCCACTTTCCTCTCCTCTCCATGACCATCAACTCAGAGCACACAAAGAGTCTTTTCTGCAGTTTCAGCACTCTATCCTGTCCCTTTATGCGTGTCTTTGTTTTAAGGTCGTTTCCATAGAAACAGTTTGGCAAGGCTCTAGCTAAACTGAGGATTCAAGGGACAAGGAGATATGTTGAATTTCAATCCCGTTATAGACTTTATTGATTATCAACACATGGTCGTGTGACTCCAAAAGACTGCAGCTACATTAAAGGTTAAATCAACAAACATAAAAATACACCACATATTGGAAGTAGCTTGACCTTGTTAACTTTGACTGACAGTTGCATTGTACCTAATTCTGGACCATGTTCCTCATCATAAGCTGTGAAAACTACTACTATAAAATATCTATAGTTAGTCACTCCACTCTGTAGTCTACTTGATGCTTATATGCCCTGTGTGGAAGCGTCAGAACTCAGCAGGGTGCCTGTATTCTGGTCTTCATCTGTGTCATCTGACAGCAATACAGAGGGAGTTTTGTCAACCAGTCCAGGGATCAGAGAACTATTCATTGTTGACACCCGTCCAATGATGCCCTCAGGGACATGATTCTGAATCTATTTTATGTTTCTAAATGTAAACCTGCATCAGAGAAAGTGTAGGGAGACAAGCAGACAGGCAGGATGTTGGTCACCCATCCTGTGAAGCATCAATAACTCAGTGGATGAATGCCACTGCTTCTACGAGACCCCTGGGGCGACAGCAGCTACTGCCAACGTCCCTTCAGCCTGCAGCGCAGCCATCACACGGTCAGAGCCCAGCAGGAAGCGGCCCAGCCAAGGCAGAGACGAACTAAACTGTGGGTCAGCTTCTGCCCTCAGGAGCTGGAAAGTAGGTCTGGACCACAAAACCCCCCACTTCAGAACTCACAGTTGATCAGGCGAATAGAGCCGATGTGAGCGAGTCTACAAGTTAGATTTTTAGGAGGAGCAGTGAAGCAATAGTTTTCATAAGAACTTTAGTCGAAGCCCAGTCTGGTCAAGGGAAGACTGGACTCTGCCAGGGCTGTCCTTTTGCAAGTCCTCATGAGATAACCTTTCACAGTGAGGTTGAAGAGGCTGTTTGGTTTTGTCATCGCAGAATCTCCAAACTTCGAATTTTCCAACTCTGGGAAAAATAATGAAAATTATCTGAAGATGGGCTACTGACCCTGACAGACCAGGTTCAGAACCCTCAATTGCAAGCAGTTGAATGTGCTGTCCGGGTTGGAGACAAGATACTTTTTCAAGGGAGTTTAATGGATCGGACCAGCACCTTCATGAGGCCTTGGTTCATGAAGAAAGAGCTGAGCCTACTAACTACTACTATAATAAGGAGATCCGAGGTCAACTGATCCAAGGTCAATCAGTGTTTCCTCAGTCTCCTTCCAGTTCTTCTATAGTGAGGGGTCCAGTAGAAACCCCTCCTTTGATGCTGATGAGCAGCTGTCTATGTTGAGTCTCTAAATCTCATGATCACTAACACTAGTAGAAATACCAACCAACATGTAACAAACTTCTCTATCTGCTGCTAGATGTGCAACTATTTCAGCCTTTGGACCCTTTTACAGTAGTCCCCCATGTGTCCATGACATATTTTCCAGTTTCTCTGTTCAAACAGCATTGACAAGTGTTGTGATTCAGAAACCATGGCTCAACTTGACTCTTTTACAATAATCGATTAAAATTACCAACACACTCAGAGAATGTGACAATTATTATCTACATTTTCATGCATTTTCGTCAGCCATACACACGGAGTGATCAAAGTGTGTTCCAATCCTACGACAACAAACCAAGAAGATGTAGTGAATATTGGCCACAAGAGAGCACTGATTTATGTATGACTGTGTGATGTTTGGACAGAAGTGAGCAGGGTTGGCTGCACCACAGTGGGCTCTCAGCCACCACACCCCCTAAAGAAACAGAGAGGAGAAGCCAAACGGGAGGAAGGGGAAGAATCACAAAACCCGAAATGTGTGTGTTTGCAGCATGAGGGAAGTTGACTGTCAGATAACGTTAGCTCCTGCTTCCTCTGGATTCTTGTGTTATGGCTCAATATTTATCAGGCCGAGCCTCTTGTGCGTTCAAGTTCACAAAGCATCAAAGGCCACAATGTTTATTTCACCTTGACCACATTTGAACATTGACAACAATACAGGTGATGCATGTGAGTAACAAAACTCACATTTAAGTCAGTTATTTTCTGTAGGTTATTCCTTCACAGAGAGGCAGGGGACACCCTGGACGGGCCACCAGTCAATCATGTGGATAGATGGACAACTCAATAATGAACTAATAAACAAACCACTGCATGTTTGCACACACACACACCTGTGACTCACAGCTTTGATGTACCAATGCATAGCTAACCTCTACATGCTGACACATTTACAAAACAAAAAAAGCTGCTTTATAACGTCACATACTGAAGACACCCGTCAAGTCGTTGACTGCGGTCCAATGTTCTTTTCATCGGCAACATCCGATCTGTGAGGAAAACTGGAAATAGCTCAGCGAGAAAGAGATTGGAGATGAAGCTGTGCCCCCAAATGAATTCTCCATCTTTATTCTTTGATGTCTCTATAATCCCTCACATGCCTTTTCTATATTCAGCTTTGAAGCTCCAAAAGATAATCTTCTATTCTCTAGCATGGCAAAACGGCTTGAAATGCTGGGGAATCTGCCTTCCCACAGACTGGCAGAGAAATGTGTGTTCTACATTTAGTCATTGATTTTCCCTTCCTTGGTTCTCATAATGTTTGAGTTTGTGAAAGAGGTGTGCTGGGTTGTGTCTCTCTTTATACATGTTTGCGGCAAGTATTTGAATGAGACAGCATGAGGCCTACAGATGTGTTTTGAAACCTCACTTTACACCTTTTAGTTCAACATCAGACGTCAAACAGGATTTACATTTATGAACATAGATATATGTATGTATTTTAGAAAATTGCATTGCACTTGTGACACCACATGTTGATCCAGACCTAAATTCAGTGGTTCATTCATGTGGTTGATAGCTGGACTGAGATAGCATGTAGCCAGTAGCAGGACTATAACCAGGTGATGGATGATGGGTGATGGACGGCTGTGTGAGCTTCAGCTCCGCAGCGGAAGTAAAGAAACTCAGAGACTAATCATGGTCTAGTGATGTCTAAGAACCTTCTGTTCAATGGAGAAGTCGTGTGTGTTTCTCTGTCTTAGCCGATGTCTGCGGTGATCACATGACAAATCTGATGTCCGCTACGTTTTGTAACTCACGACAATGATGACCCGCACATTTGTCTTTAACTTCCTTCACTCAGTTTGTTTCGATTGTTAGTTCACGCAAGAATATAAGAAGATGTGATCTGTAGGTTTAAGGGGACAACATTGGCACCATGTTTCAACCGGGGCACTGAGAATCTGTACCTCAGATACTCCATGTGTCAGGAATATTTCATTTTATTCAGAAACATGCGAGTTGAATTTCAAAACCTGGCGAATGAAGCGTGTTGACAATGACAGCTCCAAGATGGCGTTGAACCATCGCTCCATTGTGCTTAAGTGAAACTAGTTCATCAGTCAGCACCATTGCTGTATACACAGTTCAATATAACACTCTGAAAAGTTTAATAACCTTTCAGCTTCCATTGTTCTACTTCTACGGTCATAGGAAGCTGAAGAACCGAAGAGCTCACGGCGCCACCCCTCGTCACGGAGGTGAGCTACCTTTTCACTGCACTGCATGTAAACCAGGAGAACACAATGCAGTCAGACTGCGGGTTATCGAGCTACAGTCTGCAAGTAGCCACAGTCTATGTGAATCGCAGACAGATAAAAAAAATGTCTCTTGTAAAAGTCAGTATGGCAGACCTCCTCCGCCTCGTTCAACTGTTGACTGTGTCACTGCATATAATGGGATTAATATTTACTGAGTCATGTACAATGCATTTTAGTGTTTAAAAAAGTACTTTCTCAAACACAAATATTTATGAACTCTGATAATCATGCAACAAAGCCTCGAGTTGTTGGAAACCGCAAAGAGGATTAGCAACAATCCTCTGGATGGAATGGATGCGAATGACTTTTTTATGCACAGGGCTGTATAATTATGTAATGGACTTATGTCTTTAGTAAATTCTCCAACTTCCCAATTGTTGGTCTGTATTCGTCTGCTCCAGTCACAGTCATCACTTTTCCATCAGATCTACAGGATTAAAAAAAAATTTTTTTTTGCTTTATCCACATAATAAGATGTTAATCTTGCATGGAATCTGCTACCGGGGAACACGGAGTGACTGTGCCGCGCTGTCGTCGCCACCTGGTCCTCACGACTACTGCAGTCTGACAAGCACACACACAAACACATAACCTCCCCATGCATGCGAAATGGGTTTATGGTTCCTGGAGCAGCTTCCAGAGTGTTTCATAACATTAGATAGAGCAACTGCTGAATGTTCGACTTGTGCAAGTAGAAAACACAATACGCCTTTACATTAACATAAGTAATGAATGAAGCTGAGTGACAATTAAATTATTCTATAATTCTTCTATATATAATTATTCTATAATTCTGCAGGATTCTCAAAAGTGTGACGTAATATAAGGACGACAAAAACGAAAAATGCATGCAACTATACTAGTATATCATTGTTGTGATTATCTCAAGTTGAATCCAACAAACGTAAAATAAATAATTAAAATATATATCCCGGGTGTCCCACATCTGATGGAAGAAAAACTACAAAAAAATCATCTGAATAATATAATTAAAAAGGCCAACCTCATTCTACAAGAAGGGCATATGGAGCTCGACTGGCTTCTTCTTTTGGTCACAAATATGCTGCACACCTGCCAACAATATTGACTTCAAGAGGCAAAAAAAACTTCTAGCCAACTAAACCTAGCAATTGTTGGAAACTGCAGTTATTCAAAAGAAGGATCAACTTTCAGTGCACACATTCTTCTGACTAAACCATTATTTATCATGGTCACGCCAACTTTCTTACTGTATTGTCACAAAAATATTCAAAGTTTTACTAATCTCTGCATTGCAATTTCATGCATTTCTATAGGAACTTCGCTGACAGTTGCAAATGACGCGTGAGTTGTTGCCAGACTGTGTCTTGTGATGGATGTTGTGTGTTGATGCAATAGTGCTGACTGAAACCCAAACAAGTTGAATCCAATGAGTGCAATATGGTGTGGATTATGCTGTTGCAACAGGCTTGACTTCAAAAGCTTCCACAGACATCAGTGAACACAGGCCATTTAGTAAACACATCTCCAGAAACAACTTTTCATCAGGAGCCCTGCTTGAAGTTCCTCTTCAGAACATGCGTGACTCAGCAGGGGGAAGGAAACGCTTTCTCCCCTCGACATCAGAGCAAATGAACTCCACATTCAGTGGAAACCTAATAACTCCGGCGTGAGAGGGAACCTTTGCCCTCCAGGCGCTTGCACCGCCGGCCCCTCCTCTCATCGCGGAGGTTTAACAGACCTCAGATGTTGCTGCTGCGCCGTCTAGACTGCCTGCTGGGAGTGTGTAGATGGGCGGGGACACATGTGCCCCGAGAAGCCTCTGATTTGCTGCCGAGACACGTTCAGAGGCGGCATCCGCACAATGATTGGTTGTAGTACAAGTCAGTTGAGCGAGATTGTGTTACTTTCACGGACGCCTTGTAGATTGGAACCTGCAGAATCGGTACTTTTCGATAAGATATGTTATGTTCCCGACGTGCATGCAAACAATTAGGTACTCAGCCAGTGATACTCTTTTGCATCTGTTTATTTTCCTGAACTACCGGACTACAAACACACACGTATTAATGGGCAGGCGAATCACTATGCACGATTGCTGTATTTCTACCCAACAAAAAGTAGTGCTTCTATTTTATAAAAATAAAATAAAAATGTATTTTTGCAAATACCAAACAAGATATTGCTTATTTCAGAAATAAGCTGTTTTCAAAAATACACTTACCTATTTTGCATATATAAGTCTTGTCAATGAGTGAGGGATTGAATTGAAAGGGATGATTGCTCTTTCATGGTGAAGAAAGAGCTGAGCCAAAGGCTTGCATCACAAGCTATGGACTAAGCCTGAATGAACAACATCACCAACACTGGCAGCTGATTTTTTTTTCCTGTCAGGTGTCCTGAGAGTGAAGGGATGAGAGGAAATTTGTGTAACGTAAGCTGCATGTTTGTGTTATTATCAGGGCTGTGGAGAGGAGAGACACATTGTAAACCACGAGGCTCATTAATTATATTATACAGATTCACTATAAAATGCTTATTTTACTGCCAAAATAAATCTGGAAAGTAAAACATGCACAGGCACCAATGAATCCCATGATATAAAGAACCCGATTTTATATAAATAATGTACAAAATGTAGACAAGCAACACTGTGAAGATAACACAAACAGTGTCTGTGTAGGCCTGTTTATTTGCATATTCTGTGAATATCAACCCGGGACACGGTGGACTGAATCCGTCACTAATAAACCTGGTAACCTGTTCAAATGTCTGTATTTATTGTAATATATGTCGGCAATACTGAAAAAAATCAGTTGATTTGAGAAGTATAGCGTTCATGCAGATAACAGCGCATCGAAGGTAACAAGAATTCCCACAGTCCCTGAACGCGCCATCTCCCCACCAGCCTGCGTTCATTCAGCAGCTCACAGAAGCGCTGCGGCTGTGAGGAGCGCTCGACCCGGCTCTGTCTCTGCTGCACTCTGACTAGGATGTAGGCACCATCCGCGGGGAAGTCAAGAGCGCCTTCACACTGCGATGTGAGAAGAGACACTGCAATGTTCTCCACGGAGGAGACGCACCGGAGCAAGAAGGAGCAGGAAGCAGGAGCGCAGAGGAGGCAGCGGACCGCCGGCAGGTCCTGACGGCTGCTCCCGCTGACCTGAGGCAGCCAGCCCCACACACACTCACTCACACCCCGCTCCCACAACAACCGCTCTTCGTCCACGTCCCTGTGGTGAGGCAACAATGGCGAGCCAGGGTGACTGCTGCGTGAAGGTGGCGCTGAGGTAAAAGCCTGTGTGTGTGTGTGAAAACATGCCGACCATGTTGTGGTGACTGAGCTCACGCGCATGGAGTGTCACCTGGTTCATGACGCGAGGGTGGAGTTGTGTCCAGCAGAGATAAGACACATGTGCAGAGCGCATGTTTGTTGCCTCAGGTTCCCTTTCAGCAGTCTATTTTGTCAAAATTCCACAGTGGCTGTGGTGACAAGGGCAGCTGCAGAAGGAGGCTGCTTCTCCCATCACGTCTTTTCACCTTGTACCATGCTGACTGCTGTAATAGAAGGTGCTTTCTGAACCCTGCTCTTCATACAACACAAAGAGATGCTGCTTCAGATCATTACATGTCTTGAACGCACGGCGGTTTTATTGTCTATTGAGACTGGATAGGTGATGTTGACGCTTGCACAGGCTGGGGGCAGCCCATAATAATAAAGAGCTTGTATTCAGGCTCCTTTTTCACAGCTGAGACTCAGTTAGTGGTCTCTGAACCACATATGGTCACCGTGGGAGCTTTAACATGAACCTGATGCCAACTCTGTATTAAACCTGGTGTCTGTTTAATCATTTAGATCTTGGAAATAACAGAAAGATCAACTCTTCCCAGGACCGCCTTGTGGTCCTGTTACAGCGCCATGGAGACTGTGTTCCCCATACAGTCAGAGGCTAGTTATGATGCCAAAAAGCATCCACAAGTTCACAGCGTTATGAATCTAACTGGAACTGGACTGTTCATCTCTCAGACTGTGATGTGATGCTGCTTTCAAGACTTACATTTTTTAAGAATTGTCTCCCTGTGTAAGAACACTCTGCAGGTTATTAATCACCTTTAGTCTTTTCTCTTCTTCTTCAGTGATTTTCCAGAAAGCCCCCAAGCTACAGTATATGATCTGAGCACGAGGCAGCAATTAATTTTCTTCTCAGGAAGATTTCTAATAAGTATATATCATGAATTACTTTTGTGGACTTGGTTCACCCCAGATTTTCCTTTCAGTATAGGTGAAATTATATTGCTAATGTTTCATTTTACAGTGGGGTTCTGCACCCTAAAGGTGTTTTATTTCATTTATTTCATACGCTACTAGCTGATGGATTAGAGGTGACATTCCGAGTGCGCTGTTCAGTGTCGCAAGCACGGATTGGCTTAGCAACGTAGCATAAATCACTTGTCTATCTCTGTATTCGGTTGTGTGATATGGTGCAAAAATTGTGAATTTGTTTACTGACAGCAGAAACATTCATTCGATTCTGGTGCTGATCCTGAAGTACAGGACATTTTGGACCAAAAACTCCTTGATATGTTTAAGGGAAGTCAAGCGAGGGAAAGGTTTATACGGACGTGGGGTGAGTTTTGAAAATACTTAAAATATGTGACAATAAATATATATAGTTTCCACTCAGGGGATTTTCCCACTAATGCTGGAGGTTTTGGAATGTAACACCCATGATCTTAAAACAATTGCTACTTTATTTTTTTTGTTTGTTTTTTTAAACACCATCTTGTCCTTCTGATGTTAGTGGAGACGTACCATGTTACTGCAGAGGTCTGAGCAGTGACAGGTGATTTAGCTTCATCATCATTGTCAGTCCCTCAAGAAAAGTGTTAATGGTTTTTTAGTAAAGGTTAATTGCACAGTTGTGTTGCTGAGAGTACTTGTGCTGAAGCCTGCTCAGTAAATCGCTTCCTGGGATCACGACCTGTAAGAAGCTAATTGCATGCATCTATCACCTACTGCTTGAAATACAGTAAAATAAATCCCAAATGAAGCGCAATAGTTTCAACTGTATGGTTGTAGCCTGGATGACCAGTGTGGGGGTTGCTGATGGGGAGGGAGAGGGAGGGTTTGGGCACAGTAGCTTTTTAAGATGACCCTTTTAAGCGATGGCTGTGTTCCCTGAGGGGAGGTTCTGGACTCTCTTGTCAGTGAGCTGTTGACTGAGTCTCTTTTGTGCTTGTTCACTGCAACAGTTACAGGAAGTCGGGTAGGTGCTGTTGACAGAAAGGAGTAGAGTGAAAAGAGGAGCCACACGAGCAGCTGGTGGATGCTGCTCAGCTCAAGTTATTGATTTGAGTGTGCTGACTGATGGTGACATCTGTTGTGTTGAATGCAAAAAGTAGCAGTATTGAATGATGATAATTAGGGCTCAGTGATATGGACAGAATTCCACATGTCTATATTCATGACAGATATCTCCATATAGCTCAGGTGGTAGACTGGTCGGCCTGTGACTGAGGGGTGACCAGTTCCAACACCTGATGTAATGCCCTTGAGCAAGACACTTATACCTGTTTGGCTTGTGGCGGCAAGCACAAAAGTGATGTTAGCTCGTGCCTCAGCCTCACCTGCTGCCCAAGAGGGGGGAATTGATATATTTGATTTTGCAGTACCCACAACTTACATACAGATATACATTGTCAGTTAACCTCCTCTTAGTCCTGTTCAGGGTTGCCGGGTTTGCTAGAACCATCCCAGCGGTCAGTGGGCAAAAGACAACTATACATTCTTGACAGCTCATATCTTGATATAGGTACAAGAACGATTTGTCTTTCAGCCCTAATATTATTATATTATAACAGTAATACATAAGTATTGAAAACTGAGCTTTCGTTATCTGCTGTGTGACTGTTTTCAAACAATACTTAACAGAGGGCTGCGCTTCATGCGAACATTGGAGGTGAATGTATTTTGGCATCCAATTTAAGCATAGATGAGGAGCGCCAATCCACACCTTGTAAATGGACACATTGTAAAGTAAAGTAATTGTAAAGAAAAAAATATAATTACAGTTTATTGTCAAAAGTTGGGACATCATAAAAAGTGACCACTTTTCTGCCTAATTTTCATTATAGAACTGTTCAAAATTAATTGATTGTAAATCAAGGCTGGACAAAAGTACTTCAGACTGGTATGAAAAATACAGATGATGTTACTGGGGCTTTGGTATTAAATATCAAAATCCATCATAACAATTGAGTACTTGTGAATGTGTGTGTGAAGGAGCTATTTTAAAATATGTTTCAACCACGCTTTGCTTTTGTGTGTATTGTCATGACATTTGTGGTAGCCAACCCAACAGGAAATGAGAAGCTCACCAATAAACATGACAGAAGTTATAACTTCCTGCTGCTGCAACGGTTTACTCGGTGACCTCAGTGAGACTCTTGAAACCTGGGAAAGTTTGCCGGTTGGTGTGTAATCGCTCCCATGTTGTGATGCCCCCAGGCCAACGATGGAGACTGTTTGTGTGTAGATGAAGAGCGATCGTGAGGGCCAAACACATGCACAGTCGCCAGTTCCCATTTCCTCCATGTCCTCGCCGCCTTCCCCAAACAATACAGTGACATGACCCACAATCCTGCATGAGATGGACAGACACACTGGTGCAAACACTCTATGTGTATTTACTTACAGCCTGCAGAGTTTGTGCTCTTTGTTTTGAGGAGCTTCAGCACCACCAAGTATTCAGGGACAAGCTTTCCTCTGAATACGTACAGCTACTGGGTGGACCGTCGCATTCCACTTATGATTGGTTTTTAATTCCTGTTTGCTTATTGAGCTGGACCTTCAGAAAGCAACTCAGCTGAAGTGCAAAGTCAGCATGACTATAAATAGACACAGAAACAAATCTGTTTTGAGTCTTTGAACCAGTGACTGCTGCTAGATCTTCTCACTTTAATAGGCTCTTATCTGTTTGTGGCTAATTTAAGCAATTCCACCGGCAAGGCTGAAGGTAACACCAGACTTAGGTTCTTCACGCATTTGTGGTTGAAGACTGGGACTTTAGAGGAGGAATGTGGAATAAATGCTGGACTCAGTAAACAGTCTTCTTTGTTGCCTTAAAGCTTCAGCTTATCATGCTGTGTTGATGCTAAATATCTTAGCTTATGGGTTTGTTGTCACTTATCGCAAGGTTGCAAAACGAAAAAGAATTCCTCCAGACATTTCCTTTTTTATTATAATGAGAAATGGCTATTCTGGCACAGTCATGGGATCTGGTATGCTGTCAGTGTCATCCATGAACTTATGAGTTTATGACATTCCAAGAGAGTATTTAGCCTTTGAAACTGTATTAACTTTTTAAAACATGCCTTTATGTGGCCCCCTACAATAGTGGTCATCAGTGTTGATGTACTTCCAACACAACAATAATTGAAAGCATGGGACCACTTGTACATATATGAGTGAAAACCATGGCAGTATTTCTAAATTTAGCACTATTCTATTACAACTGGAGCTGTATCTGCAACAATCCTAACTCATCAGCTGCTTGTAGAGGTCTAAATGTGGTGTGAAAATGTTTTGGATCCCTATTTAAATTGGATTAGATTAAATAACATTTGTTGGTGCCACATGTCTGATTACTGAGGGACATGTTTGTTACATTATCTTGAGTCATTGTCATGATATTTGAGTGGCCAAGTGTTTGTTATTAGAAGAGAACTACATGTTCCTATGCCTCACATCCAGCCCTGTCATCTCTATATACCGTATGTCCTGCACCATGATTTCAGAAGGTCTGTTATTGATGGCCCGTCTGTAAACAGAATCATCGTGTGTGGTGTTCTAATGAAAGATAATCGTGTTCAGACTTTCACTTTCGCCTGACAGGATATTAGTGGAACACAAATCATATCCATGTCAAACCCAAGACTGAAACCAAGCAATGTGACAACTGCCGTCTACAAGTGTGCCCCATTTAAACGGATGGTGCTTGAGTTGTTTTGCTAAGACCAATGGGCAAAACTCTATAAATGACTCCGGACATAGACTGCACAATACAAAGGACAACACAAGAGAGCAGGTCACGTCAGAGAGCCCTCTCAGCTGACACACAAAGGCTTTATTTGGGTGTGTATAAAAAGTGGTGTTTTGTTGTATGTCCTGTGTTGGCTACCAGTCTCGCCTGTTTCCTGTGAGCGTTAATATGTTGCCGCACATTCTGTCTGGCTAACTCTAGTCCTCTCTGGGGGGCTGCCTTTTAAAACAACTGCTTTGCGACTTTGCTGGGAAGTTGTCTTTTTTATGAGTCGGCCTGGTTTATTTGCTCACTGTATGCGCAGGTCACAGGACATCGCTGTCCCCCAAAGAGAAATCTTACACTTGGATTCGACATTTCAGCCACTTGCCTCTGTAGAAACCCGCTGAAAAATCTTTTGATTCAGCAATTTGGCTTCAAATGAGAGTGCAGGAAACATGAGGCGGCACGCACCCCTCGCTCGTCCGTGAATCACTTCCTCTTCTGACAACTCCCAAAGTTAATGCTTTGTGTTGAACCCTGTACATCAGCTTAGAGTCGATTACGGTCAAAGTTCTTCTCTTGAATTATTCAGCCAATACTTTTGTGAACGGCAGTTGTGAGGCTAAGCCTGCTCGGATGCTTAAACTGGAGTGACTCGCTGTATTTCTTTTCTGCTAAAGCAGAAGTTGCATAATCCCCGAGGTCTCAGTGGAGGTGTTAGCATCTTGTGGAGGAGTCAGACAAGGTGATGAGGACAAGGGGTTAGTAAGGTTTAGAATACATTTGCTAATCACTGCTTTTTTCAGGACAGTTAGTCAATTAGTGCTGTATCTTTGAGTAATCACCACAATCAATCTAATAGCCCATCTTCAATTCTGCCTTTCACAGCGGGACTATTTTGGACACAGATCAATGACTTGAATCCACTTTATGCTTTTGCACTCCGTGCTGCACTTGCAGAATGACTTCCTGTTAAGCAGCTGTTGGAGTATGCTCACTTCCTGTTCACTGCTGATGACTTTATTGACAGGGGACCAACGAATGTCTTGACTAGAAGTGTACAATATACTTCAAGCAATATAAAGTCGAGTTGAATGGGGGAGCATTCAGTTGAAGCTGTGCAATAAAGAAATAAAATCCGTCTTCTTTAGAAGAGCTTGGGCGACCACAACAAATTTATTTTTGAGACTCAATACTAATGCAGCTTCAGTGGTTTGTTGTGTTTTCTTTTTATCTGTTGGCTAGGATGGAGGACCAAATCTTTCAGCTGCTAATACGGCATCTCAGACTGTGCTGTTGTGCTGAGCTGCTGCTGCTTTTAGCTTTTCTCACTTCATGCTCGCTCTCTTGTCTGCTGGTTGTTGCCAAACTGAAAATGACAGTTGTGATAACAGTTGTCAGCTAGAGTATTGACATACGGTAACTATGACTATAGGCTTTCATATTGATTCCTCACAACTTTATTCTAATTAAAAGCCTGCATTGAAGGAGTCAGTGAATGAGTTGAATTACCGTGTCTCATTTTATTACTGAAACTGCAGCTTCCATCATGTGCTGCAGTCAATAGACTTTTCACACGGCGTAGGGTATTTCACACAGTAGAGAGGCATTCTCCCAGAGAAGTGTGAGCTTCAGGCTGGATACAAACGCTCCAAATAATCATAATAATAAAACAAATGGAACTGTAATTTGGATGTTTATATGCATTTCCCTGAAGTGTATGGCTAGTTTTACTGCATGATTAAAAGAAGAAGTATGCTTAGGGAAGAGTGAAGCGCAGGGCAGACCGGTGTGGGCAGCCCTGCTGTAACTGCTGTCCTGGAACGGTGGATTTGACCTTTCACACTGACACTCTGATGTGTCATGTGGTTGAGCAGAATCGGAGTACTATGTGGATCAGTTATGCAGGCAGCTTCAGGTTAAGTCTTAATGAGTTGCTGATTTATTTTCAATATGCAAACTCGTCTTTCCCCCGTTGCTCTATTAAACAGATTGGAAAGAGTGGAAAGCCGTGATGTAAAAAATGTAAGTTCTTGTAGCTGTGAACCAGAAAACTGTGAGGGGGGCTTCATTGACTAGTAAGACAAGTGCGCAGCCCTCACCGAATTGATCAGGTGTAAAGGGGGTCAGTGATGCACCAGTCAGTCCCATGCCACTGAAGATGGTTGACAACGTCACATCTGTGCCTCATTACGGCTCAAAAAAGTCAAATATGCGCGTGTGCTGGCTCTTTCATGAGGCCACCAGGACTCCTATTGTGGGTGCTCATACCGCATCTGAATGCATTCATTTGACTACTGAGTGAATGAATGAATGACTCTTCAGTGTGGACATTTGCATCACTGAAGTCTCATCATACGTCAGCTGCACCCCTAGACAGCCTCAATTATCATCTTTAGCTCTCATTCTGAAACACTTTTCACTTTTGCTGTACGTTGTAGAGACTTTAAAACCTTTAAATTTACTCTTGGACAATCTTCTTGTCATGTTAAAGGCTGCCAATGCTGGGCACCTCGTGGGTGAGTGAATGCAGAAAAGGGTGTGTGAATGAGTGGGATGTCACTGCTGGTCTTTGTGTGGCTCATGAACACACCAACACACACCCTGATGAAGTGGGCTGAATATGTAGTGAAGTGTGTCAGGCCCGAGTGTCATCCTCTTTAGTTCAGTTCTTTATAACCGCCATGCTTCACGTGCGAGTGAAACAAAGACTGAGGGGACGGGGGGTCTGTAGCGAAGAGAAGCTTCGGGGGTAATTTGGGAAAAGGGGTAAGTGTCTGTTGTCAAAAGGGCAACTGTAACATGCAAATTTGACCTCTTAGCCAAACACGATTGTTTGTGCATGAGCGGGTTCGTGTGAGCACGAGCATTGTCTGAGAATAATTTGGGTGCAGCTGCGTGTGTTTTCCTTTTTCTCAGTAAAGATAAGGGACATCCATAAGAATCATATATATGTTGTTAATATTGAAATTATATTTGAACCAAAGCTCTCCCCTCTTTGGTGCCTTACTGTAATCATTAATGTTTCTTGTTTTTTATTTTATTCTATTTACTCACGCTTGTTTGAATTGTGCATCTTTGTGTTGTTAAGTGCACATACATGTGCATGTGTGAGTGTGTGTGGCCAGCTGGCCCCTAATCACATGCAAGGCTAAGTAGCTTAATTACTACTGGAGTTTTTGCCTGAGTTTGTGTTGTGTTGTTGTGCTGAAATAAGCGTGACAGCAGGGGACACTGTGCTAAAACTGCCGATGTCAGCACTACTTCACCAACTGCCCGGATAGAGTAATAGTTTTTCTTCATTCACTGGTCTTTATTCTGGGTTTTGGCTGAGACAGTACGCAACGCTCATCTCGAATTGTTTTGTGTTTACATGACTCACAAATATGAATTACTGACCTCATTAATTTTCAAAAATGTGTGAATCAGTGGACAAAGAAAAGCTATACTCTGAGCCTGTGCGCTTGCTTCCTGTTTGTGTCATCCCCAGCACACTTCCTGTAGTGCTTTAACCGTAAACTCAGCACAACTCAGACTAGTCTATTCACCTAACAACAATGACCTCTAACACACCACAACACATTTAACTGGGATCCTCACTGACATTAAAGCTGATTCTGATTCTAATGTATAACTTGCCGACTTACTGGTGCAAGAAGAAAGCATGGCCAAACAGGCCAGGAAACTCAGTAGTTGCACTGAAATGTGGTGCTTGGTTGGATTCTGTTTTGGCCGTGTTTGGTGGTGGAGTCAGGACTGCTGACTGTTGGTATCAGTGACTGTCATTTTTATGCAGGATCCCTGCAGCACTTCCTTGTGATTGTACTAATGGCAGAATTTCTATTGTTATTACAAGTACTGTGTTATAATAGTCTGTATCTTAATGTTATGAGATTGTTAGGTACCATCTTGCCTCTTTTAAAACCCTTGTTTATTAAACTCCTTTGTGACTGACATCATCTTGTCAGCAAGAAACATCTTTAATAGTTTCAGTCCTTCACAGTCTTCACACCTGAAGCCTTCGTTTAAGTGCACATAAACAGCTTTTGGCACTCACTGTGTTGTCTGGCAGAATGGTGGGGGGTCTAGTGGTGAAGCTAACTAGCGCTGCAGGGGTGCTGTTTCTGCACAGACAATTATCACCTAATAAGAATTCAGAGTCGCTATGCTGGATATTCCTGAATATATGTGATTTTAGTCCACAACTTTATCGTCTAAAGTGGATAAATACTTTTAATGCGCAACATATTTTCTTCTTTGGAGAGAGCTGCGCAGAATCTCCAGACTTCAGTTCATCTTCGACCTTGTCAGTGCTGTCTGTCATTAAAATGTAGGGAAGGAAGCTAATTTGGCTCTGTATTGTGTCTCCACCTCCCCCTACCAGGACAGCAGACTGAGCAGACAAGGGTTGTGGGGGTGGGGGTGTGACCCAGAATCAGCTCAGATGATGCGGACTGATGTGTCCCTGTAAGTGAGAGACGTTAATTGATTGGTTTCTAATCCTTGATTGTGTATTAGTTTGAGACCTCATATTGATATTTATACAAATATCCAGTTTTATTGCTGTTTAACTGTACAACTCACATGACCTCTCTCCTTCCTTTCTTGCGACTGAACCTGGTTCAGTTCGGAGAAATATAGAGCACGTTTTGTCTCTGTCAGCTGATTGTTCTTGAAAAGTTGACCTCCTGGTTTCCAGACACTGGAAGAGCAGGATGCCCTGGAAGTCTGCTTCAGTTAAGAAAGGGTTCATGTTAACATCGATGAACCAGTTCGCTCATTGATGCTCCAGTGAAGGACACTTCGGACCACTATGACCAGTCAAACCAATGATCATGCGTTCGCCGAGCTGTGCTATAACTTGCGTGTTCCGCCTGGAGCTACAGGACAGGGAGCCAAGCGGGCTGTTTTAGAGGCACGGTATGGATTCAAGTGGGGGTTAGGAGAATGAAGAATGTGTAGGAAGATGATGGAATAATCCTCTTATCTCAACTGGTTGGGTAGCCAATAAATGAGCTCTTACTTATGATTCCATTCAAGCGAGGAGACTTGCAGTAAATACTGGGTC
Source organism: Synchiropus splendidus (assembly GCF_027744825.2). Taxonomy (NCBI): domain Eukaryota; kingdom Metazoa; phylum Chordata; class Actinopteri; order Syngnathiformes; family Callionymidae; genus Synchiropus; species Synchiropus splendidus. Next base: position 6,874,374 of record NC_071339.1, read on the forward strand.
GGCAGATTGTCTTGCAAGGAGCAAATTAACTTCTTAAATCCAAATGTGCTATCCCATGGGGTGCTGAAATGTTTTTCTTAAATCATTGTCTTTAGGCCTAGATGTGTCTTTTGCTGAAGACTTTGTAATGCAGTGATGTCAGTTGCTACTATGTGTTGTGACGACATGATCCTCCCAGTAGGGCTGTTCACAGATGCAGCACAGGTGAAATTCTTTTGTGTACTATTATAGATGCACAATTCTGCCTCTCAATGAGAGTGACCCGAGCCAACTGAGGGGATGACTTTACACTATTGTGGTTGGAGACCAAGTCTAATTCATAGTATGGTTTTCAAATTGTTGTTTGCGGTGCAGCTACCAGTAGGAGAATAGACCCGCTACACTTGGATGAAATCCCAGGTAGAAGGAGAACATTCGCTGCCTGTTGGCTTGAGAGGCACATGTCATCTTGATGTTTTGTGACACATACCGTCAATGTCAATGACACAAAGAGCCCAAACTTCAAACATAATTTGAACAGGCTGACTAATATCAAAATGTGATATCAGTCTGCTTTAAAATTCTGAAAGGATGTTTGAGTCAAAATACATACGCAGCACCCTTCACTTCGAATGAGTCAGAACACACTGGCTTTCTTCTTGAAGTGCCCTCATTCAATTAATTATTGACATCTACATTCAGCAAAACAATCTAGATGAAAGATTAAGCTTGAACACTAATCCTGGTGGGTCATCTAGTTTTTGATGCTTTAATTTAGAAGTAAGTTTGGGCTACACATCATATCACGTGGTTTGAATTTGCTGCTTGGCGATCAAGTTATTGCATTATTTTCAATTTCATCATTTCACCATATTTTATCCCCTGTCTCTACTGGGTCTGCTCTTGAATTAGTATGTATTTTAAACGTCAGCTCCTTTTAAATGTCATGACCTAGAGTTCTTAACCTTTCGGACAGTGAATGAGCCTATGTTCTCCTTGTGTGGCCATACTGAGACTTTGGTCTCAGTATCTTTGATCTTGGTGTGGAGAGTGGACTCTTTCCAAAAACAGGTCCTGTCCCCAGCAGCCTCTCCCCCCCGTGTCTACATGTTGCTGTCAACTGCATGTTACTGTGAGAGAAGGCGCGCTGACAGCAGAGGGAAAGGTGTCTTTGTCTGATTGAGCCTGGCAGTGGATGTTTTTATACGCAGGATCGGGACTGATGGCTCGTCCAGTGAATCGATAGGAGAGCTGATTAAATGGGCTGCAGGACAGGAAGGCTTGCTGAGGCTTCCTAATTTAAAATGAGGAGTTTTGTCAAAGCGCTTAGAACACATTTACGCATTCATTCGTTTCATAAATTAAAGCAGAGTTGAGAGCATTCTCACTGCTGCACTCCACTGCGCTTCCCATTTCTATTTTTCTGTGGCACTTTAAAAAACAGCTCTTCGATATCATTGACACATTTTTTTAAATTCTACTATACTCGGGCTACAAACTAGTTTCACATTAGTGTGAAATCATTTTACTTGCCAAAGTCCTCCGCATCTCACTTGGGAATCAGTCCAGGAATCAGAACAGGAATGGGCCTGTTGGTGGATCAGATATCATGTTAGGAATTCACCTTGTTACCTTCTTTTAGTGGTTTTCTCTGCATGTTAGACGGTTAGAAGTAGAACGCAGCATTGGGAGATCATATCTCTACTCTGTATGTACCTTCAGTTGCAGTCAGCTGTGGTGGGTGGTGTCTTGCATCATTGTTTTTAAGCCATCTATTGTGGGTGAGCTGATTTGTCTGACTGGAACTTCGTTTTGGTTTAGTGTTCTCACCCTGAAGTCTAGTGGTTTGCCACCTCTTCATCGCATCTTCCTCCCCTCAGGGCTTCTCTCCTTTCATTTCGCTGTCACTGATATGTCCCGTGCTCTAAAACCAAAACAGGCCAATTTCCTGTGTTCCCTGGGTTTTCATGTCACACGTGCAACGTTCTGCTTTTGTTCTCAAAGTCTTCATTTTATTTATGTCTTTTCAAAAGGCTTCAACAAAAACATGGGTGGGGAAAAACACAGTGAAACTAAGAGACAAAAACTTCAAAGGGTTGGCACATCCGTCCGGGGACTGAAGGGGCGGTCACATAACCTCATTCACATTAATAAGTTCACTACAAGCAGGTTCCTAAGGTATCTAATTAAGCAAATGCAGGTATACATAGATGTTGATAACAGCAGCAGTAACTGAGGAAGCAAGACCAAAATGTCATGACTAAGATAGTTTGTAAATTGAGTGTTGAAACATGTTGAAAACACAAATCACAAATGTTTCTCATATCCTCAAGCAGACCGTTCTATAGTCCTTGTTACCTTGAAAGCTCTGTCACTGTTAAATTGAAGAGGCAACCTGGTCTGCCTTTTGAGGGTCACTCTAAAATGGACAGTATGCCAACACCCTACGGATGGACAATATGTACAGAAAAAGTTATCGCGATAAGGACATTTTCATTGTATTCCATGTGTTAGGACACACTACAGTCTCTCTTGAAACTGTTTTAGGATGGAAATTATTAGTGGAGTTTGTCTCCAACGTCATTATTTGTTTATGTTTAAATATAATAGTTAACTAAGTGCAGAGACGAGAAATTCAATATTTCACGTCTGTGGTAGAAGCCACTCCTGTCTGACAGACACTCAGACATTCAGTGGTTAAATTGAGCCGTCTGTCTGCTGTGTATCATGTCTCTAAACAGTTACTTTAACTATGGACCAGTCAGGACACTTTTTCTAGATGCTATTGAAGAAATATTAGAAATAATGTGAATAAATGACTTATTAGTCATATTCTGTTCTATAAAAAAAATATTTTTTTTGTACAAACTGTCAGTCCTTTGTCTTGTGTGATGAAAAACATTTTCTCTCCTAAAATGTTTTTTTTTTTTTTTTTTTTTTTGCATTGCGTTATTGAAGATTTCGCAAACACGACTGTTTGAGAATTTGTTGATGGTCCCTAACTGATGCCGGGTTGTAGCATTAGCGCTGCCTGTCAGATATGAACAAAGGCGGACGACCGCGTATGGAAGCCTATGAGGACCTCTCCATCTTGTAAGATAAACACGGATCAAGAGACTCAGAGTCGACCAATGTTGTTATCAAAGGTTCCCTGTATTAAAAATACGTTTAAAACTATGATCACGAACCTGCCACATGAACTGTCACACGCCGGTGTCGGCTGTCATTCTGCATCACTCGATGAAACTCGTGAATTCATGACACACCTTACTTAGGTTCCTGACAGAAGTTCGAACGTAGTTTTGATCACACTGTTGTAACTCACTTCCTACACCAGAGGATTAAAACCGGGAGAAAATGTCTCCACAGTCACAGACATTAACTGCTGTGCCAGCTGTCATAATCCTAATCTCTGACGGTGACTGGGCGGTAATCTGAGGTGTGGCGCAGACAGGAGAAGAGAAACAAACAGAGGCTAAAAAAGGAAACAAAAGAGACTGTACTGTAATGATCATGGATATGTGAAGAGTATGCCAAACATAAAAATATCCACTAGTTAGATCATTAAAAGAACGTGTGCCACTGAAACTCATTTTGTATTAGAATGTTTTGCTGTAGTTAGTTGTGCTTTGAATTTACCATTGAGATGCGACTTGCTGACTCTGGGTCTGGTTAGAGGCGGATAACTATCTTAAGTTGTTTGAATGTTGAAAATATTAAAGAGACACGACTAAGCTGCTCACATCTGAAGGGGGTTGGCGCACAGCCCGGATTTTGGTAGTAAGAGACATTGATTGGTTTTCCTCTTGACAATCTGGTTTCAACCTAGAGACCAAAAATGCAGGTTTATGTGTGAGTTTGTGTGTGCCACCTCTTACCTATATATTTAGGGCATCGTCTCCAACCTTCCAGAACTGTCTAATGGCAACACGCCATTGAATCTGTCTGATTACAGTAATACACATGAAGAATCAGCTAGTTGACACATAAATTGAGTTACACATTTTGGTAAGGTGGCTGCTGAAATCTAAAAATGTGTGGAATGTGGTTGCGCTTTTGGGAAATGTTAGGAAAAACAACATGTACATGCTCTGTTAGTCCTTAAGTCATACATGCGACCATATTTTAAGTGTTTTACTGCGTGTTTCTCCCTACAACCCTTTCCTGTCTACAGACTACTCACTGACCTCTCTGTCAACTGCAACTGTGTACAATGAACTGTGTGTGCTTGTGTTTAAGCCCTTAACAGGCAGTGTGTCTCTCTCTGTCAATGAAGACATTTGATCTTCTGGCAGAAAATAAGCTTGAGAAAACTCAGCTCATCTGCTCACCACTAAAAAAGTGAGATGTTTGCTCAAACAAAATGACATTTTCCTCAACAGCAACAACAAATCCATAAACCAAGTCTATTTGGATGATGTTAGAGCATGTCCTCTGATAAATGGATGGAGCAGTTGGCTTCCTCAGCTGGGTCAGTGCCAGGGAGGAGACTACGAAAGATTCCCAGCACAGGCGAATACGATTAAGAGAGTGTGTGTGTGTGTATTCTTGGTCTTAAATGAAGTGTTTACATCAGGGAAATGGCCCACTTGGCCGTCTGTGGCCTGTTGAGTGAATTGAACAAACACACTCACGTAAATTAATAGCACATTTACTTGCCTCTCTTGTTTGAAGAGTCGTGATTTTATTGTCATACGGTTTATTGTGATTACTCAGCAGCTCACCTGATTCTCATGTCAGAGATTAGAGACATCAAATTACTAATGCGACACTTGGAGACCATTTACTTAACACTGAAGTACATGCAAACCTCCTGCCGGATTAGCCAGCAGTTTGTCTCGTTGCCATGGAAACAGGGGCCGGTTGTAGTATGCCAGCTACTCTAAACAAGACCAGGCTCTTTCTGTGTGTTTTCATAACAAGCCTTGTGCTAGTGTCGGCACAGTCCATATATTGTGGTGACGTGTGTACATCAAAACAAGAGACTCATTGTTTCACTCTGGGGCGCACTATTTTTAAATCAAGTTTGTACGATACTGTCATTATAAGATGTGTATCACTATTGATTTCAACATAATTGGAATACTGCTTGCCGTTAGTTGCAAGTGCTGAAGTCGCAAAATACAAACATATGGTGTGATGCAGCAAACTGTTGGATGAAATATCTGATAAGCTTTTCCAGGTTTCTGTATCGTTGTGCCTCATTTTGCGACAGAAGTTACATGTATCAGAAGCAGTTTTGCTGATGTGAGAATTTGTGACACGAATGACATTGTGCTGCGGTAGATGTGGTAGTAGTAGTTTGGGGACTACATATTAACTATGAATAAACTAATTTCTTGCTTATTTACATTTAACAAATAGTAATTATGATGTTGTTTAGAGTGAACTTTTGGTAACCAAACATTGGTAAAATGCAGTCAGACATAACAATTAATAAGTACTTTATAATGATTCATTTCAAGCTAACATGATCCCTGATACACGTACAAATGAACATGAACAAAAAAAGTAATTGATTTATGGCATGGTATGGTATGGTGTGTGGGCTTTGCAATTCATTTGCTCCATTGCTCCATGCTTCCATTGTTTTTGTCTCACTCTCTGACCCTAGTGTCACAGATTTCAGATGAATTTATTGAATGACGAATATTGCGGGGGCATATTTAATGCCTTTTTCATTGATTATCTGCACTTGGCTGTTATTTACCATACTGAGCTGGTAACTAGTTTTCTGCAAATTATTTTTTTGTTTTTATTATTGACAAATAGAAACTGTAGAACCTGTGTCCTTGGATTTAGAGGTGAAGCTGAAACCCAGTGTTGTCCTACTGCTTCGCTGGCTCCAGACCATTTCATTAAATCCACAAAGTGTTTAATTCGATCTGTTCCTCATCTTTTCCACCGTCATCACTTTACTTTGCTCTTCTTTCCATTTTCATTAAGCGTGTCAATTACACAATGATAGTTTTCATTGAAGCTACATTTGATTCCCAAAACCAAAGCAGTTCTTCAAACTCTTGCTTGTTTTACACCCAGTATGTTTACGACTGCTATCCAGCGACAATAATGGCGTCCCCATGTCCTCAGGGAGCCTGAAGCATTTTCCTTTTAGTCTGCACAGATGAGGAGGCGGTTTAATTTGCTGCATCATAAATCCACAATCTGCTTCACTGTTCATTTTCTCCCCTCGTCTGTCACGACTGCTAATAGAGATACTTTGGACATCTATTTTTAGCCCCTAAATGTTCTTTTGAGAGTGTGTAGTTTGTTTGTATGTGTGTCCGTGTTTTTGGAAGAAAGATGTATTCATGTGTGAAAAACGGTTGCTGCTGGATCAATATTATGGATCCTTTCCTTTGTTGGTTCAGCTGACTCGAATCTTCATCCTTCATTTCCTCTTTTTGTGTGTCAGTTGTGTGTCTTTCTGTCTTTCAAGAATTTTCAATGGTGAATGGAATGAGGATAGACTTTTATAGGTTTAGATTGTGTGTGAACTGAAGGGTGCATTGAGGACTAGGTGGCTCATATTGAGTAGGTGTTGAAGGGTTTTGTGGGAGTCTTTTGACGAGATGAATTGTGACAATATGTCACGTATTTTTAACAATGGATACGCCATATCTTTGAGCCAAAAATGAACGTCTTGCTTTGGTTTATTACACAGATTAAACGTTCGAAGATAACATACTTGGTTTAAATGTGTCATTACAATTTAAGGACACAATAATTACATAGTACTACACATGATGAGCAAGAGCTCAGAGAACAGTAACAGCAGAAACAACAAGAGAAACAGAGAATAATAAACACATGAGCAAAAACAAGGAAGACAGCAAGAACAAGAGGAACAAGAACACTCACAAAAAAGGTGTGTGCACCTCCACCAGGGCAGCTCTGTTCCTCACATCAAACCATTCTTGTTTGAACTGAATATTTTATTTTGTCATACCTCCTTTGTACTATAAATACCAGGCTTGTTGGCTGCTCAGCAACCTTAGAGTAATGTTGAAGAAACAGTCATTTTGTGACCACAGAAATAACCAACAAGCCTCCTTCACTGGGACATTGAAATAAATACCCTCAATTAGGGATGCTCCGATCGATCGGTCACCAATCATGATCGGCTGATTTCAGTGTGACCGGTAAATGCCGATCAATACCTGTCATTGCCACGTGTGACAGCCGCTGGTTGTGATGCTCCGGCCTATTTGCTGCTCACTCGGCAGCAGCATGGCTGCCGTGAAGATTCTTTCAATCTGTCATGTAAAGTTTGCATCCTGCAGTGCATGCACGGGAAAATATTGTGCAGGGAAGCACCTTCACATTAAACACGCCATTTAAAGCTCCAGCACGGAGCACGGTGAGTTTTCTGGGCTCATGAAAGTGAGACGCTGGTTCCTCAGCAGCAGCCTGTTAGCACAGCTGACGTTTAGCAACACCCGACGGTGCGAGTGTGATATTCGGAACGAGAAGCATATTGCCCATGAAATAATCTAATTCATTTCACTGAGCTCGATGAGCAGCCTTTTTCAGGCGTTGAGGTATATGCGGAGACGGAAACGACTGGATCTGTCGCCGCTTGTCAGCCACCTGAGTCTGAAAGTTTTGAAAACCTCTAGAGTGCAACTTTCATAAATGCTGTGCTCTCTGTCTCGGAGTCCCGCTACAACCAGCGAGTATGTAAATATTTCATGGATATAGCAAAGTGTCAAGAGACTCACCAAACTGCGACGTCTCACATCAAATTAAATGTTTTTCAGTTGTCCTTTTGACAGAATAGTTGCTCCATTCTGCAAGTTTTTTTCCCCTATTTTTTGCTGTCTTGAAGAGGTATATTAAAATGAATATTAATTAAAATGATTTAATGGTTCATGGTTTCACATCATGTACACAGAAGGTCTCAACATTTTGATGACAAATTCATTGTCAATCCATGTGATCGGTGTCGGTGATCGGCAGCAAAAACCCTGATCGGCGCATCCCTACCCTCAACATTAAAATGACGGAGGAAGGAATCCATCAGTGTCTTGCGACTATTAATAAAGGAGCTGTTCTGATCATGGGACTTCTATTAAATTTGTGGTTGTGACTCCTGATCTGTGTCTCAATCTCATCACACCAATTAAAGTCCTCATCTGTTTGCCAGCTGTGTTCAAGCCTTCTACGTCTGGGTTCTGGTATATTTGAATCCTCTCTGGAAGACCCCCCCTCTTTGGTGGTTGGGGGCCAGAAAGACAGAAAACGCTTCTGTCAGCTGTGTTTCTTTGAAAGGAAGCTCTGTTCCTGATAGGTGTGGTTCTGTGTGCCATGAATAATGTGTTTCTAGTGAAGTGTTTGTCTCCAGGGCTGCTGTTTGTGTCTTCTTTGTGTAAGCGTCTTGTCAGGAGTTGTGGTCTCAACCATTGAGGGCTTGACTCAGTGTACTTGGATGATTGAACTGAAGGGTGAAGCATGTAAAGAGGTGGACCTGATGCTGCTGGCTCATCATGTTTCCTGCAGCTTTAAGTAATTACCTCTCCACTCTGACCACATCTGAGCGCTGTAGATTAACGACAGCGAGGCAAAGCTCTAATCTACTCTGCAGTATGAATAAGGTGCATTATAATCTACATACAAATCAGTGTGGAAATTCATATTCTCCATCAACAGCCTCTGCACTCACATCCTCAACTCATTCTGTCAGAGCTTTCAGGAAAACGCCGAAGACTTATCCAACATTCAGAGTGAAAGCAATTAATGGTGATGAACTTTTCTCTTAAGAGATTGAAGAAGTTTGAGTCCTAGATGGCAGGATTAACATTTTAAGACTTTTCAGGAGAAAGTTTCCATTTCCATCTTGCCTCGTCTTTCTGCCTCATTAGTCCGACTTGACAGAAGCCGTCTGTGGGAATGAGCCTGCTGGTGATTTCAGCTGCTGTTCTCAAACCCTAATGAGTGAAGTTTACTGTGTGTGCTGCTGTTTTCTTACCCTCACACGTCAGGAAACCTGAGGCTCTTTGAAGTCACACGGGTCGGATCACGAACTAAGCCTCAGGTTAACGGTCGGTTCACCTAACAAGGTTCACTTTCATGAAAGTCTGGTTGCTCACTTCTCAATTTCTCAAGATTTCATTTGGAATAATTCTTAGGACTACTGTTAGCCTATCACTTTGTATTTGCTCCTGGTTGTTGGACTCTTAATCTTGAGCTGGAGCAAAGCTTCTTATTTTAATGGTGTAAAATGTTACTGCCGAAGATGAAAGAAATGGCAGAATGAAGCATAAAAGGAAGTAAATAGCAAATACATTGGATTAACAATGCTGCCTGTCTGTGATTCAAAATTCCCTCTCTTGTTTTTCAGGATACGTCCTCAGATGGCCAAGGAGAAGATCGAAGGCTGCCACGTGTGCACGCTGGTCACACCAGGAGAACCACAAGTGTTGCTGGGGAAAGACAAGGCTTTCACCTACGACTTCGTGTTTGACATTGACTCGGAGCAGCAGAGTATTTACCAGGCCTGTGTGCACAAGCTCATCGAGGGATGTTTCGAGGGCTACAACGCCACGGTGTTCGCCTATGGCCAGGTAACCAGCGTTGTTACATACTGTGGTTAATGGCCTAATAAGCTCATATATGATGGATGCTATTGCAGAGATTTCCTCTCAGTCATTGGTTCTTTACACTTTACACACTGTGAATGTCTGACTTTTGATGAGCATGCATTACTAGTTCATGACGTTCATTTCTTGTCCTAGCTAAAATGATCATAGTGCTCAAGTTCTCAGTTGTTAGTTGGATATTGGTCGTCTTCTGGCGCTTGTCTGCGCCTTACTTTTGATTTTTCAATGTCCTTTAAGATTGACAGTGCAATAGAAAAACTAAAAATGCCATTTGAGCGTTCGGGATTGAAGCAGGGAGACATGACAGTAAAGAAGTTTTTTGCAAGTAAGGGAAAACACACCACCCTGTTATAAGGTATAGAGAAATATATTGGACTATATGGACAAAATTTGTTTTCTTTGATGTGTGACTACGACGTAAGGGAGTGCTTTGTCCGAAACTCAAAGAAAAGGTGTTGATTTTTCATGCTGAAAGGTGGAGCATTTTTTTGCTTTGTAAAGTTAATGTGAGCTCCTCCATGTCCTTGGACTGTACCACAAAGGAAACAAAGGTGCATTCAGGTAACTCTCTCGGATAAGACAATCTGGACCATGATGAAGGAAAATGTAGGTACAGGAGGCTCATTGACTAACAGAGTCTGTAGGCCTGATCCTACCACTAGTTCACGCCACTCAACACTGACAATGAAGTTATCGGAATACTATCAATCGAGTCCAAAAACCCTCCTGGAACTGAAATCTCCAGTAATTCATCAGTATAAATGTTCATATCATGTGTTACAGACGGGGTCTGGGAAGACGTACACCATGGGGACAGGTTTTGATGTAAGTCTCAGCCCGATGGAGCAGGGAATCATCCCAAGAGCCGTGCACCAGTTATTCGAAGGGATCCAGAGTCGAAGGATGCAGGCCCAAGAGGCGGGCACTCAGCCCCCGGAGTTTAAAGTCAGCGCTCAGTTCCTGGAGGTCAGTGCTTCACCTGTGACTGGATGTCAACACTGCTGAGCTACGGATGGTTTGTGTGGCTCTCTGTGTGCCTGTGCTGTTGTTGATTCACATTAACTCTAACCAGATGGGACAATATTGTGAGGGGCCCCGACAAACCTTTTTCCATAAACAGGAAGTGACAACCTGATGACAGATGGTTGGAATGTGTGCTTGGCTTTTTGCTGATTAATGTCGGCCATTACCTTTGACATTGTGCCTCACTACTGTCCGTCCATCAAGAAGATAATATGACAAGTAATCATTTCCTCCAGAAGCTTCTGGTTTGTAAATATTTTTTTCAGCGTGGCTGCATGATCTAATCAGGATCACTTATTGCTACGATACGTCATTATTTTCTGTCTAATTTAACAAGCTGCCTTTTGTTTTCACTGGTCAAAGGTTATCTGAGTTGATTTAAAACAGATGGGAGTGTCAAGCTGTGTGTGGGAACAGCTGACATTTGTGACCACCCCCCTTCTCAGAGGTCATTCTCTTGACCCTGCATGGTAGTTGGCAGTGTTGTAACCCCTGTTATATCTGATAATGATGCGTATTACTGCGTTGGACAGTATCTGGTTCTCAGATGACATTTATTTAATCTTTTTAATAATAATCTAAACTTGGTTGGTATCTGACCCCTCGCACTTGCTGCAATCAGATATGATATTAAGATGAAAAATATTTATGTATAAGTAAGTATTATAATCTGCACCTGTGATGTCACTCCCCGACTTCCTCAGCTGTATAATGAGGAGATCCTGGATCTGTTCGATGGAGCCAGAGATCCAGAGAGCCGAAGCAGGAAGTCCAACATTAAGATCCATGAAGATGGCAGCGGCAGCATCTACACCACAGGAGTCACATCCAGGCTGGTCCACTCGGAGGACGAGGTAGACCATTCCGACCTCATCATCCAAGTCTCTGTGTCCACCTGTGGTTAGGATTTTGGTGACAATGAGCTGAAGCCAGAGTTAACAGGGGTACATTGAAAGGGAAAGGAGAAGATAAAAATGGATTTAAACCAATTTCAATTATTAATGAACTCACTGATATTGCTTAGGTAGTTGTTCTCCCTTAACACACTCAGTATGTTGGTTTAGAAGTGTCAACAAATAAATCAAATGACAAAAAAATTGTCGAAATGTTTTGATAAATCTCATCGAGACGTGCAACCCTTTTGCTGGCCGTACTGGGCTGTGAGACAGTAGTTGGATATTGGTTATTTAATCCAGCTACTACGGCGTTTCTCTCCTTGCTGCATCTGCGCATTGGTCTGTGATAACACAGGCACTCAATCGTTATTTTAACAATTTAGCCCAAAAATATTACTGTCAGAACCTGTTCTGTCCACATTGTTATTGCACATCAACTGCTTTGTATCTTTATAAAGAATGAATAATACTATTTACGAAATTGGAAACAATGAGCTGCTGCCAGAGTTAAAAGGGATACATTAAAAGGGATTTTGAATATTATTTCAGTGTATTTAAATAACACATTTGCTTGAGTTTGCTACTGATGTACTATGTTGTTCAGCCTCAGCTCTACTCAGGTGAAGCTCTGACACGTCAGACTTGGTCCCCACTATGTAGCTGACTTCGACATTGAGTGAGAGTGTACTTTCCTTGCCCATGAAACTTTCAACACATCATGAAGTCCTGAGAAAAATGAGGCAGATAGGCGTTCCTGCAAAAGTGGCTGAATGTCAGAACAGGTTGAGTGAGGAGATAGAGGCACAGAGGCTGCAGAGTCTGCAGAGAGATAAGAGGTAAAAGTGAGGAGAGTAAGCAAAAGGGAAGGCCGTTTTATTAAAGCAAAGGTTAATTATAGAAACTCTGTCCCTCCTTTTAAATTAAAAGTTTTAATGAGCCATCTCCCTCTTTTGTGCCACAGCTTCTGCAGTGTTTGAAGCTGGGCGCCCTCTCTCGCACCACGGCCAGCACCCAGATGAACGCACAGAGCTCCCGCTCACACGCCATCTTCACCATCCATCTCTGTCAGATGAGAGTCTGCCAGCAGCCAGAGATGGTGAGCAAGCCTCGGTTTATGGAATAGTTGGAGGTTTTATCACAATCTTTAGAACTATAGAATGGTGCACCACTTTATTGAGCCCTTGTCATAATTCTGCATTAGCTGATGTGAAAACAAACAAAAGTATTTCGGGTCATTTATCTTGAGTGATGGATAGAGATCAAGGGAGATAAGAAGAAGAAAGTGCAGGCTGGGTGGAACATGAGGAGATGACGTCAACGGGGAACTTTATAAGACAATATAGAGACTGGCCATGATGCCTTGGAGACTCTTCCAAAAGCTGTATAATATATTTGTTTGTCTTTCGGCGTGTGCAGAATGGATCGGGAGAGAATGGCGAGTTGAACGGTGTCGACAGCAGTTCGATCGCCCAGCCAGAGTACGAGGCTTTGATGGCCAAGTTCCACTTTGTGGACCTTGCTGGCTCGGAGAGACTCAAACGCACCGGAGCCACAGGAGAGCGAGCTCGGGAGGGAATCTCCATTAACTGTGGACTTGTGAGGCACTCTTCAGTTGGGTTTTAAGCTGTCTGTTCGTGACTGATCAATGTGTGTGCACCTTAGCTGGCCCTCGGAAATGTCATCAGTGCTTTGGGGGATCAGACCAAGAAGGGAGGACACGTCCCCTACCGAGACTCAAAACTCACCAGGCTGCTTCAGGACTCACTGGGGGGAAACAGGTACCTTGCTCTTAGCTAGACACACCATTCCCCTCTAGCTAACTAAGCATATAATATAGTAAAATAAAATGACTGACTAAATACTTACAGCCATCTTATGGGTTTACTTTAAATTGACGTTTCCTAAACTTTCCCGATGGAAAACCAATTAAATGACACAACCAAATAAGAATAGAACGGAGTGCATGCTAATACAGCTCATCTTACACAGTTGTGCAGTGTAATTGCTCAAGGGCACTTCTGCACTTAGACATGTGCGGTGGACCTGGTGAGTTCATGGCAAGTTGAAGCGCTCTGTGGAGTTCATATTCATAAGCGGCAGGTCTATACTCATTTTGCATTTATACTACATTTGCGTGACCAAGAGAATCGTGAAAGTGACGTGAATATTGTTCAGTATTTATTGATCTCAGGCAAGGCAAGTTGACATGTATTGTAGCCCTAATTCACGAGAAGTTTGTCTCATGAAGGAAGACGAGAGCGACTGGCTAACTCATCATCTGTGCATAAAACCTGGTGAAAAAACACATGTATATGTTAGATTTTAAGGCCTAACCTGAACCCATGTTCAACAATCTTTCCATTACACAGCCGCACAGTCATGATCGCCTGCGTCAGTCCTTCAGACCGGGACTTCATGGAGACTTTAAATACCTTGAAGTATGCCAACCGTGCCCGGAACATCAAGAACAAGGTGGTGGTGAACCAGGACAAGACCAGTCAGCAGATCAGTGCCCTGCGAGCCGAGATCGCCCGACTTCAGCTGGAGCTGATGGAGTATAAGGCTGTGAGTGAACCCGACCCATCATTTCAAATGATTGAAAATAGAACATTGGTTCGTAGAAAGAAAAGTGCTGAGCACTATATTTAAGGACCGTGTTGTTGGTTTCTAATGTGATTATCTACATGTGGAGGCAGGAACGAGACAAATATTTTAGTGAGTTGTTTTTCTGTGTTTACCTTGGAGGCCAGTCTTTCAGACATTGTTTCATATGCTATGTGATTGAGGAGTTACCATGGTTACCAGAGGGCAATGAATGTGTGACTCAAGATGACCTGAATGCTATCGTAAGGGAGGTGATGTGGAATTAATGCAGTGCTGGAGGAGGTAACAATGTCCATCTTTTGTAGACTGTGCGTCTCAACTCGCGTAGCAGTGTGTCTCACAATAGCTCATTGGAGACACACACTCAAGAAGCAGCTCTCAGTGAGTCAGTAACTCTCTGCTGCAGGGTAAGCGCGTGGCGTGTGAGGACGGCTCAGAGGGCTACAGCGACCTGTACCAAGAAAATGCCATGCTGCAAAGAGAGAGCGACACACTTCGTCTGAGGGTGAAAGCCATGCAAGAGACCATCGACCACCTCAACTCTAGAGTGACACATCTGCTAGCCAACGAAGTCAGCACCCTGCTGGCCAAGTCTAGTACGTGAAGACGATTAAGTCGATTCTTATGTTATGCTAGTCATTATATATTATAGGAGATACTATAGTTATTATAGTATTTTTATTTAGTTTCATGTGCGCCTACACTCTACAAGCCACAGACACAGGTGTTCAAATGTCTTCTGATTTTATACAGCCAGGTAGCCAACTGCTCTTCCTCACTCATGAAGCTATTCAGTCTAAATTACAGTCATTTAACTCAACTTTCCCATTCAGAAGTTCAAAACCCAAGTTTCTATGTTAGCATTGGAAACTATACACAGGTATACACAATTGTCTGTGGTATTGGATCATAATTTCTTGCGAAGTTAATGTGGAAACGTCTGGTAAAGGTACAGAACATATGACCTGGAAAGTGTAGCTACTCTTAACACTTCTTAACACACTGTCCATTCATAGGTGAAGGCAACGAGGAGATTGGAGGCCTGATCCAAAATTACATCCGAGAAGTTGAAGAGCTGAGGTAAGACATCATTCTGATCTGCTTTCTCAGCTACCATTAAATTCTAATTGACCATTTCCTTTTGAGTGAATATATGTCATTCTCTTGTGGGCCCTCAGTTTTACACATTTGCCCGTCATTATTATGAATTGCTGCTTGGGAAACACCACTGTTCAGAGGTTGGAGAGAGGGGCCAGCAACCCACTCCAGTCCAGCAATCATTTGCATCTGTTTTTCACCTTTTTATCCTGGTTATTCTCCTTCAAAGGTCCAAGCTACTGGAGAGTGAGGCCATGAATGAATCTCTGAGGCGTCAAGCTGCTCGCCTTTCCTCCCGCTCTCAGTTCCCCTCGTCCAGTATGAGCCCCGCCCCTGGTCACCCGCCCGGCTCCTCCCCTGCATCCTTATCCATGGAGGCTGAGATGACGGATGTTTTACGTCGGGCCAAGCTAGACATTGAGCGACTGAAGAAGAAGGAGAGGAGGCAGCGGAGGATGAGGCAAGAAGCTCACTGTTTAACATTCCTCCCATTTCTCTGTCAACATTTGCTCGACTCTTCATTGTTAAGCCCTACTAATTCAATCAGTGACTCTGCGTCCAGCTTAAGAAGTGCATCGCAGGTCCATTAGGAGTTGTGCCCGGTCACTTTCTGACTTGGGACTTTGCCAGTGCTGAGCACTAAAGCCGGTCATTTGCGAATGGGAGGAAAGCACACATTCAACCACATTGTAGTATAATGGGATTGGAGGAGAGAAGGATGGAGTTGGCGCTCTCAGAGAGCGGTTAAATCCAAAAGTTGAATCAAACATTTCATTCTAACATGTTTAAAATATGAGGTGATTAGGATTGTTCAGCACAAATGTCCGATTAAAAAAGGTTTGTCCTTGCAGCCCAGAGTTGGAGAAAGGTTTTAAGAAAAGAGTGAAGCTGCACAACCACGAGAATGGACAGAACGGGGAGATCGACTCGGACGATAACTACGCAGAGGTGATGCAACTTGTGTTCTTCTCTGTGGCGAATTCAGTTTCTAATGAAGTGTTGTTTTCATTTCGGCGTGCAGGACATCATGTCTCCGCTGCAGGAGGAAAGCGGCTGCGAGGAGGATGAAGAGGAAGAAGGCCGAGAGGAAGAGGAGGAGTTTGATAGCGATGAAAGCCTGGTGGACTCAGACTCAGACTCTGATGAGAAAGGTTACTTTGTTTCTACAAGTAACTGTTTGATCCTTTTGTTGTTTCTCCACTAAATTCACCAGTGCTGTTTTTCGTAAAATTCGTTAGTCAGAGATTTTGGAGTGGTTCTCTTGGTCCTTGAAAATGCAACATGTTTTTAGTCAAATGTCATGGACTTTTAAACATTAAGAACAGTTTTGTATTCTGTAAAAAACTATGGCCAAGGATTAAATATTGTGACTTTGACTACAAGGGGCACTCTTGCTCAGGCTTGTGGATTTACAGACCATAATCATCACCTTTAGAGATCAATTCTAAACACATTTTTACTAGTAGTGAGAGTTGCTGACGCAATTGTCACCTGCTGATGCTCCAGATTGGCCACATCTCGATGCCACTCTCTGCCTCAGCGGGTACACATCCCAGACACTCTTCTGCTGGTCCAATATGTCCTGGAATATCTCTCCTGTCTCCAGCCTGCATGCTCTCTTTCTGTACTCTTGGCGCTCCCTTCACATGTTGTTGATTATGTGCAGGTGTTGGTCTCTGGATGCTTTTGCTTCAGTTGTCTACCCCATACACACCCTCAGAGGACAGGACTGTTACTAGGGAGACGTTGGGATACCTGTGGACTTTTTAAAAATTTTAAAATATTAGTAATGTCAATGGGACAGCAGGTGGCACTAGTGTCCATGTACCCCCTTAAACAACACTTGAGGGCAGAGACGGCTGGTTGTAACTAGAGAGTCTTTAAAAGCCTTCTGGGTGCTGATTTGAAAATCCCCAAAATGTAGGCATCTATATCTGATCCCATCGTCAACTTTCCTAAAAATGTAATTGAAATCTGGTGCTGTGTATCCAGCCAGTAGTGACCTCTTCCCTTTACATTCCAGCCAACCTTCAGGCAGATTTGGCCGATCTCACCTGTGAAATCGAGATCAAGCAGAAGTTAATAGACGAGCTGGAGAACAGCCAAAGAAGACTGCTGATGCTGAAGCTCCAGTACGAGGAGAAGCTCATCCTGCTGCAGAACAAGATCAGAGACACTCAGCTGGAGCGAGACCGAGTGCTGCAGAACCTCAGTGAGTTTGTATGCCATCAGTAGAAATGTGATGCAATACATGTGTTGTTATAACAACAGCATGTCTGCAGTGTCCATGGAGAACTACACAGAGGAGAAGGCGAACAGAGTCAAGCAGGAGTACGAGAAGCGTCTAAAGGAAATGAATCGTGACTTGCAAAAGCTTCAAGCAGCGCAGAAGGAGCACGCACGGCTCCTGAAGAACCAGGGGAGGTATGAGCGGGAGCTGAAGAAGCTCCAGTCGGAGGTCAACGAGATGAAAAAAGCCAAGGTGAGGATGAGAGACAGACTGTGAGGAGGCAAGGTCACTAAATACAGATATTTCCAGGTGACTCTGATGAAGCAGATGAAGGAGGAGCAGCAGAGAAGGAGGATGGTGGAAGCCAAGAGGACCCGAGAAATCGCTCAGCTCAAGAAAGAGCAGCGACGACAAGAGGTATGTGGAGACTTCTGGAGTAACAGTGACAGCATTGTAGTTTCTTAGTGTGATCAATTGATGTTAAAGCAATTCACACGTGGTTTCTCCTCAGCTGAGTTTTCAGCTGTGAATTTAGGCTGATATTGTTGCTGTTGAGATGCTTGTGATTAAAAACTGTGTACAAGATGAGCAACGGAGACTCGGCTGTTGGGCCTGGTCCCAGACAAAATCTGTTGTCACTGGCAAGTCCATCACTACAAAGCAAGAATGTGATGTTGGAAAAAAGTCTCACTGATCTGTGGTGACACAAACTTCATTTTGAACGCTTTCACAAATGAATGTTGAGCTAATGGCTGTTACCTTATGAATCATTAGCTGATTCAATTTTTGTCTCTCTCAGTACCAAATTCGCGCACTGGAGTCTCAGAAGCGCCAGCAGGAGATGGTTCTGCGCCGGAAGACCCAGGAGGTGACCGCTCTGCGCAGGCTGGCCAAACCCATGTCGGACCGCGTGGCCGGACGTGTCGCCCGCTGGAACCAAGTGGCGTCTGTGTCAGACTCAGGGGCGGAGTTGTCAGCCAGCACCACAGCTAGCAGCTCTGAACCGGAGAATGGAAGGACTGTGAGCGGATTAGTGCGGCAGTGGAACAACAAGAACAGCGGCTATGGATACCTAGCTGAGAGCGAGGGCAGCATGGATGGGACCCGAGTCATTGGGTAAGAGTGATACGAATGTTAGGATTTGGAAACATGATATACATTGATATACATTTATTATTTAATAGTGGA
The DNA here is from genome assembly GCF_027744825.2 of Synchiropus splendidus. NCBI lineage: Eukaryota > Metazoa > Chordata > Actinopteri > Syngnathiformes > Callionymidae > Synchiropus > Synchiropus splendidus. The sequence goes on from NC_071339.1 coordinate 6,892,991, forward strand.
TGTTTTTATGCATTATTTGTTTATTACACCTAAATGTTTTTGATCCTGAAACTCAAATGCAGTTCAAATTCAAGATCTTTATCTCAAAGATAAACCAATATTAAAACCTAGTACTGTTGGGCCTCCGTTCGCTGCAATAGCTGCCGTCAGGCATTAGAGATGACTTTTACAGTGCACTGGTTTAATTTTAGCACGCTCAGTTCCGAGAAGCTGATGTGTTTTTGGATCATTGGCTCACATAAATTATCTGAATTGTACAAAAATAAGAACTCAGGAAAGGGTAAACACTTTCCCCATCAACTCGTCTGTGTACAATATTTATGAATGTTACATGTTGTAGCACAAATTGCGCCATGATCTAATTTTGAGGCATCTGAAAATTCTGTTTCAGAAGCAGGAAAAAATTGCAGCGAAAGCCAGCGGGCCTCGGCATCAACACCCCAGCGAGTAGGACCAGCAGCTTTTCCAAATCCGCTCGCCAGAAGTGGCAAACTCTAGAACGTCGCGTCATGGACATCGTCATGCAGAGAATGACCATTTCCAACGTAGAAGCAGACATGGATCGTCTCATCAAGGTGGGAAAGACTGTGTCCTCAGTAACTGAGCTGATGCTCGTGAGCTGATGCAGCTAACATCCCGTCTTTCTTCTGAGACAGAAGCGCGAGGAGCTAACAGCCCAGCAGGAGGCGCTCTCACATAAGCGGGAGGTACTAATGGCAGATGGGGAGGGTCCGGAGGCAGAGGACCGTCTGCTTCTGGAGATAAATGAGGAGATTGAGGTGCTGAATGCCAATATAGATTATATAAACGACAGCCTGTCGGACTGTCAGGCAACCATCGTCCAGATAGAGGAGACGAAGGTAGGATCAACACCAATGCAAAACACTTTCTTGCTTCATGAGACTGAAAAGTGACATCTCTATTTTGCCTTTCCTTCAGGATGAGTTAGACTCGGTGGATACGTCAGTGGTGATCAGCTCCTGTTCGCTGGCTGAAGCGCGCCATCTGCTGGATCACTTCCTGAAAGCGTCTATTGATAAGGTTGGAATAATTGTAGATTTCACCAACTTTAAACTTCAAGTTCAAGCTCAGTTTTGCAGGAACACTTTAATATTATACACCGTATTTGAACAGTGAACCGCATAATCAAAAACTTTATTTGCCCAAATATTTATTTGACATGCAAAGGAATTACATGCACGCTTTCATTGAAAAATGCTCATTATTGATATGAATCTTTGAGAAATTGTTGAAACTGAACTCTTGTTTTTTAGAGCTTGCTGGTCGTTCAGAGAGAAGCGCAGATTCGGCTGCTGGAGGGCCAGCTGAGGCAGACCGATGTGATTGGTTCCTCCCAAAATCACATGATCCTCGACGCTTTACGGGAAAAGGCGGAGTACATCCCCGAGCTGCAGGCACTGATCCATAACGCCCAGCAGGGTGAGTATCAATTTAGATCAGAGGGTATTAAAGTTGTCCTTTCTAGGTTTTGTCTTTCCTCCTATATAGTTTTTAAAATAAATGTATCCTGTCTGGTGTTGGTTTTGGAATCAGCTGACTATTGTCGTGCCCTTGAATGTCTCACCGTTGTATTTAGTAGGTGCTTCTAAATGCCTCCTTAATTTTGGGCAAAATTATAGTGAATGCTCCGAATCTAAGGTCAAATGAGGGCAAGAAACTTTGTGAGTGACTGCCATTGTACTGAAACAACTCCTTACTCTGGCCTAGATTTAATTTTCTTATCTCGTCGCTGGATCCGATAAGATGAATCTGTGCCTCTTTTGCTTTCAGAGAACGGTTACGTGAGCACAGACGAGGAGCCGTCTGAGTTCAGCCAAGCTTCAGACTGCAGGTGTCCATTTGTGCAATATTCCCGTCTTTGCTTTTGACTGTAATGTGAAATAGATGAGCTTCAATATTTAATGTTTGCGCTCTCCCTCCTCCAGTGTTTCCCAAATGAAAGAATCCAACAGCCAAGATGATTTCAAAATGAAGGTAGATTTTTCATTTAATCTGTTTCGAACATCAACATGCTGATGTGCGCTCTCACTAGCAGGACTCTAATCTGCTGTCTACAGTCTTGATCCAGATTGACATTGACCAGATTGATATGGTCAATGTCTATTTGACATCACGTACTTTGTCTCTGTCAGACTTACAGATAAAATCCTGGCACATTGATTGTATGTCTTTCTGCGGTGTCTTCTGATGTGTGGTCAGAGTAAAGTTTGAAGATTAAAGGGATGACATTTATGAATCATAATTGAATCAAATATTTGCTAAGCAGTGGGATTTTCCATGCTCCTTCAGTGGTCGCCTCAGCAAGTCAGGCTCTACTTTAAACTATCTTGTTCGTCCTTCCTAGTCACACCTGTCCTCTTCATTTATCACATCCATAACATCATCACTGGTCTTCCTCATCATCTTTTCTTGTTTTGTATTTTTGTAAATGTTTTGTATTTGTACATTTTTCTTTATTTTATGTTAATGTGCCACATTTCATGATAAAGGCCTATTGAACCTTTAGTTAGTCACATCATCAATATTTTTTGGGGGGTCTCTATCCATATTTTTTGTTCATCTTTTCAACTATAGATATAATTTAGAACTTCTTACAACTTGTTTACTTATTCTTCTCAAAGCATTCCCCCTGATTTATTTGTGAGGGAGGTAAGGGGGCGAACCAGCTTCACACAAAAATACCATGCACAAAGGCCGCTTCATTAATCATATTGACCACTAGGTGGCACTATGAACCAGCGTTTGAAATCCTTATAGCACTTATTTGAGATCAATGCGGCCAATTTCTCTTGTATTCATCAAGAAAGTGCTTTAGTAAATCTATTATTTTTCGATTTTCCTCATCATTTTTTTTCATTCCCACCAGTTGGAACCTCGTCTGTCGGCTCAGATGAAAGCCGTGTCAGCAGAGTGTCTGGGACCCCCGCTGGACCCCTCATCAAGCAGCAAACACCAGCACATCACTAAGTCACTAGCCTCGCTAACAGACATCCAGGAGGATGGACTGAGCCTCGTGCCAGGGAGCTTTGGCCTCAGCCTGTCCCCCAGAGAGCCTTTCCAAAAGGAACGCGCGTTCCGTACCATCAGTCTGCCAGTCCGAGGTCACACCTTGTAAGTCATCGATGTTACATCTCAGTGAAATATCTTTGTCAGCGATAAAGCTTTTGCTTGATGTCCAGATCTGATCAAGATGTGAGTTTTGTTTTGGTCTATGATGAGAAAATTAGACTTTAGATTATATCTCAGCCCGTGTTTGTGTTGCAGTCCCAGACAGTCCCGGGGTTACGACACCTCACCCCTGACAAGAAGGAAATCTTATGACAGATCGTTCAGGTAAATGACCACATTGTTCCCTTCATGTCATCGTGACCACTAACTCTGCCACCCCCAGGCCCGCGGACAGCTTCACCCCGCCCTCCTCGCCTCCTCTGAGGACCAGAAACGATCGGAACGTCTTCTCCAGACTCACTAGCAACCAAACCCAAGGCTCAGCTCTGGACAAGTAAGTTAGTGAAGCTGCTGGGCTCACATCAGATCAATTCACTCCCACTTCCCTCCTTTGTAGTTCCAATGTTGCAATGTATCTGCTGGTACTGTGGAGGTGAAAGTCAAGAGAGAGAGAAACTTCTTTTGTTCGCAGAGCCGTTTGCAGCTTTTAATGTTTATCTGCTGACAAAACCAATTTCACAATAGGCGCCAACCAGTTTCTTCTGGGGTTCCATTAAGTTCCAAATGCTAAATGTGACAAAGAGCTAACGGGGGGCAGCGCTACAAATCCACATGTTGAAACATCCACTCAGGAAGGCGTGTAGAAGCTGCAGGATGCTGCGTGGTCTCAGGCACTTCCAGGAAAAATGACCTTTTTGTCACAAACTGCCTCAGAGCATCATCACTTTTATTGGTGTGTAAGTGAGTAAAAGATAAATGCTCATGAAAATATATGATGTGCTGGTGATGAATGGCCCTGTGTTTTATTAGAATAGTGCAGTTGTTTGTCTCCTCTTTGTAATTTAAATATGTGGCGGTGGGAGGAAAAATACCTTTTCATACACAACACATAATCCATCTTTCGTTTGTTAATGTCAAGAGTGAGGCTGCTGTTGCACTCTCCTTCCTTTCTGCTGACAATTAATTCCTACTTTGGTTCTGGACAAATGTCAGCCGCTAATTTCATACTTTGCTTGGCTCCGGATGGTTTGCGTCGCCGTGCAAATCTTTGTTTATCCAGGACGTTCGCCAGCTGTATTGATCCTCTAGTAGTTTTCACATTGTGGTGAAATGTCTTCCGTGTGGGTCGAGTTTATGAGCATTTGTGTTGCATCCAGCGGCGCCGGTGGGTACTTATTAACTCTAGCAGGGGTCGGTAAATGAGCTGCCTCCCCTAATCTTTCCATGCAGCTGTTTTCACTGGCTGCTATTTGGAAAGTGTGGAGGCGTATTTCTATTTTGGTTTTTGTGTTCCTCCCCTGAGTGGTCTTATATTTTTATGCTCTTCCGTCTTTCATTTTCTTTGCTTAGCCAAGCGAGGTTCTGGGGGCAGCAGCCAAATTAAAGGGGCCCACTTTTCCCTCTTCTCAGAACCATTCCAAATTGTCTTGGGGAATTTCTCACTTGTTCTAACTGAGTCACATAATCAAGTTTGCCCTCTGTGTTGAGGAGTGGTGGTTCCTCTCAGTTTGGGCTGCTTGACTACCATCTTTCTGGTTGCACTTTGTTCAGGCTTTATGTCACCTCACAAGTCCATTGAGGTGGTGAGAAGAGTAGCGGACAGCAGTGTCGTGCCAGAGGTGCTCCTGAGGCAGAAACCTTGTAGCAGACTGGATGGGCAAAAGAGGGAACAGAACAGGGAACGTGATGTGAGGTATAGGGAGAAGAGAGACCAGTTATGAGGGTGATGGGTGAGAAGGTGTGACTAGGGTAGAGTGGTGAAGGTGGGGGAACAAATGAAGAACATGAATTCAGAGATGCAACTCTTTCGAAAAGGAAATGAAATACTATACCAGCTGTCATGTTCAGACGGGAAAGAAATGGTTGGGAACCTGAAAAGTTACTGGTATGGAACCCACCAAGGTTGGTTCTAGCTTGTGAACTGTGACATCGGTTGGCGTCGTAGCAGGCTCATCTGCGGAATACATTGGCCAATGTACACACTGGTTACACACCAGATACCTTCAACGCAATTGTCCTCTCTGTCTCCTCAGCATCAAAAGTTGTTGAATGAATCCAGAACAGCACCGTTTCCAGGAATGTGTGTGTGAAACACCTCAAAAAATGTTTTGAGAAGAAGTTAGTAACTGGCACCTGTGTGGTGAGGAGAGTTTGAAACGCAACAGGTGAGCACACCTGCAGACTTGTGAAGGGGAAACTGTAACAGATACGTTTCGGTGCAGAATCTTTGCAAGAACCAGGCTCTTCCTTGGTTCCCCTAATAATACCCAGGATTTTACTGTAGCTACTGCAGCTTTGTGCGCTGGTCTGTTTCCATGTTTAAATTGATTTAACAAGGTGGGGATTGCCCGTTGAAGCTGAATTGACATGCCCACCCTGTGACCCCGGAGTGCTGGGAAAAGGTGTGGGAAATCGATTGATAGCTTGATGAAGCTCTCACCTTTTTTTCTTTTTCTGACTCTGGCAGTCAGCGCCATTCTGGTCTATAAGAGTTTTGCATTTTATTGGTTGTGAGCTTGAAATGCCCCCTGGTGGTCACGGTGAAAAGTGAGGACACTTACGCTAATTGATATGTGCGTCAGACGTGATTACACAGTTGATACATCTTCACACGAAGGGTTTTTGTGATGTTGACAAGCGTCTTTACAAGTTTCCCTTTTGTTAAATGAAGGCAGACAGGCTGCTTTTGGGATTAGCACTTTGCACAAGCTTGAATGACACGAGAGGTAGGAGAACAAATTCTCTACAGCGTTTTCTGTCGACAATGGATCAAGAGGCTCAGGAGTTTTTAATCCTCGCATTACTTTCCTGTCCTGTGCAACCTATGCATTCTAAGCAGATGCTGAGCGGAGCGCCTGAGAGGGAATCACAAATACAGACTGCTGATGGACGGGACGGTCCGCAATAACAATGAAGCCAGTGAGAGATATGAATGTTCTCTCCCTCCAGACGCTTCCACTTTGCTTTATTATGAAGAGACTTAGGCACGGAGCGTCCCGGTGACCTCGGGCTGTAAAATATTTACAATATCATATTACGATTATTGCGCCAGCGTTCCCCGGTGAGTCCTCCTGCGTGGGTGTGGTCCGGATTTATATTTCCTTAACGGCTTTAATCGGGCTCAGCAGCGTGAGAGTTTGATCGATGAGTTCATCCACCAATAAGCTGGATTTTCTTCTCTGTTAACCGTGTTAGCTCCCCTCGGGCTGCTGTGGACTAATTTCATGAGCGCGGTGGAGCTGTGTGGGGCACATGCAGGCCTGGATCATCAATACGTGACAGTGGAATCCTCCATCCGGGATTGTTGTTCTGCACCTGAGCAAGTTGAGGAGGGGGTATCCCCCCTTTTTAATCAGTGTTGATTGGTTTCTTGTCACCTGATACTCTCCATGCTGTGATGGTGACCATGACTTTGGCGTCATGGAGTCTGTATTTTAGTTCTCGCTTTAATCTCGTATAATCTGAAGTACTGTCAAAACAAATGTAGCTTCTGTAGTCCTCAAAAAAAAAATATCAATCTGAATTTACACGTTTTCATGAGTAGTGTTTTAATTTTTATGGTTTTAGTGCCTTTTGGAGGGGATTTTTTATTATTATTATGACTGAAACAAATAAACATAAATGTAAAATTAAAGGTTCAAAATGGCCTGTACATAACATTTTTTTAGGATAGTAATACTCAACTCTTGGGTGGGCATTTAAATTTCCTAAACAGGGACTGAGCTGAACAAAGCCAAATATGGCTGAAAATAATGTATTAATATAATAGAATAAAAGGCTAAATTGCTAAGAAATGGAACCATATCAGTTAGTGAGACAAGATTGGCATTGTAAAAAGAACAGGTTATTTATTTTTTACAGCACTTTGAGAAACCAAGGTCACGATCGATAGCTCTCTGTGGGAAAAAAATACGGATGAACAAAATGAGAAGAAAATAAAAGGATCGAAGAGAACTATGAACTTTCTTTTTAAATATTTAAACCTGAATTTCAACCTGCTTAGTTTTCAGTTTCACATTGACCACGTGGGTCACGGATAAAGCTGGGATTAGAATTATTTTTTACCACTTTTTCCATCGTGAAATTGTTAAAATGATGACGTTAACCCAAGTAAACATAACATGATCCTTCATTATTGACTCAAATGGTTTTTACATCAGTGTCATCCAAAGAAAGCAGGAGCGATTTATGAAAGCCTTCTGAAGAAAACTGATGAACATGTTCTCATGAGACATGCTGTTGCTGTCTTATGTCATAAGAGACGCCCCAGGGCAACTGCCAAAATCACTACATCATCTAATGTGTGGATGAAGCCTTCTGAGAACACGTTTCCTAATGATCGACGATCAAACTTCACTTCGTCTCTTCTGTGTGTACATCGGCTCAACCTCAAACCCTTCGTCGAGTCCTTCTCCCCCAGTAACGCCTTGTCAGTAACCCTTCTGTCTCTCCTTCGCGTGGTTAACCCTTTCCTCTTCCTGCCTCCTCCCCTCACCTGCTCCCTGCTCCTCTTCTGCCTCCAGGTCGGATGACAGCGACTCCTCGCTCTCCGAGGTGCTCAGGTAGACCAATCTGTCTGTCACTTTTTGTGATCTCGTTGTGGTGTTTGCTTGTGAACTCACCTGGTGTTACCTTACCTTTATCTCCACTGGAAGCTCCTCCTCGTCCTCCTCCATATTCTCCCTGTGTGGCCTTGAGGCTGTTGTGGTGCATGATAAACACGCCGCTTCCTCCACCCACCAGCTCCCTTTCATTTTTTTGTGCTATTTTCTGTGGTGCAACTTCTTCACAAGACCTGAATGAACTCTTTTTGGCAGGCTGGATATGTAAATATTAACTTCAGATGTCCTCCACTATGATCATCTGCCTGCCAGTCAAGAGTGGTCAATGTTGTCTGCATCCTCCAGGTTCCATTCATGGACTGGGGTCTCGCACAGTTCTCTAAAACTCACTAGTCTGAACCCCTCAACGGCTCGGCGGCATCAGACTGCTTCCATTTTGTCGCCAGGCAAGATTGCAAACGTATTCCCGACATGAGCGAATACACTTGACAGTTATTCCAGGTCAGACCTTTTTAAGTGCAACTTCGAAGCAGGTGATGCAAGTGGAGGTTTGTAGCTGAAAAAGATTCAGGCTTGAAATGGTTACAACAGAAAAGATTCAATTTAGGAGCTGCTCTTGCCGCACTTGAGCCGTTTTCATTTTTAAATATGAAAATGGGAGCTGGCCCATGCAGATAGTGACAGGTTTTCTTGCTAACTGTTCCAATCATTCATTCAGGAGCTCTCTTTGTTTAATGGGGTGATGTAGTTTGATGGTGTGAGAAAGAGGTCTGCGGTTCTGCAGGCTTTGAGTGTGGTCGCTTCTGTGGGAAGCCCTCATCCATTTTATTACTCCATTTTTTTAAGAATAGAAAGAACACAACACTAGTGGAAATGGACCCGAAACATTACTTTACTTTAATTTCCTCTAAAGGTTTTGTTTTGTAGAATAATAAAATAATTATAAGTCAAATTTTACAGTACATTACATTACTGGAAAGACATGGTTGATGCTAACACATGCTAAATCCTGAGGTACTTATTGGTGGGTCATGAGCCAATCACATCCCAGGATACTGAACATGGTGCTCTCTAGAAAATAAACAGCATTGAGGGTGGGAATACTGTACACGGCGTCTAATGTCTTACACAAAGATCAGCTCAGGTGAGCGCTCACTCATTTTGCTCTGGATCACAGACCCCCTGCATTAGCAGCCCTTGCGCTGCATGTGACACGACAGTGACTCTATCTCATGCAGACCCCTGAAAGAAACACCTTTTGAGTGCCGGCAGAGATCCATTAGCGTCCGTGCATGTGAGTGCAGTGGAACACCTCTGATGGAGGAAGTTTCCTTTCAGCTATTTTCCAAAACAAGTTCAACATCTTCACTTTCACTTCCCGCAAAGATCAGTTCACCTCGCTCGACTGGGCTGCGACTCGGCCTGGAAGGAAGGTTCGGCCGGGGCGACGCTGATGATGCCCATTTCTCACCTGACTGACGTTGCGTGTGTTGATGAAGTTGCTGTGGGTTTATATTTTTGTTGCTTGCTGCTGCGGGGTCTGACATCCAGGGTGTAAGTACTGTTCACCGACTTTCTGGTGCAGCTTGGCGCCATGCTGCTTTGCTTTTATTTCTTGCGTTTTTTTTGTCCTTGTATTATATGTATATTGAATATTAACAGTTTATAAAAAAATGAACCGCTCGGTTGTTGTTGGAATTTCATTGGCTCCTGAATAGGCTACATCTTCAGAAGCCCACAGTAATTGAGAGTGTTGATCCGTACTGTTGTACAAGGTCACTATTACTGGAATTTATGAAAGTATGTCGTGCTGTTTATGGTTGAGGTAATGAAAATCACCAACCTATTACCATTCTCTCCTCTGGATCTAACTACCACAGTCCACGTCTCGTAATTATCTTCTTTTGCTAGTGGCTCTGTGATACACCCCTCCTCCCCATCAACCCCCCCTCCCCCCACGCACACAGTCCACCCGGGACCAATTTTCTCACATCGGTCCCTGGGCTTCTCACCCTGCTGTGCTCTGTCTCACTCTGCTGACTGTTCTCCAGGCACTCTGGGAATCGGAGCTGTCAATGGGACATGGATTTTTTTAGCTGGGGAGTTTAGTTGGGGGAGCTAGTTTTCGCATGTGAGACACTTTCTGTGCATGTTGAAATAAAAGGTCTCCATGAGAAGCTGGAGGAGCTAAAACCAAGACTGCACGGTTGTGACTCCATTCAGGCTCGCCGCGTCACGTCGACTGTATTCTTGATGAGAACATGTGTCTGTGCGGGCATGTTGTGCTTGTGTTCGCATTTGTAGGTGTTTTGCAATCATTAGTTATTTGTTCTGACGAGTGTAACACCCCTATTGCGTTTCAGGGGTGTGATCAATCCCATCGGAGGAGTGAAGGGAGGGCGGACAGCGCCACTGCAGTGTCTGTCCGTGGCCGAGGGCCACTCCAAACCGGTTCTGTGTGTGGACGCCACGGACGAGCTGCTGTTCACTGGATCAAAAGGTCCAGACACACACCTTGGTTCCATGGGTCGCTTTAACTGTTTCCATTGCTTCAAGGAAAATCTCATCTTTCCTGTTTATATTCTAATGCATAAAAATACCTTCCCATCAGTCTGAATGAAAGTGCGCAGGATTGTTTTCTTTCTTGCTACTCTGTTTTTCTTATCACTTGCTGTCAGTCCTTAATTTGTTTTGCTCTGCACAGCACGTGTTTGCTAGAAGCATCTACGTTAAGGCTGATCTGTGGTGATGCGTGTAATTCCTTCAGGAAGGTCAAATCCTATATAAATATATGCTATAAATTATTGTAGAAAATATTTTTTTCTTGTGCTTTACTTGTAGTTAGACAAATTCCGATTTATCACATATAAACTTCCTCTTTGGAGAGACGTTTTATAGCGCAGCAGTTTCAGTCACACCCCGATTATATGGCATGACATTGAAGCTGAAACATCCATGCCAGAGATTGCTCTGATTCATGTACATAAAAAAAAACCTCAAGGATGGAAGCATTAAAAACATGTACTTTTCTCATAACAAATATCATTGTTATGAAACAATATTTATTATGATAATTTTTATTATGATAAGCATTTGCTGTCAAGTGCAGTTCTATCTCCACCAATCACACTCGGTCATGAAAGGTGGGAAAAGGTCTTGAAGCTTTATTAATCTTCCTGTGCGCTACATTGTTGACTTCTCTTCGTGTTGCCACCAGATCGGACGTGCAAAATGTGGAACTTGGTAACCGGACAGGAGATCGCTACACTGAAGGGCCACCCAAACAACGTTGTGTCCGTCAAATACTGCCCCTCCTCCGGGCTGGTCTTCTCCGTCTCCACCTCCTACATTAAAGTGTGGGACATCAGGGATTCAGCCAAGTGTGTCCGCACGCTCTCGTAAGTCGCCTCGCCGCATTCACAACGACCACTGAATTCATCTCTGACACAGGCTTGAACTCTCCACAGCTCCTCGGGTCAGGTGGTGTCAGGTGACGCGTGCGCCGGCACCACGACGCGCACCATCACTTTTGCTCAGGGCGAGTGTCAGATCAACCAGATCTCGCTCAACCCTTCAGGTTCTGTCTTGTATGCAGCCGCTGGAAACACCGTTCGCATCTGGGACCTGAACAGGTAAATTTGAATCAGATATTCACATTTAATAGGATGTTTTCTCAAGTATTTACGTTGGTGCTGGTGAGAGTATGACTCTTCCACAGTGCTTTTACTTTAACATAAAACAGACTGCAGAATTCTGTTCACAAGCGCTACTGCGAAGGGCCTCACTTGTGACATGGCTCAGCATGAAACACCATGTTGGAAGCTCATTATGTGAAAACTGCAGTTATATTACTGTGTTTCCGTGTCTACATTGTTATTTAATAAGAGTCCTTTTGCAGCATGCAGCGCTGAAGTCAACAAAAGAAAAGTTTGGAGCGAGATGTTATCTAACAGCATAATAATCCCTGCTTCTCACACTCCCATTGTAACGTACATCTCTTTTAAAACTGTCAAAGCTTTGACAGTTTTCAGTGAGTGTCCGGTAATTTCCCAGCCTTGAATGAGTTAGGTGAATCTAGCTATCCTGAAGGGTTAAGAAGGAACTTGAGCCTTTCAAAGAGCTTTTGTATTGAAGCTCCAACCTGCTGTAAGATCCAGAATATCATGATGATGAGAAGCTCAAAGCATGTTTTCTGCAGCGCACTGGCTTCTGACATCCAATTCTAGCAGACTGTCTACTTGGCTGCAAAAGCTCTGGAGGGAATCATTAACAGATTGGATCAGACACTTTAGTCTGAGGGAATCGGACCTCTTTAATGATGCGTGCAATTCCCGGATACGGAAAAAAGATGAATTCACCATCCCCTATCATGGCTGCATCTCGGCAGTTTTGCATCAGTTGAGAAAGTGATTTCATCCTGTGAAATTGTGAACTCTGACAAGCCGATTCAGCTTCCTGTTGTTCCTCCTGTGTGCTATCGTGCAGGATGCAGGCTCTGGGGAAACTGACTGGCCATATTGGTTCTGTCATGTGTCTGACCGTGGGCCAGTCTGTGCTGGGCAAAGATCAAGTCATCACTGGATCCAAGGATCATTATGTCAAGGTATTCATCGTGTTGAAAGACATTTAAGTAGTGATGGGTCAATGAGGTGTCATGATACAGTATCCAAATTTTCAGAGGCCACTAGATGGCGCTCTTGGTTGATGATATGAGGGTTCATTGAATTAGTTGTTCAAGTACAAACGTTTTTAGAGCAGACAGTGCCATCTGGTGGCATTTGAGAATGAGGTTTCATGAAACCTCAAGGACCCATCACTACATTTAGGGCTTCAGAGAAGGTCTTACAGATTGTTTTCTTCTCACCAGGTGTTTGATGTAACAGAAGGAACTCTGGGTAATATCGGCCCAGCTCACAACTTTGAGCCTCCTCACTACGACGGCATCGAGTGTTTAGCTGTGCACAGAGACGTGCTGTTCAGTGGCTCCCGAGACAACGGAATCAAAAAATGGGATCTGGAGCAGCAGGAGCTCACGCAGGTAAGAACTACTGATCTCTCAGTGGCAAAGTTTGGTTTTGGAGCAACCTGACTTTTTCTTTCTGTGTGGGGTTCATATTTTTGGCTTGAGCTTGTGTGGGTTGCTTTGAGGCACTCTGGTTTCCTCCCACTTATTATAATTCGCCATTCTAAATCAAATTCTAAGCGGTCTGAGTGAGCCATTGTGTGTCCCCATGTGTCCCGGATGGACTGGTGTCCCGTCCAGGGTTTCCTGAGACTGTTGTCCATAACTTCTGTTCCTCAGCTTTTATCACCTGCACGTTACATGACTGCTACAATGTACCATCTTATGGAATGCCCTCTCTCGTCATTATGTTCAGAACTCGGCCGCACGTCTTCTGACTCGCTGTTGTGACATTCTCCAAAATCTCTCCCTGGCCCTCATCTCTTTCAAAGCACGACCCCTTTCTGATCCCTCCATTAAGAACCAAACTCAGAACCTGGAGTGACCCGACTTCCTGTGTTGCTGCCTCCGTCTCTGCTACTCTTTATCTGTCCCGATTACATTCTGTCCTTTGTGTCGAGGTGTTTCCTTTGAAGACTTTCGTCACAATAAAAATGTTGTCTCCTTGTTAAAATACCAACTCACAGCATCAACGGCGAGAAACATGCAGGACAAGTCGCATAAATGAAGTCTTTTTAAGAAGCAAACACCGGTGAAGAGGTGTCCCTACTATGATTTCCCATTACTTCCTGTGTCTGTTTGTATTTCACAGTCACAGCACGTGCACTGACTGAATAGTATTATAGTATAGTATCCTCTCCATTTCTTTCATCAAATGCAAAAAGAATGATTGCAATGTCATGAATAGTGAGTGACTGAGCCTTTCCCAGTCACCTTGACAACACGATGAAATAAAAAGAAAAGGCATTTACTATTTCACACCTGGATCTAATCTCCACATGGAAGAAGGATGGAGATGAAATCTTTCCTCAGGCAGAGATCAAGTATCTCAGGGTCTTGTTCAGCAGTGAGGGTGGATGGAGTCAAGAGGGCTCTCTATTGGTCTGAGCCAAAAGACTAAGCTCTCCATTTACTGGTCAATGTACTGTACTCTTTACTGCGGTCACAAGCTTTGGGTAATGATCAAAACAGCAAGATCCTAGACACAGGCAGCTGAATTGAGATTTCTCCACGGGGTGTCTGGACTTTCTCGTAGAGCTGCTGTGAGGAGCTGTGCCATCAGGCTCTCTGATGTGTGTCCAGAATACTCTACTATTTGAATTAATGGTGACATTTTTCAAGGAGAGACACGTGGTGCTTCATTTCATTATTGGTTTGAAGTTTACAACAGTGAATTTTCACTCTTTGCTTATGATTTGATTTGTATGATATGATGCAAATACTTACCAATTAAATTTGTAAACTCTGGGCTATCAAGTGCACCGGAATATTAGCCCCACCCTCTTCTTAAATTAGATGAAAATAAGTGGTGCTGTCTGGGCTGTAGAAAGGTCAGTGGTGCACCAGGCTTAAAAATGCATGAGGATCACTTCTAAACTAGTTTTGAAGCATGGAACCTGAGTCATGAAACAAACTGGTCAATGTTCTGAACTTTAGTCATCAACTCCTCACATCTTTTATTGACATTAAAGCGCTCAAAATGCACAGTTTTTGTGTCTGAAGTTCCCGCACCTCGCCGGTTTGATGTGTGATCAATGTGTGATGCTCTTCAGCCTGTAAAAATCCATATATTACCCATGTCATTGTGTAATAATGTACAGACCTCAAGGATAACGCAGCAGTTTATAGTCTGGAAATGGCGAGTAGCATTCAAGTGTGGTTTTTACCACACCACAAGAGGCTGTAGTCCCAGTGTGTTGGAGCAGCACAGAAGAATAGCAGGTCACATCTTAATTTGGAATATAAAATATAGCTTGAAAAAGTGCTTTTGCAGCATGTTTAGCTGCTGTCTGCATCTTTGCAGTGTGTGTTGGGAGGAAGGAAACCACTGACTCAGTGGTGTGTGCTCTTGTTTGTACGCCTGTGTGAACCTCAGCGCTGTCTCTTGTGAGTCTTCTCCTGCCTGCTTGCTTTAATAATGCATAACGTTATACCTGTGGGTGGGTGCTGCTCTTGTCAACACCAGTATGCAAAAGACGCCCACCAATTCCGTTTTATTGCTGAAGTTGTATATCCGCCGCATTTATTCCCGACTAACAAGCTTGATCAGAATGGAGGATGGATTCATTGCGCGGTGATCATTTGCTTCCGGTGCCCAAATTGAGTCGGTCTGTTCTGTGGTCTGTGGCGAATGACTATTAATGAGCTTGTGTATTGGCCCAAAACAATCCATTTTACTGCGGCTCTCGAACCTGGTAGTCTCTGTCTAATTATGTAATGGGTCCAAATTGCTGCTCGGGGTGTAGTAGTGTAAGTGAAGGCGGACTCATGACGTCTTCCTCCTCTGGACTGCTGCTGTGAGCTGTTTTGCTCTGCAGATGCGCACGGCAACACTCTCTCCTGAGACTGAATGAAGCAATTTATTTATAATTACTGAAGTTTCAGGCCTCCCCTGAAGCTCCGTAATCTACTGAACTCACCGTCCAAAAACATGTTTGTGTTTTATTGCACTTAAATAGCTTCTTTGGAATGTTCAGCTACGACATTGTAATAACCTATAATTGCAAGTGGTGCTCTCCGTCGTGATCCTTTATTATTGTTACTAATTTTGTACAACCTCTTCAGTGTGTCCTGGATAAGACAAGCTCAGAATGAGGTGTCAAGAAGACCTGGAATGGCTTCTAGTCTGAGTCTCTTCTGGATGGTTGAGCTTCTCTGCTGACTCTTTTCAAGGTCAAGCATTAACAAGGAACAGGAACGACCTCCTTACTTAAGACAACCTGGTCCGTCCAACACATTCTCTCTGCCAAGATGCCAAATCGCGACTATTCTTAAGTGGACTTTCGTGTCCCGGAGTGACCCTGAATCAGTCTTTTGTGCTGCATTTAAGCTTTCAGTTGAGGCGCATGTCTTGCCTTAGGGTTAGAGCCATGGTGCCACAGTCACTATGTATATTTCATGTATATTGCTAACCAAAGGGGAGAGCCACCTAAGGTGCTGTATGTTCTGTACGAAGTGATGTCTGAGCTTTAGATCATCACCCCACCACTCTCCTTTTGTAACGTCTGATGGGAAGGGAATCATTTTACTCCAATGAAATACCTATGTGTCATGGAAAGCTGACTCCTGTCTCAACACCGGACGCTAGAAAACAGTCGCTCCTTGATGCCTTGAGAGTGAGAATGAGTTGGGCTCACGCTCCATATTTCCTTCAGTGGTGGACAAGAGCCCAAGATATTGAAAGTCCAGACAAGCTGCTGCATCTGAGAACCATGGTCCTGGAATCCAGAGGTCTCCAGCCCAAAACCCCTCTGTTATTATGCTTTAGGCTTTTCTGTGGGCTGCTGCTCTGCCATCTTGAGGTCAAAAACAAAAAGAGTAAACATTTCTATGATGCAAGATGGATGAATAAAAGGTCGGTTTACAAACTGAAATTGTAGTTTCTGAATTCATGCCGATGCTTCTGGTGAACTTGATCATCCTCCCTGGCCTCACCGTCCTCCTCATGTCCTTGTACATTAACCTCAATGGTTGTCTTCTGCTTATCCTGCTTCCCCAACGAAAATCATAGTTTCATAAAGAGACAGATAATTCCACTCCAGTTTATTCAAGCAGGTCTTTATGAAAAGTGTTCAGTTAAGTGTTTTCCACAACACAACAGGGGCACACACACTCAGATGTCGTGTTTAAAAATTAAAAACCCGATGTCGTCTGCGTCCTCACAGCAAATCCCAAACGCACACAAGGACTGGGTCTGTGCTCTGGCCTACGTACCGGGGCGCCCCATGTTGCTGAGCGCCTGCCGGGGTGGCATGCTGAAGGTGTGGAATGTGGACAACTTCACTCCCATCGGAGAGGTCAAAGGTCACGACAGCCCTATCAACGCCATATGCACCAACTCCCGGCAGATTTTCACCGCATCCAGGTAACCATACAGACCGTGCCGGGGACCTGAGGGTGAAGTGTTGGCTCCTACTCAGATTCAATTAAACAGAGCAGTGGTGCCGACCTCTCGCATCGAAAAAGCTTCTTCCTCTCCTCTGTTGTCTGACTTCTGAACTGCTCCTCCTTCTCTCCCTGCTGCTGACCTCAGTGACTGCAGGGTGAAGTTGTGGACTTATGTTCCGGGCTTGACCCCTTGTCTTCCTCGCCGGGTCCTGGCCATCAAGGGCCGTGCCACCAGCCTCCCATGACCATCTCCCTCCCTTCCTCTGGTATTAACTCATCTCCATCTCTTTCCGACTTTTCCTGTCTGAGATTTCTGCTTCCTCTGTTGACTTTACTTTACATTACTTCTATTCTGCTTTTTGCCTGCTTTGAATTTTGCTTTGATGAAGTTCAAGCGCATTATGTGTGTCATCAAACTGGTTTTCTTTTAATTTAGTTTGGCTTTTTAGTTGATAATAATGCTTAATTCTTCATCACTTTGAGTTGGGAAAACTAAACAGCTATTGTGAGGAGCCATCAAACGTGATGTTTTTTGTGGAAAAAAAATATCAAATGACTGTAATAAATAATGATATGACAGCTAAATGTTATGAAACTTTAGCAAAATTGGGATGTGATTAGAAAAAAGATGATAAACAATGTCACTGATAAATTGATTTATGAATACATACAAATTAATAAAATCTAAATACATTTTAGAAAATGTCATAAAAATTTTATGAAGGAAATGCATTTCTTTAGTAAAGAAAGAGTGATGGTGATGAAATGTGTAAGTCAAAAGTGAAATAGACTTAGAAAGTATAATAAAGACAGAAATTCATTGAAATTCTTTGTACAAATATACCTGCAAATAATGAAATAAAAATATATAGATGTTAATAATGCTGTTAAGTGTGTCCAAAATAAAAGCAAGAACTCATTAAAAGCGAATTGTACTCTGACAACATTAAGTTGAAACGGTCTGAGCCAGTGAAATAAGAAGATGAAAAACTTGCTTGACTTGATGTGTAGACATGTTTTCTCCCCGCTGAGCTCTGAGTCAGACCTTTTCTATATAGATGCTTTCTTCTGGGTAAACCTTTAATAAAAAAAAAAACGTCTGAAGTCGACGCTTCAGTCTGATATAGAAGGGCTTGTTTTTCGCGACGGCTGATTGATGTGCTGTTTTCTCCTCTCCACTTGCTCTGTAGTGACAAGACGGTGAAGATCTGGCTGTCAAAAGTCGGGAGGAAGAGGTGACAACAGACATGATAGTGTTGGAAGCATGGGAGGCGGCCGCTTCCAACACGGAGACGTGAGGCCACAACCTCCATGGCGATGAGACGTGAAAGCTGGTTCAAATAGGTGTGGCGCTGCTGCGTGAAAATCATTTCTCACCCGGACACGAAATCTTCTGCCACTTTTCAGACCTTTACATTTCAGCTAGTTTCGGAGAACGGCTCTTTCCCTCATGTGATGCCAGATGGTGTTTTTATTTATTGTTTCTTGTCTCTACCTCACTTGCCTCCGACTGCAACATCATGTGGGCGGGAACATCTTGTGAGTGTCTCTGTCGACAAGGTGCTTGATATGTCTACGTCCTCTGTGGGGTTTATTTGGCAGTCGCACCATCTGGCTACTGACCGTGAAGCACAAACTACTGCAGTGTTGGTCCTCAAGTACAACAACATGAGCCAGTCAGTAACTTCAGCGAGGCCATATTGTTACTTACCTGCCGCTTTCCCTGATCTTTTAAGGTGAGCAAGTGTGTCAGAGCCTGGTGGAAGGTTCACCTCCTTCCCAGCTCCACAACTTCTGTGTGAAGCCAATTTAAGTAACAGCTGCAGTGCAGGCGAACCGACTCGGGTGAAAGTAGGTCACAACGTGGAGGAGGTTCTCATTAAAGTCCTGATTCTTTCTTCCATATACTATTTGCTGCTACACTTAACGACAGGAAGCCACTTCCTTTACCCTTGCACTGATGTAGAAAAAAAACAAAAACCTTCAGACTGTGTCACACGACACACATGCACTTTTTATTCATTCACCCTGTCGCTCCCAGTGTCCTTTGAGTGCATCGATTTGGACTTTTTAATGAAGCAGTTCCAGCACTCAACGCGGCTACGCGACTGAAATATCCAAATTGACTCTGCCTCCATCTTTGGCTTCAGCTTCAGACGCCAAACTCGACTAACTTTTCATCATTGTAAATACTGTACTTCCATAAAGTACTGTGAGTTTAAAGGTAAGCGCATGTATAAGTATCTTGGGGTCTTGGAGGTGAGGTGAAAGATGGTCTGTGGGACAGACGGATCGAAGCCACATCCTCAGTCTTGAGGTTTTCTGCTGTCATGGTGAGGGAAACAAGAAGCAGGTGGATTGCTACTCTGAAGGAGCAGGATTATAGATACATGCTGTGTGGTGGCTGAGAAAGGAAGCAGCTTGGTTCAGTCTCATGGATGAGATATTGTGAGGCCGCGGGGCAAACCCAGAACATGCTGAGGGAGGTACATCTCAAAGCTGCCCTGGGAATTCCCCAGAAGATGGAGGAGGTTTCAGGAGGATGGGTGGATGAGCACCAAAGTACCGCTCAGAACCAGATCTGAATGAATTATCTGGATCGCCCAGTGTCTGCTGAAGATTTCTTTTGTTTTGTTTTCTAACATATTTTATTTTAGTAATTTACTTAAAATCTCAGGTTCAATTCAAAGAAATCACTTGTAGCCCTTGGAAGCAACTGGATGCCTTGTTTATTATGCTAAAATCGGTACGATCAGTGTAATATAACGCCTTTTCCTATGTCTTCTGTCTCCATAGATTCCTTGCTTATTTTTTCTGTATAAATTCTGCGTTAATATTTTTACAATCTGCGCTCAAAGATCTTCCACATCAGTGCACATTTGTGTTTTTTTTTTTTTTTAAAGAACTTGTACATGTTGTGTAGGAAGTGTTTATAACGGTACGAGAATTCCCTTCGTAGCTGTTAGGATTGTACATTTTGACACGAGGTCGCGCTCCGCTTGTACATTAATTGTGCTTTATTCAAATGTGCCAGTTAACCCATGTGACCCCTCTGCCGTTTTCGCCTTTTTGTTGTGAGCGAAAACATGACTGTGAAGCTTCAGGCGGAATCAGAGCTGGTGGTTTCTGGTACCATCCGTCTGAGAGGGCACTGGGTTTATGGAAATAGCTTTAGAATTCGGCAGCGTTTCATGAAGTTATTTTATAAGTAACGCTGGCTGCAGTTATTCATAATGATGTGGATAACATTATGACCAGCTGCCTGGCAATGTGTTGGTCCTTCTGCCTCCGAAACCAGAGCTGTGTTGCAGGTCTGCAGTGGTCGGTATCTGCTGTAAACGGCTTCATCCACCTGAGCAGTATAGAAGATGATCCAAGATAGCCTCAGGTGACCTTGGAACACCTGGGTATATTCCCCCAGAAAAGCTTTCTGTGGAGCTTTCTTAGACGCTGCTGGTCATTGTCCAATTGTCAAGCTTTGCTCCAATCTGTGCTTAAACATTGCACTTGAAGGTCATGCAGAGTCGCGCTACACTGTAGTTTTTGACCTGACAAATATAAAATGATCCTTCGACAGCATTCGCTCTGTCTTTGTTATGGGACAGACTAGAGAGGGTGCACTCCATGGTCTTCCACGTCACAGTCTGCATAGTTTTTTCAGTTGAATCATGTCCAAGATACCTGGGCCGACAGGAGGTCATGTAGTTTGACTATTATACTCAGTAGATAATAAGTATATGGATCTTTGCTGTAGTTCTTTAAGCAATAAGAGTAGCATTTAAACTTGACAGAAATGAAAAAACACATCAAGAAAGAACTGTCATAGATGCAGTGACTGTCATCGAGTCGTCGACTCATTTCATTCTCTTGTAAATTCCAAAAATAATTGCATGACTCGGCTGATTTCGGACGCGCAATAACCAAACAGAAGGACGCGTTTGATTCCGATTCTTCAAATAGCTGCCAGGCATTTTTCAAATCTCACCCGTCCCGCCTCCGGCCATTGGTGCGGGCCGACTTTTAATTGAATCTCGACTGATTATTGTGTGCGAGTGCTTGAGTTTGTATGTGTGTCGGGAGCTGATATTGATAGGACTGATACTCTCAAGTCAGCTTCGCCCAACATTTCAGAGGAGGTGTTCGCGCCTATAACTGCGATCCCATCTGCCGGGAGTCACTTGGCTTTTGTTGGTTTTTGTATATGTACAAAATGTAGTTGAAATGTGCTGATGCAGGGTCAAAGGTCATGTGTGCCTTCTATTGCACAGACTACTTAAGTGTAAATACATGTACATACTTTCATATGAGAAGAGTGCATGTGGCCCCGCCTGTATTATATTGTTTCTATGTAAATAATGTAAGTCATATTTAATGATGGAGGAATAAATTCAACATGCCAGAGACAATTTTGTCATTGTGTTTTTTCACTATTGTCAGTCTTAAATCCAGAGCTTGCCTTGTTCATTCTGAACTGAAATGACTGAAGATTAGAGTGAGTTATTTAGTCCATTCATAATAGTGAACATCTTCTTTACTGTGGCCGTCTGTTGTACTTTGAAACCTCACTTGATTTGCTTTTATTTATTTTCTATTTATATTAAATTTTAATAAAATATTGACTTAAAAAACAATTGCTAGTTATGCTAAACATTAGCAACATTCTTCTTATGAGTTATATATCTGGAGATCAATGTGCCATTTTTTTTTATTTGTTTCACTCTGCTATATTGAAGACTTTACTTCGCACACAGTATGTGTTATCTTCAATGATTTTTCAAAGATGGAACAACTGGAGACAGTGACAGTTAGCAAAGTTAGCATAGCAATGGAAGGGGTGGAAACATTAATTTCAAGTGTTTCTGTTATTATGAAGCAATAAGTGAAACATAAGTGATCATTTCATGGGGAACGCGGATCAATTTGGTGACTTGTCCGGATATTTTGAACGCAATGATTTCACTATTGAAACATCAAAGGGAATTGAACAACAGCCTGCTAAATTCAAACTAGTCAATGATCTATTAATGATGCTTGGTGGTGATTTAAAAGGAAAACAAGTTCCTTTCATCTTTGGTGATCGATGCTCCAATTATAATTCAGCGGAGAATCCGCGCAACTGTGGTTGTCAGACGTGAGTCAGTGGCATGAATCTCTTTGGAGGGAAGTCGTTCACCTTCCAGATGGATGCAAAAGCATCTATCACTCGGCACCAACAAGGAAAGCGGTTGTAAGCGATGAGATGCAGAAACAGCCGGATGTTTTTCACCAGGTGGCATTTCTGTTTACTCTGTCTACTGAAGAGACAGACTCCCAACTCGTACATCTTCATTCCTGCTGCAAACTCTCATCATTAACTTGTGTGGAGCGCAGCTTGTCCAAGACTCGACGGGAGACTCCGGCACGGTGATGTATGGCGGCCATTACGGCCTGTGAGGAGGCGAGAACCATTTGATGACGCCAGTCACAGACAAATAAAGCTCGGATCAGAAACCCTGTCACGCCTGGTCGGTGTGTGCTCCATCTGCGCTTCATGTTTTATCAACCCCTGTCATCCATTGGAATCTCTTTATTTATGACAGCGACGCTCCAGGAAGTCTGCTCTGGCTTTCTGATCCATCACTCAAGATCGAACTTTGAAATCTGCCACAAGAGCCAAGAGGATGAAAATGTGAGGGTGAAGTTAATGCGAACCAGGCTCTTTTCTGCTTTGTGTTGAGGAGATTCTCAATATCTAATGTTAGTGGAGCAACAGCAGGTGCACACCCTTCCACATGAACACGAATGTCATGTGACAAAAAGGTTGAATCATCACACCGCAGGAAACCAAAGTCGCACTGAGAGAAATATTAAAATGCTGAATTGAACAACAGAGACTAATCTTCAAAGGACCCTGACTGTTGAACATCTGCGTGTCCTCTGCACAGCGACGCTCCTTCAGAGCACACTTCCAGGAGTAGAGCCATCAGAGGGGAACACACACACAGGGATGATTGAGAAACAAACAGGGGTCTACAAACGCTCGTCCCTCAGACCGACAAGACCAATCCTGAGCACTACAACACGACTTGTTTCACGTCTTGATTCCTTCGACTCACCATGGTGAATTTTGTTTTGCCTGTGGTCCGTCTGCTTTGCTGCCCTTCTATTTATTTTGGTACATTTGTGACACACATGTAAACACATATGTTGTCTCCCACATTTCCTGATGTCTTTGTTATGGTGATATCTCATTGTTTATAATGGTCTGTTTTTTTTTTGGCAGATTATTTTTATAACTTCCTTTTGTCTTTACCTGAAGGTTAGCACACTTTCTTAACCCCTCATTTTGTATTTCATTAAAAATCTCAGTTGCCTTCTGAGCCCCTGAATCTTGCGTAACTTAATTGATTTTCTTAATTCTGTGCTCATGGGTTAAAGAGGTTCGGCTCCATAACAACTCAGTAATCAGACTGTTTTTCAGCAAACATTGTCTGTAGACTCATGAGTCACAATGCGGATGAGAACTGAATGTTCCTGGAGATTTTTTTTTAATATTCTGATGTTGACAAATGAGCTCCGGATGAGAACAGTTGTTACTTTGGTTGAACGAAAGACAAGATTAGAGTTTGTTATTTCAGCGATCCGACTCCAGGAGATTTGCCGTCCTACTTCTCCTTCTTCTCCTTCTTTGCCTGTTTTTTTTCCTTTGTTTCTTCGTTGCTCCTCCATGGCAGGAAGTTGTAGGAGACCAGGGCGGTCAGCAGGTACGTGGCCATCCCGCTGTAGCCGCCCAGAACCAGACACAGCGGCTGCACCAACACAAACAGGAGAAAGACGTTGAGAGACGCTCGGTCGTCCAGCTCCACCCGATTCTCCTTGGACGCCTGCATCACCCCGAAGAAGTAGATGAGGGCCACAGCGGGGTAGAAAGCCAGTTCCATGGTGAGGGACTGGAAGAAAATACCTCCGAGTCAGTTAAAGAGCAGCAGAGAGTGCTACAATAGAGACTCACCTGATTGACGCTGGAACACACGACAGCTTGTGAGGGTGGGACACTCACTTGGACCTTTGACTTGTCTTCCGTCAAACATTAACTTCTTATCTTAGCACATGGTTTCTTGGCGTCGAGTTCTGTCCACAGATTTTCCCCACGACACAATATTATTGTTTTTCTGGATGGGTTGCTGAGGTTTCATGAAACAGTGTAAGGCTTCATGAAACACTGGCCACCAGATGGCACTGTCTGGTGCAAAATGTTTGGACTTGAACATCGAAATCATTTTTAAACCAAGCCATCTAGATGCCTCGGACAATGAGGACACTGTTTCATCAACCCTGCAATGGTGTTTCTTCCCCATCTATCCGTCACTAACATCCTACTTCTGACACCATCATGGATGGTGAATGCTTGTTCTGGCACTTGATGCAGCACCGACCTCAGTCATAAGTCTGACGACTGCAAGCCAAAAATGATCCCTAAAAAAGTGAAAGTGAGAGCCATACTTCAGAGTTATCTGTGACCTGATAAAGATCTTGAGAGACTCAGTTACAAGGTTCTTTCTTCAACTCTACAATTTACTGCCGATTTAATGGAGAAACTTGGGGTCAAGGCGCTTTAATGGTGGGCTTCACCAACAGGTCAGACTGTAGATTGCCTTCATGTTGACCTCTGACATCAATGAGGGCTTTCCCTGAGAGCTTGTGTGTTCTTGTCCCAAAGGCCAGCCTAAGCTCATCCAGACAAGGTCTAAGTTTGGTGATGGAATACCGGAATCACTGATACTAGAAATCAATTACATTCTGTGTGAGAACATTTTGGTCTCCTGTCTCCATCTGCAAACAATCTGTCCGTTTCACGTTCCAACCTACCTTCAGTACCTGCTCGGGCATCTTCCACTCAGAAGCATTGTTCGTATTTCAGTCTGGATGCTTCACCTTCTTAGTTATTTTATTGTCTCTTGGCTTTTATTCTGGAAATTCATTCCGTTTGAAAATATTTATTTCGCTTTCCATGTGAGTTTAATGACCCGATAAAACAACGCATATGTTTGTGTGTAGCGACACAAAGCTCTTGCCCCCCAGCAGGTCCAGATGTGTGAAGTCTATTTGAAGAAGTTTATTGAAGAGGTTGGAGGCAAAATGTCGGGCGTCACATGTCGGCATTGTTTGGGCATCAAAACTTCTGACAGCTTCAGTCCTCCGAGTCAACCGACAGGATTTCAACGTCTGTCACCAGTGACTTTATCTGGGGTGTCCTGGGTTGCAGTGCCCAAAAATGGTTAAGAAATATTAAAGGTGTGGTTGAGATTCCACTGACAATACATTGTTTTTAGACCAGTCGCTTCACTATTGTTGTTGTATTTCAGCCAAGCCACAATTGCTGTAAAACACTGAGGCATTTTGACCCTAACCAGGAGCTCTAACCCTCAATTAAAAATAGTGACAAGGTAAAGCACCGGCTCTGCGCCGATCTGGCAGGTGATGGTGTAAACAGCCATGTTCATCTCGACGTGACTGAACTGTCAATCAGCCGTCCGGGTGGAGTGACCCCTAAATATGCTCAGTCTGTGGCGTGTGGGTGCGCGTCTGTTTGTTTGCCAGCTTTCTCATCCAGCCCTCAATCATGTTTCTCTGTGAAGTCGGCCACCTATGGCGGGTTTGATTCGCGATGAAACAAGTGGACCACGGAGCAGAATTACACTGCGGGGGGGGAAGAAGCATGTGAGATTTTTGGTGAAACCACCTGCTTCTTTTATCAGCGCCTCTCTCCTCTGGGAACAAAGCGAAGCTGAAATCCTCTGGTTCAACTGCCTATCGCATCTGGTTTGAGTAGTACTGTGTTGTTCATCTGGAGAGTTAGGATCAGATAGTGGAATATTTTGGCAAACAGC
Source organism: Synchiropus splendidus (assembly GCF_027744825.2). Classification (NCBI taxonomy): domain Eukaryota; kingdom Metazoa; phylum Chordata; class Actinopteri; order Syngnathiformes; family Callionymidae; genus Synchiropus; species Synchiropus splendidus. Next base: position 6,918,682 of record NC_071339.1, read on the forward strand.
CAGCAAGGAGGGAGTAGTTTACTTCTTATCTTTTCTAGTCTCCCCCTCACGATCCTGGCCTCTGCTTCCTTCTTCTCTGAACCAAACATCATGGCTCTGGTCGTGGTCCTACAAAGCTTCCAGCCCACTCTAGCTGCTACTCTGACGCAACAGTCGTCTCCTGCTGATCCACCCCACCTGCACTCTCTTCACGTCCTTTGATCTCGGTCTAAACTCCACAACAAGTGCTTCTGGAAGCAGCTGCTGCCTTGACTTTGTTTCTTCAGAGGGGTTTCTACATTTCATTTTAGTGAGCTCCACTAGATGAATAGGTTGTTTCTTTCATAGTTGCCTCCAGAACGGTGATATTTTAAGGCCTGCGTGACGCAAGTGAGCGTAAAGACAGTAATTAGCGCTGAGGAAACGGCAGGAAGCGGAGAAGAGCCGTGGTTCTGGAGGGTGTTTGAATTCCCTACGGCGTTATTAATGTCAACCAGTGAACAAAGAACTGACCGTCCTGAGTCGCTTCTGAAGGCAAAACCCGCCGCAGCGCCGACACTCGGGGTGTTGATCATTAATCATCGATGCATCTTCGGCATGAAAGAAGGAAGCCACAGTTTGGGAGAACCTTTCGGCACGTGGTAATGCAGAGGTCCATACGTCCGCCTTAACTCAAATCAGCAGTTTCATCCATCATTTTAATCCATTGTCATGTCATTTTCTATTTACTCTCATGTGGATTTTATCTTTGCTCCTTTAATGGAAATGCTGTTCCTTGCATGTTATCTCAGACTTAGATCGTAGATAATCTGCGAATGTTCATTCTTCTTTTGATCAAAGCTGATGGATCTGTCATAAGCGAAGCCTGAATATGGAGACTCACAGCGAATCACAGCTCATGTTTGCATCCTCCAGGCGAACGCTGACGTCGAGCTGTGGATGATAAGGCCTCGGTTAAACACTCTGGAGTGGAAAATATTTTTCACTCTTTCAGGGTAATTTGCTGCTGTGAGAGGAAGAGGCTTGTTTAAATGTCGGGGTGTGTGAGTCTGCCACAGGGGCTGAGTGGGCAGCGGATTATCTTTCGACAACATAAATTGATTTCCAGATGCAAGGTGCTGATGCGGGACTAATGTGAGAAATGGTTGCAGCCTGTGTGAATGTGGGAGGGCAGGAGGGCAACACAGGTGCGTTCCAGGGAATTTGGTTTTGTTAAGCCGACCGTTGTAAGATGGGAGGTTTTCTCCCTGGGCATGAGAAGGTGGACCAGGGTTGTCAGGGTTGACGTTTCTAGAGAGAGAGAAGTGGGGTCTCTCTCTTAAATATTGATACTCCAAACAGTATTGATACTGTATACAATACGAATCAGACTTAAGAATATGTTTCCTTCTATTAAGGCTGCAGAGAGAAAAAATAACTGATCGGATATTTGGGGTTTTGTTTACGTGTTAAAACCTGTTTTTTTTTCCTGTTTCTGATTATTCATTTATTTCTTAGATCATTCATCTATGGCTCAGTTTTTAAAGTTGTTTCTTTGTGCCTTTTGAAGCCTTTGTCATTTTTTAAGAGGTTTCAAGTGTCGAATATCTTCCTTGGTATAGATATTGACTTTATTAAGTATTGTGACTTTTGTATTTGGCTTTTATTTTGGTTTTATTTTGTCATCCATCTTCCTGTGTTCACCCCTGAGCACTTCACAACATACACACCTGGAACTACTCGTGCAAGGTGTAGTCTTGGATTTTTTGTGGATGATACCTGCTTGCTAGTTTTCCTACACACTTTCTGTTCCTGCTTTGTTCACACTTTTCAGTTGTTATTTTTATATTATTGCTCTGTGTGTTTTATTGCCTGTGTATTTTGTATCCTTGTTCTTGAGAGAGTGTTGACCACTGAGCATTTCTCTTGTGTTATTTCTTACATGTTCCCGATCCAAAGTTGTGTTGCTTGACCTGGTTTGGTGAGTTCTCCATTTTGTCCGTGTTTATGTACATTAAAACAGTTTATTTTCAGTTTCTGTTGTCTGTTAGATCCTAGTTGTCTCTTGATGCACAGCTCAGATGGATTTCTTCTCTTTGAAAAAGAAAAAAAAAACTCACACAGTGTGAAATTACACGCCTTGAAACAATCCCTTCTCCTGCAATGAGCCATAAAATGATGATGATGGTGATTTTTCTCTAACAACATGGCAAATTCTCTGTTTATATTTGTCTAGTTCACCCTGAGACTGTTTTGTCCAAGAAAGTTGTGGAATCCTCAGGTGATCAAGCAGATTTGCACAAACATTGATGGGTTGTTTTGTGTTGACCTCTGGTCTTGAGGGGATTTGAGGGTGTAAAGAGCGGCCGCTGAAGAGTATTTTAATGTTTAGTACCTCAGTAAACAACGAGACATGAGCTGCACATGATTAGGACTTAACAGTGTTAGTGGACTGTGACCGTGATAGAAGCACAGACAAGGGTTTGTCTTGCTCAGTTCCAGTGAAAAAGACCTGTACTGTTCATGCTTCTAGTCTACGACCACGTTCAGAAATGTAACTCTCTCTGTAGGTTTGCGCGTGAGTGGGGGTCGGTATCTAGGTGCTCGACTGTCCAGAGTGTCCTCTCCTCTCTTACTGGCTCCAGCCCAAGAACAAGCAAGAGAAACTGACCGAGTTTAATTCGTTTATTTTTATCTGGATGAAGCAGAATCGCGCGATGTTCCACGCTCGTGTGTTCGGGAGCTGTTCACTGTGGTGGTGCTGAAGCTGATGTGCCCGAGTTTCCGTCGCGTTATTTTGAGCGATGTTTTGGGGGACTTGTTATAAATTCTGCCTTTCATGATCTAGGTTTATGAGTCCTCCATTTGAAGTCTCACTGTTTGGAGGCTAGCATCAGATATTGAGGTCGGAAACGGAAATAAAATCGCACTTGCGCAGCCAATTGATCTACATCGAACGTTCATTGACACTGATTTGTCGGCGCGGCGCGCTCCCACGCGAGCAGTGAATGGGCAGGGTTTCCACACTTGCGAGTAAGAGCGCGTGACAGGGAGGACAGATGTGTGAGCGAGTGTCTCGGCTGTACTCCTCACTTGCGCCGAGCGAAGGCGGATCAGCTGCGAGAGCGCGACCCTCAGCGCATGGACTCCGGTGTGGCCAGGTAGTTTAGAAGTAAGTCCTCATTCGTGAAGTGGCTGCCTCACTCGGAGGTGCCAGAGGCCATCTGGTCTCTGATCTGGTCTCTGGACTCACCGGAGACTCGGCGCGCTCCATCGGGGCGAGACTGTGCGCGTCTCGGATCCAACCCGAGCCGCGCGGCGCTCCGGACATGGAGCTGATGGGGGGCGAGGTGATGGAGAAGCTGGAGGACATGTCGTCGGTGTACGACTTCGACCCGATCACCGGCAACATCCCCGCCACCAAAGTGGAGATCACGGTCTCCTGCCGGTGAGTTGCAAAGTTGACAAAGTGGATTTCAACAATGGGATTTGAAAAGTCGTTTGACGCGCAGGAGAGCGTGTTGCTCATTTAGGGTGGGGACACGGGGGGTTGCTGCTTGCGCTTCAAACTTAGAATGCACAGAAAGAGGAATCCGATATTCTGTGATGGGGGGAAAAAAACACAGAAGCAACATTTGATGTCAGTTGAACAGTTTTTCCTCAACATACCAGAGGTCTCCCTCCCTCTGCTGACCGTTCTGAAGGAGCCAGGTTTTAATGTCAATCCAAAGAACGCGCTACATTTTGACAAATCTCTAAACCCGAGAGCGAATTGGAATTCTTGTGATGTTTTTTTTATTTATTTTCCGACACACATCTCTGCTCTTTGATGCTGGTGTCGCGATTGTGAACCTTCCATTTAAGCAGAGTTGGAGCTATAACAAGCTGTGTGTGCATTATTGATGGGCTCTGAGGCGTTTGGAGTAGCTCTCTGCCACATCTCCACGCTCAGACAGAAAAAGCAGAAGATGCCAGAGCGTGAATGTGTGCATTTCAAGAGATGGAGTGAAGAAGCGTGGCGGCTGGTGTGGGGTAGAAAATGAAGGGCGATGCCAGAGTTGTTTTTTCTTTTTTTCTTTTTGGATGATTTATTCTGTTTATGTGTCACTGTTGGATTCCTCACTTGCAAACAGACAAGAAAGGAGCCAGCAAGAAAAAATCAGTTGGACACTCAAATCATTTGTCGGTCAAACTGAGGAAGAATCAGAATTTTAAAAAAAGAAGCTGATACAAAGGTTGAATGCGTTTTGCACATCCATCCTTTTCTTGATTGGGTCGCTGGGGCAGCAGTTGAACCAAAGAAGCCCAGACTACATTTTAGCCCCTTGCCTTAAGTGAGGGATTAAATGAAGAGTGATTCCAGGTGAAAGAAGGATCAAAGACGGCGTTGCTAGTTGGCCTAGTTGGATGGAGCCTGAAAGGAAACAGGGATCCGCCCCCTTGTGGACCCACCTCCTGGTTGATATAGCATTGGTGGTGTACTGTGGGTGGTGGCCTTCTGTCTGCAGGAGTGGACTGTGTGGTCCAAGATACTAAAGAAAAGATATGTGGTGTATGGTGTTTAGGATGAATTCCATTACTTCTAAGCCAGGTTTGTGTGGCCGTCCTATTATACATCCCTGAGTTACTATAGCAACTGTGCTTTGATTTTTTTCCCATCTAAATATTTCTTGCGATGCATCTTGTTGGTGTGTTTGGCTGAAGTGCCTCCAGGTGTAACCACAGTGAGACTAGGTTTCTTGAATTTAGGAGCACATGACGTGTCCTGCTCTGATCAGTCAAGCCTTTTGGCTCATTGTTGGATGTGTGATTGTATAAACAGGGTTCTAGCTAAGAACCCATCGTAACACTTGTTGCGATGGCATGATCCGCACAGTTACTTCAGTCACGCAGACCATGGTGAAGACAGAGCTGAGCCGAAAGACCAAGCTGGTGGTGGTCACGAGCTTTAGACTGAAAGACCAAGATACAAGTAGCTGAGTGTCCTTCACTGGACTCACATGCAGGAGATGAGGCAGCAACAAAACTTTAATTCCCAAAAAACAAAGAAAAGGAGGGCCACATCCGTGTAATAGTCCAAACAAAAACATTACAATAAAAGGCACTTTACAAAGGAAGGAACGCAGACCATGGTGAAGACAGAGCTGAGCAGAAAGATACAGCTTTAGACTGAAAGACCAAGGTACCAGCAGCTGAGTGTCCTTCACTGGATGCCTCTTGGAAGTGTCTCTGAGGAGGAGGAGCTCCAACTGGGAGGATGCCCTGGGACAGATCCAGAACACGCCAGAGAGATAATGCCTCTCACTTGACTTTGCCTGGAAACCTTCTCCAGCCCTGTTGAGGGGGACTGATATGTGGTCCGATTCAGAACATTACATTGGAAAGGTCACTTTGTGGTTCAGCGATTGGAAAGGACCACCGAGAGTGTTAAAGTCATTAAAGCTTACACCCCGTTGCGCACCCTTTAGCTTCCTCTCTACTCAGATTTTTTTAAAGCAATATTTGCAGCATACACTTCAAAAACAGTGGTTGCTCAAGTTAATGGTGCGTGCGATCTGAGAGACAACTGAAGGGATTTTGGAAGACGAAACGGATCTGCTCCGCGGCTCTGTGTGGGAGTGATGGTCAGTGGACTGAAACCCTCTGACCAAAAAGGTCATTGACAAATAAGCAATTACCATGTGATGTATGTGAGTTCCACTGCGTCGCTGGGGTGAAGGTTTAATACTGCGGATACTTGAGAGGAGTAAATTATCATTATTTAGCTTGTCACACTCAAACATGGTAATAACAGCTCCGGTCCGCACTATTTATGTGGAGCCTTTGTCCAGATGTTGTGTGAGTCACTCTCCTATTAAGAAGGAAATAAAGCTTTCAGAGGACTTTCTTTCACTACCGTCTGTATTTACAACCTAAAAACAGGATGAAAGATGTTCGGTTTGGTTAATACCCCTTATTAGAGAAGACAGCCCTCATTTATGTTAATGTGTTATCGGTGACAGGAGGGGGAGGGGTGGGGGGGGGGGTGCGGCAAGATACAAAGGGAATAACAACAATGAGGTTGGTCTTTGAGGAGGAAACGCCAAATCTTCTCCATTTAGTTCAGTGGATGTGTCATGTGATCATTTGTGAGGATTTTCTTTAAAAAAAAAAACAAAGGCAAAAGCCAAAGCAAGCATTGCACACAGAACTCCAGAGTCAGACACACTCACTTTTATGGAGGAAATGGACGACATGATGAAGCAAAAATTAAGAACAATAATAAAAGAAAATGCCTCCTGCGGCTGGAGTCTCCTCACCATGTGAGCACCAACCTCCTGGACTCACTCTGCAGAAGAGGACGATGTACCAGTGTACCATCTTTACAAATGTGGACTGGTATATCCGGATATAAGTGGCCACCGACACGGACCAAACAATGAGGAAGGAACTGGAACAGAAGACTGAGGAAGGAATTGACAACTGTCGAAAAGCTCTACAGCTGGAAGACTTGAAACCATCCATCCTCAACTGCTTATCTGTTGGTGGGTCGCAGGGGCAGCAGCTTCAGAAGGCCGCGCCAAATGTCCGCTCTGGCAACATCCACCAGCTCTGACTGGGGACTCCTGTGTGTAATCCCTCCACCAGGTCCTGGGCCGACCCCTGGGTCTCCTCCCAGCTGGCCGTGCCTGGAACACCTCCAAAGAGACGCAACCAAGGGGGCATCCTCATGAGATGCCACCTCAACTAACTCCTCAAAGAAGAAAATACTTTCATGTGTAGCTCACGTTCTGCACTGCTTTGGATCCCATTTTCTTATTGGCCGAAAATAGACGAAGCATTGTGGGTGTCTTGGGAACCTGCGTCATGTGTAGTCTCTCCATGTCAGTATAGAGCTTTGCTCCCCTGAAGACCACAATCAGCTCCACTGTGTGTCATGTGTTGAGCTTGAGGTTGTTTGGACGACACCTGGTGACACAATGAGGTTGTGACAACACTCAAAGTTTTGTCCACAAATTAAAGGAGGTCAGATAAACGAAGAAGTACTTCACCCTTCCCAACCCAAGACTATTAAAGACAAGGGAGTTTGATAAAATCAATAGAAGTCTTGAGTCAAGTTTGTGGTATTGTGACGCACGCACATACACGTTTGTCTTCCTGTCTTAGTATTGTAACCGGCTAAAACACACGTCTAAACTTAACCTTTACTCTTAAACAAACTAAAACCCAAATCAGCTATTTTATCGTTTGAACCCTCAAAGTGAGGCTTGACATCGAAATAATAGTCCAAACAAAAACACCACCAAAAAAACCTACAATAAAAGGCAGGAAGGAAGGTCGACGATAACAAAAAGTATGTGACTTGGCGAAGCTTGACTCGCTTGGCAGGACTTGCCTGGACAAGACGCATTGACACACGTTTGTCTTCCTATCTTAGTAAGGACCGTCATTGACATAATCCCATCCATACCATCTAAAACACATGTCTAAACTTAACTTTACTCTTAACCAACCTAAAACCCAATGATAATAAACCAGCTATTTTGTAGTGTTAACCCTCAAACTGAGGCTTGACAAAGTGAGGACCGGCCAAAATGTCCTCACTCTGTTGAATAAAAACTCATGCAGGTTATCACAAAGATTGAAGTACAAGTACACACACACACATACAGCAGTGTTCCCATTCTGTGTTGAAGGGTGTCAGAAGTGGGGCAAGATGCGGACAGAGTTGGTCTGATGTGTGAGGGCTGGTGACGTGCAGATATGAGGGGGACCCGTGATGAAGAAGTGTGTTAGATGAGGGTCGCCCCAATGCGGGGAAAAACACGGCTTCACTTCCTGCAGCTGATTTCAACATGTGATGTACGTGTTCAGTTTGTTCACCAAAATGGTGGTTCTTGTCTTTCATTTCTTCAGACTAGTTTGTGGATGTAACACTGACTCTCATGCATGTTCCAGCTCCCTGGAGAGAAATCTGTTACGCTCAGAAACGGCAGTCACATACCATTTCTGCCACTAATGTTGTTGGGGGAAGATGATGGAGCTGACACCGGCTGAACGGAGACCATAAATGGCCTCTAAGTGTTCACAACAAACGTGTGGTCAAAAACGCAAGTTGCTGAAGAGCTCACTCAATCCGATGAAGTAACAGGTTTCCCGGTGGAGCACGCAGCCCCCCCACTGAGGGGCGTGGGGCCCGGCTCCTGAGAACTAGATTTGAAATGGCTGCTTTGATTAAACCCCGTTGCTAATGTCGCGTTGGTCTGCAGCAGCATACATCTTTCATTTCCAGAAAACCCGCAGGCCCACTTCAGAAAGAGGCCTTGATGGATCTGGGACAAAAATGAAAGCACCGTGAGAAAGAAACCCTGGAGAGATCCAAACCTCATCACCATCCGCCCTCTCCGCTCTGGGTCTGAGCGCTTGGGCGATGGATGTTTTCCGCTGCGCAAGCTAATTATCCACATGAAAAATAAAGTCACTCAGCCACCGGCAGACAGACACCTGTTTTATTCACAGGCTGTTAGTCGGAATGTGGCCGGGCAGATTGAGAACAATCATTATCGCCAGCAACAGACGGACAGGAGAATGAGAGGGGAAATGGAAGGGCACAAATGCTGGTGTGGACTGTGTGGAAGGAGCGTATTGTTCTGAGCGCACGTCCTTCCTCACACGAGGTGGGGGCGAGCAAATGAGACAGTTCTGACAGCACTTGTAACATAGTGGTTCTGACCAATCATTGAGTCTATTAGAGTAATAACCTGAAACAGTGAGTGATTTTACAGTATCAATTTGATGGAAGCAAATTGTTTTAAGCGCACCGGTCCTCACTGAGTTACCGACCTGAAAGAGCAGGAATAACCTGGCATAACTCGGGAATCACATGCGGAGCTTAAACATTCCAAACTGTTTGCACCACTTGCTGCAATCCTCACCATAAGTTTTAAAATGAAGCTTCCTCAAGGACCACAAAGGCTCATGGGAGGCGCAGCGATCTGTTCTTTACTGCGGTTTCATATTTTCCTGAGCGCTGGAGAAGCTGGTTGAGGAGTATTTGCCTTTCCTAAAGACTCAGCTACAAAGGCTCAAAGGGTCAAATTTAATTTTTCGAGCTGTAGCCCGGCGGTACCAAGCTCTTGCTGCGCAGCAAACATCAGAATCCGTGAAGCCACCGTCCTCTGGAGTGACAATGATGATTTTGGATGGGTGAAACGGTTAAGAATGTGGAGAAACGTTCACTGAGGGAGGGGAGGAACACCTCCACAGAAACACAGCGGCTCCCAAACCGACGTTTCAGTTGGGAATTGGTGTGAAGACACAAGTACAAGTACAGTACACACGAGGGAAGGAACAAAACAGGAGCTCAGGTGCGGACAATAACAGGATTAGGAGGAGACGAGACAGACAAGGTGCACACAGGAAGGTGCAACAACACTCCCAAAATAAAACAGGAAGTAGCTAACAGAACAAAACTTAACATAACTGACAACACTTGACAAAAGTATCTAAACACATTACGATAATCGACAATGTTTTTTCCCCCCCTTTCAGCGCCAACGATTTAAAATATCTGACTAACTTTTCTCTCATAATGTTTACAATGAATCTGTATAAACAGCTTTGAAACCAAGACCTCAGTCCAGAACCCAGTAAGATCGAGGCTGACGCCCTCGAGGCGTTATGATCCGTCATTTTCAACTCTCTGGGACTCACCTGTACCGGACAGTGGCGGCATTGAGATCAGGGCAGTAGCTTTAACCAGAAATACAATGGGAAAACTATCTTGGTTTGTATCACAAACTGAATTTGAAAACATTTTTGGAATGTTGAGATGGTGAAATAGTAAGTCATAAACACAAGATAACAATGCATTTAAAAAAAAGTCCATGGCAATTCTGGAATTTATTTTGATGCAAAGCTGCTTGATGGATATGTTGGATTCCATTACTGACATGCACTTTTAAGGGAGCTGTTCCATGAGGCTGAATAATGGGTGGTGAATGTAGATCCCTGAGTCAGTTCTCCTCATGCACACTGTCACACTCCCCACCGGTGGGTGACTCTCTCCATTGCACCCAGTTGCCGTTACGGTGTCTTTGTTCGAGCGATGGGCTCAATTGCTGTTAGCAATAATGGGAGGGTGTCAGGTCAAGCAACTGCGGAGTTTCCGGACTAGCAAACTCAACGATGGCTTTAATGCAACACACACGTTCCAAGAGGGGAAAAAAAGCATTTTCCAGCACTTCAGCTGCTTATAAGAAAACAAGCAAGAATAAAACCAGGTATTTGTCAAACCAAACAGCACCCAGGAGAGTGTGACTTGGACACATCGTGGTCGGTTTAGTAATATTTCCTCCCCGAGAAGGATACAAATGCAGCAGCCACTTGAAAAAGAAGCCGGATGTTGACAGTGAGAATGCTGTCAGTGAGAATGCTGTCAGTCCATGGCAGGGCTGGAAAAATAGTGTCTCAGTGCAGGTGTCATTTTTGTCAGTGTTTGCCATCACATCAGATCCTCGCTGAGGCATGATGAACAGCCGAACCCTCGTGCAGCCGCAGTCAGCCCCACATTACCTCCAGCACCTGCTCTTCATGCTCCCTCGACTCTCTGCCTGTCCGTCTTCCGTGTGCATTCTTTTACAGTGGCTGCTGAGCTGCTGGAGTTTTGATGGCTCCTGTTCATTTTGTGGCGGCGGAGCTGTCCCTCTTCGTCTGTGGCAGTCACCAGCTTCTCTGCTGGTCAGCTCACATGGAAAAGAAGGGTGTTCCTTTCCTGCCTCTTGAGGAACACAGCATAAATTCTGGACCTTGCTTGAATGATGCACGGCCAGTTCTTCATGAGTCACTTTCACCATTCATGTTTCTTAATGCACCTCAACAGCAGCGTTGCTCTGCTAGAATTTGATGTCAGCCTCAATTTTTCAGAATGATACATTGTTCTCCACCAGGCTGTTCAAGTTTGCTCCTGCAATCTGACTGAGGAATTGTTTCATTCGGGTTACCAGACAGTGCTTTACATGAAGATTAACATGAATGTCTAACACTGACATTAGCTGATATGCATCACTGGCGTTCGTCACCCTTGCGCTGTGGCTGGCTGACTTTTTGTCCACTTGCTTTGGATGATCAAAAATATTATGGAGTGAGTTTTTCTGGCTGAAGGCAGCCTGTGCCAGTTGCAACCCAGATGACCATCTGCATGTCCCTGATGTTGCACTCGAACACGCCAAAGTGTTTGGACAAAATGACAAATTACACTTCCTGACAAGAGCAACCACTTTGAGGCTCGAACACAACCTTTGATTCCATTGTCTTCCATGTTGCACTGCAACCACACAAGGTCTTTCTAAATACAGTGGCACCTTGGTTCTCGACCACAATCCGTTCCAGACGGCCGTTCGAGGAGCGATTTGTTCGACATCTGAATCGATTTTTCCCATTACAATGAATGGAAAAAGAAATAACGCGTTCCGAGCCTTAAAATAGTCTTTTGTAGGAGTGAATGTAGAGTGTCTGCTGCAGGTGCGCTGTTCCTCTATGTGTGTGGCCGCTGCATGTGGGAGGGGTTGCCGAGTGAGTGACGTCTCTCCAGAAGTGAAGAGGTGCCTGGTGCGTGTCCAGCTCTGAATGTGCGCTTCTGTGCAGTTTGGCTGTGACAAAGTCATAAACCAAGTCACGCTCTGTCCCAGACTCGCCTCATCCCTGTCCCAGCTCCAGCCCACAACAGGACATCAAACCCTGGAGTGGAGGTGTGGAGAGCGAGCACCTTCCCTGTGACACTCTACCACGGTCCAGTGGTAGATGAAGAAAAAACAGTCAGTAAATGTAGCTAACGGGACACGTCTGCATACAGAGGCTGCGTTATACAGAATAACAAAGCGCCTTGTGGGTCAGATGATCGGTCTGTGCATGTTATGTTTTTTCCAGCTTTTTTCGGGGGCGTTCGAGTTCTGGATTTTTGTTCGAAATCAGAAGGAAAAAAAATTGTGAAATTTTTGTTTGAACGATTTGTTCGAAGTCCGGGACGTTCGAAAACCGAGGTACCACTGTATTAGCAGCGCAGCAAATAATAGTCAACCAGGCCTTTGCTTGAATCACCACCTAACCATGGTGGAGGGGTTGAGTGTGAGTGCTAGGCTGTTAAATATATGGCCACTGGAGGACGGAGAATTTCCACCATTGTTATGTCTTCTTTGTGACTCATTAGAGCGACTGTATGTATCAGGTAGCAACAGCAACACTGCCCCCACACGGTTTCTGGTGGTACTGCTCCATTTGGCCAGACACATGCAGAAATATGTGCGAAATGAACGCAGAGCCTCGTCCATATCCGTTTGTAACGTTGAGCATAAATGGGCCTTAACAACCCCACAGGTTGGTTTTGCTGTTTTTTTTCTAGGATTTAGTTTGAACATAATGAGGTTCCAAAGCTTGCTTCAAATTAGCCCCAATAAAGGTTGATGATGTAACCATGCATTCCAACGTGGGCACTGGTGAATGCTGTGTTCGCTATTTTAGAAGAACGTATTTAATGGTCCATTAAGAAGCAACCGTTCAGTTCAACCAGGTGGAAAACAAGACGAGAGCTGGAACAGTCATTTAGCTGGAGCACCTGTCCACCGTCCTGTGACGATATAATGGGAGCATAATTGCTCTCAGTTGGAGCCATTTAGAAAAGTGAATCACAGCTGAAGACGGCGACCATCACTTGATAATTACCAGAAGATCTCTTTCATTTATCACGGGAGTAATTTCACCTCAGCGGAGCAGCTTGCTGCAGACAGTGAGTTGTTTCGGGATTCACAGGTTTCTTTTGTTGCCACTCGCTCTGGCTACAACTCACATGCAGCGCACAGGTTTGTCGTGCGCTCCGCTCATTGTCATAACCCTTTCCCCAGCCTCTCCTCTTCAACCTAACCATCCAAAACACATGGCTCACCTGAACCAGGACTCTGAAACAGAGTCAATCTCAATTATAATGACCCAGTTTTCTTGAAGTCTTCAACTTCAAATTGAGGCTTGGACTTGTGGGGACTCGGAGAATTGTCCCCACAAAGCCAACTGCACTTGCAAGTAGATGTGTTTTCAAATATTAGTCACTACAAGAATAGCCATTCACACGCACATTTGTATTGCTATCCCTGCAAGGACATTGTGAGGTTTCTCATTGCCATAATCCTGCCTCCCAGCCTCTCACACTAAACCTAACCATCCAAAACACAAGGCGCACCATAACCAGGACTCTGAACCAAAATGAACGGCCGTTCGAGAAGCGATTTGTTCTAAATCTGAATGGATTTTTCCCATTACAATGAATGGAAAAAGCAATGATGCATTCCAAGCCTTAAAATAGGCTTTTGTAGGAGTGAATGTAGAGTGTCTGCTGCAGGTGCGCTGTTCCTCTATGTGTGTGGCCGCTGCATGTGGGAGGGGTTGCCGAGTGAGTGACGTCTCTCCAGAAGTGAAGAGGTGCCCGGTGCGTGTCCAGCTCTGAATGTGCGCTTCTGTGCAGTTTGGCTGTGACAAAGTCATAAACCAAGTCACGCTCTGTCCCAGACTCGCCTCATCCCTGTCCCAGCTCTAGCCGTGCAGGAGACAGGAAAGGTTTTACACCTCAATATGAAGAAAAAACAGTCAGTAAATGTAGCTCACGGGTCACATAGCAGCTACAAGCTACAAGCATTATACAGTACATCTATATGGGTAATTATGAGCATCACAATAAAGAGTTATGCTGAGGTGCACTTATCGGTTTATGGAACTGTGGCTCATTGTGTTCCATATGGTTGTGGGACATTTTAATGGGAGGCAGTGCTGCTGTTTCCTGTGGTGCTTTTTTCTGATTCAGATTTGTCCCCCACTGCCACTCGCAGGATGGAATCATTTGGCATCATGCAGACTGTGTGTGTGAGTGTGTGTGTGTGTGTGAGATGACTGGATATGATTATGGAGCAACCTTCTCCCTGAAGGAAAACAGATAACAGCGGATGGAGAGAGCGGGCGTGAAGGCATTCGTGGTGGGTTATGAGAACTGCCATGGCTGGACTGAAGGTGTTATTAATTACCAGGCGGCTGCCAAAGTCAGCACGGAGAGACAATATGGTCGGATTAATTATGCCTTGTGAACGCGAAGCCAAGAAATGGGCCTGGTGGCGTCTTGTTCTGTGACAGTACCTGCTGCCAGAATATCAAGTCTCAGTATCGCCGCCTCTCTGACTTCCTGAGCTTGTTTTGGTATTTATAGACGCTCACCTTCCTGAGGGAGTCGTAGCTCCATGTTCAGCCTGCCACAGTTCAACTTTCTCACCGACGTTGGTGTTACAGACTGACAACCATTGGCTGAACCTGCTCTTCTATTCTCTATATTGTGCATTCTAGTCTCCTTCACTTCCTCATTCACCATATGCCATTAGATGTTTGCCATTCCACCTTCATCGCCAACATTCTTTGTCCTTCATTATCTCTCCTCTCCTTGTTCCATCTCCAAGATTATCCTCATGAACCGCACATCTGATCTACTCATTTCTGGTCACTCCCACTGGAAATATCAGTAACTCTTTTTCACTCGGCTTCTTGAGTGTCCAAACTAGACTTCATGATCTCACGACTGTGTTGTAACCCGAGACCAAGGCCAAGACCGAGACTACACTGAATACAGAACACTGAAGCACGTGTGCATATGTTAGTGATATGGACAAACACAGTTTAAATTAAATTTTGAATTAAATCACCATAATTGGGAAAACCTGCCAGTTGCTTCTGTGTTCACTTTGGTCTCTGAATGCACTGGTCTCGGTTGGAGGTTTGGGGCTAGAGTAGAGCTTTCCTGTCACCTTTGTTTCTACTCTGATATCATGGTTGTTTTTTACTGATTCTGTCTATCATCCATCCATCCATCCATCCTCTATCTTTCTATCTATCTATCTATCTATCTATCTATCTATCTATGAATCCATCCACCCACCCACTGACCCATCTATCCATCCATCTATCTATCCATCCATCTATCTATCTATCTATCTATCTATCTATCTATGAATCCATCCACCCACCCACCGACCCATCCATCCATCCATCCATCCATCCATCTATCTATCTATCTATCTATCTATCTATCTATCTATCTATCTATCTATCTATCTATCTATCTATCTATCTATCTATCTATCTATCTATCTATCTGTCCATCCATCCTCTATCTATCTATCTATCTATCTATCTATCTATCTATCTATCTATCTATCTATCTATCTATCTATCTATCTATCTATCTATCTATCTATCTGTCCATCCATCCTCTATCTATCATCTATCTATCTATCTATCTATCTATCTATCTATCTATCTATCTATCTATCTATCTATCTATCTATCTATCCATCCATCCATCCATGCCAAAAATGTCTTTAAATACGTAATTTTAAACCATTTTGTCTGATTTCTGTAAAGAAAGTTCTCCATAATGCCCCGACACTCAGCAATGTTGGACTTAAGTTCGTCTGGTGCTGCAGCCACTTCTCCAGGATTTAAGAGTCCACAATACAAACCCACCTCCAGACGGGGAATTGCACATCAAAACACTTCCAATAAAACGTACATGATACAGTCTGTTCAGTTCATAGGCATCTTGAGTCACTTTCGAGCCCCAGTTGGCTTTTAACAAAACATTATAGATGTGTCTCCTCATCCACTGCCAACAATAACTATGTATTTTACTGTTTAGCCGTAGAAATATATGTAAAAGTCTTTTAGATTAACCGATGCGTGCTGTGAGTAAATGAAATGCATCCAAGGTGCAGGAGAGCACGAGCGAGTTTCATTGTTTCACTTCAAATAGGGTGGCAAAACAGAGGCTTTAGGTCCTTCCTGATCAGAAAGTAGCAGCACAGAGTGTGATGTGCTCCTGTGTTTACAATGTCATGCCACTCAACCCCTGCAAGTGAGTGTCGTGTTCCTCTGTTTGGGCGTTTGTGAATATCTCCGGCTCATGTGCCAGGCTGCTGGATTCCAGGATCAGTCTGGCACGCAGAGTCAGAATGTCCCCTGAGGAAGTTCTGGCCTGAATAATTCAGGAGCTGGTGGGAAAAGTGATCCTACCTGGTATTTCCATCGATTGAACAGTAAAGCATGGCTGGCATTACAGTCTGCCCACGACAGCTCTTAGTCACTGAAGGAGCACCTCTTGCAGGTAAGTCCTGTCAGTGTCGAGGGAAGTATAGAGGAGTGCAGGCTATTGTTCCATGTTCATCATTTTTAACTCGCATCCTTCACACATTTCCCTCTGCTTCCTCTCTGTCATGGTTTCTTCCTTCTTGTTTCTCTCGTGGCTGCCAACACTTCCTTTCACCTTTTGTCATCTGCCACTCTTGCACTCTGTTTCAATTCATCTCCCTATAAACACATTTTTCCTTTCAGCCGTCGTGAGGATATCATCGTGTCCTTCCAACGTGTCCTTCAAGACGCTTTCCTTTTTCGCTTTTCAAATATGCAACCTCAAATGGAGGGTCCTGCTGGAGGCTCTGCCAGGTCTCTGCTGCCAATACACTTAAATTTAAAACTAGGGTTTGATGAGGAATCAAAGTAGAATATTAAGTTTCAGCCAGATGATGGAGGGAGGTGAGAAGTCAACACATAAATGTTTCATGTACTGCACACCCGGAATATAAAACCCACAACCAGGACCACTTTTGGAAATCCATCGATACAGACTTCAGAATTTAAAGCAAAAAGTTACTGTGAAGGTGATGTTGGGCCAGACAGTGCCCTGCAACACAGTGCATACTAAGAATGATGAGATTTTAAGTGGGAAAAAAACACTAGTGTGCACAAAGTTGAAGGTTTCAATCAACAAGGAAGTACAAGAGTGACCCAAACCTTGCTGTAGATGTGTTTATATAACTGTTCTCATGGTTTTTATCACTGAATTCACTTGCTAAGGTTTTAGCTATTAGCCAGTGTGACATAAACAAGAAAAAAAAAGAAATACAAGTCCCAATACAAAGTACAACTCACTCATATTTATTTTTGTTTGCATGGTACAGAGCCCCCGCCATGACATGTAAAAATATTGAGGGAAGGAAGTAATAATCCATAGGAATAAAATACTAATTTGAGAGAATAAAGTAGTAATTTGAGGGTACAAAATATTAATTTGAGGCAAGGAAGTACTAATTCATAGGCACAAAATACTAATTCGAGGGAACTAAGTACTATTTAGTGGGGACAAAATACTCATTTGAGTGAACAAAGTACGGACTTATGGGTTCGAGGGAACAAAATTTGAGGGAAAAAATACTAATTTGACGGAACAAAGTATTAATGCAAGGGAATTAAGTAATAATTTGTGGACACAAAATACCAATTTGAGGGAACTAAGCACTAATTCGAGTAAACTAGTACTTAGTACTAGTACTTACTAGTACTACTGCTAATTCATGGGGACTAAATACTAAATTGTGGCCCAGAAATAGTCTTCAGGGTATGAAAGCACTTGAACTTATCCTTGTGTATAAAAAAAAACTCACCATGCTGCAAACTATGAGACACACAGATGTTGATATGCACACGATTGTTTGCAAAACAGTTGGTTGGCAAAGTTGAGGACCGCATACACTAAGCTGAGGATCTTATTCGTTCATCCTCGCTGGCTGAATATAGGCTTTCAGAAGCTTAGCCAACAACCAAAGGCTAACCACTGCTGCACTATCAGCCTTGTAGCACTCAGATCTTCATTTTTTTTCATGCCATGTGAGGTTCATGTTGTCCATTGTTTTGACATCACTGTGAAAACTTAGTTTGACCTTCTTTCAGAAAAAAACAACAACTTAGAAATCAGTTTGCTCTGGGCGATGAAACGCAATAATGTATACTTTTGCATTTTCTACCATGTGTACTGGACTCACACCGCGAGTACATACATACCAAACACCTCCTATCATAGCTGCATGTGAGCTGGAGGTCGAGGGTTGGTTTCTGAGCCCAGTATAGATTCTCCACCCACAGGAGGTCTCGCTGCCGCTGCAAAATACACCCCCAATGTAAACCTCTGCCCGCGGAGCATGTGTGCTCCCAACACTTGCTCTTGCATGTACATTTCCAGGAGATATGTTGGAACTAATGCCAAACGTATATGCAGCAGAGATGGGTGTCTGTGTTGCCACATGCAGTAACGTATAGGCGTGTAGCAAGCAAAGTCCCGTGGGCAGTGTTGCACTGAATTTCCGCCAAATGGATGATGAAAAGCATGAGATCTGGTTGTGGACAGGCAGTAAATGCAATGAAAAGGAAATGATTTATTCATGGCTGTGGTAACTGTTGGATCAGATTTGGGATTGGCCCACAATGCTTCATACTCCGTAATGCAGTGCTAAGCTGTTGTAACACTCAATACTTCAATGGACGGAGACACAGGCAGATGAAGAAGAGGGACCAAGGCAGGGTTTGAATGGGTGGAGACAATTGTGATCTCATGGTAGCCGTGAGAGTGAGTGTGACAGTGACGCTTTATAGGAAGTGGTGAGACCTGCCTTGTATGGTTTAGATGTTGAGTTTCACATTGGGTGGAACTAGAATAGGCTGGATCAGAAATAAGAGCCAAAAAAGGAAAAAAAAAGTCAGGTTCATGGATGTGACAAATGAGGACACGAAGAGCAAAAGTGTAACACAGGAGGTCGAGCAAGATTAGCGCTTTCATTCATGGCCACAAGGCTGTGGCGGTCTATGAGGGTCGCATGGAAAAAGTGTGAAATATGTTCTGACTCCGACATAACTGCACTGGTTTGGTTGGTTTTACGAATTCATCTGATATGCAAGAAGAAGATTTTCACCTGCTGCTGCTGAATGATTTAGAGGTGAAGTCGAAGTCTGTGCTTTAGCCATTGATTCCACCGAAACCGAAAATCAAAATCACAAGTTTAATACTTGACAAACAAACCCAATTCACACAACAACTTGCAGCCAGCTCTATGTTAGTCGTGGTTAGCCACATTCTGCTCACCAAGATGGAGCTGCTCAGTATCGCTGTGAGATTGTGGATGAGGGGTTTACACCGCTACTGTGATCGAGGGTCGTCCTGCGGTTTAGATGGTGGATATTTCTTCCAGACTCAGCTGCATCCTTGTGTCTATGAGTGAGAGAGCTTGACCCTTTGTCCCCCTTTGTTTACATAGTGGGGGACACATCTGTGTTGTTAATAATCTCACCTCAATATATTTAAATAAATGTAATTTGATTTAATAATTATCACTGTTGTTATTATTATTGCTATTTAAAAATCTACAAAACTGTGAAAGAAGGAATAATAATAATATAAATAAATAAAACAATTGTGCATTAATTGTTATTTTCCTTTTTGCCACAGTCGCCCTGCTCTTCTTCCTTAGTAAGACTTTCCCGGGTTCTTCTGCTTGCCAGGCAGGGTCTCTGATACTTATGGTCTATTTCAGTTTCTCCCCCTGAGGATTTCATATTTCTTCATTGTTGAGCACTTGAATGAATCCACACCCACATTCTAGGGCATGAATTCACTTTGCCCCATTTTCTTGTACTTACATTTGATTTCCTTCTCTGTCACCGTTCTCGTCTTTCCGCTGTTTCCCTCGTGAACAGAGACACATACTTCTGAATCCAGCCTCCACATCCTGCCTGCATCTCAGATCTTTTCATAGCCTCGTTTACATAAAGAAGTTTTCGGGAGCTGGTTCTAATCCCTATTGGCGTTGACAAGAGGTTGCATAACGTTGAATGCAAATTGTCTTGCTCATTGTGTCAGGCTGTTTATGGATTATGTTCCGATGAGAAGTATGTGATACAACTGGAGATTGAATATTTGTAAATTCTGGGTGAGATTGAATCTGATATTTCGGATATGTTTTCCTTTGGTAAGTTTGAGTCGAAGAGATGCGGCAAAGCAGTTGAGAGGGTGCCATATAATGACTCAGGCCTTCTGCCTTGATAAAAGACACAATTGTTTTTCCATTTTTGAAACACAGTCTGTAGTCCTTGTGATAAATTCATTATAAGTCTTTTTTCTAGCTTCACTGAGGTGAACATTCTCGACCAAGACCTCAAATCCAGGGCGGGAGCATTGTTGACTGGGGCTTTGTGGAAAGAATATGTTTCTGGGGTAACGGTGGTTAATAAAAGAATCACTTTGATGAAGGTTTGTTCAGTGAATCTCATCTTGAATACACGCAGGTTGAGCTCCTGCTGGCAGGGTGTTGCTGTTTGAAGTCGCAATTCATTTGAATCCCGCTTTTGTTCCTGTTCTTGATGGAACAGCGTGTTGCATGAAAGCGGAATCTCTACTCATCTTCACGCTCACATGATGTAAAACAGCCAGTCAATGCAGTGATGGATTTACACCTTCACTTTGAAGTCGCAGTGATCCAGCCAGTCCTAACTGTCTGTTCTACGTGAAAATGGTCCGACATAATTTCATGAATAAGTTTAGAATGAACCAAACAATAACATTGTCATGATCCGGGGAATAAAACATGAATTACTTTAACTCTTAGTTAGTCACATTGGTGTCAACACCACTCTCTCACTGCACAGTGTTGCACCATGTTGTGGCTCTGTCATTTAGAAAGCAGCTCTTCTCTTCATAAAAGATTGTTGAATTTGTCATTCATTGATCATCTTCTCCCACCGTACCATATTCCGCACAACATGCAAGTCACATTTGTTTGCCATTGTTGTGCACAGACGGCAAAGAGTCCATGGACAGTGATGTTTGTTGACAGTATTGAGATGTGTAAGGAAGGTAAAGTCGGGGGAGAGGCACAGGTTTTCATTGGGGGTGACTAGGAAGGACAAGATTAGAACCAAGTATATCAGAGGGACAGTGACGAAATGTGCCACCACTTCCCCCCAGAAACTTTTGAAATTTCACCCCCCAAAACTCTATTTCCTACATTTTGAGGGGCAAATTTTGTCAACAGCGTCAGACATTGCACTAATAACAGTGCTCTTCCATGCCGCGTCGACCAATCAAATGCCAGTCTCGCGAGATACGGGGAACCGTGAGATTTCCCCTGGGGGAACCGTGAGATTTCCCCTGAAGACAAATATGGCGCCCACGATGGCCAAACTGTGGGTCAACAAGGGCAAGAGAATCTGCAAATTTCGATCTCATTAAAAAAAAATTCAGCGGAAACACACCCTTTTAAAAAAAAGGGAGGGCCAGTTTCTTGTGTTTTTTCAATTTTGATTCCAAAATCCTGTTTGGATATAAGGAGAGAAGTGAGTGGGAGATTGTTAGAAACACTCTGCAAAAGAAGAAGAGCATGTCCACTGTTCAGATGCAGCGAGGCGATAAAGGTGGCTGTTTCCACCTAGTATTGAATTGCCTGCGCTCACCGTTTTTGTAGCAGCAAGAATATTTCAGGTCTTGCATTTCCTTACACATTACTGAGATACACAAATTCATATTCAGCGGGTAGATTTCTGCAACATTAATCTCAACAGTTTATTTATTTGCTCAATGGAAAATGGAAAATGGCTTGACTTTTAATTATGTAAATATTTATTATCTCCTTTCACCCTCTTTAACATTTGAACCCATGAACCTCAGCTGGTCCCATATTTAAAAATACAGGCATAAACTGATAAAAGGTCGGGAAGTAAATGGATGAAAGTAATTTGAGGCTTGAATGCAGCAGATAATGGAGGGACCATTAGAGGTGTAGTGGGCAGCCAATAGATAAGTACAGAATGGAAATGGGGGACAACAATAGCACGTTGATGGAGGAGAGGGATGCATTTTCCTTTTGCCAGATAAAGTCACCAAATTCTATGTATTGGAGGATCTGACGACTCTTTAGCAGAGCACTAGAGCACCAGTCTGTTTCTTCCTTGTTTGTTGTTGGTATTTAAGTCTGATGTGGTGGACCGCTACAAAAATAGCCTCATTGAAAGGTCAGTTAAATTTCCGCATGTTGTTAGGAGACATGAAGTCGAAGCAGATATACTCCACCCCCACAATCTTCGACCGAAGGACCATGTCTACGGAAAACTGGAAAGTAACGCTTCTTGTTTCCACACTATCTGAGGTCGCCACACATTAAACATTCTTTTGTGATTTTCTCAGATAAAGTTGCAAAATCTTTTAAGTCAGACATGGTTTTCCAAACAAAAGTCTGAAAACATCGGTGCCACTGTGGCACCAACAAACAAAGCCCTTCACATTGTCACACTCTGGCCTGTGCCTTTCTCTTTGAAGAATTCAGAGTTTTTGCCTGATCCCTCTAAAGACCCCTCAAATTGGATTCCGCAAGCAACTCAGGGATGTTGAAGAATCCACAACTATTCTTTGTTGGCAAAACACCCCTGTTTTTGTTTTAAATCTGTCTGCCATTTGAAATGAAGATTTAGAATTAGATTATATATGTTGACAATGTTTCTGGCGTTTTTATTTTACACAGCAAATAAAGAATTAAATGGATTAAAATAAGGGATCCTCTCATCTTCTCTGAATATGGCTACACAAATCTACTGTTTTTTTGTTGTTGTTTGGTTTTCACAATTCAAAAACAAAGCATTGCAACCATATTGTAATTATCATTCATTTTGACATGTATGCCTCACCTAAAACTACATAAGGGAGTGTTCCCTGCAGTTAGATTGCTGTGTCCTTGTCTCTGTCCTTGAAACCGAGGGGAACGTCTTGTCATTTACTGAATCTGTCTTTTAATAATGAGAAGTAAATCTCGATCCAATCAGCAGCGGTCCTTCTCGTCATAAGTGGGAATGCGCGACTTGAGTTCCCCGGGCAATAGACTTCAGTCATTACGATGTTTCTATCAGCATTTTTCCCTGAATAACACTGCGAAAACTTCACGTTCATGTCCACCTCCATGATGTGTTATATGTTATCTGTTTGTTTTGATGTGTCCACTTTATTTTAATACATTTGATCACATGAGATTCCGTCTTTAAAAAGAAATATTTCTCATTTAAGGTTAAGATGTGGCAGAAACCCAGATGGATTTCCGTCAAGTTATTCCAATTCCAGTGAAATGCTACCAGGTCTTCGACTTAGGAACCCAACGCTTGTATTTTATTAATGTAGAATGTGCAAGACAAAGCATCGAATTACCTGAAACCAAATAGAAAAAGCTGATTTCCCCAACCTCATGAATCCCATTTTTCTTTCATTACGTTCAGCAGTTGCTCTTTGGCAGCAAGGTGACGAGAATATAAGGAAAAGAATCGAACTAGATTGAGGCTGATGAAAGAAACCAGTAGAAGGTAGGGAGTGACAGCGACTGCAGGAGAAAATGGATCAAGACGAGAGCTGGCGTAAGAGAAGCAGTCGGGTCTGACATCTTGAGTGGAGCATGGATGCGTGTGTGTGTGTAGCGCTGGAGCTGGAAAAAAACAAAAAAAAACAGAAGGGTAATAGTGTTGAGTATAACGCTGCCTCTGGCACGCATTATCAAAAGGTCAAAAAAGCAGAATGGAGGTGTTACACATAAGCTGGCAATACAACTTGAGTTGAAATATTAGGTCGAAGAGTGGAAAACACATTGAGTTTCAGGCATAAACACAAGTGTACACATGGAATTTCCTTTGAAGAAGGGTGGCATTGTGATGTATGATGAAACATGCTTGTACTCACTGGCATATGACTTGTGCTTCTTCTCAAGTCCCATTGATGCGCCCTTTACGCACGAAATTGTACCCGACTATTTCAGTCGTTGTTACCGTCACTGATCACAGTCATTCATGCGAGATTTGCGTTGGTATTGCTGTTCACCGGTACAGCCAACAGAGGGAGCAGGTTATGGAGTTTGTCATGACGGAGAATTTCCGCCATAGTTATGTCTTCTTCGTGTCTCATTAGAGCAGAGGTGGGCAGTTGAATTTTCTGAAGGGCCACAAAACTGCACAAACTGCAATTGTTGTGAGGGGCCATCATAAAAAGAAAGACAGCGATGACTACAAGACATGACGGAAAAATATCCCAAATATATACTTAAGTAACAAGGACAAAATGAACCTAAAAAGATAAATGTAACTTAGGATATTAAGAAACGTAAATATGCCATGAAAACCATTGAGATATTTAAGTAATTTAATTTTAAAATAAATCAACGTAACTATGGACCATACGTTCAAGATCCAAAGACAATTTTTTTCACAATAAATTTTCAATATTCCTTCAATGCATTTTGAGGAACAAGAAAAACACAAAAATGGCCAATGAAAAGAAGAACATTTTAGTCATAAAACACGAACATGCTAAATTTACTGCTGAAGTGGTGGTTGTGAAATTATAACATGTCAGTTATAGTTTTAGTCTGACATCAAAAGGGCCACGAAAATACAGGCATCAGGCCGAATTTGGCCCCCGTGGCACACTTTCCCCAGGTCTGCGTTACAGTTATGTGTCGGGTAGTTACAGCAACGACTGCCCCCTACGGTTTCCAGTGGTACTGCTCTGGCCTGTGTCATCTGTGGAAACATGGACGAAATGAACGCAGAGCACGGACAGAAGGCTCCGTCCATATCCGGATCCGGATGTTACATTGAGCATAAAAGGGCCTGGAATCTGACTGCTTTAAAACTCACATTAAAACCTCATCAAACAAGAGAAAATATATCTGCACTGACTTCTTTCCACATTCTCCCGGTGCGACGATTAAGTGCTATATTCAGTGGTGGACGTGGCGAGGACTGACAGGATGAATGATGACGGAGACGCTGAAGAAGAAGCTCTTAATGAGCTTAAGGTGAGGGAGACTGACTGTTGCTCCCCTTAATTGGAAAAGCTGAAAGAACAAGATGTAGAGAGAGGAAACGCTAATTGTTTGTGAGGGTTATTTTAGTGTGTGGCATTGATGGAAATGCTCAGACACTGAGCAATTGCCTCCATTGGGCAACCTGTTGTTGTTTTAACAGTGGTGCTCATTCAAAGCGCAGGCGAAAGGGATGCAGTGTTTGCCATCTTGTCCCTCTCATCCTCCACGTCTGTCATGTTTTGCTGGCATTGTGAGGAAGGCAGTGCAATTCAGAGCGCGGCTGGAACACCTCGGGTGGGAGGGTCCACGAGAGCTTGGCAACACTGTTCACTGCTTGAACCATTAAGAAATCTGCTGTCCATTTATACAGCATTAAGATGCGCAGCGAAACTGGTATCTTCTTCCTTCTTAATTTGTCTTTCTTCTCATTTTCAGGAATCTCCTGGACAAAGACACCTTCTCCAAGTCAGACCCATGTGAGTAACACAGTCCATTCCTTCCATCAAGATCAGACATTGTGAAGTCAGTCTTCTCGTCTCTGTATCAGGTTATCTGAGAACGCTAGTCTCAAATGAGCACCAGCGATTTTAGGGTCAAAAAGTATTGATCTCATCTCATGTTTTCTCATGGTTTCGCTTATGCTTTGTGTTTGAGCATGTTTTTCCTTCTTCTTTCCACAGTGTGTGTTCTGTACACACAAGGCGTGGAGACCAAGCAGTGGAGAGAGGTGAGCGTGCACCTACACCGACAGACCTGGCTGTCCAGTTGAGTCCCTGTTGGGTATCAGTGTGTGTGCTGATGTGAAAAAGAAGGTCCAGTTTGAAGAAAGGTTCCCCTTCCCTCAACTGAAACGTATCGTTGGGTGCTAAAGCATCATCAAAACTGTTTCACCGTAGGTTGCTACAACAGCAATAAAATAAATGGAGCTCCTCTGCCAACAAAGACAACACAGTTCTGATCAATGCAGTGGCATCTTAGGACTCCGCGGATCTGTCATGTTTGGTTCACTTATTTAGACAGAAGCCTCAAACTATTTAACATCCAAATCTTATAAACCCAAGTACACACAAGCTGTAGCATCAATAAACTAATCAGAGCTTCTAAATAATATGAATCCGAGAACACAATATTCTTTGGAACAAATAGATTGCTGTTTCTTTTATGAACAGTTTGTCCTCAAATGGGTAGCTACGAAAAAATGTCATGTGAACAGAGCAACGAAGGGTCTGGGAGTAATATCTTGGAGTGACACCAGAAAAGTGACATCTTTTACCGTATTTTTGTGACTTTTGAAGGAGAATGGCTGACTCATTTAACTTCCATTCCGTTATGGTGCTTATACTGTTTTAATAGAGTTTAGTTTCACATTGTTATTGTGTTTGTATTTTGAGTGTTGAAGTCACACTACACATTAGGTGAGTAGGGCTGAAATGACAAATATCAGCCTTTTTAAAATTATTATTATTTAAATAAAATGCTATTTACATTCATACAAAATGAGCAATGGTATCACTCTTAAATATTTTACATCGTGATGTAAATATGAATGAGAATAAAAAAACTGTTTAATCCTGAAATTACATTCGTAACATACAACATGAACAACAAGACATAATATAAAAATGTATAAAAATGCAAAATACTAAACTTAAATAGATGGTGTAGGAGAGTATGGGAGCTGGCTGTACACAATGTGCAAAAATAAAGCAGGTTAAAAGCAGAATGAGATGAAAGAAAAGAACGTGCCAAAACAATCTTTCACTGTAATTTTTAGGGATGAATTGTACAGTTTTATTGCCACAGGAAGAAAGGACCCCCCATGACGCTCAGTCAGTCAGACGGTGAATGACAGATGACAGAATAAAGCAGGCATTTCTCTGGAAAATCACACTGCTTGTTGTGATGCTGCAGACCTGCCTGCAGGCCTGCAGCCACAGACAGCAAGCCACAATGGCTCATTTGGCAATACTTCTCTGTCAAGGGAAATGACAACCGAATTGCCTGGTAAAACAAGAATCTTTGCGTCCAATCTCTGCTCCTAATTCGAGCGCTACCAAAATGCTAACAAACGAAAGCTGACGTGTGCTCCAGTAATAGCACACCTGTGGCCCAGATACTCATGACTAGTCATGTAGTCTATGAAAAGGGGTGCCATCTGTTATAAGGCAACATTTACTTAACAGGCAATGAGTGAAGATGATATTGTGGCTTGTGGATTTGTTCATCCTTCAGCATTGAAAAGGGAGTAAAGGTAATTTATTTTATATTAAACACTTTGCGTTTTGTATTATTTGTTATTTATTTTTCTTCAAAATATTTTTTGCAGTGTTATTCTGTATTATTGAGTGCAATAGTATCATATAAATAATAATAAAACTGTAACTGCCATACGTCTTGAAGAAATCGGAAGGATAATTTGGTCTCAGTCTCTGCTTTTCAATTGCTTCTTGTCAACACAGTCTCTCTCCCAAGGCTTCAAATAGCTACTATAGCGTTGATGCTGTCGGCCCTCATGTTGCATGTTGACACAAATGTGTGTAAATGGAGCCAAAGTGTTAAGGTTGTCAGTTTACAACGCACAAACACAAAAAAACAGGACAAGAAAAACTGAACCACAGATCAATGAAATCTATACATTATATAAATAAATAAAATAATGAGAAAATAAAAGCAAACAAAAAAGCAATAAAACTCCAGTCAGTCATGTCTTAGGTTATTGCTAATAAATGAATGAAAGTTATTGCTAAGAGCCAGTGCGCTAGCCTTTGCTATTGACGAAAAAAAATTAAAACATGAATGCCGGCCACTGAACTGCAGAGCTTCCCAGCTGCACCGTTTATAAACAGCAGTGGCACCAGGCTCAGCCTCTGTCTCAGACCTTCTGGGAACGGTGGAAGGAGCATTATCTTTGTTCACTCAAGCCCAGAGGAAAATGGCAAAGATTGAACCTGGATGCTTCTCAAAGACAACCAACTGAAGTGGAATGAGCAGAGATGGCAACGAAGGCAAGGTGGAGGTCAAAGGAACGATGGAACGACGTACCTCTTCCACCAATTACTCAGACAGTTCTCCTCCTAGTTCCTTGCAGTTCAGTATCAATCATCTATAACAGTGGCGGCTTGATTCCGGCAGACTAGGAGTGTGCGGTTGTGCACGTATGTTGAGGTCCCTTTAAGACTTGGTGGGCGTGGTTGAAATGGCAGGTAGGATGAGAGCGTTGAGCAGAAGCATGTCACACAGAAATGTTTGATCCAACAGATCCAGCAACGTCTACCACGTCTTTCTCCCAAATGCAGAATCGTTGGTATGTTGAGCTACACTACTGTATATCGATTTCATGTGTTTAGTTATAGATACCTATTTATTGATTGAAGGGGAATGTTTTTATAAGTTTCATCAACAGCTGTAACTGTGCACAATGTCCTCTATTAAGGATGACATTATGCATAGATGATCTGCTTTAAGAACTGCATTAGCTAGTTTGTTTTTATGTCTATTTGTGCTGTTGCTATTTCAGTTTCGCCGCACTTCCTGACTGTCAGTGACACGTCCTCTGAGTTTTGAACTGGTTTGAGTTTGGTCTGCTGAGACACATTGAGAGGAGAGCACAGGAGCTTTATGACTTATGAACGTCGCTGGCAGCCAGTCGTATTGATACCATGATGATAGCGTTTGAATAATGGTACTTTTCCAATTTTAAGTATTTTTCACAACTGCCACTATGGGTGAAGGTTTACTGCAACCTCCATCTTTGCTTTACGTGACCCTCTGGGAAGATGAAGTTTCATGGAACGGTATTGAAGGGAGGATGAGGTTTCATGAAACAGTGTCTTGATTTTCAGAGGCCACCAGATGGCGCTGTCTGCTGTAAAATGTTTGGACTTCACCAACTAATTCAATGAAAACCTCACATCCCTTCTAAACCAAGAGCACCATCTAGTGGCCTCTGCATATTAGGACACAGTTTCGTCAACCCGGCAATACTGTTTCATGATACCTCATCTACCCAACTCTAGCCGTCAGTATAAGCCATAGAAGGTTGACCATGTGCTCCGCTTGAAAGTCTAATATGCTACTAACATGCAACACTGATGGCTGAATTCACTCTGGGAAGCAGAGTTCCACTTGCCTTCAGTCGATATCTGGCGCCTTGGGAATGAGATTGTGCTGCTCCACTTGCAACTATGCGAGTAAGTCCAAGCTTTCTCCTCGAATTCCTTTGAGATTCGTAATTATCCTGAAATAACACTTAAAGAGGGAGAGAATGGATGGTAACATGAAGTTGTTATTGAGTATATTGATACTGGTTTCAGTGTAAACAGATGGCAGCGTGGGCAGAGTGAGGACCAAAGTGCTGTCGCTGATGTGTGTTTTATTCAAACCCTCCATTGTTAGAGATGAAAAACGTGTAAGATGACACTGTCTTAGTGGTAGTGTCACCATTGAATGGCTATATTGAGCGGCGGAAAAGAAATACATAAATAAAAGAAAACAAAACTGCCTGTCATCATGTCACAAACAGGGAGTGCAGCAACAAAAGATCTGAGGACAACAAAATAAATCTGTTACTAAAACAACAACCTCTGCCAAGCCAGTATTTCCCACCAATATTTGCATTTTTGTCATCGTTTTGCAGTCTGCATTCCGTTTTAAGTGTTTTATATATAATTGATGGCAATGAGCTCCACAACGTGGCAGTACCGTTCTGGAACTCGCCCGCACCACACATGCAATGTGAACTAAGGACAAAGCATGACTCAGTATTGAAGGGTTGATGAGGCTTCATGAAACAGTGTCCTGATTTTCAGAGGCCACTAGATGGCACTGTCTGCAGTAAAATGTTTGGACCTGAACAGCTAACTCACATCATTTCTTTTTCATCAACCCTGCAACACTGTTTCATGATGCCTCATTTAGCCATCACTAGAGGACGGCAATGGACTGAAGTACATCTGTAATCTCTCACTAACGCGTTCCAAGCCTTAAAATAGGCTTTTGTAGGAGTGAATGTAGAGTGTCTGCTGCAGGTGCGCTGTTCCTCTATGTGTGTGGCCGCTGCATGTGGGAGGGGTTGCCGAGTGAGTGAGGTCTCTCCAGAAGTGAAGAGGTGCCCGGTGCGTGTCCAGCTCTGAATGTGCGCTTCTGTGCAGTTTGGCTGTGACAAAGTCATAAACCAAGTCACGCTCTGTCCCAGACTCGCCTCATCCCTGTCCCAGCTCCAGCCCACAACAGGACATCAAACCCTGGAGTGGAGGTGTGGAGAGCGAGCACCTCCCCTGTGACACTCTACCATGGTCCAGTGCGGAGACAGGAAAGGTTTTACACCTCAGTATGAAGAAAAAACAGTCAGTAAATGTAGCTAATGGGACACGTCTGCGTACAGAGGCTGCGTTATACACAATAACAAAGCGTGTCATGGGTCAGCTGATCGGTCCGCGCACGTTATGTTTTTTCCGGCTTTTTTCGGGGTTCTGCATTTTCGTTTGAAATCAGAAGCAAAAAAAATCTCGAAATGTTTGTTCAATGTAATTGTTAGGTCAACTAATCCGTGACCTATTTTCCACTTACAGGCTGTCAGAGCACTTGTTTATTTACTGACTCATGTGACCTACTGAAGTCCTTACACTGAGTGGCACCTTATAAATGCAATATAAAATGTGCATTTGTGTGTGTGTGTGTGTGCGCTCACCAAATAAAGGTAACAGGTGACTCACCTGGGACTTTCTAATCATATTTCCTGACAGGAGCCACTGGCTCAGAGCTCTGCCAGAAGTATTTGGATCCTATTTGGGGCTAAATTACATCCTTTCCTGGATGTGTTGTGGCCAACTTCATGCTCTGTATCTTTATATAGTCTGTATCATCTGACAGCGGGTGAGATGATATTGACGAGAAGGTCAACTGTTCTTTTTCTTACAAGCCATGAGAGTTTTGTTCTTGAGGTGCAAGGCTGTGAGTTTGACACCCATGATCGATCCTGTGAAACAGCTTGTTAATGTTATGTTTATTCTCCTTGTGTGCTTCTTCCTCCACACAATAGTGACGTTTAATCGATGAATTATTCATTTTAATACTGGAATTGAATATGCTTTTCCATCGTTTGTCAAGTGTTTCTGCCGCAGAGAAGACTCATTTTAGGAGACTTAACTGGGATTAGATATGGCTGACCACTTCCTTCTCCTCCCTCCGCTTGAGCACATAGAATGTTATAATCCCTCCGCTCAAATATGACAACAAACCATGTTTTTGTGAAGGTAAAAAGCCACTGGACATTAGAAGAAGTGTAGTGAGATGAGAGATACTTTCATGTCTTCTCAAGCGGCATGCGTCTCCTTTACTCTTTTCCGTCTTGCCGCATCTGCTCTGGGGAATTTAACTACACACCAGTGTGTTGCTGCCAAAGACAAGAGCTATGAAAATACTCAGTTCCACACCAATTAAAAAAAAAAACAGTTGTTTACCCTTCTGTATCTTGTGAAAAAAAAAACTGAGTCTACTGAGTAAGAAAAGCTGTGGATGTCGGCCTAAAACCCACACGAGAATAACAAAGTACAAAGCTGCATATGGGCGTAAGTGATTCATAATTTCTTTACAGTTGAAACCATGTACTGGTGTTGCATGCATATTTCATCTGTTGAGAAAAATATCAAATCTCATTTATAGATTATTGACCTCTGCGTTTAATCAGAATCAGACTCAGAAAATGTTATTAATCCCAAGGGAAATTGTAGTAGTTCCTTGTGTTCATTTTAGGTTATTTATTTCACAATACATATCAATGTGATGCTGCAGCTGGAATAATCACGGCCAAGTTCAGCGTCTTCCAGTTATCAAAGTCTGAGAACAAGGCAGCAACGAATGTTCAAATGTGTTGGTTTCTTTTTGCTGTATTTCATTGAGTCAAAGCTTCTACTTCCTGTTTAAGTTCGGGGAGGATTCTCAGACTTTCTGGAATTTCCAAGTTCTGAGCAAAACTGGAACGCATCAAGAGTCCGGATGACTTTTATTTACGATCATAGTTCTCAAATGTTAGTGGTGGCTGAGACTCAGAGTCAAGGTTGGTTGAGTTTTCAGACATGACTATCATTATGAACATTGCTAGTCACACTCTTAAAGGAGAAAAAGTAAATCCAAATAGTCAAACACTCATTATCTGAAAGTTAAAAATATAATTCTGTACTTTCAAAAATGAAAGACAAAAAATACCATGTCATTTAAGAAAACATATATTTGTGTAAGGGACATGCACGCGATGTTCACTAACTCAACATAATGAGTGTATGTCAGTGCACCTTTTCACCACAGCACATGGTAGTTGTGCATAATAGAAGTGAGGACATTTTTCTGTGGCTGAGTCGAGTGCGATGACTATTATGTGGCAGATTCTTGAGCAGCATGGCAGTACCTAATGAACTCTGCAGCGCACGGCGTCTTGAGATCACATTAACCCTCATCTGCGCCGTGGCAGCCTCACTCCCTGGTGAGCGTCCTCCTGACTCTCTCTTATTCTCACTCTGCTGTTGCATCAAATCCTTTCATGATGGTGTGATGCATTTTGTCTGCAGAACTTGGAATGGCTGTGACACTAAATGAGTCGTAAAGCTCATCGACACAATGACTCTATTTTCATTTTCTGACTTGGAACTCAGACCTAAGAGAGAGATCATAATAATAAGGAAATAGTTTCGTAATGACTTTCTAAACATCAATTAGAGAGCAACACTTGGCTGTGAAATAGACACCAGATTCGAACATTTTATTATTCTGCCTCTAAAGGGAACTTTTCATTCTTTTATGTGCTTCAATTTTGGATTGATGCCTTTGAACGTAGTTAGATTAGTGGTAGCTTTGGAACTGTTGTTTGCTCTAATTCCACTACTTTTCTTCTTAGATCAACATGCGGAATGCATCTGTCAGCAGGATTTAATCAGGACGAGCCGATGGTTCTGGAATATCTTCCCCTTGTGACGCGTCTTCTATTAAAGCCTGTTCATTTCCAGGCTGGCACCAACAACTATGGAGCGCAAGGTGTCAAGCTGGAGGCCTGAGGGCCAATTATGGTCCCCTGAGTCGTTTTTATGCGTCCCGCCATCGAGTCTGAAAATTAATTTAGTACTTAAATGAAGTGCACTAGAAACTACACGAGACCCGATGCAACACTGTGGCGCACGGTGCTCACTGTGTGGAAAGTCTTGCTGTTCAACCCTTGGTTTTCTGGTAGGTGGATCTTATAAATGTCAACAATTAGTCTGGAAACTGGGACGTACTGCAGATCGAAGGGAATTCAGTGGAGGGTGGGAAAGTGGAAATTGGGGCTTCAAAAGAGTCTTTTGTGTTGTGAGCACGTAGTGTGGGTGTAGGTCATTATCACGATCCTGAGAGACTCTGTTTCATGTTAAAGGAGTGGCTGTTGTTGACCATTCTATAAATACAAATTCTTCCCTCCCGCAGAACTGTCTTCAAAAACTCACTGTGTGGTTGACTTAACCTCCTCTGGTGGTGTGAATCCCAGTGAGGTAACTACTGTGACCCTACTACTGTAGACAAGGTCGACAAGTGTCTCTGATTCATATAGACCCATATTTAGATCAGGGCTGTGTATTGTCCGGTATCTTGCGATAGGATACGCATCCCAATACAGGAGTGGCGATACAATACATTGCAATACTTTAAGTACAGCAATATATTATAATTAGACCCATCATTTAATGGGGAAGATCAGTACAATAGTATATGCATGGAAACAAATTTCTTCTTATGATGTTCGACTCCAGTTCTTTCAGTTGAATTTCGCAGTGCACAACAGTGGAATGAATCGCTCCCTTTATCAACAAAATAAGTCCAGTGTGCAAAAAGAAAATATTAGTATTAAACACACGACAAATGCTGCAGCAGTATATTTGTGTTAAATATCCATATAAACAACTGCAAATAGCAAAACAATATCAAGCGAACAATTGTGATGTTTCAGCAAAAATTTCCCACACATTCCCCCGCTTTAATAAACTTCTTTTTTCCTTGCTGACATACCCGCTGCGGTTCTGGCTCTCCTCCAGTTGTTGCCACCTTTCTCTTTCCTTTTATCTGGTTCTCTCTGTGGGTTTTCCTGCGGCAATTAATGTGGTGGAGCAGCGAGGATCTACAAAGCAAGAGACACACCTTCAGCCTCTCCAGTTTATACGCAGGCTGACAAAACACTTCCATAAGTCTGGCTGTTGTAACGGCGTGTGAGTGTGATCGGGTGAAGTGGAAAATATATTCTGTTGAAGTGGACTCCTGCTTCCTTTAATCCAATTGCGTTTGTCCCTCCACAGTTTGGCAGAACCGAGGTCATTGACAACACACTGAACCCAGACTTTGTCAGGAAGTACATCTTGGACTACTTTTTTGAAGAAAAGCAAAACCTTCGCTTTGACTTGTGAGTGGAAAACACATTCATCTGCACAGTGAATACGTGTATAGTCTGGTCAATTTGGGGAAAACAAGTTTTATACAATTTATTTTTAGCTTTTGCCGGATAATTTGAAATATATGTCCCAAACTGTGTCATCATCACATGACCAGCATGCTGTAATCTCATTGGCTGAATTGTCCTACCAGTGTGCTGGCTGTTCCAGCTGCTTAGATTTTTTTTTTTTTTACATTTTCAATTTTTTTTACATCCAAGTTTTATTACATAGTTATTTTTATACTGTTCTTTAAAAACGTGATTTTTTAAAATTAAAATGTAAAAACTGTGAAACTGTTGCAAATAAATGCAGTGTAAACTAATGGAAATTTTATGTCACATAAATTTAAATTTCTAGTGTGCAGATACTTCCATGCCTCATATCTGTGTATAAAGAAATGGCTTTCACACATGCTTCCATTGCATCTTTTTTCTGGGCCCCTTTTTCTTAGTTTTCTTTTTGGTCTCAAAAGAGAGGATTTGATTTTGCTCAGTGAGTTTACAAGTGCTACAATTCACATTTAGCAGACACACTTGCACATAAATGAACCAAATTGAAAGCCTCTTGGCAGCGACATCTTATTAATAACCTCACTCACTTTCACTGCTTAATTGCACTTTTAAGTTGTTGATTCAGATGTTAAATCGATTCACACACAAAATCGTTCACACACAAAAATCTTGTTGATTTTCCTCCACATTATTCAGAAAAAGAAAGCTCTCAAATTGTTGACATGCACTGTCTATATCGACTTCTGTCTAATCTGACGTCAAACTAAATGCTTTCATCCCAACAGAGAGACATGTGTTTTAATGAAGCGTATTTCCTCCTTGTTCTTCTTTTCCTTTTAGATATGATGTTGACTCCAAGAGTCCAGATCTTTCCAAACATGTGAGTAGATGGCATCACCTCATGCTTTAAACCACAGATAAATTGGCAGCATTCTTAAATAAACTTTGTGAAAATGCAATGATTGACTTTATTTAAATATTTAAGAATGCTGAAACCTTATCTGTGGTTGGTAGTTGTTTTCTATCAGTTGCATGTCGTCATGTGACAGAAAAAAGCAAACCTACGCAGCCTTTGAAAATCCATCTCAGATTTTTCCTGGATTTTCTTTCAACAATATTAAACTGTAGAAGTAGGAATTGTCGTGGTTATTTTTATTTTCTGCACTGATGTGAATGATCACAGTTCCAATGCTTTTATGCATTAGTTTCTCATGAACCCAACTTTAATTCTGTTGGAAAATTTAAGATCGAAGCTAATGGGACTGAAAGCATTGATTGTAAAAAAAAAAAAAAAAAAAAAAAAAAAAAACAATTCCTGATTCTGAATTTGTTTAAATGAATTAAAATATTACATATATATTTCCGGTTGAAGGCAATTTGCTGTTTGTCATTCAAGAATCCAAATATTAAGTGTCAAACTTTTCAGAATCAGGATTTGTATCAAAAGGGTTTGCTTTTGTTCTGCAGCAGCATCAGCATGATCGGCTTCTTCTTTTCCTCTCAGCACATTTTTTTAATGCCCTTCTTGTGTAGAAGTCTGAAGTTTCGTCCTGTATTATCGCGTGGATTGTTATTGTTGTCACTGTCGTTGTTCCTGCTGCTGCCCAACCTCTCTGGAAGCCTGCAGAACTCCATGTAGGTCCCAGATTCTTTGACAAACCTGCATGAATGCTCTCTGACATCCTTCTGTCACTTGACCTCAAGATACACTCCAGTTATTTAGAGTTGATTGTCTGGCAGTGATTTAATAATCTTGCATACAGAGATGAAGATGTACTGTAATATTATACAAATCACTGAATCGGGATTCCAACATCCACATCACTGTAAATATAAGAAATGAATTGCGCATTTGTTTTAAGACAAACAAAGGCTGCTCTGAGTTGGAATCAAGACGTTTCATTTTATACATTCCTTGTGTTTTTGCACATTATCTTCCCTCCAAAGCGAGAGAAAGGTGCGAACCTAAATTTGTCATTATTCTTTTCATATATCAAAAGGAACCGGTTAAATTGAAACCATCCAGATGAATGCATGCTTGCAAGGTTTAAGTTGAAAGGTCAGCCCAAAACAGGGGCTGGATTTCTACTCACTGAACTGGTGAGTGAAGGTCTTTTGATCGAACCGATGTAAATGTCAGCAAGTTTTGGTGTGACTTTGGATATACAACTCAACATGTGCACTAGAACTTGAAGTAAGTCCAGTTTAAACATGCTAGATAATATGGGTGGAAAAAAAAGAATCTCAAATATATCGCTTTTTTTGTTTGTCTTGTTTTTGTGAAAATGTTAAATAGCATTGTTTCTCCCTGTCGTAGATTATTCCAACACATTTTGGTTGTCATTTCCGGTGACTCGGTGACAGTGACTCCGACAGTGAGTCAAGCTCAAGCGTGTCTCATGTTGAGGAACAATTTTTTTATTTTAATGTCATAGTTGGACACCAAGTGGCGGGCCACGGAATGACATCCTGTGGGCCACAAATGGCCTGCGGGCCATGAGTCTATCCAGCTGCCACTGCGTCGCTCTCCTACTGCCTCTGAGCAGAGGTCTGTGTTTGAAACAATTTTGATCCTAAAGCGTTACTGTCAGTATTATTGCATCTGAACTGCTTGATAGTGAATAATACTCTTTATTAATACGGAAATTTCACCCATCATAATGTGCATTATTTTTTTATCAATTAACCAGAATCGCAATATAAATCCAATCGGCGTCAGGAAAAAAACAGAATTGTGAAAAAAGCGAAAAATAGTTCCAGCCCTACGAGATGAACGCCAAACACTGAGCTTTGCAAGCATGTAGTCACTTGAAGAACTTCAGGCACTCTATATTTTCATTTCTAACTGCACCGTCATTGTGAATTCACTCATGCCTCATGCACCCTCCCAGTATCAAGAGAATGAAAACTCTTGGTTATTTGATTTGTCTTCGTCCTGCCACAAAAATCCCAATTTACTTCCTGCCCCTTTCCCTCAGGACTTCTTGGGTCAGATGGTCTGCACTCTCGGGGAGATTGTTGGGTCACCCGCCAGCAGACTAGAGAAACCTCTGGGGTGAGTACAGACAGTCGAAGAAACTCATGACAAGGACAGTGACTGACTTGATGGACTCCTATTGGAAACCGAGTGGAATAGATAACAGTCCCATGTCAGGATGCATGAAACTGTTGAGACTCTTGATCTGAATTCAATTTCTGCCATGTGTTTATCGTTGTCAGTCAGCATCGTGGACAAACATACTTCAACAAAGAGAAGCTCACCATGATTCAAATACTTCTGTAACTTCACATTATGCTCAAGATGAGCCTCTCGCTGCACAGTCGCAGGTGACTGAAGTGAGTCAGTAACTTGCAAGTAAACACACATCATTGGTACTGTGATACATGTTCTTGTTATCAAGTTCCTTTGTTAGCTTTAGCCGTTGTGTAAATTTGGCAGGAGTGTGGTTTGATAGAGCTGCAGCGTGACTTTGTGGACAAGGAAGTCAGAGACATCAGAGAAGTTTGTGAGGGACATGCAGGAGGGACCATGATGTTTGCTGACCATATTGAGATCAGTTGGGAGAGTAAAGATGAGTTGGAGATTTTGGCGGGAGGGATGGGCAGATGGTTTAAAATCGTGGAGAGGGATGGTCAAAGAGCGTTAGCAAAGGAAAATACTGGCCAAAAGAAGAAGAGGAACACGGCCATTGACACTACGACATGTCATGAGACATGAAATTGAGGGTATTTGGGCCTATAGAGACTAGAATCAGCATGTCAGAGGGACAACTCATGTAGTGACATTTGGAGACGAGGGTCAGTCGATGGACAGGACACAGACTGAGGCTGTTTGGAAGAAGAATCTTGGGAATGTAGGTACAGAGAGGAGAAGAGGAAGACAACCAATTCCAGGGATATGAAGTCGATAAGTGTGGTCAGCTTAAGGTAGAGGAGGGTGACTTGCTCCCGAATGTCACACCTTGTCAAAATAAGTGCTGCAACAAAATGATTTATACCTTCTGCTGTAATGTAATTGTAATGATAAGATCCAACGTGCCAAAAGTAAGCCTTCTGACGTCTGGGGTCTTGGCCTCACCGAAGCTCATTCATGTATCTGCAAAGGATCATGGAGCTGATGTCGCGCAGCACATAACTTTGCCACTGACAGACTTCGCATCGTCCATTTTTGTAGTGCTTTGCCATTCTTGTCAGACACTTTTTTTATACACCATTTCATTTTTTTTACTTGATCTAATTCTATTCATCTAATATCTTATTTTGACGGAGACCATATGGTTACTGAAGAGAAGACATTGCACTGTAGCAACCCTTTAACAAAACAAAAATATAGTGCCTCAATAAATCCAAAAACATTAACCACCTGCTTTACTTTGGACACCCACATGGATGATGGCAGCTCAATGGTTCACAATGTTACAAAATGAAAATAAAATCTGAGATTAAAGGTTTGCATCCTAGTATTCTATACATGTAATATTTAAACAAGAAAGCTCTGAGTCATAGCAGAGGTGTTGAAACTGAACTTATTTTAGGGTGTAGGTGGATCGATGGAGGTACTGAATGAAGAGACACTGTTTCAGCACAGGCTCCTTCTCTTGTTTACTCTGTGGGAGCAGCTCCATCGCTGCATACTGCTGTTTAACTAAGCAGCAACCTTTGAGATCTGTAAGAACAAACTGAGCGCAAAAAGCAAATCAATTACATTTTCTAAATGAATTTGGGAGCAAAACGACGCAGTCGAC
This sequence comes from Synchiropus splendidus, assembly GCF_027744825.2. Taxonomy (NCBI): domain Eukaryota; kingdom Metazoa; phylum Chordata; class Actinopteri; order Syngnathiformes; family Callionymidae; genus Synchiropus; species Synchiropus splendidus. The sequence goes on from NC_071339.1 coordinate 6,957,567, forward strand.
AAAAGTCATTTCATCAGCCTGCTAACTGAACTCAGTCCTTGACGGCAAGTTAAAGACCATTAAAGTAACAAATTGTTACAGAAAAGGGTTCTGCAAACACAGGAACTTTCCCTTCTGCTGGCGTTGGTTTCATCCGAACATGAAAAGGTTCTTTCTCTTTTAAGGCTGCCTCACAGTTTACAGTGAGTTCACGCCACAGGCCACCAATGCATTTTTAATGAACTTACTAATTCTCATGCCTCGTTATATTGACAAATGGAAACAGTTAATTGGATGAACTTTTGGACGTCAGACAGCTGGATGACCTTGTTTTTTTCTGGCTCTTCTTCTATTTCTACTTATTTCCAGATCATCTGTTGTTGGAGCCAAAATCCCTCATAAAAATGTCAGAAGATATGAAGTTCACAAGCCAACATTTAGTTAGGGAAAAACAGAGTACAATAACAGTCATACATTTACTGCTTAAAATGGATACATATATATAAATACTGAATATATATTTCGTTCAGCTAGCACTGGTACGCTACAGTGGAGAACAATGCTCAACCTGTTTCCACCACATTCACTCTTGACTCAGTCTATTAAAAACTTCTAGCACATTTCACGATTCATTTAAAATGGCAGAGTAATTACAGAGGTGCGTGCTAAACGTGTCGCATTAAAGTAAAGGCAAAATACATTGTCAATATTTAGAATTGAGACAAAACATTTGAGTCATTTTGACTGATTCGGTGTTCCAGCGATTCAAATTCTAAATCCTAAATCGGTATAATAAATCATGAACTTTGGATACTCTCTGACACTTTTGAGCTTAAAAGAAATGGAACGTTACATGTAGATATATAAATACATATTTCAAGTCAATGTAAATAAGTTAGCACTGAAACTGTTTTTTTTAAGTTCAGATAGCTGAACACTCACAAATCTACTAATACTCAAATGTATTGGTTAGTTTTACATTCAATGACTCAGATCTACTCAATTCTCTACATCAAAACTCTATATAACAAATCCCATCTCTTTGTCATTAACTCAAGTGCTTTTAAGTTTAAAAATAATTGCGTGCATGCCACCTTCAGTTTTAAGAGTTTACTTTATGTGTACTGCTTTAACTGTTGTTTCTTTTCTTTAAGAGTCAACACACTAAGGGGTTAAAGTACGTGTGCAAATATAGCTGCCAAATGTTTTGCACAAACTTGGCAGCGATACTGTCCTTTTTATTTGTGTTTGATTCATTTTATTTGGGCAGTTCTGCGCACTTGGCATTGACGTGAGGAGGAGATGAAAGTCGACATGAATAGCAGACAGAAAAGGATGTTATGTGTGATCAATGTGAATGAGGCGGCATGAGTGGGCGTTCACGCTGTGTGGATGTGTGGAAACCTTATACTTCTGTTTTATGAAGCCAGTCTGAATGCGTCATGAAACACACAAACACTGATTTAAAGAGCTGTATCTCAATATGGCAGATTACCTCAGACACCTGGAACAAGTGTGAGCGTTTCAACAGAAAGATACCTTGGACTCCTTGTAAATAAAGAGGAACTAGAGCCCTGACAGTCGCTTATATTAAATAGTAAACAAAAATAAATCATTCAAATTTCATTTATTAGCTCCACTTTGATCTGCACCCCACGACGGGTGGTCTTGGTTTTGTGGGTTTGATGAGAGTGGGGTGAGACGATAGCAAAGAAGACGTTAGCGGAGGCGTCGTGAAGCGTTGAGAGCGTGAATGAAGTGTGAGAGCGCACTTGGCCTTTTACTGTTTCGCTGTTGCTCACCTGTCAGAGTGGATCAGCCGAGCGCAGGAGCATAATGGAGGGAGATCATTTGTGAAGGAGAAGTGAAGCATGTGTTTTAGGACTGGACAACCGCCCGGGTGTGATGGCAACTCCGCCTGACACTGCTGTCTCTGTGTGGGATGAGAAATGTAGAGAAAGGCTGATTCAACTGACTGTCAGTGCAACGAAGAATATCATTGATGCTCAAAAACAAGAGCAAATATTTGGTTAGCAGCCTGTTGAAAATACATCGGGTCAGTATCACTGTCTGTCTTTTCCAGCAAATAGTTGTGCAAAGATGTAACAGGAATGAAAGTGAAAGGTCAATATGAGGCTAAAAATAGGAAGCGAGTAAAGTAAAGCGAGCATTGAGTAAAGCCAAGGTGACACGATTAAGAAAGAGGACTTTGGTTGGAGTCAGGTATTTGGGTACTTCGCATTAATACCACATACATGTATAAAACTTCAGCATCCTGACTGATATTCTAACAGGTGTCAGAAACTGAAAGTTGGTCTTTCACTGGACAGAGAAGCTTCTTTGTGACTGGTCCTCTGTGGCCTTCAGTTCAACCTCTTCTCTGCATTTGACACAAACTAAGGGGAAAAAAACCCTCAAAAAATTCTTTGGCATCTATTGATTTAATGAATTGATCATTCAGACGTGACCAGCGGTGACGGGGTTCGTTTGAGGCCTCTCATTAGCAGACCAAATTGGGCTCCTCTACACCAGCACTGACATTAAAGTAACCTTTCTATAGAGCACAGGGGGGGACTTTTTCTGATCTGATCTGATCTCAACTGATCCTCACACAGCTTGGAAACATCGAACTAGAATGTCAGTTCTGAATAGGAAGGGCAAAACAATACAATTAAAAAATGAAATTATTTCATCACAGCTTGAAATTGATTTGTCTATCAAACATATCTGTCAAATTTCAATTTGAACCATGTCTCTTAACAAAGTATTCGTGCGTGTCTTTACCTAAGATTTGATTGGGTGTCAGTCCAGAGGGAGTGGAGGGAAGAGGAAACATCTATTTAGAGAGGCAGAAATGGAGGCGTTTTGTTGAGACACAGACCACTTTCATTCCCTAACAACACATTACATGTGACACACATCTAACAAAGAATGCAATGCAGCATATTGTTGGGTTTCTCACCCCTTTTCTTTTGTTATGTTTGCTATTTCTTTTACTGGACACTGCACCATTATATGACTACTGAATTAACGTATATGTCAACATTCCTCACCTGTGGGCAGCGGAAAATGGTCATAATTGTAAAATTGTATATTGTGAATTGCTGATGAAAAATAAAGAAAGTTGGAAAAAAAAGTCTGAGCTAACTAAACTGTGTCTAGTATAAGTTACATGACACAGGTTTGCTCTATAACTCCATAAAAATTGAAATTATTTTGTTAAACTAGCTGTTGCTGTAAAAGCTACTGGATGTGAATTTGAAGGAGTGTTACTTTTGACCGGTTATCCTCATTTATTTTCCTAACATTCACTCAGTCTCCAGTCCCGTCAATCTTCTCCCAACGTGTCCACACCATCTGGCCTCCCTAACTCTGTCTTGAAACTTCTCCATGTGAGCTGTCCGTCTCACACTCTTCACTCTGTCTTTCTACTGGTCAGGTGTCTTTATTTTCAATACACCGAGTCGGCTTATATCTGTTCTGGTGTTTCATTCCTAAACCTTACTGAATCTTTTGAACTTATAATAAACCCGTCTCCTCTCCTCTTAATATGGCAACCAGCAATTTCTAACATGAGCGAGTGCTGCTTCTCATCGTCACCTATCTTGGAAGTGCAGATGCTCACTGTGGGAAAAACGCCTGCTGAACCAACTCCAGCTGGCTGCTAATGTTTTTTTAGATGATAAAGCTGCCGTTTTTTTTTGGAGCTTCTCTGACAGTGACAAAAGTGACATTTTGTTCTAGTTATGAGAGTTCCATTTTCAGCATTGTCAGGGTCGGATTTAATTTTGTTGGCTGCCTCGTGTAGCAGCTGCACACTGACTGTGCGGTGGACGGTGTGAATATATGCCGCTCATATGTTCACAGATTCTCACCGCTGCAAAAGCAGTTTATTTAATCGGCATGCTTGTTTTTATGCGCCTGTTTTTGCCCATGTTTTTCCCCCATTGATTAAAACAGCAGCAACTTTATTGTTAGATTACAGAGCTTCATATGCGCTGCCAAAGTGGTGCCACAAATGGCTGCCTGCAATGTTTTTTTTTGGTTCCGGTTTTGAATGGGTTTTGTTTTTAAACACGAAAGTTGGCTCATATGAAGTTTATCCTTTTTTGGTTATTCACTTTTGTGTCTTTCTCCTATATCTGTGGTTGTCCTTCTAAACAACAAGAAAAAAACGGACTTTTAATGGCATAGAAATTAGACCCATTTTGTCATTTGTCATTACATGGTCCGTCCTGACGTGCCTATCTTAATGTCTTCTCGTCTTGGTAATACAGACAAGAGACCTAGTTTCTTCACCATGATCTGGGCGTGTCAGGTGCCTGGCTTCATTCTGTGTTGAGAAGCTGGCAGGATGTTTTGAAACTGTGGCGAGATTTAACCCAATTGATCACGTGAGATTTTGTCTTTAAAAAAGAGAGTTATTCTGAAGGCGTGGCTTTGTGCCACGATGGTTTACAGGTAGCGGAAACCTTGGTCAATCATGACCATTACGGCCCATAAAAATGAATTCTTACCTGACTCCGACTGAGGCTTAGTCGGTATATGGGAGAGACATCTAAATCTAAACATGACTGTTGTGTGAATGTTTACATTAGATTTGACTGGACGACGTCCTTTACGTGTCCGACAGTGTGGAAACAGCTGCAACAGCAAAGACACGAAAGACTTCAAAGACAACAAAAAACATCAAAGACAAACGCAGAACAACAAAGATGTACACAGTAAAGGCAGCTGCTGGAACAAGCTACCACATGTTGCAGCGCATTCAATTGATTTGACAGTAATATTTAAACTTCTTTTATTTTCTGCACTTTATTCCCCCTTTTCCTATTTTCCTGAACAGTGCTTACGTGTCTCTGTGCCTATGCTTGAGTGTGTTGTTCAACCTCAAGCTGACAATGGTAGCTCATTGGCTCTGTGGTGAGGTAATATTTACATACATTCAGTCATTCTCGCAATATGCATAAAAGAGGCAAAATGTGCTGAGAAAATTTAATTTCATTCAGAAACTCGCAAGTTTACTTTGATGCAGAAGCCTGTTGAAGGAAGTGCTCCTGCACTGTGTTCACTGCTCCAGGATTCTGGACCTTTTTTTCCCAAAGTAATAATAGTGGTCTAGAAACGTCTCCTTGCTGTCGGTTCCGTGTTCTTACTCTGCTGACCTTAGAACCAGAGAAGAGCTCACACCTTGCCACGAAGGTGACATTACTCAATTTGGTTATCTCATCGCTGCATGTAAGCCGAGACAACCAGGTGCGATCGGACTTGGTGGCTTAGTGGGGCTACTCTCCACACACAACCGTTACCATTGACTCGATCTGGAATGGCCAATCTTCCCACCCGTTCTCAAAAAGAGTCCAGACTTCTTGTGGAGGAAACGCATTTTATATGTTTTATATTTGATATTTCGTATCTGCAATCTTTTGGTCACTACACACAGTTTGTCGCCACCTGTGTACTAGTACTACTGAGAATCTCAAATCATGTCCTCAAGAAATCTCTTCTACCTGCGGAAGAATTTCATCTCCATCCTTGACACGGCATTCCATCCATTCACAATTGCTTATTATTATCCGACGGATGCATTATCCGATCATTAACGTCACATTCCACTGGCAGTCATCCCAGTGAGAATTCATGCTCTTGGCCCGGCGACACCAACAATGCAACATCATCTGCAAAAGTTTCACTTTATTCACCACCATCAAATAATTGTCTCTGAAAACACTGGCAACATTGATAAAAGGCCTGTCAAATCGACAGCCGCTCATCATATTATCTGTGGAAAGCATTGAAAATATTAGAATCAGCTGGATTGTTTGGTTCTTACAATGTCAAAGCAGCATTAAATGTTGGTAAAATTCACACAAATCTGTCTCCCTCTTGCCTTCTAAACCCTTGCAGCTTGCAAATCAGCATTAAATGACTTGAAGGTTCTCAGCAAGCCTTTAAATGGTCAGGGCACAGTGTCAGTGTCATGGAGGTCTCCAACAGCTGGTGTAATCGTCCACTAAATGAAGCTGAAAGTGAATATTAAATCCCCATAGATGCCACAACCTTCATCTTGCCACCCCAGTTCCCCTTGAGACGCCATTGTACGACCATTACCAACTACTCTGCTCATCAAGCAGTGACATCTGCTGGCTTTGAAGCCTGAGTAGCTGGAAGAGACCTCCTGTCTTCGGCCTTTCAACACTCCTGTGAATTTGCCTAGTACGGTAAGAGCCACCAGACAGCTTAACTGAGAAGGCGTGTGTTTCACGCTGCATCAAAGTTGTAGTAACTGTCGGGTTCTTAAAGGGTCGCCAACATCAAATCAACCAAGATATCATGAGAACGAACAAATACTGTTTTCATTCTGTGTGTACAAAAATATGCGATAAAATGTAATGCTCATATGCTACCTACCCTTCTACCCTACTCAGCACAAGCAGGTAGCGCATGTAGCTCAGTCTACAGAGGCCTGAAGTGGACAAAAAGCAAATCTCACTAAAGAGCTTTATCCTGTATCTTATCAGTTTGAGAAAGCATATTGATAGAAGGTGTTTCAGGTTCTTTGATATCTAGCGCCTTAAAATATGTGATTTGATTTGATTTTAGTATTTGTTGTACTTTTCAGTACGATAAGTAAAAAAAGTTGTAGTTCGCTAGTAGCCTGGCCCATTATAATTATCGCCTCCGGCACTAAGGCCCTGTCTACACGGAGCCGTACATTTTCTTATCCGATCATTTTCTGTGTCGTTTCCCTAAAGACAGTGCCTTTCTGCAGTCCACATGGATACACTGATACGTTCTCTACTGTCCCTCATTGCTCAAGTAATACGTCACTGCTTCCTTTTTCATTATGTTGATCAGTACGCTCACATATGTCATATGTCCTTCAATGTGCGGTCAAAGTTCTTCGCTCGGAGCAGCAAGCGATGTCCTGGTCGTGTGAAAATTCCCGCCCACTCGTGGTACACGACAATGCCACGTTGTCCCACCAGCAGCTGGTTCTACCAGGCCTGATCCAGGACTGTCTCCGTCTTTCCCGTCTATTCACTCCTCACAGAGGTTCACTCAGTTTAAAGAGTTTGTGGCGGTTATTTCCTGCAGCTGGTTATTACAGTTGATCAGTTGGTCAGCTGAAAGTTCCAGTAAGTTCAATGGATGCTGCAGAACGAGCGCAATGGCGTAGTATGTCCTTGTTGTGAAGTGACTGTTGAAGCCTTCTGAGTAGTGAGAGAGGCGAGGCGGTGACAGAACAGTTTTCAGAAAGTAATGGATGCGCTGTGCACACAGAGACATGTCGCCGGTGTTTTCAAATTCATCCACTTTGGGACCTGGTTTCAAAAAATATCAGATACAGGAAGTAAAAACAACGGGTCCATGTGGACGGACGCCCTATCCAACGCAGAACTTGAGAACTTGTGCAGATACGAGCTTATTAATCTCCGTGGACGGGGCAAAAACTATTAGACCCCGTCCACTGACGCCAAACAATCTAATGCCCTTTGTTCCATTTCAGGGTTTGACAGGTTTTCTGAGGGTGTGGCCGATCTCTATGCAACAGTCTAGGGTTGGGGGAGATACTAGGCCGGGGCCATCAATGCACTTTCACAAGACTGTATAGAATAGTTGGGGCTTTTACTCAGCTGCTGTCGAGTGAGTGCTGATACTTGAATGTGGGGTGAAGAGAGACCAAGTGCAGCGAGAATGCACAGAAGTGGCGCTCATTCACCCGTCTCTGATGGAGGTCTGGAAGACTTCCCTATAGCGTCTCATGCACCCACATGGGCAGACTTACAGATAAATCCATAAGATCTCTCTGCTCTGGCTTTGGTGGCTGCTATTCATACCTTCTAAAAAATCTTTTCTGAGTGTCCATCTTGCTTTGTCTCCTCTCCCTGTCCACCTGTAGACACAGTTCTGCTTCTTGCTCGTCTCCCAGGAGACGTCCTCTTTATTTTCCTGTGTTCCTGACACAATGATAATGTGTGTTCTGGGAATACGACCCCAGAAACTGAGGCATTTTTTGAAAGAGCTAGACGGGACTTGGTATCTCTGGGCTTGTGCTGAAGGTCAGGCAAAAAAAGGGTTCAGTGCAGGTCCTCCACTCCATGTTCCTTCCTTGGATCCTAGTAGACTAATTAAGAAGTATTTTATATCTGTTCTTGAAGCAAAGACAGGGATTACACAGAAGTATACCTCTTGTTTGTCACTTCTTTTTGCCAAGTTCATTGCAATTTTTCCATGATTTCACTTTTTAAAAAAGTGAGTAACCGGAGACATTCTTTTTTTTTAGAAACGTCTCTATAATTAACCTGTGTAATATTGTGACACGCTTGGGAAGAGTGGCTGACTCCAGTACAGAGAACGGAAGGAAGGCGCGAGGAAGAAATTGTGACAACCCTCCAGCCCATGTTGCAAAACTGACATGAAGTCTTTGATGTTGTAATGAAAAGTGATGGCAGTAATGCCCAAGACGACTCAGTCCGATGTGTCCAGGGTGCTGAGCTGCACAAAAACCTGCCCGCCGAGGACAGTCAGAGCCTACAGGCACAAGACTCTCAAAATTAACAAGATTGTGGGTGATTTGTCGTCACAATTGTATTTGGTGGAAGGAGATGGGAAGAGAGGCAGAAATACCACGGCACATTTGGAGTGAAGAAGTCAGGATGTACTAGACTGTAGAAATGTGTAAACATGACTGAAATGAGTCACTAATAACATCAAAGTAAAACTAAACTACACACACTACTTACTGTTGACTGAGTTTGGGACATTTAGTCACTTTTGTTTTTTTTTCTTATTGTTCTCTTTGGATAAGCTAAGCATCACAACTTCTTCTCCATCATTTATCTCACAGCGATTCCCCTTAAGTCTGTAAAAACGGGTCAATAAAACCACAGCAGACTTGGCCAAATTGAAGCTGTATGGCTGAGTCAAAATGTGCTGACCCAAACTGAGTCAGACAAAATCAAACAAGTTGAAATGTTGAGTTGAAATGAGTCCAACGGAACTGAGGTGAGTCACCCACCATTAGTCACTTTGCTCTTAGGTCCTCACACTATGGATCACTGTGGGGTGTTGATGATGGCTACACGGCTTTGCTGACCCCTGTTTATCAGTAAACATGGCCCAGGAACAAATATTCAATTGGTCCCATGGATTTACTCGCCCGCTTGCTGCACAGTCAACTTTAATTAAAAACCAAGCCAGCGCTTGGCCTTCCAGTCATCTTGCTCCAACAAACAAAAGCACTTGTGAAATTCAAGGGAGGAATGTTGAACGCTCGCTCATGAAACACATTTTTTGGGGGGAACGCTCAGCTGTGGATTGCAATCGTGCCAGCGTGTGATGGATGGAGCAGTTGAGGCACAGCTGTAGGAAGGTAATGTCATCAGGGATATTCTTCTGGATGGCTCCAAAATGCCATGAAATACTAATTCTGAAGTGCCGCATGTTGTCTTTAGGGGCATGAATGTGACTCGCTGTGTGTCCTGGAAACATGAAATACCAGACATGGAGTGCTCATCGCTCACAGACCCAGTCAACCAATCAATCGCCAAGGCGATTCAGAAGAAAAACAAGTGGCTCAGTGAGGCACCACGCAACAGGTTCTGCTTCAGCATCCTGTGTCTAATCGTTGGAACATGATCAAAAGTATTTACTTGGCAAAGGCACCATATTTGTGCAATGGTTTTGTCTCCCTCAGACATCGATTATTACTTTTTTTTATGCATCATAGTTTTCTCAACATGTCTTGGCTGACATTAACACACGTGTGTGGTTTTAAACTTTATCAAGAGCGGTGACAAAAAAGGAATATCTCTTTTTTGCTTTGGAACAGACAATAAAGTCATGCGTCTATCTATACTAGTGTTTTCTAAGGACGTAGGGGGAGCATTTTTATGATTCAACTATTATTCTTCTTCCCATTAAAGGGGCCATATGTGGCAAAAGCATGCTTGTTGCCGGTGATGTTTCATCTTGCTCACACTGTAGATCACTTCTAAAACACGGAAGACCAGAATAGGGCCCCTTGACACGTAGTGGTTGTTGTGATGAAAGACAACGCCTCCTCGCATCTGTCTGATCCCTAGATTGCCTCAGTCCCACCGCCACCAAAAAGGATTACTAACCATGTATGACTGACAGGCTTAAGAACAAACCTTAAAATAATTTAATCGCATTTAAACAGTTTGCTCTCCAGTCAACAGGGAACCTTTGTAAGTGCAGGAGTTCCTGGTCCACTGATGTCACTGATGCACTAGACACGTGGCAGCTAGGATGATAACAACAACAACAAACATGGAGAAATCCCTGAACAAAAGCAAACAAAAGCATCTGTTTGCTTTTGTTCAGGAACGTTTTTCACTACACAATGACCACGGTTTCCACTACTCTGAATGGACTTGAAATTCTTATAGAATTGAAATTGTTACAGAAATATTTTCAAGACATTAAAAGAGCTTTCGTTTAAATACGGTGATATAAAAACTTGAATATAGCCACTATTGTGATTTATTGTACTGTTGTCAAACTGATGCAAGGATAATAGTGTTATTTTTCCGACTAGGTTTGTTGACGTTACTTTCAGGGCTGGTCTGTCGATCAAACTTTTATCACAATTACTGCTTGCCACAATTATGAAAGCATGATAATTGTCATGAAATGCTTATTTAGCCTGTCTCCCCGGCTGTTCTCGTTCTTTCCCGATGCCCTGCAAATGCTGCACTGCACCGCCCACCACTGCAGTTGAGATTTGAAGCGGTTATTGCTAACCAAACCGTAAAGGAAAGGGAGTGCAACGTCATCTGCTCTTCTTTAAAGCCAGACCATGTGAACAGACTGGTGTCACTTGCTAGAAACCTGTAACACTTGTCAAATGTAACTGTTGTATTTTGTATTTACACATTGTTTTGATTATTTTATTCAGTGTTCAATGTTGAGCCTAAGTCTCCGCCCCTTGCGGTCGGCCCATGGGACCTAAGATCGGAAAAAAACAAATGGAAGTCTATGAGGAACTTATTTTCCTGTCCACTTTGCCTTGTGCCCTGGATCACACATCAGCTGCATCTCACTTTAAATGATAAATAATCATGAGTTTCAACGACATTTCTTGGTTAATATATAATTTATTTGCTTGTGAAAATACATAATTATTTGAACTACAAATCAAACGTTGCATGAATGAGGTCACAGCAGAACCAGACTGCTCCGGCAGATGCTAAAAGAACTTAACTTCAAAGGTAGAAGCAGCATTAGCTGACATTTTTAGCCTGACCCTGTAGAGCTTGTCCTGACAGTCCAGTGAGAGCCTGCGCCGAGCATTGGAGTTCTACTACTACTACTACTACACATCACACAAAAGTGACTTTTGATGGTGGTGGAAAAGTAGCGCTCTCACTGCATTAGAATGTGTCTTTCAAATTCACATTCTCATATGTGAGATCGATGTCTAGTTTAGGGCCACGGGTCCTCTCGTGTTAGCAGTCGGTTGTTTTTGGAGTTGCCAAAGTCAAGACATAGATGGCGCTACCTGACCCTTCGTGTGCCGATTGATTTGCCTCTCTGGCTTTCTATTGTTTAAATCTAGTTCATGAAATCAGGTTAAAGTTACTGACAGGTCCTACTGCTGTTCTCCTTCCTGCTGAAACATTTGCATTGTTGGTAAACAACATTCAACAAGCAGAAGCAGAAGAACTGAATGCAAATTAATCATCACATTACCTGCCATTGTTACCATGATTACTGCCTGTCATTTAACTCCCCGACAGTACGACGCAAATTATTTTCCGCCGTCTTTGTAAGCTGAGAAAACAGACCGAGAACAAACAAGCAAAGAAGAAAACCGCGCTGAACGGTGAGACATGCCAGTCATAATGATGCGTGTTTTCATATCTTTTCTCCACAGTGTTGCTCATCACTGTTTGAACTTCTGTTTCCAGCTGTTTGTTTTGACATTTTCCCTTTGTGAAGGCCCCCTCCTCCACGTAATTACTCTGGATTCTTTATGAATATGATCCAATATGCTCCAGAGACGGACCTGTTGGCGCTGCTGTTTGATGTTGAACGGGCTTCACTGGAGGTTTGATGAACGCCGGGTCTCTGGCGGAGAGAATCCAGCAGCCATTTCGCCTTATTTTTCACTTTCCTCTCTCCGTCCCTCTTCTATTTGATTAATGGTTCCATGTCTCTGGTGGCTGTGGTAATAAAGTCAAATGAGGTCTCGGATGGCTGAGGCATTGTGGACTCAGCAGTGGGTAATTGAGGAGGTGGATGTCTCAGGTGGGGCTTTGTGTGTCTGCTTCGGTGGCGATGAAATAATGCTTCACTCTCCTCTTGGCAGAGTTAGTGAGGTCAGTAATTGTGTTTGAGAGGCTTGGTTTCAGAGCATATTGGTGGTTGTCACAGAGACAGTGGCTGGGATGAAATCATGTTTGGTCCCTGAGCTTTGTTTGTTGCCTGAATAATACCGCTTCAGTGGAAATATAATTAAAATGCATAATCCTCTATCACAGTGGTTCTTCACTGGCTTGGCTTTAGGGCCTCTGTCTCCCTGTACACTGGATACAAGGATTCTGCCCTATTGGAAATGCCACTTACGTGAATCTAGCGTTCCAACAGAGACCTTAAGCTCAATTTATTGAAATATATCTACAGAAAAAGTAAGAAGTTTAAATTGAATTAGATTGAAATGACATAAATTAATTTTCCTTACACTATATAATAGATTTTACTCAAAATATATATATTGAAAGTGTTCCCCTAAAAATAAGTAGTGCGTTTCATGTGAGCCATTTTATGTAACTTGTACTTATACACATGTACTTTACAGTACTGTTTGCTTTACAGTGTTTCTTACTTTTCAAGCACAGTCAATAGTTTCTATGGATTTGAGTACCAACTTTTTTTTTTCAATTTATTTATTGGGTATTTATTGTGTCTTAGGATTCGCCCTCCCCTGCAAAAAAAAAATTATATAAATTACACTTGCCACATGCCAGCCGAAGTATGAAAATATTTCGCAATGAACACACAAACTTTTCACTTTTCAGTGCTTAGCATTCTAAGTGTTTACAACAATGTACGTAAATTTTTTTAAATTATTATTTACAACACAAGAATCGGATTTGTGGCCATCTTTCTCAACCCGTACCGGTCACATACCAACTAGTTGACTCATTTAGTATTCCATAGTTGCTGACTCAAAATAGTAAAGGTGCAATGAAGGTGTAACATGGTTTATCAAGACGACATGCGAAGTCTTCCTTTTTTACTGCTCTCTAATAGTGTGTGACCCAGCGTGGGCAGAACACACAGTTTGATGTGTTCTGGCGGCATGCAATGCAAATTAATGTATTAAGCCCAGGCATTCTGACTACTGAAATCTGACAGTCATTTTTCTGGAGTGTGTTTGACATGCCTCATATGTAGGTCAAGTTTGTACGTGTAATTATGGCTGGAGTGAGAAGTACACGACACAGAGAGTACATTTACACATCACATTACACATTGACTGTCCTGGATTGAGAATTTCATTTGGTGGAATATTTTACTGTTGCGTCTCTCCAAACTCACTGTGATGAAATATGAGAAACAGCAGAGCTTTTGGTTTAGCCGCACGGAAAGACGAAGATAAAGGCAAAAATCAAGATTTAGCTCTGACTCCACACACTGAGAAACTCTGATTCCCAGCAAAATTTCCCAAATTGTGTTGCCAAAATTAAGAAGATTTTCAGAAGTTGCAGCAATATGTTGCAGGTTCTTCACAAAGTTAACATTTAAAACTGCACTTTATCGAATAGTTTTATAGTTGTTTTTCCCAATATTACTGTTAAAAGTGGGGAATACATTTTACATTTTCCTCTAATAATCAAACAAAGTTTCCCGGTTTGAAAATGTATCCAGTGAGCTCAGATCGACAACTCATTGTTATAATGGAAGATGGATGTGACAGTGTGTTTTAAAAGATTAAAATATCCTCCTCATTTTGAAAGTTTATTAAAAGAGACATCTATTTCTTTCTGTTTATCTGTAATTTAGCCTCCCAAAAAGCACAAAGCTGCATGTGGCGTGTTTGGCTTGTGAAATCTAAATAATATGGGGGAAAGTCATTTTCTGCCCGTAAAACCGCTGGTGCCACTATCATGAATAAAAGCAGGAACATTAACTTTATGTCTGCGCCCACTGAACCCAGCCCCCTCAATATGAAAGGGCTTCATGAGCCTCTGCGCCTCACACCAGCCACATTAATTTTCACACACAGACACGATTGTTAGTTGCAGATTTATGCTGCATGAATGTAATTCCTCTGGATATTGAACTTTTCTCAGTAATCAAATTGTGCTTTCCACCATGAGACGGAGGTATTGGCGGGATGTTTCGCAGCAAGTGTTGGTAATAACTCTCTCTTCCTCCTTTTGAATTTATGGCCCTTTATTTGTGGCTGCCATATTTGCCTTGGAAAATGTGGCTCGGGTCTGGACAAAGGATGCTGGAGATGCAGATCCCAGGAAATAGGAAATAAGGAGCCGCGCCAGTAAGCTTCACTCAAAACAAGTGAGCGGCTGTGAGGATTCTCAGCGCCTGATAAACATCATCATCATCTAAACATCATCTAAAAGAGTCCCATTCTCTTGACCGAACATGTCACTGCTCTGTGACCTGCTACTGTCACTGTTCTGCATTCTGGATTTGTCAGCACAGTTAATAATGAATGCACCGCTCATTCAGTAGCTCACCCAGACACTAAATATATTATAGTTTAGTTAAGTAGCAGGCGGAATGTGCGGCTCGGTGTTAAGGTTACATCAAAGTGAATCTCTCCTGGTGATGCAAAACCGTGCTGAAAGGGAAATCCAGTCTTCTGATACAGGCTGCAGTACTGATCACATAGGTTCATTGTAATGGGGTCACCGTTGGTCGTCCACTGGAACAGCACCTCAACTCCAGAGTTCTAATAAGAACAAGATGTTCACAGCGCGATAATTAGCTGTCAGAAAGCCTCTGCAAGAACCCAGCTGCAGGTGATGACAGCTCACTGTATTCAATTTGTTTTATTATTAGATGAAAGTGAAACGATGTTTTTTTTATTATATATTCTTTTGTAATCAAGAGGAACCCTGTGGTCTAATATCCGGCGATGCCACCCACAGTTGCAAAAGCAATAATGATATGAATAATGCAAACTGCCCAACATTACAGTGGATACAGTGGATGACTTCATATGGCTGATATACATTAACTCTACAGTGAAGAGTGTCTCTGAGATGCTTTAGTGAAAGATTAAACCAAAAGTTGGCCCCAAGATGTCGAAGATGCTCTTGCATCATTAGATTGAATTCAGACTGTTTACTTGTGTCCTCTTCAGTGTTGACTTCCCGAAGCAAGGATAGTTCTTGTACTTTATGCACCAAGATGCTTGAGTTTTATTTTTCACACATCACTTCACCCTTCCCCTCCACAAAAAAAAACCCCCAAATACATTCACTCTTCTTTCTATGTACAGTGATACCTTGGTTTTCGAACGTCCTGGAATTCGAACAAATCGGAGTTCGAACAAAAATTTCGAGATTTTTTTTGCTTCGGATTTCGAATGAAAATCCAGAACTCCCCAGAAAAAAGCCGGAAGAAACATGCGCGGACCAATCAGCTGACCCACGACGCGCTTTGTTATTGTGTATAACGCAGCCTCTGTATGCAAACGTGTCCCGTTAGCTACATTTACTGACTGTTTTTTCTACATTTTGAGGTGTAAAACCTTTCCTGTCTCCACACTGGACCGTGGTAGAGTGTCACAGGGGAGGTGCTCGCTCTCCACACCTCCACTCCAGGGTTTGATGTCCTGTTGTGGGCTGGAGCTGGGACAGGGATGAGGCGAGTCTGGGACAGAGCGTGACTTGGTTTATGACTTTGTCACAGCCAAACTGCACAGAAGCGCACATTCAGAGCTGGACACGCACCGGGCACCTCTTCACTTCTGGAGAGACCTCACTCACTCGGCAACCCCTCCCACATGCAGCGGCCACACACATAGAGGAACAGCCACCTGCAGCAGACACTCTACATTCACTCCTACAAAAGACTATTTTAAGGCTTGGAACGCATTCTTTCTTTTCATTGTAATGGGAAAAAAATGATTTAGATTTCGAACAAATCGCTTCTCGAACGGCCGTCTGGAACGGATTGTGGTCGAGAACCGAGGTACCACTGTACTTCTTGTTACTAAAACCGTTATATATTATAAACACAAACATATCCAGGTGACCTACCTTGTCTTTTTATTTGCTTCTATTAGCCCACGTTACACAATTCAAACACATGCAGCAGTGGAATGTTTGTGTTTATAGTAACACGAATGAGTGGTTGGGTAATCTGAAGTGTAGTGTCATTGTGCGCTATACGGATCCCCGTATGTCTCCCCCTCAATCGACACAGAGGCGACCTGTCCCCTGAAGCCTTGCAGCGCTTGGGGCGCCCCCTCCCCGTTCTCCAGTTCTGCTGTCACCTGTTAGAGTGACAGTAATGTGTTTCACTTGCACTTGTATAATGCAATAATGCGCCTGACCAGCTGGTGCGTGCGGTGCAGTGCAGATTAAAAACAACATGCCAACGCATATAAATATATTGACTCAAAAGTTACAATAAAATTTAATTAAAACACATTGTCTACAAAGGCAAATTTTAGTTATTATATCTCTAGGAAGGACACGTGGAGAAAATAAAAATGCAGACAACAACTTTGGTCTCGAGAGGTTAAGGAAAGCTGGGAGGGCAGATACGTGTTTGCACCTTAAAGACAAACCTTCATATCCGCTTTTATTGTATCCATGAACTTCCTCTTCTCCTTTAGATGCTTATCTGTAACCTTGTCTGTCTTAACATGTCCACTGTCTCTTCTCTGCTCGTGTCCAAACTATTTGGCTTTCCTACTTCCATCTCTGAAGGAGCTGCCAAACTCACCTTCATAGTCACTCACAACGACTACATCAGTAACTCATCTGTCTGGCTTAAATCGTAACTTAAAGTGTAGACTATCCACAAACTACACAACCACATCACATTTCAATTCCATTATTTACAAAGTTACACCCAGAAAATTGATAGAATTGATGAAAGTTAGTTTTACTGAGAAGAAAATTGATGGTGCACTAACATTTTAAACACAGAGATCAGAGATTCATACGTACTTTCTTTCAGGAAAACACCTTGTTGCCAAGAATCAAAAGACAAATACAAGTGGGATTCCCTCTAGTTTCACTGTTCACTAACTGTTTAGTGCATCAAAACCATATTCCATCTGGGCCCCAACTTTGGAACCTTCTGTGTGATTGAGTTTGGCACCATTACAGTCGAGGGTTGTTTGAGTCTTCGAACATAATGAGGTGCTGCTAAATTACCTGTGTCCCACATGTGTGGGTCTGTTGATACAACAAACTGATGAAGTTCCAACACGAGAGCTGTGCTCAGATGCTCTGCAGTTAGGTAGTTTAGTGCAGTGAAGTAAGGACCTTCACCTCCCATTTGGGAGGCCATTGTATGTTGTGAAAAGATATTAAAAACACAGACTCCAGCCAGAAAATATACTTAACAAATGCTCATTTTCAGCTGGTCTCAGACAAGGAGAAGAAATAAGGCATTTTCACTCTTCTAAAATTCTTCCTCCAGAAAGATAACACCTCTTCTTCCTCAACTTTCTTCAACCTTTTGTCCTCCTGACTCAGATCAAACCTCTCATTTTCTCCAGGAGAGTCGTATCCTAAGCTGAGCGGCCTGTGAATCAATCCTGTCTATTTTGAAGATCTCGCCGGTAAAGTGCTCCTCTGGAAGTCCTCCAGCGCTGTCTGATTACGTACAGTAGTGCTTGTTGCTCTTTCGTGAAGCTTCTCTTTGATTCGCCCGTGGTCTTGAATAAATTATGAAATAACCTTGAATCATCTCAAACGCACCTATTGTATTGTATATATTTTGGGGCTTTTATCACCCTGTTGGTGGTGACCTTGGAACTAGGATTGGACAAGGCCAGATTGAAAGGGGCCCCATTATGCTTTAGCTTGTGTTAAGAGTGTTAAAGCTACAGACTTTCATCATGAGACCAGAACTGAAAACATTCATGGAACCCTACATAGACCAGGAGTGACATATGTTACGGTGGTTGGCAGTCTGATCCGTCTACCTTGGCATATCCTGATGCCATGGGCAGTGTGTCACGTCAAAGAAAAGATGGAGGGTTTGGGATTGGTAAGGCATAAGATATCACTGTTTTCGTTCAATGCTTAATGTGTCGGTTTGAAGCCCCTCCATCGGCTGTGCGTTTCAGTGAGCAGGAGAGCAGCGCACGGGCTCATGAATAGCAACTGACATCCATTGTAATTCAGTGCAGAGAGCCACCAGATGTCTCCACAGATGAAGACGCTGAGGTTTTCATTTTCACTGGGAGTGACTAAGAAAGGATAAGATCAGAAATAAGTATGTCATGCGGAGATGTTTGGAGTTGATTTGATGATGGAGGAAGAAATAGTGGAGATTTTAAAAGAATGTAGATGAGGGAGGAGTCAGAAAAGGTTTTTGTGGAGAAGCGATCGTCCTCTTTCCAGGTTAAGGTGGACGAGAGTGACACTGCTGACTGTACTGCTGAAGGAAGAAGAATAAAAACCTGAAAGATGTGATTCTCTTGTTTCATCTGTCAGTTTAGATTTTAAGATTCAGTCGCTGCATTTGTTCGCAGTGAGCTCCCCAGACAAAGTGGATCACTTGTTTATTTCCAGCAGTTTTTGATGTTTTTTTTCCGAGATCCCAGTCATTACGCTCAAATTTCCCCTCCCACCCGTGTAGGCGTGTTTATGTGAGCAAGCCCTTAAACGCTCGCTGTCAATTCTTTGTTCAAGTCGGTGGTTCAAACGCTCTCCTGTGGCTCTTTGAACCATTATTCAGTTGCACAGAAAGACTTTGTTATGCATGTGAATTTGCTTTGACATGTTGCAGCTTCTTATAAAAGCGACCTCCAAATGTATGCTGTCTTTTTGACCCTCAAGTGTATTCAAAAATGTCAGCCACATTTTAATATGCTTCTAAAATGTGCAAACAAATGGGATGATACATCAGAACCAAGGGGTTGAGTGCTATAACAGACATAAACGTGAGATCTGGGTTGGACTCAAATGGACTATCATCATCTATCTCAGTCCGTCTAGTGCATCATTCGAGACCCCCAGGATTTCTGTGCGGCCTCTGCCAGCTATGACGAAGAGATCCTGAGAAGTAGCAAAGCCACGGGAGGAAATGAAGCTCACCATCTGCTTCTGGGTCTCCCCTCTGGTCTGTGTCCACGTGCCTGTTAAAGCTCTGACAGGAGCAGCCCAAAAGTCGGTAATACTTGAAAGATGCTGGAACCCTCTCAACTGTGCGGAGAGTTAGTGGAGTATTTCTGTCTTCTGAGTCCTTCATCCGGTCCTTTTGGTCGTGACCCAAATTTCATGGCCATCGGGAAGCAAACTCATCTGAAATAGTGAGCTACGTGGTCCAGCTCAGCACTTTCTAATCCACTGTAGCGCAAACCGGCTCTGACTCTTGATCCATCTCGTGTCTGTTATCCCTCCATCTGCCATATAAGATGCAGAGATGTTCTCACTTCGGATAAAGATGGCAGGTTATTAAGGGACTAAGAAGTCACCGAATGAATGGATTTCAATGATGTGAAAACGAATAATAGGAAACATTTTGTATTCCCATCAGGATCCATAAATGGGTTTAAGAATTTGTCACTCTATTTCAATGGTCAGCTGCATCACTCTTGCTAGCATAAACAGTATATAGAGCAGAACAATGATGTCCTAAATCTGTGCTCTCTGTTTGCTTTTCTAGCAATCTGTGTTTACAGTAGGAACTTTCTTTCCACTCTCAAGACCCAAAAGTGGAAAGAAATCAAATGGAAATATGGTGATTTATTTACAAAATCTGAGGAACTGCAACCAAGATCATTCAATATTCCTGTGAACAACATTTGGAGAAGCCCCAAATAATAGATGTCAGGGTTCTCACCAGGATTTATTCTCAGCACAGGGGGTGTGACGCTGATGAGAACCATGGATGTTGACCCACTCTAAACAGCTTCAACAGAAACATAAGCAAGCAGGCTGGTTTAGGAGAATTATTAAAAAAACAGAGACCAAAATATGGTTAAAATGGAAATAGGGGTTCCGGGCAAACCAAACATCAGACAGCATGGAGAGGACAGCAGGCGATCGGAAGAGATAGTGCAGCTGTGTTGAAAGTCTGACTTCGCCTCTGTGAAGTTGAGAGCAAAAACACTCGCAAAAAGGACGTCAGACCTTTAAAAGGAAAGTGCAGCAGCAGAGTATGACAATAACTCAGGAGAAGGGGAACAGACTCTGGCTTAAAGTAAAGAATGAACAAACTTTTCTGACAACTCACAATCCAAAGTCCTGACGCACGGAGAGAGTCCAAACAGAGTCCGGCACCAGCACCTGAAAGGAGTTGCAGAAATAGAACTAAACCATATGTGCATGCCAAACCAGGTAAAAGTCACATTGTATTCATGAAAAGCAGTCGGTGGTACTAGGAGAAAAACAACAAAAACCAAGGCGAAGAAAAAGAGCACAGGAGGAAAATAAACCTTAAAAATTAGAGGACATACAGCTTGTGTTTTTTCTCGTGTTGAGCTTTGAGCAGAGGGTGATGGGGTGCCAAGTGTCTAAATGTGTTAGATCTTAGGCGATAAAAAACCAAAAAAAAAAACACTTGTGAGTCAGTCAAGCATGAGGCCGAGATAGTTTCCTTACCTGGAGATTGATGGGAGTCTTTTTATATGGATCAAAGGGCCGAGACACACACATACACACACTCCTCCACAAAAGGGGAAGCACTTATCCTCACAGCTGGAAAACACTTTCTCTGATATTTTGACCTTACACGTCAGTGCTGCTTCACTTCACCGGAATAGACTTGAAACCTTTGCTCCAGCAAACATGTAAAATATTTTTCAGCTGACACCCAACTTTTAATTAATATTCAAGTCAAAAGATCCCATTCTTTGATTCTCCCTCAATACTCGGATATTTTTGATCTTGCATGTGAAGTCGACGACCACTGCCTACAGTGCAGGCCAGTGACATCAGCACTCCATTTTCAGTCCACTGAAAATGATGTAAAGGTGAAGTGTTTTGCTCCTCAGTATTAACCGCGTCAGCCGCCTGAGGAGCAGGTTCATCAAAGCCACCACGACTTGCTCAGGTGTGATCTCTCACATGTCGAGTCTCTGATCAGACACAAGGGCGGGCAGACGACTGTTTAATCTGAAGTGCTCTCTGTCATCTGGAGGGTGGAACCAACTCTTTCGTGTGGTGTTTTGCTGCAGTGTTTCTTAGAAAAATCTTTGCCTTTGCAGTTGTGACGTCGAATACTGAAGCTGCCTTTAACTTAGGTGGGTTGTTGATAAACACTAGTCTGACTAGAGGAAGTGGACTCGGCCCACCTCACTAGGGAGCAATGTTCCCTCTCATCTTTCATGCGTCTGAGCAAACGCACAGCTGCACCACTGTGAGCAATCTGTGAGCAATCTGTCGTTGTCGGCTGTGGTGACTGCTGTAATAGTTTATAATAGTGTTTTAAAAATATTCTGGAAAATTATTTACAATTTGAATAGTTCACATTGAGGACTGGAACGTATGAAAAGTAAAAGAGGTAGAAATACAAATACGTACTTTCAACTGTCTGTTGAATTGTATAGATCTTTTTCTTTACATATTTGTTCAACCGAATCATAATGTAATTAAGAGAAATCAACTTTTATACATCAGCCAGCTCCAATAGTTCACTTCAAATAGCTCTTCTAGTTTCTGTTCCTTCCATTGTGTATGTAGCGATGTCACTCGGTGGACGGTGATCTCAAGCTCCACTGGTAAAACTGCCGGCCGGGAAGGATACACACGGTCGAACAGCACAGTGAGCGCTTACATTTTATTGGTTTAATGTCACAAGGCTTTATGTCTGGGAATTTCGGTAATTTCCATTCAATTCCGGAATGATTTTGGTTGCGCAGAGTAGATATTTTTGCGCACTGAGAACGTATCGGCAGTGCGCAACTGTGCACGCGCGCAGCTTCGACGGAACCTTGCTAGGGAGCTCCCGGGAGACTCGCTGACAAGAGGAGCAGTGGTTCTACTCCATGCCTTGGACTTACGAAATTAATTCAATAGTCAGATTATTCCCACAAGGTGTCACACGATGACCTCTTTGTTCGACCAACAGAATCTAACTGCTGCGTATCTCTGGTGAGTCGTAAATCAGGGAGTTCATCTAACACAGTGCTCGAAAACTTTAAGAATAATTAGTTACATCTTTCTTCTTTGACACTAAGCTGATGAATGAGCCAATTAGCCGGTATAATTCTCAGCACAGCCCAGATCCAGTGGATGAAAGCAGCGGATGCTTTGCACGTCTGGGAGAGTGGCTTTGTCACATTGTGCTTTCACTCCTGATTAGTAGCTGAAGAACTTTAAGAGTCTGATGCCATGTAACACTGACCATCTGTAATGGGATTTTTACACAAAGAAAAACTTGGCAGAGTGAGTGTTCAGGAGTGAGAGAAGGACGGCGACAGTAGGAGTTGTACGGTCTTCACTTATGTGTCGCCTTGAGGTTAAAACCAGAGCTAAGCCAAAAGGCAAAGGTCAGTCTATATTAATGCTTTCACCTGTGGTCACAAGCTTTTGGTAGTGACCGTACGAACAAGTACAAGGTGTCAGAATTAGTTATCTCGGCACTGTGCTTGAATTCTCGGAGGTGAGGGAAAGAAGTTCTGCCGTCCATCAGAGACTCAAACAAGAACTTCTCTTGTTTGGTTACACAACGAAAAAGCTTGGGGAATTTGATCTTTTCGATCCCTGTGTCGGGTATCGGTCTGATACCGGGCTAGAGTACTTGTATTTGTACTCATAGATTGGCCACCGATACCACAAAAATACTTTACGGCGGATTTTTGCCATTTGTACTGCAATAAAACGTGGGCATAACCGATGTACAAGAAAAACATATTGAGGTACTGGTAACTATATGTATAATGGCGTAAGTACCCAGTATTGGTATCAGTGAATACTCAAATGCAAAGTACTGGTGCACTACTCGTTTTGGAAAAAATGGTATCTTGTCTGTCTCATGTATCCATTATCATCTGTTTATGTACTATTTACGTACACATCCCTTATATTTTATGCATGATTTGTCTCCTGTTGTTATTGATAGCTTGTGACTACACTGTTTTGTTTTCATGTATGCCGATGCTTTATGGACGTCTTTGATGTTTGTTGTGTATCTTTTATGTCTTGGGTATTTTTTGTGTCTTTGCTGTCAATGGCTGCTGTGACTCATTGAATTTCCCCACTGTGGGACTAATAAAGTAAATAAATATAATAATATAATATAATATAAATAAATATCGAATGTAATCTGATCTCATAACTTTTGAACGTATTGTGAAATACACTTTTTAAAAAATATTTTTATGAATTATTGAAAAAAAATCCTCTAATTGTTTCAATATCTGGGGAATGTTCTCCCTCCTTTTGCTCGATGGATTTGGTTATGAATAATAACAGGGTGGACTGCTTATTTAGAGGGCCCAATATTGAAGTCAGTTTGTGGCCAAAAACTTGGTTTAAAAAAAAAAAAAAAAGAACACTGTCACACACAGGATTGAAACTATATTCCTGAGGACTGGTTTAACATGTCCTTGCTAATTTCCAGTTTCACGTCGGCATCTATGTACACTGCAGCCACTTAAACCACCTTTCACCTTCAACCCTGGCTGAACGCTTTTCTCTCCTCGGCGTCTATAGATGGCTGTTACTTAATTAAAATTTGTGTACAATCGATGTGGACAGACAAGAAAACAGCGCTGCGTCGTCATGAATTTGTTCCGGCTTAATTAAAACAGCGAAACCGTTTACTTAATACAGAACAAGAGTCATTTGCATTTAGAGTCACAGTCAAACAAGGTGCTTGATCAGTCGTTCCCTTCCTGCACGGCCTTTTTAAGTTGAACATCCATTTTGTGCGGGACACAGTTCAGCCGATGAGTTTGGTCAACATGGTTACTGTTAAAAAAGTTGGTAAAAACGGGACATGAAGGCAAACAACGCCAGCTTCATGCACTTCAATCTCCAAAAATCTTCCACTGGTCGTATGGAGCAGACCCAACCTGTGCCCTCTCACCAAATCCAGTGATGCTCTAAAACGCCCCCAACTGGCTGTAAGGTGGGCCTCATGCGACGGTAACACTATGGTCAAAGCGCAGTCGCAGGTTCCGATTTTCAATTCTAATTTCCTGTGTCAAGGAGTTATGTTTTCAACGAAATAACTTGAAAAGTTAAGGACAGATTTGGACAACATTTTGAGAAAATATCCGAACTGGGACAAGGACAAAATGATTACATTTTAGGAGTGATCCACATCACCATGCAGATCCAGAAATTTTTCTTTTATATGCTGCGTGTATGTGACTCAGTGTACATGCAGTATGTATGCGTTTTACTCCTTGGCAATGCTAGTGTCAGCGTGCGTTGAAATAGCTCCCTGGAGGATCCCGGGTCCCGGCAGTCACATGGGAGCACCTTTCGCTGGTTTCATTGTCACATGTTATAGGTAATAGGTTCCACAATGTTGGTTTGTCTAGTATATAGTTAATAGTTAATAGTTAGTAGTTAATAGTTAATAGTATAAATAATAATATATAATAAACAGTAATTTCCCCACCCAAAAACAGCAAAAGATGATTCAATTTTGGGAGTGATTCTGATCACTATCTGGATCCAGATGGGCGAATGCTTTGCAGTGTTTCCACCTCAGCTTAAATGAGAGCTGCCACGCTTTCAGAAAAATGATCTCTTTTTGATGATGAGATTTCACGTGACTATTTAAACAAAGCAGAAACATCAAAAACTGGCTGATAACAAAACACATCATGGAGGAATATTTTCGTTCTGCCCACAGAAAAATCCCGAAAGAGACAGAGAAGCCCGTTGCTCAGGGAACTCAAGTCACACATTCTGGCCGGACATGTGAAGAGACGGACCGCTGCAGATTGGAGAGAGATTTACTTCGCATAATTAAAAACTTTATTTCAAAACTACTTTACCCTCTGATTCATTGTTTCTCCATTACTTCTTTATTGTCAGCGTCCTGCAGCCGGTGCTGCTCCTGGTGGAAACCCTGCTTTGTCATTGGTGCGTTGTGTTTGGGGTGGACTGAAATGGCTTGGTGGTGGTTTTCTCTGAGTGCTATTTCTCCTATGTTCTGACTGTGTTTTAAACACATAATTCCTCTTGGTTTGCATGTAAATAGCCAAACTTTAGGAACTTTGCAAAAACTGCATTGCAGAGTTTCATGGGAAACTTCAAAAATATCGGCAAATAACAAGTGTCTTCTTGTTACACCGAATGTTAAGTCACGTCCGCTTTGAACTATTTTACCACTCTGGCCTCAATTTCCTTGAGAGATGAGCAAATGTATCCCCAAATGCAACCTTTGAAAGTTGTTTCTAACCTTTACAAGCAAACCCCGATATCATCCTCAAGACCGGGTGTTTGGTACCAGACTGCAAAGTTGAGGTTTCGATTTCCCATAGGCAGTGCAGTATCCTCCTGTCCTTGAGAAACTGACTTGCTGCTTGGGCCATGGTGTTTCACTTGACTTCCTTTATGGCAGAAATCGTATATTTGAGGGAAATGCAAGATCATTTAGTTAAACTATTATAGTCTATCACACAGTGATTAAACTCGGCTCACATTATATGAAATCAAAAGGAAGTAAACGTTTGGACCTAAACATCATTAGATATCTACTGTAATAATTAGGTCCAAATGATCATGATGATCAACAACAATTCCAGTTGGACTCATTTGTGTGTTTATTTTCTGTTTTTGCTCTCATTTCTCCGTAGTGGCATCCCAGGGAAGAAATGTGGGACCATCATTCTGACTGCGGAGGAGCTGAGCAATTGTCGGGTGAGTACTAAACCTCTCGTCGCTCATTTGGACTCTAACACACAACCATCTGTTGCTGTCGGAGATTTAGCACATAAATGGTTTGATGGAGGTTTGGAGCAGCAAAATGGCGTGAAGACATATTTGAGGTGGATTTTAATAGCCTTATTAAACACATTTTGTGTTAAAATCCCACAACATTTTTGTTGAATCTGTTTTGCAGAGAACATTTGGTGAATTGACAAGTGTTCAGAGCAAACCAGAAACAATTGTGGATATTGCAACATTACAAGTATCATTGTTGTGTTTAGAGCTCAGCGATCAGGATCATCACAAAGCAAAGGTTTGAATATAGCAACTGGACCAGATGGTTTTTTTTCCAATAGTAGTCAAATCTCACATTCTCAAAATCATAATTTGAACGTGAATAATTTCTGACTTATATCAAATTAGTTGCTGCAATTCATTTACTAAATGCCAGATGTGCTGTATCCACAATCCTCTTTCTTTCAAGATCAGGTGAAAGCAGCATAAATGAAACGCTTTGTTCATGAAAACAAGGCGTTGTCTGCTGCATTTCAACACGCATCTTTGCAGAATGCTTTGTGCTGTCACATTCTTGACTGAGACTCGAGGAGTGCTGTCACTGTTTATGTGTCCAGATGTTCTCCTCCTCCCTCAGTAGCTCCTATGTTGGTCCTCATTCTTATCATGGCATCACTCTCAGTCATACTCTGCGAGTGAGAATATTCCTCTTCAGATTCCTAATCCAATTCGCTCCATTGCTCTCTGCCGACTACGTCACACAGCCTCCCTCATCTTCTCGATTGGTGGAGTTTTCAGAGTGTGTATACTCCAAAACTGCAACAGAAACAGGCCCTAACTGTTGTTCAGATGGAAGTTAGAGGTGACCACCATCTGCACCATCATTTGCAGCTGGGATTCTTTAAATGCCACGATGCTGCCCGCCACAATTTTGCGACCAATTACATACTAAGCAAAATGAATCAGTGAAACTCTGCATTATGCTGAGGCTCCATATTTGTTATATTTTACAGTAAAACAAAAACATGGAGAAGCATGGAGGCGCCTTTTAAACACAAGGTAGTCACAGAAAATATGCTCTTGGTCTCCTGCTCTTACCTTCATCATTCAGTTTATGTGTTCTAAAGAGTCCTAGCTTCTTCATTTCTGACACCCTGAGGGCTCCAATGTTTCATCCTCTAGTACGAAATTGAGTTCAGGCTTGATTGGAGTTTGATATACTTGGTGTTGCAGGTAGTTTCTCATATCCATTCACAGATATTGGTGGACTTTCACTGACGTTAACAACATATATTTTTCCACGGTTTGGTAGATCTTTTCTTATGTTTTTTTTTTTTGTGAGGCACTCAGAATTGTGTTTATTTTCCAGATTGAAGGATGTCCATTCACAAGTGGATGGTCAAAATTATTATGTTATGTTATTTCCTCAGGCATCAATGTTGTTTGCTTTGTTGTGGTCCACTTTTCTACATTATGTTTTAGTCTATTTTTGTTGTTCACTCAGAAATGGTCTCAACTTCAAGAAGGTGAATCCATGCATTAAGCCCTTTCAAACAAACAAAGGTTTCCGTTAAAACAACGGAAATATAACATTGTGACATGTTTGTATAGACGCTCCAAAGCCGTGTTTATGACGCCTTAATACCAGAATAGCAGCATTAAGCTTCCAGGTAGTCTCTCCGACTAAAACAGACGGACTGTTCCACGGCGTGTTCGATAAAAGGGCCAAAGGAACACGATGAGCTGAGTGCAGATACGTCTTTCAGAGAGCGGTGCTGTTCTGAGTGCACAATTTCACAAACACAGGAAGTGTGATAAAGCTGGGGACGTGATTGAAAATAGCGCAACAGAAATAGTGTTTTAAGAGTGTATGGGGGGCCTCTCTGTTTATGTGGAGAGAATAAATCTGACCTCAAAAATGTCGAAGATTCTATAAATTAAATCATTTTTCACTGTTCATTCCACGTTTGTCTTCTGGCTCCGTCTGCGCTCCACCTTCATCACGTTCCTCTACAATGCAGTGACCACCCAGCTTGCTCTACGGAGAGCTGTAAACATTCATCCCCACGTCCTGATTCCAGACGCTAACTTGCGCAGAGTCATGCATTTATGCCACTTCTTTAGGGTCCGACTCTTTCACTTTACACCCCATTTTTCAAATTAATGAGGCCTTATATACGCACACACAGACACACACTCACGCTTTGTCATGAACACTCATTCATTACTGGCTGGAGGATGTGAACGTGGCTCTCCTGAGGTTACGTCTCTCTTTAAATATTGATACTTTGATTCCCTCCATATTAGCAAATGGCTGTTGATCACAGGCACTGAAAGAGTGTGTTGATGCCACAGAACTTTAATGAGGCAAGTGGTGATGCATTTTTAATAACCCCACTCATTCGGTCTTTATAAATGGTTTCACCTGCCTGTCATCGCCACACAACTCTCCCAGTGTGTCCTTTCCAAGCACTGTAGAGCCTGATCATTCTTGCAGAAGTGATGTCACAATGTGAGAATATTTCTGAGATGAAGCAGCTGAGAAGACACCATGAGATGTTTAACCATCCTGCATCATTCTCGATATCCTTCATCATGTTTTCTCCCTTCATGTTGGAATCTTTTGTTTTATCTGTCCGGATATTTGTCACCGATATCAGTGCTTTAAGTGAGGTGAGAAAATTGGACTCAGAAACATCGAGTGTTACTGGATTTGTCCAGCTGAAAATTGCTTTTGATAAGGTTGAAGTGTCATTTAATAATGAAAAACCCAATAAAAGTCATGAAAAGGTAAAAAAAAAAAAAAACCCATGTGACACTGCGTACTGTATGGATGGATGCACGCCGCGGTCAGTCATCATGATGAAACACACAGCCACTTGAGGGTCTTCAAATAGCAATCTACACAACATCAAACATGGATCGAAAGGAGCGCCATCCTGTCTTACCTAACCCCATCCTCTTGACTTCTTTTACGTGATGCTGCGCTTGACAGACTTCATATATTACGTGAAAATAGGTTGGTTTTTAAAAGTCACAAAATGCCGCAGGAGGGGAAGCGTACAATTCAAATGAACCGCTGATGTTGTGGGCTGGTTTCTATGACATTAGACGCCTAAGTCTACAGAACTTGACCACAGTAAATATGGGACAGTTGGAATGTGATGTTTAAACAACCCAAAAAAAAACAAAAAACAATACAGCTGAGTTATGCAGTAATGCGACCATCAAAACTACTGTCTGCTTCTTGCTTTAGTGATGGAAATTCATGTGAAAAACTGTCCATATTTTTGTTACGGATAACTTTAAATGGGTCAGTAGCCAGGGTGCTTTGGGAGGTTGAAGATATGAAGATGTGTTGTGCATTGCTAGTTGGGATCATCCTGTACATTATGGCACTGCCATCCCGACTATTTCTTCAATTGATTTCATCATATGAGCGATTAAACTGACCGTCTTTTTATAAAGCAGTGACATGATTCATGACTAACATTCTATATATCTCGCACTTGAACTACGCATTTTAATAGTTAAATCTTAATATCTGCTGGCAAACAATATCATTTTGCATTTTGAAGGTTTGTGTCAAACAGTAGACATGTGTTGTGTTTGTGTCCTCAAGGTGCAGGCAGGGATTCAGATAAACTTCCTCTTGTGGATGAAGTGGAAATTTTCATTAACGTGTCAGAGGGAAGAGTCGGCTGCAGCAGCCTGACTCTGGCTGATAAAGACAGTGAGCAAACATGGAAAGAGAAACTTGTACATGCAGAGGAACCATCCACACACACCTAC
This sequence comes from Synchiropus splendidus, assembly GCF_027744825.2. Taxonomy (NCBI): domain Eukaryota; kingdom Metazoa; phylum Chordata; class Actinopteri; order Syngnathiformes; family Callionymidae; genus Synchiropus; species Synchiropus splendidus. Next base: position 6,987,374 of record NC_071339.1, read on the forward strand.
TGTCGTTCTCACGCGCTCTCAGCTTGGCACCAGGTCCAGGCAGCAACATTAAAAAGCCATCAAGCTGTCATTAGCGGATCCATCGGCCGCCCGGTGGAAGACCTCAGGCCCTCAAGAGACCGCGGCTCAAGTCTCTCTCACAGATTAACAGCGGCTTGTTTTCTGCCACGCAGGGAAACCTTTTCCGACGAAGACCCCGGAGCTAGATTTCACTTTGATGGCACGATACTCAAGTTATGTAGAATAAACAATTCAAAAAAAGAACATCGGTGCAGGTGGTAATGAGCGGATCCTGAATAAATCATGTCAGAGCATGATACTTGCAAGTGGAATTCTAGGATAATGTGCTGTTGTTTTGAGCCAAAGCCCAGTGAATATATTAAATATGGTTTGTTTCTACACAGGAAATGCCTTCAGGTTCTTTTTTTTTATAATGTCCTCACAGCTCCACACTGTGCAGCTATACATTGATTTTTTTTTCTTCTTTTCTTTGTTTCTTCCATATACTGGTTTGCTTTATTGTGAATCCCATTTAAGATCAATGCTCATCCCCAAGCGCTCTCATATCCAGCATGTAATAAAACAGTTTTATAAATTCCTGTATCTGTTTTTCCTGAACAGCTCGTATTGGATTTGTTCCTGGGTTTGTTTTATCGTGCTTGTGGGCTTGCTAGGGCTATGGAGTGTTCAGGCCGGTGTGCTCATGAGCGGCTTATCCATGACTTCTCTGCACCACTGCCGTGACGGGTCGCTATTTTGGTCTGTTTTGTGGCAGTGGATTTAATATTTTTGGAACTGAATAAAAAGGTTCATTCATGCTGACATGAATTCTACTGCTACTCTAGATAATACGACAGGGCCTGACACGTCGGTCTGTGGCTTGTTTTCCATTCCAGCAAGTTCAATATCAAGAGGAGGGATCAAGGTGCTGATGAATGTTTCATTACGCCGCAAAACTTCATCTCCCATATCCACATGAAAGGGATGGATGTCTCTTCCGTTTGTGGATCTCTGTAACTTATCCACAAAAGAGGTGCAGGTTTTTGTTCCAACCAATCACGAGAACACTTTTTCACTCAGCTGTCTGAAGACTGTCATCAGTTGTTTGACTGTCACCTGATAGGTGTTTGGTTGGAACGAAAACCGACCGCCAACCCGGGCCTAAGAAGACTGGTTTGAGACACCTGCAATAAAATGTGTGGTTCCCTTCACTGACTCTGATCACATGGTAGTGACAGAATGCTTCGGCCTCCCGTGAGGATCCCGCCTGATATGGGGTCTAAACTCAGCACCGCTTTACTTGGCAGCACCTCAGACAGTGCTAATGGAAGTGAGGCAGAACCACAGTGATCGGTGACCGTGGGAAAGGGCCATAAGTGGGTGATCAATTCTCCTGTTAACACAGCCAGCTGATCATTAGGTTGCACATGAATGAAACAATGCCCCACCGACATGCAATTTCAATGCAGTCACTCAAGAGGCTTGTTAGTGATTCCTTTCACGCAAATTTATCAACTGAAAACTCTGCTAATGAACGACTTATTTCATCATCAGAGATGTTCACTCATCTTCTTAATGTTGATGTTTAATAGTCTTGTATTCATGTATTATGTGCAGTAAATTGAAAAGAGAAGTTACAGTTGTTGATATATGTATATATATGTGCATCAGTGTGATCAGACGACCAGGAATTGGTGCACTCATCCGTACTCATCGCTAGGCCTAGTACCGCTGCGCTGCACTCCTGTTCCTGAGCACCATTTTCCTGTAGCTCCTGGCCGCACACCTCAGTGTTCTGGGAGTTTGAGAAGTTGAACTATGTTGTCTGCCCAGACAGCAATCAGACCCGTTACTGCATTTATCATGTTTGTGTGGAGTCGCGTTGTTCACGTAGTTTCCGGCACCTGGCGCCAAGTCGCCTGAGGCAAGAAGCTCACCACGCGCTGAGAGTTTCCTTGGACAAAGTGCAGGTCTCCAGCCAGGATCAAGTCGCCAGACTTGCAATAATATGTCGTGTAAGAAGTGATAATGTGAGAGTTCCATCCACGCATCTTTTTTCTTCCACTTGTGAGGGGAAGCATTTGAAGTGAAGAGATCTGGACGTCCCTTACTCTGAGCCTCTCACAGGTCAACTAGCAGACATAATCTCTCAAATGTGTCCTGGCTCCTCTGACTACCGAGGAGCAGTGGTTCAACTTTGAGCCTCGCCAAGATGGCAGAGCTTCGAGTCTCATCTCCAAGAAAGGATCTTGCCATCTTTCACCGATAACTAATTTAGCTGTTTGTGTCTGTGATCTTGTTCTTTCGGGTCACTACCAAAAGCTTGTGGCTGCTTTTGAGAGAAAGCAACCAAGTTAATGTTGAGCTTTGCCTCTTGGCTCAGCTCTGTCTTAACAATGACACACAGTCTGAAGACGCTGCCTTGAACCGTATGTTGCTCTCAACCCGATGGCATCTCATCTCGACTCCCTTCCAAAGAGAACTGATCTCACAAGATACAGATTCATCTGTGGGGGTTGTGATTCATAGAGTGAATTAAAGGCTTAGTTGAGATCAATCCACCAAGGAACATGTTTGGCTGAGATAAAAAATTCAATTGTAAAGTGAATTTACATGGATGTAATGAGAACACATCCATGTAGGAGTATGTATAGAACTCTTTCCCAGCCTGTCGCTTTCCTGATCCTATAGATACAGAATTCATGTCTCCTTCAGCATTCAGTATTCATGATGCCGCTGTATGATGTGCGGTCGGCATCCTCCATCTGCTGCTCCATCTGCTGTGATGCTGTTGTGATAAAGGAAACGCAGAGCCAGAAGTGAAATAGGACACATGCATATTCTTTCTATTATTTAATCATGAAGGACTTGTTCATGCACACGCTCCTTACTTACTGCTGTTTGCATGTTCTTGCAGGACAGCGCAACAATGCAGTTCTGCGCCAACAAACTGGACAAGAAGGATTTCTTTGGCAAGTCGGACCCTTTCATGGTTTTCTACAGGAGCAATGAGGACGGAACGTAAGTGCGAGCTGCTAATGCAGGGATTCTGCCACAAGTAAACCAGGGGTGTCAGCTGAAACAAGCAGCACCTGACTGAGAATCTGACTGTTGAAGCTGCAGCCACTGCGGCCCTTGGGGACTGGTTTGGACAACCCTCATGTAAACTATCGTGGTGCTCCACCTCGGACGCCATGCCTTCAGAAAAATCATCTCTTTTGTAAAGATGGAATCACATGTGATAAAACTTATTAAAACAAAGTAGAAACATTAAAACAAGTGGAAAATGCTGTGCATCATGGACATGATTATGATGTTTTTAAAGGAAAAATCCCAAAAGAAACATCATTATAACTAAATCTGTTGCTCGTGGAATTGGAGTCGTACATCCGGTCAGACATATGAAGAGATGGACCGGGTGAGGACTGCTGCAGATAGGAGAGAGATTTACTTCTCATGATCAGCAGGGCCACGCAGAGTCTAGAGATCTCAGTCACTGTCAGAAACTCACATTTGTATAAGCTGTGCGTTGCATATGAACAGCAGAAAACATTTCTGGCCAATTCACGTATGAAAACAGAGGATGTACACAGCAGCCTCTGTTACAAAGGCAACAGGTTGCTGCAGTATGTAAGTGTTATTCAAAGGCCACCAGGGGCCATTTCTTTAACAAGTCCCCAGAGAGTCTGAAACAAGCTACCACTCTGATGTTCCGAATGTCATGATCCAGTAGTGAGACTATGTGTTTCATTATAGGTGTTTTCAGTCATGGCCGAGTCTAGGTGTGGATGGATGGATCAGGTGGAGACGACTGTCTGCTGTGATCTGTAGCAGAAGAGTGGCAGCTAGAGTGAAAGGGAAGCTGTATAGGACAGCAGTTTTGAGGCAGTCACACTGACACAAAGACAAGAAGCGGAGTTAGAAGTGTTAGATGCTCAGGTTTTCTCCGGGATGGACAAGGAAGCACTAAATTAAAGCAATATATCAGAGGCACAGCTGCTGTGGAGAAGTTTCTAGACAGTGGGAGGCTTTGTACACTTTGAAGGGAGAGACACAGAGAGGGGGAGACAACCAATGAGCTTAGCAAGGTCATTAAGAGGATGTATATACACTGGTAAGAAGCAGGCTGACCATTTGTCCTTCATGCCAAGAATATTCTCAAGAGGATGGAACTGTGACTGTTGCCGCGTCTCCTCCTCACTGCAAAACATACACATACACACATACACAATGTGTAGTACAATGCAGTTCAGATTTGGGAAATCACTTTTGTGTACTTAATTGAACCCAACTCTATGCCCTAAGTGTATTTTACTGCAGTATTTAGATACAGCCCACACCATGCTCCTTTGCTTACGTGCATGCAAACCCTCTTTATGTGTCCCCTGTAATAAAGGTATATAGATTGAACTGACGTGACATAATATCAATTTGTGTTTCAATGTGAATTCATATTATAAATGGTGTTGTAATACCGAGGTTGGTGTCAGTCTCAAGACCACAAATCCAAGGACCTGTCCTTCCTGTCCATTCATCCAGTCCTCTTGGTCTCCTCTGCTCAATGTCCTGACTCTGTCTCCGGTTAGGCTTCTCAAATAGTGGGGTGGGGCCCCCTGGGGGGCTGTGGAGCGATGCCAAGGGGGGCGTATGTGGCAGGCAAATTGTTGCACTTTAAGTCTTTTCAGTTACAGACATTTTGGTGTTTTTTTGCCAGTCCTATTTGTGACATCTAACTGTTCAACTTCGCGGAAATATTTGGAAATGGAGGACGATGATAAATATTTTATTTTAGCCCTGATTAAGAAAATTCAACCACCTACTATGACACCACTAAAGCAAATAAGGAAATGAGCCAATTATTTTAAAATGCATGGAAATAACATCATCTGCATTTTTCACGGATATGAAAACCATCTTTTGAGGCTGGGCCGCACGTCTCCTCTCCCTCTGAGGGCTGTTAACTGTCTCAAGAGGCTCTGCAGTTGTGGCAGCGTCAGCTCTATCAAGCCAGAGACGCCTTAACAAGGGCCTCATTGCTCTTCTGCTCACTATTCTCAGTACTTTCTTTTTTTTTATCACAAATAACAGGGTACAAAATGGGTCCCCGAAGACAAGCTGGAAGGATCCGCGGTTAGAGCCAGAGGGCGGCTCAAATTAGCAGAGTCTGTGGCTCAAGGACTTATAGAGATTTAACAGCTTAGAGGGACATAGTGGAGCACAAGTAATCTAGAGCTCTGGAATCAGGAATAAATAAGTGATAAAGTGATACAACTCATTGGTGTCAGAGCATATATCTGAGGCAATAATTTAGACTGAGATCTGTGACTCTAACAGAGCAATTTACATGTCAATTTCCACTTGCTGGTAAAAGGATGGTGTCTAAAATAACCATCTACAGGCTTGCAGTGCAGGATATTCTCCCCTTTGAATCGCCAGCCCCACTCCTTGTTTTAATATTTATGGCCTCTCTTAGATGTGTGCTAAACAGTTATTACACAATTTCCTCCCTCGGCTGCCTTCATCCTAATGTCGCTCTCTCTGCTGTAGGTTTACAATCTGCCATAAAACAGAGGTGGTGAAGAACACATTGAACCCAGTGTGGCAGTCTTTCACCATCCCCGTACGAGCACTCTGCAACGGCGACTACGACAGGTAGGACTGAGGCTTTTACATTCCTTTTGATCCATACTGATGCGCTCATCCCCTCATCCCGCCACGCATCGCACGTTCCCAGTCAGGAACAATGAGCCTTCACGCTGAGCGATGTTGGCCCCACTGCCCTCTCCTGACACCGTCGATCAATGCCCGCCACTTGTCATGCCACACCTATGACTGACAAACAGCAAACTGATGAGCGACATTTCAACACCCCCGGCGTCCACTACTTAAATGCACAGAAATCCATCACAGTGGTCACCAAGCTGGATTGTTAAACCCGGTATTTTTCCTCGCAGCCTTTCATTGGGCCGCTGTGAGCCCGGAATATCTTTCTCCTTTGGCATTTCCATTTTTCAACCCTGCCTTTGAGACGCAGTTATCCACACAACATGATGAAATCTGTCACTTTTGTAAGGTTTCAGCAGTGATCTGTTTCACTCTTGAATTGAATGACAATGATGGTTAGAGAAACCCAGACTCCTTTAGAGCTCATTAGAAACAGATGTCATGGAGCAACAATTCAGTTTTATGTGGCATTATTTTTTAAATTATTTGAAAATACCTGTTATTAATTTCCTGCTGGCTTAATGTACTGCAGTAGCTTGAAATGTCAAAATGCCAAAAATGTGCATATATATGTATATATATATATATATATACTAACTGTGGAATAAAGTTTAGTTTACGTTTACTTCATAAAGTAAAGTAGAACACTGACTGATGTCGTATGGGTCAGAGATCCTTTTGTTCAGCTGTCAGTGTGAGTTTTTGCAGATATTTGCTGTGTTTTGTGCATTTTTGTGGGTATTCCTCTCCCTAACCGGCTCACAAAGACACAAGCAATGCTGCTCTGCCATTTACACACCATAACTGTCTGCAAACTCTGACAGGAGAGCAAACTGTTTTTGGTAAGTCATTTAAAACCACATGCTATTCAAAAATATAATGACACATTTCAGTTTTGCACTGTGGTCCGTGAACTTATAACAGTGCCCTCTTCTGGTCTGAAGTGCTTTCACCTATTTTATCGCTTCCGTACACAGTGTTCTGCCTTACCGGTGAAAAACAAACAACCGATTGGCATTTGGTCGTAATAACTCGACACCTTTTAAACCCATAGATGCTCTGTATTAAACTGCCATCGCAATAGCTGAAATAATAACCGGATTCTCTTCCCAGTTGGTCCATAATTAATGCTGACATCTGGTGTCAGAGGGGATATAAATTCCTTTTTATCCTCCAGCTTATTATCAGCCCCTCTTCAATTTAAAATAAGTGACAGCAGGAAACAAGTTGAATCATTAACAAGCCGAGGAAGTATAAAAAAAAAAGCAGTCTGTGTTTGCGCTCACCGTGGAATCTCTCACTCTGTCTTGTCTGAATACATCCCTCAGATCGCCTTCATCTTGCATGAGATCATCACACGTATTAAAGTGTTTTATCACAGTTGCTGAAATTATAAACATTTCATTTGGTGCTGTCAAAATTCTTTTCGCTTTTTATCATGAAATTTGAGGATAATGAGGAATGAAAAGTGACAAGCCACACGGTGCGAAACTGGCACTTGATATCCCCATTCAACAAGTAATACACAAAATAAACTTTGTTTAAAGCACAACAAACTCACCAAGGTGCTTTCTTTTTTTTTTAAATCGGAAGCGGCTATGTAATTATTCTCATGCTTTGGTGCTGGCTAAATTACCGCCGTGTGCTCTGGAGTCTTTTAATAAATGTAATTATTCTTAACTTTGGCGGAGTAAAGCCCACGTGAAAGTGCTTCTATGGCGACCAAACACTCTTGGGAAGGAAATTAGGTTGAAGCCTCCTCTGTTGAAAGCGCGTGTGTGTGTGTGTGTGTGCCAATGATACGCTGCAGACAGCAAAACTATTTATATACAGTGCAGAACTGCTCATCAACGACTGCCAGCTCCATTCAGAGCCAGTGTGGTGAACACACAAAAGCTTTGTTCCTTCAGAGCAGCAATGGCAAAGTGATTCACACAAGGGTCCAAATCTTAAACTCAGTCCAAGACACTCACTGTCTGACAGGCTCTGATCAGAACACCTGTAACAGGAAGTAAGATGGCAAACAGACAGTTGTTGAGACTCGTCGCATCCGTTGACACAACTTTCCATTGACAGCTGAATTTCACATACCATTAGCAACATTACATCATGAAGTATATTGCAGACCAGAATAGGTTTCACTTTCATTTCTCCAGGGACTGAATATGTCATGTGTACCCCACTCTTGGGAATTTCATCTCTGTCGCTTCATTCATGTTGCACTGATTCTATCCCTTGTTCATTCCCAAGTTCATTTTAAGTGATGGATTATAGAACTTTGTTGTCATGTCCTCCATTTCTATATGTTTTTATTTTGACTTTCTGTGGTCAGAGTTCCTGGTGTTTTGTGACGTATTTTCTCCATTTCCTCCCAAGGTTGACTTCCTATTTCTCTGTTTCCACCTTTCTTGTGCACCACTTGCAGTGGGATGTTCCACCCTCTTCTCTTGTCTAGCTGTTGGTCGGCTGTAGCTTCCTGGTCTGACTCGTTGCCTTCGTCCTTCCACTATTGATAATGATTTTTTTTTTTTTTTATGAATTTCATTTTGAGCCTAAACTTATTGCATGCTCTCATAGGCCACATAAAATGTGTCGGAATTTGTTTCTAAAACCAAAATCTAATTAAAAAAAAAGACTGTATGAAGAATGCATTGTCTCAGTGATTTGTTTGTTTTGTCATTGTACATTTGAATGCTTTTTTTCACTTATCAACTTCCCTTTGACTTTGGTGGCAATCTTTTGTTGCAGAACGGGTGTGTAAAAAAGTGACCTTTTACTTTTCTGTTGAGGTGAGCAGTATGGAACAGTGAGCCCCCAAGGCTTGCCAGCTGTAATCCCTCTGTCTGTCTTCTTCGTCTTATCGGTTCTTAGAGTATAGGTGGCAGCACAAGTGTAAAGGCTCACACTCCCCTTGCCCTGGAAACCCCAAATCCCTTGCTAGATGCCAACTCACCTGACTCTACTTTGAGCTGCCCTGGAATGGCAGAGCTTTGCACTCTTTGTGTCGACAATATTTCGATGATATGTCGACAAATCGGTGCAGCAGGGCCAGTGTTGCGATCACTCTACCGCACTGTTGTGTGTAAAAGAGAGATGAGCCGAAAGGTAAACCAAAATAGGTTTTGTCCGACCTTCACCTATGGTCATGAGCTTTGTGTCATGACGCAAAGAACGAGATCTCTGACACAAGCAAGTGAAATGACTTGCTTGTAGTTGAACTGGTGGCAGGCGTCTCTTTTAGAGATTGCGTGAGGAGTTTGTTCACTCGGGAGAGACTTGGAGTAGAGCTGCTGCTTCTCCTTGTTGACAGGAGTCAGTTGAAGATGTCTCCTGGAGTTGTTTAACTCATCTGGGAGATGGCCGTGGTGGCCGAGGTGTCAACGGAGGACTGGGTACAGGGATTATATCTCTTCACTGCTTCTCAGGATCCCCCAGCCAGAGCTGGTGGATGTTGCCAGGGAGAAAGACATTTGAAACTGCCTGTTGAAGCAGCTGGCCCGCGACGCTAGAAGACCAAGTCTAAAGAAAAACATCACATCTGAAACCTCATTTATCAGAATTCCTCTCACAATAGAAAATCTCGAACAGCATGCAGGAGCCACATTTGAATAGAAGCGTGCTTGTTAGGGGACAACAGTTGGAGATTCTTGATTGGCTGGAAGCGCCTGGGGCGAGATGCACCGCTTTATATTTCTTGTGACATTTAAAAACCTAACAAACACCCAGGCTGGCATGAAGGATTGTTACCTATGGTGTTCAGAATTTCACTGGTAATAAGTTCACACTGCACAAAAGCCACTGTATCAAGAGTGACGGCAGGATGATACACTTGAATAAGTCCTGCTTTGTATATGGAAATGCTGTTTAATACAGAAGCTGCAGCGCACTTTGTGTAAGAATGATGTGAATGGAAGAAGAAGAGAATGTGAAATGGAATGGTACTTATGGCACAGAAAAGAAGTAGCACCATATGCAAGATCAGAATGTTCTTCAAGTGCGTTTTTTTTTTTTCATTAAATATTCATCACAATAGATCTGAATGCTTGTGAGTGATGGTTTAAAATGTAAGTATTTACATCCGAAAGCACAATTTTCTGTACATGCTGGAGGCACTTTTCCTTGACTATTTCAGGGTTAATTCTGGACGGTGTGGTGAAGACAGAGCCGACGCTCACTTGTGTGGTCACAAGCTGCAGTTAGTGCCTGAGGGAAATTGAATTGCTGAAATGAGCTGGCATGTCCAAATGATCTTAAGTCTCCACCCCTTCTGGTCAGCCCTAAGATAGGAAAAAAGTCTATGGAAGTCTATGGCAGATCGAAGTTATTTCCCGGTCCACTTTCCCGGGCCTCATGCCCTATGAATCAAATGTCACATGTATGAGGTCACAGCAGAACCCAACTGCTCCAGCACTAAGGCAGATGCTAAAGGTACTCAACTATCAAAGGTAGAAGATAGCAAGCAAGATAGCATTAACTGACACGGTTAAACACTCACCGAGAGCTCTCACTCGACTGAGTGAGTGAGTGCCAGTGAAAAAGCACTGCATTAGAGTCTATCTTTCAAATTCACCGACGTCATATGTGAGATCTATGGCATATTTCAAGTTGGATCAGAAAATGACTTTCAGAGCGTGACTTGGTTTATGACTTTGTCACAGCCAAACTGCACAGAAGCGCACATTCAGAGCTGGACACGCACCGGGCACCTCTTCACTTCTGGAGAGACGTCACTCACTCGGCAACCCCTCCCACATGCAGCGGCCACACACATAGAGGAACAGCCACCTGCAGCAGACACTCTACATTCACTCCTACAAAAGACTATTTTAAGGCTTGGAACGCATTATTTCTTTTTCCATTCAGATTCAGATTTCGAACAAAATGCTTCTCGAATGGTCATGTGGAACGGATTGTGGTCAAGAACCAAGGTACCACTGTACTTAGATTTATTTGTTGTTCCTCATTAATCCAATCTCATGTGCTAATATAGTTGCTCAGCACCAAAATACGTCTTTAAATATTTTCAGTTATTTCAGTTATATCAAGTTAAATGTTGCCCAAAACAATCACAACACCAATGAATGGTGAATGACACTGTGAACTTTATGAGGACTTGCATATTAAGGTAGGTTGGAACAGAACATAACCAGTGGCATCTTGCCAGGGTCTGCATTGTTTTTATTAATAAACAGGTTGTTTACTTTCCATTAAATGCTCAGGTGATTGATATTTCATCAGCCATTTTTATCAAATGTAGCATTTTGAGTGAGTTAGCTATTTTGCATTTGAGGAAAGTGCTGCTAAAGATGTGTTTAAATGCTGCCTGATCTTCAGTTTGAGAACGTTCAATGAGGATGTACTCGTGGAAGATTAGGTCTGGAGTGGATATTGTTCGGAGAGTTCTCAAGGACTCCCTGCAATCAGAGCATCCTGGTCTTTTGATGCAGCTGGAGAGATTCTATAAAGTCATCAGGTTCGTCTGATGAATGTTTTTTTTTTTTTTTATAAAACTGGAGCATCATGCCGACAATTACGCTGAGTGCTTGTTGTATCACGACAGAGTGTCATATGCTCTGGAATCCTCTTCTGTGTCTGTTGGTTCATACGGAACAAACCAGCGCGGGAGAACGTCCGGGGCCAGGTAGAATGGAGCAAGTCTTTTTCATCTCCCAATCCCTGGGTGACAGCTCTGAGCCTTTATTTTATTTTCCTGTCTGGGTCTCTGTCAGTGGAAGTGCAGACATGTTGGTGAGATCAATGTGACTCAGCCATGAAAGTGTAGAGAAAGTTTTGCAGTTTCAATCTGCTGAGACTTGCTCTCAGGTGAAGTCGCCTCAAATGTCATACTCCTGACTTCAGACTGTGAATTACTCCCCTTGTTTTTTTCCTTTTAACTGCAGTGGATTTGAACCTTTGTTGATTAAATTTGAATCCTAAACACTGTAAATCCAGTCTGTGGCTTTCCATAACCTTTTCTTCCGTCTCATTTTTTTTCCTTTTTGCGGCTGTGCTGAATACTCAGTTTTTGTTTTGACAAATTGCTGAAGGAGTCTTTTTTTGTGAATGTCAGACAGTGGGTGTATCATAATGACAGGATTCTGGAAGTTTAGTGCACACGCCTGAAGTAACTTAGTTGGCAAAAAAATCTTCTTTAAGAAACCAAAAAAACATTTCTTAAAGTAGCCAGAGGGTGGGAGTTAATTAGGAGAGGTGAGGAGAAAAAAATATGATTCAACATGTCAATAAATGTGATAGTGTGACACCATAAATAGAGCCTCCTTAGCTACTCCTTTTCTTCTTGTTCTATTTCTTCTTTCTGCTTTTCCCATCAGTGGTTGCCTCATTAAATCCAATACTATGTCACTTCAAGGCGTCACAGATTGTCTTTTTTGACACAGACTTTCACATCCACTGCCGGTGCTTAAGTCAACCTTTTATGTTGTATGTAGACACATAGGTGTTTCAGTGCAGTCAAGAGGTCCAAACGGAGGGGCACGACCTTGATGTTACATGGTATATCTGGCACCATTCGTGGCTATTTGCTTTGAACTCTTGGTCATCTCAGGTGCTCTGTACATATGCCAAGCATATTCCGAGCAAAACCAGGACCCCACCATGGCTTAACCTTAATCCTGACCTGCGTCTCTGCTGCCCGACGACTGCGTCAGTCTGGGACACAAAAGTGCACTTGCAAATAGTTGCTATTTGATGTCTTGTGAGTCAGAATCTGTTGTTTATCTTTTCGGTGGCATTGTTTTTAGTGGCTTTAGCTCGAAAACAGCTAGAGAAGAATAAATGAGTGGAAGAATCTTGATGGGAGTCAATCGAATGTGTATATTGTGTGTGTGACTTTCTCATACTGTGTATCTGAAACCAGGGGTCTGTTTTCACACTTTTTTTACTCCAAAACTTTGACATAAACACGCTCTCAAATGCTACTCAGATTGTAGTTACAAGTGTGTAACGTAGTGACATTCCCTGTTGCAATTTTGCAACAGGCAACCATAGGGTTAAAACATCCACCTCGACTAGAACCAGTCTTGATGATGCCATGCAGTGGCTACGCAAATTCACCCTGAGCAGTGTGTGTGTGTAACGAAATAAACACATCTGCTCAACTTTTGACAGTGTAAATTGGGGGCTGGCAGACCTAGAAATGAGAGCATGGAGGTGGCATGTCCAACCGTGAGCAAGCTCAGGACGTGCCGAGCCACTTTGCTTGGACTGCTGCCACCCTACCTTAGCCATGCAGATCATACAGGAATAGTCTATGCACTATGGTGTTTCTCAAAGCTGTGGCTCAAAACCAGTTTTGTTTATTAAGCCTACATCTTCAAAACTCTGATGCTCTTTTATGCATGTGTTTTCTCCACTAGAACAATCAAAGTGGAGGTGTATGACTGGGACAGAGACGGCAGGTGAGTGTGGATTAAAACCTACTAACACGAATTCAAAGAGAAAGAGTCAAAATGTGCTTCAGGAGATGCATGATTTGATAAACGTCATTTTCATGCATGAATTCTCCAGTCGCCGCTCCTCCACCAGGGCGTCAACACTTTCTTCCTCATGCTGTGCTGCCACTGCTGAACCTCCAGGTTTATACATATAGAAATAATAAATGTCCTTGTGTTTCTTTAATTATTCTCACAGCCATGACTTTATTGGAGACTTTACAACAAGCTACAGAGAACTTGCTCGAGGGCAAAGTCAGTTCAATGTGTACGAGGTGAGTAGCGCCAGCATCGTACTGCTAATGCTTTCAAATATGCAATAAATCATTACAGCTATTTACATGTTACGGTTGCGTGTAAAAATCTTTGAGATTGAATTATTATTTTCAGGGATCAAGGCTACATCTTTTTTTTTTTTTCATCAGCGCAGAACAGCTGTGAACCAAAGAGAAATGTCTCACTTGTCATGCTTCGCTGGTTTAGTGGCCTTAAGACGATGGACAAATACCTGTCTGTGGGATGTCAGCTCCATTATACGCTGCTCTTGATCTTCCTCTTCCTCCCAGTGAGACTGAAAGGCCCTTTGGTTTTTTATATGAGCAGATTGTTGAGTGTGTCAGACAAATTGCCATCCTTCCATGTTGAATTAAGGGCTGTCACTTTCATGCTTAGCAGCCGTAGAGAATCGAGGTAATGAGCTGGGACATCCCTGGTCTATTGACATTTTTCTCTCTTGTTCTGGAGCCAAAAGAAGGGTGGCAAGGTAAATGTAAGTCTTGCACCAGGCCTCATTAAAATTGGGCATATTTTTTTAGAAATTTCACAGCGTCCTGGTTTGGTGGATGAAGTCAAATTCACACAGTGGCAATGAGGAAAATAAGGCCTTTTCTATTTGCGGTTTGGGTGTTTGCTGTTTCTTTTCAGAGGTCATTTGGTGACTTGCAACAACAGGTAATTGTAGCTGCGGAGCTCAGACACAGCCTCTTGTTGTAGTGAAGGCTGAAGACAAATAACCCCACTGTGGCTGTTACTGGTCAGGAACATTTATGGGGTTTCCATTCACCTGTTCTTATTCAAATTTTCACAAATGGCGAAAATACACATAAATGGAACACTGCAAATTCAGGAAAAAAATTACACTTGGAGAAGGTGAATGTCTTGTGAATTTTCTGATAAAAGGTGTCGACTGGAAACCTTCACTTACCCAGTTATATGTATCAAAATGTGCAGCGGAGGATCATCAAAATAATCTTCACCTTCTTCTGCCGCTTATCCGGGGTCGGGTCGCGGAGGCAGCAATCGGAGCAAGGAAGCCCAAACTTCCCGATCCACACAAACCTCCTCCAGCTCTTCGCGGGGGATCCTGAGGTGTTCCCAGGCCAGACCAGAGACCTAATCTCTCCAGCGAGTCCTGGGTCTTCCCCGGGGTCTACTCCCGGTAGGACATGCCCGGAACACCTCCCCAGGGAGGCGTCCAGGGGGCATCCGGATCAGATGCCCGAGCCACCACAGCTGGTTCCTCTTGATGCGGAGGAGCTCCACCCCGAGTTCCTCCCGGATGACCGAACTCCTCACCCTATCTCTAAGGGTGCGCCTGCGGAGGAAACTCATCTCAGCCGCTTGTATCCGCGATCTCATCCTTTCGGTCATTACCTAAAGCTTGTGACCATAGGTGAAGGTGGGAATGTAGATCGATCGGTAAATCGAGAGCTTTGTCTTGTAACTCAGCTCCCTCTTCACCACGACGGTCCGATACAGCGACTGCTGCCGCTGCACCAACACGTCTATCAATCTCACGCTCCCCTTTTCCCTCACTCGAGAACAAGACCCCGAGATACTTAAACTCCACCACTTGGGGCAAGAACTCTCCACCCACCCGGAGAGAGCAAACCACCGTGTTCCGGTCGAGAACCATGGCCTCAGACTTGGAGGTGCTGATCCTCAAAATAATGGACAGTGAAATTTTTCACCTTTTTTCAGGTGATCAATACAAAGAAGAAAATGAAGAAAAAGAAATATGTCAACTCTGGAACGGTGAGTGATATTCCTACCCATCCCAACTGTTCCATGCTCATTGTTATGTGAGTGACGCCATTACATTTTAAGAGTGGAAATGTGTATGCATGACTCTACCATAGTACAATTCAAGTACTGTTGGTAAAATAAAATAATGCGCAGCGTTCTGCATCAATTACTGAGTTTTATTAATTCAGTGGAAGAGACTGGCCAGAGAGGTGTGTTTTTTGATCGAGGGAAAGCAAAGACAAGATGGAAAAACAGACAGGGATAAGTGGGAGCAACATCAGCATCCCATTGTGATGCAAATGTGTCCATCAACATGAGCCGAAGTCCAGCAGAGTAATGCATACAGATTCATCTCATTCCTTCTTTTCCTCTGGCGAAGTAAACAAATCACTTAAAGTCGAAGCTGCGCGTCTAATTCCGGAGTCCGTGATGGAAGATGAACCCTGATTTGTTGGTGGGTGTCTTGTTATGATGGGATTGATTTTGCCAATCTTTCCTGTTCAATCCAGGTGACCCTGCTCTCCTTCTCTGTGGAGTCCGAGTTCACGTTCTTAGATTACATCAAGGGAGGGTGAGTGGAAGTGCACGACTCCTTTCTGTCTTTGTTTTTTCTTCACTGCTGTGTTCGCTGATATTATCATGGATCTCACCTGTGTCCCAGCGCTATGATTTTGTCTCCTTTTGAAGTCACTTCTGACAAGCGCCACCACAGACTCAGAGTAGACGCGCACCTCAAGCTTGCAATCGTCCAGTCATGGTGATTTACCTATCTGTTGTGGGTGTCACCTGGTTTCTTTGTCTGGATGAATTTTCAGCAACAGGTGGAGAAGGTTGCTAAAACTGCAGTCGGTAACATTGGTAACAAAACGATTCGCTGTCATAACCGCCACAAGAATAGCTTCTTCCATTCCATGGCTTGCAGCTGTTTGCAGTAGTTGGAGTGACTATGTAGGCACCAAATCTGTCCAGTTACCGAATGTCTCCTACCTGCCGCGGGGTGATGATGTCACTTCGGGCAGATGCTTTTTTTTTTTTTTTTTTTTTTTTATGAGCCAGAGAAAATTGAAATGAAGGATTTTATGGCACTTCCTACCACATGCGTGACATTTATGTCTATACAATGTCAATTTTTTTGCAAAGTGTAAGTGTGTCCGTAGTCTGAAGTCCGAAACAACAAGACGTGATTTTATATATATATATATATATATATATATATATATATATATATATATACAAGTAAGATCCAACTTACAACCTGCTCGACTTACGTCTACCTGTACTTAGGACCACGGCTAGCAGATGCCCGACATTGTGTATGACAGTCACAGCAGCACAGTATCCCAGCATCTCACTCTCACACAGCGATCTACCACTACAGCAGCACCTATAACCCTCGCGTCGGCTATTTTGAATGGCATTCCACTTACGTCCAATCTGACTTACAACCGGCTGGTCGGAACCGATCCCGGTCAAAATTCAGATGTTACTACATATGTTGCATCTGCTGGATGTGACGTCATCATCCCACGGCAGGTAGGACACATTCAGTACACTGACAGATTTGGTACCTACAACAGGAACGTGGCTTTGGAATACGGACAGGCATCTAAACCACACCACCACCCTGAGCAGGCCTGTATCATTTTTGTATTTTTCCAAAGCTTGATGAAAGAACTCTGTCTATGGGCAGACAGACCACTCAAAGTACAATAGAATTGATAAGATAATTGATAAGAAGATAAGAGCCAAAACCTCAAGCAGATCCAAGCCTGGATTGTGAGGGAGTCTGCTTTGAGACCTGAAATATCCAATAATGTGTCCTAGAACATCCTTGGGTGAACTGTGACTTAGACTAACAGCTTATGAAATGGACAGAAGGAAGGAAGAGTTATCGACCTAGCGGGGCGTCCCTCGCCTCCAGGATATACTTCAGCCCCATACCCCCATGTAACAGCAATAAATGGAAGATAATGAATAGATAAATGATGACTGAATAATGCTGGAAAGGCTGTTAATCCATCCTTGTATTGGCCCACCAGTTTCATTATCTCAGCATTTGATGTTGTCGTTAAACCGCGCCACATCAGGGATGCATTCCTTTATTTATCAACCTCTTTGACCCCTGTCTGTCAATAAAGCCTCCTCAGAGGGAACATGAATGTGAAATATTTTGGCAGTTCCGTTTCTGTCGTGAGTCCCTCTGTCCTTTCTCGGTGGATCGGCTGTCGGAGGTTTTATGAGCTGACAAGTGTGACAGAGCCCACTGACACTTTTAGCAGCGGCTGATCTATGATACAATAACCCGAAGGTTTAGTGGCCTCACTTCGGAAATATCATCCTCATCAGTCTGCCGTCGGCTGACGTTCTGGCACCACTGCTGCAGACAAATGCTCCCGCAATGAATATTACCATTGTGCTACCATGGTACTTAACCACATGAATGTCTTTGGTAAATGAACCTTCAGAAGTTTTTTTTTATTTTTTTTATGATTTCCATGAGCGTAAGTCAGAGGTGGGCATTTACATTTCCTAAGAGGCCAGGTTATATATCGTGACTATTGAGAGGGGCCATCAAACCTAAAAAAAAAGGAGGGTAAGAGAAAATTACAAGTAAAAATCAAATGTGTGCGATTGTGAAATTACACTTTAAAAATGCACAGAAAATGTTGTGTTTTATTTAATTTAAACTACATTCTATTTAAATATTCTCAATGTGTCTCATACCTACCTTCAATTCTGATGTACAGTGGCACCTCGACTCTCGACCACAATCCGTTCCAGACGGCCATTCAAGAAGCAATTTGTCCGAAATCTGAATCGATTTTTCCCATTACAATGAATGGAAAAAGAAATAATGCGTTCCAAGCCTTAAAATAGGCTTTTGTAGGAATGAATGTAGAGTGTCTGCTGCAGGTGCGCTGTTCCTCTATGTGTGTGGCCGCTGCATGTGGGAGGGGCTGCCGAGTGAGTGACGTCTCTCCAGAAGTGAAGAGGTGCCCGGTGCGTGTCCAGCTCTGAATGTGGACTTCTGTGCAGTTTGGCTGTGACAAAGTCATAAACCAAGTCACGCTCTGTCCCAGACTGGCCTCATCCCTGTCCCAGCTCCAGCCCACAACAGGACATCAAACCCTGGAGTGAGAGCGAGCACCTCCCCTGTGACACTCTACCACGGTCCACTGCGGAGACAGGAAAGGTTTTACACCTCAATATGAAGAAAAAACTGTCAGTAAATGTAGCTAACGGGACACGTCTGCATACAGAGGCTGCGTTATACACAATAACAAAGCGCGTCGTGGGTCACCTGATATGTTTTTTCCGACTTTTTTCGGGGGCGTTCGAGTTCTGGATTTTCAGTCGAAATCTGAAGCAAAAAAATCACAAAAATTTTGTTCGAACCCCGAATTCCGGGACGTTCGAAAACCAAGGTACCACTGTATTTTAGGGGAGAAATAAAATAGAAAACTAAAATTAAACTTAAAAATAAAAATAAAATGCACAAGACAAAAATGTCAGAGACAACAACAACAACGTCAGTTTTATAGTTTTACTCTAACAGCAGGAGGGCCACATAAATCTAGTCAAAGGGCCGGGTATGGCCCAGGTCTGGTGTAAGTTGTTCACAACTATAAAACATGATTGATATTCCAACACCAAACTGCTGGAGGAAGTGGCTCATGAATGAGTGCCATCAAGTGTAATTAGCACTCAGGTGGTAAAGGTCCAGCTCTGGCATATTCTCCGTCCTCACCCCAAACTGAAAGGTTAATGCGAATTCATTTTATTGTCATTCCTCAGCCGCCACGCCGCCGTCCCTCACCGATAATGAGAGCCTGTCGTACGGGCCTCCGGGGAGCTCGTCTCACTCTTGTACATTAGGATGAAGAAGGAGGTGCTTCATCAGCAGGGAAAATTGGATTATGATTTGCTCTTAAGTGCTCCATCGCTCCAGTTGTTGCTTCACTTGGCTTCTCAGTGGCAGCTTCCACCTCCATGGGAGTGACAGTTTCACGCGGCATGTTTCTTTATTCCACAATGGCAAGGGTTGTCTGTGGAAGTGAGAGATTCTTGGATGTTGTTGATTTCCTCCCTGTCCTTCTCTTGTCTCTTGTCTTCTAGGACACAGATCAATTTTACAGTGGCCATCGATTTCACAGCATCTAATGGTGAGCGATACGAACGAGGAGGAGATTGTTTCGCCGCTGAGAAGCATTGTTACTTCATTCTAGGGTGTCGACCGCCGCAATCGATCAGAGCGACACACACACACACACACACGAGCAGATGGCGGGAGTGTACTTTTACACAGAGCACACACCAGTCTGGCAATGTTTGTGTTCATGTCCTGTCACTCTGCTCTTAATAACAGATGTAGCAGATGTTCCAACCAAGCAACGTTTCTGTCATGGTCGTCCACGTGTCAAAATAAGAGAGTCTCAGTCAGGATTTGAAGATTATTCACTTACTTAACAGTTCCTCTCGTTTGTATCAGAACGTTCCTGTAAATTACTTGAAAATAATACTTAAGTGACCTAAGACTATAAAAAGCTTTATGAATAAAACTCTTGTTGCTTTCTATACTCTTTGGTAAAATGAAATCTCACAGAGTGAGGCATCCTTATCACAATGGGATTCTTTTCCGATAGAGTCTTTAAATAACATAAAAACGTAACGTATGTTTTGGGATCAACAGGGAATCCTTCCCAGTCCACATCGCTCCATTACATGAACCCATACCAGCTCAACGCTTACGCCATGGCGCTGAAGGCAGTGGGGGAGATCATCCAAGACTACGACAGTGACAAGATGTTTCCAGCGTTGGGATTTGGAGCCAAGCTGCCGCCAGACGGACGCGTGTCTCACGAGTTTCCACTGGTGAAGTCAAACGTCATCTCGTCCTCCCTCTGTTACTGCTGTGCTTGTGGTGTGCTCATAATGACTCACACTTACTCAACACAGGTTTTTCTCCTTGCAGCGTAAGCATCTGCTTTTCCCATCATTCATCTACTCCATCTGTGTCAGTTTTTTTGGTTTTAAAAAGTTTCCAGATGGGTTTTTTCTTGAAAACAGCAAAACTTAAATTGATCTTTTCTACATTATTGTTGCATTTTAAGTGATGTAGTGGATTTAACACACATTTAACACAACCTTGTCATTCCACCAGACAATATCGTAAATGTCACAGATATTGCATCTCTGCCACGTGTGATACAGGCCAGAGGTCATGAAGTTGATTCACTGCTGGTTCCCTGCAGAACGGAAACATGGAGAATCCATACTGCAACGGCATAGAGGGTATTTTAGAGGCCTATCACCAGAGCCTGAAGACGGTCCAGCTGTATGGTCCGACCAACTTCGCTCCTGTGGTGAACCATGTTGCCAGGTGAGACTCATGCTATGTTTTCATTTGAAGTAGCAACCATTCAATCTATTTAGATTTCAACTACTCCTACAGCAGTAGGTGGTTACCAAAAAAAAGCTCTTCATAAACTGCACATTCTGCTGTAAATCATATGACTCGAAAGGTATGGTCTCCAATCCTCAGGCTTGTGTGCTCAAACACAAACTATATTTCTCTCTCATGAAGTCCTGACCTCCTCGCTTAGCCTCGTCTTTTATATTTCCCAACTGGTCCTGGTCATAATGTGTCCGGCTATTTTGGTATCAGGCAAAGATTACAGTGTCAGCAGGTGCTACAGTGACACCGACTCTCCTCACTTCATCTCGTAAAGAGTTGCACTGCCGTCCATCAAAACACTGAGCAAAGCGTTTTAGATGCTGAAACATACAACTTGATCTTTCAAAATTAGAAGAAGCTGTGTACAGGGAAACAAACATGCATCAACTGCTGACAGTGGAGTCCAGCTAAGAGTTCAGGATGTTGTTGTTGTCAGGGAAAAAGCCACCATTGGTTGCATTGACTTCCAGACAACAATATTATGGAAACTATTTCAGAATCAGCATTATTGCCATTGTGCTTTTGGTACATCGCAATACTGAACTAAATAAATAAAATAAAATAATAAATGAATAAAAATAAACAATAATAGTAGAAGTAACTAATAAATAAACCATAAACAACAAGGGCTGTTCACAAAATCATAAGTCTGACGGCCGAAGGGAAGAATCTGCTCTTGTGACGGGAGGTTCTGGTCTGGATCGACCGCGGCCTCCTGCCAGAGGGAAGAGGGACAAACAGTCCATGACCAGGGGGAGAAGGGTCGAAGGCTCTGATCCCACCTGCACGTCTCTGGGTCCTGGAGACTTCTTCTTCATTTTAGTATTTTCCAACATTCAAAATATATTTTGAAATAAATTGCCTTTTCATATTCGATGTTTGGTCCATAGTTTTATTCTGACTTCCATTCAAATAAAGTTTTTATAGGGTTCACGCCATATTTACGCTTCTTAATATCCTTGCTTCTATTGAACCTTATATGGTTCATTTCGTCCCTGCAAAGATGTTTTTCCATCACATTTTGTAGTCATCGCCGCCTTTCTTTTGGCATGATGTCCCCTCACAACAGTCACAGTTTATATATTTAGGCCCTTTAGGAAATTTAACTGACCACCTCTGTTATACCAGCAGGTCAGAGATTATATACAGCAATAATACTGGGTCTGGAAATGAGCGGCATTTGAACGGCATTCGAGCTGTTGCTTAAACCCATGACAGGGGTGTCAGCTACAAACTTACTCTACGGATGGTGACAATCTTTGGTCCCATGACAACAAGGTGGTGGGTGCTTTGAATAGATCTTCTCTCCTTTGTATTTATAGCTCTGCCTTCTGGTATGGGGCGCAGTTCTGCAGACACAGAACCGAAACAGTTGAGAAAATATAGTTTGAACTATACTGCGGCGTGTGCCATGCAGATGGGAAACAGAAACATCTTGTGATCAAAATTTAAGAAGAGCGTTGTTCTGCAGGATGAGTGGATGTCTTCATTTCTGAGGATGAATCCAGAGTAAAAAGCTTAGTACCATCCTCAGTCTGTTCACGCTGAGGATTGATCCAATATCATATTGATGAGGTCAGCAGGACTGCGTCATCTGTGAAGTGACGGAGGCCCTGCATGAATAGAATCCTTGTAACTAGCGTGTAGCGAAGAAAATGAGGAACAGGATCAATGACATGGCGCAATCTAGGTCAGCTCCCACTTCAAACACGTCCCGCTCACTGCCAAGAGTCTGGATAACCCTCCCACTGTGGGTGTGGAGGAAGTGACATATTCTAAAAAGAGAGCTTCTTATCAATATGTGCAAAACATACTGGAGGTTTAATGGTCTGTGGCTTAGCGATTCTGATCATTGTGGCTCTGAGAGCCACCTCCATTTCCCTCATGCCTTTCTTGTTACGTTCACGCTTTCAATAATCCATGGCCACAATTCTTCATCTGATTACTGCAGTTATTAAAAACGTCCCTCTGACAAACGCACTTTTGCGCGGCAGCGCCGTGAAATCAACCAACCGCTCGCTTTGTTATTAGCATATGAATGGTTGAACTGAGGTACCTGGTGACATTTGATCAAATCTGCATGTGGATTGAGGGATCCAGATAAGTTTGTTTTCACGATTCGATGAATGACTTCATGTTTGCAGGTATGCCGCCGCAGTGCAGGACGGATCCCAGTACTTTGTGCTGCTCATCATCACTGACGGGGTCATTTCCGACATGGCGCAGACCAAAGAAGCCATTGTGAACGTAAGCATGAGAGAACAAGTCGCCAAAAAGCTCAGTTTAATGACTTGTTTTGACAGAAATGTGATAAACGTTCTTGTTGTTGTAGCTTGCAGAATGAGGGCCTCGCTTTAAAGCAGGGGTGTCAGATCTCATCACAGAGGGGCCAATGTCTCAAACACAGTCGTGCAGCCAACTGTCCGTAGCGAGTAGAGTTGAGATATGCTAAATCTAGCAAGATTATCTCAGTTTGTCCACCATCGCCTTCTAACCAAAACAAAACCAGTTGACTGTGTCTGTATTATTCAGCCTTGACTCTTATTTTGAGCCAACCATCCAGTGGGCCACATAAAATAACTTTGTGGGCCAGAATTGGACCCTCAGGCCTTGCGTTTGACACCCTTGCTCTTGGGTGTTACCTGAGAAATCTATTCAGAGATGATATTTAAAGAACATATGTGCCCTGTTCCTGGCTTAACACATCTGGAGTGTTGACCCACATGTAAATGTCAAGAATTCGATTCGATTTGTCTTCATTCCGCAGGCTCCGCCTCTAACTTGTTTCCACTGAAACCGCAGGTGATGGACTTTCTTTAGCTTCCTGTTTCTCTCCTTCCTCTCTGCTCGTCCTTCGCTGCCTCACCAAGGCACAGAACCTCCAGCAGACTGGATTTAAAGGGAATTTGCGACTGTTAGTCAAAACTTAAGAACAGCCACACCTTCCTTTTAAGATCTTGCCTGCTGCTCTGTCTCACTGCTTCTGCTGTCGACTGCGGCTTGCAGCTGTTCTGAGGATCTCGCTGGGAGAAGTCGCACACTTTTATCCAGTTGTGTCTCAAACTGATGAGGCTACTGTGTATCTGGGATGGATGGATGTATGGATGGTGGATCTTGAACTCCTCTTCTTGTTCCTCTTATCTTCACATTTCGTCCCGATACTTCCCCGTAACTTTTTAGTTTCCAGAAAAAAGTCATCTAGTACCCGTTGCTCCCTCACTCCGTCACAACCTTGATCTCTCACTGCTGCTGTCATCACATTCTGAGCGCTACACAATCCATTGCAGCCTTTGATATCTTTTCCCTCTCATCTTGCTCTTGTTCACTGTCACTCATGAGTGTTTCATCTCCTCATCTGTGGCAGGACCCTCCACCACCACGGTTTTATTAGACCTAGAACTTAATGTTAATTAACCACACTGGGATAGAAACAGGGTTCTGAGCAGAGGAAATAGTATTAAGCGCCAGTGACCTACATTAAAATGGAGAGCTCAAGAGTTAAGATGTTCAGGTGCGACCTACTTTCTGAGCTGATTGTGTCTCAGTAGTTTGCTTTTAACATTTGAGAAACTGCCTGTTCCCACTGATTCTCAGTTATTAAATATTACTGCTGGATATCTTGTTTTGAATCCGCAACTCACGACGGGGTCGCAACGGGAGTGACAAACCATGCATCCATTTTCTTTAGCTTATCTGAGGTCAAGTTGCAGGGGCAGCAGCCAAGTCACAGAGGCCCAGACTTCCTTCACTGACACTTCCTTCTGCTTTCCAGGAGGAATCCTGAGGCTTTTCCATGTCAATAGAGAGACATATGATGTGTTACACCTCAGAGGTGGGAAGTCGATGCTGGGAATTATGGCTGATTTCAGAGTGTCCCAGTTATGGAAATCATAAAAAGTTATTCAAGCCTTGTCCAGATATTTGCTAGTCCGTGGTAACCAGGTGCAATGATACCGAATGAAGAGGAAACACTAACCTGCAGAATGTGTTTGTTCTTTTTGGTGTACATCTACTTCCTGTTTACGCTTGGGGCAACCAAGTTAGGTGCTTGGCTAGGTGAGGATTCTCCAACTTTCTGACTTGGAAATCTAACCGGGGTTCAGAAGCTGGTATTTCCACACAAATGGAACGCATCAAGAAGGGATCCAGGAAGCATCCAGACATGGTCACCCGTCTCAACTGGCTTTACTGGAGGTGTAGGAGCTGTGGTGAGGGCTCGCCTTCCATGTCTGAGAGACAGTCCACCCAAGGCTGGTGGCCACAGCTGAAGATTGATAGAAAATCCAGGGCTCTGTCTTTGGGCTCAACTCTTAGACTAGGATGGATGGATACAGATCATAACTGAATTGTCGGTCCCACAGTTGAGGATAGGGTCAATTGCTTTCTAAATAGCTGTGAAAGTCACGTACATTAGAAAGTAATTTCTGTCATTTCCAGACAATATTACCACCATGTCTGCACGTTTCCTGCTTAGTTTTACATTAGCAAAACAGCAACAGTAGCGAGCTCCTTGGTGCCAGATGAAACAGGCAACAGCAGATAAAAAAAACAAGTTCCTTCCAGCTGTTGTCTTGTAGATGATCTACAGTGGGTCGTAGTAAGAGCCGCTCTCGTATGTAGCTCCATGTTCCTTTGGATGGGGGTTTGGCTGCCAGTCAGGGTGACGGGAAGAAGAGTGTCAGGGTATTTCTTTGCCAAGTTATTTTGGGTTTCATTTGATGTGTGTGCGTGGGAGGACACGCGCTGACAGCTGTTGTGTTAAACACTGATAATCTGGCTGACGTGCTGTGGCGCTGATGGCGGTAACAGAGGCAGCACTTGGAGCATCAGAGGGTTCCTGACTGGCTGCAGGACATTAGACTGATAAAAGTGGACCCCAGAAATGCACAGCTCAAGGGGAAAGATTCAGGAGTTTGGGAGAAGAAAATGGCTGGATGTTGAAACTGCAGTTTGTTTTATGAAAGTACTCGCACCGCATAAGCTATAGTCTATGAGAAGAGCTGGTTCTGGTTCAGAGATGTCTTTAATGGGCTTGCGCCCAAGAGATTTATGTGTAGTTTTCTGGGAAACCTTCGACAATGACGGCCAATGACAAGGAGTAAAGTCATGTCTAACTAAAGCAGCATCTCTTTCCTCACCTTCTGCAAGACAGGACCACAATATCATCTGTGTGTGCCTCATCTATCTCATTTTTTAAACCCGCAAAAAAATGGTACCTGTTATGTACCAAGGCATTACCAGGGGTTTTGTTTTATGTCTTCATATGTTCTGTTTACCCCTTAATATGCAATATGTTTCCTAATATTATTATCTAACCCACATCACTGTCTTTTTTTGTTAAAATCAATGTGTAATTTATTTGACTTTGACTTATATTTCTCATATTTGGATTTTTTTTACTGTGTAATTATGTGCTATAATTATTGTCACATTATTTTATTATAATGTATTGAAGTAATGAATATTGAGAGCGTTGTAATTTATACAGGTACATTTGTTTCCTCATTCTGGCACTGTCAGCCCCTGTACGAGTATCACTTTGTAAATACTAGTAATACACTAGTAATTACACAGTAATTACGCTTTATTTCATATTATAATCAGTTGTAGTTAAACATTATTAAAATGTGTTCTGTTAACTCAAAAGTTAATTGGAAATGATGTTAGTTGTTGTGTCCAGAATTCAGAGAAATGATGTAAAATTCTTTTTCCTGCCTGCAGTCAGTAAAGTCGCATGCTGTGTATGTCTTGCTCAACAACTTTTGGCCCCATTGACATGTGTATCAGAGGACGATGCTTCTGTTGTGGACTAATTTAATCTCCTGCAGGTCTGATACCAGACATTCAGTGAATGAAACAGTGTCACCGTCGTCCCCTGATAAGAGCAGAACAGCTTCACCACTGAGAAAATTGGATTCAGGGGCATAAAACATGCAGGATTAGATTTATTTGGAGCTGAGCGAGTTTCTGTGCTGCACCCCGCTGTCTCCATCCCCATAAGTCCTTCTCCCTGTTGATACCTCATCTTTCTGAAGGGCGTTTGGTCAGTTAGAGAGCGATTCAGGGTGACGTGAGGCTGTAAAGAAGCTTGCCAGCTCTGCCTCCTCGCTGAGTGTTTTTTCCTTAATCTGACGTCCTGATTCGTGTCTTCACAGGGTGCCAAGCTTCCAATGTCCATCATCATCGTTGGGGTGGGTCAAGCCGAGTTTGACGGTAAGGTGTTTCTGTTTGTCTATAATTTCAGCAGCTTCATTTGAATACATAATGTGTGTGTATATATATATATATATATATATACATATATATATATATATATTCTACATATATATTCTACATATATATATTCTACATATATATTCTACATATATATACATACATATATATATACATAATATGATATGATAATACAATCATGTGCACATTTGCACAGTTGTGCTACTTTTTGTTTATTTTTTTTTTTAACTATTAGAATTTATCAAAACGAATGTGAAAAAAATGTTGGTAAGGTAACAGCAACAATGATAGAGGAAAAAAGAAGACGCCAACAACAAACAAACTCCTGAATGAAGATGGGAAAATGTGCATTTAAAATAGTGGTGAAAATTCAGGTAATTTGTTATGGTGATAAGTCACATTTTTGTATTTCACGACATTAAAATATAAGATGAATATGAAAACATGGGCATAAACATCAAGTGCACTGAAGCACCTTGTTTATTTGTTTGTGTTTTTTCTTTGAGCACGGCTCCATTCAGTCTCCTTTATTATGGAAGCTTTTGGTTACAACTTTGTATGATGTGGTGCAGCATGTATGGCATTAATCTGTGAAACAGTCACATCCTGAATGTAAACACCTGCGACCTTTCAGTCTGCAAATTATGAATTCTGAGTCTAAGAAAAATTTAAAATCACAAAATCATTTTGTGGGGAGAAAGAAATCCCAGTACACCAGGTGTGGTGAGAGAGAATTTACATTAGTGATAAAATGAAAGTCCAAGAATGTTGTGTACTGTCTGAGCAGCACAGGAGACTCAGTGCTCAGTGTCTGTGTGTTTTTCCAGCCATGGTGGAGCTGGACGGCGATGACATCAGGATTTCGTCTCGAGGGAAACTGGCCGAGAGAGACATCGTCCAGGTAGCGGCAGCTGACAGCACAGAACTATCGATCGAACATGCTCGACAGATGTAGATAAAAATACTCCAGACTCGTCCTAGTTTCAGCTCCTACTGCCAAATATGCAGAATCATTTCTCGTTCTGGCATTTTTAACTAAGAGCCTGTGGTGAAATACCATCTGCTGGTGAAGGAAGCTCTGATGTTTTTTTGTGAATTATTCGTGAGCGTCAGCAAGTGAAAATCCTTCAGTCCTGCTTCAGACTTGTCTTTAAGGTGCTGATCCAGTGTGTGTCTTTCGCTGCCATCCGTCCTGATTTACCGTTTCCTGGCTCTTCCTCTGCAGTTTGTTCCTTTCCGAGACTACATGGACCGGACTGGTAACCACGTGCTGAGCATGGCTCGCCTGGCCAAAGACGTGCTCGCGGAAATCCCAGACCAGTTCATTTCTTACATGAAGACCAGAGGAATCAAACCCAACCCGGCGCCTCCGCCCTACACGCCCCCGGGACACATGCACCACCACACTCAGATCTGATCCGCAGCTTTTCTCGCCAGACTGGCAGCATGCGCTCCTCTCAGAACTCCTGTTTTTTGGAGCTACAATGAGAGATGACCTGAGGAAGCTTGTGTCCGGAGCCTCTTTTGCTTTTGTATCAGGGTTTTTCTCCAATATTCACCGCAAATATTACGTCAAGGCTGCAGATTTCCCAGAATAGTTGCTAAAGACCTTCTCATGAAACCCAGGCATCGACTGTTCCCCGTCTAATTCGACAACAGCTTGATTCAGAGGTCACGTTCTGGTCCAGACTTGTGCCTGTTTGGCGGCTCTTTCTATATTTGTGAGTCATGCCTTGTTGTCACTCATCAGTGTGGCCTAATACTGACCCTAACCCTGGAGTTAGCTTTTCTAATGTCTGAAGTGTTCTGGATCCCACTGAACACTGGCCTATCGTTTACAACTACTATGAATCAGGTGTCTCATACTTCTCTCCTCATGATTTAAAGCATGCAAGTCCAGTCCAGTATTCTGAGTCTGGTGTTACTCTCGCAAAGCATGACCACGTATGTTAAAACTGTTTACAAAGTCACTTTCTTTTTACTTTAGGATGCTTAAAATCCACGCGGCCAAAAGCACAAGAACACTGAAGACTTATGGTTCTGTTTACATTTGGGCCATCGAGTTCTGGATAACTGAATCTTGGTTTAACATGACAAAGATCTTTCATTGCTGCCAAATTTCATTTAAATTTTTGATGCTTTCTACTCTTTCTAAAGCTTCAATTGTTGCAGTGCATTAGGGAACTTGTAATGTTGGGAGTCCTTCGCATCCATTAGAACATAAAATAGAGGTTTTTAACTATAACACTGTTGTGAGTGTTGCCAAACACAGATGTCGTTGCAGTGTTTTTTATGAGTTATTTTTCCTGTCATCGTACCCTCGGCAGTGTCATCATGGCAGTATCGATTTGTATTCTTTGTGAGAGCGAAGACGTGACAGGCGAACCATCTACCATCTGAATAACCCAAAGGTGTGTTTTGTGATCTTTATTTGGGACCGGCTCGCCAGGGTCACAATCTTTGGAGCCCAATTTACAAGGTTGTTTATATCTTACTGCTGGGATTATTGGATCGAAAACAAGTTTTGTTTTGGGGATAGAATTTAGCTCTAAATACTTTTTCATGGTGGAAAAGTTTCGCCTGGATTGCCGATTGGTAGACAAATATAGACTGACGTATTGATAGATGTAAGGGACTGATGGATATACATCACGGTAGAAAGCCAAAGACAATGACAAATACATGGAAGGACGGATTGATATATAGATGGATGGATGGAATAAAGGATTGATCAATGGATAGATTCATGGATGGACGGTTGAATGGATGAAAGGTTTGTGTGGATGGATGACAGACAAATATGGAGTCTGGATAGATGGATGGATGGATGGATGGATGTGAGTGACAAACAGAGAAAAATATATCTGGATGGATGGACAGACAAATCAAATGGCCGATGGATGGGATGCTAGATGGAAGCACGGATAGACAGATGGACATATAAATGGTTGAGTGATAGATAAACATACATGGATGGATGGGTGGATGGATGGGTATGTAGTCTATATAAATCTATATGAAGTGCACACGACTTGATTTAGCTTGACAGAGGAGTAAACTTTTCTTTTTCATTGGGACTGACACGCAAGTGTTGACTGACTCGCCCAACGCAGATTTCATCCTTTTGATCTCAGAAGCACAAAGTCGTCTCCGAACATCTGCACGCCCTCAGCACTGCGGCAAAGCGACGCGCCTCCAAATATCATGTCAAATCCTAGATTAATTCCAAAATCTGTCTTTGTTTCCTGCACCTCCGTCTGTCAGTTCGGGATTTTAATGGTACCGCTGCGACTCACGTCTCCACAGGGCGGCTTTGACATTTGTTTTTCTCCGTATATACACGCGCATATTGTTCACGTCCACGGAAATAACCTGATGCAACACATGCAGCAGCAGAGAGGGGTTGAATCAGTGGAGGAGAGCGGCGATTGATGGCCGCTTGTCCGACGGCAGCCAGGCTCAGTTGGGGCTCAGCCACAGCTGCACACAGTCACATGAACACAACTCTAAACTCAGCTGCATGATCCCATCTCACCCTGAGGTTGTTGACTTGAGCTGGACTTCTATATCTAATAAGAAGGATCTGCTCTTCCAGCGGGGAAGTTTCCACATCTGGAGCATTCCCACATCACTCCTCCATCTGCTCACGGCTCTCCAACTTCTCCACACGTCCTCAATGTATTACAGCTGAAACTAGGTAACTGGTTGTCAAGCGGACTGTTGCCGTGTCCAGTCCCACTAAAGACGTTGTCCCCAGCTTCTCACCATCACTTGGTCGACATTGGAAAATTGTCCCCTGTCCTCCTCCGGGCCCTTCTCTCCCTCTCTTTAATCACAATTACATAGGAACCATCTTCTTCTCTACAATCATATTCTTCAAAATTAGTTCTAATTATTATAATTTCTTCTATTCATGCATCATTATCTGTTCTTGCTTCATACTGTTTATTCTTTTAGGTTTAATTCCTCATCATATTTACCAAAACACAACATCATTTTAGTGTGCGTCATTGTATACTTTATCTGTTGTCTTGTTTCATGTCTAGTGCCCAAAATATGTTTTTTATGTTAAATAAAATGACAAAAACATTTCAAAATTTTATTGTTTTTAATTTATTATTATCATTATTATTATTATTATTATTATTATTATTAACAGTTTTCTGTAATAATAATTATTTCTTATTGTTATTATTCTTTAAATCAACATAATTGAAAAAAATAAATATTTTATATTTTAATATATTTACATGGCCTTTGTGCCACCACACCTTCCGGTTAAAATAAAAATATTGATTTATATTAGCATTATATATCATTGGTATTTTACCACACACTCGGCCACCTCGCTCCTTCTGAATCGCAAATATCTGTTATTTCAGTTTTATTTCTTCCAAGTGAAAGATGTTGGGACAGATGCTTGTGATTCTAATCTTTACTTTTAGTAGTCACTCTACATGACCATGACTCCAACTCCAATATCCACGCCGACGTGGTGTTGAACAAACCTTTTTGCTCATTGTCATGGAGCAAACACAACAGTGTTGAAGTGTCTTCAAGTCAGATTCCGACCCGCATAATTAAAAGTGCTTGTGAATCGGTGTGTGAATGTAGACGTATATAAAACTAGCACTCGAAGCACACTTCACCTTCAGGAGTGCTGATTGTAAATGGTGGATTTATTTTTTGGGAATGGTACTGTTTTGAAGATTTATTTTTGGAGTCAATATGAGAAGCCATCGCTCCTGACGTGACGGTGAACACTCTTCCCCTCGTGGTTTACGTGGTGACGGGTGGAATGCATGTTTTATGGGAGAGTTCTTCACCCGACTGTACATGAGGAGCAAACACATGCATGTCAGTGACAAACATGGACTCCCTGGACTGTTTGCTGTCCTTATCTGGTGCCTGGTTCTTTACATATGTGTTCCAGCGGTGGTTAGTGGACTGTAGCGCAGTAGCATGTTACAGTTGCCACTCTTCTTTTCCTTCCTGTGTATTCCACTCTTTCTTTGTCCTTCTTCTTCCTTTGACCGTCTTGCATGACGCCTACGTTCCTTTCTACAGGTTTTGCTGTACATGATTGTCATGATGGTAGGTTGTGAAATGCTTTGTATTGGATTGCCTTACCAGTAATAAAATATGCCTACTTTTATAAAAGCTGTTGGACTTCTGCTTTTGGCTTGGCCTTTTTTCCCCGATATTTCCTGTCTTGGCTTGCCTCCTTTCAGACTGTCAAAACAGGGGACAGCCGTCCGACTGTAACTTACTCTGCAGCAAAAAATATCATATGATATCAATCATGATTTTAAAAAAGTGTTTTATGAAGAAAATCAGAAGATTGTCACGTTTTTAGTGGACAAATAATGTTTTAACAGGATCCTCCCGATC
Source organism: Synchiropus splendidus (assembly GCF_027744825.2). Taxonomy (NCBI): domain Eukaryota; kingdom Metazoa; phylum Chordata; class Actinopteri; order Syngnathiformes; family Callionymidae; genus Synchiropus; species Synchiropus splendidus. The sequence goes on from NC_071339.1 coordinate 7,019,654, forward strand.
TCCACTACCAACTTGAAGTTGTGATACTCAGATATTTCATGAGAAAAATGCATTTAATAATACGGAAGGACTTCTTAAATCTTAAATATGTTTTTCCATTAGTTTTCCACTAGTTTTGGCAGATTTTCCTTACTTATTTCAAGTTACTTTTACCTAGAAATAAATTTAAAAAAAACATATTTAAGATGCATTGCCTTAAAAGAAGTCCATCCCTCCATATGAAAAGATTGAAATATTATTTATGAAGTAAATTTTATCTTAAATCAAGTGGGATGAGATATGCGTTTCAGTTTTTTCAGTGAGTCACATTAAGTTAGTTTTTATGGCTGGAAAAACAAGTGTTGGAATTTTTATTTTTGAATTATTTGGCCTTAAAACTTGCCCTTTTGTTTCCAGGAATAATTATTCCGCTTAAGCCTTCCTTCAGAGTCAAGGTTAGATGACTCACACAATCTTCAGAAAGCAGTTGAACTCAATGACTTTTGTGAGTGTGAGCGGTCGTATTAAACGTCAGATCCGCCACAAAAAAAAACCTTGAAAACAAGACAATGTGATTTGTTGGTGATGACCAACAGCGCATGCATCATGTTGCGTTCAGGGCATCTCCAAATATTCAACAAATTGTGTTCTGTGTTCACATTTAGATGTCGAACACCAAACTGGATTTCAAGGGGCGGGTGTCAACCCTACAGTCTTCCTGTCCTCCTTTATCACATCCATGGTCTTTAATGGATGTCTTCCGCTTCTCCTTCATTCAGGTCCCTCCATCTCCAAAACATCCGCTCCTCTTAAGAAATCTGTCCCCACGAACTTTGTCACAGAGATTGTCCTCACCTCAAGCTCTGCTTTCCCTTTTGAGATTGACTTAAAACGTGCCGTATGAAAACTCGACATGAAATAATGACTATTTGTGTGAATGCAGAAGTTTTTTGGTTTGTGTTTTTTTGGTAGATTTCTCAGCTGTCAGCGACTGAGGCGACAGCTGTCAGAAAATGGGAATAATACATAACAGTGACTCCTCTGCAGAGTCGACTCCACTCTCAGGAGAAAATTAACTTGTTCACACACCAAGTATCTAGTTAGCCACATCAATAATTCCGTGACTAAGATCTTCGATATATATCCAGTGGTGACTGGGGACTTGTCCAGAGTATACCACACCTCTACTCCTATGTACATCAAGCACTCAACCACAAGGAGGCAGCTAAACTGCACACACAATGTTCTTAACGTGAGTTGCTGGTTTCCCCACACTAAAACCTGAAGTACAATTCCATACATACTTCAACTTCACATTTACGTGGGCATTTACCCTCACAACATTTCATGGGGACCATGGGCAAATTAAACTGAAACTGTTCGCCCACCTGGGTCTTCACTCTGTCGCTGAGTTCCGAAAGGGGAAGGATTGCGATAGTGGAGGGCTCATAGAGCGCGGTCTGATGTTGATGACAGGAGCAGAGTATTTTGCCGTTTTTTGTTTTTTGGGGGGGACTCCGCCTGCTCCCCAGTGGTCTGCAGCGAGCTGCGCTGTGGAGCGTTGCATTTTGCTGGCGTGTTTGACATGGCGTGTTGGGAGGTGTATAGGCCGGGGACTGAGCTTCGGACGTCCTGTTTGAAAGCTAAAAGCCTGGTTAGAGGGCTCCATAGTTACTCATAGAACTGGAGTTACTTGTAGGTAACTATTATATTCCTTTAAATACAATTAGATGACAACATCAATGGAAAAGAGGAACAGTTCGCAGTTTTGCTTTCAACATATAGTAGTTGGATTACCATCTACAGTACTTCCTATTTCACTTAATGAGGTCAAACTTGGGACACCCACAACGGGTCAATCGGCAGGTGAAGGTGTTTCATCAAAATTCTTCCTCTGGATTGCTGAAAAGGTTCTTTGAAACCGCCTTGTTACGGAGGATTCTGTCACAGTGAAAGCAGAATGTTTCCGTTTGTTTCACCTGCAGCGTCCCATCACCTGAAATCACCCGTGTTCGTGATTTAAACAAAGCTTTCGGGAACTCATCATTTCAAGGTCATTTCAACAGCGCCTCAGGCACAGTGTTTCGTTCAGATTCAGTTGGCAAATTGTTTTCGATTTTCTCGGCGAAGGTGGCGATAAACCAACAACCAAATGCTCCTGAAGTGGGCTAATAGCAGGAAAGCAGTGAGCAGCTCCCGGGGGCTGCCGTTTTTGGATAATGTAGTGGCAGGCTTGGTTCAGGCCCATTTGTGTGGGAGTTCAGTGTTCATTCACTCTCAGCTATTTTTCTGGTTACATCCCTGCACTGTCCTCAACCTCAAGAGTCACAGTCGCAATGACGGTAGTATGTCCACACGTCTGGGATGGAGGATGACAGATGAGGGGCTGCTTGTTGTGTTAGCTTATTAACACAACAAATACACGAACAAAAACAGACAGGACGACAGAAATAAATATGGAACACAGGATATGGTGGAGGTCAGAACACACGCACGGCACAGACAATGATCAACGCTAGCAAACAAGCACCCGGTGGTCCGACTCACAGCTGAACTGAGGAAACAAAGGAAGAAACAAAGTTAGATCGAGCTCAAAAAGCTCCAGAAAACGGATGGTAAGACGGCAGAACCAAAACCAGAGGTCATGTTACCCGCATGGTGCTTTTCAGCAGCAGCTGGTGGGAAGCTTGATTGCTGAGTGGCGCCGGTTGTGATTGCTATCAAATCAAGACCCAGTGAACATAGATGGAAGAAGACATGTGGTTATTTGGAAATAACCATGGCATGGATTTCACTAGTTGAGATTCCTGCTTGGAAGCCGCTCAAATGAAAAGAAAAGGTTGGTCATGAGTTTGGCTTCAACCTGCCATCAGGAGCTGGAACAGATGCAGTGGAGCCTCCGAGGCCGTGTCTGAAAGTGTGTGAGATGCTGGGGATGTTCCAGATGTTGTCCATGCAATTCAGTTAAAAGAAAAAAAGGGCATGAAACCTTGGTAGGAACAAACAAATGTGAATAGAGTGGGTGAAGGAGAGCTGTGTCATTGTTTTAAAGGAGATGGAAATTGACAAACTCTGGTCGGATTTATTCATCTTGTAAAGCCCTTTCATGAAAAGAAAGTGGACTAAAGGTTTGTGTTCTGGTGGGGAAGACCAGTTTAAGAGGCTATACTCCGTTCAGACGGGTCGGTTCCAGAAGCACACTGTAAACCATTTTGAAAGATTAAAAAGGAATGAGTCACAAGCCTGTGGAATTTGCAGAGAATTTGAACAATCTTGAAAACCCAATTCTAGTGGAGCAGTTCAGAATCAGAATTCAATTTATTGCCATGGTCAGTGGGGAGCCCACCAACTAGTAATAAAGTGTTCTGGAATAAAGTGCTGACAAAAAAAAAATAAATAAATAAATAGAATAACAACAAGGCTGTTCACGAATTCAACAGTCTGACGGCCGAGGGGAAGAAGCTGTTCCTGAGACGCGAGGTTCTGGTCTGGATGGACCGTAGCCTCCTGCCAGAGGGAAGAGGAACAAACAGTCCATGTCCAGGGTGAGAAGGGTCGGCTCTGATCCGACCTGCACGTCTCTGGGTCCTAGAGGCATACAGGTCCTGAAGAGGTGGCAGACTGCAACCGATCACCTTCTCAGCTGAACGTACGATGCGCTGCAGTCTGCTCTTGTAGCTGGAGGTTGCGCTGTTGCACCACACAATGATAGAGGAGGTGAGGATGGACTGGATGATGGCTGTGTAGAACTCCACCAGCAACTTCGTCGGCAGTCGTAGTTTTCGTAGCTGCCTCAGGAAGAACAATCTTTGCTGGGCCTTCCTGATGAGGGGCCTGATGGTTGGCTCCCATTTGAGGTCCTCAGTGATAGTGGTTCCTAGGAAGCAGAAGGAGTCTACAATAGGCCTGGGTAAACTAGCCAACATGAGAGGGGACAGAGAAACTGTTACTCTCCTGAAGTTTATGACCATCTCCACTGTCATCTGGGCATTGAGCTCCAGGTTGTTGTGGCTCCACCAGGACACCAGCCGCTCTGGTTTCAACACACTTGACAGGGAAAAAATGTTTGACTCCTCCCATCCTTTAGTCCTCCAAGCAGATGTGATGCAGGAGTGGGAGCAATCATTGTATAGGATGATGATCGTGGCCCACAGCAAGAGGCCCACAGCAGGCATTTTTCTCCAAGAAAGTCGCTGTCAAGTGTGTTACTCTACCATAGAAAAAGATTTCCTTCTGAAATCCGCTGGTGGTGTTTACAGACCACAGTCAATACCATTTTTGCAGCAAGCTGCTCCAACTAACTCTGCTGGAGTCTAGCTTTGCAGGAAGGGAAAGGACAATGCAGTAATGAGGATCCTTCATGTGTGAACTTGAAATTTCTAAATATTAATGATTAAAAAAAAGTCAGACGGGAAGAAACACACTGATACATATTATAAGGTTTTGAGGAACCAGATATCTTTTGCCTCACTTTGAACATTCAACAATGTTTCTGCTCAGGTTTGTTTCCTTGGATTAATGCTAATGCTCCACATCTGAGTTACAAATGTAATACATTTCTACGGACTCTACTTTGTTGCATCTGGGAATCTGTGGAGCTTCGATCGATTTTGAAAATCGATAGTGAGTTGTATCTCCCAGAGGACCTCATCACCTCTGCCCTTAGATCCCGAACTGTGTTTACGAAGTCTGAATCCAGACAACCACGTTTTGTTTTTTTGTTTTTACCCCTATCTGTTTATCCTAAAGTCAATACTGAAGAAAATTATCAGTCACATCATGTTTAATTCTCATGTTCTGTCACAGAAATCAAAATTTACGGCAACAAAAAGTGACTCATAACAAAGAGGAAATTAAACAATACACTGTTTTTTTTTCCTTTTTGTTTTATATTCTGCCTCCTAGTTTGATAATTCATTGTTTTCTTTTAAATTAAATAGACTTGTTTGTTCCCATTCGCAACCTGTGTTTTGAGATTGTTGTGTGACGACCGTGTGTATTAAGCGTGTGACCTGAGCAACACACCTGAAGGCCTGCTGATTAATCCTCCATCAGGAATGATTCAGCAGAGATGGAGCTGCATGACTTGGTGGGTCTCATTTTCATCTCATCCTATTGTTATCCCAGAGGATGTGAGGAGTCAGCCTGAGCTCTCAAAATCCTGGCTGCCGCCGTGAGAGAGTGACAAACACAACATGATTTCAATTATCACAATACGGAATGAAGGTTTTGACACCTTGTCCTTCCACTTCCAGAAAACCTTCACTTTACTTTTCACTCCTTTCCTCCGAGGAATCCAACGGCAACTGTTTACCCCAGAATAACACAACATCAATTTGAATTTTATTTAACATTTAACAGTTTTAGTTCGTATTAACTCATGTTATTAATTTTATTTTTTAAATCCTTTTTTGTTGCTCTTGTACTGACCTTGTTGTTTATAATGCGTTTTTCAGTTCAGTCTGTTGGAAAGGACCACACGACCATGACCCGGGAGGAGACACCCAGGACCAGAAGGAGCCCGCGACATCAGGTGAATATCGTTCTATTAGAGTCGAGATGCGTTTATGTGCGACGCCTTTATAGCGCTGTTTGTTTATTAGACATCAGTGCCATCAAGTGGCCATTGCGGGGATTACAGTTTCACTGTCACCACTGTTAAGGAACCAAACTGAACCCCTTTTCCAAAATACCTAAATGTTGAACTGAATGAGACGAGTTGAAGGGCAAGTGCGATATTAAAATAAATAGATGAATAAAAGGAAGAAAAGCCTCAATGAAGAGCAAAGAAGAGGAAGAAACGAAAAGATTCCCTCGTTAACTTGAATAGCCTTGTTTTCCCTGACATCCGGGACACAAGCGGAATAGACGCGATGCGCAGCGTTCAACAGTAGCTACGTCTGAATTCCCAGTGTGATCTGATTCTGTATCAATGACGTTAAATCAAAGAAACGCATAACCACAAGCTACTTGCCGAAGGCAGCGGAACGTGCCTGCCAGGCAAAACTCCGGGGCCACTTTCCCACCTGCAACTACTGTTGCTAGCAACAGTGTAGTGTTGCCACCTTCACGGACCCGGTGACTCCTGGGCCAAATACCGTCTGGTGAGCGCTTATTTTTCCTCACTTACTTTCCCTGGTTTGATGGTTTGACCTGTGTGTTAGTTTGTTGCTTCGAAATAACAATTAGCCCGACTTTATTGCACTTTTTAAACATCGGAATTGCCAGGTTCATCGAGGTGAAAAACTTCTTTTCAAATATTGAGCTCATGTTTTGGTGTGTCATTGACGACTCAATGTCGTTTTTCGTCGAGTTATTTTGCTTTTTATTTTTAAAATCGTGTCATACAATGTTTATATTTTTGTGTCTAATTATGAACAGTAACAAGAAAAGTGTGTCGCCATTGTTCCATGATAAGGTCAGCAAAATGTAAACAAACTTTTGCTCTAATAATAAACAATGAATTCAGTCTTGGCAAATTTTCTTAGAGTAGTGACCTGCTACCGTGCGTATTCACACTCATCTGATTCATCTTTAGGTCCTCTCCAAACTGAAGATCCATCGCATCAAGATGGATAAACATGGTAAACGCTGTTGAAAATAGATAAACACATCTGTTCCTATCAGCTATATTGTATTTGTTTTCATCCACAGAGTTGGACTTGACAAGAATGCAAAGGCAGTTCCGGGTTATGGAGCGAGAGCAGCAGTCCTACACTACTCAGGCCAGAGAGAGGATCCGCAGGCAGAAGTGAGTACAGTCAGTGTTTCCCCAGCATGACCACTGGCCTGTGGGAACCATGGCAAGTCAACAAGCCGTCCGATGTGTCAACAAGATTCTAGGGGAATCACTGCGCATGAAAATGAGTTCTATTGCTGTTTGTTTGTTTCATTTGAATAAAGGCAGGAGATAGAAACGCTCCAGAGAGAACAGAGGGAGCTGAACGATAACCTGGGAGCCTGCAGGCATGTAGCCCAACAGCAGAAGGAGAAGAAGGTCACTGACAGTCTCCAGCAGATATTGGAAACCTTAGAGAAGGAGAGGCTGCTGCAGCAAGAAATCAAGAAAGAGGTGAAGTTCTTGCTTTAATGCACCGGCAGTGACGTGAGCTGAACAGTTCAAATGCTCCTCAGAGGTGTTTAGTAACTTTGGTAGTGACCTTGAGAGCCATGTATCGGATGGTGTGGAGCTGAAGTCTGTTGTGTGCGAAGGTCTCGGACGTGGAGCGGAAGCTGGCGGAGCAGAGGAAGGGAAAGGTCAGCACCACCGAGGAGCAGAGGAACCAGGCGCGCCGGACCCAGAAGGCCCTTCGCACGGCGGAAAATAAACTGGACAGAGTGAGTGATGAAGCCCTTTTCTCAGCAGACGGTGGAGTAGATTCCTGGTTTCACTTGTGCTTGTTCAGGCCCTGACCAAGTTACACGAGCAGCAGAGCAAAGGCAGAAACCTAAAAGGAGGCCTGCAGAGTCTTCTGATCGAGCGAGACCATTTCCAACAGTTGCGCAATAAGCTTGAGAAGGTCAGAGTCGCTCCACTTCCCTGGTTACGCTCTGAACACAAGAAAATGAAGCAGGTGTTTTGCAGGAGCTACAGGACATCAGGGTGAAGATCAAGGAGCTGATCAAACTGTCCACCGCTGCCTATGATGCCAGGTGATGTGCAGGCCGCTCGCGTGTCAGGTGGCATGCCTCTGCGAGTCATTCATGGCTCTGCTTCTCAGGTTAGAGGCTCAGGCCAGGATGAACATGATGAGAGAGAAAGCGGAGAAGGACCTGGACCAGTATAACGCGGAGATGAAGGAGCTGCAGGTCACTGAGCATGAGTTTAACCTGAAGGAGTTCAAGACTACAAAGTGCCGAGAGATGAGCAGCCAGGAGGCGGGGCATGGACAACGTAAGACATTTTACACAACACACAATTACATCATTCATATAAACCACCTTTCGTGTGTCTCTGGTGAGTAAATGTTGCTGGTTTAGGGAGTTGTCTCTCCCAGAGGACCCTTAGATGTGTGACCCTAACTGTGTTTATGAAGTCTGAATCCAGACAACCACGTTTTGGTCTTTGTTTGTACCCCGTCTGTTTATCCTTATATCAATACTGAAGAAAATTACCAACACGTCATGTTCAATTCTCATGTTCTATCTCAGCAATTAGAATTTATATCAACAAAAAGTGATAAAATTGTGACTTACAACAAAGAGGAAATGGAAAAATACACTGGTTTTCTGCTACCTAGTTTGAGTTTCTGTTGAGTAAATGTTGATTCTCTCACGTTCCGAAGCTCCTAACATTACTACCACCTGCTGTTCTTTTGAGCACGTTACACTCCCGTTATATTAAACACAAATTATATCGCCTGAAATAAATGTTATATTATTATATAATTATATATATTAAATGAAAATTTGTGATTTCATAAGTCAAAGTTATTCTTAGTTGAGTTAAAATCAAGTTTATAATGTGTATTTATTAATGCCATTTTGAATGGAATATCAAACTCAAAGTGCCAAGAGTGAAATACACCAATTATTGATAAGAATTCATGAAATAGTTTACATTTAAACGCCTTTTTTTGTGAGTCCAAGGGCTCAACTTAAATGAGAAATGCCTGTGCAGTGGTGTAGTGTTCAGTGCTGCAGCCTTGGATTGGTGCTGACCTGTCTGTGTGGTTTGTGTGTCACAACTCAGCATTGTGACATGGCAGTGATCATCTTAATATCTGCCACAGTGTCAGACCTGGAGGAGCAGAGGGAGATGGAGCCCACCACAGAGATGCTGGAGAGTTTGGAGGAAGCTTTCACCCGGATCCTGGTGCTGACGAAAGCAGACAACCTGGACATCGTGGCCACCAGGTTCATTCAGGGTTGGTCAAAATCTCACGTCACTTTTACGAGGGAATCATATTAATATCTTGGTCTCTCCATCAAATCTACAGTCGAAGATCGCAACTTTGCACTCTTCAATTACGTCAATGAGCAAGCGACTGAGACGGAGGCCGTGAAGGATCAAATCAGCCAGGTGCGTTCCACAGGCTCAAGTCAACCTGGAGGAGAAAGTGAAGTGAGAGGCTCTCGTTCATCTGAAACGTAGATACAAGAGGAGATGACGCAGTTCGAGGAGGAGCGTTTGCAGCAGAAGCAAAACTTCGCCGCCTCCCTGGCGGACATTGACCTCCGGCTGAAGGAGACCACTCTGCAAGCGGAGGAAGATGACGCCCAGTCTAAAGTCATGAGTGAACTTCTGAGCCAGATCATCGCAGGTGAGGAAGTGATGCTTCTCTTCATGAAGAAGTGTGCCCACGCATGGTGACTTGTTGTTTCTCCACAGGTCTGAGCAACGTCCTCTCTAATGTGGAGTGTGGCCGCTCGTCGCTGGAGGATAAACTGGGCTTCTCATCGGGCCTCAATGAGAACAACATCATATCGTACCTCAGCCTGGTGGAGCAGAAGACCAATGAGCTGCTGAGCATCCAGGCTTTCCTCCACTACAAGGTCACACTCTTAGAACAGGGCTCTCAAACTGGTCCTTGAAGGGGCTGCAATGGATCCTTGTTTTTGTTCCACCTTTTCACCATTCAGGTGTCGGAAGACTGTTGGCAGGTTGCTTGTCAGTCTGGTGCTGCTTGTTTCAGCTGACACCTGATTGGTCAGACAGCGTTTGCTTGTTTGGTTGGAACCAAAACCTGACCCCTCTGTGGCCCCTTTATGGATCGGTTTGAGACCCCTGATCTAGAATCTGGCTGTAGTGTGTCTCCATCAATTCAGAGTGATGGCTCCCTCATCATAATTCTATACATGGAAACAAGAATGGTCTACAGTGTCTGGATTATTAGGAGTGGAAAATAAAATCACTCGATACTAACAGTAACATGCTAAAAGTATATTGGACGTCCATAGTGCAGTGTGATAACAGACTCCAGGCTCTGGACAAGGGGGCGACATGGAGCGGTGTCAAAGCATTTTCGGCAGGTTACAAAAGATTTTTCTAATGAGTCTAAAATGATGCCAAATATTCATTCATTCTCAGTATCCTGTTTTATTTGGAGCATTTTTCTGAGCTCCAGAGGATTCATCTGTTCATGGGCTTCAGTTTTGTTCCAAACTGAAATACAAATCAGAATTTTAACACTTTAATGATGACAAAGGTGCATGTTCGACTGCTGCAGGGCCTGACAAAGGACTACAACCCTAGAGTGTCATCGAGATTCCTTCATGGACAAAACCCTGAAGCATCTCAGGAGAAAGTGGACTTCCAAGGGGCTTTAAAAAGGTGAGCTATTTGTTGCTTTTTATTTAAAAATATGAAATTCGAAAAATTGTTGCACAGGTGCCGTTGCTAACTTTTTTATTGTTCAACACTAAAAGTATAAATTCAAACACCTTCATCGATTTATTTATTTATTATTTGTGTGGAATAATTACATTCTTGCATTATTTTTTTGTCCTCCATATTCTCCTTGTTAATCCAATATTTGTTTTAAGTTTAGATCATATTATGGCTTTGTTTGTCTGTTGGTCCCTTACCACATATCTCTATATCACGTGGCTCTGTGTGGGGTAAAACAACTGCCCCCATGAAGCACATTTTTAACCCTTGTGTGAGTGTGTTACATGGTTGTGTCTCTCCGTCTCAGTCTGGAAACTGATCATGAGGATTCTCCCGTCACTGATGGAGAACATTCATCTGGGAGGATTCATCTGTCTAACTGAGGTTTGTACAGTACGCTCATGTGGTCCTGTACAAACGTGACTCATCGGGTTGACTTGCTTGTTTCTTGCTCGTATCTTTGCAGGTCAAAGCCGTCAAACCAGCAGGCTCAGGATGGTGAAGCGCTGGTGTTGAGTGTGGTCTGTTTCATGACAAGAAAAACATGAATTTAAAAACAGACACGTCTCACCGGAGCCAAGCCAAGCAATTAATAAAGTTCTATCTTCTCTGAAGAGTGTAGCCATGTCTTTTGACTGAACTCCAACCGGTCCAAATCAAAGATGTTTAAGTCCAGTGGTGGATGAAAGTCAAACACGATGATCAAAGGCGAGACCATTACAAATATTCCATGCAGATTATTAAAAGCAGGAGGCAGGAAAACACAAAACTAGTTTGTCCAATTGGAATCTTTTCATTCAACCAGCTTGTGTCGTTGGAGGTTCTAACGATGAATCCGGATCTGAGAGTCACCGGGCCCCGGGCCAAAAACACAAGCGTCAACCCACCTAGCTTAGAGGTAAATGAGGAGTCATCCATCCAAACACTGTCATCGGCCGATCTGAGCTCAGTTTGCGGAACTGGACACAGACCCAGACCTTGCTCCCCGCGTGTCTCTAACATTACTGCTTCCCATTGAGAGAAGACTAAAGCCACTCTAATCTAATCTAATCTAAAGCCTGCAGGGTGGCTGCACTCTCCCTCTTAGTCAGGAAGAGACTAGAGGTAGAGCCGCTGCTCGGCCACACTGAGGAGAAGTGGCTGGAACATCTTGATCTGGGAACACTTTGAACTAGTGATGGGCTGATGAGGCTTCGTGAAACACTATCCACATTTTCAGAGCTCAGTAGGTGGCGCTCTTGGTTCAAAATGTAGTGAGGATTCATTGAAATGGTTGTTGAAAGTTGAAGATTTTACCGCAGACAGTGCCATCTAGTGGGCTCTGAAAATAAGGACACTGTTTCATGAAGCCTCACAGGACCGTCACTTCCTCAACCTTCCCCCAGTGTCACTGGATGGCTCTATATTATATTATATTATATTATATTATATTATATTATATTATATTATATTATATTATATTATATTATATTTTATTAGATTAGAAGACTGTTTTACCATGACTAGGCCTAGGAGAGGTCCCCACAAGGAGTTACTGCTGGAAAACAAGGCTCGACTCTGTTGTTAACAGTTTCAGCATCGCCTATCACAGATACTGTGACTCTTGTGAAGGGCCCACAAGCCAAAAAAACTCAATAAAAATATTCTAATGTCTAACTCACATTCTGTCTCTATCGTATGGTTTTATAAAACCGAGAGAAGATGAAGAGTTCTGTGTGACCTCTGTGTCCTAATATATCAATTATTAGTATAAGTAATTTGATCATGTTTTGTTTCATTTTATACACATTAAATTGGCAACATAACACTTTTTAAGGTATATTTTATTTTATCAAGGAGCAAGATATTTTGTTAAAATGTCCATTAAACATTTCATTTACTTTGAGAATCCATTATAATCATTGATAGCTGTGGTGGATTACAAATTAAACAGAATAAAATTCAAGTATCAATTATGTCTTCCACAGCTCATGAGGGACACATAAATGCAGGCACAGTGCCACATGTGGCCCCTGGGCTGCTCACCTCTGCTCCTAGTCCATGATCAATAACTTGAGGTCTGAGTACTTTTTTTCCGTTTCAGTCCCAGGGTCCGAGTGAGTTTGTCCTCCAGCCTGTCAGGCGCTCTGACAGCAGCAAGGAGGAGCTGGATGAATATGGTAATGTATGGATTTGTTTGGAGCAAATGTCTTATTCTGCCACTCATATTTGAACTGATCATTCCACAGAAACCAAGACTGCCAAACTACAGAAAGAGTTCCGGGTCATGAAACGGGAGCAGCAGTCCTACAGTATCCACATCCGGGAGCAGATCTTCAAGCTGGAGTGAGACTTCAGACCTGATGGATTTAGGGTTCAAAATATGTTGATCATTTAAAGAGAGAAATAAAACATGTGTTCCGGCTGGTGTAACATCAGTGAACGTGACGGAACAGTTTACTCCGGAGAAGAAATCCGATCTAAACTGAGCTTTGACTCTTGTGTTTTTCTGCAGGCAGGAGACCAAAATGCTGCAGAAGGAGCAACACAGGCTGAAGGAAATTCTTGACGCCAGTCGAGCTCTGACCAAGCAGAAACTGGACACCAGAAACATCGAGAGACTGCAGACAGTACTGGACGACATGGAGAAAGAAAAGAAGTGTGAGGATGAGCTTAAACGCGAGGTTGGTGCCAGTTCGACCGGTCCATCATTTCAAGAAAGTGCTTAGTCATGTCAGTTTTTCTTTTCTCACCTGTCCTGCGGCGTCATGTGACCAGGTTACAGTCATGGAGCTGAAGCTGCTGAAGCAGAAGAAAGGAGAAAAGATCCCTCTTGGCGGGACGGAGAATGAGCGGCAGAAGATTCTACGAAAGGCTGAAGAAAGGCTGCACCGAGTGAGAGGCAGCCTCACATTACAGTGTTGACATGACAGTGGGGTTTTTTTGTGCAGTTTTCCGAGGGTTAAAAGCCTTTGTTATTTCCAGGCCTTGACCAAGTTACATAAACAGCAGATGACGAACAACAACCTGAAAGCTGATTTGCAGAATCTTCTGTTTGAGCGAGGTCATCGGCAGTATGTAGGCAACTCGCTGTACAAGGTCAGAGTGGGATTTCCTTGTTTTACAGTAGTTTGCCATGTAAATCGAACTGCGCAGCAACAAATGGAATATTTTAACAGCATCGTAAATCCAGCATGGAGATAAAAATGATACATACAGTTCACTTATAAGTAAAGTGGTATATGTATTGTATGATCAAACAAACATGCATATTAAATAAATTAAAAAATTAAATAAGAAATTTATCTTGATGCTAAAATGTGTTAATAATATTTGTAATGTTACCATACCATATTTATTTATGAAGCACTTAAGAAACGACAACACAAGATCATCACAAAATGCTGTATAGACTATAAAATCAGGATAAAACAAACATTGAAAATAATAAATACATAGAATTAAGACATGGAAGGCAGCAGAAATGTTCAGACTACAAAAAATGGTAGTAAACACTATATATATATATATATATATATATATATATATATATATATATATATATATATATATATAATAATTATACAAAGTAATCAACTGAATACAAACAATGCGATGTAAGATAACTTTTGTTATTATTAGTAGTAGTAGTAATAGTTGTAGTAGTAGTATTGCATTATATCAAAAACTAAAATAATAACATTTTAGGATTGCCCTTACAAAGACATACTCACAGTAAAAAAAACTAATGTCTTTTTTTACTTCACTTAAAAAAACTTAAATCATGAAATGTTTAGAATAAACAAACAAGAATAACCAGTCCACTTGTTGCGGTGTTTTAATCGAAACATTAAGAGCTTCATCAAGTGAAGGACATTTGAAGATCACGCCACTCCTTGTCTTTCGCAGGAATTTAAAGACGTCAAAAAGCAGACCAGTCAAACTATGAAACTGTCCATAGCTGCGTACGATGCAAGGTAGGCATGACACCCCTGTCCCAGGCAGCGCTGGGTCGCCATGTTGACCGTTGAGACTGTCCTTCACATCAGGGAGGTGGCTCAGTACGAGCTGCTCATGTTGAGAGAGAGAGCAGAGACAGAAGTCGCCAAGTACAACGCCAAGCTGAGGAAGGCTCAGGCCATCACGCACGACATCAAACTCAAGGAGTTTGAATTCAAGAAGAAGCTTCGACACAAGATGGACGACAAAAAAGGTGATACACGCCACAGATGTTTAAGACGGATTGAGTTATATCCCGGACTCTTGTGAGTATTAGTGCTATCAGTAGGGCTGCCCGTAGATCTCAATCTGAATCTCAATGAATTGCACTGAACCTGAGTTAACTCGCGATTAACATTTAGCGGTACTTGTAGTGGTAGCATGTGGAGTAGAAGTTGTCCTTGCAATAGTATTGGTGGAGGCAGTAGTTGTAGTAGAAGTAGTAGTATAGCATTATGATGAGTAGAAGATGTACTTGTAGGAGTTGGTTCAAACGTTTGTGGGAGTGGAGTTGGAAGTGGTCAGTGACTGTGTGCACTGTGTTTCAGCGTCGGCGCTGAGGGAGCAGGAGCTGCTCGCTGAGGCCAAGTTGCTGGAGTCTCTGGAGGAGGCCTTTGCTAATGTTAAGACTGTGACGGGAGAAGAGAGCCAGGACACGCTGGCCAGCAGGTTCTTTTCCAGTAGGTCATCTCCATCCCTCACACTCGCGACGTGTTGCCCCTCCTCCGTTTGACTTGAATCCCGCTGTGCTGTTGTGGTGGTTTACCCGCAGACAGAGATTGGATTTTGGAAGTGGGCTATCATGTCGGGGTCATAAGAGCTGAGATTCAAGTGGTGGAAGAACAAATCAGCGAGGTGAGTCTCAGCGTATGTTACTCCTCCTCACACTGCTCTTTCCCACTAGGAAGAAAGAGACATTTTTAAAACTTTTAATGGACAAATAGTATCATTATATTAACTTATTTACTCACCACGTATCCAAATTCCAGACTTGTTATTGGAGGCAATGCCATGTATTATGATGGTTGTTTTTTGCACACACACACACGTTTGTTTTGCTATTTTTGTGTTTGAGACCTCTCACTGCCTTTCCCCAGCCTCTCACCCTTAATCCAAAACAAATGTCTAACCTTAACCAAGACTCAATTATAATGAACTACTTTTACTGCCGTTTAATCCTCCTAACCTTTTGAGGACAGGCCGAAAAGGTACTGTAGGTTGGTAACTAGTAGTGATGGGTAGGTGAGGCATCATGAAACAGTACTGCAGAGCTGACGAAACAGTGTCCTGTTTTTCTGAAGCCACTAGATGGCGCTCTTGGTTTAGACAAGATGTGAGGTTTCATTGAATGAGTTGTTCAAGCCCTAACAATTTAGAGCAGACAGCGCCATCTGGTGGCCTCTGAAAATCAGGACACTGTTTTATTAAGCCTCGTCAACAATTCAATACTGTGCCATGAAACCTCATCTACCCATCACTAGTAGCTAGTATGGCCACACACACACACACTTTTTGCTGCACGGCTTCACACAGTCCGCAAGCATTATTCTAAGCTAATCCTAGCGCTAGCGAAATAAACACACGTAAAAGTGTGACCTAATGCTGTAGCTTCCATTGGAAATAAATAAATAAATAAACAACATTTACAGGCCATTTGCCTTTTGTGCCCAAATGTATTGTTGTGCGAAACACCACAGTGGTATTCCTCACTTCTGTGAACTCTCTGGTCCAGCTCCGACAACTCCAGAAGCACTAACAGGAAATAACACACCAAAATAAACTACAAAATCAGTCAAATGTCGCACATGCTTTTATATATGTCCTTGCTAATACCGCTGCTAGTAGTTCTAGTAGTATAGTAAGAGCTGCAGTAGCAGTAAACACAAACTCTCTTCCAGATTTCAAATCCCAACATGTATATTTTGTGTCACATATTCCCTTGAACTGTTTCTCTCTGAGTGTAACTTTGTTTTTGATCTGCTTTTTATTGTCCTTTAAACTTGGTAACGTGCCATTGAGTGTTGAGAAAGACACTTAAATATAAATAAAATATATTGGAATTGTTGTAATAGTAGCAGACGTGGTAGCAGTAGTTCTAGTGAGTACTATTACTACTGAGTAGTGTGGGTATTCATCAGGAGATATTGTATGAGAAGAAGGATATATGTTGCATATCTATATCATAAATATATGCGTATACAGTTTTGTATCTCACAAGGAAGCCAGTTACTGATGTGTGTACTTTCATGTACCGATTTTGCCACAACACAGCTCCAGACAGAGATGGAGACGTTCCACGAGGCGAGTCTGCAAAGCGACCAGAGCTATAAACAAAGGCTGGAAGACATAGACAATGAAATACAAGTCACCAAGTCCAAAGCTGACGAGGTTGAGGAGGAAACCAGCGTCTACACATACCTGCTGAATCGTATAATTACAGGTGAGACGGGCTGTTGTCGGGAATGTGACCTGAAGAGGTTCGCTCAAACGTTGTGCCTCTCTTTCTTCTCACAGAGCTGAACAACACGCTCGCAAACGTGGACTGCAATCACCAAGTGCTGGAGGATAAGCTGGGCTTCTCTTCAGGGATCAACGGCAATAACATCATGTCCTACCTCAGTCTGGTGGAACAGAAGGCTGATGAGATGCTCAACATACAGGCTTTCCTCGAATTCAAGTATCCGGCCGTGTCTCTGACATACTGTGCTTTTTATTGGAGGTGTTTCATATCTAATCTCATCTGATCCTTTCAGGAGGAAAGACTTCGACGAGAACAGATGTTTGTGAGGAGGCTTCCAAACAGACTCCAACATAGACACACCGCGGCATCATGCTGCTAAATCTGAGGTCAAACTCAACCACAGGAGGAACACCATGTCCCCGATAATAACTTTCCTTTCATCATCACGCTCTCCGGCGCCAGTGGGAAACCTTTGGTCCAGGAAAAGGATTCTGCTTATGTAATCCCATCTTGACCGGTACCTGAAGTCCAACCCCAGTTGCAGTCAGAGGTGGGATTCATCTTGGAATAAGAGGAAACAGAATTAAGAGTCTTCATCTTCATTGTTGTGTGGATTGTCTCCACTCACTAAACAGCACCCTCTAGTGGTCTTTCTTTCTATTACACTGCTGCTGTTAAAGTAAGGCGTTTGTCTTTTCTCACGTTTCTTTCTTGATTATTTAACACTGTCACAAACGTGACTTACAAACACCTTATTTTGAGTCAACCCTGGACTTCAGTCTGCCGCGGTTGCGGTGGAAAACGCCACTGTTTTCCATAATTACCGGACAAATAACGACACCGCTGTTTCCACAACGGCGAGTTTTTGCTGTGGTTTGTCTGTCGTGCTTGTTGCTGGTTTGAGTTCCAGCATTTGCTTTTGATTTCATTGGGACTAATTTGGTTTAGAGCTATAAAATAAAACCTAAACGAGTCTGGTGCGCGGCTGACTTGGCGATGTGAGGACGCAGCCATCTGGCTCTGACTAACGCGTCTCTCTCTGGGCTGCTTCGCATTAGGGAGTTTGTCTGCAGAACTCTGACACGCCAGTAGGGGGCAGCTCACGCTTTTGACGTTGCAACTCACTCGCCTCCAGCAGAGGGCGCTGTTGGAACACATCGCGTTTGCTGATCGTGTATAGAATCGTTAACAGTGACGTCAGAAGCTGGGCTATTCCTTTGATCCAAAAGATCAAAGAGACCAACACTTGTATGAATTATTACTCTCTTTAGCGTAACTCATAACTGAGTGTTTTCTCCCAAACACTGGATGTCCAAAGAACATTAATACTCATGTGCGGTTATGGTCTTGTCATTTATCTCTGTGCCCTGAAGAATTCTCCTTTATGTAAACATGAGATATATATCCGCATGAACTCGAAAAGCTTCATTTAAATAAAGAAAAATGAATCGCAACTTTCACTTTATTCAACACTTCGACCAGAGTCATCATCTTTTGTTGCGAGTTACAACATTTTCTGTTGTTTTCGATAAAAATTTAGACCATGAATTAGTTCCTAAACGTGGATAATGAATATCTCCTGTCATATAGTTTCTTTTTATACCCCAAATTATGACTGCTGAATCAGACTGTACGGTGAGTGAAGAACCTACTGTGTTATAATTCCTGTGAATTCTGTTCTTCAGACCAGTTACCTATTAAATTCTCAAAAAAAAATAAATAAAATAAAATCAATTAAAATGCTTTTCTTCAGTGATTTAAAGAAGTCAGACTACTGCCTTGTGTCCTCAGGCAGTCAAAATGCATATGTTACACCAATGTTGACAAAGTTCTGTGCAAAGAGCCATAGATGTTTGTGTAAACCAGAGCTTTATTTGTTGTGGAACAGTTGGTTCAGTGAAGAGTTCAAGAGACTGCACGAGCTAATCCAACACTTCTGGTTTGAGACGACGAAAGAGCCACCGCTGTGGAACAAAAGAGAAACCCAGTAGGAGTTTATTTTCGGAAACATATTTTTATCAACTGCTAAGGAAGCAATTAACAAAGCCTGCGCTAAATTTAGACGGTGGAGGTCAGAACCAAGATCTATGTCCTCGGTTTTTTTAAAGCAGGCTTTGGAAAAAAAAAACTGTAGATATTTGAATGAAGGACCGCTCCATTTTAGAGGATTACAGCGGCAGCTATTAAAAAAAAAGCCTTTGTAAACATTTATGATTGATCAGTTAACGCCTGGATTTGCTCAAGATAATCCCACCAGCAGCCTCAACTGTGGCAATAAAAGCAGATCATCGCAGATAAAAGGACAGGCAGGAGTGGGAGGGAGGGAGGCAGAGACAGAGGGAGTGTGCGTTCTTTGAAATTCTACTCTCACTTAGCTCCCCTCCCTTCCTTCACTTGCAGCTAACTGTGCACACGGCCCTTTGCATCGCCATAGAAACATTCCCTTTAATGACAACACAAACCTCATTTCCTTTCCTGACAAAGAGTCCTCATTGCCTGGAGAGGGAGCGTCTGCGTCGGCCATTTCCAAGGAACACCGCGCAGCTGCTTAGCGTTTTACAGTCTCCCCTGAAATTCTCTCTTCTGCTACACAAGGTGATTCTTGTTCTTCAAGCCAGTAACAGCACTCACATTTGACTGTTAGATACATATCCAGCCAAGCGAATGACCCGGGGAAGAGCTGTTGATACTGTTTCTATCCCGGAGGAGAGGGAAGCTCGGCTCACAACCACACCTGTGAGCTTCGTCAGAAAACATGGGTTGCACAAAGCTTGGGTTTAATGGGAAACGGGTCACACCCACTCAAAAGTCACACTGAGGCAACAAATCCCGTGTTTGCTGGGGAAGCCGGGATAACACAAACACAGAGGGCTGCAGTGCTTTCTCTGGAGCTCACAGTATCTATATGAGCGGTGCCCAAGTAGTTTAAGCTGAATCTGTGTCCCTTTTAGTTGTTGGCTAATACAAGGCTAACTGCAGCACAATCCTTCTCTGGTTAGCTTCTAAATACATGACCTGTCCTCCTCCCCACCAGCTAATAACACAGGTGTCTGGTTTTCTTCTTGGAGGACATGCATTCATCTGCGCCTTCATTTTATGAAATGATATCAACTTGCCCCAGAGATAGTCTAGATTTTATTTCCTAAAAATCTTCTGGGCCACAAGTCATGACTTAGTGGGCCAGACCGGGCCTGCATGCAGCCCTCACTGTCACAACAAGAAGGGATGGAAGTGGGATGATGATTCCTCCGATCCAAGATGAAAGGTATCTTTTTTATATGTTCCTTCTGGTTTGATTTCTTATATACTTATATTATATACTTGACATACAATGTGTTTGTGACACTGCAGAAACACGTACATATGCATTTGTGTGTCATGAGAAAATAACCTTAACCAACAAATGTCTTCACTGCGTTCACTTAATAACACATTTCTGCGCCTTTCCTTGATCAGCCTAACCTGCTGCACATCCTGTCCCTCCCTCTCTTTCGTGCTCTGTCTCTTTATCCTGAAGCAGCCTCTCTCTTTGCTCTACTCTCCAACGACTCCAGTCTACTCTTCTCACCATGTTTTCCTTGTTCGCTTTTTTTGCCTGTCGCGTTGTCATTGTCCGACCACCCAGTCTCTTGTCCTCCCTCTTCTTTGCTCCCCGAAACAACATTCTTCGTGCCTCAGCTTTCAGCCTCCCATCATGGGTTCTGCCTCTTCTGTTCTCTGTCACTAACCTCACTGGCTTATCCCACTTCTATCCCTTCATTCTTCCACACACCAGGCCATGGAGGACGGCAACCAAGATCTCAGTTAGCATCAGAGAACATTGTGTGTTACAAATAAATTACTGATTTATTTGTGGTTGGGGATGATGGTGGGCTGTGGTTACGCTCACGCTTTTGTGTAATGAGTTGTATGATGGTCTGTCGTTCTTGTTTACGTTAAAAAAAAAAAATTTAATTGATGACTCTAACTTGATCATGACGTCACCATTTTTTAAAAAACATCCCAAGGTCACATGTTCTTAATGCAGCAAGGACACTACATCACACACGCCCATGTTTTACTGATAAAAACACAAATCCTGTTAAATTAAAGTGTGAAATGTCTGAAGAAGGAATATCCATGACGTTGCGTTTTCACTGCTTTGCACTGGCAAGTGGCAATAGGTGCTGCCTCTTTTCATGTCTTCAGGAAACCCAAAAATACATGGACGACAGTGTCCCCCTGAGATAACACTGACCTGATTCTGAGGCCTGGAGAACGTGATAAAACCGCTGCCAATGTCTCACTTGTTTAGAAGGAAAATAGTGGACAGTACAAATGATATTTTAAATTCTAGTTCTGTGGAATTGTGTTTTACAGTTGAAGAAAGTATTCTTGCAGTGACGTAATGTGATTTTGGTCAGTGCTTACTGAGTGTTGAGGGTCGTGTTCATCGATCAACCATCGATAGTCTTTCAGTATGGCTTGACAGTAGAGGAGGGCCACTTTCAGTTTGACTGCCATTCTCTTTGAATTCTAGAATGTTTGCATTGTAATTTTGACCAATGTACTCTAGCTGTAAAACAGTAGCACCATTTCATTTTGTGGTGAAATTTGAACCTTCACAAGAGACACGAGAGCTTCTTTTGAAGGGTGGTTTATTTCACTGTAGTGTGGCTCAGGTGAATATATGGTTTCCTGCTGCTCACTCCAAATGTCATGTTATTATAAGTAATCCATACGTGCTTCAACGTCCCACAGCCTTTTATAGGCCGTTTTGAAGACTCTTCTCTTGGAGTTCAACTTCAGTTCACATGAGGCTGTGAAAGAAGAAATGGGTCACAAACCAGGAAGTGAGTTGAATATTTAACTCTTTATCTTCCCGCGCTGATAAGCAGTGTTCATACAGTATTTTCAAACACCTTTACGGAAGGTGCAAACGGTTCCCAGATAGTGAGTCCACGTTTACGCGTACATGAACGTGGCAACATGGTGCTTCTGAAGGATGTCTGTTTACTGCTGAGCGTCTCCAGTTTGAGACGAACCTGCGTCTCTTTCTGTGAAGCTTTTTTCCCTGTCGACGTGTGGGTTTCCTGCACTCTGGTTTCCTCCCACCGTCCACGTGCAAACATCTGTCCTCGGGTACGAGTGTGTGTGCCAGTGATTGACAGGATGTGTGTAGCTAGGATGAGCTCCAGCTGTATGGAAGCAGATTAAAATGAATTAATGTTGGAGACATCAGTCCATTTGTTCGTTTTCTTCCTCCCAATTTGATTCATTCAGCGTCCGATCCAAATGAATGATTTCACTCTCACTTCACACTGCAGTCCTGGATCCACATGAGGTCAGTGTGAAACTGTGAAACCATGAAGAAACCAAGCTTTGTTTTGAGACACTTGCAAAGTTCTTCTGTGATATTTGCGCTGTAGCTCTGTTGTTTTCCACATAGAAAAAAAAAGAAAAAAGATTGAATCGCCTTTCAGTACAGACTGATACCTAAATATAATGCAAACATACTATTAATACTTTTTATTTCTTTTAATCAGATATTTTCTGATTTACCCAAGACTTTTAATGTAATGTAAAGTATCTCTATTTTGTTACTCTAAATGTTTACATTTTAAAAACCTCACTACATTGATATTTATATTGTCAAATAATGTGATTTTTCAGGCATTTTTCTGTTCCTGATCTGATTTTAGTGTACATATTAAGTTTTACGTTGCATTAGATAAACAATCTATATGGTTTTCATCCTATTTTACCCATGTATTTACATTAGAGACCTACATTTAGGGACCTCCCACCACCGTGGTGTGATTGTTTTCCATCATCTGCAACAACATGTCAGCTTCTGCCGCGGTGTCAGATAAAGTTGCCGACTGTCTCCCTCTGTTTATTTGGGAATGTTGCCAGGTATTTCCCCAGTCTCGTTCCGCCTGCACCCAAACGCTCCCTCCCCTCCAATGACAAACTCTTACACCCTCCTATCAATGTTGCTAAGCAACCGCCCACTACCGGAGCTGCCGCATTTGCTTGCCAATCATATCATGGAACCGACTTTGACAAAGGATAGACGTCGTAAAAAAAAAATACGTATCTTGATGTCTTCCCCAAATACTGTTTTAAAATTCCCCCGAAGCACCTGACCGTGCTGACTGTCCACCACTGGGCGGCAGCAAGACCAGATTCCGTGACCACACGGACCGCTTTTTTTCCCCCGCTGTTGCTAAGCAATCTTGACTCTCACGTCTTACCTGTGAAACGGTTGTGGTTTTCATACAAATCCTTGACACCATTCTGTCTTTGTTTGCAGCATTTTACAACCCAACATTCATCCCGTCGGCTGGATCATTTTCAGCAAGACAGCCACATACTCGGGGAGAATCTATTTTTCATGCAGAGCAGAATATTAGCTTCCATCGTGTCGGAGACAGGAAGCGTGCACTTTAGTGATTAGACCTGCTTCCACTTCCACCGGCGGAGCAGTGCTCTTCTTGTTGTTCGCAGAAGCCTTGGCTGTTTCGCCGATGATGTATTTCTATTTACATTCGGTTTTACTCTCCCCAGGTCTTGGTGTCCCTCCCCCCGTGTGCGTGAGTCCCCCAGCTCTGGTTGCTGTGCAGATGGCTCTTTGTTGGTGCTTCACAATGGGCCTAAGGTCAGTGTGCCTCATGCCGGCGACAAAGTTCTCCTCTGCAGCTGCCGCGACACGGGGTCACTCTCAATGGCTGATGTCAAGTCTTATTTTAATAGGCTCAAATATATACCGAACCATACAAATGAATCCCTGGTCTCGATGAATTTATCATCAGGAAATAAATATCAAGAGCATGAGATGTACAGATGATAACCCTGAATGTATTAATAAATCATGAGCAAGTACAAATAAACAGTAAAAATAGTCTTGAGTTTTAGCAGGATGCAATTTTATCTGGACTTTCTCATGTAGTTTACGCCGGGATTCTTAAAATCTACACATTAAATAGAGGCAAGACCCCAGGTAAGATCCGCCTCTGTTCTGGATAGCACAATTGTCAAATGTAGTTTTTGGCAAAGACTCCTTCCACTAATCTAAGACACCGATTTTAGCGACTGTGATATTATTTTTAATCGTATGGAGCTTAGAGCCAGACGAGGAAATGGCAGGGCTCCACCTTGGATTAGCCACATGCTTTGTGCTCTCCAGTCTGGTACTTCAGGTGTTAAACCAAGTGGTAGATTTGGTTCCATTAGTTACATAAGCTTGCCTCCATGCTCAAACACACAGCTACAGAAACGCTGCTGAAAACACTGTCGTTCATGTTTGCAATATCTGTTAGGAATGTGTGGCTTCCTTCATGTAGCGACACGTCAGAGATCGAGAGCCAACAAGCTTGATCTCCACGCAGAGAGAGATCTGCAAGTACTGTCCTTCAAATGTCTGGATTTTGGGTGTCACAATAGGAAAGCTCCTCTGAAGCCAGGCTTGTCAACTCCAGGCCTGCAGGCCACATGAGGCCTAATATGAAAGGCCTGTCAGGAACAACTTCTCCCTCCCAGAATGCACTGCAACGGGTGGAGGTTTATAAAATTGGTGTCCCTGATGCGACTACACAAATGCTAACGCTGCTTGGTTTTGGCCTCCTTTGTGATTTTGCGTGACATATTCTCCTTCAGTCAATGACCTTGATATTAAGTCATCATACTCATTATATAATGAGACAGATATTAAATAAAAAATAAACAAAAAATTGTCCCAGCTTCAAAATGAATATGAATGAATCAATTCTATTTTCTCCTGGTAGTGCAAAAACAATGTGCAAAAATATTATTAAAAAATAAACATTTAATATCAATAAATGATAGACGACATTTTTAAATGTGTGCAGGTTTTGTTTCTATATATAGAAGAAGCATGTTACTTCCTAAATATTTATTACGATTGTTGAGGTATAAATGAAAAATTCTTCATTGAAAGTGAAATCCCAGATGTAGCAACCATAAATGCATCGCCTCATTTGAGCACCGCACTGGTCTAAATCCCTGAGTCTTTGATGCATTTGCTGCAGCCATGTTTTTGCAGCTGAATATCAGATCAGCTGGAAGAGAGAAAAAGAAATGCAAATGAACCATCTGCTCTGTGATCCCGAACCTTGCTAATCGTTTAGGCTCCAAAATATCCAGAGTAGCAACGTGACGTTTGTTTCCGAGGCCGTGCTCGAAAGGAGGAGACAAAACTGTCCCAACAATAAAACGGTCTGAGTCTGTGCAGCAGAGGGCCTCAGGTCTTTGTGCCATGCAGCGAAGATCAGGTAGCAGGAGAAAGGCGGGAAACCGGGAGAAGGAGGAGCGCTTCTTGCAAAGCTCCAGGAATTACTGGAAATTTCCACTTCCCCCAGCAAGTCGGTTGGAAGGGAGGAGCTAAGAGGTGAAATAAATTAGGTGGGATTGTTCAAACTCCGCTGGAGGAGGGCCGAGGAGAATCTCTGCTGTTCTAGAATATTAGTCATCTGGGGAGAGTTTCAATGTACCAGCAGGAAAAACCCAAATCAAACACAAAAAAAACCTGTTTCCAAACAAGTCACCGCAACATAACAACCAGAATCACATTGCTGCTTTTCACTGTAGGCCATGCTTCATTTTTTAAACAAGACAAGAAGCACACTATTTAAAAAATGTGTGTTCAGGAAAATCACACTCACTTGGAAAACAAATATTTGCTCATTTAGCGCCTTCATTTTGTGCAATATTATTTCTGCTATTGATGTCACTCTAAAATGAAGCTTGCGTGTTCAAGGCCGGAACAGCAGCCATTTCAATTTCATCTGCCACTCAGTAACTGACTGGAGGATTAAGGGAGTGTTCCATAGCCGTGTGTTGTTGCCACACAACTTTTCCACTTCATGACATGGAGCAGTCTAGTTTGACTTAGTCGAGCTTGGTTCTTGTTGTTCTGGGTTGAGCCCACATGAGTCATTAAATCAGTCTGGATGCTGCTCAGAATTCACTCACCGTGAGAAGCGACATGCTAAATGGTTGTAACACAACTGTAATAAGCAACATTTATCAGGCGGTTACGCAGATCAGAGTGATTTACTTGACAGTCGTTTGGCACCTTGACAAACTCAATGGTTTAAAAGCTTTCAACAGTGTCTCTGTGCTGTTGTCACCAGTGAGTTTGGCAGCAACACACGCATCGCTTTCAAGAAGTCATTCAACCAGTTTTTCTCTTTCATTAGCTAAAGCATATTTGGTTCGCCATCCATGAGAAGACTCCTTGCTGAAGTTGATCCCCACCTGAGGCAGATAGTTGAGCAGATTTGCTAACTAGACAGAGTGGCCCCGCGGTGAGACGATAATGGTTGGTAGAATCCTGACAAAGGAGACAATTTCACGACTATTCGACGATGAATGCTGATGAATCTTTAGTTTGTATTCTTCAATTGTAACTAAATGGTTACAAGACAGTCAACCACATTATTTCATTTCTGTTACAAAAATTATGAAACAAAATGTACTATTTTTAATGAAACAAATATTTATCAATCACACATATATAGTTTGCATGAATATTTTATGCTTCCAGATACAGGACTTGATTCTACAAAAAGAATTAGTTGGACGTTTTATTCCCCATTTTTGCCCGCTGTTTTGATTTTCCATGATGTGAATAATAAAACTAATGGAGTGCAAAAATGCATTTTTTCTACTCCCACATTTATTGTTTTAAATAAATGTAAGTACTCATAAATATAAATTAAATTCTTTAATTCAAACAAACGAAACATTAATATTCCATTTTATAAGTTTAGCTAAAATTAAATTAAATTAACGGTTTATTTCTGCAGTCTTGATGAATTTATTCCTTTTAACAAATCTGTTCCTTTCATTGTTTTATTTACTTTCAAAAGACCAATTACATTTCTGTTTAATTAAACATTTCATTTGACTGAATTCTCTTCAACTCAATGTGATTAGGTAGAATTTGTTTTCCCATTTTTGTGTTTGCATTAATTTTAATTAAAATATATAAGACAAAATTAATATTTCATGATATAAATGCTGCAGATATTATTTTTTATTTATTTTATTGATTTTTATCAGTCTGTCCATTTCAAAAAATATTGAAGTCATTGTAACATAATAATTGAAAATATTTGTTCTCACCTCATTTATTTAGACTTTATTTTTTACATTTCTCTGATCACCGATATTAAATATATATTTGAGTTTAATTCTGTTAAATCTTACTCTTTGTTTGCTTATTGAGATTATGTCTATTTGTCCATTCATGAGGCTGCATTAATATGCCTGCATATTTCTGTGCATCTTATTATTCTAACTTTAAAAATCAAGATAAATTAGGTTTATTTTTTCCGTATGAATTTAACCTAACTGATCTATTTAAGCAGCTCAAGTGGTGCGTCTGCTATTTAAATACAAATCACCACACATTAGAAACTGTTTTCTTCTAACCTGAGCTAAACTTTAGTCTCAGCATTGAGCTTGCGCATGTGCTTGACCCTCGTAGAATGACAAAAGGCACAGGTGCCAGTGACTCTTCGCTTCACTGTATGTTTCAATAGAAGGCCCCACGAGGAGTCAACTTCATGTTGTCGCTCCTCTCCACAGGACACATGGGCCGACCTCATCATGCTTAGTGGGCCATGCGCACCATGCTGTTCAAAACAAAAGAACTGAGATGCTTCCACCAATTTCTCCAATTATGAGACCCCTCCCCCACCAAATCCTGACCTCTCCTCTTTGATGGGCCCCACTTTTCTGTGCCCTCGAGCCCTGACATTCCACAAGTCAGATAAGTCCTTTGTCCTCAAGAGATTGAGGTGAAATCAAGGTGCAGCACTTCCCATCCTGTATCCTGAAAAGCTAAACGTCTCCCCAGGCTACTGGAATTGATACAAAATATTGAGTTGACTTAAGTCGTGAGCGTGTTCCACTGTGAATACAAAGAGGCTTTTCTTACTTGATTCCTTCCTGTGGTCACAGGATGTTTTATTGAAGAAGAAAAAAAAACTCGTGGAAAGAGCGGTGAGCTCTGAAACTGTTGGCCACAGGACTCACAACTTGCGTTTCGCTACTTTCTCTTCGCCTCCCTCACTCACTTGGCTTCACCTTCTTCACCCGTGGAGCGAACAGAGTGGCCTTTCTCCACAGTGATCTGGATGGAAACATGTTGAGGTAAACGGCGAGTTAAAGGGGACAGGAAATGATCTCACGGACTCCCCCCTCCCCTTCCCTCTTTACACGTGCTCCCGTTTTCCACTTTCAGATAAAGAGTGAGTAATGCCTTCTCCTCCACCGTTCCTGCCGTGGCTCCACGACACAGACTGCAAACGTTGCTACCAGCTCCACTTTCCCAAAATAGCCCTCAGACCGCCCTCAGCATTAAGTGCAGTCACTTCCTCAGGTTCCACCATGTGAACTGGGGATGTCGAAGGTGCCGTCGGTGCATGAATGAATCAGTTCTGAACCTCAATTTGACTCACTACTTTCAGATCCCACTTTGTGGACTGCTACAGCAGCGCAGCATCCTTCCAACTACAGGTCATAACCTGCTGCGTTTTCATTATTAATCTTACCAAGTTAGCAGTAAAGCGAGAAAACAAAATCATCTTGCGTCATAATGCTTTACTAGTTTTAGCTCCCTGAAGAAATGCTTGTGGATAAATGCTAGCAGCTGGCGGTTTGACAGAGGTGCATGGCTGAGAAATGTGAATAAACAAACTGAGAAATACAAACCAACCAAAAAATGATCTGAGAATGTCATCCTCTATTACGTGTTATTTTAGTTTCGATGGCTTTAATTTTTTTTCAACTCAACATAAACAGCATGTTGTTGAGCAACCTAAAGAAATATTTTTCTTCTTGTGAATTCATTTATTGATGTTTCCAGTCAAGCAAGTTACACGCTCTCCACTATTGTGGACAGTGTTTACCTTTTTAGCAGTAGTTTTACAAACGACATTCTTCCGGGGTCAGAAATGTTCAAACTACTGCCAGACAGAACAACATGTAGTTTTACAAGCAACTCTTGTAAGTTACTTCCCCCAGTCTGGTTATTAAAGAAAAGGTGCACAGTGATCTGGGGGGCCTGTTACTGTGGTTCACACTATGATAAACAGGCATGAATACAAACCCCTCTAAGCCAATAAAGTGTTGTGATATATGATTGTTAGTTTTGAGCTAAAATGGGCATCACATTCATAAATTAAATGTATACATGCCAAAAGAGAAAGAACAGAGTATTTGTGGTCAATAGTTAATCTCCACATTCATACAAACAAGACAGCAGTGGGAGCGTAAAGGGCAGCCTACCTTGCAAAAGAGCTGGTGATTATTGTTATGTTTTGGATGTGGATCTCATGGAGACAGTGGCTCTTCACATGACTGTAATCAGCTTGGTGAAGGCTTCAAGTGGAGCTTAATAATAGCGCTGTGAGTGGGTGGAAGTGTTAAGGTGTGGAAGAGAAACCTTTTAATTGTTTGGTTTCTGCAGATACCGTGCAGCGCCTCGACTGGAAATATATGAGCGGTCCACACGCTGCGATCAGGCCCCACGAACATGTGTTGCCACTTCCTCTGGTTTAACAGTTGGATGAGCAAGTTCAATCATGACAGAGAGAGTTGAGTTCAGTGAGGAAGACAAGAAGAGGCTGGTTTAGAGACAAGCTCGACGCTGTCCTTGATAACCACTTTAATATGCTTTAACATGTAATCGTGGACCAGTGACACATTGAATCCATTGAAACGTCTAATGTTCATGTACATAATATCTGGTAGAGTTTCATACTTAGTGCTGTAGCGCATGTTCAGTCAGGTTGGTCCACATCCTCTTATCAAATCATCTAATGATAATCCACCGTATATGTGCCTGAGTGAATGCACTATTTTTCCAGATGTCACACTAAAGGTATGCAGACCCAAATTATGATCCACCAAACTGAGGTCAGCTCCATTGCATGTTCAGACTGCAGTGTTCAAGCAGGCAGTGGAGACACTATCCAGAGAAATATTGACGCAGAGGGTGATAAATCTGATAAAGATGGGAAAGTGGTTGCATGTTGAAGAGACCTAGCTGCTTTCACGTGTTGTGAGGCAAAGTTACGGGTAAAGGACAACAATCTACGCATACTAAAATGATGATTTTGCATTCGATTAAAACAAAAAAATTGCTTAGATTCATATTGTCAAAGGTGAACAAGGCCCATTTTCTTGGTTTCATAGGTCTTTGGAGGTGAACTATATGTTGCAAAATGGTCTTTATTTATCCGTGAATTTTAGAGAAAGGAAAACCTTCCAAAAAATGACAACAAAGTTGATATATTCCAGGCTCATTCCTTCAAGAAAAGTGATGTTCCATATCTGGAAGGGGGAAAGGCCCCGTCCTTATTTACCCTGTATGATCCTGTCACGCCACGTCGTCTTCACATGTTGGGCCCCTCAGCTCCTGATGACCCTGTCCGGGCTAAGTGGGTGGAGATGGTTGAATGAACATTCTGAATATGTGTGAGGGGAATTCTTAATTGGAATCTGAATCATGTTTTGTAAGTCGTCACGTTACTCAAACCATACTGCTGCGTAGCACCGGACATCGCAGACCACACAGAGGAGGGAGCTGGGAAGAACAAAGAAAAAAAAATTCAAATATTGGCCAAGGTGAGGTGAAGCGTAATCTTTTGCAGATGTGGTCTGATTTTCTTTTGTAATTTGACACTTAGTCTAGAAAGTAGCGAGAGAGTGTTAAGATGTATTTTCATCCAAGATAGTAGGGTCAAAACTGGTGGAAATTTTTCCAAAACAAATCAATCTACTTTCGACTGTTTCGGCTCCGTCTCTGTTAATTGTTGAAAGAAAGCTCTTATGTCTTATGAATGTACCAAAGGGGGGAAAAAATCATAGAGGCAAAGACGCTTAAAATTCAGAAGAAAAGGAACTTCTGATTACTTCTTTTTTTCCCTCTTGTAATTTGACACCGTATGTCCTCAAACAACTTTATGGAAACACTGTTTTAAAATAACTTTTCTGTTCACGTGTTCGCATGGTCCAAACGATATTATTTCCTTCCTGCGCGTATAATCCAAGCGCCTTGATTGTTTACGAGGAGGTGAAAACAAATAAAATAGAGGGAAAGACAAAAAAGAATAGGAACAAGGCTTTAAAAAACACTAGCCAATCCGCGTGGAGAAGCGATGTAGGCGGTTGTGTTTGGTTTAACCGACATGATAGTCTTCCAATGAAATGCTCCGGCTGTGCTTGGTGACCAATCAGGTGGCAGATACCCCCGCCGCGTCCAACGAGAGTGGTTTTTCAAGCAGCTCGACAGAAAAGCGGAGACGGGCAGACATCATTTCTCTCTCGGCGTCTTTGGACTATCCGCGCCAAGAAGACCTGGAGAAACCGTATTTGTTTCTGTAGAGGAACATATTTATCTGATATAACTCGCTCAAACTAGCTATGGCCGACACCGTCGTTGACACAACCGCAGCTGCTGAGGTTACCGCCAAGGTGCGTTTCATTCATTTTATTTTCCGCTTGAATGGCCGCGTTAAAAGAGGACGGAAACTTCAAAGAGTTGTTTTATCGGAGTGGATCTAACTGTTAACGCAGAGGAAGGCGCTCAAATGTCGGCAACGCTTTGATTTAAAAGCGTTTTAAATGATGAGTTTTGGGGCCCAAGAGAGGCGAAATGTCGACAGTGTGCTTTGTGGAATGTAAAGAGGTGGAGGTGATGCGTATTGTGGTGTTTAGTTTGTGTATAGAGAAGCGTGTGGAGCAGATGAGACAAAGCGGTGGAGACGACAGAGCTGCAGTTGTGGGCGGGAAACCACAGTAGCGTCAATGTTACACGCAGTCGGACGTTCTACTCTACATTTAGCCACATTTTCCAACCCAGTTACAGCTTTCCTCCGTGTCCATTTGCTTTATTCTTTTAGACGCGCTTCAAGTTCCGACTCTTTCAAATAAAATGCTTTTATTTTGTAGGAGCCGGTGAAGGAGAAGAAAGAAGTTGAAGTGGAAAAGGAGGAGGCGGAGGAGAAGACGGACAATGGAGACGCACCTGCTAATGGCACAGTGAGTAGAACCGAGCCTCATGGCCTTTTGTTTCTCCAGTCCTCATCATGCAGGTGTCGCTGTTCCTGCCTCCCCCTCTCCCGTTCAGCTGCTCCTCAAGGCTTTGTTTGGGTTGAGAAATGGCACAGATGTTAGCAAGTTTTCTGGACCAGTTTTCCCTCCCCCTCTTCACCCCCCCCCTCTCTTTTGCTAATCCTCCAGGGAGGTAATAAGGGCTACTCATAAATTATCTCCCCGAGGAGTCTGTGCTTGGGAAGCTCTCCTGTCCCATGTTTGATATTTTAAACCTGACTTTTTCTTTTTTCTCCAGAATGGAAATCACGAAGACAAAGGGGAGGCTGAAGAGGACTGTAAAAATGGAGAGAGTAAGGGAGCTGTTTGACTCATTATTCAGTAGTTGGATTATGTCACGGGTGCTGAAGACAAACTGTCCCCGCAGAGAAAGACGAGGAGGTGACCCCTGCCGAGGGGACCGACGCACAGAAGCGTGCTGCCGAGGAGGAAGAGGTAATTTGCGGAACTGAAGCAGCACTGCCATTTTTCTTTTTTACGCCCCTCACACGACGTTCACCGACTCGTTTCATGTGCAGGAAAAGGTGGACACAAAAAAGCAGAAGACAGAGGAGAACGGCGACTCAAAAGAGGCAGAAGTGGAGGCCTGAAGACGCCTGCCCTGCCTCACGTTTGGAGCACTGTCGTACCGGCCTGGTCAACATTGTTTGTAGAGCTTGTGCTTTCTGTATCTTTGAGAGATCATACTTTTCGTTCGCTCCCATGTTATCGCATTGCACTGGAGTCCTGAAACATAGTGGCCCTGTCTCTCTTCCTTTTATTTTTTTTTAAAGAAATGTTATTTATTGGTCTTTAAAATTAGCCTTTTTTTTACTTGTTCAAGTTGGGCCATGCTGTGAGATCAGTTTTTCATTTCTTGGTTTTTATATCTGTACGTTTTGAAGCACAATCTCTATTGTTTCACTGCTGACCAGAAGAATCCTACATCACAGGCAGCTGCTCACCTTCAAGGCTCATGTTGACCTCTCAGATTCACTTAAAGGACCAAAGATAAGTTTTAAGCAGGGGCTAATGACGGATCGTTGTTGGCATTGATAGATGATGCATAATCTTTTGTGTTGCGCTGCTAGTTCATCCCTGGCTTGGCTGCCATGTTAACATAACAGATGGTGCAAGCGAAGAAGCGGGCTCAGTCTTGCACCTCCATGCAGATGCATCTCTGGTGCAGGGTTTTGCAATTTGTTGAATTAACCCCTCTTAAATCTTAACACTTTGGTCGTTCGCCCTGTATGCATTCCACGCAAGTTTGTACCATTTCTATGTTTTTCCCTTCAGTTCAACAAGTTCTATGTTATGGCTGGTAACCCAGTTTTGTGTCTTAAGACGGCTTTTTTTCAGAAACATTCGGTTACAGCCACTGCTTTGTATATTCTGATTAAAAAAGAAGAAATTGTCTTTTTACTTGATGTCTCTTGTTGTCCATCTACTGTAGTGACTGGGTTTTTTCCCCCCAATTTTGCGGTTGAAGGGGCTGATGTCACTTGACCTAATTTATTTTTGGAAGCTAGAAAATGGCTGGCTGGTGTGCAGGAAGGAACAGGACAATCTCTTGTAATGGAAAGAAGTATCGGTGGGCTCGTAGCTGCCTGCTGCCGCCATCTAGTGGTGGATTATTGCTAATACTTGTCTCAGCTGTCTCAACGCGATTGACTCGATGACAAACTTGGCCCTACAGGGATGGCAACGTTATTACAGCAAGAATATAAGGCGTAATAAGTATCAGCAGAAGCAAAATTAGTTTTTTGGTAAAGAGTCAAATGTACGATCGTGTAATTCACTGAAGAGAGTCGGATATATGATTTAATTCCACATTCTTGCCAAGCAACCACTGATAAACGCCCATTGATTTTTTTTATTTTATATTATTTTATAACATGTATTGTCCTTGTGTGAGGTATTAAATTCGCCTATTTCTTTAAAACTTCCAAATATCACCGGCACAAGTGCAAGAGCCAGTTTTATGTGGGCGTTGTCTTTGCTAGATACAAACTTGAAATGACCGATGTTTCCTCAGTCAATCTTCGTTTAAAGAATGCAAACGAAGTCCTGATGTGGATCTGTGAGGTTCTTTTCAGCACCGCTGAGTCTTTGGGATCTGGTTTACATGACTGAGATGTGTTTACAAATGAACTTTGAGAGGAGAGATCGATTGAGCGATGTCAGATTCAACTTCCCACTTCAGTGATCCATGTCTGATCGTAGATGGAGGGAGAGAGGGAAGTGCAGTGGGAAGGCTTTTACCAGTGTGGCATCTCTCATGATGGACCATCAGTGCAGGATGGCCCGGATATTGATCCGTAAAATGATGGTTGTATAATTGGAATTGAAAAAAATAGGCGGTCTTTCTTTGTACGTTCTCAGTTTGTGTTGTGTAAAACAACTGAGCGCGTGCAGAACATCCAGAGGACAAGTGGAACACGCTATTATAGAAGAGCGCCTGCCCCTGACAGCCTTTGTTGCTATGGCAACTGATGTAGAGTCAGACATATTGGTCTGTGTGTAGCATATCAGCCATGAAGCCCTGAAATCTTTTGGGTCAGCAACTCAGGTGTTGTTTGATCACAGGAAGACAGTGGACACCAATGTGACAAAAGAAGTCTTTTAATGGAACCCTGAAGAAAAGTAGCATTTACAGTAGCTGCTAATGTTGAACAGTAAGTTGTTTTCTCATATCAAATCAAGCAAACGTCTGCAGCATGTAGTTTCCTAAGAAACGTGGCACGGATCCAGTCGTCGCAGGAGTCCTGTAGGCGCACATTCTGTTGAGGCAGCAGATATGGAGCAGCCAATGTCACACCAGAGACAGGGGTTTGTGACATGGCCATGGTGAGGCCTGCGCGCGCACTCACGCCTCTGAATGATCCTTTTCTTGAAAGAATAAAGTGTGTGCTGGAACCATAGTGACACACGACACGGACGATGGTCTGCTTTGATGGCTTCTGGCTTCAGCATGCGCCGTACTGATAACAATGAGCTGCTGGCTTTATCAATCCCCACAGTCTTTCTTTCTCTGTTGTCCACCTTCAGGGCAACCCACAGTTCACAAGAGGCTTCCATCTGTGTGCTGCTGGTCTGTTTCCCACTGAGTGTCGTGTTCACACCCCAGTTTCAACTTCTCCTCTTCCTGATAATGACAAGAATCACTGTCATCATTACTGCACTTTGGCCAGCAGCAGCAGCAGCAGCACACGACCGCTCACAGGGCTGTTGAGCCAGGGCCCAGGCACGGCGGGCCACATTTCTCTGTCGTGGCCTTCAATGGACCAAGTCATTCATATAACATTCACACAGTAGCCACTGGTGTGTTCTGACCTCACTGTGGTGCAATGATCAATATGGTGAAGCCCTTAAAAGACAGTCAATTGCAAGTGCAAATCTTGATGGTAAACTGACATAAGTCTCACCCATGATGCGTTCAAGGAAATAGTAAACTCCACAATTCAAGCCGGACTCTATCTAACAGCCAAATTAGATGTACAGTGATACCTCGGTTCTCGACCACAATCCGTTCCAGACGGCCGTTCGAGAAGCGATTTGTTGGAAATCTGAATCGATTTTCCCCATTACAATGAATGGAAAAAGAAATAATGCGTTCCAAGCCTTAAAATAGTCTTTTGTAGGAGTGAATGTAGAGTGTCTGCTGCAGGTGGCTGTTCCTCTATGTGTGTGGCCGCTGCATGTGGGAGGGGTTGCCGAGTGAGTGACGTCTCTCCAGAAGTGAAGAGGTGCCCGGTGCGTGTCCAGCTCTGAATGTGCACTTCTGTGCAGTTTGGCTGTGACAAAGTCATAAACCAACCGCTCCATCCTCTGAGGTGTGGAGAGCGAGCGCCTCCCCTGTGACACTCTACCACGGTCCAGTGCGGAGACAGGAAAGGTTTTACACCTCAATATGAAGAAAAAACAGTCAGTAAATGTAGCTAACGGGACACGTCTACATACAGAGGCTGCGTTATACACAATAATAAAGCGGATCGTGGGTCAGCGCACATTATGGTTTTCCGGCTATTTTCGGGGGCGTTCGAATTCTGGATTTTCGTTCGAAATCAGAAGCAAAAAAATCTCGAAATTTTGTTCGACCTCCGATTTGTTCGAAGTCTGGGATGTTTGAAAACCGAGGTACCACTGTATCAAAAAAAAAATAGAAACACTCAGAAAACTAATTCTAGCCACCGTTTCCACCATAAAACGGAAGTTGGACACTTACGCTCCTAGCCAGTAGGGGCGCTATTTTACCTCACAAACTTACAGTATCTCACCTGTTATTATAAAAAGCGGAAGTCAACTACAATGTTTTAACTGTTATTATAATGTGGCAGAGATTCTGGTTATTTTTATTGTATTGTCAAAAAGGTGTAACGACTTACATCTGAATTCTGGTTTCCCGAGGGCACAGTAGCTTCTTTTTCCGGATAAACATACACAGTCCAATTACTTTATGAGTTTGCGTCGTTGGTAGGTGAAATAATTGTAAGCTTCAAAATTGCTGCTGCAGATGAAGTTTAAGTACACAACTGCTTTTTTTTATAAGTTTATAGGGCAAAGAAAATCAACATTCTAAATCTTTTATAATGCTTAAATTTGAATTTAAATATATATTCATAATGAACATTGTTGAAGAAGAAATTATTATATTTTTGATCAAATTAAATGTTAATCAATATTTGTTTTATTTGACGTAATTTCCATTTTAAAAGCTTATTTTGTAATATTATTGCAATGCTATTTTTGGTTGATTCTTTGTAGTCCATTTTCCCCATGACTTGTGTTTATTAGACTTTTTAGCTTTTTTTTGTCTTGTCACTTTTGTGTTCCAAATTATTTCTATTATGTTTTTCCATTACCTCGTAAACTAAAAAATATAATTAGAATCATCATAAATAAATGAAATTACTAAAATATATTTTAGTGTTTAATTACATGAGAGGACATGTATGAGAAGTTGAAATAAAGGTGGATCAAGTCAAGTCCATAATGTACTTTAAGGCTGATGGATATACTGAGGTCAAATGTTTGACAGGTTTACAAGTCATACAAAAGTATGACTTGTAAAAGAGGCACAGGGAGAGACAATATTTCAGCCACCTGGCATTAGAAGCTATCAGCTGAAATACCCCTTTAGATGTATTACTCGAGACGACTGCCAGACTGAAGATTTGTTTGCGATGATCTTGATGCAGAAGCACAACAACACTTTAGTCCATCCACGGTATCACTTCCTTCCCAAAACACTACTTCTGCATCTTCTTGCATATTGGTTCTTTAACAAGAAAATTCTATACATTACATAAATGGAATAAGTGAATTAATGAAAAATAAAAACTATCTTTTTTTCTACCAGAGGCACCTGATTTTTTTTTTTTCTTCTGGACATTTCTAAACCATTTTTATTGTAAGGGAATTGTCATTCATTCTATATGCATATATCAATATCTGACATTTCTTTGCCACAGGTGGCATTAAATGCTGAAATTATTGGGTATAGAGAAATGAATCCCAGAGTTTACTCTCCTCTTGAACGTGTTAGTAGTTGCACATCATTGACAATAAAGTGAACTGTTGACAAAATGAATAATAATCTCAGGCGTTTCTGCTACGAGGTGTCTTTGACTACTGGGCTGTAATCCAGGTAGCAGACCCTGTGCTGTGTAACGCTAACTCAGAGAAACAGGCAGGTAGACGATCCAGGGTCAATAGTAAAATCCTGGTTGGGGCATCATATTTCAGCTCATGCAGAAATAGCCGGGGGAAAGGTAAGGAAGGGAAATAAGAAAGCGGAGGTTAGCCAAAGTGAATAGCATTGACATCCTGAACGGCGATGACGCAAAGCAAAGGACAAAAACTCCACTCTTTCTCAGTCGTACTCCCACAGTCATGCTCGCATGCAGTCACACAAATTCCTGCATTATGATGCAACATTCATATGTAAAGGGCTGGGTAAAGGATGCATGAGCACACACACTGTATAAACGCACGTTTAAATATTAGAGCTGCAGCCAATGTCCGTCTGTCTGTCTGGCTCTGAGCGAGCGATGGGGATCAGCAAAACTAGTGTGCTGTACAGTGTGCGGCAGGATGTGGAGTGTGACCCGACCTAGTGGTCAGCACACTCAGACTCAGAGTGTAAGAGTGTGTGTGCCGCTGAGTGCATGAGGCTGAAGCTAAATGTGCACCAATAGTGGCTGGGTCTCGCTTTCGGTGGGCTCACCCTCAGGAGGGGGCAGCTGGTACACCACGCAGAGAGAGGAGTACACACAGCCCACGAATGACATCAGACTCGAAAAGTAC
This sequence comes from Synchiropus splendidus, assembly GCF_027744825.2. Lineage (NCBI taxonomy): Eukaryota > Metazoa > Chordata > Actinopteri > Syngnathiformes > Callionymidae > Synchiropus > Synchiropus splendidus. The sequence goes on from NC_071339.1 coordinate 7,057,813, forward strand.
ATCACTCCCTGGGCCCCGCCGACCATTGAGGTCAAAGGTCCCATCGCCACAGAGACGAGGATCTGAGCCAGGAAGTACTGGCAGCTGAGAAGAGAGATGTCGACCCCCATCCCTCGTCTGGTCCCCTCCTCTGACGAGCCGCAGAACTGGAAGACAAAGGAAGGATCCATTCCCATCGAAGCACAGAATTCCAGGTGAGTGAAAGTCACAGAACCTGCAAGCTCTCAACAATTTTATTCATTCACCGTGTCGTGTTCAAAATAGCTAGACTTTGTCTTCTTTACATAAACAGGAAGTGCATGTCATGACCCTGAGTTTTCAATTTCCTAAATATAATAGCTGTGACAGACCTCACGTGAGCTTTAATTTTACTTAACTGCCAAACAAAGAGTAATCGGCCGATGACTTTATTCATTTTCATTGTAATTTACATCACTTGATCATGTATTAAATGTGATTTTGATCAGAATAGGTTTGTTGCACCTTATTATATCAGGATTCATATGGGTCATTCTACAAAAAGACTGTCTCTGAAAGTGATTTTTAAAGGATCTGAATTGCAAATATATATCCATAATAGAAGTAGAACCAATTTGAATTGGACTAGAGCCGGACATATTCAATGAAAATTGCTGTCTCTTAAGGTGACATCATAGATAGCATCACTCAAACAAAATATACATAGCTCTTTTTTGTACTTAGTGATGCAGAGAAACAGTGATGCAGTGTCCTTTCAGAGGCCATGGTGCCCTTGGTTTAGAAATGAGGGGAGGTTTAAACAATTTAAAATCCAAACATTTTACAGCAGACAGTGCCACCTGGTGGCCACTGAAAATCTGGACACTGTTTCATGAAACCTCACCTGCTCATAACCTTACCAACCTGGAATATGTAGATACGTTTTTTTTTCCAACTCCAACAACCAATGAAAAAAACTTGCTGGCCTTACTAAACATAACATAATAAAGCTATACACATTCCGAGGTTAAATTTACATAAATCTGTACAACAAATCAAGTATCAAGCCTATAATACTCTTATCAAATTGTGGGCATTTTTCTAACAAGAAGACGTTGAATGTTTCGAGCTGTTATGTCTCATGTGAGTGCATTTTATCTGTGTGGTAGAAAGTTGGGGTGCTATAAAAAGGCTAATATTAATCGGGATTTGCACCCAAGGTTGGACATTTTGTGCGGGTCGTCTTACATAACAAATAACTGGGGACACAAATAGACCATTATTTTTTGAAAGCACAAACAAGTTTCACTATTTTCACTCTTCAATGTGCTCACTCCACAGTCGTAAATGTTGAAGGAGTCATGCAGAATGTGTGAAACTAACCTGCGGGCTCTGGTAGTATTCACACAGCAGGGAGTAAGGCAGCGTGCATAGAGAGGAGAAGAGAATCCCGTAGGTGACGCACAGTGAGAGAACCACGTAGAGGTTGGTGGACAGCGTGGCCAGACCTGTGCCTAAACCGAAGGCCAGGTAGGCGAAAAAGTACAGAGTGCGAAGAGAGAAGCGCTCCTCAAGTTTCTCCAATATGGCTGGACGGGAAGAGCAGAGGAAACCTGGCTTGAGTCTGTGGTTCAACGTGAAGCCTGGTTTGATGTTTTTACCTGAGTAGAAAGCAGCGCTGAATGCATAGATGCACATTCCCCAGCAGCCCATGCTAACACCAGCATTGTAGCGCTGGTAAGCCTCAGAATCATGGGGAGCTTTGGGGTCCCCTTCAAAAACAACCTCCCCCATGAAATCAGTGTAAAAGAGCAGCATTCCCTCGAAGGACAGCCATCCTGGATGGAAAGAAAAGGGAAAATCAGACGGATTTCTCATGAGAAACGGGCGACATCGCGCTCTGGTTTGCTCACCCAAAAAATGATTAGTGCACAAGCTCCTCAGCGAGGGAGGCATCCTGTAGATGGCTATACACAAAAGCTTCATGGACATTTGGGACTCTCCCGTCACAGCATTCTCACTCAGGTCGCTCTCATATCGCACACCATTCAGCAAGATGTTGGCGACCTTAGATAGAGATGGAATAAGTAAATACACCTTGTTCATTGTGGCTACACAATAGTCAACTCGAGAAAATGAAGTGAACTAATCCCTTGCCACATTTATATTTCATATTTTTCTCTATATTGACACTGTTCAAAATGTGAAAGGAAAGGACTGTGTGGGTTTATAGGACTACGAGGAGTTGGGCTGCATACTGGCAGGAATCCTGTATGATACGTGTCCCGATACAGGAGTGTTGATACGATTCATTGCGATATTGTAAGTTCAGCAATAAATTGTAATACTTGAGACATTGTTTTCCGAGGGGAAGACCAGATGCAGTACGACATTAAGTCCAAAGAAAAGAAGTTTATTGTTGTGGACTCTGTCCAGTTAGACTTTGAGTTCAATTTCACAGTCCAACAGAAATGCAATTATTACTAAGCATGCAAAATGCAGCAGCATGTCCAAGTATTTATGTATTAAATATCAATATTTGACTTAAAACATAAAGATATCACACTGTCAAGTATTGCGATATTCCAGCAAAAATATGGATACAATATTGTGAAATCATTTATTCCGATATTTGATCGTATCACTATTTTCTTACACCCCGTAGTGGGGAGCGTGTTCAAAAACTAGCAGCTAGCAGCTCACTCTGCACAGAGAGTGACACATTCTCATTGATCTCACAATAATGCGTGACCAGTTAGCCATTTGGTTGAAGAGGAAGTTTCGCCACAGGAGCAGCTTCCCCTTCCCCTCGGCCGTCCGACTGCTCAATTTGGGATCAGCCTATTTTATTTTATTTTATTTTATTTTATTAATGACAACACTTTAATACAAAGCACTTGTTGGTAGGATCCCCTCTGACCATGGCAGTAAAGCTGATTCTGATTCTGACAAAAGAGTGGGCACAAGTTTCTATTATCTTTGGGTATAATGACCCTGAATTTTTTAAATGAATGACTAATTTAAGATTGCTATTTTAGGCCCTTGTGTCACTTAAAGGTTACAACAGCTTCAACAGCTGAATTAGATTCGGGTTATGCACTTGAATCAGTGAGGCACAAGTGATTCGATTCCGTTCAAGAGATGAAGAAAGCTAACCACCTTGTCATATTCCAGTTTTACATAGAAACAGCTCATTGTGAACTTCAGGTGTCTGGTGTTGGCCTGGTGTTTACCTGCTGACTGAAGGTGACAGTCCGTCTTCGACCGTTCTCCAGCCCAACAATCTGGGTTGCTGTTGACTCCTCGATTAGTGCAAGACTTTGGGGTCGTTTCAGGATGCCAGCTGCCTGTGACCCTGAAGGCCGAATCCCTGTTGAGACCTGAGACTCCTCCCCCCCATCAGCATTGGATCCCTCTCCATCAAGGAGACTCCCAGCTGGATTACTCTCTATCTCAGCCTGGGTCTGTCCATTGTGATGGTTCCCTGTCACCCTTGCGGACTCCTCAGGCTGAGGGGACTCCCCTGGAGGCAGGGGTGCAGCGATGGAGTTAGCGGCCAGACCTTGCGGTGTAGGCAGACCAGTGTAGCAGTCTATGAGCACACTGTCGATGTAGGAGGTCCCCAGAGAGGATGCAAATTCATTAATGCCTGTAAGTGAATTGTCTCTGCTTATGAAGCTGCCATATTTGGGAGTGAGGGGGCTGAGGGGGGAGATAGGGCTGGTGAGTCCCGCGCAAAGTCGGGCATTAGCGCTGCAAGAGTGAGCCAAAGTGTCCGGATTACCGGGGTGGGACTTGGATAGCTGGTAGCCGTACATGCCCTCCTCACCCTCCTCGTCCAGTGCCAGTGTGGATCCAGGCGGGACGGGTGGGGACGGAGGGAGGGGGAGGTTTGGGCTTTTCAGATGGTTTTTGCTGGAGATTTTGTTTGGTTGGCTTTTTGGTAGAGGGCGCTCAGGGATACTCATCAGAGTCATGGCTGTGGCGATCACCAGAGTGATGCTTGTAAACAGATATATCACCCTCAGCTGGCCTCCCATCGATTTTCCAAAGTGCGTGTGATCCCAGTTGATGCCACCCACAATGTAACCGAATCCCCCACCGAGTCCTAGAAAGAACATTTGTGGGAGGAAAAAAGAGGCGGTTTCAGAGAAGGGAAAACAGAGATTCAGTTTCAGTTTCCTACCAGCGAGCAAAGCATGTATGTTGAGCCCTCGATCCTGATCCTCCGGGCTGCACACGTCCATCATGTACGCGTGACTCGGGTTGTCTGCTGAGTCAGCACTGAAGTCCATCAGAACCACTCCGCACACTGTCAGGATGATCCCCCACTTGTGATTGGATGCAGTGTCAGCGAGAACCCCTCCAATGTCCCGTCCGTTCAGCACGAGTGTTAAGCCAACCAAAGCACCTGTGCAGACACAAAGTGGTCAGATATGAAGCTCAGCACCTCCTTGGTCTTGGCAGCAAGGTCCAAGGTGGTACGTTGGATTCTGTCCTGCCTCAGACAACTAAATGCAAGAGCTTCATAAAATATTTACATCCATACAGAGCTGGAATGCACTACACAGTCCACGTAAGAGCTTTTGTCCACATCACTTCTCCCGACTTTTGTTCTTAAAATTGGCGGCAACAACATGATGGCTCCTAAATGCTAACATGGATCTTGACTCACCGACTGCCAAGGCAAAAATAAAGGGTCTCCTTCGTCCAAAACGAGACGTACAACGGTCACTCCAGGCTCCGATAAGAGGCTGAACAAGGAAACCTGGACAGGATTCCCAAAGTTACACGTTTGCCTTATTATCTAACCAGAGCTGGAGTTGCTGGACTGCTTTCCACTTACCCAATATGGGGCTAATAAACCACACCAAACTGTAGAACTGATCTGGCAAACCCATCTGTAGAAGCACAGGGGTCACATACGCCGTCTCCATGGCATAGCTGAACTCAATCCCAAACAGGATGCAGCCGTTGAAGAGAAGTTCTTGAAAAGTACGTCTTGGCGGAAGCTCACTGAGGTCCAACTGGTCCAAGGGGCATGGGGTGTTTGGCGGTGGTGGCGGAGAGGGTCGTATTAGCTTCTGCCGCTTCGGCTGTCTTTGGAAATTGTTTGCTCGATGACTGAGGTGGCGGGTGGTGGACGTCGGGAAGCTGGCGGTTTTAGGGAGAGAACTTCTCCAGAAACCTTCCTGAGCTGTGGATAACCTCCCTCCTGGACTCGCCAAGAGAGGGTCGCTGGGGGTGCCCATTCCCGGAGAGGACATGTCTCTCACGCTGGTTGGCTCTGCAGCAAAAACACACATTGGCAGTAAGAATCTCATCCACAATGAAATATCCATTTAAAAAAAAAAAAATTCCCTTCACTTTGACAAACTGACTCGCGAGGTCATGAGGCCGTTTTCAATAATGCGTCCATCTTTAATTACTTTACACTGATATGGTGCAAAGGGCTTAAGCATATCCCAGCATGCATTTCACCTGAGGGAGACGTTATCCCTGAACACGTCTCCTGTCTATTGTTAGGTCAGCGACAGCCACATTACAGCAGGCTGTCACCAGTGGAACGTCTGAACGGGGACAGGAGGAGAAACACATCCAGCAGATGCACATGGCTTTTTGCCACCAAACAGTGGTCCTTCGTAGCGTCCCGGCAGACGTAGCATGCCTGAGCTGAACTTCCTGGTGATGAGGTTTTACTGTATGAGCTCATAGGTGGTTGATTCATCTCTGACTTAGAAGATGCAATTCCACAGTGATAATAACTAGTATTGCACCTGCGGCTGATGTACACGTACGACAAAAGTCATGAGAACTCAGCAAACATTTCTTTTTAAAGGATCAGTTTTCATACATTTGTGCTTAGATGTATGAAGGTCGCTCAAGAGCGTCACGCCACTGATGCTGCGACAGGAAGACAATGTCAGATCACACCATCAGAGCAGCTCGTGTTCAGCAGAAGGACACTGCGGTCTTCCACTGACGGGAGGGATGGTGGAGAAATGACGACGCAACAGCGACAATGCGCACGTTGGTGTGGTGCGCAGCGGCCATGTGCTCGGCGCGGCTGCAGACAGCGGTGCGGCATGCGGCAGTGCGCTCCGCCAGCCCTCTTTCCGTTTTCATTTTTCAGCTCCCCTCGGACGCATCTCACGCTTCACACAACACAACGCTTTTGTTTGGCGACAATCGAAACACATGACCCAAAGAGTAGCGACAAAGGTCGCTGTTTTTAAGCGTCGATGTCAAGCGCTCGATGTGAAAGGTGAAGATCGCACGGTCGAGCTGAAGACGGAGGCAGGCGTGCAGATTTCTAGATGTAGAATAAATTACCTTTTCTGAGAGGCTCGTCATTTACTGCGGCGCACTTTGTAGTCGAACACAGCAGCCACCATTATGGGCGGTTAAAGACGGAGGGTGAACACATCGAGTCATGGCAGATTTTTTCTTTCTTCTTTGCTTTGATGCAGTCATCCCCCCCGCGCTCTCCCAGGTCCCTTCTCCCTTCCCCTGTTTCTCTCTCCCCTTCTCCTCTTCCTCCCGGTCTCTCCCGTGACGTCACGCCCTCCCTGCAACATCAGCACCGCGCGCAGCATCTCCATTCTCACCACCTGACTGGAAGTTAGTTTCATTATTATCCGTTCACTCAGCTGCAGCCATTGCTTTTATGTATGGTATTTCATATATATATATATATAGTCGCCTCTTGCCAATTCTACAAATAATCTTTCTTAAAAACATATACCGTTGTTAGCCGCACCCACTAAATTTAAGCAGGAAAATAGGTCTTGTTCATACATAAGCCACAGCGGTCCATAAGCTGCGTCTGCAGTGGTGCACTCTGCACCGTAGAAAGGTCAATCGTACACCCTGCTTAAAAATGCACGAGGATCACTTCACACTTCTAAACTAGTTTTAAAAATAGGCTCCAGCATGGAGTCTGACTCAAGAAACTGGGCGTTGTTCTGAACTTGAATCATCAACTCCTCACATCTTTTATTGACATTAAAGATCTCGAAATGTGCTGTTTTTGCAACACTACAGACGGTCTCAGCTACTGCTTCTGAATTCCAGAACACCAGGATATCGACTCTGTTGCTCGAGCTGCGGACACACGGGCGACAACAGTGTATTTTCAACGCTTTAAGGGAAGAATATAAAGACGATCAGCTGACCCACGACGCGCTTTGTTATTGTGTATAAGGAAGCCTCTGTATGCAGACGTGTCCCGTGAGCTACATTTACTGACTGTTTTTTCTTCATATCGAGGTGTAAAACCTTTCCTGTCTTCGCACTGGACCGTGGTAGAGTGTCACAGGGGAGGTGCTCGCTCTCCACACCTCCGAGGCTGGAGCGCTCACTCCAGGGTTTGATGTCCTGTTGTGGGCTGGAGCTGGGACAGGGATGAGGCGAGTCTGGGACAGAGCGTGACTTGGTTTGTGACTTTGTCACAGCCAAACTGCACAGAAGCGCACATTCAGAGCTGGACACGCACCGGGCACCTCTTCACTTCTGGAGAGACGTCACTCACTCGGCAACCCCTCCCACATGCAGCGGCCACACACATAGAGGAACAGCGCACCTGCAGCAGACACTCTACATTCACTCCTACAAAAGACTATTTTAAGGCTTGGAACGCATTATTTCTTTTTCCATTCATTGTAATGGGAAAAATCGATTTAGATTTTGAACAAATCGCTTCTCGAACGGCCGTCTGGAACAGACTGTGGTCGAGAACCGAGGTACCACTGTATTAACCGCACAATTGTATAAGCCACAGGGTTCAGACCGCAAGGAAAAAGTTGTGTCTTATATTCTGGAAATGACAGTACAGATGGAACTGCTGTCAGCTATTGCATACATCCGAGTGAACTGTAGAACTGACTTATTTCCTGTTTCATTGTTAACATTATACATGGATCAGTCGCCCAGCACTGATGCAGAAAGAGCAGGTGCCTGTGATGTAAGAACAGATAAGCAAGGTAAATATGGCATGCAGGCTTGGCCCAAGCACATAATACTTACAGTCGAGGTACATGAATTTTAACTTTATAAATATATGCATTTTATATTTGAACTTTATAATGCACTTTATTTTCATTAGTAGATGAGGCTGCTCCAATTATGCTAGTTGTAGCAGTAATAGATCGGCATTTAAATACTGTATACTGAGTGTGAGCTAGAAAACATCAGCTTTATTGACACAGCAGGAGTTACAAAACAGACCACGGTGTAAATGGCAGCAATATAAGTATTCACCTTTGAGCCCACTCATTTTGTACACCAGTGTGAGTGTAAAGTCAAGACTGACCATTTCAAAATACTTTGCATACATTTAGCGATGTTGTTTTGAGTAAAACAATAATTACAGATAGTAGTTCCAAATGAAACGATTACGTTTATGTAATACAACTTCTTTTTAAAGGGAGAGACAACATGTCCCGCCTCCCTCTTTAGAACTACCATCCGTGATTGGCTGACGCCCCCGCCTGTGGATGGATCTGATTGGATCGTTTAAGCTAATGGGCGTTTGCGGAAGAGGTTGTTTTGCAACATTCACTCGTAACTCTTCAGTTTTGTAACAACCGGTGTGAAAATGTCGAGTGTCGATCTTGCTAAAGTTGGACAGAATCTACTAAAAAGCGCGGAAACTGGACAGGTACCTAACATTTGAATCACTGAATTGGTTTGTTTGATTGTATAACACTGTCGTTTGAAATGCTGTTGAAAGCATATTCGATTATATTATATGTCCTTTATGTGGGATTTATTCCGAGGTTCATAACTTTCTTCAGTCAGACATTCATTGCTGGATTAATCCTAAATTGATTCTCTAAAACCTCGTCCCCCCTTGAGACACCACACCTCCTGCAGAGGCAGGCTTCATTAGACCTGCTATTATCCCCCGCCTCTGAAATAATAGCTGTCTAATGGGTCTTCAGGTGATGCTTGTATGCTTGATGCTTGTATTGGGCTTTATATTGGAGTAATATTCTAGGTGTTGTCTGTGGTTTCAGAATGTGGAGCTTGGGTCTCTGTGGCAAGACAGGCCAGTGGTCCTGTTCTTCCTGCGCAGGTTTGGCTGTCAGGTGTGTCGCTGGATGGCATCGGAGGTCAGTAAACTAGAACCTGACCTGAGAGCAAACGGTGTTTCGCTGGTGGGCATCGGACCAGAGGAGTTTGGGATGAAGGAGTTCAAGGATGGAGGCTTTTTTAAAGGAAGTAAGTGGCGTCATGGAGTGATGAACAAATGCAGTTATCTGGCATTTACCACTTCATTTATCAATGATGAATGCTCTGCTAAATATTCTTGTAAACTTAAAGTTAGATCAGAACAGTATTTCATTTGCAGTTACTCAAATAACATGAGTGAAATGAAACACATCTATTTTGTCAGGGCCCTCACTTTGCATAGCTCTCAAGTTCAGCCACTCTTCCCTGGTTTTCTCAGTCGCCTTTCCAAAGTATGGATGGATGTGGCCACACCATTATACACAAGGCCCTGCCACTGGCCATGCACAGCAGACAATGCTGGAAATGTTGTTGGAGTCAGGTGCAGAAAGGGAGTTAAAACATTTCCACTTTAATGACCAGTTTCAAAGCTAAAAGTCAACTGCGGTTTTAAGAAAAAAGTTGACTAATGGGTTGAAAATCAAAATAAATCTGTAAACCCAAACACGCACAGATCATAGCAACAACATCAAAAACATCAAAAAAGAGAACTTAAATTGAAGCTGCTGAGATGATTCATCCTAAACAAGCACAAGTTCTATTAAAACGATCAACGTCAACATGTGTCTGTTGACCGTCCCAGTACATGTGTGGATCCCAGAGTTCCTAAATGCCTGTTTTCCAACACACTCCCTCACTGTAGTCTCCTCTCATACATTTGCTCTGGAGGTTGATCTTTCACAAAGGTCACGTACGACTCAATAATTCATTCACACACACTGCGATCCTATTGATCCCTAAATTAAAGTGGAGCCTCCTGATGCTCCCCTGAGAGTGGGGTCTCGTTGTCAGTCTGCCAGCTCTGTATATTGTAGGTCGGGACAGCTGAATGGAATTCTCCACATGTTCCTTATTTTATGAACAAAGCCAAATGAACGTCATGCTATTGTCAGATCAACTTGATAAAGTGGGCCAGATTTGTCTCAGGTAGCAGGTCCTTGCAAGCCTCACTGTGTCAAGAGTCTCCCAGGATGGACTTTCTCAATGCCTTGTATACATGGCGATGATCCGTAGCTATAAAACCGCTCTAGAAAAGTGAAGCTAAGAACACCACCATGAGTATCAAGAACATTATCAGGCCTGCTCCCCCTTGCTGACCTCTGATCCTTGCTATCAGTGGGCATATTATCATGAAAGTCAAACCACAAAGGACTAACCCAACGCAGCAGTGGACAGGGGTCACAAGGGGACTCTCATGGGTCCAGACTATATCATGTGTCCTTGTCTTGTTGGGCCCATCTCAGGAGGTACTGACCAACACTGCTAAACTAAACATTAGCCAGGCAAATGAAAAACTTATGCAGATCCTGCTTTAATTTCATTACGCTCTTGGGGGCATTTTATTTCCGTTCAGAAATTCAAATGGCAAAATACTGACATGAGCTGCTTCCCAGGAAACTGAATAAAGCATGATTCCAATCTTAATTCTTTATCCTCTGGCCGATCCTGGACTGGGCCGGGCCCCCGCTTAATGTAAACATATTTCCTGTACGGTCTTCATAACAACCACGGCTAGTCATGGTTGCACAGCCCTTGTTGTTTGTGGGTTATTTATTTATGAGCTACTTCTGTTATTATTCTTTATTTAATTCATATGTTTTTGTTGATGACAGCACTAGTTCCCCACTGAACATGGCAGTAAAGCAGATTCTGATCATGCTTGTGTAATGGGGTGTGGCACCATGACAAAGAGCTTAATGTATGTTTTTCTTTAGGCATTTATGTTGATGAGCATAAGAAGTGCTACAAGGACCTGGGCTTCAAACGGTCAGTGCGTGTCATCCATCTGCACCAAGTCATGCATGACTTCACTGAAGTTCATCCCTCATGAGACACTTGATCACAGACTTGCTTCTCACCTCAGGTACTCTGCATTAAGTGTCGTTCCTGCTGCTCTGGGGAAGAAAGTACGAGACGTAGCTGCCAAGGTGGACGACAAAAAAAAACAATGTTGCTTCAAGGGAGGGGCCTGCACATGCACCTAACTGGATTCCTTCTTCTGCTTACAGGCCAATGCTGAAGGCATCAGTGGGAACTTTTCGGGTGATCTGCTCCAGAGTGGAGGCATGCTCATCGTCGCTAAAGGTAAAAGCGAAAATGTTAAGATCATAGTACATTAAGTTAGCGCTGATTATACGTCATGAAATGAAGGCTGTGTGGTCCAATCCAATACATTGGAATCGTCCTAGAGATTACTTAAGGTCGTGCTGTGGTTGACACCCGAAATTATTGAGGACAAAAATCTAGTCTGGAAAACAAATTTATACAATACAGGACAAACCTCTGATTCCTCTCATCCCACCTCTCATTCAATGCATTTTCTAAATTCCCACAGCTGTTTACATTGTCGATTCTCCCCATAGCCGTCAAAACTATGAATAAACACAGATGGAATTATGTAGTAAACAAAGAAGAAGTGTGTAATTACTCTGAACATGATTTATATTTTAAATTCTTCAAAACAGGCCCCAGAAACACTGAATCAGAAGGCGTGTCCTAACTTTTGGCCTGTACTGTATGTGTTATCCAATCCCTTCTCCACCTCCTCCTTCTCTCCCCCATCCATCATTCTCAATGGTTGTCTTCCTCTTCTCTGTTTGCCCATGTCTTCGTCTCCTCTCCACATGTCCAAACCAGCAATGGCCCCTTTAACTCTGACCCCAGACTTCTCCATATGAGCTGTCCCTATAATAAAAATAGTAACAATAATAATAATAATAATAATGAATCTCTGTTTCAGTGAATTTTGAGTTATTGTTTCCACTAATAATAACCATAACAGTAGAAGAGGGGCTGACCTTAACGGCGTCATACGCTCTGACCACAAGAGGACGCTGCTGCACTGCTGTAAATGTGGCTGGCGCAGAGGACGCCGCGGTTTGTTTCATGAGGATTTGTCTATTCATCTATTCTGTGGTCCGTAGTTGAACAAACAGCAATAAAAACGGTCGATAAACACGTTTATACCCACTATGTTATGGAAATTCATGAGGTTTTCATTTCACCTTGCGTGTGTTAGATGCTGCATGGATGGAATGCAAACCACAAACCAACCGATGAGTTTCATGGACGATGTAAATGAGGACATAAGAGGATTGGTGTGACTCGGGAGGATGATCGGGAACGTGGAGGAGGAGAAGTCTGACTCACTGTTGGTGGGGAAGTGACTGTGATTTAAGGTTAATCAGTGCAAGTGTCAGCGAAATGAATCCCGCTCTGATGATTGTCTGATCTTGGTCAGGCTTTCTTTCACTTCACATCATGATGCTTTCTGGGTCGAAGGCAGAGGCTCCTGTAATTCATCTATGTGCTTCGTGTACACGTGTTCTGGAGACAGTGCCCCCGGGACGGCGGGTGAAAGAAGGAACGTGGGGAAAACAAAAACAAGAAGCCTGTTTCATGGCTGTGTGTTTACCCTAACCCTCGCCCAGTTTGCGTGAAGTGCAGTGGTTAAAAGTCATTTGATCCTGCTTGTTCCTCTCATTCGAACCTGTGGTCATTCAGTGGAGCTTCAGAACAGAGGACTTTTTACACTCACTCATCCTTGAGAGCACCAATAAACATTTCTCTATATATCTTTACCCCAAAAAAAACTTCTCGCGCAGAAGTCAATGATGAAATCTTATCCCACAGGTGGCGAAAAAGTCCTCCTGCACTTCATCCAGGACTCACCCGGAGACCACGTCGCTCTGGAGGACATTTCCAAAGCCTTGGGTGTCTCTGCTAAAGTGAAAGAAGGTCAACGACCTGTGGTAAGACTGCCAAACCCTCTCTGTCTGTGCTGATCTGCGCGTCACCACTTGATTTTTACGTCAGCAGCGAGTTGCAAGTCATTGCAGCTACTCAAATTGACAATTTCACACGGATTTCTCGGCTCTCACGCTCAGTTAGCGCGTGGGTCATCCGTCTCCTTCTCAGTAAAACATGCATGACCTTCAGTTTTAAAAATCAGATTGTTGACATGCTGGTTTATCTGTGTCACTGCATGAAGGGAGCCACGAGTGACTCGAAGGTTGGCTGGCTACTTTTTGCTGTTGCCATTAGCTTCACCGACACATGGACACATGACCTTCAGCTTTGAGTAACTTATACATGAAGAGGACTAAGTCCTTGTGCTGAAGTGTTGGAATGAGTTGCTCATTGACATGAAGACAGCACCAGCATCCAGCCAAAAAATGCTTCACAACTACTTTAATTCAAACTATATTATTGCTTAAAACATCATGTTGTGTGAAGGTTTGGGAACTAGCAAAATATTTTCACTATCGCTGTTACCTAACCCTCTTACTATCACCTCGAGGCATTTAAAGTCTCTAAATATCTGTGACAGTGGATTTGAAAGCCGGGTACATGCTGTGCGTCATCAGGTCTTAAGACTTCCATTCTCATATGCCAAATAGAATTGCAGGATCACTTTGTATGTGCAGACCATTCCTCTCATATAGCCTTGTTGGCTGTAAATACATCCTACGACATACTGTTTTACTGTCCATGGCTTCAATCCAGCATCCTCCCTCTGACACCAACTGTCACTGAGAGAGAGAGCAGAGTAGCGATGAGGACTTGCCTCGATGTTGGTACCTCTTGGGAAGTTCCTGCACAGAGACCTCAACAACAAGAGTAGGGTCATAAGGACAAACTGCATTTGTCTCTTACTTGCCAAACAAAACCTGTGCAAGGTGTTGGAGACGGACTTGTTGAAACCACAGAAGCCGAGTTGGGAGAGGCGCCTGTGTCACAGTAACAGTTCATCTTGAAACCAACGTAGTATTGATGACCTGATGACGTATCATGAAACAGTACTGCGGGGCAGATAAAACACTGGCCTGATTTTCTGAGGCCACTCGATGGCGCTCTTGTTTTAGAAATGTTGTGAGGTTTCATTGAATTAGTTGATCATAATTTCTACAGCAGACAGTGCCATCTGGTGGCCTCTGAGGATCAGGACACTGTCTCATTGAAACCTCATCTACCCTTCAGTACTGTGTCCACAAACCTCATCTAGCCATCACTACAACGCAGTATTCAGGACGAACACCTGATAGCCCTTAAGTGTTCCTTTGATGTCTGTAGCTGTTTTTTCTCTCTGTAGCAAATGGTGCTACATGGAGATTAACGCTCGAAGCAGCCGCTTAGCCTTCAAGGCTGTTGTTGGATTGTTCTTTGTCCTAGATTTGTTGTTACTGTTGCTCATTACTAGTGACACTAGTGTGGCCTCCATTCCAATCTACCCAAACAAGAAACCTGACTGTCATCTGAAATGACTAGATGCCCTCAACCATCTCTGCATGACGAACAGAGGTAGTTGTCTCCTGGGTGACCAAGCGCTTTACAAGGATAACCAATGTCATTTTGCCCACATTTTCCACATTTTATCATGCATGTGATGTTGACTTGAGGTCATATCACCCAGCCCAAGCTTCATCCCCTTTCTCTGACCTCTTAGTTCTCTTTTAGTTAGCAAAACGCATGACCGTGGTGGGAGTACCACCATATGGCAGCCAGTGAGTCCAGCGAACGGTGACACGTGTGCTCCTCTTTCCCAACCACAAACTGTGAAACTTATGCGAGTGTGATCCAGCCATCTCCTCCCCACAGTCGAATACAGGGGTGGAACATCTGGAACAAGTGGGGCGGGGTCAGAGCATTTTCACGGCATGCTCTGTGCATGGCTTTGTTAGAGTCCGGGGTGCTGGGAGTCCTTTCAAAAACAGCCGAGGGGCACCACTGTCTCAGGGTCTACCTGAGCAACATCTGCAACAGTCCTGACTGTGGGTGGGGGGACCTTCTGCATGGAAAACACGTTTGTCTGAGTGACAAATGTCTGGTTGGATGGTGGACTGACTGTTTTATGTCATGCGATCGATCACCAGTATAATGGGCCCCTGTGTGAGGCCTACCATCGTCTTCTGTCAATAACATGATTGATTTAAAGTTTCTGCACACTGGTATTTCAGGAAGCAAATCGATCAGCAGGTTTCTCTTTTTTCTTCCAGTGCAACGAAGATGTTTGTACTCGATGAGGACCTCATCAAACTTCGACTGAAGATCTTCAGAAGACATTTCTGCTTTACTACGAATGAGAACTCTATTTACATTTGAATGAGTCTTTGCTTCTTTGTGCTCATTTTTAAAGTATGGTGAATGACGTAATTGCTTTTTTTAAATAGCAGTTTGTGAATATGTAATCTTAATATTATTTTGTACAATGAGTAATTTGTGACGGTAAATATCTTGATTGTAACTCTTAACTTGGTGATGTTCTCAACAGTCTGAGCTGAGCTAGTAAAAATGTTAAACCAAGGTGTCGTTGGAAGAGTCACTTCACTAACTGTGTCGTTTTATGGGAAATAGTACGTTGGACATGAACCCTCTGGTGGATGGAGTCACTCAACAGCCCTGAAATGCTCATAGAAAAGTGATTCTTTTTTTTTATTTCATGTGTAACCAGGTGTTTTGAATGGATTTCTATCAGAAGAGACCAGATTTATTATTTCTTTTCTTGCCATGTTTCTGGTTGTCACTAAGTGCAACAGGCCACCAGAGCACACAAACCATTCACATCCCAGTCCACGGACAATTTGGAATCATCAATCTCTGGAAGTCAGCTTATCATCTGCTAGTTGGAGACGCCACGTAAATCTTATTCATGGTCAAAGGAACCTAAATGAAGGCAGAAAAGTGAGTTTGTTTTGAAAGGAAACTGTCCAAAATTGTAAAAAATAATTCTTTCCAATCATTTCCTTCCTGAACCGTGAAACAAAATTTTACACATAATAAAACTCTGAATTATCATAACAAAATGTTTTATTAAAAGGGTTTTCAGTAATGCATTTTCTCCTACAACACTGTTTCCGTTTCCTCTTTTGCGCAAGAGGTACGCGATCAATACTTCAAAACTGTTGACTCTGGGCCGCTCCCCCTGGTGGATATATTGGTGAACAGCAGCTCGAGCCCAACGTTGTACAGCACTTGTTTTGTGTTGAAACAGACTTGACATGGGTAGTTGGTCAATTCACTTTAATAACAGATAAGAGTCACAAAATGTACAGTCCGATTGTGTGTGTCCGTGCGTGTGTTTGACAGCAGCAGGAACAGTCATTAAAACATCTGGCTAAGCAACACTGCTACCTCATAAACATTCATGTAGATAAATAAATTTCTCTGATCGGTAAATAGATAAACACGTGACGATATATTTAGCAATATATATACTGCTCAAATAGCTCATACTTGGCAGGTCATTACAAAACAAGATCATTTCACTGTGATGACATGAAAGCAAAACAATAAGGATTGAAATAATTTATATATAAACATTGGGGAGAAATACATCAAGAATATACAACAACACTTCATGTGACAGTTTGAGTAAATAGTTGTTTCTTAGCATGACAAAGTGTTGCCAGGACTTCTGCTTCAACAGTCTTCACCAGGGTGTAGCAGTGCACGTGTTTAGGCTGGTTACTTACACGTATTCACACAAGTTAAATCACTGTTGAGCACTACGAAACACATTTTATCTGAGTTTACTCTGAGTCTCTCTACAAGTTCATGCGTTTCTATGATGTGTTGTTAGCATTAGTTAATCTCAACAGCACATGACTCCTTTTTAAATCGGTCACAACAGGATCTGAGAGATGTAGTAAAGAGCTAAATCCTTAATACAACATAGCGTCCTATTGATGATCATTCATGTCAGTTGAGTACAGTAGCATATGGACTCAAACTTGTGAGGCTAAAGCAAGTCACTGAACATATGAGGAGAGCCAGCAGGAAGGCTTCAAAAGAATATGAACCCAAAGTGTGCACAGCTACACCCCAAACATTCACCAAAAAAATACAGCGAGAGGAGACAATAAAAAGCTTTGAAGCGACATTCAGTTCAGCAGCCTCCGCCGAGACCTAACAGTCAGTTTAGCAAGGCATCTGTGAACAACCACGAGCAAACAAGTGTGTGTGTGTGTGTGTGTGTGTGTGTGTGTGTGTGTGTGTGCGTGTGCGCGTGGGGGAGCTCGACTTTCATCCTCTGATGTGTTTGTTTCCCGTCATTACCGGTCAATAAAGGTAGAAAATAACAGTCCTGGCTCTGACCTTTTCATCAATGACAGGCCTCTATTCAGCGTGCTTGCCCGAGGGTTCCGCGGTTCAGTGACAGTGCTCCAGGACTTTCATCTCAACTCACTAATCAATGCGAGATCAGAGAGCAGAAGCCACTTCATCTGTGTGTCCATCAGCTGCACGGTTCAGCGGGCACCCTTGAGAGCAGCGATGGAGGAGCCATGTTGAGGGCCACTGTTCTTCATGCTCCCCAAATAAAGCCTGGCTTTCCAATTGAGTAAAGGAGATGGTGTGCAATGACTGTTGTGGTAACAATTCATTTATATAGCACCTTTATGGCTTCTTGCAATGTTCTTTCCTCCTAAAAGTTGAGCCCTTATGTTGTACTACTATACCAGATTAATAATATACATATATATTTAAAATGTTTTTGATGTACCGTAACATATTCAAGATTTATTTTTAATAATATTTTCTTCCTGGTAAGAAACTTAATTCCATTTATAAGCCCATATATATTCATTTTTTTTTAGATTTTCAGCTAATATTAATTTTCCAAAATATTATATATATTTCATCTGCTAACTTAACTCATCTCATGGACATTACATTTTGGTATTTTTTGTGTTTTAACAGACTTCCTAATTGGACAAGTCATTATAAAGGTTCCCTAAGTCCAGTCCACCGTTCCGTGTCCGTTCCATGGTTATGGTGATTCTAAAGTGACATGTATATTGCACACAATATTGACATTCCAATGCTATTTAAATGTGCCGCTGCTATTAACAGAAAAAGCTGTTAAAAGCAAAATCTGATGACAGTTACGGGGCCATATATATATATCTCATATATATATATATATATATATATATATATATATATATATATATATATATATGAAACTACATCATTTTTTATCAAACACATTGACTGTTCTTTCTCAACGATTGTCCAACGTTTCTTGTTATATATTCCATGTTATTCTCGCTCTTTCTTGAGAAAGCTCTATTTTACTGTGGCCCCTCTGTGAATTTAAGTCAAGCTATTCATATTCATAAAGCATCGGCCATACTTTCTGTAACCACACAACTTTGTCTCAGCAGCAGCCGATGGGCAACAATCGTTTGCAGAGCGATTAAGAAACTTTTATCCTCCATTTAAATATTTCATGACCTTGCGAGTGTAACAATGCTGGAACCTGCTGCGCTCAGCGATGATTTAACAGTCTTTCGGTAATTTGTTTTATGTAACAGTGAATGACCAGACTCTCCGACTGTGACTAATCTAGCGCCGCCGCGCTCCGGCAAAGCCTCAAGCTTTTCCTTCTTTATTCAAATGGTACCTCTCCGTTTAGTTTCTCCCAACACCCTCAAGATAGAAATACACCAGAGGGTTCCAGCGCCCCATCAAACTTCAGCGGATGATTCACGAAATCTACAGAAAAGTGTAACAATCTGGAACCCTTTCAGTCGGGTGGCTCCCCAGCAACAGTCAGCAGACTCGATGAAAGTTACTTTACAGAATCAAAACTGAGGGTTGTAATCCCGAACTCTCCATTTCACCACTGTTTCCCTAAATAAATAGTCATGAGCAGGAGCATCAGTGTGGGTTGGACCAAGCCAGACTCTCTACCAGACACGACACTTCCGCTCCGGGTTCATCCGACTTCCTTTCGGGCACTGGAACGCCTCTGAAAATGCCTCGAAGTTTTGCAGAGATCCAAGCACCCTGGGAAAGAAACAGAACCTTAGACATTTTAACCTCCACCTTTCTTTTCAAACAGAAATGAAGAAAGTTAGCTTTAGCGCCCGTCCTTTGAAATACACAATCGTCCCGTATTTGACATGAAAATGAGGCGCCCTTGAGGTGTCTTTGAAAGCGCCGCGCAGCTGCCAGATCAGTTTCTGAATCTGCCTGACTAGTTTTAATGTGGGGAGGTGGTGCAGTAAAAGGTGGAAACTCTACGAGTCACCCCTATCTCTCCTCGCCACTTTTCCAAACCACCTGAGTCTGGCCTCCCCATCTTCATCTCCAAGCTTCTCCACATGAGCAGCCCCTCGAACATCCTGCCTTCTAAACTAGTCGCACCCAATGGAAGCCTGAACATTAGCAACTCTGACTCTTCCAACTCTGCTACCCATCTTTGTGTCTACTGTCTCCAACCCATACATCATGGTGGGTCTCACCATGTCCTATAAAGCTCCCCTGCCACTCCTCTTCATCTCTTGATCTAAATATACTGTAGGTTCATACGTTGACTGAATATTCTCACCTCCTGCTCATGCAACATTCACTCAATACATTTGGATTTTTTGCCATTTTCACTCATAATTTTGTTGCCTTAATCCATGAGGAGAAAAAAAGGAATAACTAACCGTACAATATTTCCTCATCATCCCTCATATCATCTTTAAAACAGTTCAGTTTAATCAACCGTTACAACTCTGGGATCACCATGTGAAACAAATGGAACTAAAATCCCTGTCAGGTTTACCGGATGCCTTGTCCTTTCTCCAGACAGAGGTGACTTTTATCAAGAGCAGCTTTTGTGATCATTGTCTCTTCCAAACGATAATAAATTCTCTTGCATTGACGTATTAAAATCCTTGCCCTTGAGCAGCAAGGGATTTGTCTTCTCTGTTCTACCTTGCTGTACACAGTAGGGCAGATGAAAATGATAATATTGCACCTCTCGTCGTACCAACTCCCTTGTTTGTGTTTCCCCAACTGACCCCAGTCCACCACCCCAACTTAGTTTGGCGCCTCTTCTCTTTCCATTTCCTTCCACGTGCGAACCCATGAAACATATCTGATACGGTGTCTGCTCCCAGATTTGTCATTGCTTAAACTCACGGACGACTCGTAAATCGTCTCAGTATTCTAAAAGCTTTTCGGGTAAAAGGACAAGCGCGCTTGTGAGCAGCGACAGCAGTCAGTGGGTGGAGGTTTTTTGATTCTTCAGCAGTGTCATTGATGTTTTCCCTGCTGAACACAGACAGATTTATTGCTGGAAATAAATACGGAATGGGCCAAATATCGCATTTGACATTTAAATAAATTGCACAAAATGTCAACTCATCCTCCACTCAATAGATATGAAAAGAATAAGTCATTTAATGGGCAGTTTACTTTAAATTTTGCGATCCATTTCTACTACAGTGAAGCAAATACATCACCACAAATTAAAAAAATGATATAAAGATAAATTATATCATATTAAAAACACAGTTTATAAAGTGTTTAGAAACAATTGATTGAACATAAGTGTTGACATTAAATAGAACACTGTATATAGTGTACATGAAATGTTTTGTCTGTAACTACTCGATTTTCCTAGGAAATCCAACGTGTGCCTCTTGTTTGATAAACTGGCCACAAATTGTAGCCACAGGAAAGAAAACAACAAGGTTCTAGGAAAGATTGTCAAAGAGTTTTATTGCTCAACAAACGTTAATGTTCTATAGAAGTAACAAAACTAATCTTTTAAACCGATTGATCAAAGATCTGAGTTTCTTTGTGTGGGTTTAAACTCCTGCCAAAATATAATATCCAGATTGTATTGTGTTGCTTTCGGAGGGTGAAAACATTCCCTCAACAGGATTGGGGTCCTCTAGGGTCATTAATCTAATAATGAATTATATAAAGCTGCTGAAAAACAGCGTTAAATCACAGGGAAACTACGATGCTGGTGACGGCTCACCTGTATTCCAGAGGACTGTGGGAGTCTGTCTTGATGGACTGGCTGGCGTATTCGGGTCGATAGGCTCCGCACCAAACCTGGAGACAGATGTGTCACTTTGACATTAGCAGTGCTGCACAGAGCTGTACGGAACAACACAGAGTGCTTGGAAAACACATGGTTTTGTGAGGAGATGTTCTCTTTTGAGGTTTCCTCTTCTCACTCACTTGAGCGAAGTTGAGAAAGAAAAGCTGCTTGTGGTCCAGACCCAGTCCCGGCAGACGAGCCTCCTCCCCTTCCGTCTCCACCCACTGCAGATAAGCCTGACAACACATCATCACAGCACCTTTGTTTGCTTGTGTTGTGTGTCATTATCCCATGGTTCCGTGTCGCGGCTGCCCACCTTATACGCCTGACGCACCCCTCCGTTGTCGGCGATGTTCTCCCCCAAAGTGCTGATTCCACTGACCTGCAGCCACACAAACACAGCCATGATTATACACACGCACGCTGATAGTCAGGAAAACAAATGACTTACGTTTTGTCCTCCGGCCAGTTTCCAGTTGAAGTTGCCGTATTGTTGGACCATGCACTGCGACTGCTCTTTAAAGTGCTCGGCGGAGAAGTTACTCCACCAGTTGAGCATGTTTCCATCCTTGTCAAAATTGCGTCCTGCAAGAGGAAGGACTGCGCTTCAGTGGAGTTTAAAGGTCCATTTATGCTCCCTTCACGTACCAAATAGTACCCGTCCGTTTCAAACTAACGACAAAATCCAAAACTAAAGCGACTCAGGAAGAAGTATCGCTCATGTAGCTTCTGCACCAAAGAGGAACCAGAGGTTGTAGGAGGCGGAGGTTGGTGAGGTCCACAAGCTCCACAAAGCTTACGGATATGGACCAAACGGAGCAGTAGTACTAGAAACCATGGGTGGCAGTGTTGTAGCAGTAGCGCTAATGACACACGAGGAAGACCTAACAATGTCCTCCGTCCTCCAGTGGCGATATATCTAACGTCCTCACCGACCATCACCTCCTACAACGCTGCCTCCATTTCCTCTTTTGTGCACGATCAATACATAGTCCACAGTCGCCATGTTTGTTCTGCAGTTTGTTGTTGTCATGAACTTTACTGCTCCCCCTGGTGGCTATATTGGTGAACAGCAATGCCAATGTATAGTAACGCATGGAAGCATGAGATCAGTGATGGTAACATGGTTTGAAACAGATGGGTACAGGGAGCATAAATGGGCCTGTTGACCTATGTACTCAGACTAAAATGTTCAACCATAGAGTGTTTTCTACTTTATCTACACATACAACCAACCAATACAGTACAGTAGTTATTGTCTGAGGGCTGCATTTATCTAGTGCTGCGTCTCCAAAAGGCTGCACTGAATCACCAGTTTGCTGACCATTGTCATCAAATCCGTGCGTGATCTCATGTCCAATGACCATTCCTATGCCACCAAAGTTCAGCGCCTGGTGTTGATGTTTACTGAAGAAGGGTGGCTGCAGGATTCCAGCCGGAAACACTGGATGGACAAAAACAAGTTAAAATGATGGCGCATTGGTTTGTTTTTCCTACAGAAGCCATACCTATTTGGTTTCTGTTCGGAGAGTAAAATGCATTCACCACTGCCGGCCCGATGATCCACCTGAAATATTGGTCAGTGAAAAGTTTTGGATCATTTCAACATAACACAACTTAAATGTCATGAGACTCACAGGTCTGGATCAACTGGTTCTCGTAGCTTCTTCAGGCTCTTGTGAGCTTCTGACTTGAGGTTCTCCAGGATGTTCTCAAAGTAAAGTTCCTCGCTGAAATTCAACTGCAATATGACCAACACATTAATGGCAGGCTTAAAGGGCCCCGTCCCAGAAACATGGCCGGGCCAACGTACATGGGCGTATTCTTGATCGAGCTTTGTGTTGCTGCTCTGCAGGATGTGGTCTGGGTACCCGATGTGTTCCTTGATGGACATGGCCTGAGAAGGCACATCAAACAGAAAATAGTTTCTTCTGTACCAGCATGGTCCAGAAATGTTTTACCTTCTCTCGCGCTTTTTCCTTCGAGGGAGCGTCCATCCAGCTCAACTCCTCCAGAGTCTCAACATAGGCCTTCTGGATCTTGCTGATAAGGTCGCTGACCTGCAGACATCAGGATGAATTCTGAATATTTGTGAAGACACTATTTAGCTGACATCCTTTTACATAGCTCTATAAGACGTGATGAATTTATTGAATCTTTTTTAGCAAACTGATCGAGATCTGGATGAGTAATAAGGAGTTTCATAATTATTTGTGGCATTCTTCTTTGACTGTAAGTTTCCTTTGGCTACTCCAGTTTCCCCCCACATTCCAGGGTGTAATGTGGGGCAACAATTCAGGCCAGAAGATACTGCATACTATATTATGCAGATTATGAATCTGGTATGTTATAGTCACACGAGTAGGTGAGGTTTCATGACACAGTGTCGAAGGGTAGATGAGGTTTCATGAAACAGTGTCCTGCTGTTCTGAGGCCACCTGATGGATCAAGAATAACTGCTAATCACCATGAATCATAAATATTAGCGAGTGAGATAAGGAAAGCTTCAGTTTTCTGACATGGAGAGGTAAACTGTACCATGGTCTGAAGAGCCACGGTGGAAGCAGGTTTTTGTTCCAACCAATAAAGAGGACACTTATCCACCATTCAGGTGAGAAAAGCAGTCAGTAGACTGTCAGTCAGGTGTTGCTTGTTTCTGCTGACACTTCATAACTTGATCGGTGGGAAGAAAAAATGATCAAATATATACACTTGGGATATATTTACACTTGCAATGTGGCACTGTATAAGTTCAGAGTTGTGTGCGGGAACGTTGCACACATTGGTCAAATTCCTTTTTGATTCAACCATCGCCTCAATTAACTCCTTACCATTCGCTTACTTTCTCCAGCGAACGTCTCGCGCACATACAGTGCACCCACTGCATTCTCCATGCTGCTCTGGACGTACCGGACACATTCTCGCCACCAAGCGTCCTCCACCGTCGTTCCGTATAAAGTCTGATGATGGGAAAAAAAACAGCTGAAGCGATGGCAATAACATTCGCAGGAAAGGGGGTTTTGATCCCGCACCTTTCTGTAGCGAGCTCTGGCATCTTTGAAACGATGGCTCAAGCTGTTAACTCTGTCGATGATGAGCTGCCAGGTGAGGTAGTTCTGGATGGTTCTGCAGGTAAGCTTGGAGTAAATAGACCTGCTTCCGCCCCTTCAGTGGCAAAAGACTGACCTGGCACTGTGTTTGGAAAGGACTTCATTCATCTTCTCGAGGTAAGGGGTGCTGTAGACCACCACTTCCTCCTCCAGCTGCACTTCTATGGACACACTGGAAAGCACGCCTTGAATAAACCGAGTCCAGTTGAAGCCCTGGGAAACAAACGGATGAATTTGACTATTGGGAAAACTGTAGAGTCACCTGGCACAGGTTGCAAGGACAGATTGATAGGCAGCTTTCCACTGGTCCTTAAAGCTGAGCATTCACAAGCTGGCTGAAGGAGGAAAGCAACCAAAACAGACTCACATTCAGGTGAAACGTGGTCTGGAGCTGATCAATCGTCATCTTGTTGTAAAGGATGGTGACATCTTGGCGCTCCTCTGCAGGTGATGTTGCCTTTCGATTGCAAGAAGAACAAGGAATTTCAATAACATAACTCTCATTTGTCTTGTTTTCATGAGCCCAGAGAAACAAGCTTGGCAGAGCAGCTTGGCTGATATCCTGCTGCCATAATAATTCTCTCATCCGCTGGAGCAGGGACACGCTGCTCACTCATCTCCTCGTTGTTGCTCATTTTCCTTATCCCTTACCCCCAAATTCCATTTCCTGCCTCGGCAAGCACTCACGTTGGCAATGTCTGTCTCCAGATCCAGCACTTGCATCATCTCCTCCCACACGTGGTCGTCATCCACAGTCAAGTTCCGGTCTTCTCGCGTTATCGTTGCAATGGAAACCATGAAGTGCAAGTAGGCCTCCCGAACCTGTGGGATGTTGGAAACCATCGTGACGTGTTCTACGATTTGAATTTTAAAATTCCATTTACCACCGGACCTGATTTGGATTCGGGTTGCTCGGCTTGTAAACGTAAAATTAAGTAAATATTTAGTGACTTTTTAAAAAGTTTCATGACCCAAAGGTCAGACACCAGTTCCTGCTAGCACCCTCTACAGATTGTGAAGTCACTGCAGTAGAATCTAAAATTGGAATCTGACTGGCCACCCACCCTATCAAATCTACTGGGCTGAACCCTGGCCAAACACAAACAAGAGGCTGCATCGCAGCATTTTCCTTTTCAAGGTGTCACCTTTTTGTAGTTTCCATCATTGAAATAATAGTCTCTTGACGGCATTCCAAGTCCAGGCTGGTCGATCTAGACCAAAAAAAAAGAGATGGATGAGAGCTGAGTGAGTTTCTAAGTGCTGCAGAGTCAATCTCAATCTTACATAAATAATATGGCGGCGAGAGTCACGGTCATCAGTCCAAACATACAAGTCGAGCAGGACCTTCTTGTAGTACCGAGCTGTGAGTGTGGCCAGAGTGTCCTCCAGACTCCACGTTTCTCCTGTAGTGACAGAAACGAAACGCTCACCTCGCTGGCTAAAGAGCCGCTCGGACAGCTAGTTTGACAAATCTGTTTGTGTGTGTGCGCCTTGTCTGGCTATACTTTTGGAAACACACTTACTTGTGAGGACATTTTCCATGTTTAAGCCCCAGTTTGAGGATTAAAACAAAAATAATTGTGGTTTAAGTTTGGTTCGGAGTCCTGGTTCAGGTTAGCCATTTGTTTTGGACGGTTAGGTCGAGGGTGAAAGGCTATGTCATTGAGAGGTCCACACAAAATAGGAATACAAACGGGTGTGTGAGACTGCTATGCCTGCTTAATTCAGTTTGCGCCACCAACCATGATTACATTTAATTAAAGTGGCAGGAGCGCTGGACTATTAAAAGCATCCGTCACTGCGCTGATTGAGGAGCTGCTTCTCTCTCCACAAACAACTGCTTGGCTCGAGAGTCTCTTGAGAGGACTAGTAGCATAAATATAGATACACTGACAGGTATTCTGGGAGGCAGGTGATTAAGGCAGAAAAAAGTGCTGAAAACTATTATTGTATTGATTATTTTTATGCATTTCCCCATTCATTTCTATTACTTCTGAACGTCCCCTTCAGATACCATGCAAACATGTTTTTCTGAAGAAAAAAGGCCACTTTTGTCGTGACTCCGCAGTGTTTGTTTACAGAAGAAAGTTTCTGGGGAGAACAAAAAGAGATAGACGGAAGATCTTAGTTCAGCATTCAGCAACCTGTGGTGTTGGCCCAGTCACTGGACGCGACAGGCCAGCCGCCGATGCTCTCGATGAGCTGCAGCAGCGGCTGAGAATCACGCTGCTCGATGAGACCTGCAGAAGAATGTCACATGGAAAACTTATATTAATGTGTCATTCAGAGCAGTTTAAGACAATGAGCGCCCACAGGATTTTTTTTTTTTATTTCATGTTTAAGAAAACCAAAACGTACTCTCATTCATGCAGGACATATAAAGGACTTTGGCCTTCTGGATGGCAGCCCGGTCCTGTTCATCCTCCGTTTCCAAAACACCTTAAACAACACAAAGCAGCAATTCCTTAATGTCACATTCTTTCAAAGATTACCGCTCATGAATCCGGTCCTGAGGCCGGTTTCTGTCCCACTGTTCAGCCTGACCTTTGAGGACAATCTCAAGTTTGTCCCTCAGAATGTCAAACACGCTGTGACGGGAGCTGGTCTCCGGGATTACGTGTCGCTCCAGCCAACCCCCGCAGGCGTACTGGTAGAAGTTGTCACACGGCTTCACGGACTGATCCATGTTCTGCAACAGTCTGGAGGCTGGAGGCGTCGCAGGGGCAGAGGTGAGCAGGGAAAAGCTTTCAAGCGGACAAAAAGAACTTATGAACAGGAACTTCTCTCACCTGCAGTAACACATTCTGCAGTTGTGCACACATTGTCGATGCTGGACCTGTACAGTTGGTCTGGGAAACATCAATATGACACATTACGTGAGAGATGCTGCGGAAGACAGCAATAAACAGTTCATTTCAGGGTGAACCATCAACAGCCCTCTCGCAGTGCGACAGACGACACTGTGTCAGCAGCAACTTTACCACCGCTATTGTGCGACTGTGCTGATCAGGCAGTAACGGGATTAACAGTGACTGCAGCCAGAAAATGACACATCCCACAATGTTCATTTGAAAGGACTCACCTACTGTGGTGCTTCTTGTCAGCGTCGGCCGGTGAGATTGTTCTGGAGGGTGGGAGTCAGAAAGCACACCATTAAAGAGAGCACTTTACATTCGCTCGGATGTGAATAGAAAGGTTTGACAAAGTACTGAGTCAATTAAAATCGGTTGTTTTACAAAACAGCGACTCTTGGAACATAACAATTCTCCCACTTTTGATCAGGTTTTATTATAGATGGTTTTATTATCCAGTCTGTACGAGCTTAGCAGGTAATGGCACACATCAGTTGGCATCAACACATTGCCTCTTCACTGCTTTAGCTTCTGGGTTTAAGTCTGTTGTGCCAGATGTCCTTGCTCTCATGCTGGTGAATTGGTTGGTTCTGTCCTCTGGAGATGAGTTTCTTGGTACTCGAGCTTGTTGTTTGTATTCTAATAATGAGCTAGTGTTGCCTGCCGCGTGTCTTCTCCTGCTCTTTTCTGCTTATTTCCTTCCTTGTGCGAGTGTGCTGACCTCCACAATCGTTGTTATTATCACTCTTCCTATTTCACAAGCATGTGATGACCACGTGTTTGTTTCACAATAGTTGCATATGGCCACGTATACTTGTGAATTTGTTGTGTTTTTGAGCCTTAGTTTTCTCTTTTTCCCTTCTAGTTTCTTGGTTCTGTTTGTGTTTCTCTCCTGGTTTGGTGACGTCCTTGGTTCTCCTTCCTGTCTGTCAGTGTATTTCTCATCACTAAAGTTGTTCAGACAATTGATTCACAGGAGAAGTAAACCACTACCTCTAAAATCAGATCACGTTGATTTATAAGTGTTATTTCCTAGAGGATGTGAAAGACTTCTCTTTCTCACTCCCCCTTTTTTGCCTTTCCTGAGGTTCAATCCAAAAAACAGAAACACTGGACTTAAGCACCATATCGACAGCATGAATTTGGTGACGGTGTGAAGCTTTGCAACTCAATTGGATTTTTATTTCTTCCAGCTGGTCAGTGAAGTGAGTGCTCTGTCTACTCTCCTAATATTGAACGCTGTGGGCTGTTGTTGGCCTCTTTGGTGGTGAGGCTCCTTCCCAGAAATGTGTTGGTTGGAGAGATGCTATTAACTAGAACCAGTGACAAAACCCAAGCACCAAAGTTTCACATTGAAGTGGAAGTTTTAATGGAAAATACCAATTTGAACTCCCAAAATCAAGATCGTAGAGTTACTCCTAGCTACCGGCAAATACTATGAACCTCTTATTTGATTGTGACACAGGGAACATTGCTGTTTAACACATCTCTGGTCTAAGTACCTTTCACAACAGTTGTGTAGAGGACCACCAGCCCGGCCAGGGCACAGCTGACCAACAGCAGCAGCACAGAAAGTCCGATTTCAGCGACAGTCCAGCGGTGTTTTCCTGGTTTACTAGATTTTTCCATGATATCCATTTGGCTTTCCGATTTTCCCATTTCCCTGAGTTGGTGCAGAGAGCATGTTAGTGTCAGCCAGCTAAACCAGTGAACGCTACATTCCAACATTTCATTCTTTCAAATTTTCATGGTGTTTCATTTGTTCATGCTTTTATTTAAACAGTAACAGAGGTGGGACTAAGCCAAGCCAAAAAACCGCAATGGCTCAGATACTTGGTTTCAACACCTTATATTTAGCTACTTTTTTTTTTCCTGGTGAGACTCATTTACTTGACATGAAGATGTGCCAATTCATGACCATTGTTGATTCTCGATCATTTCTTCATTTATTATCTATTCATACATATATTACTTATATTTTATTTATTTTGTCATGATATTTGTGTATACAGTATATTGTGTTGTTTGATAGCTTGTAACTTTTGGACATCTTTGATGTGTGCTGTGTACCGTTAATGTGTTTGATATGTGTCGCTGTCTTTATTGAATTTCCCATCTGTGGAACTAATAAGGGTCAAGGTGTAAAACAGCTATTGGATTAGATAGATCATATGTCTTTTATTTGTTCCACTGTGGTGAAATTCCATGTCCCAGAAGCAACAGCTAAGATACTAAAGACATCAAAGACATCAATGACTCAAGCTAAATAACAAAGATGTACACAAACCAGCAGTATACATAAAACAAAAAGCACATAGCTGCACCACCTTACAACATCCAAACAAACCAAATAAAGAAGTCAATGGTTCAATACAATTGTCTCTGAAGAATGTTCCTTGATCGTAACCAGAATTGTTTGCCATGCTATCAAGCCGACATTGTGATTAAAACCGAGTACTATTGTGCGAGTTACGTATATAAATAGATACTTAATATTTGAAATGCTTGTCTTTCTATTACATAGCCAGATTCAGCAGGTGGCAGTGGTGTTCCAGGAGCTCGCTTGAGCAACGCATGGTTAAAGAAGAAAAGTCAGCGTACGATTCCTTCAAAAGATTTGTGGCTCCAGATGGCTCTCCACAATAAAAAAAAACGTGTTTCTTGTCTTGTTGTCGCATATTTGTTTTCCTGAATGTTTATTGAAATCAGTTTTGAGACCTTTCACGATCACATGACCTTCTTGATGGGTGTCACAAAACATGAATCCATTGTCGGGTGAGTGACAATCACAATTTATCCACAGTCCTTAATGTCATTTCTTAAAATATTCGGTTATATTTCACTGCTAATCTCCAGCACCTGACTGCCAATAGAAAAACTGGTCGCTGGTATGCGGCCGGAGGCTTCAGTGGGTTTCTTCATAGCTGCCATTATGATTGATCACACAGGGGCAGAGGAGCAAATTAAAATACAGTTAGAATAAGGAGCTTATTTACCCCATTAATGTCCATGAACTCTGGGTCATCGGAGTGGGCTTCCACTCAAAAAAGTTATCCCTAACAAATGAGTTGAGCAGCAACTTCTTAGTGTAAAACACATTTTCAAAGTTAGCTGAAAACCAATGGAGCAGACCGGGGTCTCCATCGTCGCCCTCAAACAGAATCCAACATAGGAGCCCCAACATTAACCGGTTAAACATTGGGTGCTTTCTAGCGATGTTTCGATGAGGTTTCATGAAACGGCGTCATTATTTTCAGAGGCCACTAGATGACACAGTCTTCAGCTTTGAACAGCCATTTCACTGAAACCTCACATCATTTCTCAGCGATGTGCACTACCTACTGAACTGTGGAAATGATGTCACTGTTTCACGAAACCTCATCAAACCCGTCATTCATGCATTTTTCTGCTGTTTCTCCACTTCTTTAATACTTTAAACGAAACTTTTTTTACAGTCCAAACAAGCCTTGGTACAGTGGTGTAGTGGCTGGAGCTACACAGCAAAACAGCAGGAGTTTTGGTCTGGTCTGCAGTGGACCAGCATACTGCCTGTGTGTGAGAGAAAGATCTGGCATATTGGAAAAATGGAAACCCATGGATGTTGAACTCCCCCCTGCCTGTCTGATTGACAGGCCTCCTCCCTAAAGCAGCCTTAAATCAGGATGAAATGGGTTGTTAGTTGTTTTAAATTACGCTGTGGAGCGTGTGCTGTCAGCGTTTCCAGCGCCAGTGACTTAATGGTTATTGAATATGACATTACTCTGCAAACAATAAAATCCAACACAGACAGGCGCGCACGCCAGCCCATTCTATTTCAAGGAGGAGGATGTGTATGGGCTATGATTATATTTGATGGAATTCAAAATTGCAAATGAGCATTTGTTCGACGGGCGGCAGCTCTGCGCGGCATTGCTGCGCATCTATTCACTCAGCAGCACCTGTTCCTCCGCCAGTCAGCCGTCGCCCTATCATTAGTCCTGACAGGACCGACTGTAAATCAGAGGTTCCCACTGCGCTGCCCTATTAGCCCACACTGATGAATACCCATGGGCACATGTCAGTGATGAAGAGCTGTGCAGGGGAAGCATAGCACCACGCTGATGTACAGAGACCCGTGAAAAGACCTGTCAGGGGCTGTGCACTTTTGTGGAGTCCTCTCGCAAAATAATTGCATTTTATCAAATTGTTTATGGAACTTTCAGCACATATATATAAGCTCCTTATTGTAACTGTATCAGCACACACACACACACACACGCACACACACATATATATATATATATATATATATATATATATATATATATATATATATATATATATATACCAGTTGAAAAATATCTAGAATTTACCTTCTGCACTTTTGGATCTTTATGAGGTTTTAAGTAGAGCTACAATGTGCAAAACCAAGATGGGAGGAGTGAGACAAAAAGCAAACTTTATTTTATTGAAAACAAGTGAACTGGCTGTTTATCAGGTGATCAATAAGTTTAAGACCATCACTCAAAAATTTACAAAAAACTCTCCAAACCAGAACAAAAAAGCATCTCAGTAGGACTCAGTAATGTGTTCTTGTTAATCTCTTCAATAATGTGTTTGGGCATGCTCGATGTGAGTCTTTCCAAGAGGCTATTGGGAACATTGCTTCAAGTGCATGATGCCAGTAACGTTGGAAGCCATCATTACATTTTTTCCGCCTTTCAATGTCCCATATTTGATTCTCCCTGGCAAAGTCTGAACGGGCAGTTTTGTGCTGTTGAAGGAGACAAGGTCTTTGAACTTGTTTTGGGTTTTTGAAACCCTTTTCCCACAGATGCCAGTCGGCAGCAGTTAGGGCCTTAGTTCGGGTCGAGGACCGCCCTTTGTCTTGACAGACAGCCGATCGGCTTCGGTGTAATTTTTGGGGGTCTACCACTTAACTTTTTTGACTTTTTTTGTTCCATAAAGCTCAGGATCTTTAAAAAAAAATGTAGAATGACTTTTTGGTGCGTCCAACCTCAGCAGCAATGGCACGCTGCGAGAGGCCTTGCTTATGCAGTTCAACAATCTGACCACGTTCAAGAAGGGAAAGAATGCCTGACAGAAAGTGAGAATTTTGAGCAGATTTTGGCTTTTATAGCCTGTGGTCTTAAACTTTTGATCAGGTGATAAACAACCTACAGTAATTTCCGGACTATAAGCCGCTACTTTTTTCTCACGGTCTGAGCGCTGCGGCTACTATGTGGATTTTTTTACAGGCTGAAATCGGATCAAATCAGAGGCGATGGAATTGATGAAATTGAAGGGTTTTTATTTACCCTTAAACCCACCAAAATGCGTTGTTTTCGCCCGTGTGTCCGCAGCTCTGTCAACAGTCGATCTCCTGGAGGTATGGAATCCAAAAGCGGCTGCTGAGACTGGCAGTGGTGTCGGAACTTTGGGCATGCGGGCAAAAACAGTGCATTTTGAGGGCTTTAATGTGAAGAAAAGATGTGAGACGCTGTCTCAAGACAAAGTGCCTTCGGCTCAAAAGTCTGATGTAAACACAAGTCTGGTTTTGGCAGCGGACTTGATCCCGGATGGAGACCTGCACCTTGTCTATTGTGAGAACTGATCTTAAGATTTAGATCAGGTCTGTATAATGGTGAATGCAGTGAGCTCTATATTCATGTATTAATATAGTAGTAGTGGCAGAAGTACTGCTAAGTTGATGACTCCAACATTCTCCATGACTCCTATTTGCAAGCATCAAGAAGAAGTACTCAGAACTAACAAGAGAGAAACTGATCCCAGGCGTATTTCTATCCCATGATCTTTATTCTTGCTGTGTCAAATTCATCATCATGACTCAAAAGCAACCATGACGTGATCCAGAGAACCAGCGTGGCTGTAAGCTTGTGTGACATGGTTCGGAGGAAGTCCAGCTCAGTGGAGAAACCCACTGTGGCAAAGCCAAAGCTACTTAAAAGAGAGAGATTGTATCAGCCTTCGCTGCCTTTCAGAAAAGAAAAAAACAGCTTCTCATGTCAATGTGACCTTCCTCCCTTCATCGATTCTACTGAGTAATTGTCAAGGTCCTCAGCGCTACGCAAAGAAGAATGGGACAAATAAGTCCTGGATAACTGCGATGACAATACTGTGTGTTGGATTTGAATGCAAAACTATTTTATTGTAGTTCTGGTATAAATGCCGCCCAGTAATTGTTGGCACAGATGCAAGGCAAATGACGGGAAGTAACTCTGTGTTGTGACAGATGACACAAAAATATGAGTGTACAACCTCTGGAACATGCAAATACACTGTTGCTTTCAGAGAGATTTTGCCAGACTGCAGACTGGTGGCCTAAGTCTCATACAGTAGAACGATTGTGGTCCTGTGATGGACCTGTGTAGGGCGAATACAGTTTGTCTTCCAAAGTAGCCGGGGTGGGCTTCAGCTCCCCATCAAGAGAATGTTAGTAAAAAAAAGGAACATATGTGTTGTAGGTTTGAGTCACCGTACCCTTGTCATGTTTGTCATCTCCAAAGCAGAGTTTTATCACATGTCACATGACCTTAAATGCAATTCCTCAATTCCTGTACGGAAAAATGAAAACAAGCAGCTGCCTCCAGCTCTGAGGCAGATGAGGCGTGGATTCTGACTAGGAGAAGTCAGTCTGACAGGTCACGGTGCGACTTCTCTGTGATGCCAAAAAACCATGTAACATTCATGACAGCAAGGTGTGGTTGTCACGGATACACGTTTTAGCAGAGAAGGTTATGTTTTTGCCGGCGACAAGCACGCCACTTGTTTGTGGTGTAGTTGGATAAGATTTAGATTTTAAACGCTCACCTAAGCTGTTTATGAGGTTCGCCACCTGACTGCTACACAGTTATTGCATCATGATTGTTTGGTGGATATTCGGTAATCTGCAAACCATGAGAAGGTCAAGTGACAATTTGTTTTTATGCTACACTGATCGCTGCCTTACGAGAAGTCACGTTGTGCAAGACTGTTAAGAAGGAGTAAAAGCAGCTTGTTTGAACTCATTTTGACTCATGATGCAGGCGCGAAGACAAACAAGTCTGTTTGTTGATACACACAAATGGATTCACGTTATATATACATAGGATCATTAAGTTTTAAACTTTTGACTGATTTGCATTATTATTAGAATTATAGACGATAGTCTCAAGTGTTTCTAAATATGCGAGTAAAAAGGAAATGTGAATGAATGAATCCACTTTGCTGCTGTCACTTGAAATGGTTATATTATGCTAATGTTTGTTCTAACTGCCCTTCTGTTGCCAGGTACTGCGACCTACAGTTCTCTGATTTCCTTGGATAAAACAGTGTTGTGTTCTGGGACTTTTTTCTGCCCCAAACTTTTTTGTCCCAAACAAAGCTAGAATTAACACACACCTGTTGTCCATAGATTTGAATAGTAGTATATCACAGAGTTCCCTGGAGGTAACATGTTTGACCTTTGAAGTGCATTTTCTCCGAACTCTGACATTTCTTCAAGTTTGCTCTGTACTTTTGACACTAAACACAGATCAAGCCTTACCTTGTCGTGTGGATGGCGGAAGTCCTTGAGCCGATCCCCCCCGCCGCTGGCTAATATCTCAAACACCCCTGCTGAGCATCCACTCAGAGCTGGTGTGTAGAGAAATGAGGCGGCTGCTGCGGGCTGAGGGAGGTGTTATCCAGCTCTGTAGGCTGCTCTGGGAACAAGTGAGGCAGCAGAGAGAGGGAGCGGGAGCAAGAGACGGAGGAAATGAGGGAGGGAGGCAGAGAGATAATCACTTATGATACTGCCTCTGGAAAGAATTCATTCCTCAAACCAAAAAATTTAAATAATATAAGAAATGAAAAAGACAGTTGATGTATCTGTCAGCCTAACAACCAAGGCAGAACCGCAACCGCAGAACTGGGAAATGTAATCACAGAGTCGGATCACAAGTTGGCCGAACATGGTTTGCAGTAAAAACTCATTTCACACCTGATTTATGAAAATTGATGACCAAAAACAAAAAAAATTAAGGTGAAATTGAATACAAGCTGTCATGAAGCAGTTTCACAGAGCTGAGTATCAAAAAAAAAAACATCTTTTGGACCAGAGAAGACCAAAGTATGACAGAGAGGTGAGACAAGACTATGGCAGTCTGAACATGGAACGCTTCACTCATGAGAATATACCAGGGAACAAGGCCAGATTAAGACCAATATTCTCCCCTGCTCGTGACTAATGGTGCCAGAAGTAGGATCACACACCCAGGCTGTTAAAGCCTCGCATGGTGACAATGGTGGAGTGGACTTCGGCGCCCAATGTTGATGCAGAACTCTGTCCTCTGCGTTGCATCTTAATGTTAAGGTGTATCTACTGGATGAAATGCTTCACCTCCCGCTGCAGTTCTTGACTTTCACAAAGAATGATTGGGGTAAGGATGAGAACCCGTGGGGAGAATGTGACCACGGTCAAAAGGTGGAATTGTGTGACACCTAGTGGTCCAGCATCTCTGAAGGCACATTTTTCCATGGAAGACAAGGATTTGTGGCAAGGTTGGGTCATTTATTTTCAAATGGTGTCGCCAGTGGGATGGTCACATGAGGCCATAGGTTTTTGGTGCGCACCAAGAACCTACATGACGGAACCCCTGAGTGAGGGAGCTATAAGGGGTACATGCATCTGGGTACAGATTCAGGTGAGTCAGGTGCAAAATCACTTTTGAAAGTTGAGTATGTGTAGTGAATTACATAACAATGACCAGCTCTACGTTGCCTACATCTATGAAGGCTTTCTCAGGTAAGTTTAATTGTCTTTGGAGCCATTGGAGGTTACATGTTCAGGTAGAACATTTGTCTTAACAAGCTTGAGAGCTTTTATATGGATTGAAGATGGAAAATATTGTAACAGTACAAACAGTAGACAAGGTCACAGGCCACAGTATTGAAGGGTTGATGAGGTTTCATGAAACATTGTCCTGAGGCCACCAGATGGCACTGCCTGCTGTAAAATGTTTGAACTTCAAAGAAGCCTCATATCATTTCTGAACCGAGAGCGCCATCTAGTGGCCTCTGAAAATGTGGGCGACGTTTCACGTTTCAACACAGTACTGATGACACCACATGTACCCATCACTAGTAGTATTATTAACATGTAGCTAAGAGTTTTTCCTGCTGGGGTGAGCAAGGATTTAGGAGTCAAAACCAAAACGGAAATATTGGTACTAGTTCAACACGAGCGTGTAAATAGTCAGTGCATCTTCATGGCTCACGCATCAGTCTGTATACTGTAGATTTAACTAAATTTCAGCTGGATGCTATTTGGTCTTGCATTTTCAACAGGTCCACATCATCCACTGTTCTCTTCCGATCCCAGGCTCTCGTGTCGCACGCTTAATTTAGGGGCAGGGAAGTTGTTCCACCTTGTTTAATTATGCCCAGTAAGGAACCGCAAACTCGATTATCGGTGATGTATTTGTATACCGGGCCCTGTTGCTGCGTCGTCCGCTAACGTGTGCCAGGATGCCAGGCATTGAAAAATGGATCTGAAAAACCAGCTTGAAAGCTTTTTAATTAGGCAACACTTGATGAATGTGATGCATGTGACTGTGAAAGCTAAAAGCCAGTGGCAGAGGAGAATATTGGAGTCTTAGGAGAACAATATGGTGAAGATGGATTTGTCAGAGGAGAGTGACAGAAATTGTTTTACCTTGCGAAAATCAAGGAAAGAAAACTACATGTTCTTTAAGATATTTCGGTTACAACTTAACATTGAAAATTGAAGCCTGGCGCTCAACAATCGCAGCAATCGCTGGTTTGCTTTCCCTCCTCCACGTTCATTACAATTATGAAAATGTTGAGGGATTAGCGCTGCATTCAACAAGAGCTCCACCGGCAGCCGAGAATATTTGGGCTTAAAGCATCTTATTTTGGGTGAGACGCACATTTGTTGTTAATTTCATGTGATATGGGAGGATTTGGGGTAATATATCCCTTCGCAGGGCCCGAACAACACGGCAGACGTGCTTATATAACCAGACTTGACTGAAGCGCCGCAGACAGGATGATGAAGCGACAGTGACAGTGATGGCACACGGGGCAGTTTGTCTCTCAGCCGTGATGGCATTACTTGTTCTTACACACTCCGTATTAGCTTGGTGACTTTCGGGAGATTCACCGCCGTCGCCTCCGCTTGAAATATCAGCCATAATGAGCAGATTTGTTCCCTCTCTGCAGATTTACTGCCCATATTTAATGGGCTTGAGAGAAGCATATCAAAGCTATTAAGCCCAGCAATGACTATAAACTCCACCAAGAAGTTTCCCGGGGAGCAACAGCGGAGTAAACATCATGTCTGTCCTTGGACCGTAAATCTGCATCCAATAGATGGCCTGTTCCAGGAGCCTGACCAGGCGTGACCAGAGTGTGATTGTCGGGGACATAGCAGCTGTTTTGTCTGGCGGTTTCACTCCTAATCAAGGGAAAAACAAGCGTGACCAGGCATAATAGCCGGGTGAGTAAAGCAGCCTTATGAAAAACAAACTTAAAAGACTCAAAGCTTATGTGAATGTAAACCTATGTTTTCGCTGATTTCCTCAACAGAGACTGAGGCAGAATCAGTTCCTTTTGTTGTCAAACCCACCAGGTCATCGACTGATACAATGGAGGATTATGGGAAATGGTGCAAGGTAATTCACCAGTTATTACATTTTTTTCAAGTTTGAGATTTAGTGCAATGAATTAAGTTAGATGGATTCAAATCTGTTGGTAGCCAACTGAAGAAAGGTGTGTCTTTCCCTTTTCAACAGCATCCAATACAAGTCAATGCTAGAAAAGTACTCCCAACAGAACACCATATCTAGTCTAAGGAGGTACTGAGACAATGTGATATTTTCTGGACAAGTACATAAAAAAGATGAATTCATAGAGGATCCATAAGTTAAACTATAATGTTGTTTTGACCACAGGCAGAATGTATAAGTGCAGAAGTGTGTTAGGAAAGTGTTATTGTTTTTTGTCAAGTCACTGAGTCATGGTTCTTCACAATTTTGTCATGACTCGTATAGGTGAATTAAATGCAGTGATGAATCATGTGTAAAGTGGAACATTTCCCACTAAATCCAGGTGCACTGCATCGTACAATGGGATGTCATAACCAAAACATCCACGATGAAGTAAACTAAATGTGATGTTACCGATGGACAGGATAGAAGCACAAAAAATATTCCACCCTGATGCTTAAACAAATGCCTCCAGATTCAACTTCAATTTGATGATTCTGTTGTTAAATATGAATCAATTATAAAGCCTCAACATCTGCATTTGGCCATAGAAGTTGCGAGCCGCGTTGTGCTCGTCTTCTGTTTGCTGGTTCCGGACTTCTTTTTCCCTCCGGAAAATCCTGCGTCAGCTTGTCGGCCAGCTGTCAAAAGCCTGGCTGAAGATGGTCAAGCATCACTGTAGGCTCGGTTTCTGACAGCCGGCCGACCAGAAGATGCCGGATTTTTCAGCAGGTACAGGGCAGAGCTTAAACCGAGGACGGCCGTCACTGCCTGATGCTGTCGTGGTTAAAAAGTTGCCAGGGAATTGAACTTTTCACATGAGCCAGCACCGAGGTGCTGTATTCCTTCATGAGCCTTCATGTCTCTACTTTGACAATAAGGAGTAGTCTCCAGGAAAACCGCCGAGGCAGCACATTTACACTTCCATGACAATAAAAAAAGAGTAAACAATACAATAACTAAAGAAAGGTATTGGGTCATTGAAAAGGCATTAATACATATCCACCGAGGTGCTGTGCACTAACCATTATAAAACACTGACATTTAAAAGTTGGTTTATGACAGCGATTCTATTGAGTGATGTGTTTATGGACCAGTTTAATTGGGAGCTTGTCATATGAACCGATGTGCCTTCCACTTCAGGCAGAGGTAACAATATCAATGTAGCTTTCTAAGACATATCTACGAGAAAGACCTTGAACATCACATGTCAGGAGAGACTTGAATGAAAACTCAGTGGTTGAGGCAAAGCAAAATGGTGTATTTCAGCAGGGTGCTTGTCTGCAACCAAAAGAATATGTTATGTGTTGGGGAACATACATTATGTGTGTGAAGAAGGAGGATATGGCTATGATATGGAGCTTCATTGTTTCCATGTATATTTGAGTTTTCCTGGATTCAAGAGAACTGAATCTCATACATGCATGACCTCAATATTTGGGTAGCGATTGTGTGGTCACCTTACTTAACACCTTGCTATTTTTAAAATGTGAAAGGTTTATATAACAAGTAATCTGAACACAATTGCACCATCATCTTGACTTGACTGTAGAGAAATATCCAGGTCCTTCAGCATTCACCCGCCTCTGAAAGTGCCGCTGCCTGGACGGCGCTGTGGCAGGTCTAAACCTCTTATCTTAATGGCATCCTCCGCTATCACACTATCACAGGAGCGATTCGGACAATCGACCCGTTCACATCCTTTATCAGCAAAAACCACTTACATCACCAATGCTGCTTGTCACCCTCTTTGTCAGTCGCCACCGACCGCTTCAATTACATTCTTCAGCTGGTGGAGTGTCACCCTCCTCAACCTTACAGACTGTAATGCTCCTTTCACAGAGAGTTTCTGCATATCTATCGTAGCTTTGGGAATTTTCTTTCACCTGATTCTGATAATGATGCAGAACATTGTGCAGCAAGCAAGAGATTCACCTCCAGTTCCCGATTCCCTGGATATATATGAGGCTGTTTTTTCCAATGAAATGAACTTCATATGAAAGTTGCTGTGATATTTTATCACTTTTCCACTCAATATATGGTTTGGGAACTGGAATATTCTTTCAAGAGATTAAAATTTGGATCTCAATTAATCACACAAAAGCTGAGTTAACTCGCGACAAACGAATTACACATTTTGTATCTGTTCTAAATGTAACTTTTGTCTACTCCAACAACTCAACATAGCGGACATTGTCAAAAACAGGATTCAGAATAACCTCAGAGGCACTGAAAAGGTTCAAAAACATGCTAAAAGCACAATATTGTAAAAGTTATTGGCCCCTCTTGTAGTTGCTATCTTTAGGACAGATACAAAATGTGTGGGTAATTTGCCATTAATCATGAGTTAACTCACCTGTGGTGTGATTAATTGAGATTAAAGATTTTATATATTGACACCCCTAATTTATTCATATAAAAATGCATTTTAATCATTTTAATCATTTTAATCGCACGAGAGAGTTAACTCACGATTAATGGTTAATAAATCACACATTTTGAATCTGTTCTAAATGTAATTTCTAAAGATTTTATCAACGCTAGAGTCGCCAATAAGTAACAACCCAACATAGCAGATACTGTCAAGAACATCCAGAGGCTCTGAAAAGGCTCAGCAACAGGCTAGAAGCAAAGCACAGTAAGCA
Source organism: Synchiropus splendidus (assembly GCF_027744825.2). Taxonomy (NCBI): domain Eukaryota; kingdom Metazoa; phylum Chordata; class Actinopteri; order Syngnathiformes; family Callionymidae; genus Synchiropus; species Synchiropus splendidus. Next base: position 7,098,181 of record NC_071339.1, read on the forward strand.
TCAATGGCTCTGGCAATCTCTTCCTTTGAGTTATATCTGTAACAGATACAAAATGTATGGCTATTAGTTGTGAGTTAAATGCGATTCATTCAGCATAAATCTGTCCTTTGATAGCCCGAGTTATGATTTTGTTTTGATCACGTTTCCTTTCATCCATGTAAATTCAAGTATATTCAGTTCAAGAAGTTTATTTCCAGTTGACCAAGAAGTGCTGGACAGCAAATCCAGGTCATGACAATCAATCCGTCTAAATCGAATGAGCATGAAGAGAAATATTTTTGGCAGCTGAAAAGACATCTATCAGGAACATCATCTTTACAAAGTTCTTTGGTGAAACTGTAACTACTGGCTCACACACAAGTGATAGATGGTTCTAGTTGGTATTCTGGGTGGGATACGCTTAATTTTCAAGGACAAAGACAATTATAGTAGGATTTTTTCACAGAGAAACTTGATGGTTTTCATTCATACAATGCTTTATATTGACCAAATCATTTAGAATTTGAAAACAACTTTATTTCTGAAGATGAACAGATGCAGGAAATAGCAGGGACATCGACTTATATTTGAATCTGTAATTTGGAATCCCTGAACAAAAGCAAACAAAAGCATCTGTTTGCTCTTTTTCAGGGATGTTTTTCACTACACAATGACCAGAGCTTCCACTACTCTGAATGTACTTGAAATTCTTAGAACAGTGAAATTATTATCCAAATATTTCCAATAAATTAAAAGCGCTTTAGTTTAAATAAGGTTATACAAAAACTTGAATACAGCCACCATCGTGATTTATTGCGCTATTGTCAAACTGATGCAAAATAAACTATATTTTGTTATTTAAATGTATGTATGGGTCCATCATTTGACTCAGTAACATACCAAATTCATCCAAATTAAAAAATGTGGCTTCTCGTGGCAAAATATTCTTCTATATATATATATTGGCTTCACAGTGACCAAGCGTGACTTGACTTGACAATAACTCCTCATGTACAGTAGGCGACCAACACCCTAATATGATTCTACAACAACATTAGGCCCCATTTACACGCAGTATGTGAATAAGCAATTACCACGACACACCTGTTTCACATCCCACGCTTTTTTCGTGACTAAGTATAGTTTGATTTTGTTTGGGCTGTTGTGTCTGTGCCTAATGAGCAATGACGTGTCCTGACAGCAGGCTCAAACTGCTCGACGCTCAACAGTGGGGGTGTAATTACAAAGGCAGGGAGGAGTATATGGCCATTTAATGGTAATAGGCACCAACTCCACACAACTGTGGTCAACTAATCATACTGAGCTGCTCCGGACAGCTCTCAATGCAAACCATCCGTGACTGAAATATGAATGAGCGGCAGCACGCCCCCACAGTTCCGCATTATTTGCTCCACAGGGTATTAGGCATATCATTATGGCACTGATCCGGCACCACCTGCGGCACTTTCATTAGCCTCTGACATGGACAAACAGGTGGGATGTAAATAATCCGGTGTATGATGACACTACAGGGAGGATGACGATGATGATGATTCTATAAACCTTCCTCAGGCAAAGCGTGGTCAGTTAAAAGACAAAGACGTAAATCGATGGCTTGACATTGTCTGTAGGTGTGAGCGTTCATGTGCCCTGTCCACGGAGTTCCCTGCCTCCTGGCTAAAAAAACAAAAAAAACAAGATTAGCATTAGCAGTTCTGCTTCAATTTCATGTATAGCATAGTAATCTAGCAATCTCGCTGCTCAAATCCCATTTTAGTTTTGGTTTGAGAAACCACCATAAGATTATTCCTGAGGTAAAAATTAAGAACATTCATAATCGAAATAATAATTTATACCTAGGTTACTTGTAGTTATAACTTGTATGCCAAATAAATAAATAAAAAATGCTATATTGTAATTAAATCGTAAATCTCAGATTATGTCTTTGTAAAATAAACAATTTTGCATAATTGTCATTGAATATTTGTACATTTTATTATAACGAATATATATAGATATAGATATATATTCACTATTCACTCACATTTTAGAATGATTATGAAAGATGAAACGCTTCCATTCCATTTTTTTTATGTGAGAGAGCCACAATATTGCAACATAAAGTGGAAATATTACGCCCTCTTTCGGTAATAGAAAATCCCTGCATTCGAAAGCGACTTGATCGCAATGCATTTTGGGAACTCACGTCTAAGCCAATCAAATCACTGTTGATACGGCGTTGTGAGGATGGGGGCGGGACATTTGAATAACAGACAGAAACAAATCTGTGCTGCAAGTTAACCTTTATAGTTTAGCTTTAAATGTCGTCGCTCGGCCGCCTGAAGACTCTGCGGGAGCGTAATAAGCATTTATTGGAGCAGCTGAGTCGACAAAGAGAAGCTCTAGCGCGTCAGAAGAGGGAGAGAGAGGAGACGGAAGACCTGCTGATCTGCCTTGGTGAAGACAGCAGCTCCGCTCGGGCGGCTCTCGCCAAACATGCCGGTAACGCCAAGTTAGCAACACACTTTTTCTCCACCACATACGAACTGAACATTTAGACAAAGGCGGAGTGAGGCAAGCACCAGGATCCACAGACATCAAACTTAACATTGGACACAATTATAGTTATACGATATAGTATACGAGCATGTATCATAAGTAAATACTGCAATGTATCGCAAGTAATTTCTCTCATGAACTGAACATGAACTCTGGTTCTGTCTATACAGTATGGCTACTGCCCTGTGTCCCCGCCGCACGCCCTATGCAGCTGACACTGTCTGTACCACAGTAAAATGAAACAAGCGCTGTGTTTGTATGGCTCTGAGCTGGTGGAATTTCTACTTATCTCAAGATCCAGGCAAACGACCAAACACCAACCCGGATGCTGAATCGCCACCATCCGTCCCCACACACTCAGGCGATATTGCTGGACCATCTGGGGAAGCATCAACAAGGCCACAGGAATCAGCTGACTGTTTAGAAAACCGCAGCAAAAGAAAGGTAATGTTAGAGTTGGAAAGGGTGTGAAGTGAACATGTTCCCTGTGTGTTTATAGCAGTAGTCATCAATATGTTTTCCAGGGAGGTGCTGTGAAGCATGTACGATTTCAGACTGAGTGTGAAGCGATTCCAGAGACTAAGCCGCTTCGTGAGCCGTCTTTACTTGGATATGACTGGATTGCAGGTACTCTACTTGATGTTCCCTGCAAATAAAGGGAATGAAAACATGTCCTGTCAACTGTCCTTGAAGGTGTTTTGGATGCAGAAGATTCGTCCAAAGCGCACTCTGATGAGTACCTGAATGAGCTCCGTTCATTTCGGTCACACAATAAAGACGAGTGTGTTCACAGCACACAAGAAGAGTAAGTGCTTCTCATTTGCTCTTCCACTGGATGATTCATTGTCGCTGTCTGAACACTTGTCGCTGGATGACTCACAGGTTTTCAGAAGAGCGAGATTCTCTCCTTCCTCAGTTGAAAGACACAAAGAGTCCAGACGCTGACACAGACACGCATCAATGTAGGTTTCAGTTTTCTAAACTGTGATTCGGAACAACGATAGACAAATGGTGTGTGTCCTCCAGGTACATTCTCTTACAGAATCAACAACAGACTGTTCCCAGAGCCACTGAAATCTCCAGACTGCTGTCCTGTGTGTGGACTGCTGAAGTCCTCCCACGCTCACACTCTGGCAGACCCAGCTCTGGTTCGGTAAGATAATAGGAGTCTTGAGTGAAATTTTCAAAATGCACCAATGTCTATTAAACAAACATTAATATCTTTTTTTTTCTATCAGTACAATAAGTTGTGTTCAGAGAGGAGCCATGTCAACACAGATATCTCTCAAGCTCACTTTGGTTATCTTTGTGTAGCTCTGTCGTCAGTTCAGTTACCAATTTTTAGCCGTATAAATTGTTGGTTAATAAAAAGGATGTTTTTAATGTTACAGAAAATGTTTCAAACTGAAGGCATCGCTTGTGACTAAGTGGCCAAAGAGCTCAAAAATAAAACGCAACACACATCGACCTCCATATTGTATGCCAGTTTCATGACTTCACATGCCCTTTCCAAGTGTTAATATCAACCTCTCCTCATCTTATTAAGTAGCACACGAGTCAGTGTGGGCCAGTATATTAGTTATACATACCATTATATTAATTATGCATTGCTATGAAACATTCATTCATGGAAAATCGGTTGGAAACTTGTTGGGAAAACCTTCATTTTTTTAATGGATATTTATTTCTACTCATATAAGATGGTAATATAAAAAAAAATAAATTTTCATTTAAATATCTCTATTACTAATTTGCACATGTGTAAAATCCATGTTGAATTTTAATGTAGTTGCTGAATCGTCTGACAGTAGCTGCAAAAAACTGTTAATATACTCTTCCTGCTTGTTTTATTTCCAAGGACTGACCTCCCCCTCTGCACCCTCTATCCACCATACAAGCATAAGCCTCATCGCAGAGGCAGCTTCGACCCGTCTGATAGTTTGGGGTTACCAGCAGTGAGTCAGTACGGGTTTATATTGACACATTTGAGATTCCTCTTCCTCATGTTGCTCCCACGTCTATTCCAGCACTGCCTCTCTGGCTGGTCCAACTCAGTCCAAAGCCTTCAGCCCTGTCCAAGTAACCTGGACCTGCGGAGCAACGTCGTCAAAAAGAGTTTCCCACTGTCACCCCAGGTAGAATCCTCTGACTGACTTTCATAAAAGAATGTAAAAAAACTGTAATTTCCTTTATTTTTCAGCGTCAATCTCCTCCAAAAGTCTTAGAGGCCCCAGCTGTGCGTGGTGGAGCTCGCCACAAATCCTCGCCAAAAACTCCACAAAGACACAAACATCCTCACCGAAAATGATTGTGGTTTTATAAGAATAACCACCTGGCAAACCAAAGAGTTTCCTCACATGATATTTAGGAAGTTATCTTGACTCATACATGTTGCTGGGAAGCAAGTTCACATTTTTTTTTGTTTTTTGAGTGCTGACCTGTTCTGTTTTTGAACTTCCTTCAGCCTGGTGATGTGAGAGATTACAGAGGTAAAACCCCAAATTGATCTGAAATGTAAAAGTGTGAAAACATTTTTATCAAGCCGGATCAGATGTCGCAGGTTTTTACACTTTACTTTTACAGTTCAGCTGCAATGTTTGGCAGAACTTGAAGTACAACTGTGAGTAAGGTGGTGAAGTCACAAACGTTTGGAAGGAGGCTCTGTGTTTTCGCATGACATGACTCTAAGAATCAAAACAAGAATGTACCTTCCTTGTCTACTGTTAGACTTGTGTGGTTCAGGGTTTCTACTGGAAAAAATATGTATAACTCTTCCATCCTCATGTATTGTACTGCTGCTTCATTAGATGCCAGTTGCTACTGTAATTATTGTCCATAATTACAGGCATTATTGAATAACTAAAGAGCCGCTGGCAGCTCTGTTAAGGAAGTAGGAGGCGGGGGAATTTGGTTGCGAAATGACGGGACTGCCTGCTGAATGAAGCACACTCTCTCATGTGGCATCAATGTGCGCTGCTCTGGAACCTCTGTATCCAAGCTGCCGCTTTCTGGGCTTTGACTAAACAGTCTTCAGAGAATGGGCAGTAAATGTGACATCTCTAACAACAATCTAAGCTAATGCTTCGTGATGTGTCCTAAAATGAAGACCAGAGCTTATAACATGTATCAGATAAAAGCTCAGTTCCCTCAGTAAGGGGCTAATAAAGGATGTCTAATCTACTCTAAATAGGTGAATGTTTATGTCATTACAGTATAATATCCTCAGCATGAAGCAGTGCCTCCTCATGTCGCGTGCTCATTTGATCAAAGGTGTAAATGTGGGTTGAAGCTCGAGCGCTTATTTCCTTCCGACTTGCTTCAGTTCAAGGAAATTGCTCCTGTGTGCACACAGCAGCCGCGGCAGTATAGAATGACTCGTCCTGCACTCCAACTCTGAGCACCTTCCCTCGCGATTCAGAAGGAAAAAAAAAAAAAAAAAAAGCAATGAAAGATCTACTTTTACTGCTGGTTCTGTTGGACGGCGACATTATCAAGGTAGGCTTTGTCTCAGGCTATCAGTGTTTCACATTTTTGTGGTGTTCCACAGTAACCATGTAAGGAGGGGACTCGCGCGCTTCACTATTCAGGTCTCATTCACCACTAATGATGTTATCAGCCGTTGAAGTGAATAACGTTGTTGAACTAGTGGTATGGAATATACATGTATATGTATATATATAAATTACTTTTTCCCTCGACTATTTAGTAGCTTCAGATCTACTGTAAGGTTTAGCGGAAAGAGAGGCTTTGTTCTAACCATTGTTGTGGTTACTCCGGTTCATCATCACTGTCTGCTGCTACTTTTGAGTCTCATTTCTGCCCCCATTTCCTCATAAGTGCACGTTCACTGTCAGCAAAATCAACCGCTCACTTCTGCTCCGTGTGGGGGAAGCTGTTCTCGCCCTTTTTACAGTACATTTCAAACTGTTTTTTGTAGGGTTTTTTTGTGACCTTTGTCAATACGAGTGAAGGACGGTGTTGGGATGCACCCATCCATGAAGCCAGCTTTGTGGTATGAGAGTAGAAATGGACAGAGATTGAAATGAAATGCCCCCTTGAATTTAGAACAAAGGCTGCTTGTGTGCAGCCCAGGAGCGAGCAGGAACAGCTCAAGCTGTAAAATATTTTGTGGCCGAGAGGGAATGAAGTACAAGGTAGCACAATATTTAAATTCCAGATATGTTTTTTTTAGTGCCCAAAATCCCCTGAAAAAATTCTTCGAGCAGGTCGACATGACCGACGCTCATAACACTATGTCAAAATGGATTCAACACGTGGAAGTGGACAGCATTCTTCTTTTATTTGAAGGCTAAAATGTGCACGTTATGTATTTTCTATTTCATTATACTCCTGTTCCATTATTTTACCAAAATGTATTTTATGTATTCAAAATGCATTCACCTTGTTATTGGATTTATTTATTAATATGTTGTTTATTTGGGTTGTATCGTTCTCAAAATCTTAAGATAAAACTAATTCTTCCTTCAGCATTTGCCATATTATTGCACTATTAACATTACACTGTTCAAAAAAACAAGTTGAGTTATCAGGCATGCACGCATGCACGCTCACTCATAAGTGTTTGCCAAGGGTCACCTTGTCCATTAGTAGTATAGAAAATTCCGACACTCCTGAACACACCATCCGCATCCAACCAGGATAAGTAAAACCCATTGTTATCACTTCTCAAAACAAACTGACAGCTGTGTTGGAGTGAGCACTTCTGGATCAATATAAAAGAAATCCGCAACACATTTATGGTTCAATTTGACCTAGAATTTCTGCAGTCCTTTCATTATTGTTGTGCTTTTGCTGCATTTTAAATATGTGAATTCAGCAGTACATTCAAGCTGCCATTTGTTTCTGTAGAAACAACTCTAATCTATGTCTTCTATGTCTTTTATGAATATTTCTTGAAAAATCTTTGTAAAGGGAAAGTGTCTGAGGAGTCCACAGAATAGAAGTGGCACTCTCACTGAGGAATTTTCAACATCGAAGATAACAACAAAAGAGAATGTAACAACAACCTTGAGCATCTGTGACAAACTCCATCTGCAGTTCTGTAAACAAGGAGAAATAGCAGTCAGCGGTAACTTTCCGTCACATTTAGCTTGAGCACTCATTTTCCATCACAAGAACACTTTCCCCAGCCTCTCACCCTTAACCGAACCATCCAAAACAAGAGGTTAAACTTCGCTGTGACGCTTAACCAAACTTAAACTCAATTATAATGACCTTATTGTTTGGAAGAAATAATCCTTAAAATTGAAGCTTAAACTTGTGGGGTCTGGTAAAAGGTCTCCACAACAGCGAAAAGTCCCCAACAGGATGTATGTTTCCAAGAATTGGGACACACAAGTATGGCTATACAAGGTACACACATGGCATGACAGAATTTATTTTATCAAACATATCTCATTTGGGAACAGCAGTCACATTTGTTACATGCTGGCGAACAGTGAACATGACGGGAAATCTTATCGACTGCGGACACACTGGTTACTTGGAATGAGACAGATTTCCGCTAAAACCGAAACTGAAGATTAAAATAAATAAACTACTAAGTATGTTGTCAACGAAACCAGGGTTCGCATTGCTCTGTCACTGCAATGGAAACCAACCCACTTACATAACTTTCTGTGAAGTCCCTCATAAATGTGCCATTTACTTTAGTTCCTTTTTGTCATGTCATCTGAATGTTGATCCTTCGATGTACTATTATTACAATTACTTTCTTTTTTAAGGTCTGTTCATCGCCCTATCCACCACTCTCTGATGGGTCCTGTCGGAATAAAACGGCCGAGTATCTGGACCAAGACGTGAATCGTTGCTGCAAACGGTGCCGCCCAGGTACGAACAACAAATTATTATTTGTGAATCAATGTTACGGTTCTAAAGCCAGTGAGCCTCGGCTCTTCATTCAGCTGAACTTAAACATCTACATCAGAGTCAAGGGTTGACATTTCAGCTCTCCATGCCTGACGCACTACTTCAGGCGCTGAGGTTTGGCAGCGTGGTTGATTATGTTTTGACAGTTTGTGCAACAGCAAGAAAAGCAGGCTCCAAACCCCAAAGTAAATCACAATATACAACAAATATTTAAACCTGAGCACTGAAGCCTTCAAATGCGCTGAAATAAGAGGCGTGAGCTTAAACTTTTATGACACATTTTGATGTAGCAAAGTTATATACAGAGGGAAGGAGTTATCAAGCTGTGGAGGAGCTGTGTTTTGACTTCTTTCTTTCTTTGTTGTTTGTTTTTACTACTGAACAGTTTTCTAAATTTCAATCTCATTTCGTACATTGATGTACGTTCCCACTGACGCATATGTCACATGCACCATAAGCAGCATGATGCCAGACATTATTTAGAGATTGAAAGCTGAGTATTTCTACCCTTTATTTATTCTTTTCCTTACTTTCCACTGATTTTTTTGTTACTGCATGTGGTGTTTTTGCTCACCTCTCAGAAGTTGGTTTCCTCTGTGTGATGTCCAGCTGCTCCTGAGCTTGGAAGTCTGTTCAAGAGTCTTTAATGGATCTAATGGATTTTGAGTCAGATACATTTTTCTAAATACCATCATGGTATTTACTAAACACCAAACACCAACTACTGTCAAATGTCGACCAAGGACTGGATTCAGAGCTGATACTAATGTCACTCCACAATGCCATGGACTGCATTCTTAATAACAGAATCAGAACCAGCTTTATTGCCAATGTCAGTGAGGATCCCACCAACTGGGAGAGTGCTTTGGTACGTTGTGCAATAATTAACAAAATAAATAAATAAATACAAATAAATAAATAAAATAAAAATACTAATAGAAGTAAGTAACAAATAAACAAACCACAAATATTATATAGTTACTTAGCTAGAAAGGCCAGACAAATGGGAAATATGGCCTGACAAAAGCCTCTTTTGCCAGAGTTTGTGCTGGTTACGAGAGAAGTGGCAGCCCTGTGCTAACATGTTAGCGCTCTCTGCTAACGGCTGCTCCGTATAGCTCTGGAGGATAACACAGGCTCTCAATCGCTGAAACAATTTAGCCCCCAAAATATTACTGTCAGAACCTGTTCTGGCACCTTGTTATTGAACTGCTTTGTGTATTTATTTGTACTGAATAATGCTCTTTATACATACACAAATACAACCACAGTCACCAAATGTCTTCGGGAAACCATGATCTTTTATTATTAATTTTTAAATTAATAAATTATAATCACAATATATTTTGAATTAAACAAGAGAATAGCACTCTGAACCAGATATTAATCGAAACCACACTGAATTCCTGCTTCCATACACCATGCTTCCTTCAGCTTAAGTAACCTTTTATCCGTGTAACCATATTTAATAAATCTGTTTCTGGTGCTCAGTGCAACTTTGCAAAACTGCCTTTTAACTTAAATAGGCGTTGTTCTATATATTTTTCATTCAGTGCTCAGTGATGTAGTGGTTGCTTGAGAAGATGACAGGATGCAAGTTTAATACTTGTTGAGGAAGTCGAAAAACATCTGCTGTGAGTCGATGGAGCAGATCATTATCTCTGCATGCACGTCTTGCAACAGGATATCGGCGAGTGCAGTCTTGTACTGAAACGGACGAGACAGATTGTAAGCCATGTCCTGACAACCAGTACATGGAGCAATGGAACTACAACGCAAATTGCTTCGTCTGCAACACATGCAAATCAAGTGAGTGATTTGCGGCATATTGCTCCACAGTTGGCAGACAAAAAACCTAATTTTTGTTGTTTTTTTTTCCCCAGCCAAAGGTCTGCAGTTGGCAATTGGGTGCATGCGTACGCAAGCAACAGAGTGCAAGTGCCAGCCGGGACATTATTGCATAGATTCTGCAGCTTCATCCTGCCGCGAGTGCCGGAAGTACACTGTATGCCGAGCAGGTTCTGGAGTCACGAAGCAAGGTTCTGATTTGTTTTCCCTTTCAGTGACATTGTCATAATTTTTCTAGTTCAGTATTTTTTGTCTTCCACACCAGAGGTCTTCATCATTAACAATTTGAGCAGGGCCATTTCATTTTTAATGAAACTAAATCTAAATAAGCCAACGGAGGAAAAGGAGGAATGTATTTATTTCTTTTTTAAATGCTGTATGAATAGAAAACATACAACATAACATTTCCTCTATATTTAAAAAATATATTTGTCTACGTAATGTGATAAGTAACATAATCAATGTTTCTCTCCAGCAATGTAATAACAAGTAGATAAGACTTTTTTTCTAAAAGCAAAATGCAGTGGAAGGCATAATATTGCCATGTTAAAAGCATTGTTACCAAGTGATCATGGCAATTTATCAATACATTCGTTTCTCATTCAATCCCTACAGAATGGCTTCTTCTTCACAGCTCTTATGAGCGTCTTCTGGGGACTCTGTTGCACTACTGCCATCTACTGTCCGTTCGAGCACATTGCACTTGGAATATTAATTCGAAATATATAATCCGAGGACAGTAAGAAATTGGACAAAAATACATGACAAATCTATCAAATTGAAGCGCTTAAATAAAATTAAATGAATGATCCACTCATTAATTTGAGTTCAAATATTTAAAGAATTGACACTGACCAGGGATTGATCTATTTTTAGGAACGGCCAACTCTGACGTGAAGTGTAAGCCGTGCCCTGAAGGCTCCTTCTCTGGCATCGCTTCCAGCTCACATCCATGTCAACCTCATACTCGGTCAGTAACATATACACATATACACATATAGCACAGCTATTCGGAAGCGTCATGACTGGGTGTTGTTTGTCCAGGTGTCGAGGAAGAGTTATTACAAATGGAAACTCCATCAATGATACAGAGTGTGACCTTGAGCATCACGCTGAAACAACATCAAGGACCATGACCTTGTTGAACAGTGCAGACTTGGAGCCTACTCTAACGCCTACGCAGGAACTGCCGGACTCAACAAGTGCGCACACAACACAGTGGGGCACTTCACCAACGTATACGCCAAATACAGCCCCTGAGGAAACAGACAGCAAATTCGGTAAAATGGTTCCTTAGTCTTGTAAAAGCGAGACTGGCATGTAATAATTTAGATCTCTTCTGGTCTCTATTAATGGCAGCCATCGGCAGTGCTTGTGGTTTGTTCCTCATTAGTCTCCTCATCGCCGCCATTGTTTTTCTTTTGCGGAGGCGGAAGAAAGGTAAAGATGCTGTTTGGAGAAATGCCATTAACTGTAGGGGCAAAGTCATTTCCGTTTCCCTTTCTTCCAGGTGACCACAGAAATGTTTCAGAATTTGATGCTAATGGAAATTGTGAGAGTGGATATGAGGTATGTCTTGTTTGTTAGTGACTGTTCAGTTTTGATCAGAAGTGCTTACAGTTTCTTTTGGAAGCAGATCAGTCGGGATTACTCAGGGAAACCTGAGCTGACATTGAGAAGCTTTAACCCTCCAGAGCAACACTTGATGCTCCTGAATAAGGAGGCTGACCAAAGTGAATGCAGCGGCAACAGTGATGCAAGGACAAAGAGCTTCTGCGGAGAGGAATCCATTGGCCCTCTGCTCTCTGACTTGGTGTTCCCTAATCCTCCCAATACAGAATCTGTAACTTCAGCTTCCAGCGCAGAACCAATCTCACCCCAGCCGGGCTTCCCAATGGACTCTTCTCAGCCTTCAAGCCCTCACATCATCAGCCCTCAAGCCAACAGTCCACAGGTCAATGTCAACATCACTGTCCACTTTGGAAACGGGTCTGGGGGATCCTTCAAGGCCATGGACGCATCTGACGCGGAAGCTCCATTTCCACAGGAAGAAGAACATATTAGCATTCCCCAACAAGAAGCTGGAAAAGAGTTTGTGCTCTCTGTGGAAGAGGAGGACAGTCCATGCAAATGAGCCACAGCACACTCATATACAAAGACATAGGAGTGAAATACTTGTGTTTCATGTTCACTTTAAATGGGGAGGAGTTCAACCGACATGATCAAACATTCCCGTTAATGCCTTAGGTATTGTTTTGTAACCTCAATGTGCGTTAAAAATCATTGTATACATATCTATATTTATGAGGGGCAAAATGAAAAATACACCTTTCTGTGCTGGATGAAAAAACAAAAAATGTTAAAAGCCAATTAGTCAGAATTGTGGTGGGAAAATCAGATCAATGGAAAACCTTTTCTCGTCTGATCAACGATTGAAATATTAAGGAAATTGGTATTATAAAGGGAAATATTTACATGTCAGTTCAACAGATGTCGTCCTGGGAGCACTCCTGCTCTCTACCGGGCAAAAATGAACACTACAGTAAATCTGAAGAGCTTTCGGATTTTTGAGTGAAAGATGTCTCCGTTTAAAGGTAACTTCTGGCAACTGTATTAATGGACTTGTGAAGGTGAAGTGACGCGTTTCAGTGGATATTGGGGGAAAAAAAGCCTCAGCTGTTGGCGAAGCAGCTGAGAGAGTAAATCCGGGATGTTACATTATTGCAGGGGGGGAAGGTATTACGTACATTTTGAGTATCATCAAAACTCGATGTAAATTTGGCTTGTTCGCAATATGTCAGCTGATCGCTTATTTTAACTTGTGAAAGTATTTTTGAGACCGACTGTCGGCGACATCAGTAATGTAAGGTGATTTCCTTAATCTTGAGTTTACCCGCTCAATGAAGACATTTGGTACGGTCTGTTGCCGCTGTGTATTGCTCCTCTTCCTGAAAGACTCTCACAGAAGAGCTGCTGATGTCGCCGGACGGAAGCTGGTAGGACCAACCCTTTTTCCTTGCTTTTCCCATATGTACTCAGTAATTTTAATCCCACTGATACACATGTACATGGTATATTCTATTAGGTTGTTCAAATTATGTTGCTTATTGTTCTTTTTTTTTGGTGAAACTATCTTGTGATTTTCAGTCTCAGCTTATCCCTCCGTGAGCTGGTGTCACGGATTTGGCCGTTTGTGTTTACAATTCCAGAAAGCAGGGTGTTACAACTTTCATTTAAGATGAACATTAAAGTCAGTGAAATTGTGTTATTTGTTCTGGTCGGTGAAAGTAGTGAAACAAAGCTGCTCTAACTCTTCTGGAAGGTAGATTTGAAAGACAGGTAATGCTGCAGGTGAAAAAGCTATCGTCGTTTTTTATTGTGTTTTGGCCGCTCCAAATTGATTTGTCAATGTGTTTTATAGAAAATATTGAGTCAAATGCTATTTTAATGGTTGTTAAACCTTTTCACTTAATGCACTTTTTCTGTATGTCACATTTTTTATTGTGTGTTAGGACTCAATTAAAATGACTGCATCATTATTTTTGAAAATCAAACTGTACAGTTATATGTGATAATAATAATAATATCAGACCTTTCTGTCACCTGCCTTTCGTTCACAGACCTGCATGTAAATTTTCATGATCCTCAAGAATGCCAGTCCTATTCCCCATGCCAAGGAACCAGTGAAGCAGTGATAAAGCTCAGTAGGATCAGCTGCGCAGCACTGTACATGCTGCTTGGTGCCAATTCTTGCAAATGGCTTGCTGTCTGAAGGACGAGCTCCTCTGTTCCATCTGTCTCAGCATCTATCAAGACCCAGTCAGTTTCGGCTGCGAACACTACTTTTGCCGAAAGTGCATTACAGAGCATTGGAGCCGTCAGGAGCCTCACGGAACGCGGGATTGCCCTGAGTGCCGCCGAACCTTTAATGACCCTCTGCTTTCTCCAAGTCTGAAGTTGTCCAATATTGTGGAGCGTTACTCCGCCTTCCCACTAGACGCGATACTAAACGCTCAGAGAAACTCCTACCCTTGCAAGGACCACGAGAAGGTCAAGCTTTTCTGTCTCACTGACAAAAGTCTGGTGTGTTTTTTCTGTGACGAACCGGCACTGCATGAGCAGCACCAGGTGACCACGATTGACGAAGCCTACGAGGAGATACAGGTCAGTCATGACTTCAGTTGCAATTCATGATGAATAATCGTGGCATTCAAAATACTTGTTGTTTACTTGTTATAATACTTGCTATTTTGAATTTTTTTTTTGTGTGATTTTGCAAAATGGTCACATGGAAATGAGGTGCTGATTTAAACGGCAGTTGATCGGCGGTGTTGTCTTGAGTGTAAACCACAGGATGGAGTGACTCTCTTGTGACATTTGAACAAGAACACAGACAACTTTTGGTATTACAAATATTTATGTTGTGGCTTGCTACGTGTTTAACTTGTGTGCTTTGTGATTACTTATGTGTTCTTCAACTAGTCAAGTCTAAGTGTATTGGCCATATAGAGCCATTGACCTCGCACACAGTTTACATTCTTTTTGTAGTTTACAGTATCAAACCTTCCCTGAAATGATTTAGTCCACAATAGTTAGTTTGCATTCTAAAGACACATGATATTACACAACGTCAATGACAGTCTTACTACTATTAAAGTATGTCCTGTTAAAAGGCAGTTTTAAATTAAACACAAGAAAATATCTAAAAAATGATATAATTACAAATAAAAGTTTTGGAAGAAAGTGATGGCTCAAATGTCACAGAGGTCAAGCTGAGACGGAAGGTTGCGAGTGGAAGACAGACCGCCGATTGACCAAGGGCATTTGGGTGATTAAAGTGAGCTAAAACAAAGGAGGCTAATACAGAACATTTCTGACCTTTCCGTGTTTCATAAAATATAATTAACGGCTTTGTGAACGTCAGCGGCCTGTTCCGTAATTTTCTAATCCGACTCTAAATGAAATGCACGAGAAAGGTCAAAACTCTAACTCTTGGAGCTGACGTAATTAAACTCAACACATGATGCCAATTTTTTTTTTCCTTGCCTCTGGGTTCTATTCGAAGCTCATCAGTGCCACAGTTTGGCATTTTGTAGGAACCTTTGACAACGTCTACAGTGCTGAAAGGGAGCGCCAGTTCATTGAGAGTCTCCTTTTCACCAAGTCATGTGGTTTGTTACAAAACATCTCTTCGCTGTGAGAATTTACAGTCACCAAGAAAACGACTTTATCTGACATAATTTCTCACCACTGTGTTGACTTTGTCTTGAAAGTAAGTGACGTGAAATGAAGTAAAGTGTCATCTTTTTATGCTTATCGTTCACTAGGATTTTGGAACTTCAAGAAGCAAGCATGCTGCTTATTTTTGATTTAATCAATAAATGCAGTTTGCTTTGGCTCTGTTGCAACTCTAAGCAAAGAGGACTGGTGCAATGAAAGAAAACACAAAATTGTGTGTTCTTCATTCCCAATTTAAGATTTCAAAACTCAAACTGAGGTTTTAGTTGCAGGCTGTAGAGCATGTTGACCTGAAAGTTATACAGAATAATTCTTCTCTAGAAACAGGGAGTTGGAGACAAGCACGAACCAGTTTTTTCCTTTTCAAAAGCCCAGCAATGCATCATTCTCTCCCACTGTCATCTCTTAAAACACACTTTCCTCCTCTGTTCTTCAACAATGAGAAAAGGAAACACACCGGGTATTGTAATGCACTGAGATGGTTTTCAGATCAACAATGAATATGGCGAATGTCTGGAGGAGCTGTCAAACATGGGTTTCTTTGGCGTGCATTCGAGCCTCCTGGATGCTTGCATGATGTGTTGCAGCCAATTGTTGAGCCTGATTAAAGTTCCAACACCATTGTTTTTTTCCTGCACCCCAACTGTGCTGAAGCTCTCTCACATTCCAATGAAATGAAGGGCTGCATTTTTTTCCCACAGGACAAGTTGGTCTTAACACAGTCTACGGTCTCCTTGTTACTGAATGCAATCAAATCAATAATCTTTATTCAGCCCCATATAAAGTCTTGTTGGGATGAAAATCTCTTCAGCAAGTGAGACCAATGCTAATAAATGATGCCAGAGTTTGTATACTGATGCCAAATGGATTAAAGAGCATTCTGCTTGCTGGTGATTTAAGTGAAGTTGAGTAATGTTCTTTTCAAAAAAATTTTTTTTGTCGATTAAAGCAGTAGTTTTAAGTGTTTTTGGCGCCGCTGCTGGTAAAAGAGCGTTATTGCACTTCAAGCAAGCGAGAAGACAGGAACTATGTATTTTCTTTAATATACTGAACGTTTCTGTAGTGCTTTATAGACTGAAAAGAATTTCAACAAGATCAGTGAATATAACTGCAGTTTAGCTTACTATCAACATTCGCATTGTGACCAAAGGTTGATCAAAATTTATTTTATGTTCTGTTGAAATTAGAGACAGACCTCAACGACTGGAGAGCCTTTTTCAAAAAGTTGTTTATGTTGATGCAGACGCAACCAGGATCGTGGTGTGTTCAGGAACTACATAGAGACAGTTGTGATAGAAGCATTAACATTAGCACATTTGTTAGCATGTCAGGTAATCCAGTTGGATGTTTGTATTTACACCAGCGTTTTTCAACCGGTGTGCCGCGGCACCCAACTCCAAAGTTCACTCCAGTCTGGCCTCTTCTCTCTTGTTTTCACTTTCTGGACTCTACGTCAATGAAAATAAATGAGTGCCGCATCACTCAGTCTCACTGCCGTGAAGGAGTTCTGTAGTCACATGGGCAGCAGTGAGGATGCTCAACAAACCTCGACCTTCATGGGTCATGTCAAGCATGTTACTTTGTCTAGAGGTTTGTGGTAGTCACAATATAAGCAAACCAAAAAAGGGCCGATGTGGGCGCGGTTTTTTCTTCCAACCAAACAAGCGCACACAGTTTTACCCAGAGGTCTCAAACTGGTCCTCAAAGGGCCACAGTGGGTGCTGGTTTTGGCTCCAGTTGATTGTCAGTCTGGTGCTGTTTGTTCCAGCTGATGCGTGAATTGTTAAAATATGTGCACTTGTTTGGTTGGAACAAAAAACTGCACCCACTGCAGCCCTTTCCTGGATCAGTGTGGAACCCCTGCTTTAACATGGTATCCAGCCTTCAGACAGCGTTGGTGAAGCTGTGTGGGCCTGATTGATGGAACAAAAACCTCTTTCTGGAACTGTTTTGGTTCCACCCTGGTTGTAGTCAGCGCTAGTGACTGTTCAATGTGAAACCATTTAACTCGTTCCTTGAGTCACGATGGAGCTAATATAGCAGTTCACCTGTTGCCCAACAAACCCTGTTAGAACATGGCATTTGTCATTGTTTGTAAACCCCGCTAACCTTATCATCCTATGCAGCAGTCCACTTTAAGAAGAAGGAAGGAAGGAAGGCTATTTTGGCAGATCACCTGTAGTGGCTGAGCCTGTGAAAGCAGCACTGCAGTAGACTTGAGCCCACGCGGCTGACAATGACTTGATTGCGGCTGTGTCACATTGGTCACCCACATAGGTCCGTCGTTCAGATGTTGCGCTTCACCTGCATGCTATCTTTTACTAACGTCATGTCATTCCTTCTTCATCTGTCGAGCGAGTGCATGTGCAGCTTTCGCCTTCCCTCAGTGTCACGCCGGGTGGCATTTATCGAGGGAGAAAGGATGTCAGCTTTAGAAGTGATCATCTGGTGCTTTGAAAACGGGCCGTCTTTCACTACCCTCACAGTCACATTCCAGCTTCTCAAAGCCTGCTATCACCATGCACGGCTGTGCTGCTGCAGTAATGAGTCAGACAATTTCAAGGGCACCCACGTCTGCCACCCCCCCGTGGCTTTCCAGGGTCTGCTTTCGTGCGTGTCTCTCATCATTCTTGTCTTCCACGTGCCTTTCATTCAAATGTAGCCCTGAATGGTTTCTTGCAACTTAAATGTACTGATCATTGACCAGGAATTTAGGTTGGTGTGTCAGCGTTCTGTCTGATAAAGACTCACTGAAAAGGACGTTATGTGCTATTAGAGGACTCCTGGCATAATGTCCTCCTTCTCAGAGAAGTGATGGCCGCTGTTGCTCTTGTTACTGTTTCCACTGATGACGCTGGAGGCTGGAAACAGCCACACTGGTTGTTTACTGCGGCCCAGATGAGCCGCGGAATTTGTATGAGAGCAGAAGTGATGCCACATCCACCACGGAAAACACTTTGTCTTGTTAAGATGATTACTTTGGCCGACGCTTAAGTAAACTGATTCAGATGTCTCTGCAGCTGTTAAGCATTAGAACTGTTGAATGTACAGTCCCCATTACTGAGTCGTTGCTGTTGCACTGCACCATCTGCTACCATGCATATAGCATATAGTTTAATGAGGACTTCGATGGTGATCTACTGTTTATCAGATTGGAGGGATGAAGAACTGACTGAGTGGAACACAATGTTCATCACACAAATCAGAATGGATCTTTACGATCCTTAAAAGGCTACTTTTTACTTGTGTATTGACCTCCATTTGCTCCACACTCTGTCATTTCTTTTGACAGCTGATATCCAGGCACGCACTCACTTGCCTTCCTGTGAAATCAGCCAAGTGTGATTGCACCTTTATGTCATAAGCATGTCAACAGGAAGGAGAGTTCAAAAGAGTTTTTTTTTTCCCCTCATCTTTCTGGGAGCTATTGAGTAAGAGGTATTTATCAAGTAGCTATGTAAACACTCCCTCAATCTTGGACAAATGTGTCTTTGATGGAATGGAAAACATGACTGCTCAGCAACTTTGGATATTTCAAAACCATTTGTTTTATAACTCCAGGTTTATTTGCCTGTAAAAATCGGAACATGTCACCACCTTGGAAAGAGAAAGGAAGCGTCTTTGTCTTGTCAACACTAATTCACAATTGGCATTGGCGTAAGATGAAAACATTAGTAGCTAGCTGGTCGCTGTTGCTTCTTGAATTTGCTGAAAAGTCAAAATGTGATTCAAGTTGTGATTCATATGTTGTAGGAAGTGGTTCTGTCTACAATTGGATTTGAGAATGTGAGGAGGTTTGGTAAGAAATGCACTTGTTTGGAGGTGATATGATTTTGGTGGTTTTCGAACAAGGTTGATTTTCTTCTTGTTTGTTACTGCACCATTATTACGATTCATCTATTCGGTCATTTTTCTTCGTCAAGTTGTATCCAGGACAGTAATTTGAGACTCTCCTGCACTTATGTTCATGTTTGTGTCTGTTCATCCATGATCAGATCACTGAACCCTCTCCTCCAGAAGGGAGTCACCCTGAGGCTCCTCCCAGTTGAACACACCCTGAACACCATCAAGGAGGCCTGCTGAATAGATGCTTTAACTTCCTTAAAATCGCTCTTCTCAGTTCAGCTCAGATCCTCCACTGGATGACTTCTCACCTCCTTCTAAGAGAATAGTATTTTGGGGTCCTTTCTTCTGTCATGTGCTTCTCTCTGTCTAAACCTGGAGCTTGTGATAGTAGATGGACTAGTTAGCGGTTAGGCTTTGTTTTCCAGCTGAGCTCTTTCTTCAACTGGTCAGACCACGGCGTCCTTGTTAATAAAGATACTACATTAGTGCGTTTGTCACTGTCACGTTCATACTTCAATCTCTCCTCACCAAAACTTGAATCTCTTGGTCAGGATGTTCCACTCTTTTTTTGGCCTTGGTCCTTGGACTTTCACTGTCCCCTACAAATTGCTGAAGTGACTATTATAGTATTGGGCTTGATAGAGTGAGCAGTACCAGACAGACCTTGAGATGAACAAACATAGTTTGTGGTATTTTGTTTCATATATTTTTTGCATGTTATTTTGAAATTAACGTTCCCCCGCTGCGGCGACCTGTTTTGTTTATGGTGCTTTAGCAGTTGAGGTGGTGGCTCTGCAGCGACGTATGCTGCTTCAGTTGCTGAGACGGACACTGCCAGTGGATTCACATTTGTAAAGAATTCTGTACTGGTCACGGCATCTGGAGTAGACATGCCCAGACAGGGAGAGATGATCAACGCCGACGCAGTCAACGCTCGGCATAAACCACTACTCTCAATCCAACAATTTGTGTCATTTAATTCAGAATGACCTGTTTATATGAAGCACGTTGAATATTTCACTGAGGTTTCACACTAAGCAGAACTAAACTTTGCAGCCGTGTCTGCCTCAGACCTGTCAATCATTCACGTCTGACCCGATCACTCTCTGAAGTGGGTGCAAACATGTTGGTAGGCTGCCGTTTCAGTGAGCAGTGGCTGGGAGGAGTAAATACAAGTCCTAAACTCACCTGCACTTCTCTTACTACACATTACTGTCCTCCGAATTAACAGTCATGGTGCAGCGATATCTCGGAGGGGAAGTAGATGGGGACACATTAGAACTGGATTTGTTCCTGTGCTCTCTAATTGTTAGTATTGAATTGCATGTCAAGAGTGCACTCTGTAGTTGCTTATTTATTCTGTTAGTCCTCGGAAAGGCCATCTTCGCTGAGTAGTAATATTTATTTATTTTTAGTAATTCTCTTCTTCTTTTTTTTTCTTTTGGCTCCTCCTTTCAGGGGTTGCCACGGTGGATCATCCTCCTCCTCTGCTTCCTCTTCTCTCAAACCTACAAACTTCATATCCTTCTTCACCATCTCCATAAATCTCTTCTTTGGCCTTCCGCTCTACCTTAATTCTCAATAGTCATATTTACACACATTTTTTAAGCAATCCCCCAGCAGCGTAAATCACCTTCACGTTCACCTACAGTACAGTACCTACAGTATTGATACAAATATTCTATCATATTGTCCATAATGGTGCACCCCTGCTCCTAAACATTTGTCACTGCTGCTTGAATCAATTCTAGCCTAATGTTGCTCATGTAACTGTTATGAAATCCAGTAACTGACATTGCTGTACAGTGTTGGAGGCTTCATGTTTTAAATCAAGGTTTCACATGTAAAGCAGCTGTCTTGCCTCACTGAGGAAGCTTAGAAGATGACATAAAATAAATATGATTGTGGAGCAAGAGATGTTTTATTAACAGTTCCTTTTGATCCACTGCACACATGCCTGCTTAAAAGAAGATGCAAATGCAGATAGATTTGTGTTGGAGGATTTCAGTGGAAAGTCTGCACCGACACCACGTCCGTGGGACACAAAGTCCTGCGTTGGCTGATTGATTAAGGGGAGAATTTAAGGAGATTAGTGGCCATTGTTCTCTGGAGTCTGCGCAGGGCTGCTCGGGTTTATAATCTCTTGTAATTCTGCGTGTCTATGATATGCTGCAGAAGATTTAATTAGACCCGCTGCTAAAATGAGCCATCATTTCAGCATCTAATCAGGGAATCTCCAAACCCTGCTCAGTGGCTTCACGCTGCACGATGTGAAGCGAAGCATTGTTTCTGTTTCATTTCTGGGGAAGACAAGAGAGCGGGAGGATGGTGCAAACATGTTGAATGTGAATCTAGATTTACTGCTCTTGCAATCCACCAGTTTGCTTCAGCCCACAACTGGTTTGAATGTACTTTGTTTTTTCTGCCTCAGAAATGAACTTGACCTCTTGTGACCACTTCTGCACGACTTGGCTGTTAAAACAGTGGACCCTTAATTGCTTGTTAATTTGATATGCGACTCCATTATGTAGTCTTTGTCTGGTGGTTATTAGAGCTTGTTTATTCCACGTAATGTATTTTGATCAGGCTAATCATTCGGGAGCAGCAGGCTGTACGATCTCCCCTGATTTATATTCCCTTCATCTGCGTCTCGCATTTGCAAATTAATATTTTATTCCTGCTGCAGTCGAACCACAGAGTAGTCCTCAAACATTTAACATGTAAGATCTTACATTAGTTTGAGGCTGCTCGCAGAGGAAAGACATTTAGAATAACCTTCTTTTAAGACATAAACGGGGATATTTAGCCATGGAAACGCTAATGTGAGGAGCTTCTTTCAGTTCTTTCAGTTGCATGGGTGACAGAGTCAAATGTTTTTCAGGTGTTTCTATGTAATGTCAGGCAACAATATCGCTCTTCAAGGGTCGCACCATTCTGCATTGTTTATGGTCCCACATCATTCACTGCCATCATTCTGCCACAGACTTGGTGTCTCTGGTAGTAAAACACAGAAAAGGTTTTCATTAGCCAAGTTTTCAATGAGAGCAGATACATGACGCTCCAGAAAACCAAATTATTTCCTCAACTAAGCTAGCGCATAGCTTTGTAGCTCAACTATGAGTAGCATGTGCAGCTGGCGAACCGTCGCTCCGTTGCACTGATTCTGGACCTCTTAAGATAAACCAGTTGATAGGTCAGCACAATCGCTGTCAATACAGTTCTGTATAACAATATAAGTTTGAAATGGCTCCTCGCTACCTGTCAAGTTCGTGTGTTCTTCCTCTATTGTCTGTAGAACTGGAAAACTGAAGACCTCACGACACCACCTTTTGACATTGAGGTGACAAAAGTAATGCGGCTCTCTTTCTGCAGCATGTAAACCCAGAGAACTCAATGCAATTGGACTACGCGTCTTAATCGAGCCATGACCATAGTCAGGCTCTGCATTTAACCGTAGTCAGTGAGACGTGGAGCAGATTGTGATGTTCATCTTCTCAACTGGCGAGTGGCACGCTTTTCACCAACGGCACAATTATATGAAACTTTATCTTGACTTCAAGCCCACGTGAATGAGTGTATTAGATCTCCTAACTGCTGCAGAAGCTTAAATGGTTTATAGAAAAAATAATTAATAAGGTAGATAAAATGATCAGAGCATATACCTCTTTTAAAGATAGTGCTGCAAGTGAAAAAGTGCAATGGATCTGAAGTCAGTTTACAAATACTAGGACACTAATAATTTCTCATTTTGTAATTCAGTTTTCTGAAAACATAATCGGAGTGATGCATAAACTTGCCTTATATTTATACAAGTAAACAAAGAGACGTGACCCTGGCAAAGGTCCTTACTGTCCCTCATGAGGCCTCCAGGTTAATGATTGAGTGTGATTTAATAGTTCAACTAACTTCCCAAATGTTTATTCAGTAGAAGGGGGAGGCAGAGCTCTTTATTTGGTTAGGTGGAGCCGTTGGCTTATATAGCCATCAAGCCAGCTTATGAAGGAAGCATAAATATGAGTGCAGCTCACAGCTTCCACGCCCACTGGGGTAAGGCAGAGGTAAACAAATGAGGTCCTCTCTGAGTTCATGCAACAAGATCAGGCTCATTTAGAGTGCAGTTGATGCTTCACGCAGATGTTTGACATGATTTATATCGTCCTCTCGCTGGCTCCGAAAGGTTTAATCCAAAGAGGCTTTGCAGGGGAAAAAAGACAGCATGTTTTATTATGGAGGAATTCCTCCTGTAGTCCACCAAGGGTCAGTTTCAGGGTTTACTTACTTACTTGTCTCTATCTATATCCATTATATTCTATGTTCGGGCGCGTCTGTGGACTCATAGCAAGAAATCTTTGCAGATTTGTAAATCCCTTTTTGTCCTTTGCCAATCACGGTCTACACGTTTCGGCATTTCCCTTAAGTACTGCCACTACAACTCGCCTCCTCCACCATACTCACCTTAATTTAAAGGACAATTGGTGGACAGAGAAAATGTGTGACTGATACTATAGATGCAAATAAAGGGGAATGATCAGTTTATGAAATTTGCACTGGCATTCCTCGTTTTTCTTTGCTATGAATTGCATAAGACGGTGGCAGCGATGTGACAGCTCCTTTTACATCTCTCTCTGACAGATGTTGTATATGCTCACTGTCCTGCCCAGTCAGCTCAGATGGCCCCTGGCTGCTCTGCTGGCGGAGAACAGCCTGCTGGGATTCAAACGTCCCTGTGCAGACGCTGCTGGCTCTGCTGAAACTGCTCTGGGTTGTGAGCACAGCTTGAGCTCAGTGTCTGGGAATATAAAACAACACTGGGATTTTCAGTCTGACTCAGCGTTTTTACAGCCCAAGTTTTTGTTTAAGTTGACAGCCGAGGTCAAATGAGGGCAGCTGTGTGATATTTAAAATCGTGTTGTTCCCCTGTGTTTTGATATTGCACAAACCATGCAACTCTACATCGCTACCTTGTTTTTTCTGCATCAACTATCGTCATATTGCACACAGACAATCTGCTGATGGGATCTGCTTTATATCCTCCATGGTGCTTTATTTGGGTCCAAGCTTCAGACATTTTCAAGATTATCTTTCAAATGTATAATTCTTTTACTAGTCCTTCTCTCTGTGGCATAATTTACATTTGCACAGTTGATGAACAACAGTTGACTCCCCATTTTTCTGATGTATTTTAATGATTAACAATTGAATCTGAGCAACGGCTTATTGGCTTCCTCGAAAACAGACCCTTCGACCCTCATTCTGATCTATGACCTGAGAGCAGCAAACCTATTTCTGTTCTTTCTCTTGTGGAATTATAAAAAAAATAGTACATTTTGTGGATTGATTCAAAATCTCTAAAGATACATTTATGGTGGAATTAGTTTTGAATTTTGTTTGTGAAAGCAAAAAATGCATTGGAAGGTCTTAACTGTAAAGGGAGTGACGATATTATGACAAAGTATTACCGCAAGATTTTAATATAAATCAATAAGTAGTTTAGGAAGTAGTTTATTAGGGTTGTCAGAAAATATTCACGATCTCAAATATTGTGTTAAATCATGGTGTGATGCTGTATCAATATGCTTGGTACGCCATCAATATTTAACGTATAAATACACGTTTTTTAATATGCTTTTAATAGGGTTGTCATGATACAAAAATTCCAAACTGGATATTGATGAATGATATTTGGTATTTGATACTGTTTTCAATACCGAGCAGATAAATAAAGAAGACCAAAAGTATTCAAAAACCTTTTAATTCACATGAAAAACAGAAAACTGACAATCAATTAAATAAAAAATATATAATCACAAAAGGTAAAAGAAACTAACAAATAAAAAAATAAAAAATATCCTTTTCATTCGCAAAGGAATGCAAAATAAACAACCCAAGTGTCTGTTTCTTTTCACACCTTCAGGGTATTTTTGTTGTTTGTCAAACAGCAGTGGTAGAGTTGGCTCTAACATGTTACTGTAGGTTTAGTTGCGCGTTGACTTTATGCTTCAGTCTACTTCTTTAATGGATGAAAACTGCTGGAGGCTTCTGTCCGCGGCTAACAACAAAACAACCAGCATTTATTGAGCAACAGGCTCGTGCGCTCTGGGGACTATTAATTGAAAACATGAACGTAAATATTTCTACACGGTCAGCTTCAAGTTTCAAGACCGACCTCACAAAGACCACGTAAAAACAGGCAGCGGCCACATGTTGCCCACGACTGCACAAACCTGCTCGTTGGCCACAGACATGTTGGAATGCAGTGCGACTCATCTCAATGTTAATGGCTACCTTAAGATGGTGATGGTGTGAAGAGAAATTGTAAGCACAGCGGTGTCTTGTTTTACTTGTGTGAAGCTCTTTTTTTTTTTTAAATGCTTCTCCTGCGATTTGACAAGGACACCTGGGTAGTTGTACACAAACGCTACTTGTCTTATGACAGGAAATTCTGTTAAGACTTGCATCTTTGCCTTTTGACTGCAACAATGAAAAGTAGGACAATGCTGCGGTATATTAGCATTCTCTCTGAAATAAGCAACAAAACACTGGATTGGAATCGTGGCGACCTGTGTAGCTCTAAATATGTATTATCAAGTAAAGTCAATAATATATGTGTTGTGTATGCTTGGATGTCCTGAAAGGTAGTGTTATGTTGAACAGCCAGTCAAAATGTTTGCACTACTGCAGCTCAGCTGACTCCCTACTGCGTCACCGCCCGCTGCATTATTAGCCAGCTACATGACAGACTTTCAACCTTCGACTGATGAAGGTTATTCCACACTCTCCTTGTGAGAATTACTTTCAGCGTGTTGACTTATAATGGCTCTCCTGGGGGTCGTGCTCCTGTTGCGTAGCAATAAGCATATGAAAGTGAATCTGCTCAAATCCTAGCATCCAACCTCTGCTGTTATTCACTTCTGATATTCAGATCAGCTTCAAGTTTGCCACCTGTGGTATCAGCTAATCACAAAAAAAAACCTCTTCTTCTTGCGCGAGACGTCTCCTGCCTGAGGCGTATTATTATTCATGTTGTGACTCCGCATGTTTTGTTTGCCTTTGCTCTGGGCACCGTTTTGAAGACAACAAGGCTCTCTTTAAATCATGAATGAGTTCCTGATGATGGTGCGCTCATTGTTTAGACTGCTTTTTACGCTTCATGTTTTTGGTATTGACTGTATTTGTCGGGGACCTTTTGTGCCACTGGAGGAAAACAAGAATGAGTTGTACTCATCTGACTTGTTTTCCTTTCTCCTCCAACTGGACGTCCTGAGGAAATGTCATGTCACACCAGTGTCGGTCAGATGAGACGGACAGGAGAGGGCTACCAACACAAAACACTATGAAATATGTCCATTTGTACATGCATTGTCTACCACTTACTACATCACAACCAAGTCAATGTTCTGCTGTTTAGTAATCATTCATCCCTCGTTCTACTGTTTTCTGCTCTGGAAGTCATTTCCAAAAACCTCAACACGGAAAGGTTTTATTTTTGCTTTTAGGAAGATTACAAGGATTAGAAAACGTTGCACGTTAGGGACGCGGTTTGGGGCCTTGAAACCTTTCAAGAGGATTTAAATGTTGGCGTCGTAGGTTCCCCTCGCCTGCTTTAATTCAGCTTAGCCCCACATGTTCTGTTTGGTGTCGCAATGGGACTTTATTGGGTCACCCGAAGCTAACTTGGCCAGAGGGGATAAAATGAACGTGACTCAGCTGTACTTCACTGTCATCATATCACCACAATGGAAGCGTGTTTGTTACGAACGTGGTGCAGCTGAGGCTTGAAACAGCACTGTTATTCTGTGGCTCGTGCCTCACTCAAGTTCAGATTTAAACCAGGGGGTGGAGGAAATTGTAGCCTTTATTTTGAAGACGCTGAGTCACTTGAGAGACTGATGAACATGAGATCAAGGCAAACACGAAGCAAAGACATGACTCACACTTGTTTTGTTTGGATTTAATACAACAGAAGATTTAATATTGAGCTCCTCTACAGATAGCAATTTCAAGAATCCTGCTGCAAGTCATAGAAAAAAAAAAAGTTGTCGGCCTCGAAATTGGCATGTTGGTTACTAAAGAATATGGATTTTTTCCCCTAGTCTTTTGTTGTCTGATTTATTTTCTGTCGGCCTTCCAGAAAGATAAGTGCAGGGCGACTGAGTTATGAGTGGCTGCTGAGGCCAGAGAATTCTTTCAGTGAGCAATTGCGGCCTGTAGAAATAGTAAATCAAGAATCACGCTTTTAAAATTGAATTAGGATGCTCCCAAGCAGATGTCATCGCCCAGGGGCTGGATTGGAGATTGGTTGGTTTCTGACGATGATTTCCATTTGCACACGCTACATTGGTTGTTGCCACCGATCACCATCTAGTGCATTGTGTATGTGCGAGATAGATGGCTTTTATTTTTCCCACAGTTGGGAAATTGGACAAAAAGTCTTCTCCAGTGGTAATTCTGAATAAATGGCGCTGGCTCTCTGTGGAGAAAATAGAAGTAAGCAGGAGCAGTTTCAGAGGTGGCAAATATCAAAATAAATAATGTATTCCTGATGAATAAATGCAAACTTAATTGAGTGAAAAAGTGTGAAGAACTCTGAGAACAACACTGCGAACTGACAATACCACACCTGCTTCTCACTGTGGATATGAGGGGTAACATTTATCCAAAATAGAAGTTTGTCACACGTAAACAATAGAGCAAACACTAGTAACCTGGAGAGCACTGAAACTACCTGATCTGATGAGACACTCGCTGTTGGTCATGTACAAAGCCATAAATAGGGCACGAGCACCAGCTCTTCAAAGAGAATTCAACTGATGAAGAGAAGAGGACATTCTGCCAACCAGCTTGAGCTGTACTGAGACAAATGAATACTCCAGTAATGGATATAAAAATGTGACACTCTCTGTCAGCTATTCACAAGAAACTAACTTGTATGTTCGTGTCCATGTCCTGTGTTTCCCTACATTGACGTCCAACTAGCCATCTGATTTACTCCATAGCAATCTCATCCACTGACATCACTGCCAGACAAGAGACATAAAATATTCATCCGCCTGTCTCTACTCTTCTTTAACCGATATGTGAACGCACAAATGCTTTGTTGATGCTTCAGACTAGTAATGCACAGAACAATAGAGAAAGACTTCTGCCGGTCCATTTCTGTTTCAACAGTTTATGATTTCTGTGCACATTTTCCGGTTACAGTCAGTGTTTATAAAGAGCTGCTGTACTTGGCCTTGTCAGTCTTACAGATCCTGTGAAATTGACTCAAAGTTTTAATGACTCACTTGGGTTTTATCCACAACTCTAAGGGGGATGTTTTGACGTTTACTGAATAGGTGGAAATCTTCGTTTATAATCGTGAGAAATAAATCTCTCTCCAGTCAGCGCTGGTCTGTTCTCTCTTCATGTGTCCAGCCAGGTGTGCGACTTCAGACTTCAGGAAACCTTGGAAATCCTGCATAATACCATTTTACTACACTTTTGTATTGTCTGGTTTTATTTGTATATTGTTGTGTTGTGTTATTTCCTGTGGTACGTTATGATTTTTACCCTTATTGCACTTCAATTTTGTGATGTGCCAAAGGAAAGCCTCCGACTACTCCATGGCAGTGTTTCTGCTTCTCATTTAACAGGCTATTTTCAAGCAAACTGAGATCATAATTGTCACCAAGTCGTACGAAAAACCATCCTTGATAGAGTACTGCTGTGATGTAGAAGTGGGAATTCAAGTTTGTATTTCCAAGTGCGTTTTGTCTTGTGAGGCAGTGTTGATCCTGGCGGAGGACTATTTACATTTACACAGAGATAAGTAGCTATATTTAGCCAACACGGTTAACAAGTCACCTCAGAATTAACCAGCAGGCTGTTTTTTTTTTTTATATATATATAACTGATTTATGGTTCTATGGCTACCTGTGAATTGATATTAATAATATTTGAGCAGACAAATTATATGTGTTTGAGTTTGAACAGGTTTACTCAACAGTTATAACCTTGAATAAATTCAGCCTGACGGATGTGAACAATAGAAGAACTCATGGTCTGTTAGCTTAGCAATATCAGCGGCTACTGTATCCTTTCTTTGACTATTTACCGAGACAATACGCTACAGAAGTGTGGAGGAGTGTTTCTCCGCTCCGTCTGTTAGGATTGTCCATCAAGCTGTGTGGGAGTGGCCTTTGACCTGCTGCAGACAAGTGCATAGCGATGAGGTGCAGCGTCCGCCGCGCCTGCCGCACTCCTATCATTAACATGGAGAGTCATGCTCCTCTGCTGCACCGAGCATTGTTTTTCTTCGCGCCAATGGAAACGAGACCCACATTTGCACCTGTTCCGCAGCTTGTCATCTAGGCCAGCCTTTTCTGAAATCTTACCATTCATGCTGGCTCTTTTCACCTTCTTTTGAAGACACGGAGCTAAAAGATTTCCTGTCAATGCAGATCTTTTTTCTTGTCCTCGTTGCTGACGGGTGTCTCTTAAAGCAGGCTGCTTCATTTAGAGGATTTTATTGCACTTGGGTTTTATCCGATCACAGTGGATGTGACTGGAAGGTTACATGAGCAAAGAGAGCATTCAGATCTCTGAAAAAAATCTGGATCCTGGGAGCCTAAGAGAAAGTTTCCTATGCTTAAATTGACAATTTTATTTAATGTTGTTAAAATGGTGAATGGTCCTGCTTCCTTATTTAAATTCTTTCAGGTCATCGAGAGTGCGATTGTTGTTGGGCAGTTCTGCTCCCAGAAACACAGCTCTTCTTGGCAGCACATTACGCTCACATTGGGAGCGGTCAAAAGCACAACTTGAGTTGTTTTTAAACCTGATGAACAGAGGCACCTCAGGACAGAATGATGGAGGGTTCCTTGTTTGACCTCAGGACTTCAGGAAGTAACACTGGATTTGGTTGCACATAATCTCAAACGACCAAAACCTGTGGGTTCAACTACATACAATCAGTATCCATTGTTATTTTTTTCAATAACCACAATATCCGACCTTCGCCTTCATCACTGTTGCCAAAATGTTTCCCAAAAGAAGCGTTTTATTACCGCCACATGTGGATAGGAGGATGATTGTTTAGCTAGCCCTGTGTGTTTGAATGGCCCAGTACTTCACAGGACGATAGATTAATATTCATTTCACTTTCAGTCCGGTGTGACACACAGTCCACTGCACAATAAAGAAAATATATTTGCAAGTTATTTTCCATTGAGAACACTTTGCTTTCTCTGCTTGACTGTTGAGACCCTGCAGCCGCTTCAGATGCTGTTTTGGTCTTTTTAATGAGTCATAAAATGTTGGTTTAATTATTTTTGCCCCTGCTGTTACCGCAATACATTTAACAAACAAAATGGCACTCCTGAACTGCTCTGCTTGAGAGTCCAATCTGCACCTTCAGCATTACGTCTCGCTGGATTTTTGAGAGTCGTTCTGAAGGGAGTTCATTTGCTGAACCACATCTGTCTAAGCAATGAAATTCGTGTGCGCTTGTTTTGGCACATGGGACTTGCAGAGGCCGTTTGTGACTGGAGCTTTTCTTGGCAGCTCCGACAGAGCATCGTTGCTGCCTGGAGGAGACTGTGAGGTGGCTTAGTGGTGTGGGTTCTGCCAACCCGTGTCTGACTAGAGATGAGGCCTACTTTCCTTTTGTAATCCCTTGAGCAGCGCCTCTCTTTCATACATTTTATATTGCCATTCGGTTGTATACTTTAACCTCCATATGAGCTGTGACTGATATGTTTGTGTTGTTGTATTTCAGAGGGAGATGAAGGAACAGCTGGCCACCCTGCAGGACAGTGAGAAGGGGCACACCGAGGCCCTGCAGCTCCTTCAAAGACAACTCACCGAGACCAAGGTGAGATCTACCTTGACTTTGACCTTGAGTTTTTAAAGTCTGTTCTAGTCAGGATTAATGGACACTGGTGTCTAGACCCACCTCCAGTTCCTTAGATTATGTTAAGACTGTAAGGATTGTGCCACATGTGCATGCAGAAGTGCAGGATGCCAGGATATACAGAGGGAATATTTCCCCTCACCCTGGTTCAATACTGCGAGCACTCTGATTTAGTCCAGTTAAGTTCATTAGCTGAGTGGAAAAGGTCACAAGTCCATCACAGAAAAGACAACGTCCTGCTTAATTGCTGTGCAAGGCTTCGTCGACAAACCAGCAAACAGGAAGTGATGGTTTTCTCCTCAGCGGGGCTGAAGATACTTTTTAGACATTATTTGCTCAATCTTTTTAAGAATGGATGCTTGACTGAAAGGCATCATCAACCTGTATCACCCATCTGATGCTCTTTGGCTTGTTAGTTGGGCAAGATAGGCGGGTTTCTCTTATCTGTCTGCTCTTACTGATTAAAGGAGAGTTTGAGATGGTGAGAGAGATGCTTTGCAGCTCTGCGGTGAACCGTGCTATCAAACAGATCTCATGCCTGCCTGCGTCCTGCTGCGGTCCAGCTTGACCACTTGATTATATTGGTGGCAGTGGTTACTTTAATCTGATATATTAAAACCTGAGAGGAGCAAATGAACGATTGATACTTGTGTTTTTAATTGACATCTGTGTTGAGCGCATTTCTCATATTTCATCTGTGAGCCCAGCAACACTCTTTGTATTCATTATAAGAGCTGAGTGGAGCGTCAGCTGACTCGGTGCTAGAACCTTCCTACTCATTTTAAATCCAGTGTAGCTGCAAAGTTAATCACAGAAAACATTATGCACCTCTGACCCACTAATTTGGAACAGCAGCCATTTCAGAAACGGCATATTCAAAAACCAACTGCTCTCAACCTGAACCACACAAAGCTTCTAAAAGTAGAGTTATGGCAGCTGGACTCCGCCTGTGTTTCAGTCTGTTTACATGTAAAAAGCTGTGTGTTCTCTGTCTTTTGTTATCGCTGTGACTGCCTGGTGTCAGATGAAGGGTATTCCCAGGTCATTGTTGCAGGACAGCAGGATGCTCCACAGGCACTTGGTGACTTTTAAACTTCTGGGACAAGTGATTGTCGCCACTGACAATACTCAACATTTGAGAATTCTTAGCTCATAATGGCACAAGGTTATCCGTCTTTCCTCATTTCACTGCTAATATTGGCGTTGCATCATCCAAGCCCGCTGGACCTTCATTTCATTCCTTCAGGATCCACTGAATATTTTATGGCATCATGCTTCTGTACTGTTAAAAGAAACGCGTCCAGGCCTGTCACTGCAGTTATGTACCCATTTCACTTGCCCCTCAGCAGAGTTTGTGGTTATAAACCGTTGAATACCTGCAGGTTTATTCGTATCCAGGTCAAGGGTTTGGTTTCCTTCAAGTCAATCGTCGTCTTTCACTTCCTTCACTACAGCACACTTTGGAAACTGATGTTATCACCAGCAATATTGCTACAAA
Organism: Synchiropus splendidus; assembly: GCF_027744825.2. NCBI lineage: Eukaryota > Metazoa > Chordata > Actinopteri > Syngnathiformes > Callionymidae > Synchiropus > Synchiropus splendidus. The sequence continues at coordinate 7,130,928 of NC_071339.1, forward strand.
ACATTTTCTGCCAAACACGTGTGGTCACACATGCTCGGCTTTTAAAAATCTATCTTAAATACCTACTGTAATTTGGCCCTTAAAAAGCTGATGGTGTTTGATGTGAACATTTGCTTTCATTACGTTAGAGAAAGCCACATCACAGAGGCGGCCCACCCTAACAAAGTTAGCCTGTGTCCCAGAGCCGTCCTAAGTCATTGCGTCTGGTCATTTCTCTGCATCATCCTCCTGCACTGCAGACCCCTGACTGCCAGACAGAACTAGGCGTTTCTGTTCACTTTCCCCATCTGCTGCATGCCGCCCCCTATTCATTGAGAATCTCATTAGATTTACATCCATTTACACTGAGTGCACTGCCTGGAAGACAGCCACACCGTGACTGCATTGATCTCCGATCTATTTAGGTAGCTAACCGCCAAATGCCTACCTCGCTTTCATTTAACGGTTGATGTCAGGCCCAGCTTGGCTTTAGCGTGGAATTAAAAAGGGAACACCAACACAGCTCCGCTTTCATTTCCACTTCATATACCTGCCTGGCTTTTTCATTTAATTGCCTTGCTTGTTTGCACCCGGGAGGGTCCCTGTCTGTTAGATATGCATTGTTTTATTCTCTCCCCCAGCGGGGTCCATTATCACATGCTTGCCAGCCTGCTGTCTCCCAGGGCGGCAGACACCTTCCCCGTGCCATCACAGCCTGCTGGGCTACAACAATAGACATGTCAGAGCGAATGAACACCGCAGTCCCCCCTCATACCGTCACGACTCAATTTTACCCAGGTAGGAGGGCACATCCTGCCCACCTTCCTGTCAAACACCAGACAAGAAGTCTTAAAATACCGCTGACACATCCTGCTGCTTGACTGAGACTGATGGCGCTTTTCTTTCTTTAATTAAAGCGCAAATCACCGCTGACACTTGATGTTCCCTCAAGAAACATCTTGTGCCATCCATAGTTCTCACAGCAAACTGATTTACTATTACTTCAGTTTCTTTCTTGAGGTTGTTCTGCAGTCTTTGCACATGCGTTGTGTTGCACAGATGGGACACAATTTGACAATATATTCTCAATGACTTTTGGATTAGTTCCTTCCACTCTGACACCATCTGCACTCACTCAGATGGTTGTGAGGATTGCTGTGCTTTGTGTGTGAGCAACAATTGTCCGTCTCTCGTCATCGTCCATCTGCTGTTCTCTCTAAGTTCATTAGAGATGTGTTTGAATTAAGTCTATTTACGACTTGGCTAATGAGCTCTAATTTATTACTCGTAATGTACATGTATATACAATACATTATATGGTACAAGATACGGAGAATGCCATGTGGTATGAAAAAGAATTTACAGGATAGAATTTCGAAAGTGCTTTTCTGCATTTTTTCCTCACGTGCCCATTTGTCATTTTATAGTTGAGTACTTCAAAGTCTTATGACTAATAAAGGAATAATAATAATAAAGGAGTAATAAAGACTTGATGCCTACTTTTACTTCTTTTCTGACCATTTTAACACATGCATTCTTAAATTTAAGATTTAAAAATTGGGTGATGATGGAATATGGGCCGCAACGACTAGTCGACTTGATCGACTCAGTCGTAACATCATTGCACTGGTAGCACAGTCCGCAAGATGAGAAATGGCTGAGTCTAGGGGACCATCACAAACCCAAAATGTGCATTGTACAAAGCATACATGAAAGGACAACTAACTTCCACACCACATTTTGCGTCATTAAACTTAAAATATAAACTTTCAAAACGCAATAGACACCTAAATACATTCTATTAATATACCTTTTAACACTTGGATTGACAATGAATTTGTAATCAAAATGATGGGACCTTTTGTGTACATGATGTGAAAACATGAACCATTACATCATTTCAATTCAGACACGTTTTAATATACACCTTCAAGAAGGCAAAAAATAGAAAAAAAAACATTGCAGAATGAAGCAACTATTCTGTCAAAAGGACAACTGAAAAACATTTACTTTGATGTGGGACGTCGCAGTTTGGTGAATCTCTTGAGACTTTGTTATGGCCGTGGAATATTTACATAGCGGCCGCTTGTAGTGGGATTCTGAGACAGAGAGCACTGCATTCATGAAAGTTTCCTTTCCGGGTGTTTTTAAAAGTTTCAGTTTCAGGTGGCTGACGAACACTGCATCCCACTCCAACTAACTCACTATACAAAACGTATATCACAGAAGTGATACATGTTTGTTTTTATTCCAGTCTTCAGCTAAGAGTCTGCGAGCAACCATCGGTGATGCATTCGATCGACTTCACCGCTTCCTGCGCGAGCGTCAGAAGAGCATGCTGGAAGAACTGGAGACGGATACGGCCAGAAAGCTCGCAGACATCGAGCACAAGATCCAGCGTTACAGCCAGCAGCTGCGAGACGTCAAGGAAGGAATACAGATCCTGCAGGAGCGCCTCAACGAAGCAGGCCGGCACGATTTCCTAGAGGGAGTAGCCGTCACATCCGAGAGGTGAGTTTCAGTTGACAAAATAGAACTGAGCTGTCTCCTGAACTGAGCCTCAAATGTTGTTGATAGTCATTCAGCATGTTGAACATCACACGTGTATCCTGTCATGAGCTATAAAAGCCAGCGGGTTTTGGATTTATGAACGACTTCTGTTAAGCCCCGGACAGATGGTGTGTTAAGTCCTGTGAGAAACCAGCCATAATTTTGTAATCCATACAACCCACATTTAGATAGTTGAGTGAAACCATTTAGTATCTTGGAGCCTTTTATTATATGAATGTCTGAATGCATTCTATTGATATAATGTCTCACAGTATTTTGTAACAATAACACAAGTAGGGAACCACACGGAGGCAATCTCGCCTTGCGGCAAGAAGGGTTCTATTCCCGGTGACCCTTCTCATGGAGTTTGCATGTTCTCCTCGTGTGTACATGGGTTTTCTCCGGTTCCTCCCACAGCCCAAAAACATGATCACGAGGTCAATGCCCCTAGGTGTGTGTGTGCGTGTGTGTCCTGCGATGGAGTGGCGAGGGTGTATTCCTGCCTCTGTAATGGTGGTCTTGCTACTGTACCGACCGCCTGGGAAAGTCGGTGCTAGGGAGAAATCCTCGCTGTAGTCACAAGCTTTGAAAGAACTAGGTGGCAAACACGAGTCGCTTTCTCCTTCGGAGGCAGACCAAAGTAGGTTGAGGACCTCCAGTCCAGACCAGCTGGAGAGATCATGTCTGGTTGTTCTTTGCATTTTCTCCGTAAAGTTGAGAGGATTTTTGGGATGAGGGTTTGTTACCTAAAGTGTTTTGTTTTGCAGCTTTCTTGACTAGCAACTGTTTCAGCTGTTGAACTTCCTTTTTAAGAGGACATGTAGTGTTTGTCTTCACCGGCAATTGTTGAAATTGGGTAATTTGAAATGTCAAGTTTAAATCTAAAAGCAGATGCTGTGCAGCCCACAGATTGATTTGTAATTGTGTTTTGCTTGTGATTTCGTGACATGATCCTCCTCCTCCTCCTCCTCCTCTCTATGACACATCATCTCCCCACGCAGAGCTTCATCAGTCATCAGATTCCAGGATGATTTTATAGACTCGTATCAGATTAGTCACCGACAGGCCTTGGTGCTGGGTCAGCTCAGGGTCAGCGTTATTTGGGGGCTAATCGTTTAAGTGGATTCAGCCTGATATTGATCTGTGCCTTTTTTCCCCTCTCATAAGGATCAAAGGGAAGATACATGAAACCAATCTGACGTACGAAGATTTCCCAACATCGAAGTACATGGGGCCCTTACAGTACACCATTTGGAAGTCTCTTTTCCAGGATGTCTCTCCAGGTCAGATTGTGTTTGTCTTGTAAATGTCTTGTAAGTTCCGCACGCACCGTAACACAGGCCAGCAGGAGGTGTTCCTCATCAGGAGGTGGATGTAGCCCGAGGTTTTTACCCATTTGTGTTTCCCTCTTCATGAGGAATCTTACTCCTCAAACCATTGTGTCAATTCCAGCTCATTTACTGGCTGAGGGGAAGCCAGGATCCATTTGACTTTCTGCCAAATGGAACAATTGGTTGCGATCCATCCCCAGCAGTTGCCAGAGTCGACAGAGACAATCACCAGTCATCACTCATCGCTCCGTCATCGCGCCGCTCCTTCCTCCTCACGATTAAGCAGCCAAACACGTTCTATTCTCACACGTGTCCCCGACTGACACAGCGGCACCAGGGTTGTGAAATTTTAATGGCTGGATCGTAACAAACACTGGAGATGTCATTGAGCGCTGTTCGCTCCGTCCTGTCCTCTGGCTGCCGGCCAGGCTTTTACCTCTCGGCATCGCAGATGATAAAAATACAGAGGACAAATTCTCTTTGCTGGATCGGCTGTTTTAAACAAGAGAACAAAAGGAGCAAGCAGTTGTTCAGCAGAAAGGACTCCTTTTAAAAATGAAACTTCAGCCAGCGAGCAAAGAATTCCCAGCAGGCCGGCACGGCTGCTTCCATCACTGTAATTGCTGTTTTTACTGAACTGCGTGCTTTAAAGCAGAGTTGATATCACTGAGATTGAGCAAGTGGAGCACACTCTAGAGAGATCTACACCGTTTAGGTCTGGCTTAGACATGAAGGTTATGACGCACTTGCTCAAGTAGATTCTGCCGAGTTCAGTCACTTTTAGTTTCTTCACATGAAAATGTAGCTAAAGTGGTTCGAGCTGGAGCTCCATCTCGGAAGGTCCGTAGTTTGAATTCATTTTAAAGTGTGTTTAATGTTTCAGGAAATCCCAAATCAAGACTTTATGATGAAGAAAATCCGTACCTTGACTGACACGTTTAAAAATATGTGCAGCTACATGGCATTTGAAAGGAGTGTCATACTGTAGATTCTGGGCTATGGAGAGCATAGGAATATTAGCTGCACCCACTACATTTAAGAGGGAAAATACATCTGGTCTATAACCTACTGGTGCAGCGGTGCAGTCTGCACCGTAGAAAGGTCAGTGGTGCGGCAGGCTTTAAATTGCATGAGGATCACTTCTAAACTAGTTTTGAAAACAGGCTCCAGCATGGAGACTGACTTATGAAACAAACTGGCCAATGTTCTGAACTTGAATCATCAACTCCTCACAGCTTTTATTGACATTAAAACACTCAAAATGTTTTTCACCTGTACGTCTGAAGTTCAGACACCACAGCTGGTCTCAGCTGCTGCCTCTTGTCTCTGCTCCTCCAGGAGATCGGCTCTGTGGGCGGAGCTGTGGACACGCGGGCGAAAACATTTTGAGCGCTTTACGCCTGTGATTTCATCGGTTTGATGTAACGTGGCTCAATATTTGGGCAGCACGATGCACGATTAACTGCGTCGCTGTATAAGACGCAGAAATTACAGTCAGGAAATTTAGGATAGTTAGGATTGATACAGTATTAAAATCGCTAACTTGATAATGATACCTGGGAACATACTTGGTTCTCAGTACCAGTTTCAAACCCGAATATAGGTTACTTGATCCCCACAGATGTACTCTGCCAAGGCTGTTTACTTTCAAAGGATTTTCAAGAAACTAGATCTTTTTTTGAAGGTTGAGTTGCCAGTAGCTTCTTGCAGGTCGACCTCTCTCTGCTTCAGTCTGCATCTTTTCATGCAGTCATGTTAACAAGCTAAAGGCATCTAGCCGTGGCCTATAGTAGTGTGATAGCCTCCGCTTATGCCATAACAACCGCCATTAATGCGGGCCACTGCTCAGACTATCAACAGTAATATGAGTTTAATCCAGTAAGATCCATGATGAATGGAGGATTTACTAACATGTTGGAGTCAATCATAAGGGCCAAGTTGTCAGTGTCTCTGACGTCTGACTGCGCCGCTCACCCGCACCCTGCACACGTGCACCCTCGTGCCAACAACAGCAAATTTCAAAATTAGACAGAAATCTCTTTCTTTGTATTGTGTTACCTCAGTGCCTGCGGCGTTGACCCTCGACCCCATCACAGCCCACCAAAGACTGATCCTTTCCGACGACTGCACCATTGTTGCTTATGGGAATCTGCACCCACAACCTCTGCAGGACTCCCCACGCCGCTTCGACGTGGAGGTGTCGGTTCTGGGTGCGGAGGGCTTCGCATCGGGCGTCCACTACTGGGAGGTGATGGTCTCGGAGAAAACCCAGTGGATGATCGGCGTGGCCAATGAGACGGTCAGCCGTAAAGGCAGCATCCAGATCCAGCCCAGCCGTGGCTTCTACTGCATCGTCATGCACGACGGGAACCAGTACAGCGCCTGCACCGAGCCCTGGACCCGTCTCAATGTCAAGAGCAAGCTGGAGAAAGTCGGGGTGTACCTGGACTACCCCAAAGGTCTGCTCATCTTCTACAACGCAGACGACATGTCCTGGCTCTACACTTACAGGGAGAAGTTCCCCACCAAGGTCTTCCCGTACTTCAGCCCGGGCCAGAGCCACGCCAACGGCAAGAACGTGCAGCCACTGCGGATCAACACCGTTCGCCTTTAAGCGTCCGTCACGCGATGAAATGGACCGGTTTGGGTGTCGGAGATGTTTGTTTCTTCCAATTCTGTGTTGAAAAACGTGCTTGATGTCGTCGATTAAATCTCACCGCTGTAACTCTCATGACTTGAAAAGTGTCAGTCTGCATTTGAGCCTCTTGGACCGATGGTGCTGACACATGGAGCTCCTGGACTCCTGGGACCTGCAACAGTGACCCCCGCTCCCGCTCCTCTTCTTCACCCCCCCCTCCTGAATGACTGTCTCAGGTCTGCCTTGCACAACTCCAGGGAGGGCAGCGTTCGACACATGCAGGCACGCGTGGAGCGTTTTTGACCACTGGCTTCAAACGGCTTTCATTCTCACCCGTTTCTGGCTAAGAGCTCTGCTCGTTCACCAGCAAATGTCATGTTTCCCTCAAAGCTAAACTAAATAATGCAGTGGAGTCACAGTCAAACACCCAGGAGTTTATTATTGAATTTCCTTCTTTACATTTCACCCGAATTAGAGCTTAGCTTAGGCATCTGTAATGTCACTCAGGGTATATTTAGGAAACAATGAAGGGTCTTGCTAATAATATTTAAAATAATTCTCTTCAGGTTAATGACCACTCAATGATGCTAAATGTCTTAATCCATCCACAAACTCCTGAATTGTCTCATGACCCTAAAAAGCCCTGTTGCATTTCAACTGGCTGCTTTCAGTCGTGTGATGGAGACTAAAAGTAGCGGACGAATGTTTAAATCATCGGCATGACGCAGCTCCTCTGACACGCGCAACCAACTGATTTAGGCCTCGCAATAAGTGCAGTTGTTAAAGTCATCTAAGAGTGAAGAACAGAGTTGTAAACACCTTTATTTTGATCTGTAAGACACGAACTGAATTCAGAACTATCTTTTGGTTATTTCTCACATAATTCAGCTCTCGCATCATCTAGAATCAAATGGCTTCACTCTTGAAGGAGTGGGGAAACCGTCCAGCAAAATCCAAAAGAGAACTCTCCAGAACTTCTTCTACGTTTGTGATTCGTGTCGTGGTCGTGTTGAGTCGGGGCGGCGCACCAGGGACCGTGGTTGGATGTGTGACCGCTGCGTGCAGTATGATGAAATCTTGAGGTCAAATTTGCTTCACCGCGGTCTGTGGCCTAAAGAAACGTTACTGAAAACCAATTTTCATCAGCTCAGTCCTTCCACACCAATTCTTTGAAATCAAATATGAGATTACGTTTCAGAACTATAATGACTATGACACTTTTTAATAATGATGATGATGATTGTGTCTCTTGATGAGTGTTTTCTTTTGCACCCAGAATTGTTGACAAACTTCGGTCTGCTTTTGCTGCTGGAGGTTTGTGGGGAAAGTTTTAATGTCAAATAAATTACTGTTAAAAACATCCTCTTGTGATTTATTTCCTCTGGTATTTGATGTAAAATTCAAGCCTCGTGTGTGCGATGTTGTATTTTGTGGCTGACCAAAACAATAAATGCAGTTGAAAACAAAGTCGGTCACGCACAGAGCCGACATTTTAGACACCGTAGCTTTAAGCCAATGAAAGCACGTACAGCTCTTACAGGCTTAATAACAGGACTTGGCGTGTCATGTTTAGACCCCAGGTCTTGTGGAGTCGCTCCAGTGGATCAAAACAGTTGATTTTAAATTTGGGATGCACCAGTACCAGGCTTGAGTACTCGTACTCATAGTATGACCACTGATACCACAAAACCGAAAATGTCTGTTTGTACTGCTGTGAAACTTGTGACCATCAACCATGTACAAGAAAAACATTGAGGAATGATCTTCAAATAACATTTTACCCGAAAAAAAAACAAATCCTATAAGTAACTGTGTAATGGCGAAAGTATTATAAGTATTGGTGAGTACTCAAATGCAAGTACTCGTACACTAGTCCTTTTGGGAAAAAAACTGCTGTTGGTGCATCCTTATTTGAAATCAACAACAAAACAAGAGCTTGAACTGTTGCAGTACGTTATGGACCGTGTCCTCAATGGTATACAAGTGTTAGCAACCTGTAGCTACTATCAATGATCATATCTCTTGTTCTGATAGAGCAGCTTTGCATCAAAAATAACATCTAACATATTTGTAAGTTTGAAATTTTATCTAGTTAAAATGAACAAAATGGCCATGGACTCGTGCACATGACTCGATTTCAACTGATCAAAAATTCATCACAGCTTCATCGAACCTGTTATAAAAAGCAAAGCATTTTTGCCTGTATATTCTATATATATATTCTGTGTAGCAGTAGTATTTTGGTAAATAGCTGGCACTCCACACCACAGCAGATCATCACGGTGGCGGTTTAGCAGCAACAGGACGAACAACATGGTGCAGGTACTTGTGGCTGATCTGTGTGTTTGTGAGGAAGTCCACAACATTATAGCAAGCTATTTAAAACGTCCTCTAACACCCACAGAACAAAAAATAAACCATTCTTCTCACTGTGCCGGTTTCACCACGGTTGCACTCCTCCCCAACAACCCGAAGGAGAAAAAAAACAGGATTGGTATTCTTGTCTTCCAGCCTCTTCTTCACTCACTATCATGATGACGACATTTTTATCTCCAGAAAAGGTGTCCATCCAGTAATAGACATTTCCACCCGAGGGGAAAGAGTCCATTAAAAAGTCACCGAGCTCTTCTTTGTGTGATGTGTATCTGATTCCCGTGTGATGTGGCCCCCCTGAGGCCAGAGAGGACCCTTTTTGATCTACCAGTGCCAGAGAAAAGCAGAAATGAAGGTATTGCTTTGCTTTTTTTTTCCCCCCACAGTTCCAAATCTAGAAGCATGAAAAGACCCATCATCCCTGAGGATGTGTCGTATTGTGTGTCGGGTTTAGCGTATCTGTCGCTGTCACAGTTATCCAAACACACATCAGGCGTTTGTTATCATTCATATTCCAGCAGAAATCTGCCAGCGAGACGAAGGATTTTCATTTCTCTCGGAAACTCCTGTGAAATCTAAATAAATTCTTATGTGCTCAGCTTATTTTTCATGTCTAAACTTGAATACATAGCTGCTGACTTCGGCTCCATCAACTTGTTTTCTATATATAACTCTTGTTTTTAGTCTTCTTCTAACTTGTGTATATTTAACTTCTTTTTTTAAATCCCTTCTTATTACAACGTGAAATAAGATATGAAATAAACCTTGTAATGTTTTTTATATGGATTCAAGCATCATTGTAAACATATTCACGTCATGTGTTAAATGAATTTCTTTATAATTTTTGTCATATTGCTGGACTCTTGTCAGAGTGGCTTAACAGTGAACTTATATCCTGTAGGTCTTATGTTACACTTTTCGAATTTAAAAAAAAAAAAAAAAAAACATAATAAATGATGGACAGTTTTCATTGTCAAAGTTTGCTTTGTCTGCAGGTGAGATGCCACTGGTTGTGGAGTATGTAAAATACAACTGAAAGGTCCAATTGTTCCTGCAGATTTGTGAAAATGTTTTGTCTCATTTACAGCTTTGCGGCAACACAACTATGACTCAGTTGATGTTCTTTACTGACGATGAGGTTCAAGCGTGCTTGTTTTTAAAGCAGTCACTGCTGCCCCCTGCTGTACAAGATGGTAACATCGTTTCTGCTGCTGTGGACGAACGTTATTTTAAGGCAAATATATACGGAGAAATGCAAAGTCATAGAATGATTGCGCAATGAGCACGTGACAAACGAAGGTCCCTAGTTTGATGTCAGTTTCAGTGTATTGCTCCCACAGCCCTTCAACATTCAGGGAGTCAATGAAACTTCTGAACTGTCCAGGAGTGTGTGTGAGAGCAGACCATATGAAGGTTAATAATTCATCTTCATCAGACTTAAAATGTCTATTCCCGGGACCATTGATCCATAAATGGAAGGGTTCATGAATCCACTTTATTTGGTCTGTGGCACCTTCACGCGTTTGAAACAAAACATTTGAGTGAATCAAAACATCCTCACAGGCAAAACCGTTCTTTGAGATCGCTCAGGTTTCCTCCCACAGCCCCACATTTTAGCTGTTCTATCAGACTGCTGCAATGAGAAAATATGTCAGGTGTACAACAAAGTTCGCACTCACATCCAGAACAGCACCAACAAGACAACTTGGCCATTAAGAAGCCAAAAAAAGAAATTAAACTGGAGCGTAAAACGTCGTGCACAAGCATGGTGTGAACATCTTGTGGCAGAGAGTCAAGTCCACAGCTGCAGGCCGTCGACATCACATCCATGAAGTGAAGTCGCTGTTGGAAGAAAGGGCGAGGAACGAATGGACAGGGTTTTTCCATCCCTAGTTTCAGGTGATCGACTTTCTTTGGTTTGAGTTGTTTCCTTCAAGGTCCAAAAATATACATTCAATTAAAGCAAGTTGACACAGCCTCATATTGGAGTCCACTCCTTTAAAAAATAATCTATTATCAGCACAATCTTATTTGGTCTCCTTCATAATAGATTTGGTGAAAAATATTCCAGGTGGAAGAGACTTTATATGCCATTAATCTGTGTTTTTTATCGATTAATTATTGTATCTTGCAATGTCTTAGTAGAACTCAATAGACGTCACAACTTTGCCAGTCAATAGTGGGCGCTGCCAACTCTTAGATTAGAAGCCAATATATATCTTTTTTTTTTTAAGTGCTTTATAAACTGCTTTGTATTGTTTCAGATTGTTTCTATGTGACGGAACATTCCCACTGTGAAAGCATGTTCAGCAATGGAAGCCTCTTGAGGTGCGGCTTCCCAGGTGCACGTATGAGTTCTAAGCTCCTTCTCTCTGTCAAATGTTTAATTCCAAGCAGAATAGAGTCCATTTTGCATGCAGTAGTTTGATATGCATCATGTTTCAGCTGCAGCTGAAGTGAACTTTCCATCAGCTGCGTCTGTCGCCAACATTTCACCACTGTGCTTCAGTTGTGTTGAGCAATTACGCGGCCAGTGTTATTGTCTAGATTAAAACAAAAGCCGCTCACAGTGATGAGACAAATCCCTGACACCAGGTTTAGTGCTGAGCAGCAGGCACGCCTCAACCTGCCTCCTCAGCAGCCTTCAGCTCTTTCCACACATCCGTCCTCACATGTCCGTAGCTGCTCGGATGCTTCCACTGACGCGCGCCGCTGTTGAGTCCTGCAGTCCTGACTTAAATTAGCATCGGATATAAATAGAGTTCCACGGGAATCGGCCGTCACACCAGTCTATAAGGCGCATGGCTGCTGCTCAGAGGCGTCGCCACTGACTGAACCACCCTCTGCAGCAGCGTCTCCAGGCTCCGGATCAGAATAATGTTCATGCTGAGGTTCAGAGGCAGCACAAAGATGGAGATCACCGCCACGAATGCTGTTATTACATTCACCCCGGGGCAGGGGAAGCCCCTCAGATGCTTCCCGCTCCAGCGTGCTGCTGGCTCAGGTGTGCCTCCCTTTGTCCCCTGCTCCTCCACAGCGAAGACCAGAGACTCGGAGGGATGACGCTCCGACAGCTGCTTGCAGTCCCAGGACACCGCGCTCCCAGTTGTCCTGCACTCCACAGATGGCTCCAGTTTGTATAGCGGGGGCGTGGACGTGACGAAGACCTGCCATCTATTGTGTTCAGTGGGAGCGAGAGAAGGGGTCGAGGGCAGTCTGTGCAGCACCTGCACCGAGGTGACCAGCAGCAAGAGCAGCGAGAGAAGCGCCATGGACAAGTAAGGGTTCATGGCGCCCGGCATGGGGCTCAGTATTGTGGGCAAGCATTCGATCAGGGAGTGGGTGGTGTGCAAACAGGAGTGTGCCCACACCTCCTCCAGCTTCCACTGCCACCGCACGTTGAGGGCAGCAACCACCCAGATGGAGAGGCAGCTCAGGTAGCTAACAGCGTGAGGGATCCACTTGTCGTCGGCGTCCTCCGCGGGTTCCTCCGAGGCTTCGCTTGGCTCGTGGGTGGTGTCGGTGGGCGAGGGCCACAAGAATCGAACCAGCGACTCGACAGCGATCAGGGGGGTCGTGAGCAGCAGCACGGCGCCGTACAGGTGGCAGAGGAACAGCAGGAAGCGCACGACGATGACCTCTTCCTGGGAGAGGTGCTCGGCGTGCCACCACTCATACAAGCCGAAGCAACTCAGGAAGACTGGAAGAACAAGAAGCAGATGACGTGTCTGTCTCAGAGACTGAGGAAGCCACTGACTTTCCAGCACGTCCCTCGCTTCTCCCTTAAAGTGGCTGGTGACAGACTGTCGCACCCCGTGACCCAGAGTATCGGGAATAAGCCTTGATATTTATTTTCTCATGTCAGACTAATCTTCAGTCAGTATGCTTTGGTTGAGTAAATATCTCAGCTGAGAGTCTAAGATGTTTATTTTCTTCAAACACGTGAGAGTATCAATGATCAAGAGCTCAACATCCTTGACGACTTGAATGAAAAACTCTCAACAAACTCATAAAGAAAATTCCCTTGAAGTAGTATAATATAGTGGCTGACTCATCTCGCCAGTAATTCTCATTTCACACATGAATAACTCAAATATTTGCTCATTAAATCAAATGTGTATTCAACTATTCAGTGGTTCATAACTTTTATTAAAGGTGGAATAACATTTTGTTTTTAAAGCTAAAGAAAAGTGAGGTTGGTTGGCAAAAACTGCACTATATTTGGGCCTCCGATTTCCCTCTGTAAGTTCAGGCACCGTATTCTGCATGTTGTTTGTGCTCTACTTCGTAGGTTTGTCACTAGCTGGTGACTCAAAAACATTTGCTGCTGCTGCTGCGGAGCATGCTTTAAATACATGTTCACCCGGGTTTTATATTCACAAACCTCAGCCAGTCAAACCTTTTAATAATTTATGCTGAAATACTGTTTAACCCGAAGCGACTTCTGAACATCAAAGCCCTGCGACTAAGTCCTTCCATCTTCATCACCAACGTGGTGTGTGTGTGTGTGTGTGTGTGTGTGTGTGTGTGTGTGTGTGTGCGTGTGTGTGTGTGTGCGGGGCTCACCTGTGACCAGGAAGTCTGTGAAGAGCAGGAGGCAGCAGCAGCAGAAGCTGATGGGACTGGAGGAGGTGGTCAGCGACGGCAGGAAGAGCAGACTGCAGATCAGTTTCAAGCCGCACAACAGCGTGGCTCCTTGCAGCACACTGTCCATGACTGCCAGATGACAACACATAGTATGGTGAACGAGGAATGTCAGAAACTCTGCTCTGCCCCGGAACATTTCGGAACCTTCTAACGTTAGTACAGTGTTGCCTTCTGAGCTGTGTTGCAGATCAATACTTGTTTGTGTACACAGCTGTGAACTCTGGACTCCAGTTCCTGCTGAAACCTCTGATTTACTCTTTTAAACCACCGCAGTTCTGGTCCTGAACCTAAATCGATCGCTGGTAGGTCCAATATACTGTGGCTGAGCTTAACCCACATCTTGCTATGTCTGTCTGCAGAACGTCTCAGGTCTTACCTGCGCAGGAGCCGGTCTCGACTGCATGTCAGTATGAGCTTCAACTGAGTCAAACACTGGCTTCACCTCCCCCTTTGCCCCACCCTCCTGAGAGACGATGAACACCCCTCCCCACCCTCCCCCTTCCCCAGTCAGCACCTGGTCTCAGTGAGGTGAGGGAACTCGTGCGCCTCTGAGGGTGTGGCCCTGTTTGCTCAGACTCGAAAACCAGTCTGACCACCGACGAGAGATGCACTCAGTCAGGAACAAGAAAAACAACATGCTGGTGCCAGTTAGCCAAACAAGAGACTTTCACCAAACTAGTTGGTTAAAACTCGCAGCACTTTGCAGTGACCTGGAAGCCTGGAAGTCTTGCTTGCATGTGGAACAATGAGCCTTGCCCAAGGGCCCAAACATCCCACTCCCTGATGCAGTTTTTAACCCCGTACTGTCACTAAAATTATGACCTACTCTGCCACAGCCTTCTGCAAAGCGAGGTAGTAATCTGTCTTTTTTGTTTTGCAAGATGAGTGTTAGGTGAAACTTGGACACGTTGGATACGAGGTGTCAACATAGAGTGTTGCTGACAGGAAGCCCACAACAATGATTCCTCCATAGCCGTCAGATGGATGTGAGAAATCCAGCTTTTTGCTCCAGCAAAGTGGAGAAGAAACATCAGATAGTAAATGAAAAAATGGGTGGTTTTATTTATTCATTTAAACAAAATAGCTCTACTGATGTGGCAGGAAGCTTTTATTAAACATTTTTAACACAGACTGATAAGCATTTATTTTTGTACTTGTACTTATTCTTTAACTGTATCATGGACTTAAACCTCTTTGTATTATCCAATAAAAAGGAAAATGTAGATGTAAAACAGCTTTAAAATGTTCTGAGGTAAATGCACAGCAATTTAAAATTAAATAACTACAATTATTAGAGAAATGTACAATAATAATACAAATATTTTTATTATTATTTGATAAATCAGGATTTTGAGGAGTTGAAAAGTAAAAAATTAAAATGAAATAAAATGGGAAAAAAGGATATTTTAGTGATGGTAGATGAAGTTTCACGACACAGTATTGAAGGATCGACCAGGCTTCATAAAACAGTGTCCTGACTTTCAGAGGCCACCAGATGGCGCTGTCTGCTCTAAATTGTTAGGGCTTGATCAACTAATTGTCAACTAAAATGAAACCTGTCTAAACCAAGAGCGCCATCTAGTGGCTTCTGAAAAACAGGACACTGCTTCGTCAGCTCTGCAGTACTGTTTCATGATGCCTCACCTACCCATCACTACAACACTAAAATAAGAATTATCTTGACACTTCTATTCACTGATATATCCACAGGTATTTTTTCATGTTTTTGTGTCTTTACTAATAGTTGCTTTCTATTACTCTCATTTCTAATCATATTTTTTCCTCTAATATTCCCACAATGAATTCCACATGGCAGTTAGTGAATTAATAAGAGGGTATACTGCTGAAAGCAAAGATTTGACTCAAACAGGTGCAGTAAAAGATGTTGCCCGAGGCTCCGAAACCACAGTAGGAAAAATCGTGAGTTATGTTAATCATGTGGGAAAATAAAAAGCCAACAGCATCAGTATGAAGCATGAGGGACACAGACCTGGAGGAAAGCCTGTCGGACGAGACCCTCAAGTCTTCCAAAGGTCCTGATCACAGGGAAGGAGACGATAACAGATCATGTTCAATGTCAACATCAGGAAAGTGTCAAGCTGAGAGAGTCACTAAAGGAACAATGGGGAGGACAATGAAAAAAAATAAAGGCAGAGTTAAAAAAAAAAAAGACAGGAATTGGAAAACAGAACATTTAAGGTTCTTTGTGGTCCATCAGTAGAAGCTGTGCAAAACAATCTGAGGGAGCATTGAGGGAGAGGAAGAGAGTTGCAGGCTTAGAAGACCCATCCTCATGAAATACCAGCAGGAAGTGAGGAAATTCAAGGTTCTCAGGGCATCACGGCAACGTCACCTTCAATGGCCACGATCACCCACAACAACTGTCAATAACGTCAGAAAGAAGCAAGCGGCGATGAGAAATAAGTTCCTGCAAATGAACGCTGAGGCTTTCTCAGTCTGGTAAAACTTGAGTTGAGTTCCAATATGGTAATGTGGAAATGTACCAGAACCCGGAAGTGGCTCATCACGTGCGCTGGCACGTCACCAATGGAAGATGAACAAGGGTGAGGAGAAACGACAGGATCAGAAAACCGTATGAAGACGACAGGTAACAAACACTGTCAATAAGGGTTTGAGTCTTCTTTCAAGTCTTCTTTGAGTCTATTTTAAAGTGCTGTGTGACTAAACAGTACAGTGACTGCGAAGTGCAAACAAAATGTACAAACTCTTGGAACAAATTTACAAATCGTGAAACATATTTGCAGCATTTCAAAACAAATTTCTTGAGCAAACTCTTCACAGTTTGTTCATTTTTTTTAGCATCTTTCTGCATTGAGTTGACTTCCAATGGCGAGGCCCCACAATGCAAGTACAAGTGGAACATTCTGGCAACCACTTCCAAATCACGTTCGTATTTTGTGAATGTGTTTGCATACACTGTGACCACATTCACAAACTATGAAAACAAATTCAGTTTGCAAAATTTTAAAAGTATTGTAAATGTGTTTCGCTAGTCATAAATTTGTTCTAAGAGTTTGTTCGTGTGTTTTGCTCTTCTCAGTCACCGTAAAACAGTCAGTCAGTGCTGGAGATAGATCTGACTTATGACTGACTTATCACTGCCTCTGGCCTCTTAAGTTTGTTTTTTTTATTTTTTATTATTAACTTGAAAGAATTAGGATTTATGCTGCTGCAACCTCTATGATGGTTGAGTGGTTTTCCTGCTGTCCATTAACTAACAGGTGTCAATGTGCCCACATTCACAGAGAGGTGTTGGCAATGGAACGCAGTGGAAGTTATTCATTTATTAGTATTACTTTATTTAGTATTTGATCATATATTTTCTGATACAGTGCATCTTCATCTTCCCGGTTTGTTTGCACTGTGTTGCATGCAAATACAGAAGAGGGTGACCACACAAACATATTAATGTCATTACAGTGGTTTCACCTCGCCGAGCCAGTTTTACCAGCTGGCTGGACAACGCTGCTAAATAAGGACCTTAACTAACAAACAAAGACATATAGTGGAAACACGACTTCCTCTACGTCTGCCAGAGCAAACAGACCCGGTATTCGTCCTTTTTATTGATTAATGAGCTGGTGAGTTCAACAGTACATGAGAGTCAAGCACAGATAGTGCAGTTATTATAGGATGTAGGTCATAAAGAAGCTTGAGTTCCTTCAAACCAGCAGTACACTTCAGTACACAACAACTGTACACTTAATACAACACAATAATAATATACAATAGTATATGTATCTAATATATGTATCTCTATGCATGACATAGAAATGTGGCAAACAAACAAGTGTTTGGCAAACAAGAATGTGGCAAACAGACTGCTTTTGTTTGCTTTTGTTCAGGGATTCCTCCATGTTTGTTGTTGTTGTTATCATCCTAGCTGCCACGTGTCTTGTGCATCAGTGGGATCAGTGGAGCAGGAACTCCTGCACTTACAAAGGTTCTGTGTTGTCTGGAGAGCAAACTGTTCAATTAAATTAATGTTTCGTTGTAATTAATAATGTTTTGCGTGTATATATATATATATATATATATATATATATATATATATATATATATATATATATATATATATAGAGAGAGAGAGAGAGAGAGAGAGAGAGAGAGAGAGAGAGCTGCAGGACAGCTATCAATTGTTCACCTATTTTGTGTTATTGTTCTGAAATGTACTCTGTTTTTCAGTTTTGGGTAACCTCTGGTATTCGCATCATTCACCACTTATTGTTGTCATTTCAAGCTACTGGAAAAAAACAAATAAATAAATAAAATTTTATATATATATATATATATATATATATATACACTGTCATCCAAAATACTGCCCTCTTCTATGTCTGCAAAGAAACTGAACACAGTACGTTCGTACTGAAAGTCTTTCAGTGAAAGTAATACTTGTTCCTAATACTTCCTTATTCTATTACGGTGCAGAGTCCAGCCGTTATTTACCAGCTACAATAAGTCAAAACAACAGCGTCCCCTAGCGACAGTCTAATAAAAAAACAAATAATCATTGGATCCACTTAGTTTTCTTCATTTATTGTTTGTGGCGTTTTTAATTTGGGCTTCTTACAAGTGGCTGTGAAGCTTTGCGCATGCTCGACGTCTTGTTTATCAATCCCAACAATCCCGTCGTTTGTGATGAACGGATCTCACTGGAAAGGAGCTCACGTGCGCACTCACGCGCACGCGCTGTGTTTCATCAACAATGTCAAAACGTCACCTCAGCTCGGAGGAACACATTTGGCCAAAGAAGCGGGAGGGAAATAGTTCTTTTTTAAAAAGCGGGGAGCGTGAAACGGGTTAAAAAGCAGCGTGAGTGGGTGTTAGTGATGTGAGCAGCACCCAGAAGTGAACAGCAGGCGACCCGGAAGGTTTGAGGAGCACAGCGAGAGAGGGAGAGAGAGGAGAGAGGAGGAACATCTTCAGGAGACACCGAGCTGCTGCTTCAGGTAGGCTCCGAATCCATCCGCATCGTTCGCGTCGCCTGCATGCAGCAGCTGTCAGCTCACCCCAAAGCCAGTCGGGGCTCGCCGGGCAGAGGAGCTAACTAGCATTCCGCCTGCAGCCCCGAAGCTTTCAACGTGGGGCTGAAAGGCTTCATGCCCTGCTGGTTTGTCGTAGGAAGTGTGTTTCCCCCCTTCCTCTTCCAACCGGGACATTCAAACCTGCAAAGTAAACAACCAGCGAAGCTCCGTTCGAGGCGAATCCGCCTCCGCCAATGGACACGGCGCAACTATCTGCTTATAATAGTCGAAATTGGGGGAAAATGGCGTCTGGCGCTTATAAAATAAGACTGAGCTGCCATTTTTGTTTTTCTTTTGTCTGATATTTAATAAGGAGTCTGAGAATGTGGGAGAGGCGGTGGAGGGAGGACCGTCTGCCTCCCTGTCCTCTTTCTTTCTTCAACTACTGAAGCACACAGACGTGGAGAGTCTTGGCTGCAGTGGAGCTTCGGAGCCCACATCCAATGTCAACCACTTTTGGGAAAGTGAATCACCCTATTGCTTTTGTTCCTTTCACCCTTCACTGATCACGAGACCGCCTGAATTTATGTTGTTGCCTCTCTCCCCCTTCTTGTTTGCGAGCATCAGCCCAAATCTGCAGTGGTCAGTACCCTCATAAACATTAGCTTGTACATATAACATTTTCTCTCTCTCTCCCAATTCCCAGCTATGTATGCTTAGAGTGTGTTTTTGGCATTCACCGATCACTCTGAAATTGGCCGATCACGACCATAGTGAATGGTGCTTAGGTGAGTGGTGCACAGGCACCTGTTGAGATCGCCACAAAGAGCCAGAGCTCCTGTTTAAAAATCAAAAGAAAGCAAAGACAAAGCGCATTTAAGTTGTCTTAATTAATAGTAGGAGCATTGTGCCAAAGATTCAAGTGGAACTTCTAAAAAATAGCCATCATTCTGAGGGACTCGAATCAGAAAACAGATCAGCTGGAGGAAACTGTTGGATTCAAGGCAGGAACTTGTTCCTACCTTGCCTTCACAATATCAAGCCAAATGAATGGAATACAAAATGAATAGAAAGACTGAAATGTCTTGAAATGAAAGATAAATGTGAAAGGAAATCATGCAGGTGATGAATGATATAAAGAAAGACGTTCTCACATTGAAGGAAGAAGTAAATGAACATGAGGAAGCTGCCAAAATAAAGGTAGAGATGTACGGAAATGTTTTCCTGAAAGCCTTAGGAGGCTAGGAACATTCATATTGGATAGCCAGTCCAGGATCATGTTGTCATCACCATAACCATGACGAAGTCTGCAAGGTTTGACTGAAAAAGTGGCGTCCAGAAAGAGTTCCATTCCAAGATGGTACAGAGGAACACATGCATCAACCTTCCAAAAGTAGCGGAACATTGGTCTCACTTTTCTGAAACCACTGAAATACGGTCCGAACATCTGGAAACACCACAACTTCACTTCTCTAACTCATGCATTGTGTCTGTAACTTGACATTGAAGTTGCCCTGGAAATATTTGAAGGTGCAGTGACAGTCCATCTGTGAAAAATAAAACTGCAATAGAGGCAGACATCATAAGCTCTTATCTTCACTCTGCTTCATTTCAATCCCAGATGTGACTGCAGTTGCGTATGTTGTTGTAGTCAGTCAAGTGGATTGTAACTTTATCAACAACGATTGCTGGTTTAAAAGGGAGATGAGTTGAACTCATCAAGATGCCCAGCCTCCCTCAAAACAGTGTTCCAAGGTCTCTCTCCTGGAGACATGTTTCGGGGGCTTTAGTCGGCGCTTGTAACCTCTCGTATCGTTTTTGTTTCCCTTGGCTCGTGCGCGATGACTCTGTTACACCTCTGCTAAGCTAAACAGACTTTGGAATGACGGCCAGTGCCAAAGCATGCAAAGCAGAGAAAACGACATTCCGTGCTGAAGCAGAGAGACTGAGGAGAGAAGGGGCCAGTGGTCTAATCGCACTGGAGAAGGGCGACTGTAAAACCATGCATGTGCTCTTCAGTTTACCTCCTGCAATAGCTCTTCTGTTAAAAACAGCTTCATGATGTATGTGAGTTGCTGGCTTACCTTCTGACATTTACAGTCCATCCATCATGTATTCAAACTGCTGCACCTCCCATGCAGCGGTGGGCCTCACACTTCTAGGAGGAGATGCATCTGCATCTGCATCTCTGTTGTCTCTGATAACCGTTGTCGCCTCTTGTGTGGCTATCACAGGCAGAAGTGGGGCCCCTTTTCTGAAACCTCACCTATTGTCTGAGCGATTCAGCTCAGTCTGGTAACCAAAATCTAGCCTCATCTGGAAGCAAGTTCTAAACATATACAACATTGTGTCTGTTTACAATGACCAGAAACTTAATAATTTAAAATATAACAATATTTTAGTAATATAGTTATGAAGCATAATAGTAAAGTTTATGTGAGTGATAGAGTGATAATAAATCAAAGAGTAATAAACTATTTCAATAAGATGAAATATGTGTATTGAGACTGTCAAAGTGATCTAGATCCATGTATAGCGGTGTTTGTTATGTATTACATGTCAAGAGACACCATTTAGTTGGAACTTGATGTTAGATCACTGAAGTATTTTATTATTTACTAATGTTGCAAGGAAAATGTAAGGCAGCCTTTCAGGGTGATGATGGATTTCGATTTGAAAAATGTGTCATTAGGATCAAGAAATCAGAATAAAATAAAAAGAGCGAGAAGTTTTTTTTGATGGAATGTCTTTTATGAATATTTTTTAAATTAATGTAAAATGAAATTGTTGTATTTGGAACAATATCTGTCAGTGAGTTAAAATAAATATCAAAAAAGAAAAAATATATACAAAGCTACAACTTTTCTTCAAACTATATATATGTAATATATATATAAATTATATAGTTTTTTTAAACTATGTACACACACACGTTTCTTTGGCTTTACTTATTTTCTACTTATACTTATGTGTTTGTCATAAATGAATGTGATTATAAAATTGACTATACAGTTCTTTGTTCTGCTGGGAGACAGATGGAGCAGCTGGTCATCTTCTTGTGTCTATTCATTTCAGAATGGCTGAGCCTCGCTTCAACAATCCCTATTTTTGGCCTCCACCGCCTGCGATGCCCAGCCAGGTGAGAGAGACTCTGTCATATATTCATGCACACTTGGCTTTCTGGATTTCACAGGCATGTTTTTTCCCCTCAAACTAAACTGTATTTGACGTTTTAAAAGTGCATTTTAGACCAAGAGCTTTGTACATTAACATCAGCAGTGATTGGCTTGGTCACATACAGTATGCTTCAGTGGAATATGACATTTGATTGATGGGAAATGCGAGAACATTGAGGATCATATTAATTTTTTAACAGTCAGTCGGCTCATTTGATGCATTATTTGTCTCAAAAATGAACATGCATTGAAGACAGTGTTTCCTCCTGAGGTGAATCATAACAGCATGACACTGTTTTGAATTATTCTGTGTGTATATTTGTGTTTGGTCGTCTCGTGTTCGTCCAGAAGTAGTTGTAGTGCCATTATCAACCACTAAAGGGCAGCATTTCATCATCAACTGACCAGTCTGACGCCCACTCTCCTGTCACAAATGTCACTTCCTGGCGGTCAGCTGGATAACCTAGTCTTGATCAATAAAATCAAGGAGCAGCTGATGGCGGAGAAGATCCGAACGCCCCATCTCCCGCCTGCGACAATGTCTTCCCAGCAGCCCTTGCTCTCTCCGCCCAGTCAGAGCGAGGGTGTCCAGCATGGGATGTCCAAACTCCATCAGGCGCAGACCCTCCACAACCACAGCCCGTCTCAGCCCGACGTCGCGCTTCACGCCCGACCAGCGTCCACCTCGGTTTCAGGTACCACTGCCTAGCTTGTCAAGTAGTAGTCTTTTTTTTTATTCCCAGTAGGTCTTAAGAGACTTGTGTGAATGAAAAGTGTGTTTTTTCCATAGACGCTTGAGAAAAAGCCCCTCAGTACCTTCTATTTCCTCTCACCAGGCCGTGTTCTGGGCGACGTGAATTTGAACCTGACCGATAAGTCTGCCATCAAGGCCCGAGGGCTGTGGGAGGACTGGCACCTGCGGCAACTTATAGATCACCCAGTCAGGACCAATCATGTTTCAGGTAAGAGAGCAGCGTCAAGTCTGCTCCCAGGTCAGTTCCAATCCTCATTGATGGACTCAAACTAAAGCCATTGATCATGAGTGAGATCACAGCTCCTCGCCTTCGACCTCCGTCAGGTGTTGCGTTGGCATCCAGAACTGGTAACCTCAGCAGCTCAGAGGCCTCGACCCCGACCACACCCACCTCCAGCAGCCACAGCAGACCCGGGGAAGCTCCTGGCCTCCACTACGTCTCGGGTGGGAGCAGCGCTCACGGACTGGAGTCTGTGAAGAGCCACAGCAGCCTGATGGGTCTTCTCGGGCCGTCAGTGAAAGAAGGTCAAGGTCACAAGCGTATCAAAGCTGAGAACGGCTCTTCACTGCTGATGGTCCCGTACCCAATCCTGGCCTCGGGCTCAGACCATTCCTGCATCACCATCACGGCCAAACAGGGGAAAACATACAGGTGACTTGGAGTAGACTGTTTGTGCTTCAAGATTGAATGAGTGAGGAGAGTTACTCACATTCTGTAAATCACAAAAACTAAGTAAACAAAGAAAAAAATAGGCCTAGCAGGGCCTGTGAAAACTCAAACAATTTGAGTGAAATAACGCTGATCCATGTAGTAATGTTAGAACCTCTGTTGTACAGTATTTAAAACATTGTAAGCACAAAATAGTGTAGCATTTCTACATGTTCAGTTTCATAGTTTCACAACCTCAATGTCACGGTGTGCTCGATGGTGTTAGCAAAAATTCTTACTTACCCAAAACATCTTACCTCTGCTTATTGTGATGTTTTACACGAGGGGTCGCGCTCTTTTGACACAGGAGTCTGACTCTCTGAACAGCTCTCTATCAGAGAGCGAAATACCTTCACAACTAATGGTTGTTTCCCTGACTTCGTTCCTATTTAGCCGTCATGTTAGGCTACTCAAATACAGTAGCATGTGAGGTGCCATCACCCTGTGCAGCCCAGTCAACCAATCACAGTCGTTGATCACTATATTGTGGAAGTTTGTGAGCATTCTATCTTCATGCTGCAAGGATTGTGTCTTGTCACATCAGGCCAATGAAGTTACGGGCATTTTATTGACATTGAAGTGCTGAAATAGGCTGTTTTCCTGCATATGTGTTCTACTTCTTCTTCTTCCCACTTCTCTTCGGAGCGCTGTTGTAGCGATCCACCACTGCGATTGGTTGAATGGACTGCCAAGCATCATGGGACGTTTACATCTTTCCATTCACTTTCATCGTCACAAGACATCTGAAGAGTTTTGAGCGATTCCATGGTCTAAGCTGGAACCGTTTGTGAGCGATGTCATGCGACTGCTTGATTCAGTGGAGTGCGTTTCCTTGCAGGTGTAAGATGTGTCCCCTGACCTACTTCTCCAAGTCCGACATGCAGATCCACTCCAAGACCCACACAGAGACCAAGGCCCACCGCTGCCCTCACTGCACCAAGACCTTCGCCAACGCCGCCTACCTGGCTCAGCACCTGCGCATCCACCTGGGAGTGAAACCGTACCGCTGCTCCTACTGCGAGAAGTGTTTCCGCCAGCTCTCTCACCTGCAGCAGCACACCAGGTTGCTCACGGTCTTCCTGGCTCATGTTTTTCCAGTGTGGAGATTCACTGTTGTCCGTTGCAGAATCCACACCGGCGACCGGCCGTACATCTGCCTGCATCCGGCCTGTGGAAAAGCTTTCACTCAGCTCTCTAACCTGCAGGTGAGCGCTTCACACTCGCTTCCACCGCCTCTGCTCCTGCCCTTTGTGCCTCTTCATTTGAGCAGGGGCGTCTCTAAGAGGTAGAACTGAATGTGGATGTTCTGATAACTGACTCTGGTCAGAAGCGGCGTCTGAAATGGGAGGGCACAGTTCAGTGGAGAATCTCAGAAGTCACTCCACGCTGTAGTTCTGCGAGAAAATAGAATTTATTTATTTATTTTTGTGTCCGAGTCTTGTGTTGAAAAGGCATTAAGCATAGCAGAGAATTCTTGAGCTTCAATCATATGTTGAATAATCAATGTTTCAGGTAAATGTTTTAAAAGTAAAAGAGTTTTGTTTTTTTTTAATGATGGAAATGTTCCCTAAGTCAGGGAACAGCGGCCAAAGTGAGCATTGTGCTTTGGCTCTTGTGTCGCAGTCTCACCAGCGGCAGCACAACAAAGACAAACCCTTCAAGTGCTCCAACTGTTTCCGTGCCTACTCGGACTCGGCCTCCCTGCAGTTCCACCTCTCAGCACACGCCATCAAGAACGCCAAAGCGTACTGCTGCAGCATGTGCGGCCGCGCCTACACCTCTGTGAGTCCCAGCCCAAAGCTGCTGCAGCTTATCCTGACTTGACTGTTGCCTGACTCTTGTGTGGCTGCAGGAGACCTACCTGATGAAGCACATGTCCAAGCACACGCTCCTGGACCACGTCCACCACTCCCCCCTGCACAGAACCGAGTCTGCCAGTCTCCCCATCCGCATCTCTCTCATCTAGGAGCCCCCTTGCTTCGTCGATCGAACCCTGTCGATGGACTTCGGGCCCAAAACAGGTTTTCAAATGTGCCGGTGTTAAACATGGAGGTGGCGTGTGACGCCTCTCTGCTCTCGTTGCTGACCAGATTTGAGTATCTGGGACATCCAAAGATGATTCCTCAGCACTTTCAGGCCTGGAAATACGGAGCCTTTAAACATGTGTGAGACACAAAAGGAAGTATTGTTCCAGGCAGCTAAGTGGAAACTAGTGTTTTAGCTTTTTTTTTTTTTTTTTTTAATACCGTCAATAACCTTTCTTAACAATGTTTGCACCATCATTTTGGTATTGTGTGAAGATAAAGCTGAAATTCTATATGAAATGTGTTCATCATGTGGCACTTTAAAATATGATTATTGTTGTATGTCATATTGGAATGAGAGGTGTGATCACTTAGCATTAGCTACTCCTAAACAAAAACAATCAACACCTTAAAAACAAGAAACATACTTCATTTTACTGTTGCAAGTCAAGCTGACTTGTCAAAAATGCAAAAGGAAGAGGAAATGAAGGATATAGAACAACGGAAGCACCGATTATTATGAGGTTAGAAGGTCCCTGAATGTGGCACGCCTTCATGATGTTCAGTAAAATACTGTCTTTTGGATCAAACCTTCCTTTCTGAGGGAGAAATTGCATTTATTCCACATTTCGTTGATACAGTAGAATGTTGCACCTTCTCCATTTTTACTGCCAAAATATCTAAACCCTGAGAATCGTTCGATCCAGGAAATCAAAATTATTTTTATCAACGGTATTTTCTATGAATTTGGGCCTTAAATCTGTGTTAACCCCATTCTGCTATTATCTGCCTTTTTATGTCATTGCATATATGTTAAGATTATTTTAACTGTTTTTTTTTTTTATAAAAATAAATACAAAAAAATCTTTATTAAAATCTTTGTGGAAGTCATTTGTGTCGTCATCGGATTTTTTAAAACTATAGTTTTGTAAAATCATACAATACGCAATGCATTTATACCAGACAAATTTATTTTAACACCTTTATCTTGAGCCGCACTGTTACTGTGAGGTGCCTTTGACAGTAGACAAACTTCCGTCAAATATTTCCAAAAAGCAGATGAGAACACACTTGACTAGCAGGTTTCCAGCTCCTGATTCAAGTCGATGTGGCTGCAAAGCTGAAATGAACAGAGATATCAGTTTGAGTCAGACAGTGATTTTTAGATGGAATATCTGGTCTAGTGGCCAGAGATGAGTTTGACCTTCTCATCAGCAGAGCGTTCGGAGGGGCTCAGAGCTGAGGTCAGGTTTAGGTAACCAGCCTCTGCTGACCGAAGCGCAGCCGCCTGGTCTCCACCCACTGAGGGGTTGGTCACCGATGAGCCGGAGGGTTTTGAGAACTCGGGTATCTTCACGCTGGAGTTGAAAAACGTATGAGTGTTTTTCAAATCCTTTAAAAAAAAACTGAATTAGTGTGGTTGTTTTTACGTGAATACACACCCTAAAATAATAAAGAAATACAAGCAAGCATTTCAGTTATCATGGAAATATGCGATGCATGTAACCACAAAAAGTGAGAGCCATATTGGGAGGGAAGGAATATATTTTACTATAAATAATAACTAAAGAAGTTAACTGAAGAACAAGTAGTCTGGAGTATTTGGAGAAAAAAAAGAAATGTACAGCAGGTGTCAGTTCATGACAATATACTGTATGAGATTTCCCAGCTTCCCAAGAGGCCACACAAGAACACGTGTTCAATTACTGTAATAAACTTCGGCGGCTGAAGACCATGCAGTCGTCGCTCCAGCGCAGACAGCTGGTCCGACATATGAAGTATTTTCTTTCCCAAATTCTTGTTTTCAAGCTCCAGGAAATCCACCCTGCAACAGGAGAAACAGGAGTCTTCAGATCCAGTCTCAGGTCCTGACACGCAAAGCCCGCACCTTCGCTTGGCCAAGGCCGCGGCCTGCTGGCTGTCGCTGCTGTTGTGCTGCTCCTCACTCAGCTGCTGGAGTAGACGCCTGCGCTCCTCCAGGAGCTTCTCATTCTCCATGGTGATGCTTGTCACAAGCTCCTTCTCCTGGAAACGATGAGCACATTCTGACATGACTTTGAGTCACGAGTCACAGAGAATTCAAATTATATATTTATATTGATTGTATAATATTGAATTATAATTTTAAAAAATCACACAATATTTTATTTTTATATTTTTAAGTCCAAGAAGTCATGTAAAATCCTTTACAAAGAGCTTAAGGTAGTTTCTTAGAGTTGAACTAGTATTTATTTTGTTGTCTGTCAGAAACATTCACATCATAAAGTGCTTTTATTTTGTGGACCCTCTTCCTGTCTTTCCCCCTCTGTCTCTCTCTCTCAGCTTGAGCAGCTAATGACTCACCCTCGGAAGAGATTCTGCAACAGCTGCTCATTTACCGTGGCCATCCAGAACTGTGTGTTCAGTCGTCATCGCTCTCACACGGGTAACGTGGCTCTTTTATTGATTATTCCAGGTCCGTTTTCACTGCATGTTCACCTGCTTGATCCCTCAGATTTTACAGTTACATGTATCCTTTTAAGCTTCATTGTACAATGACAATAAAGATTCCATCACTGAGTCTGTTCAGTTTTGCCACACGCCTTCTTCTTTCTGTCCCATCACGCTTCCTGTATTTTCTGCCGTGCCTTCGAGTTTCCACTACGAGCTACTAGAGTGACTTTTTGACCATCACCGTACTTCCTGTTGTATTTCACAGGACTCGGTACCGTGACAGAGAGTTGGACTGTTTGTTTCTATGCTCTACAAGTGTGTTCTCGTTCTTGCTAGTTCTCCGCTTCCAGATTATTTCCGTGATTTTTTTTAACACATAAAGGATTGCATCAGTAGAGAAAAGGCCCATTCACTTATGTACAAATATTCATCAAAAACCCAGATGTTCAGCGACGGTCGGTTCTTCCTTCAGTTGAACAGTTCCACTTTGATCTCTTGAGAACCGCGTAAATGGTGGCAAAGTGTTTATTCAGAAGATGTTGTTGGACATTGTTACTTGCGATGCTGGTCGTATTTGAAAAGCAGTAATCAATACTGCTATTAGAGTTGGGTGCGATTGGAAGTGCTTATCTCCAGCCACTATAATATGAAGCTGGGTTGGTTTCCTTGTTTAAAAATTAACTTTGCCTTTGCTTTGGAATGTCTTTACATTACCGTAATTTCTGAACTATAAGCCGGTCTGAACCCTGCAGCTTCCACAAGGACAAGGCTAATATATGGATGTTTACAGGCTAAAGTGCTTCATGCTGCATCACAGGCGTTTTATTGACCTTAAAGTGCTCAAAATGCTCAAAGCTCCGCCCACAGAGCTGATCTCATGGAGAACCGGAGACGAGAAAAAGCAGCTGAGACCAGCGGTGGTGTCTGAACTTCAGATACGTGGGCAAAAACGGCACATTTTCAGCGCTTTAATGTCAATAAAACACGTGAGGAGTTGATGATTCAAGTTCAGAACATTGCCCAGTTTGTCTAATGAGTCAATCTCCATGCTGGAGCCTGTTTTCAAAACTAGTTCAGAAGTGATCCTCATGTGTTTTTAAGCACTACTGACCTTTCTACGGCGCAGACAGCACCACTGCACCTGCGGCTCATGTAGGATCTGTTTTCTTTCTTAAATTTAGTGGGTGGGGCTATATTCCGGTGCACTCTATAGTCCAGAATTTACGGTAATTATTTTCCACCCTAACTTCTGGACTCGAGGAAAAGCTTCTGTACCTTCACTAAGGAGTGGGAGCAGAGCGACGCCTCTCTCTCCAGACGCTCGATCTTCTCATCCCTCCACCTGGTGTCCTCATCTGTCTTCTGCATCAGTCGGCTCAGTTTCACTTTGTGCTTCTCCGTCTTCTCGTGGTATTTACTAAGGACAGATGTGCTCAGAGCTGATACTCTTCCATCCTCACGCAGTCAGGCTCTCTTTACCTCCGCTCTTTGTCAAGACTTTGAAGGGTTTGACAGATTTCCCTCTTCAGGCTTTCACACTCCTCTCGTGTCGCCAGCAAGGTCTTAGCGGCGCCTCTGCAGCTGGGACACTCCTGCGGACATGAGTGCGACCTTCATAAGTATTCATCACCTGCTACGGCACTTGGGACCAAATACGAGCGATGAACGGGCTGAACTACAGTGGATCTTGCTCACGGCTCAGAGAAATACCTCGTGTAGCTCCGTCTGCAGTAGTGACGCATCTTTCTGTGCTGTTCTTTTGTTGTTTGGTGCAGAATACCTTCCATTATTCTGTGCTTCTTCTTGATCCTGGCATCTTCAGACAAACATCACGAGCCATAATCTAAGACTGCGTTGACACAAAGGGATTTACTAGATGAAAGAAACGTCTTACTTTGGACCTTGGGAAGTAGTTTTGGGGTTTAAACTGATTCCTCTGCTGCTGGTCTGGACCAAGGTCTGTTGCAGCTTCTGTATCTGAAACGGTAAAAGAGACTGACCGTGGATTCATTCACCTTCCACTGACTACACACAATAGTGGGGCTGGAGCTGATCCCACCAACAGGCAGGGGACACCCTGGACAGGACAGACAACCACTCACCTATTTGTTTTTTATATATTATTGTTGTCTGTGCGGAGGCTTGAAAAGATCTCAGCACAATTTAGCGTTTTAACCTTCCATGTGGTTTGTTTAACTCACCTCTGACTCCTTTTCTGCAAGTTTCCGTGTCACTTCATTCAACTTGTTTTCCAAATCCCTGCACAACCTGTTGCTCTGCATCAATTCAGCTGCTTGTGACTTCCAAAGACAAAAGAAGAATGTGATATCAGCTGAGCCTCTCCAGCGGCGGACATTTGGAAACGTACTAACAAAACGTATTTATTAAAATTTTAGATGTAAAAAGACGGTAGTGCTTGGACCCAACATTCCTCTCAAAGCCATCACCTGTGCTTCCTCTCTGCTCCTTTTAGCTTCCAGCTGCAGGATTTGGAGTTCCTTCTGATGCTGGTTCATCAATGACTCCAGCCTCTCCACCTCCTTCTGTCGAGTCAAAACACGTCAGTCACTCTCCAGCACAGCAGATACACCAGCGTGAAGTGGAAGTGCTGCGGTTTTCTCACCGACTCTTCGCCGTCGTCCGGTGAGGTCAGAGCTCCCTGGCGGCTCCTCAGGGCCCGCACCTCCGACTCCAGCCGATCGTTGAGCTCCTTCGCCTTCCGGAGCTCCACAATTTCTTTAAAACATGGAGGACCGTCTTGAAAACCGTTTCAGTGGGATTATGGATGAAGACTGACCGTATTTCTTGAGTTTCCCCACTTCCTGTCGGAGCTGCTCCACCTGCTGTTGAGCTTTCTGCAGCTCCGGCTCTGAAATGCAACTGTGTGGTGAATTCAGCAGCGGAAACAATTCCAGAACAGACCATCACCAACTCACTTAGAAGGAATTTGAATGTGGTGTTCTGGAAGCAAGTTTTGGACTTACAAAGACTGTAAAGATCCACCAGATGGAAACATTACCTGCCCCCTTATTTTAGAGCCCACTAGATGGCACTCTTAGTTCAAAAATGATGTGAGCTTGAAATGCTTGTTTGTAGACCAGAGAGTGTCATCTAGTGGGCTCTGAAAATAAGGACACTGTTTCACGAAGCCTCATTGACACATTACTACCGGTCACATGACACAGGACTTTTAATTCAAGAAAACAATTTCAAAGAGCACAGTGACAAAATGTTTCAGTCTCCTCCCAGGATGAGACCAGGGTTGATGACACAGTTTTGGATCAACAGGGTTCACAGTCCAGCTCAGCTTTTTCATACAGATATATCATAGAAACATGCCATTTGTATCGTCATCTGAGACACGAGCTGAACAGAAAATTAATACAAATACAATCCGTTTCGTGTGCTGAAACAAACATGGTGTTGGGTGGAGGTCTTTTATGCTCCTCATCTCTCACCGTAAGTCCTCTGGGTCAAGTGGGCGGAGTCCAACTGGTCCGTCAAACGGCGAATCTCATTGTGAGCCATGGCCAAGCGGCGGGAGCCTTCTTCAAGGTCTCGCTCCAGACGTGAACACTGCTTCTCGAGACCACCGGACCGAGTGGTCGCCTGTATGTTCCCCTCCTGTGTGTGGAGGAAACAGAGGTGTCCATTCAAGCAACCAGCACTGAGGGATGGTTGCTTGAATCACAGACATTTAAAAGAGAAGGGCAATAGAATCCAAGGTCATTGCAAGCAAAGAGAACAAACATGAGCAAGAAGAAGCCAATTCACTGAGCGGTAAATGAAGATCATGCTCCTTCCCACTTGACAGGACCGTAATATGAACAGAGATGCTGAGAGGAAAGATGCAGGCTCTTGAGCTGAGTGGCCTACCTGTGCCATCACGGAGCGGCTGACATGCAAAAGGCTACTCAAACATGCATCTCAGGATTCACCTATGGAGATATGAAGTGCTTCAAGAGTTCTGAAAAAGCATGCTTGCTTTGGGATTCCATTTGTTTTTTCAGCAATTAGCGCCTTACAGGCGTTAACGACGGCTTATTGGGGCAAGTCCTGTGGAGTCCGAAGAGACGTTTCCACGGGCTTTGGCCAAGGCGGGGAGCCCCCTTATGGTGACTCTGTTGAACAGCAGAAACAAGGTCAGCACTTCTCACTTCCGTGCCAGAGTCATCATAAGCGTTTCAAAGCAGAATGAGAAATTACTTTATAGAATATTAATGCGATCCTGTGAATCCAAACCAGCTTATTCATATAGCTTTAAAACTTGGAAACAGCCCACTACACTCATGGACTGAATTGGTTGTCGTCCTCTTCTTAATGAGCAACAATAAAATAAAACTATTGAACATTAATGTTTCGATAAAGTTGCCACAATTACGCATTGGATGTTTTATTTCATATATTTGACACCATTTCAACACTTTCATTACCACAAATGAAAAACACTATATATAAGAGATATGGACAAAAAAAAGGGATCACGATAAATATAGTAATTTCGACGATAACAATAATTATCACGATAAATCCTTTTCATTCTATTCCATGACACTACAGTCTCTCTTGAAACTGTTTCTTGATCACAATTAATACCTTTTGTTTGTTTGTCTCCAGCATCATTTGTTTATGTCTAAATATAGTAGTTAACCAAGTGAAGAAATGAGAAATTCAATATTTCATGTCTCTCGTAGAACCGGGACGTTTTTATTTAGGGGTTAAATTGAGCCGTCTGTCTGCTGTATCTCAATAAATGATCATTTAGTCATATTCTATTCTCCAAGTCATGATACCTCCTTTGTCTTGTGTGATGAAAAACATTTTCACAATTCTCTCTCCTGAAATGGTTGTTTTTCTTTGCCTTATTTCACTAATACTTTGAGCACTTTAGAATTTGTTGATGGTCCCTAACTGATGGCGGGTCGCAGCATTAGTGCTGCCTGTGAGAGTGTGTCTGCGATCAGTGAACCCTAATGGGGACGCGGAAGAGGACGCTGCCGCCAACAGCGGATCGGAGGTCCGTCCAATATCCAACTATTGTCACCAGGGTGTAAGGTTATAGATGGATAGATAGATAGATAGATAGATAGATAGATAGATAGATAGATAGATAGATAGATGGATGGATGGATGGATGGATGGATGGATGGATGGATGGATGATGGATAGATAGATAGATAGATAGATAGATAGACAGATAGATAGATAGATAGATAGATAGATGGATAGATGGATAGATAGATAGATAGATAGATAGAAAGAAATATATAGAAATATACTGTCAGCGGAGATCCAGCTTTGGGACTGCCAGCAGTCGGGACATCCTGGTTCTCCTCGGTCTCCAGAAGTGAATCTCTCTCCACCAGCAGGTAGGCGACCTGCTCACTGGGGCTGCAGTGGACCAGCTCAGTCAGACCCTGCTGGTACAGCATTTTGGCCACTTCGCTTAGCTGGGCATCTGAGAAAAAGATTGTGCTTTACTTCACCACTGATGGAGCTTTTTATTTAAATATTTCCAACCTTGCAGGGATATGAAGCGCTGCAACTGATCCTTCAGCTGGTCGTTCTCGTCTTGTATCTCCAGAGCGAGAACGTTTTTTTGCTCCGTGAAGTTTCGGATCTGCTCCAGGGACTTGCACACCTGAGAGAGAGAGAGAGAGACGGGTCAATATTTAGCACGGCCTCCTTCTTGATGGTCATCTTCTCTCCTTCACCTCTGCCATCTCTGCCAAGTGTCCAGCATGCTGGACATCCAGCTCTCTCAATGCAGTGCTGAGTCGGCTTCTTACGTGCCGATGAGCACGCCATAAGAAACACAGCTGAGCCTCTTCAGGGGCGTCGGGGTCAAGACCCTCCTGGGTGCACCATGTGGAGATCTGCTGCAATTCCTCCTGAAAAAGGCACAAGTTGGATTCATCTGCTGCTTTCAGATGCTTCAGTCTCTCTGGAACCTTTGAATAGCTTTCACCAACACGTAAATACAACACAAGAAAGCAAGCAAACTACTGAGGGACTGAACTGAAAAGCAAACATTATTTTGTCTGGTGATCTGGGTGGAATTATTAGTCCTTTCTTATAGTCAATTTTTGAACAAACATATGAGATGATAATGGTAGAGGATAGATATAGATTCAGCAGGTAAGGTCAACATCAAATCTTCAAAACTGCACTTAAACACATGGTCATACCTCATGTAGGCATGCTGTAGTTAGATGTTCAGTTCAAAAACAATACAAATATTATGGACATAACCTTTAGAATAATGGCGCCCTTACTTTTGAGAACTGAATTACAGTCAAATGTTTGGAATAATAATGGATGAATTGCACATTTCATATTGTCACAAGTACATTTCGCTTAGTGGTTTGACTTTGATCATTTATTCATTACGGTTTACCTCATTTTGTGAGAGAAACTTGAACATGTATGCAAAACTCCACAGAGATCCAAACATCTCTCTGGATCAGACCAGGTCACACATTGACCCAGGGCTCAAAATACATCATCGTCAAGTTATTTAATAAACACCAGTCGACATCGAACAACATCTGCTCAGGCAAAACAAGCGAGTAAGACGAGTTCGGTACCTTCAGATGATCCATCAGTCGAACTCACGGACGTTAACAGCGACGGCAACAACAACACACAGACGTCACGCGAGTCGTAAACGCAGCATGGTCGCGTTTCTTCTACTCGAC
This sequence comes from Synchiropus splendidus, assembly GCF_027744825.2. Classification (NCBI taxonomy): domain Eukaryota; kingdom Metazoa; phylum Chordata; class Actinopteri; order Syngnathiformes; family Callionymidae; genus Synchiropus; species Synchiropus splendidus. Next base: position 7,165,228 of record NC_071339.1, read on the forward strand.
ATCTGTATCGCGACAAATCACCTCACCCGCTACCATACATGTTGGAAAGTCCAACTTTAGACGCAACAGGAGATAGATGCGATGCTCGACCAAAAGCACAAGAGTGGGGAGTTTCGCAGTCTGTGTTGTTTTGCACTTGAACACTGAAGTTTCCCACCACGGTTGGAGGTCCGTGAACGCATCCTGAGGCTCAAACTTGAGCGCTCTTCTCATAACTTTTGAATCTTCATGAATAATGGTGACACACGCTTGCTGTGAGTAAAGAAATAAATATATATATATATAGCTTTCGTAACATCATAAGTATAACATAAAACAAAGCTTAAAAGCTTATATATATATATATATATATATATATATATATATATATATATATATATATATATATATATATATATATTCCGTATTGTGAAGTCTGTAATGAACAGTGACTTTTTCTTGTAAGCTTTTAAGCTTTGTTTAATGGTGATGTTAGTGAAGCGACAGTTTATGACAGAATTTTAAGGAATCTCTGACCATCATGTCTTTAACAATGACCTCATATTGTCCTCCCTCTGTGAGCTCCCACATATCACCTATTAGAAGTAGCCAGTTGTCGTCCACTATTTCCTGCCTTTCATTCACATCCCCCAAGAAGTGGGGACGTTGGTCTGCAGGCCAGTCTGAAGGTCACAACACTGACAGCACTCATCTTATTCGGTTCGACAGACAAAAGGAACATTTATGTGCTTCACCTTCACCTCCAGATGTAAAGGCTGGAGTAGGACTGATTTTATTGCGGGTGTGCTTTCAGGGACCGATGTTCAGGAGTGTGTTGAGCGGGACCAGAGCACAGAAATGAGGGGGAGGGCTGGGAAAGTTGAGAGGAAATGGGTGTTCAGAACTCCTCCTATATCTCTGCACATTCCTTTTTCTGTTTCTGTTCTCCCCAACTTTCAGAGCTGAGGTTTTAAGAGAGCACACACAAAGGGAGGACGGCAACCAGAGGGGCACCCAGCAGGGACGGAAAGTCTGAGTCCAGACGGTGAAGGGTAGGAACTTTCTGCTCTCTGCTCGGTGATGTGTTTTCATCCAAATATATGGTCTACTTTGGATCCGATATCGGGTGAGATATATAAGAAACTAAGTGGAAAAGAAAACAGCGCTGCAGAGATGCTGCTTAGTTTTGCCCAGTTAGTTGAGCTCTGCATCTGGAATACGAACCACAGCTTGCAGAGTTTAGTACAACACACACACACACACACGCCTGAAGCATCGTCTCAGCGCCCAGTTTGGGCTAACATAAGTGAGGGAAGCTAACAAGTGCCGGGGCGTGCGACCACACCTTAGGATCCACTCGTGTCAGAACCGCCATCATTATTACAAACACGTGCAAAATACAAGTCAGGAAAATGTTAGCTGAGGAAATTCTCCATCTTATACTATATTATCATATAAAAATGTATACTTTATAAGAACTTTGAAAAGCATGAATGAATAATTTTAAAATAATGACAACAAAACGGTGCAAAAAAAATTCATTTGTCGAGACAGAAAGAATTGATTTTAACTAATTGTTCCTGTGCCATACAGTCTAACACAAGTTGCAGTTTAAATCCAGCATTTTCAGTTCAGTGATCTCACTATGTATTTCTGAATAATATGAAAACGATTGATCCTCTGCTGGTGTGATTTAAATTCAGACATTCACGACTGATATTTATGTCTGTGTTTGAGATTCACTTTGCTCTGACGTCTGGAAGAGCATATGCATTTTTCAACCCTTCCATCCAGCAGTTGCCAACGTCTGGCTCCACTTTATGGCGTGTGTGTGTCATGACTATTCAATGACATTAGCAGTGACAATAACATGTGTTAATAAAGTCATAATTTTGTTAAATTAGTTCCCGTCATGTGGAGTTTTTTTCCTGGTTTGTTAAGACTAAAAGGGAACGTTTTAACCCAAATGCAACACAAATGTAGCACTATGAGTCTTGATAAGGATTTTGGGGATGTGTTGAAAAGTGAGTTGAAGAAGGCAATGGGACAGACAATCACATGAGAAACATTGGATTCTTTATCTGTGGATTAGTGTTTATGAAACTCTGAAAACAGAACAAGCTGGTTTTGTTTTTAAAGATGATTCAGCTCATGGAATTTAAAGTAGGTTGTTTTCACTTCCTTTTTCCCATTGCTGTTTAAAAGATAGTTGTGCAATTTCATTCTACTATTTTAAGTACTTGTAATTTTTTTTTACTCATTTTATCACCTTTTTTTCACAGGCGCCAGTCTTCTCTTTGAGCTGCAGCTATGGGGTGTCTTCTTATATCAGTCACCGTTCTTCATTTGATCGGCCTGGCCATGGTGCTCATCGCCACACTGGAGAAGGTAAAACCTCACAAGCTTTTATATCAAACTATTAAAAAAAAAAAAAAAAAAGACATTAACCCAAACTGACATGACATTTTAAAAGTAAATTATTGTTGCTTAACCCTTCATTAATTTGTTTTTTTTTTAATGGATAAATGTTTTTATGAAGCACTGAAGACGCAAGAGAAAATACTGGAACCATCTGCGTTGTGACTATTCTGACAGCAGATGTCTCTCTTCTTCCAGTCCTGGTGGATTTGGGATGACTCCGAAATCTCCGACCTCTGGTACAACTGTTTCCACGACAACTCCACAGATACATGGATGTGCGCCACCACCAGTGAAAGCGGTGAATCTTCAGCATGTTGAGGTCGCTTTACGACCCAGACTGTCTGAACGAGTGACCTTCTCCCCAGACTGGCTGCAGTCCGTCCAGGCCCTGATGATCCTCTCGGTGGTCTTCTCCTCCGTCTCCTTCCTGGCCTTCCTCTGTCAGCTCTTCACCATTGCTAAAGGAGGTCTTTTCTACTTCACAGGTCTCTGCCAGGCGTTTGCAGGTAACTAAGCTCGCAGAGTCGTGAAGTCACCTGAAGAGGCGTCAGAAACAGTGTGGACTTGATGTTCTGCTCACACTTGCAGGCTTGACGGACTTCGCCGCGTGTCTCATCTTCACCTTCCACAGGAAAGAGATCTTAAGTGACTCCAGGGATTTGAACAAGGGTCGCTTCGGTTACTGCTTCATCCTGGCCTGGTTGTGTGTCCCACTGCTTCTTGTCAGTGCAGTTCTATACCTCCACCTGCGCAAGAAGCAGTAACCCATCTGCTCATGAAGAAAGGGAACAAAGAGGAACAACAAATGACCTCTGAATGATCTCATCTCAAGTTTGCCACTGTACACTTTAGCTACTCTTTCACCTTAAGCCTCTCTTCTCCTCTACTGAAGCACCTTAACACGTCACCTTTTTCCTCACATTATGATGCTTCTGAGACACTTTAATGTAAACTAAAAGCAACAAATAATCTGTATGTGGGTTCTATTAATGCTTTTTACATGTATAAATGTATATTTTTTTTCTATTTTTTTGAGTCTCTATTCAAAACAGAAGGCCAAAAAACATTGGTATTTGGTGTTGTGTAGTCATTAGATTTTCTTTCATATTTGCTTCACATGACTGAAGAATTTGTGCTATACATGAATAATTAAAAGCTCTCACAGACCTCATGAAGTCATGTTGTGGAGGGCCATGATCGGCCCATGGACTTTCAGTTGGACACATCTCCTGATAACGGATGCAGGTGGTCCAGAAATATATAGATCCATATTCCATATGATCAAAGTGGCGTATCACCCTAAGATTATTAAACTATCTTGTGGCATTGAGCATGACTTCCTGTTGCACATTGAGCTGTGTTACAGCGCTTGACATAACCTGGTCACAAACGGGTGTGTCTTCCTTGTCGTAAAGATTCCTCATTGTTTTGTGTTTCTTTGTCTGACACTTGCTCTGTTCTTCATTCAGTTGGGAGACTGTTCCTCACAATAGTTTAAAATGATGAGCCAGGTTTCTTATGGAATAAAGTGGCATGTAGATTGCAGTGATTGCACATGAACCTGTGTGCAACGGAGATCATTCCTTGTGCAGCTCGCAGCGACAGAGCAACCTGTCAGGCAGGAACGGCCCACAGAATTTGACTGTATCAACAATAAAAGTCATGGAGGAAACAGTTCCTTTCAAACTCAACTCTTAGTGAGATAATGTGTTGAACTGTGCTGGAAGAGATTGTTGCTGCACTGCGTTTGATTCGTCACCTGCACAGAATCTCTGGCATCTGATAAGATTGACAGCAGTAAGGAGTGGAAAGGTTGAAGGAATGACATGCAGGGGAGGGAACACCCGATGAGTTTCAGAGAAACACTGGAGGTGCGGAGATGAAGCTCGCTCGTCTCAAGCGGAGTTTCTCAGAGGAAACTGTGTGCTAGTTGTGAAACCGATTCTCCTGTCAACATGAGCGCTGGGAAGAAGCTCAGGCACTTACTGGATCTAACCGGGCTTGTTAGTTCAAAGAGGACATCTGGGAAATGAGGATTAAGGAAACTCTTTTATTGGCTATATTTTGATGAGAACACTCCAACAGCAGTGATGTCACACTCTCAGGAGCAGAGTCTGGATGAAAACGTGGTCTTCCTGCCGTTGAGCGCCTCAGCACCGGAGTTCCTCCACTCCGAGCAGGAGCGTCATGCTGTGGAGAAGCTCCTCAACGAAGGCCAGGATGCCTTCTACAGCCTGCTGGGTCCAGATCCATTTGGCTGCTTCTTGTCCCCCGAGGAGGTCAGTCAGATCAGCAGCTGGACTCAGAACTATCAATTCAGCAAGCTTCATCCACCATCTGAGGAGGACGATGCCCGGGGTCATCTGGACGGGATGGATTTTTGCTCCACCTATTTCCCATCCCACTCCGACGTACCCACTCCCAACTTAGATTTGGGATGGCCCGTGAAGCTGTCCTGGTTGGCACCCGGGGCCATCACTGTCCACACGAGTCCTCCTGCCGAGGGGGAACGTCCCATCAGAGAAATCATAAGGAGGAACTTACAAAACGCAAAGCAGGTTTGCAAACCTTTCTTATTGTAAATAAAGCAGCTGGCTAACATGCTAGCTACTGAGCTTAGAACGCTTCACGGTCGCATCTGATTGTGATATAAACAGTGACCCTGGCGATGTCGAAACTTCACCGTGTCATTCTTCTTTCTCCATGATGACAGAATAATATGAGTCAACCATGCATAGCATCAACAAGCCCACGCATATTTTAGGTGTCAAATTCATTCACAAGGTTCATCTTTTTGTCGACGTTAATGTGCAATAATGTTTAATAAAAATTACTTTTTGAAATGCTAATTTGAAGCATCATTTAATATCCCTGTGCTAAACATCATCAGAAAGTTATATCCTGGATTGTGGAATTGTTAGCATAGAATACAGAACAGCATATACGTATGCAAAAATACATGCCATTGTTGCATAAAGTATAAAGAAAGGATGTCAGTACCACAAAGCACACAAACAAGACAGCACTAGATGAGACTGAATAGCAAAGTACAAAGATCATTCCCACTTCTCACTAGACCACTGAACAATGAGGTGCATCACTAATTTAAAAAGTAATATCGTCGTCATCTTCTGGCTTTACTGATGAAACAGAAGTATGCACAGAATTTGCAGGGGTGTTATATTGGGTGTTGTTAAGGGCTTGTTTGAAAAGTGTAAACACGAAGGGATGACCTTTGTGCTAAGTCAGGATCATCCCGTACCTTCTTGTGTGTACTATCTGGCACTGCCATCTTGACTCTATTCTTCAACTGATCACAATTTATTATTATTATTTGAAAATACATTTTCAAAACCAGTCTCTGAACTGTCGACGATCCTTGAGCAAGGCACCAGACCCTTCTCAAATCATTTTGCTCTCAGTCCATGAGTCCCACTGTTCAGAAAAAGGGCAAAGACGTCTGCTAAACAACACGCTCTTTCTTGAACAGGTTATCGCCATCGTAACAGACAGACTGACTGATGCCACGATACTCGGAGATTTGCACAACGCTGCCTCCCGAGGGGTCTCTGTTTACGTCATCCTGAACCAACGATCCGCTCAGGAGAACTTCTCTGTTCACAGGCTCAGGCATCCGGTGAGTCCACATCATGAGTGAGGTGCATGTGCCGTCTCCGCACTCGAGCATGCTTAAGTCTGGAATGCAACTTTTCATGGCACGGTGCTGTTTAACTGGTTGCGCAGCATTCAGGGGTGTCAAAGCCTCACACAGTATGTAGTATCTCAATTACACTGCTCACAGTAGCAGCACTTACAAACACACATTGGAGCTCTTTTGTCCAGTTCTCGCCTTGTCTGACTGAACCTCTAGTTACAGTTTTGCTTCTCAGCACCACAGTACTTTGTTTTTGGGGGACACATTTAATGTCACTGCCCACTCCATCTGACACACACGACAAGATTGCAGCCATTACATTGAGGAAAAAGATGGAAAGAACATTAGCACAGACTGAAAGAAAATATTCTAATTTTAAGACTGAATCCATATGTACAATAACATGGCAGTGGCATTGCATTACTTTTAATAACAACTTGGTTAATAATAACAAGGACTTTTTTGTCGAAGCAACCACCCTTATAAGAAGTTGAATTGCTTTGCAGACACTCTGGTCTTCAGAGATTTAGAGGTTTACAGTTCAATCATATTATGCAACCTGTTAGTTAATGACTACACAAACCAACCACATGAGGATTCCTCAACAGTTCTGTCATTTCAGTGAGTTTCCAAATTCATTTAAGACCATACAAAAGGCCCTTTCTTTCACTCATTCAGTGCTACTCTGGAGGTCAGTTTATCGGACATCATTGTAGCATATCGGTTGTCAACAGCAGCAGAATTCATAACTGCGACAAACCACTAACAGAGAGAGACTCCTCCTGCAGATGTTTCTTGTATTTGTCCACTTACATGTGCTCAAAATAGAATTGCAACCGTTGCAGTCTTGTATCCAACAGGCTCTGCTCAAGTCTTTATTGGGTCAAGTCAAAAGTGCACAGTCAGATAGACTGTGATCATTAATGATTTATGCTGCAGAGACAGATAGCATTATCTGCATTATCACATCTGCTTCTTATTGCCGCTCAGAAGTAGTGAGGGAGTTACATAACATCCACCAAGGTTACAACTTCATATTTCAAGTTCGGCCGAGTGCACCCCAGATGCACAGCTCCCCAGCTCCGGAAGGTCAACCACAACATGTCTTTTTTGTCTTTGTGTTGGTTGAAGTGGTAATATTAGAATTTGCCCATAAGTCAGTGTCATTTCAGTGACCTCTCCCATGTAATGACCGCTCTTCCTCCACTCTTCATGATAGTGCCAGGTCAGAGGTTAGGACAGATAACCGCAATTGACATTGGAGTCGTATTTTTCTGAAGTATTTCCAACTCACTCTCATGTGGGTGAAGGTTCAATATGTGATCATTGTGGACTCATCCTGGTTTTACAAGAAAAACGAACCTTAAAGTTTACTGTTTTGGGAGAATAAATTCAGCATAAAGGTCAAAATGTCTCCTAACTCACCTCCTCTGACGCTAAACATATCATTCACTTTCCTATAGTGGTCTTCAATGTCCATTTGTTGTTCTCTTCATGGTCACTGGTCATGATGGTAGATGAGGTGATTGATGAAACAGTGTCCTGATTTCCAGAAGCCACTAGATGGCGCTCTTGGTTTAGAAATTATATGAGGCTTCATTGAATTAATCCAAACTTTTTACTGGTGACAGCGCCATCTGGTGGCCTCTGAAAATCAGGACACTGTTTCATGAAACTTCATGGACCATTCTATACTAAGTCATGAGATCTTCTGCCTATGACCTGTGGCTGAGATTCATTGTGGAAGAAGCTGCTTACCTAGTTACCAGGAGGTTGCCAGCTCGGTGACCACTGAAGTCCAAACTCATTGGGAGATGGGGGGCCTCATAAAGTAACAAAGTGGGCCGGATTTGGCCCTCAGGCCTTGACTTAAACTAACACCCGAACAGATACCGAATGTTAGGAATCATTTACACTCTATTGTGGCACCATGTCAAAGTGAGTTGCCATCAGTTGTGTGTTCACTTCTCAAACAAACACATGTCAAACATGAGTCTCGCCTGAAACAGCACATCCGGGTTCGTCTGCTTGGAGGCAAGTCGTTCTGCTCCAAAACTGGAAGAATGGTGGTAGGAGACTTGAAGAACAACTTCATTCTGGTGGATTTAGAGACGGTGATTCATGGCAGCTACAGGTACGCCGTTGTGTCTTTCGTCAGCTTTGTGTGTCTGCTCCCGAGTGACAGTGGGTGTAACATTTATCTTTGTCTCCAGCAGCCTGACGTGGACTGACGCTCACCTGCACCGGCAGCTTGTCACTGTCATCACAGGCTCAGTGGTAGAAACCTTCGACAAAGAGTTCAGGATATTGTTCGCTGCTTCACTCCCTGTTCCTGACACGTTGGGGGTTGAAGGGTCACATGTGAAAGTGACGCACCAGATGAAAGAGTTCACTCAGCACAGCCCTCCGAAAAGGGTCTATCAGGAGTCACATTTTCCCATCAACAACCCGCCGCCTCCTCCAGTCGACACGCTGCTGGACTGGGAGGCCATGGGTGTTGTTCAGAGGGAGCACCTACCGAGCAGTCTGCTGGGCTACCAGGAGGACAATGTGCTCAAGAAGGTGCCGCAGCTGAACAACACAATGTTCGAGAGCCCCACTCCACTCATGGATGGAATCACTCAAAATGGATTTCAGTGCATGAAGACAACAAGGAGGTGAAACACATGTAGCGCTTATTAAAATGCTGTCTGAACTGTAATAGAGTGCTGAATCCCCAAAACATACATGATTTATTTACTTATTTATTTGTATAAATAAATACATATTTTATAATACACCCATTAGAGTACACCTATATTGAAATGTAAAAAATACATTTCAATATATTGTATTTTGGAATTTTGTTTATTTTTGTTTCCTTTAGATTGAACTACGTTGTGAAATTATTCATTATTCATGTCATATTCGTAATATGCATCTTTAAAAAATCATAGTGCACATTTGTACAGTATTATACAGTATTATGATTTTAAACATTCAATAATTGTTGCTGCACATAAACAGCGGAATGAAAAGACAAGAAAGTAGTGTATAGTGTATACTACTACTACTACTAATAATAATAATAATAATTGTGTAGTGAAAATGCAAATCTATGTCAGTGGATGAGAATAATGAAATAAATAAATAAATAATTGGATTTGCTCACGACTGTGCAGGTAGTCTCACCACAAGAAGCTGGTGTCTGGCGACCTCTGACCCTGAATGAATGAATGAATCTATATTTCATCTTTCTCAGGCCGTTCGACAACACGCCTCCAGTAACCACCCCTGTGTTCGAGAAGCAATCTTCCTGGTAAGATGGTTCATACTTATTAAATGTATTTCATTTTCATCTTTGTTCTCTCCAACAGGAAAACAGAACGTTCTCCCTTTTACACCACGACTAGGGAACGAATGAAAGAGTGAGTGTTTGGTCAATTACGCCTCATGAATGGCTGCAGATGTGACTGAACTCTTGACACTCCCGTAGAGTGGAGAATAAAATCCAGCAGGCCGTTGCCAGGCGTCTCTCCGAGGAGAAATCGGACGACAGACCGAGAGCCGCTCTTGATGACAGAGGGTGCAAGCCCCTGCAGAACACTCTTCTTTCGTCCAGCAAGCGAAGAGAGTGGTTGAGAATGGAGCCGCCTCTGGCGGTCGAGCACATTAAGGATGAAGTGAACTCCAAACTGGAGAACAATCCGTCTTCCACAGTGAGTTCTGATCCATTCTAGGTGGCGGGAGGGAATCAATCTCAGACAATGTCTTCCTCTCATAGAAGCCTGTTATCTTGCGGATGCCGCAGGCGGAGAGCTTCAGCTCATTGAGTGACATCATGAAGAGGATCCATTCTCAGCAGAGCTCCGTGGCGTATCAAGGGAGGCCGCCCAAGTTCACCATGTCTGAAATGAGCCGCTCCATGATGGACCTGAGCGAGTACAAAGCAGAGGTGACCCAGGAGGAGAAAAGAGTGCCAGTGCCCAGATTCAACTCCAGCGTAAGATGACTCAACACACAATCAAACCAAAGATTGAAGGTCCTGGGTTATGAAGAAGAAGCAGTGTTAGTAGCGCTAGTGGTCATATATTATAACTAGTGATAGTAGTAGCACCTGTGGCTTATAACACTGTAACAGTAGCAGCGCAAATCTTAGCAATATTAGCAGCTAAATTATACTTAGAGGAAGGTTGGTGCAAAAGTAGTGGCATTGTTAATGTATTGTGTTACATCCTAGTACAGTGGTAGTTGTGATACTATAGTTGTATTGATGGTTGTAGATCAAACATACAGTTCGCCGTAGTTGCACAGTCCTGGTGGGAATAATAACAGTAGTTTTACTAGTGGTAGTTATTCATTGGAGAGTGAGAAAGAACTGTGGTCAAAAATACTACTTGTGTTAAGCAGTGTGTTTTCTTCTTGCCCCTCCCTGGTACAGCAGTTTTTCATTTTCCACTGTCCCTGTATCTTATCAGTATCTGCTCTCCCAGCAGTATTTTGACCCGGATCAAGTGACCCCAGCGTTCACCCTGATGCAGAAGAGGAACGACGACATTAAATCATCTTTGTACAGAACTCCCAAATCCTACCTACCCAGGGAAAGGCCCCGCAGCTCCTATTACGGCTTGAACATGAACTGGAGGTCACTCGCTGAGAAGAAAGAAGAACTGGAGTGAAGAATTCTGTGTTAGGCCGGTGCCATCAGTGGATGGTTACAACCCTTGCAGTGTTGATCTGTGTGTTTTAATGTGTCTGTTGGTGAGTCCATGTGGAGCCGAGACCTCACTGGGTGCTGTCAACGGTTTAACACAGGCGTTCAAGAACACATATACTTAATACCATAATGCTGCTAAAATAAATCTGACCAGGATTTCAGTTCAGGATATGCCTCACCAGATAAAACATGTATTTGTTGTCTAAAACGTAATATTATTGGTTTGTTAATATGTTTGAAGTCGTCATGGTGGATATTAGTTTTTTTTAACGATTTTTAAATGGTGTTAGCATTGCTATCCCTTGACATTTGTCTACTCTGTGTTTGCAGGTTGAACAAACACAACAGTTATACATAGCGTACGAATTAAGTATTGAAAACAGACGGGAATAAAAATGTTTAAATTGCCTGTTTGTGTTTTGTTTTTTTTGTAGTAGTACCACAACATACTCTTTTAAACTAAATGTTTGGATTTGTGTCAGGTATATTTGCACAGAGTGTCTTTAAGACGTTTTGTGATTTCTACAACGTAATGTTAAAAGTAATGTTTCTCTCACATGTTCTTGATGGGAGAGAAACTCCGTGGAAAGACTGGTTGGGTTGGTCACAACTGAGCACAGGAATGTGATAAAGGTTGGTGATGAAAGAGCGACTTCTGTGGTAATGGAGGAAGGAAGGGCTGAGATTTACTTAAGATACACTTCACCCAGGCTTTAGACAAAACAGAAAACAAGATGTGTCTGGTAAAAACAGTAGTTCCCTGACCGGGAATCGAACCCGGGCCGCGGCGGTGAGAGCGCCGAATCCTAACCACTAGACCACCAGGGAAGTTGTAGATGTTGAGACACTGTACGGTTATTGAAGTCAAACACTGAGAGATTGTTGGTTTCCATCGTTATTTTTGGTGAATAACGAAACAAATATAGCACACGTCGTGTAGTCCCGCGGACTAAAGGACAACACCGCATAAAATTGTATTTTAATTTAAATTTTTTGCGGCAGCCCAACTTCCACGCCGGGACAACAGGAGGCGACATTGAGGAGAATTACGATAGACGAGGAAGACAGGTCTCTCACATGTCGTACACGACCGTGCGGTTAAGTTGATTGAAATACATTTTAAAGATATACCCTCAGCAGTTTTGAATAGCATAAGTTCTTTTTACGCGTCAAAATGGTTCGCGAAAAAAGGTTGGTCTTGGTGCTCCCATAGTATTCGATTGTGTCGGTTTGTTGTAGGAAACGTGAACGTATCATGTGCCACTGTTGCTCATGTGTTGTGCTCTTTTCAAGGCGAATTAAACCCCCAAAGATACAAAAGGCTGCGCGATTTGATGAAGATGACCCGGCTTCCTACAACGACATGTCTGTACCTGACAAGGTAAGGACGTGGTTCTAATGTTTGTGCCTGCGACACGTATGCATCAAGCACTCACATTGATGGTAGATGGGTAGTGGAGAACGTTATCTTTAGTAGTTTGAGTAACATTGTGGAGATATAGATGGGATCAGATTATTTTGTGGTATGACAAGTCATTTTTATGAATTAACGTATTGTGCTGAAAGGCTCAACGAAGCATTTTTTTACGAAAAACATTCGTTAAATCATTTTAAATTGCATGAAACTCACCCGAGCCCCTTTTTGGGAATCTCCATCTCCAGTGTGCTTGTTTTTAACGAAGGTATACTCGTACACTTCAGCATCTTTGATGGTCCCTAACTTGTTCTTCTTCATCACTTTTTTTAATTCAACTACAGTGGTACCTCGGTTTTCGAACGTCCCAGAGTTCGAACAAAAATTTTGAGACTTTTTTGCTTCGGATTTCGAACGAAAATCCAGAACTCGAACGCCCCGGAAAAAACAACGCAACGCACACAACGTGCGGGGACCGATCAGCTGACCCACGACCCGCTTTGTTATTGTGTATAACACAGCCTCTGTATGCAGACGTGTCCCGTTAGCTACATTTACGGACTGTTTTTTCTTCATATTGAGGTGTAAAACCTTTCCTGTCTCCTGCACGGCTAGAGCTGGGACAGGGATTTGAACTTGGTTTATGACTTTGTCACAGCCAAACTGCACAGAAGCGCACATTCAGAGCTGGACACACACCGGGCACCTCTTCACTTCTGGAGAGACCTCACTCACTCGGCAACCCCTCCCACATGCAGCGGCCACACACATAGAGGAACAGCGCACCTGCAGCAGACACTCTACATTCACTCCTACAAAAGACTATTTTAAGGCTTTAACCTTAATGCTGCTAACGCATTATTTCTTTTTCCATTGATTGTAATGGGAAAAATCAATTCAGATTTCGAACAATTCGCTTCTCGAATGGCCTTCTAGAATGATTTGTGGTCGAGAACCAAGGTACCGCTGTATATCCAAATTCTTCTCCTTTTATCCAGACTACCTGTATGTCTCATTGTGGCCCTAACCGTGTCCCTTTATTGTATGAAATTGTATGTTGGTTTGATCCCAGTTTCTAATGCTACTGAGCTGCATTTTTAAAGTTTCCTCTCTCCTCTTCAGAAATCCTCGCAGTACACCAAAGACAAAATTGACGAGTTCCATGACCAAAAGATCGCGGTAATTATGTCTCCTTTGTGGTTGTCAAAAAGCTCCAGTTTTCCACTGATTCGTCTTTTGATGCAGAATCTTCTGGCTCGTGGAGTTCAAATGGAGAGCGACCTAGAAGAGCTGGATGATGAGGTGTGATGAACTCACTTTCACATGCTTGCTTTTTCTTATATACACTTGAATCTAATTGGAATGTTGGTGAATTTAGGAGGAGGTGATGGCCTTGGATGATTCGGAATCTGAGGAGGATGATGATGAAGAGGATGAGGAGGAGGAAGAGGAGGCGGAGGATGAGGAGGAGGAGGAAGGAACAGACATGGAGAGTGATATGGAGGGGAAGAAAGATGATGGTTTGTGTTCAGTTAACACAGCATGTATTTGACTTATCGGTGGGCCACATGAAATAATGGCAATACTGTAACATGCTAGTTCAATTACTGACCCAGTTGTAAATAATCCATTCATTTTTAACCACTTATACCTTTATTCAAAAGGTTTTTAAAAATACTTTAGTTATCCACATTGTGTTGCTGTCCCTGTGGGGACATTGTGAGGTTTCTCGTTGCCATAACCCTTTCCCCAGCTTCTCACCGTTAATTAAATATCCAAAACACATAGCTAACCTGAACCAGGACTCTGAACCAAACTGAAACTCTATTATAATCACCTGCTGATTTTGAAGTGTTTATCCTGTAATTGACGTTTGGGCCTGTGGGGACTGGGAAATGGTCCCCACGAAGACATATGGTCCACACGAGTATAGTATTTTGTCAAGAAATGGTCTGTACGTGACGTGTAAAAACAATCCCCCCATATATATAAACCATCCTCAAATTTAGGCTTCACCTTGTCAGGACCAGCAGAGTCCTAACTTAGTTATTCCTCCAGTCCTCATACAAATAGATAAACCAAACCCCCCCACACACAAACACAATCGTCACAGGAACCAAACGAGGACCTGATAGTTGCAGCGCTGCATATACTTTTCCAAGCTTTGATTCACAACACTGTCCTGAATGCTTTTGTCCTCCACAGATCTTCCTGATGAACTGGCCTGGGGCAACAAGAAGAAGATGTTCTATGACTCTGACTATGTTTCTGCCAGTATGTGTCATTATTTTTCCTTCTTTATCTGTTGATTGTCGCTTGCTTGAATGAGGTTTTGCTCACATTCCGTTTGTAGAGGGAAAAACACAGGAAGAGGTGGACGCTGAGGAAGAGGAGGAAGAGGAAGAGGCTAAGAAAATCCAAAAACGTCTTGCAGAGCATCTGTGTGAGGAGGACTATGACCTAAACCTTTTCCAGGTAATCTTGACCTGCTTCTTGATGTCATTGTTAAAGCTGGAGCTCACTTTTGTTCTTCCTTGTGCAAAACAAAGGAACTTTCTGCTGAGAAGACTGAAAAGAAACCAGCTGGGAAGGAGGAGAGGATCGTGAAAGACCTGAAACAGATGTCTCAAAAGGAGAAGTTGAAACTTTTGAAGAAGGAGTCGCCTGAGTTGCTCGAACTCATCGCTGACTTCAAGGCCAAGGTATATTTTGGTCTGGTGAGAATGAAGATTTGGATCGTGAGAGGACGCTTGTACATAGCTTGAATCCTCATAGTGCTACATCCACTAAAATGCTATCTGAACGTTTTTACTGTGATGGACTGATGAGATCATCCCACGTTTCAACTATTATTGAGAAAAGTTTAGTCTCATTTTCAAGACTAGTTTAGTAGTGAGCCTCATGCATTTCTAAGTCTGGTGCACCACTGACCTACCTACGGTGCAGACAGCACCACTGAACCCGCGGCTTATAGACCGCTCCGGCTTATGGATGAACAAGATCTATTTTCCGTCTTAAATTAAGTGGGTGGGTCTAATATTCTGATGCACTCTGAAGTCCTGAATTTACCACTCCATTACATTTTTTCATGCAACGTACATGAAAACTTAAATGTATTGTAGTTTGTCTTCTGAACTGTCCTCCACAGATTCAATAACATGATGTGATTATTAGCTTGGAGCTCCAACAATGTTTTGCTGAACTTTTCCAAATTTGCAGCTCACAGAACTGAAAGATGACATGCAACCACTAATGCAGAGGATTAAGGATGGAAGGATCGCTCCTGGGAAGGTGAGTCTTGTGTGTCTAAGGAAATTTGTGCTGCGTTTCAATGTTTTCACAAAAGGTGAGGCACTGCTGTAAGGGTGTAATTTTAATATTGATTTGTTTTTTGTTTTTTTCCCATGTTCATTTTTACTCCAAAAACAGGTTGCTGATTACCTGAAGATGAAGCAGCATCTTTACCTCAAGTAAGTTCATGAACGTTAACCCTTTAAGTGCCATAGTCGGAAAGCTGCAACTCATGTCATTAATAGGGCTGTCAATAAATTCAAATTTTTAATCTCTATTGATCGCACAAATGCTGAATTAACTCAAGATGAATAGCAAGTTAACCACACGTGATATATATGCTCTAAATGGCTAACAATATACTGCTGTTAGCATGTTGTTGATGTTGTTCTGAAGAATCTTCTTGACAGTATGTGATGTGTTGGGTTGTTGGAGTAAGCAAATGTTTTGCATGAGGAAAGCATTACTGGCCATTCTTGTATTGATGAAAACTTACTTTAATTTACATTTAGAACAGACACAAAATGTGTGATTAATTTGCCATAAATCACAAGTTAAGTTTGGTGTCAACAATTTTAATTTATAGACAGCACGAGTCATTGCTGTTTCTGAGTTATTGAGTAAATAGAGTTTAAAAACCGACAAGGGAGGACCGTCACAGAGAGCAAATTTGTCTGAGTGGCGCTGCTTCTGCTCGCAGTGACAGCGAGTCCGTTCACAGCGATGTCCCACTGAAACTCCAGGGATGTGGTGGAGCCACTGTCAAAACAGAACACTGCTTATTGGGAAATTGATAAAAGTGCAGAAATACCAGAGACAGAGGCTTCTAAAGCTGAAGAGGATTTTTCTCATTGGTATTTCTGCCCTGATCCCTAACCACTCGACATCACATCTAGGTAACGTTGTGACAGATAATGGGTCCCCTTTCATGTATTTGTTGTGTTTCTTTTCACAGTTACTGCACAAATATCAGCTTCTACTTGGTCCTGAAAGCAAAACGTATTCCTGCTCACAATCATCCTGTCATTGAACGACTGCTCACATACAGGAATGTAAGTCTTGAAGGTCAAGAAGTGACAGAAAAATCAGTTCGACAGAACTTTTGGCTTTCAATGTTCAAAATGACTGTTCACAGCTGATCAATGAGCTCAGGACGGTCGACGCTCGGATGGCCCCACTTCTGAGTTCCCTCCTGTCTAATGAAGATGACACCGTTTCTGGTGCTTCAGCTGCACAACTGGAAGAGGAGGTGAGGTCTTTATTTTATGTCAGTTCTGTTCAGTTTGGAGTTGTAACTGTGTGCTGTGGATGCAGGATTCTGGTGGATCTCAATTGGAGAAGGACGGGGATTCAGACTCGGACCTGGACGAAGAAGCAGCTTTGCGTTTCTACAGAGAAGTAGAAAAGAGACAGCAGTTGAAACGGAAGTCCAAAAACACTGATGGGTAAGAAAGAGTTTCTCAATATGTTCAACATCACTGGTGGAAAATGATGAAATACTTTTTGGTTGCAGAGTGGTGGAGACCCAGGAGGGAGAGCTGGAGGAAGAGCTGGATCCAGACGCTAAAAGAGGCATCACCTACCAGGTCAGCCATCGAGATTTGTTTCCTATTTTAATTTTCGTTAAAGTTAAATCCATAACTACGTCATTAAATAGCCTGTTACAGTTTCCATGTTCCAAAAGGAGACGTATTCAAGTGTGAGGGACTGGATTAGTTAGTATGGCTCTACTGAGGCCACTAACATTCCCAGTTGCCATGAGGTTTGGGTCACCTGTTTACCACACTGCCGTTCAGTCCAGCTCTGTTTCAGATGTGTGGTCATGTGGTTTAGGATTTAAAACCAGGTAACAAGGGCTATTCTACATCCTTGTGAAAGATCAGAAGTGTGGAGCCAGTTCACCCCGACATGCCATCGATTGGGTCCAGAGAAATGTAGCTCCCCGCTTGAGTCAAGTCATGGTTTGGACCTTTTTCTGTGGGCATTTGTTGGACTTTGTGGGTGGATTGGGCAGGTTCATTTGTCTTTTGAAATTGAAATCCAATTGGTACACAACTGTTGTTTTGTGTTTCATATTGGCACAACTTGACAAAGAGACCTGGAGACGGAGCTTGTGTTATATACTTTACCTTTATTACTTCATGCGTACCTCTTCATACAATAGACACCAAGTGCTTCCTTCCATCCTCAGAAAATCAAAATAGTACACCTCCATCCCTCACACCCCGCATGTACTTGAATGTTTATAGCAGATTAATATCATAAGCAGTTCTTAATTTCTACCTCGTTTTGCTCCTCAGATGGCCAAAAACAAGGGACTCACACCCAAGAGGAAGAAGATTGACCGTAACCCGAGAGCTAAATACAGAGAGAAGTTCAGACGAGCCAAGATTCGCAGAAAGGGACAGGTGGGCACTCATCTTATGATTCAATGGCACTACGAAGTTATGGCATGCAAGCTGGTTGTTGGAGATGACATTCGGGACTCGTTCGGCAGGTCCAAGAGGTTCGCCGAGAAGAGGCGAGATACAGCGGGGAGCAGTCTGGCATCCGTGCAGGCGTCAAGAAGAGCGTCAAACTCAAGTAACCCAACGGCTACCGGAGCTGTAGAGCACATCTTTGTTGATGCTTTGCGCTCTGTCGAGCAGATTTCTCCACAGGCAAGTCAGTCTGGCTGTTCTATATATATCTATACTGAAGGAGGAGTTCATACGGTGAATAAACTTTTTGAAAGTATTTGTTTCCATTTCGACTTTTTAAGGCAGAGAGGAAAAGCATGGCAACACTAATTTACAGTAACGTTGCACATGGAATTAGAAACCGTTAGCTTGGTCATGACTACAAACATTGCCATCACTGTTGCTGACCGATAAAGTGCTGGTGTGCGGCCGTCAGATTTTTCACGATTCTCTCTTCGATCTCCACCTCGTTCTTCACGTCTTCCTCCGTGAGATTCAGCTCCGCCTGAGTGTCAGACGTCACCACCACCACGTAACCCCGCCGGGAGTCCAGAACGTTGGCCACCACCGCCTGGTGCCTGTAGGTGGCCAGTGCCCGCCGAGCTTTTTCCAGCAGAATAGTCGGGTCTGTTTCCAGCTTGAAGGAAATGACGAAGGCTTGCGGCGCCCAGTCTTTGACCAGTGGAGACAGGATTTTGGGAACCATCTTCATGCTGAGCTGAAAGAGTAAAGGAGCGATGAATGATCTTTTTCTACAGAACTATTTCCCAAGTCAGGGATACAATCCCTGCATAAAAGTTAACAAACAAAAGGAACATTTTGACAGGATTTATTCTTACTTGAAGTGGTCCATTTGAAGATTGGATTTTGTGTTCTGGCATTTCTGAAGCTGGGATGTAAAAATCGGACACAGCTGCGGCCAAGTAGAACATGGCACGGGATCCTAAAATGTAGATGCAATCAGACAACAACCAGCATGGAGCAGGGAAGAGGCAGTTGAGCTTCTTATTCTCACCCACCAATGTTATTGAGAGCTTGAGCCGCCGCCTTCAGGAGGTGCAGATACTCTGACAGCGTACTGAATTCGACAGGAAGAAGAAGTCTTGCTTCCTTCACTTCCTGGTATCGTTTCAAGACTTGACCGATGTTTGGAAGCACCTGCTGGTTCACCAAGACGTCACCAGAGTTGGACTGCAGAGCGTCCAGCATGTTCACAGTGGAAAATATACGAGAGTATGGATAGAGGGAACGGTGTCTGTGCAGGAAGATGACTGCGTAACCACAGTTCATGAAATACTCTGCTGAGGCAGCTCCTCTGCGTCCGCTGCTGAAGTTATCAAGGAATCGAACGGTGCGAGACTCCAGTGGGACTTTTGTGCCTCCAGATGTGATGAGAACAACTTGGCGTCCAGCTTCTGCATGACACTTGGCAAAAGCAGCCATCTTCTCCTTCACGTCCTCCACATGCGAGGGGGCAGCAAACTCTTGAGCCAGTTTTCCATCAATAGACAATATTCTGGGCTCTGCCATGGCCTGGATGGGAGACGTTGGATTCTTTTAATGACCAATAACTGCACACAATTCAATCCAACCTACAAGTTGGCAAACATCTGAGACACAGAAACCCAATACTGTACATTCTGATTCAGAAATCCAGATGAAAAAGAATGTTGCAGCCACTATACAAGTCAAACAAGTTCTGGAGATGTTGGGTCCGATTGGAGGTCTCGGCCTGTGAGCAAGCCCTTGTGAAGAACCCGGAAAAAAAAATTATAAAATCAGTTAACACACACATACGAAATCTTAAACCATCAGCTCATGGTTACAGTGGTAAAAAAGATGTCCAGAAAATCTCAGATTTCTCTTTCCCTGGCCATGGCACACATTCAACGCATTATAAAGAAGGGTGTGGTACTGAATAGATCGATTACAAAAAAGAATAATAGCACAATTGCACATTCAGCTGTTCTATGTGGTCTGATTATGTTCACCAGTACATAAAACAATTGAGTATTTTAGCGTTATAATTAAAATATATATAAAAATAGAGTTGAATAACAGAGCACACCAGCTAGTTTCAAACAGTGATGTTATCGCGTTATTACTAATGTGTTTTTACTACGTTTCTTAAAGGAAAATTTCTCAATAACAGTCCTGTTTGTTCAGAAAATACTCTATCTAGCTTCACGGAGTACGAAGTGGGCATCATAGTTTACAAGAAACATATTTGCGCGTCCGTAACAGATGAACTATAAAACAGTTGTAATAAGTTGCACATATACATGCACAATACAACGCAATGTGTTAGTGCAGTTAAATGATCATTACCAGCAAAACAACTGTCACTCAAAACGACTGAGTTTCACACTTGTTTTAGTGGTATCTGTCATGCGGGAAAGTCTCACCAATGTCGGAGGCGAA
Source organism: Synchiropus splendidus (assembly GCF_027744825.2). Lineage (NCBI taxonomy): Eukaryota > Metazoa > Chordata > Actinopteri > Syngnathiformes > Callionymidae > Synchiropus > Synchiropus splendidus. The sequence continues at coordinate 7,185,564 of NC_071339.1, forward strand.
AGTGTTGAGGGACAGAGCAGCAACTGAACACTAACTGCCTGGTGTCACCACGGAACGCTTCTTCTTCGTGCTTTAAAGCCGTGGAAGCCATGGAACATGCTCACTACTGCCCCTGTGTTAGAACGTGGTATTGTACAGCACTCGACATAATGTAAAAAGTTTTTACAGTCATTTTAACGCGTTAATTCGATTAATGAATTACGCCACAATTTAACGCGTGATAAAAATTAACGCAATTAATTATGAGTGTCAACGGTTCTTCATTTTGCCTCATTTAGAGGCGTGTTATACATCTATTATTCATTTTTGAATTGCTATATTGCTGTTTGTTTTACATTTTTGAGGACAGCTTTATTTTATTTATTTAACTGTATTGCTGTATTTGTTTTACATTTTTGAATAATGCACCTGGCCTGACTGGTTTGCGAATGAGCTTGACCTTTACTTTTGGATTTCATTTATGAAGCACAGTTCACCAATAAAAAATTGGATTTCAAATCTTCTCTTATTACTGTATTCAATTGATTAGTCATGCACTACAATTTTTTTATATCCTAGAGCTCAAATTCTTTATCAGGAGACCATTACCAGAAATTACATAAAAATGCGATTAATTCGATTAATTAATTACAAAATCCTGTAATTAATTCGATTAACTTTTTAGTCGACTGACAGCAATAGTAAAAACTGTTCATTTAAATTTTTGGAACCCCGTATTTTAACCGTAGTTTTTGCTGCCCAGACCTCAGACATTTCTTTCCTTTCTTCCTGAATCGCATTTGAAAATGCACTTCTTCGTAGTTTCCAATAGGAGGCACCATTGCCCCTTTTCATTGACTTCGTCTCTCAACCATGTAACGTCAGACTGTTGATCATTCACCTTACAATTTCGTCAGCGTGAGGACATATTAAAAAGTAGTTAAGATAAAGAAATACATGAATTAAATACAGATAAACATCGACCTTGGATGAGATGCGACCAAGCCAGGGAGACCACCAATGGTATTAATGGTATTAAATAAATCAAAAGGTCACTCGGACCATGCATTGGGCTCTATCATGAATAAAAAGATGACTTTAAATTTGAGCTTTCAAGCAGTGTTTATTAGACAAAAGCGGTCAATTTAAAAATATTGATGTGAAAGTGTCGTAGAAACACCCGGATTGTGTAATGCAGAGATATAATTCCGGACAGCAGACAGGTCCGGCTTCTGACACTTGGCAACTGATTAAAAGCTGAAATGAAAGATGAAAAAAATTGTGAAAAAAAAAAGTATCTGGAGAATCAATACATGAAACCTGCCCTTGAAACGTTGTGGTTAAAAGAAAAATATTTATATTGAAAATATTACATTTTGTTCAAAAGGTTTTTTCAATAAAAACAAAACAAAACATCGAATTTGTGCACCGTTTTGCCATGAACTGCAACAAACAAATATGAATAAATATATATTTAATAGAATGAAGGACCTTGTAGGGCGGTACGAGACACAAACACTCAATTAAATCCCCCAGTTGCACAATCGCAAGTACTCAAGCTTGAGTAATGACAGTGTCGCTTACAAAGTCATTTGACACTATTGTTGTCAACCGTCCTATTAAAGAAAACAGCTATTTTTGTGTGCAATCGTTTTGGTTATGCGTGGTGTAATAAGATTTTCAGGTGGCAAATAATGACCGTCGCTATTTTTTGTGGCGGCAGGCTCTGTGAGGACACAGGAGGGGCCCTTTGATGAGCGCAACGATCTGTGAGAAAGTAGATCCGGACAGTCTCGGGCAGGATTCCCGGATGTTGGCTCGGCCGCTCAGAGAAAATCAGACCGGAGAAGGCGGAGAGAAGCCGAGGAGGGACGCAGCGGAGGGACGCCACGGCACCGCAGGCAACACCGGCCAGAGCCACAGCTGCGCGTCAGTCTTTGCACCGGACATTAAACCACGAGAGCACAGGGCAGCTCCGGGGACCCCCCGGTTTCTGTACGGGAGAAAGTGTCTGGAAGGGGAGGCGCAGTTCCTCTCAAACTACCTTCAGGATTACAGAGCGCCGCCGCCGCCGCCGCCACTGGAGCTTTCACCCAGAGTAAGTGAGCTAACACGGGCATGAAGTTGAAGGTGGGCCCACGACATGGGTCATCACATTAGAGAGGCTGTTTTTCTCCAGTTTAGGGGGTGAAGCCCGGTGAACAGGCCCCGTAGCGGGGCGAGTGGGGACAGAGTTTCCCTCCAGCAGCGTGTGTGGTGTTGCTGTAACTCTCTCAAGTTGACAGCTCCGGCGCTAGCCTGCTAGCTCCATGGTGCAACCGGTGACAAGTGACAGGGCAACTTTGACAGTTAGCCAGTCTTGGTAGCCGGCTAACTTTAGCCGTGCTCTTTCCCAATTCAACACGACTCGCGTGTCGCCTTTACTTTTATCAAGCAAACGCATCAGGGACTCGTGGGTTTTGGAGCTATCGTTAGCTAGCCGTTGTCACAGCTGTTGCGATGTGTTTTCCCGTCTGTCAATCGAGTCTTTCTCTGGCGCTTCATAAATTCCTCACAAGAATGATCGCACTTGTATTCAAATTTGCTCAATGTAAAGCAGAAGGCGGCCAATGAGCGGCACAGTCAACAAGTGCAAGGCGTGCGTCAGGTGAATCGTTTTCCATATTTGATTTGACAGTCTCGATGCTGCTTCAGATTGTAACTCACAAACCAAAGGGCTTTTCAGGAACTAAACCATAGATCAAGTTTTGACATGGAATGGCATGTTACCACAATTAGACTTGACTAGACTGTGAAATAGATGTCAGAGAGTTAAGACAGTCAACAATTGAACTAAAAGTGAAGAAATTAAGATGAAAAATGAACTGTGATCCCAGTGTGATCTTGAATTTGAAACCTGCTGTTGACAACTATTTAACAAATGTGAGTAAAGGATGAATGAGGTCTGAAATACTCACTTTTAAATAAAAAAAAAAAATATTCCAACTAATATAAATTTGAAATAGGTTAATAAATCTTGGCTGAAGCCTTTTCAACTTTTGGTCCGAGGCATTCAGTATCTACACAAACATGGTAGGTCACTGATGGAATGGCTTCTTTTTCTTCCACAAACTGTGTTAAAATACAATCGTGTTGAAATTTAATTTACCCCCAAACCTCTGTTGTCTCTCACCCAAGGCAGCGGATGTGCAACTTCAACTGAGATGAGTTGAAGCATACAAACATCTATCAGAAAAGAAATCCATTCATTTAAGATCAGAAGGTTTTGTGCGCTGTAAATGATGATCAGTACATCAATATTTGGTTGATGCCTTTCACTCAGTATAACTTTGAATGTGTTATAGAATCAATAGAACTTGGGTATGACTCATAACCCATGAGGTGAACTGTATATAGCTTGTTGTTTCACATGGTTTCCACCTTGTACTACTTTTCCCTTCTACACCACCAATGTCTATGAAAACTGTCAGAGATTTTTTTTTAGAATTGTGCACAGGTGTGAATGGGTGTTTGTCTTGGTCTTGTAATAGATTGCAACCTGTCCAGAGGGAACCCCACCCCTTACTCAATGTCAGCTGGGATTGGCTCCAGCACCTTGTGACCTAGTTTAGCCCGAGCTGTTAAATATGAATGCGATACAGAGATCTCTGTGTGGTAAGCATGTCTCTAATAGTTAGAATAGTAATAGTCTCATAGTGATCATTAATCGCTATAATAACACATAACCAACTCCCTTAATTATCCAAACTAATCTCAGATACATTTACACTCTGACAAAATGCCCCTGTGTTGGTCAGCACCCACAATGAAAGGTCAGACTTGGTTCACTTGTAAATCACCCATCCTTTAAATAGCGTGGCTGTTTTTAGAAGACGGGATCGAGTCTGTCAGCTGTAGGTTTGTTTTTAAGTCATCCAGTTTTATAGAGCAAAACTAATGTGTGATGTTCGGAAATTATGTTTTTTTAGCTTTCATTTATTGTAAATATCCAGCTTTAACAATGTTTAACAAACCCAGGGCTCCTAACCATTGTCAAATGATTTCAATGTATTTTTATGGTTGTTGCTAAATGACGACATACGTCAGGAATGTCATTTATCTTGAAAAGCAGTTAAAAAAAATTGCCATTTCAAATGAGGGCAGATTTAAAAATGTATTTCATTCCTCTTAGCTGTTTGCTAATCTTATTTGAAGCTTGAGGGATCAGCTGTGATTGGTGGCCATGACATAGCCTTTTTTATTTGGTATTAAATTGAACTATGGTCAATGACCATATTCAAGAACATGTTGAGTCATAATTGAGCACTAACATTTGCAATAAAATGTGTATTGCGCTGTTTACCGACATTCACCACTTATTTGAGAGCTTTCTTTTCTTCTGGCGACTCCAGATGTTGTCGAATATGTATTTTCAATTTCTGAAAGTAGTTGGATGTACTGCATTTAATGTGACCACCAACTGCAGGATGTGAATTGTAGTTAAATCTAGTCCAAAGTGTTTTGGTTTTTTTGTCATTTAGCAATGTAGCATCCTGTAATTGCTACACAGAGTGGAAGTAGCATTTTCCTCTTTTTATTTTGCTAGCGCTTGGGGAAAGGCTCTAGATTGCTGCAATCTTTTTAAATATTGCATGCAGCAATATGAGCTGCAGCATGCTAATCGAAATGTGTTCCTTTGAGCGTTATTGTAGCATCTATCAAATGCTGTTGGATCACCGACTTTGTGGTTTAGTTGGTCTTCCTCTCGTCTCATTTTTGAAGATGCTGCGCCAGCTCAAACTGTGTGATCTTGTTTTTATGCATACTATTTAGGTTCTCTTAAGGAAGATGTGATGAAAATGCACATTGTATTTTAGATAACACAAATTTGTATTTTTTTTTAAAACTTGCTTAAAAAAATTGTAAAATCACCTGCAGCTTAAAAATCAAAACACAATGTTTATTCTCGCACAGGAGTTCATTTTTAAGGAGAGTCAAGTCAATAACAACTTTTGGTGTGTTTAAAATGTCTTGCATGTATGATAGGTTGCTTTCAAAAAAGTTAAACGTGTCAAATTTGTGTCATATAAACGTGAACATCAAGAACAAGGTGGTGTCATTCTGTTTCTTTTCAGACACTCTTTCATTATCTACCATCTGAATAATGAAAGCTGTATGGCAGCTTCCTCGTCAGTTCATTATCACCGTACCCGTTTACAAGTGTGAATGAGTTGAAGTGTTACTACACTTCTTGAGTGATGGTTTTTGCCTACAGGTGCTTCTGAGAAATGCTGTTGCTTGGTGTTGCAAAACGACTCATCTGTGTCACTCCTAAATCATCTTGCAGACTGATTATTTTACAGAAAAAAATCCCTTTCCTACTGGATGAAAATGCGAAGCGGCGTAATGAATCTATTCCGTTGTGGTGTAGCATCTGCATTTGAGATTGTCATCCTTTGCCTATGTGCGCTGTTGTTTAAATGATTATTTAAAGAATAAACCCTTGGTGGGGGTTTTGCAATAAAAATGAGCGTGATAGTTAGATGCCAGAATCTGGACTAATGCTGTTATGTTATTTAGAAGTCTAGTTCTTGAGTCTGAGTTCTTGAATGGAATTTACATTGGTTTTGTCGTTCTCTGTCTGTGTATATTTTTTTATGAATGAACTGAATGTCTGATTTGCATAGATGCGTAGGTCAGATATGAATGAATCGTGTCTTGAACTGTCAGTTGGGTTTGCATTATAAATATGAAATTGTTTTTGGGAATTGAAAAGATGATGGCATAACAATTTTGTTCCTGAATCCGCAGCAACATAACATCAAACTTCTTGAACATAAGATATTGAATTAGTGTCTGATTAAACCCACTCATTCCATGCATTTATTTTGGGTTCTTTGGTTCTTTGGTTTTTCCCGGAGCCGGTAAACCAACAATGTAAACCAGGCAGACGAATACTGCTCTGTCTACAGTGCACTCGATTTACACATCAGGTGTGTCATTGTTTTCCACTGGTTCTAAATAATATATAGTTTTGTGGAAATACTGTTTTTAATCGACTGTGTTGAATACATTTCAATCAAAGAAAACATTTACCTCTTCCAAGCAAGCCGTTTTTCGTTTTACATGCCAGCTACACACATACACACACACACTCACACACACACACACACACACACACACACACACCAACCAACCAGGACTCAGGACTGAACAGAACCAAACTTACACCCATTTATAATGACCCAGCTATTTTGAAGTCTTCATCCCACGTTGTTTTGTCAAGAATTTGTCCACACAAAGTAAGATAAACAAGCCCATATCTCTAACTGAACTAGCATTTAAATGTATAGCGGTCAATGGACCAAGTGCACCCAGAGTTTTTTTGGGGGGTTTATGAAATTGATCTAAAATTAGTACTGTTGCTTTGGTACAACTGGGAGCGTTTTCAGGAAAGACAGACAAAGGACGTGGTAGAATCCGGTGTTGGTGGCATGCCATGAGTTCTATGCATCTCTTTTTCCAAAGACTGGGAGAGCTATCAGAAAGTGAAAACTTCAAAATCTAATCTTTGAATTCCTTACTTTTCCAACTAAAACACAATTGGCAGACTGCATCAAAACTTGGGCCAAATATTTTGCAAATCTTTATCTTTTTAGGTGTGGCTAAGATGGGAGTCAAATGTCTGGGCTTCAATTAACACTACCGGCACTCGAGCTCTCAAGAGGTCACTTGAGCGATGCTGTTCTGTGTCAAAACGGAGACACGATGCTGTCAAATTCTATTCAAAAGAACTGCAAGTCTTTCTCTATTTGCCTTTCAGATAGATGAATGCCGAGTTGTGATCTGCAAGTCTAATATTTTTATTATATTCTAATGGCTTGACCAAATTATATTCACTTTTTATTACATTGGTTTGTTCTGCATTTCAGTGCTGCCCTCTGATGAAAATGAGGTGGAACAACTGGTCAGCGGCAACACAATTTCCCTTCCACTCTGCACATATTCAGTAAGGATGTTAGTGCTGAGTTTCTGATGATGAGAAGCGACCGGCTCAGTCTTCATTAGCGACACTGTGCATCTGTAGAATGCAGATGAGCTCTGAGGCCATTCTACTGGAAATTTCACCCTGATTCCAATTTTAATCTTGTTTGCTGTCACATTGTGTGAGCCCTGTTCTCCGTGTTAAAGAATCTCTTTATGTGAGAGATCAGAGGGGGATAATTGCTCTTAAGTGAACCTCATTTAGTGCTGGCCGGAGCAATTACTGTAACTGCAGTTCTCGGCGCTTTTTAGGAAAGCCTGGAGCAGCTGTCATTGAGTCTGAGGTATCAAATGGTGAAAAGAATGACATTGGCACGCCACCGTGGGAATGGCAGATTCTTACTCCTTCCTTAATTAGTTTTTCTTTTTTTGTTCCTCTTTCTCTTTAAAGAATGGGGAGAAAACTGTAATTAAAAATGACAACTAGAGTTGAATTATTTAATTAATGACTGGAAAATAAAACACTGGCGTGGTGTTGCAAAAATAACGACTTTTTTTTTTTTCCTCCTCAGCGATGTCCCCCACACTACGAAGGAGATGTTTCATCGCTAATAGTATTCACCGGCCAAATTTTGAGTTTTGCTCAGCAGGGTGCTTCAATCTATTTTCTGTGGTAAATTAATGAATTTTTAAAGCAGCCCTCGCTAAATATGGGTTGATGTTGGAATGCGGCACTGGTTCAGTTTTCAAACAAGCTTCAACTCCATCATCCCCCACCCCTCGTCTTTCCACCATCACTACCCTCCTCATGGGACAGGGAGTGAGAATTTATTGAAGCGCCTCGCTTTCATTTTTTTTTTCCTTCATATTCATCAGGCAGTCTCCGTCTGGCTCTCCTCATTCCCACCCCAGTCTTCAGAGTTGTATCTCTCAGTGAACTTAGTCCTGCACGCTCCGATTTATGTTCATGTTCAGTGTTAGCTGTATACATGAATAGTTAACTTGTTATATGCAGACTTTGCTCATCGCAGGAGATGAGTAGAATCGTTTATTTAGTGCTCCACGATCCCAGACCTGCTGGTATGGCGTTTTATTAGTTGTCCATTTTTATCACTCTGATGATTTCCTGTGTCTCAGTGACTGTATGAAGGTTATTGTACTACATGGAGACAAAGGAACATGACAACAGTGTATATCCCTGCAATTTGTTGTTACATTTTTATTTGATTTTTTTGAAGAAAACATGCAGAGGAGGATTGGTGGGGGATGATTGCGACTTAAATGCTTGGAAGTTCCTGTGACTCATTTCGTTTTCAAAAATAGTACTCCATCTATGGTGCTTCCAAATCTTCTGTTTAATTGACTTCAGGCGCATTTACAGAAGTGAAATTTAAATGGATGTTTGTTTTTTTTAACTTAATGTGCAATTGAAATTATTGGTGCAAGAAAATACTGATATACTCAAATATCGTGATACGTGATTTCCCAATATTGTATCAATGTTTTTGCTGAAATATCGCTTGATGGTGTGATATTTTCTTGATATTTTTTCTCAGCTATATCAATATTGAATACATAGATGTATAGATGTGTTGAATACCGACAAATTTTCTTCTACTAATTTATTATATTAATCTACTAATTTATTTATTAATTTATTATAATTTAGGCGCAGATGAAAACAAGGGAGACTTGCACCAGAAGTTGCCTTCTTTAATATAAGGAGACCTATATAAATTACTATCTCATTGTAATTTCACAGTTGATGTTGTTATCCGCACTGTTCGGATACTTGGCTGTGGGGAGGCTGTAGAGCTGTAGCTGACACGGTTTAAGCAGTAAGCGTTTATCGCAGCAATTTGTCTGTATCAATCATAACAGTGGCTTCTGTGACGAATCACATAGTTCTCTCTATGGAATGATGGCAAATGTAAACAGAGGTTGAGGAGAAGCTCTCAAAGAGCTGCTAAGTGGAGCCCCCTTTGAACTTTAAAAAATGCACTCCCTCCGCCAAGGAAGTTTTGTGATTGTCAGCGTTCCTCTGTCTGTGCGTCTTTGCAGAATGACTCCAAAGGCATGAGTGGAATCAAGACTCACACTTTGAGTGCAAATAAGGAAAAAAAACAGAACCCAATGCCAGAACTTGGCGATAAAAAAACAGCAACATGCAGTTGCTAAACCAGTGGTCCTTCCATTTCCGCTGTGACCCTAGAAAGCTCACCGTACTCCATCAAACGCTTTTTGTTAAAACATTCCATGTTAAAGGGCAGCTTAAATGCTACGCTGATGAGTGTGGCTGAGCAGGTGCCACTATCTTGACACCTGTCGCTTACACACTGCGTAGATGCCGCTTCAAATGGGTGGCTGCTGTCAATTTATTTCCACTATCATGCAGCCTTTTACATCAACGTACACAGCTTTTTTTTTTCTTTGAGAGGTAAATTGGAGAGGTTGATATTAGGTTGAAATTAGAAATATTCATAAATATTGTCATATCTTTCAACAATCCATATAAATTAAATATAGGTTTTTATAGACAGCAATGCTGTCAATCTGGACACAGTTTCTTCTGTTTCTTTGATCCAGTTCTCTTTGGAAAATGCATTAACCAGACTGTACACCAGCCACATGTGGATCCTCCTACCTTTTTTGTGGAGGTCGCACGACATGAAACGGCTCAAATAACAAGCTTGCTTTTCTCCTTTCCTCAGCCTTCTAGCATATGGGGTTTTGGCATTAGTCGAATATTAACATATTGTCAATGGCATTTCTTCTGCATACTTGCCCTTCTATTTGGCATATTAGTCTCTCAAACACAGCACAAGTGTTTATCTTTATTTTAGTTCATTACTATAAACTAGTGATGCACGATAACTTATCATACACGATATACCGGCAAACAGAATCTCCACAATGACAATTCTGCATTTCACAATAAATGAGATAAACACACGGCACACTCGCTGCATTGGACTTGCACATGTGAACACGATGAGACCGCGATGGCGCACTGCGCTCTCCTGCTCTACGGCGATTGACAGCAGACACCAGCATGTGACAGTTGTGGAGAGTGTGGTGGACTTTGGTTCACCATCGTAGCTATTAACTGATTTTTAATGCAAGGAACCATTGATCATGACACTGGTCGACTCTGAGTCTCTGGATCCGTGTTTATTTTATTAGATGGAGTGGTCCTCATAGGTTCTTTGACATGGTCGTCTGCCTTGGTTCATATCAACACATGTAGGTCTCCCGCTGCCCTGGCGCCTCGGCCAAACACCCTGGTGAAAATAGTTGGATATTGGACGGACCTCCGCTCCGGGATTGCTGGCAACATCCTCATCCGCGTCCCCATTAGGGTTCACTGATCGCGGACACACAACCCGGCATCAGTTAGGGACCATCAACAAATGGTCTAATCAATGTGCATGCATTGTAATTGTATGTATCAGCTGTTGAATTAAAAAGGTCTTCCTGTTCATCCATCCTTCCTATTTAGTTCAAACTTTATGGATTGAGAGCCCTGACTATAAAAAAAGAGAGCTTTATTTTACATGTAGATGGCTGACTTATTGTGATCAGTAGCGTCTCATGGTTTACATTAGATCACTTCTTGCTCATTCAGGGTTGTGAAGGTTGTGTTTGTGTCCAACGGCTCAAGTTCTCCCAGTCAGACAGTAGCCACAGACTGATTATTTACTATTCCCATGTCACAAGGCAGGACATATTTCAACAGCTTTGTGAGCCCAGCATGCTGTTTGTTTTCGTGACCCCAGTCGGTGTTAATATGGGCTAGTGGAGAAACAGCTTCATGTCAGAGTTGGAGACTGTGCGTGATGTGGAGTGTGAGGCTCATGATCTGTAGGGGTGAGTGCCAAGTATTACAGATGTGGTGTTAGGAGCTGCGGTGGCTTTGCGGGACTTGATAAATTAACACTTAACTTCATTCTTCTTGCATGTGCCTTGTTGGTTTCTGCTTGCTCAGCATAAATGCACGTCTAAACCTCGGCGTGTTGTCATCATTGACCTCCTTTTTTTTTGCATGTGATGGATTAACCGTAGGTGTAGACACTGTTTATGATTCAGAAAACCCCAAATGGAAGCCAAGAAGACTTGCTCGAGAGAAAAAAATGGATTAGCGTGCACCAGGAAAACCCTCTTTAATTATAAGTTGCTCTTGACCCATCTTTCTGTGCGCATTGTCTGACGTGCACGTGTCTCTTAATTAGTTTATTAACTAGATTGATTTAGCTTTAAAAAATTCTTATTTTGTGCCAAACACACCCGTGCTCTTCATTTAGCGAACAGCATGTCTGTGGAGAATTGTGAAGAATGCATTTTGTTACTCGGATGAGTCATACTTCCTCTGGCCTGTATGCCTCTCCCTCAGGGTGGATGAATGAGCGGGCGGAGAGGTTAGTTGGAGGAGGGGCATGGTAGCTGAGGTGACAGGGTCTGTTCCTGTTGCGAATTGTAATTAAGAAAGTATTAGTGTGTTGGCGCAGAGACATCTGCTTCTACATGCAGACGTCTATAGGTAGATGCGTGACTGCAGGCTGAATCATCTCCTTCTCACAAGAAAACAATGGGAAATATCAGCCTCTTCTCTAGCCCACAAGTGAATGTGTCTCCTCGTATGCTGTATCATTTTGAGGAAGAATGTGCTTTTACTTATTCCGTTTAATGATTCATTTAATCTGTCTATTGTGACTTCTTGTTTTTGCACAACATGTGACATCACGTCGATGTGTACTTGTATGTTAGGCTACGGATTAGCACTGCTTTTTAATATTTGGGCAGGGTTTCTGCCACATATAGCTGCTCGTGTGTGTTGAAGGAAGTACTTCGTTGAGTGATAAATTATGAGTAATATTTAAAAAAAGCGACACAAGTTTAGTTTATATGTAATCATGTGAAACGCTCAACTCTTTATCTTAAATCAGGTGTCAACGCTATGCAACTCAGATCCGCGGATCATCAAATAAAACCATCGCTCTCGTCACTAAGTCGTGTGTAACTACGGATGTCAAGTGTTTTCTTGAATTAAACTTGCTTATACTGCCATCATAAACATAGGATCCTCCTGGATTTCCTCATGCTTCGCCTGTGTCTGTTCTTTTAGGTCATGCAGTGTCGACAGACACACAGATGGATCTAATCAAATCTGAACAGTTGAGTTTCTTGTGTCAAAATATCAAAACCACGATTATGAACTACAGTCATCCTCATTCGAATAGCCAGGTGCTCCGCTTTGGTTTCGGTTTCATACAGTGCGGAGCTGCAGTCCATGCTGGGATTTCCCTTTTGCTCTCACAGTAAAATGTGACTGATGTCAAAACACTGTTTTATTATGAAATTTCCCCGGATTCAGTCTGCTTGGTGCATCACTATTAAAAACTAGCGTTACCTCTGTTTCTATGTCTCATCTTGATTGTACCGTTCCATGTTTTTTTTTTTTTTTTTTATTTATTTATTTTTTTGCACGGTGGGGTGCACGTTCCACAACAGTTTCAAAAAGTCCTGGCAGAAACCCTGTAAATGTGTGACTCTGTGCTTCCTGGCATGCTGTATGCAGATAAATATCAGTTAGTCATTCTCACATGGAGGCAGTGTATTTAAATTTTTTAGTAATGCTTTTGTTTTTTTTTTTCTTTTTGTTTCCCAAAAAAATCATGGCAACTTAAATGTATGACAAAAGCAGGATGCTAAGTTTGATGCAGAGTTTGCTAAATTAATTATGTCTAGATTTTGTTCATCTGGGGCTTCGAAGTGTACTTCACACTGACCGGCTGATCTACTTTCCCACTGTACAGCAGATGTAAAACAAGAAATATGGTTGAGTTGCAATTACAGGTTTCTAGGGAGAACTGTAAATTCATTGAAATGTTTGCATCATCTTCAAGATGCAACATGCACATCAAGAGCTGCTAATTTTATTGATAGAGCGTCTTTGTTGTCTGAACTAGCCTATAAAAAATTAACAATACCTCAAAATAGTGTTGAAACTGAAATGAAGGGGATATACATTTGCCTTTGCTACAACTGAAAAACATTGTCTTCCCTTCTTTTTGCATTATTTTGCTACTTGCTTCGCGCTATTCGATTTTATCTACAGTTAGACGAGACATGTGTGCAATGTTAATCACAAGACAAAGTATGAAAAATGTAAGTATGAGTGTCAGATTTCATCAAGGATTTTTATTTAATCTTACTTTTTCCTCTAACTGATACACAGAATTGTCTCTTCGATTTATAATAACTACGTTATAAAATATGCCTGATTAACTTTAGGATGGGAATTATTTGTTGATGTCATCGGTAATTTGTTGATGTTAAATTCTGTGTGGCCGCTTCAGATTGTTCCCATTCAGAATCGGCAAGAAATTGTTTTTGCTACTTTCGGATCCTCTTATCAGTTCCTGACTGAGGTCCGATAACTCTGACTCTTGATGTCGTGGCTGCTCAATCATGGCAGCGCCATGCCTGCAGAACTAAGCTGATCACGGTCATGGAGCAGTTCGCGCGTCGTCGGATCGTGAAGCTTTCAAACGTGTGGCTTTATTTTGTTTGCAAAGATCATGCATCTTTCAGAGCACCAAACCCCTTCACCATCACGATGTAATGATGAAATAGTGTTCCCTGTTTGATCCCTGACCCCGACCACTCTAGAGCTATGGAAATGTATGTCGCATGGAGCTGACTGTTGTAAGAGGAGTTTGATTTCAATATCCTTTATTTGTCCCTCACAATGTCTATTTGTTTTGTCTCACACATCAAATTTGTGCTAGTATCGTACGTGTCCTCAGTCTGTCTCCTCAGGATGCATGTGGAGTGTCCTGCACCGATATAATAACCAGGACCGGCTGGTACCCTGGAAGCCTCATTTTTGTTGTCTCCTTTATGTTGTTATTCAAATTAGACGTTTTAAGCATAATGACCAGCTTAAGTACATATATGTATCCCAATTAAATGAGATGCATATATGTACCTGTTTCGCTTCCGGTTTCTTCCCCCATTGAGAATTGCTAAGGAACCAAATTGAATCAGAATTGTTTAAATAATATCTATTCCCATCCCCGTGTAAAAATAAAAGTGGGTTAATGTGTAATTATTTTAATGTATTTGTTTAAAAATGTATACTGTCTGAGTGAAACACTTTGATACGTTGAGATAACAATTGTGATAATTCGATAAAATAATGAATAGATTTGTCGACAATGAAAATGATAGTTGCCGCCATCATTAACTTCCTACAAGATGGATCAAATGGCATCTGTGCAGACTAAGACTTCTCTCAGTTCCTGGTCTCTCCCATACCTGCTTGACTTGGTCCCCTGCCAGAACCTATGACTCACAGAGACTGAGTGACCTACTTTTTGCGCCTTTTTGCCATGCCAGGAGATCTTTTTATATTTCAAGACAATACTGTGGGTAAATATAAGCCAATTAAAATGTGCTTTCTGACCCCATTTTATGATTTTTAAGAATGTGTAACGCTGCGTCAGCAAAGCAGCCTCCCTGGAAGAATCTCTCCCATGTCACAAGAAGAGGGAATCTTGGTAATAGAGGGGAAGAATCGCATGTGAAACTCATTTTAAATCCACCCTGGCACTTCAGATGCAAATTAAAACTGTTCTTGGTTCCAAAGTACACTTCTGTTTTTCTGAGCTTTTACTTTTCACCTTCAGTGGTTTTGCAGGTTGTCGCAAGCTTGTTATCCGTGTTAGAAAAGCATTAATTACGATTCATCGAAAGATGCTTCAAGCCTTTTTGGCAGTTGAATTCCTATTTGCTCTCATGTGATTTGAGTTTGGGTGGAAATATTTTTATTTATTTGAACTTTGACTATGTATCCATCGCTGGTTTGTCAGGCATGAGTTTGTCATTCTTTTTTATTGCAAATATTGTTTACTTATTATGTAGATGAAACATTGTAAGGACTTAAGGGCATAGGTTGAAAAGGGTTCTTTTAAGATTCTTCAACTAACAGTTATAAAGATCATATTTTAATTTTAGCATTTGGTGTTATGGTTGCCCAATGAGGCGCAATTATTACCTGAGTCCAGTGAAGGTTTGACTTTTAAAATGCATGTTAACAGCTTAGTCCCACAAAAAAATAAATTTCTGTTCGTTGGACCAGTCTGCCTAGATAGTCCATGTGAGAGCTCAATTACATGTAACTGTTTAAGATCGGACCAGGTGATCTGTCCTTGCGCTAAAACGCAATTACAAATTGATGTCTCTGCAGAATATGATTTTAGTTGTGTTGTGAGTCACAATGATGAGCATCTGCAAATGTGTAGATTTGGGCTTCAACCAGCTTCACTCACGTCCAGTTTTAGGTGGTTCATTCACACAGGCAAGATTAGATGGTGTCAATAGATGAAACCTATTCTGTACATTACTGTAGTTTGCTAAAATGTCATTGTTAAATATGTGTCACAGATCGGTGTTTGACATCTCTCATTGATCCCTGGTTTGTTCGTAGTGTCACAGAGAATGTTACATCAGTTTTATCTTGGGGTTAAATTGAGACTGGGTTAGACAGCGAGTGCACCACGGTGGTTGTAGCTTCATGGCTGCTAGCCAAGCACTTGGCAGAGATATTGTGTTAATATTTCCAGCAAGATTAACATCTATTGCCGTTGTTGTGACGTGACGATTTATTGTGGAAGAATGTTGTCAAGGCGGGCGAGCATTTTTTTTTTTTTGTTTTTGTTTTTTTATTGTTCTTCCCAAGACGGCAGTGTGCAGGCGACCCTGCAAGTGTTGGTTGCTGATATAGTGGACCATTAGATCTACCTAAATCACTCAGTCAGCGTATCTTCAAATGTCAGTATTGCCAGTTTCCTGTTTTAAAAACATGTGAAGAACTGCATTGTGAACAGAGGTCCTCGCGTTTTGGTGAAGCTGGAGACCAGGGCGCGCTCTCTTGGACTGATTGTAAGGTTTTGGCAGTAACGTAGTCACATGAAACAGCGTTGTGTATCTAAACCAGAGCTCTAGAGTCCCCAGAATGGTGTCTTCAAAAATAGCCTGCTTGAATTCACTTGAATTTGTGAAGTGGCAATTGTAAGGAAAGGACACGTTATATATTTTTGTATTGTGCATACAGTATTTGTTCGGGATGAGTGACCAAGACAACTCTATCACTCATGATAGACAGAAATGCTGTATGAACATTGCGCTACCTGTTGAAAGACTATATGCTGGAAACCTGAGGAAAAAAGTAGCATTGTGAAGTCACCAGCATTTCAGTGTCATCAACGGTGTGAATGTTGACAATGCAAATTAAATGGCATTGAGCAAGTACCACAAACAGCTGCGAGACCAAAAACTGTTGTATCATATTGCACTTGACATCTTACGTAAACATATTCCTGCATGCCATGATTACATTTGTAAGTAACTTAATTGGATATTTATAATATTTATAAACAAACTTGTATGTATACATGTGTTAGTGTCTTCAAAATAAGAACAGTTAGTGATGACGAATTCTATCACAAAATGAAAACGCCTTTTTAAAGCTAGTTAAGTGCAGTACTATTGTTCTTGTTGATGGTAAACGTGTGTCACGTGTAAAAATAAATACTGTGAAACTGATAAAAAAGGTTGCACAGCTCAGCCGTAAGTGGAACATATTTGAAACAATAGGTGAGCTATTAGATGTTTTTTTTTTTTTGTTTATTTAGAAAGCGTGTAGCTTTTGGAGTTTCCACTTTATTCTCTAATTGCCATTTTTGGGTTGTGCTGTCTGTCATTGGAGCAGAAACAAGCTGTGCCGTTGAATGTAGTGTCTCGCCTGCTCTTTTCTCTTCTGCAAGGCTCCGCTGCTTTGATATGTCAGTTTTGTTTTTGTCTGCCGCCTTTGCCTTGACACGATTGGCCCCGCTTGCTCCGACCTCTTGGAAACCCCCCGGCATGCTTGCCCCAGGGTGTGTGTTCAGTCATTTATTCAGCTTCCTCTCGAAGACTGGCATGCCTTCACTTCCCTTCCCGTTCCCCCTTCGTCTTATTAAGATGCAGAATGCAGAACAACGTTTGGTCTGAAAGGCTAAATGCTGGAGGGGTTGCAAGGGTGTACTGTGGGGGGTTTGGGATGCACTGTGACATGGGGACTTTAAATGAGTCTACTTTTGTTTTACAGCTGGCCTGACCTCCAGCTGAGCTCTGACAGATTGTAGCTTCCTGATATCTGCTGTTTTCTGTCCAATAAATGTGATGTGTTGAACGTATTGAATACTGGACGGTGACAAAAATATAATTGGACAGTTCTTGTTGCTGTTCTCCTCCAATAGCTGCTTCTTAAAAATAATTGCCTTTTGATTCTACTCGTTGTCTGTTTTTCGATGGCATTGGTCCATTGGGCCTGGTGACTAATAACTAGGCCTGGAACCCATGGAATACAGTGCGATACACATGGCCAACATGGAAGACAACATCAAAATGTAGCAATTTATTGCAATACTACTACTGCACAGCCCTATGATGTCAAACTAAAGAACATAAAATGTCTGAGTAAAGAAACACCTGGTTCTGTTAAATACTACAAAATTAATTTCTGTCCAATGACAATACTACAATTTTCATTGTGGCGTCTGCTGTCAGTTATGTGAAGTAGACGTACTGTTATATCAGACAGGCAGATATGCTGTATGCAGACTTCAGATAATAAAATTCATAAAAGGCGCCTTAATGGAGTCGTATTTAATCACCAACGCCATTCCATTATTCTATAAACCAAAGGTGTTGCTGCATTATTTTTTTTACTTGCCATGGTTGTTTAATTTAATTTTTCAAATGTAATCTGTACTCTGATCGGTCAGATCTATCCACTTTCCTTCACACTTTCAAAAACTGAAGCATGACTCAGAGGGACCATTTGATCTGTTATAAATAACTGGTAGCTTCCTGTGCCCAATTTTTTTTTTTTTTATTTTTATTTTTTTTTTATTACAGCAGCCAAATGTCAGAATTTGAGTCAGTAAAAAATGACTAATTGCTATAATATGCATTGAAACACACCCATGCACAGAATCTTTTTTCATATTTTTATATTTAAATCTGGATAACAGTGTCAGAATTCTGTTCAAACAATTAGTTTAAATTTATTTCCTCTCATTTTATACAACATGAAGTGAAATATTCTGTCTTTAAATCTCAACAGTTTCCATGTGGCGATGACGCAATTAAAGTTTCCAACATGAAGACTTGACGTAAAACACATTGGACTTTCTCAATGATGGTGATCTTTTCACAGTTTGCAGTCCTTTAGCTGTTGGCACTGCTCCTGTAAATGTGAGGTCTGCGGTCAGTGGGGAGCACTGCAGGTCAGCTGCTTGCATGTATGGATCACTTTGCCCTTCTTTTTCACTGTGACTCATGTTGCGTGCCACATGGTGCACCGCTTTCCCCAAATGAGTCATCTTGAACAAAGACACCTCGTTTGAAGTCGACCAAGAAAAGAACCTAGACTTTCTTTCCTTTTGGTTTGACTGTTTATGCTAGTGATATGTGACATTTACCAAATGCTGACCAGCTTTAACTAAGAGGTGTTATAACTTCTTTCTGGAACTGGTGGAACAAGACAAGCATAGAGTAGCAAATTGAAAATATGTTTTGCATTTCTTTTTGATGTTTTAAAAAAAAGAGTTTTAAAAAGGTGGGTTAAATTTTGAAGTGGTATATTTACACATCCTATTGTTCTTTATTTTAGAAAGTTGCTCATGTCGTTCATTCAAGTTTGGTCTAAGATGACTAAAAACACAGTAGGAGGTGGTGTATTAAATGGATGTTATACAAGCGTTGTTGTTCTGGGACCACTCACTTCAGTCTTGGTGATTTCCAGAACTTTTCCACCCTCTTTATGGTCCACATAGGCTGACCTCAAATCTGCATGTTCTTCACCCTTGTGCACATGACACCATGTTGATCAGCTTCCTGGTGTTGTCACCGTTGCCTTTCACCTGACCTGTTCGACGAGAGAAGACGTGGTTGAACTCTCATTATATATCACATTAGAATACATTCCTTGATGCTTTTACACCATTCACATTACTCATGATACCGCACTGTAACCAGATTGCCTTTTTTTTTTTTCACCGATTACAAAATGATGATGTCATTTAAGTAGCTAAAGAGTAGGCAACACAGCAGACGCAGTCCAAGTATGCAACCATTGATTAGTGATTTGCTGCTATTACTTGAAGATCATCAGCTGTGTCATGTGAGTGAAATCAATTTAAAGCCCAACTACCATGAATAACTAGAGAAAAAAATTGAGGTTATTTTTTCCTTCTTTTTTGGAGTAGATGAAAAGAAAAAGTTGCCTGAATATCCCTTACTTTTGCACCAGTCCTCATGCACATGTAGGACAGGTGTGTGCTGGATGCTAGCTAAGCATTATCTTGCCGAAATTCTGCTTGGGGTTGTGGATATCTCTATTTAGGTGTGTGTTTCCCTTTAAAAAGCCTGCATTTGTTTGCTGGTTGTGTCTAGGGCCCAAAGTGGAGCTCTTTCTGTCAGATGAGTGAAGCTCTGCAGAGGCAGCCACTGGGAGTTCTGTTTCATCTCTGCTCATGCTGCTCTGGAGCAGACATGCAAATCCGCTGTAATGAGCGCAGCCTGTGTGGTGGTGGAGGAGAAGGGTGAGGAGGGAGAACTGAACTCTGGAATGTATAGTGGAGAAACGAAAGCTGAAGGAAGAAGGTGAGACTTCGACAGCAGCGGCACAAAGTCAAAGAATTCAAGTGGGTTATGTCAGGAACGTTGGAAGTAAAGGAAGTTCTCCTTCTCAAATAAGTCATTCATTAGTCAGCCAAGGATTTTCTCTCCCAGTCACTGTCTGAAAACCAACATTGCCCAACTACCGTATCCTAGCATCAGCAAGACATACCTTGATAAAAGGTATATGCTAAATATCTAACTCATCCATGCCACATTAACTGTGTTGAAGTCCCCCGTAGTATGTGACATCAGGAAGCATTAGTGGTGTCATGGTGGCTTGCAACCAGACATGGCTTTTAAATGGCAAGTTTTGCTTTGGAATAACCACAAATGGTTCTTTTGACAAGGGTTAAGTTGTTTGCTGTTGCTGTCGCTGCAAACTCGGTTACAACTGGTGACAAGTCCTTCATCAGGTAGATACTTTTATCAATAGAAAATATCAACGGATGTCAATAGAACCTGTACAGTGTTTGGAACCTGATTTGGGCGGTGTCTTGACTTAAGCCTTTGTGTTTGTACATCTATGGCTTTACTGGTTTTCTGATTAACTTTGATTTGATGACTTTGGAGCCTTTGGATTTGCCGTAATTTACTTCAACATCTTTTGGTTCCTGTTATTTTACCTTGAATGGACTGATTTTTATAGAAAATTTACCTTAAAGTTGTGCTCAACTATAAGACATGGTACAGAATGTTAGTCATACAGTCATAACCTATGTCTTTACTTCTGTAATGATTTCTATATCTCCATATTAATTAGCATGATTGTCAATTGTGTCATTTTCTTATATCATGGCTTGCCTTTAAAAGCCATTTGTAAAACGCTCTTCTGCTTGTTGCAGGACTTAAGTGGGCTGAGGATTAGGCAAATTGGACTACTAATGGAATAAAAAGCTTGTTTGTGTTTTTTATTAAATGCACTTAGTGTGACATTTTAGAATGAATGCATGCAAAGGTCTAAGCAAGGGACAAACTCTCTGCTTTATTTATTTTCTCCTCCTGCTAATTTGTATTCTCTTCTTCCTCTTATTATTATCTTCCAGCCTCTGAGTGTTTTAATGCTTAATCCTTGCTAAACCTTAACTGCAGTGTTGACATTTCCACATTCGGCTCTATTTTTAGGTTTATATTGTAGAAGGGAAGCTCCCCTTGATAGAATTGAATCTTGAAGTTGTGTTCTAGAAAGGAGCTTATGGTCATTAAATTAGTACTTATGGGGCTGTTTCCAGCATGATGCAACCTCATTTTTGGTGGGAAGCAGGTGGTTTCACACGAGTCATGTGTTCATACATTCATGTTTGTTTGTCTACTGCCATTAATGTCCAAAATCAGTCCTTCTGTTTACTGTCTTTCCTGCTGCCTGGTTGTCATTTAGAACTTTGGTAAGATTTCAGTAAACATCCACTTTCTTGAACTTGGGGATTACAGGAAATTAAATTTGGACCAGGATTACTAAGATCTCCTCTGGCCTCCTCAATGACATGTCAGAATGTGTATGCCTACTTGTTCAGTAGTGGAGTAAGCTCTTACAGATGTTTGGAGCAACCCGCCTGTGAAGTAGCCTCGACTACTCTGGGTGAGAATGCCAAGAGGAATTGGCGCGACTATCTACTTCAGAGGCTTCAGAAAGCCATTCTTCTTCCTCCATGCTTGGCCTGTTAAAAAGCAATCGGCAACAAGTTTTGACTGTTTGGCACTACTGTCTGCTGTTATTTAGATTTTGCTGTTTTTGGTCATTTTTCAACCTGAAACAAACTGTCATCTTTCTCTTCATACACGCCCAGGTAAATAGCAACATCGTATCCTGGAAACAAAATTAATTGAAATTACCTGGAACGTAGCCTGTGTGGAGAACAAGTATAGACACTGACAACAACGAAAACCTGGTTATTGGTTGTTTTTTTTTGTTTTTTTTACTTGAAAGCTGTTCAATAAAAGGCAGTTACCCTCAAGCTCCCAGGAATTCATTATCATTGGAAGAATACTAATCTTGAAATTCAAATGCTGCTGGTGATATGTTCCACTACACACTAAAACTAAATATGATGCATATGTGGTGCTTAAAAGAAAAGTATTTGAACACTCTTTCTTTCTTTCTACACATAAAACTATAGGTTGACGTGAGCGGTCACAGTGAGGGACTTTTTAAATTGCATGATTAATTTTATAGCAAAGGAGAATACTTTTCATGGCTCGGGAAACTCAGGTCAGTAGGCTCACAGGACTGTTATAGGCCTTGTTCAAGACCCCATTTATTTTCTTAGTTGGGACAGTTTGCTGCTGTTCACATAATCAGTTGAGCAAAACATACTTTGATCCAAGACAGAGAGCTTACTGTGAATTGTCCAACACAATCAGCACATTTTTTCCACACTAGGTGTGTGAAAAGATCTGGGTTTTACTTCAACAACAAATCTTGTTGCAATTAAAATTGTAGCATGAGCTCCTGTTTTACCCCTAATATAATTTTAGGCATCTATAGTTGTGCTTGAAATTAGGGTCAAGTGGTACTAAAATGTAATTGATGACTTTGAAGCTTCATCTCCATTAGTTCTTCAGTCAGTAGTACTCTCTAAATGTATGTCATTAATTGAAAATATATTGATTTCTGAGGCTGTGAGATTTTCATTTTCATTTTAATAACCGCTATGTTTCATTTCTTGATTATCTTTCTTGAGACTATTTGATTCAAAAAACTTTCCAAGATAAATGAAATGAAATACCAACTCCAAATAAAGGTTAAATATTTGAATGTCAACTGTCTTTAGAAACATCTGTTTAATAACATTATTAGTCGACCTTGTCGTCAACCATGTCATGTTTTACGTGTTATCCCTGCCTCTTAATGTTTAGCTTTGAAAAGGTTTATTCAATCATTTCAGTAGCTACTGTCTGCAGCTGGTTGTTTTGTAAAATGTCACGCTGACCTGAAGCAGATTGACCTGAACTTACCTCACCTCCCGCCACTCAATATTTAACATTGACATTAAACAAGATATAGCAAATGGATCTGAGGATAGGCATTCAAGGGCGTCGCTAAAGTGTTTGTGACACGAGTAGTCTATTTGTAATTCAGCAGCAGGGTCTTGATGGCTGCCAGGCTGGCACTGAGTCAACCTCCCTGAGGGGCTGTGTTAATATGGACCTTGAGGCCGTTGGACTGGGGTAATTGGGTTCGAATTGTTGGTGTCGGGCAGTCTACCGCCAAAACAAAGGCCAGCTTCCAGGCAAGCTGTTGGTAGCATATGGACAAACCCTCCTGATCACAGTCGTGATTCATCAAAAATGCTTTTTCAATTACCTGATTGTGTGGTCTTATGTGGATGTAAGGATTGCATAACAAATGAGACCTTTTATTTCACTGTGAGCATGGTTTCATCCTGCCTGGACACTTGGATCGGCTTTTGTTGCTGCTAGACTCGACCTAAAGTAGCTCAGCATGTCCTCATCCAATCCAATCCTCTTCTGCTCTCATCGCCCATTCTTCTTCTGTGTGTGTCTGTACACCAGCTGGATTTGGTTTCGATTCACCATGTACTTAATCAACCCCCCTCTGGATTATAAGAGGAGGATGAATCTATCACCTTTGTAAATGTACACCGTTGCACTGGTGATACAACGTATTGATTAAAAATATCTTTGTTTCCATGGCTCCTACACAATGGTTCCAGGTACGAAAGGCAACCGAACCACAACTGTGCTCTGCATTGTTACCACTTTGTTGAGTTGCAACTAGCTAACAAATAGTTAACATGCCACATAGAAATATCAAAATATCCCTGCCTTTGGTGTTATCTTAATGCTGTATTAGAATTTTAATGTACTCCAAATGTCTTTCTTGTGTGCAAGTCACACATGCAAAGAAACTGAGAAGTAGGAAATGAACACTTGTCTAATGAAGGTCACTGCAGCTCAGGTGACTGATGCAATTGAATTATGTTAAATCACCAGCGTCCAGCACGTTTGCACAACCGTGTCACAGTTTCGATTCTGAACACACTGCTATTTCTACGTACATACATTCAATGGCTTTGGTGCCAAATCTGCTGGTATCTGCACATTTATACTGATGTACCAAAGCAATAAGGGACCACTCACATCTGATAACCCAAAAGTGAACCATCAGAGAGCCACCTTTGTCAGTAGCACCAGTAGCTTGACTATAATTCTATAGCATTAATACATTTATTGTAGTTCTCCTTTTGAGATTGCCCCTCAAATTAGCCTGGAAATCATCAACTCCAGTCTGTGTACTCATGGATGTTTTCATAAGTACAATTCGTTATTCATTCATGCCGTTCATTATGTTACAAGCGACTCTGGATTTAGCTGTGATTTGTTGACAAGTCTCTCGTCTCAGCGTTTTGCTGCCCCACAGCCACGGTAGCGCTTCCAATTGATTGACAGAATAATTATGGACTTGATTTGTTCAACCACAGGCGAAGTGGGACTGAGGGAGTAAGGAAGCGGCATGTGGCGTGTTCTCCTTTTCTTTCTAAGATGACAGCAGTGGGGTCTGCTTGCTTGAATTTTAAGTGTGTGATGTGACATACTAATGACTCTATATCATATTTTGTCAAGCTTTGTATTCTGCTTCGAGGCTGCAGTTGGCGCTCCGGTGCTGTATGATCAACAATACACTCACCGTGTGAGCACTGAAGCAATAATTGACACATCCCTAAGAAAGGAAGTAAGGATGAGCTTATTAATGCCATTTTTTTTTCCGGGGGGTTTCAGCGGAACCATTAAGCCGTTAATTGAGAGGAAAGACGGACATTAAAAAGCTATTGCCTCTGCCTTGCTATTTTTTCTTTTTAAATTAAGATGAGACTTTGTCCTCACGATTACAGCCCTCACATGCAAACAGCCAGCTATTTTTGAATCTGTGGTTTTCAAAAATAACACCATAAACCCTTTGCCTCAAGGGCTGGAAAAAGTGAGGAGTTTTTCTTTAAAGGATCGGCAGGTGAGACGAAATTCCCACCCTTCCCCGCTTACCTGCCTCGCAATCGCAAGCAAAACAGAACATCACCCACGCATTGTATACAGGCGTTGATATGGAAGGTATGACCTAGGTTTCGGTTGAGAGGAGAGACACTTGTTACCAGGCGACCTTGTTGTTATTGCTGTGAGTGCATGTGCCAAGTCTGCAGGGATAACAGAGGGAGCGTGCTTCATGATTGCCCGCCCTTTTTGAAAACCTGCCGTTACATTACAGAGGGATTCTTGTCGTAATAAACTCCCAACCTCACTCAAAAAGTATCTTCGTCAAATAAATGCATCAGGGGACTCCCTAATTTATATCTCATTGTTGCAGAGCCATAGATGTTTTTTAAATGAATGAATTGTTGAAATTGAAGATTCGTGAGATCAATGGTCTGTTACCTATCAAGAGCCTTGCAACTACTGGTGGGGTTGAATGTGTGTGCATGCATGCATGCAAGTGCGCACTGAATGGCCTACTACTTTCTCTGGAGGAAATGACGCTAATGCTGAAGTATTTGAGGGGAAGTTCTTCTTAGTATGCTGATGTATATTCCTGGAAGAAAAAAAGGTAATTTGTGGTCAGATGTTACATCACTGTAGACACCTGTATTAAGTACACATGTGTAATCATTTAAAAGACACGTATGTTTCATAGTAGAAGAGGGGAAGGGTTTTTTTTTCTTTTTTTCATAAATAGAAATCATAGCTTAACATAAAATAGGTTGAGTGGGAGCTCATCTTTTGCGATATTGGCATAGTGTCAATGTTTGCTTAAGTGGTTAACACACCTTTTAAACATGACTGATTTATAGCAAACGGGTATAGGCAATACCTTTCAAAGAATAATAATTATGAGTGGGAATACCAAGTTTCTCATGAAGTCGTGATCCGTAATTATAGAGCCGTATCAAGTTTTTGAGGATGTATATGTTGCAAAATTACCACACTGGCCTGAGCTTTGTCATCATTTCAGTACCATCCCAATCCATGCTCATTTATCTTCCATTTAGCGTTGCTTACCAGACTCACACCAATATCTGTATTTGAGTCATTCATATCACCAAACAACTTGTTCCTATGGCGACTGAATAAGAAGTTTTGGAAAAAGGAAGGTCAAAACCAACCAACCAAAAACCAATAAAACTGGTCTGCTCAACCCTTTTAAAAGTATTGTGCAACAATACTTGGACTCTCTTGCTGATGTTAAAAATACTGATTTGAATCCTCAATTTTAGTTGTTGAGATTTGAGGGTGCTGTAATTTTAAGATAGAAACCCATATTGAACACATCAGTACATGTCTGGTTGCCCCAAACTCTCTATGATTGGAAAGTTTAAATTAGAAAATGTGCATAAATCCCGCCCATCGAATATGCTTCTTTTCCAGAGAGATTTTCAAACGATCATATACTGATCATATACTCTCATGTATCTTTGCGTTGGTATTTCTGTTCACCAATATATGAATAATCTGACTCGGTTCTGTCGCTCATTCACCGCATCTGCCGGGGATGACAGACACATCAGAGTATCAAGAGTGTACTTCTCCCATGTAGGGTGTTGTTCATGCGCACACACAGATGTGTTGTGCCACAACACTGTGGATTTCAGCTGCATCAAGAGCATTTGACCCATGTTAATGTGAATTACACGTAAAGGTGGGGAGTTGGGGTTAGATGTGCTTCAATTATGCATTGAAACCTTTTTATAATGCTTCTTATTATCATTAATATTTGTAGAATTTTCAAATGTATAATCGCATCTTGAATTATTTAGCTTTCTGCTTTCTGTTTTAACAGTGTGCTTGAACTCATAGGTCTTGCGAAATTCCGTCCTGCCCATTTGTCACTGCGCTCATGCTTTATTGCAAAATAATTCTTGCAAAATAATTGTTTTCGTCATTTTCTTGAAATGGCACTGCATTATTTTGTGGTCGAGTTATATAGTTTGATTTTTACAAAAGTAAAGGTCGCATTATTTGCTTAAGTATATGGTTGTGAATTTTGTTTGACCTCTTGCTCTGTAGATGTAAATTATTAGTATCATGATGATTACTTTTTATTGATTTAACCATCTTTGTCTTATAAAACAAGGAAGATAAATTCATAATATCGCTGTATTTTTTAGTTGCACAAGACCCGTCGGAGCTAGGATGATAACAACAACAAACATGGAGGAATCAGCTGAAAATACATTACTTGGACTTATGGGGGGTGTAATGGCAGGCAGTTTGCATTGTTTTTGTTTTGTTTTTTTTGTAGTTTCATTCTTACTTTATGCAACGACATTTCGTCATGCTTTTGTATTTGCTTTGGTGCCAGAACAATATCCTGTGACTCCTGCGCATGCGTGACTGCTCATGCGGAGATACTCAATACACGTTCCTGATGTACAGAGAGAAATGTATGTTGATCAATCACTTGACTGTGTCACGATTTTGGAGTGTCAAGCGAAGGAATGCAGCCACGCCAACTGTTTTATTTACCGCTCTTGGAAGGCAAAACGAGGTACGATTGTTTGTAGTATGTAGATTGCATGAATGCGTCATGTAATATGTATGTGCTTCTCTGATTATTCTGTAGTTTTCACGTTGCAAACAGGGAATAAAAGCACCAGTATTAAAACTCAATGTCTGTTGAAATTATTCCAAGAGGCCGCGACAGGGGGCAAGTTTCATTTCAAGACAAATATTTTAAAGGAGCTTTAGTTTAAATAAGGTTAAATAAAAACTTGAATTAGCCACCTTTGTGATTTATTATGCTATTGTCAAACTGACGCAAAATGAACAATATTTTATTGTTTAAATGTATTTATGGGTCCATCATTTGATTCAATAATGTACCAAATTCATTCAAATTGTATATATATATATATATATATATATATATCGATCAATCAACTATAGTTTAGTTGATTGATCGATCTGCACCCACAAGCTTCAGTTTTGCAATCCATGGAATGAGACAGACCAATCTAGTGACGCACTTGCCGATTTGGATTTCTGCATGTACTTGCCAAATACAGTGTCGATGACATAATCTGCGTTGTGTTGAGTAATCCCTTGTTCCTCAGCGTGTTGCCTCATTGGAATTGTCAGTGTGATTGAGCCGCTTCTGAGTTAGCAAGCTAAGACACCAAACACAATCAGTAATGCGCTGTCATTACCCTGTTGGTAGGGAAGATGTTGATAGCTGCTGTCATGACCTTGGTAAATGAAGATGATTCACAAACACTGTCATTTCAAATGTTGCTGGCATCATGCCTTTAAAAATAAAGACATTAATGCATGCAATATTGAGCGCAGATGTTCATTTCATCTTCTGTTGGACCGTTTTGAATTCCTAGGCTAAATTGATTGCATGGTAGTACCCTTGACACGGTTTGGGTTGTTCGAACCTCCACACGTTTTTCTGCTGCTTCAGCTTCCTCTATTCCCATCTCATTTCTTGCTCATGAACTTTGTCTTTTTGTGACCCTTATGGAGCTGCAGGCTGGGGCTCGTCCTTGCTCTGGCTATCCCCAACCCTTGGCAGTCTAATGAAGGCAGCAGGGCTGCTTCCTTACCACTTTTGCTGTCTAGATGTGTTGGGCTTTATCATTTCTGCCACAACCGGGTTTCTCTAATTAAGAGACTGACTTGGCCTTGCACATTATACAGCAGCTGGATCATTAGTGTGGTGGGTCAAATATCTTGCATCTCTGTCTAGCAGACCTTTCATCAACCGCTGCCTTTGCCAGCTCACCTCCTGCAGCCACCAGAAGCCTCTGTCTGCTTTCATTTTGTGACTTATCCTGAATGACATATAGACCTTTTGGTGTCATTGGAAATAGTTGTAGATGTCGTATGCTCGGCCTATGCTGAACTACTTATGTGCTTGAAAAGAAGCAGAACAGGATTTATGGAGAAATGTGAATCATGGTGGATTGTTAGTCTCATATTGGTAGAATATTTTAGCTCATATTACCCATAGTAATATTAGCCCTATCATAATCCTAGTCCTATCAGCCCTATATGCAGTGCTGTCTGGCATATTTTTTTTACATATCATCTTTAGCACAGATCCCTTCTTACCCTGGCTACTTCCGCTAATGTTCACTGAATAAAAAAATCAAGTTGATTTTCAGGGGTGAATTGATCCCTTCTCTCAAGTAATATTTATGGCTCTTGTCTCATATGAATACATAGTAGATGGGTTAGTTACTCATCTTAAACCTTGCATAACTTCTTCGTGTTTTCATTACTCGTTGATGTTGCAGCTTGTGCACGTTTGGGTGCTCTCTGTATGGGCATTTTCGGCCTGACCTTTTTTAGTTTTAGCTCTACAATGTTCAGAGACTATTTTTGAAAGGGATGACATATCGAGCCAGTCAAGACTGTATTTATTCCCTGTCCAACAGTTGTAAGAATACTCTCAAGCTCACACATGCTTGGGCAAGCACATCTACAAGTACACAAGAGAAAAGTCCCACAACACGGAGAGAATTCTCTATCCTGTTTTCTACCCGCCCTTATCCATATTGCAGCGTCATTGTACTCCATTTTATTTCCCGCACACATGTCCTATATTTGTATCTTTAAGCCTTTCTTCTTTGCCCCGCTATTTTAAAACATGGAGGGCAGTGTGCCAGGAAGGACTGAGAGCGACTGGCTGTTGCAGACTTCACAGCACCGCAGACATGCTTGGGGCTGAGGACAGTTTGCAAGATGACACTGAGTGGCGTGTTTATGGCAGAGCCTCAGTTTTAGGGCAAGATGGGAAGGCGGCATACACCCTGGAAGGCAGGGGAAAAAAAGAAGAGGGGGTTTACTACTCTCAAGAGAGTCGGAATTCCTCCTGAGCCTTTCCCCTCATTTGGCTGGCAGTTGTGAAAACAATTGCCTGGCATTTACTCTTTCTCTCTCCCTCTGTGCAGATGGACTCCAAGCAATGAGTCAGCGCTCAGAGCAGCAAGTGCTGGAGAGACTGCTGGTCTTGTGATCTCTTGTACAGAGATCATAATAATGCCGTGCATACAGAGTTTTCAATCTTCAGCAGTTTGTTTGTCAGCTTAAATGATTCAAGCTGCTGTCACTGGCTGTAGTTTTGATGAGTTATTATTTATTTTGCGTGTTTGTTAAACTTTTTTTTTGTTGTTTTAGTGTGTCTCAAACTCACAACAGGATGCATGACACGCAATAACAGTGAAAGCATGTCATGCTCCACTCTAGAAGACAACCAACTTGCACGGAGAAAATTCTATAGAAAAAGAATATAGTATGATATAGTATTTTTTTTCTGCTGTGAAACAGCGACTGACAAAATGTAGGGTAAAAAAAGTGGAAAGATTCTTAAGCATTACATTTTGTGTTGCAGGATTAGGAATAAGGCTCTACCATGAACTGAGGTAGCCTGTAGGGCTTGTGGGTGTCATCATATTGCCTTGTTTCAACAAGTGGACGTCACTTTTTTCCCACTTTAGACAGGTCGATTTGAGGGCACCGTATTTTCTGTCCACTTGTTCCTCTGTAACTTTGCTGTATGTGATTTAAAATAATTATTCACTGTCTCAAGCCTTCTCCGTGGTCACTTCACTGCTACCATTTTCCGTTGCCGATCAAATCTCAATTCCCATTTCACAAGCCGAAAGAGTAGAACCTGAATGAGCCTGAAAGTTGGCAGTTTGTAGGTCTTAAATGAATTGGACCAAAAGTACAATGATATTGAGGCAGAGGACCTCTGAGAGTAATAGACTCATAACTAATCTTGATGCCCTGATGAATCAAGTAAGACCAGTTCTTAGTGTTGTTTTTATCTAATTTCCCAAAATTCTCTGCAGTTGAACCTCGCTTTAATGTTCCTTGCTGCTGTTTTTTTTTCTCCAAAATAATTCAATTAGAATAATAAATTCTTGTTTGTTTTGTTTCCACAGAGTTCAGCCAAAGAAATCACTATGTGGATTCCATGAACTGAGTTAGAAGTGATTTGTCCTGGGAAGTCTCCACCGTTCCTTCTTCATCTGGTTTAATCTCCATCATTTGGAAAGCTTCAACCCAAACAACCGTCACTGAACGTTCTTCCCCAGCCTGTCGTCACCATGACGTCGGAGCTGGAAAGCAGCCTGACCTCCATGGATTGGCTCCCGCAGCTAACCATGCAGGCGGCCATCCGGAAAACTGATCCCCAGAATACCCACGGGCCGGGTATGGTCAAGAAGAGTAGCATTCTGGATCCTAACACCACATTAGACCAAGAGGAGGTGCAGCAGCATAAAGATGGCAAACCACCCTACAGCTACGCCAGCCTCATCACATTTGCTATCAACAGCTCGCCAAAGAAGAAGATGACTCTGAGTGAGATCTACCAGTGGATCTGTGATAATTTTCCCTATTATAGAGAGGCAGGCAGCGGATGGAAGGTAAGAAACAACCATCACTGTTGCTGGTGTAGCCATGAATTATGGTTGCGTAGTGGTTATGAAGTCTTTTATGAAGACATTTTATTAGTATTGACTTGAAATTTCAGTTTGGAGAAGTTGCTTGACTGATACAGACTTCGACACATGCAATTGTTTGAGTGCATCACCACAACCTTACTTGTAGAACAGGGAGATGTGGCAAGCCCTTTTTAAGCCAAGCAAGGTTAAGATACTTTAACATTAAGTTCATCATTGACAATAGAATGTCGGTGCCAGTGTGGATCGTGGTGTTTGATTTGTGCCTGGTTCAGTGTGTGGTTGGAGCCTGTAAACTGATGCTAATGGGTTGCTGCAGTCATGTGACCAAGAGGGATTGAACATCACCCAATTTGTATGATTTCAAATACTTACCTTATGTCATCATCAAATGACTTCATACACATTGAGGTATTCATATTTAATTTATGGTTACTGCTGTTTTAAATTTCCAGATATTACATGTTTCTAAGATCGAGGAACAAGTATGGTGCCAGATGCACCCAGGTACCTTAGGCAGCTGAGTGAAAAATAGTCTGTGGCCCTGAGAGAGCTGTATGAAGTGTAAAAGCCAGATTAATATTCAGGGATGTGGCCCCTATCTGTGAGAGCACAGACTAAATGGCCCATTCATGGGTGGTATTATTCATTGTAGATGCCTTGATAGGAGAAGGCCATTATACTGGTAGAAGGCAGTGCTGTGTCATCAACTCAAGGAGCCTGTGATATACAGAGATGCAGCCATGTTGATTGCCTTTTAAAGGGACCAGATGGAAATTGATATTAGAATGAGTTTTCCAATCAGTCAACGTTTATTGGAAATAGAATTGTAGGCACTGCTTTATTGCACTCAGACAAGATGCATGAAGCCCATTTCCTGGGGTGACAAGATCTAGAATATGTATTGTCCATGTGTGTGTTTGGGCGTTAATAAAAGAATAGATAAAAAAGACAAGCCTTGTTGGTTCGATTCCGCCTTTTGTGCTATGGCTTTGGAAAGGAAATTGCTTGTTTGAGATTTCTTTTCATCTCTTGCACATTGACATTCACGACAAGTTCCGTGTTACTTGAGTGATATTTACCCCATTTTCAGCAATGGATTCTTATTTTTGCTGCTTCTCACTTCAGCACCTTAAATCATGCAACTGGAAAGTCGATTTTTACATCCTCCACTGTTAATGTGCATTAGATGGGAAGCCTGAACGCAATCACGAAACAAGCAGCACCCGTTCAGGGATTAGTTAAATCTAAAGTGTAACTGACTGATGGTTAGTTAATTATCTGTGGAATCTTCAGATACAGAAGTCTGCGTCCAAGCTTCTCTGGCTGTCTATTGTTTGAGTTAGTCATGGAAACCTATTGAGGTGTAAAAAAAAAAATCCAGCTTCCAGTAGCAGTTACTTAAGTCTGTTAACATATTTTAGTTGTGAGCCCAGCTGTGATACATGACTGTAATAGGAGGAGATTATTTTGTCTTTTGTTATTTATTCATGACATTGTAAGTGAGCTCCAGTATTTGTACTCATAGATTGGCCACCGATATCCACGGTTTTTGAATGTCAGTTGATGACAATTGTGTACTGCAGTCTACCGTCACCCATGTGCTAAACATCCTGAGGAATGTATGTATATGGATATGTATGGAAATGTATTAAAAAAAAACAAAAAACTTTGTAACTATACTCAGTATCGGTGAGTGCTCAAATGCAAATACTCGGAGCATACCTAACAATGACATTGGTCATCATGAATCAATATAAATGGCATTTTTAAAAAATAATAATTTTTGATCAGCTGATCATGATGATATCATAAATGCCCATATTGATGCCGATAAATTGGCCGTCCTATCGATTGGTGCAGCCCCACTTCATTGTTTCTCACAGAAGCATTTTTTTGGTTTTGCAATAAATAATGCACTAAATGTACTTAACTTAAATGATCAGTTCATGATTTTTGTTTTGGGTGTTATAAATCATTCTTGGAAGTCACTGCAAACAAATATGCCACGCAAAACATTACTCTTACCTTGAGTATGTACAGCAGAGGTAACCGGGACATTAGTGGCTGCTCTCATTGGTTGCAACAATTTTGTAGTTCAATATATTATCAGGGAGTAGTACTCGTGCCGTGCCCTTATCATTTGAATTAGCTCCATTTGTTTCACAATGTTTTTGCAGTTTGAGAATTTTTAATATCTCAGAAGTTGCTCTTTCAGTCAAGATCTCAAATGAAACTAATAGTATTGTCCAGGTTAGCTTTTAAGCTATCCAAAATATGACGCAGCTGAAAGTGTCAAGTTCACTATTGCGTCACTTTTACTGTCCTGTGATCTGTCTACGGTATAGTTAAGAATGAGATAAATTTTTGTAATTAATTGGAGGCAAACATGGGGCTGAATGTAGGTCGGCACTTGTCATCTATCCTCTTTTCCCTAGAGACGTCAGTTACAGGAATTTGGGACTCATCAAACACACACCCTTCTGTTCCGTATGATAATGCAATCTGTGCAGCAAGATGAGACCTGCGTTATTCCATCAGCTGAATAGATGTCCATTAGGTGTCACGTTTAAAAAGATACGAATAGAAAAACCCAGATAATTCACCAAGGTAAAAAAAAAAAAAAAAAAAAAATGAAAGCCACCTTGGTTAGTGATGTGAATATGTGATGTGAATACATGAGTAAGCAATTAGATGGTGAATTTCTTGACACTTCCCTCAGTTCCCTTAGGGCTCAGTGATTCATATTTTGCAGGTTTTTCAAAGCTGTATATGTGATTCAGTGGCTCATATAACCAACGCGTCTGTGTGTTTGTGCTCTTTGTATCACAGGCTTGGTGCTGTTAATGTGCCAGATGGCTTTTGGATATTTCTGAAATAACGAAGCTGGAGCATTTATTTTAAAGCAGTATGTATGTCTTTGCTTGCAGCTTTCATTTCCTTCACAATTACTATTTTGTCCTTTTGCCCGTTTACCAAATCCCATATTGTATTACTGGTGTTTGGTAAGTAAATGCACTGCAGCTATATATATATATATATATATATATATATATATATATATATATATATATATATAACGTTTTTTTTTTTTTTGTTTTTTTTTTTTTTTAATGGGATTACGTCAAAAAAATACACTTCTTTTCAAACACATAATGTACTGTATTAACTGTTTTTTCCCTTTAAATTGTGGTTCCTATTACAATATATTGTTGAACTTACAGTATGGCAATATATCACCATGTATCGTGTCACAACTCCATGCATGGGGATACACAGCGTATCACAAGATACCTGGCAATACACAGCCCTAGTGCTCAATCCCCATTATCTCATGCCCACATTTAACCCGAAAATAAAAATGACAGAACACACCCTGTGATGTTACAAACACAGGGTTATATACAACCCCCTTGTCACACAGACACAGCAGGTGGGGGTCCCCTTTGCCCCTCAATCCCCCGGCTGGTCTCCACCTTGACTAATGGATTTTCTGCTGGGAACCCTGTTTCCTCTTTATGCCTTCATTTATCTCATCCAAGAACCTCATTGGTTGTCTTCCGTTCCCTCGTATTGAATACGTTTCAAAATTGCCTCCAAAATATTTTTTCTTGTTGAATAGGAAAAATATATAGAAACAGTCAAAGAAAGATGTGAAGAAAAATTCTCCACAGTGTAGTGCTGTTAAACTAATATTGTCTGTTCTTGTTAGTTATATGGCGTCAATTAAAATAAATTCTCCATACACTTCCAAACTCACAGATTCCAGATTAAAAGTGTACTAAGTCATGCCAAGTCATTTAACACATCCATGTAGCGGGAATGAGGGAGCCATGGTATAAACTCGTGGGCTATATCATCTCACAATTCTGTATTGAATGCTGATAATATGTCAAACTTGTTGATAAAATGTTCACTCTGATTTGAGCCAATTTTGAACGCCTCTAAACTCCATCCAACTGAAAGAAGTAAACTGACATCCTACACAAAAGAAAGAAGAACTTGAAAAGAGAAGCCCATTATGAAGATTTGGATAATCATTTTTATCTGACAAAATATATGCAAATGAATAAAAACATTGGTTACTACGGAGTATAAAAAATGACAGATGTAAGTACCTTCAACAGAGTATGAAGATATGAGCAGATTGATTGTTTGTGAACTTATTAACGTCTCTGGTGTTTGCATCTGTATGCTAGAGCTATTATAAGCAGGCAGTAATACTTCAGAAAAAACTACAAATATTGAATTAGAACTCAATTTTAAAGCTCTTGTAATATTTGGATTACTCAAATTGTTCAAGGATTTCATAAATCCTGGGATTAACTAGTAAGTCTAATAAAAACACTTGATAATATACTGCAGACATTGTTTTTATAGTGCCAAGAATGTATTTACTTCTGCTGCATTATGTTATTCTTACTGTACACACAGGCGAAGCATGTCTAACACACACAGAGAACTAATAGCATTTTCAGTTGCCAGTATGATTTAAAAATATTTCCTCACCCTGGGAGCAACCTCCTGCGGAATTTCATTCTCTTTTAAAGACTTTCCATTCTTCTGGGGACTCATTACTGGTCTCATTACTGTGCAAGACTTCAAGAAGAAAAAAAAAGAGAGCAACCGCATGCAATGCACTTAAAAACATTTTTCTACATCTTTACTTTTTGCACTAATGGGGGGCTGTCCGTACAGTTTATAGACATAGTTTGAGCTGGATTGATACCTTCTGCAGCCAAACTGGCCATACATACAGTCGACGGCACTAGGATCGACAGTTTCTGATGGCCGGTGCTCTTTCAGATTTTTTAAATTTGAAATACTTCTTCCTAATTGAGCTGTCATAATTTACAACAGCGTGTTTATGTTTTGATTCCTACACATGTGCATCTCTTGCTGAATTCCAAAGCATTGAGTTGATGCTGCTACTCTCAGACCTGCTCTGTAAACGGTCCAGTGTGCAGACATGAGGCACAGAACTAAGCAGCCTTGGACCTCACTTTGATCTCATTATAAAATGCAAATTCACACTAGCCTAAACAGATCAAAGGTTCAACTTCCTATTGGATCTGAGGCTTAATAATAAAAGCCCGGAGCAGTTTTCTATTTTTCAGATTTTCGGGTAGCTCTTGCTCCTCCAGGATATTATTTACTCTAGAGATAATGTTGCAGCTCCCGATTTGTGACTCGCGACCACACATAAAATCCATTCTCCCGTTGCACATTTAAATAAAATTGGTCAGGTATGAGCCATATCTCGCACCTCAAGCCCTGGTCCTGAAATCTACCCGTGTAAAAATTGCTTAAGTGCCAGACATTTTATCCTCAAAGATCGTTACCCAAGAATTAAAGTGGTCTGAACTCTTCAAACACTTACTTTTGGAGAGGCACGGTTATATATACATACAGTATAGAATTGCTTTGAACGTTCCCTTTACATGAATTTGATAGGTTTATAGGTATAATTCTACTTCATACTGTTAATCATATTATTTCTGAATTAATACTAAATTGATGCGATTTGAAGACTAAAAATGTAGACAGCAGAAAATTTCACCGCCATGCACGGAAGCGCCATGGTAAAAAGCCTGATGACCTGCTGCACCACTTCAGCGGTGACAGCACCGTCTCCCCGGGTCACTCCACGGTCTGGTGATGACCAATTTTTTTGCTTCCCTAGTTTTCAAATATGATTTGGCTACATCAGTCTGATAAAAATCATGGAGCTGGGAGGGGCAAATGGGGATGATTAAAATAAATTTAGCTTCCATCATATTGTGACAAGGCTGTGCAAAATTTAATCTTTTTTTTTGTGCTCGAATTAAGTCGGTGTTTAATACAATGTATTTTCACCGGGGCATTTTTGACCGACTCACAACTCCTCACCCCGCGACACCAGCTGTGTCAGTTGCACTCAAATAGGTCTGTTGAAAAGTTCCTGGAGTGTATTTCTCTGTACTAGAAGTTCCTTCAGTAATTATCTTCATCTTTCTTATTAAAGACCTTCATCTCATTTTGATAATTGTATCCAGCATCCAGATACTACTGCTACTAAGGTAGCAACCTTTGAAAACAAAATGCAAAACTGACTTAAGATATAAGGTTGGAAAAAAAAAATCGCTCAACTTTCACTCTGCTTGAAATGAAATGTTTTACTCCTGATTTCATGACTTCTTGACGTAACACTGAAGATTTTTTGCATCACGGGATATAAATTGTCTTGGATTGGAGAGGTTGGCGGGAAAATAAAACGATGGGAATCGAAACAGCAACATGTAGACCTTGACTTGACCATGCTCATCTAGTCATTGGGACTCATCGCAACCCAAAACGTTGAAAGTTTGGCACCATTTCGCAAAGGACACATCGAAGGACAGATGGTGTTCACACCACATTTTAAGCAATTGAAATTGAAATATAAAGTTTCAAAACAACATTTGACTTTTTCATTTTAACTTATTGTATTCTATTTAGGCGACTAGAATCAGACCTGTACATGCTGTATACTGACTCAATCTTTAAAGTAGTTGACTAGTTGGCTCTCATAATAATTGTTAGTTGAAGTCCTATCGAGAACCAATCTGATTTAACCAAAAATCATCTCAGAATGCAGCAGTTTACGGGCCTTTGTCTGTGTCACAATGGGGCCAAAAAAATTGGCACAATTGCTCTATGCTTCAAGTAAATTGAAATCATCACTGATTATCAGTGTTATATTGCAATGTCTGGTTCGGTCTGTACTTATAATATGTAGATGCACAAATAAAAACGATGTGATGCTTTCCAGAGCATGTGGTACAGTAGATAACATGACCACAGCCTTGAGAATACAGGTCAGAAGACATCATAGACTGGCAAGCAGGGTGCCCACAGTACTTGGCAACTATCACTTCCTGTACATCCTGTTATATGCAAGGTTGTTGCATGCACTGCAACAGATCTGTGTTCAACCAAACCAGTCAAAATCGTGTTTTAACAACCACAACTGTGTTCTCCATGTGAAGGACCATCAATTAAATTCCAAACTGGATCGTTGTTTTAGGTGCCTTTCAGGAGCAAAGTTAACATGCGAGCATCACTGAAATATGGATTATTTACACTGTCTTCACACTGTGTATTCCACCGTGCTGTGCTTTCATCCATGGTAAACTGATAATGTAACTAGGGAAGATGTTTTATTCATGCTTGAAGTACCAACCATTGATTTGTCTAGTGATCAAGAATTGAAAAAAAAAAAAAAATTCCATTACTGCCCAGCTGTCAGTCAGCGGTTGAATGTTGAGATATTGGTTTGAGTGTTGTGATGTTGGGTTGCAAGGAGCTGGTATTGTGAGCAGTTACTACAGTGAGACGTGGTCTCTAGATGGTGGTTCTTTTCTTCTGAGATTAGAACAGATTTCACTTAATTATTTGCAATGCAAACTTTACAATTGTCAAATCTTCCCAACTGTGGGACTATAAAGATTCGTACCCTTATCAAAGATTGAATTGCATGTCAAATCCAGTTTTTGCTAAATTGGGGGGCCATTTTTCCCCCAATTGTGCTTTACATTATATTCTGAACTTCATGGTTCCAAAATACATTCTTAAACCTTCTTGGACAACACGGATGCTCGCCTCTCCTTGCATGTCATCTATTAAGAGTCGATACGTGCCACTTACGTCACCCGGCAGCGACTGTTTCAACTATTTTCAAAAGAGCGAAAGCGAAACCGCACCCTGTTTTTTTAAATATATAATTGTGTAAAAGTGGAGATATAAGATGTGGTTGTATATATAAATATTGCCGTTTTGCAAAATGAAACTTAAGGTTCACTTTGGCTACCTTTCCCTTGTAATGTAATCACACTTGAAAATCTCATGGGAAATTATCGCAGGATTTTTTTTCCCCGGGTAACTGGCCAATCACTGTAGAGAGAATAACGTCATGAGACCAAAGGAGTGGTGAGACACAGCGAGAGAATACTTTGTTTTGCTTTGGATCAACTGCAGAATGAGGCGTGTAATGAACATTGAACAGGC
This sequence comes from Synchiropus splendidus, assembly GCF_027744825.2. NCBI lineage: Eukaryota > Metazoa > Chordata > Actinopteri > Syngnathiformes > Callionymidae > Synchiropus > Synchiropus splendidus. The sequence goes on from NC_071339.1 coordinate 7,224,677, forward strand.
GAATGCTTTGTTCTATCAACTCGAAGAGGAGGACACGCCCGTTTTTGACATTCTGTCATGGAGCGAGGAGGAGCAGGAAGGACATATCCTGCTTATACACCTGTTGTCTTGTCATTTTGTATTGATTATTTTTGTAATTGTTAGTTATTGTTGGTCATATTAGATTAGATGACATAGCCTTCATTCTTCCAATGGTGGGGGAGCAGCAGTGACAAAAACTTAAAGCAAATTAAAGACAAAAAGATAAAGACAGTCATTGTCTCATAGCTGGGATGTTTTACTTGACAGAAAACACCTGACTTATTCTTATTCTTTGTAAGGACTTGTATATATTGTTATTCATTCTCATTCCAAAAAATGCGACATTTTAAGACTGATTTTTCTGTATCTTTTGTCCCAAAATGTGGAAATACATGGTCTACAACTGCTTAGACATGTTGGTGAAAGTGTGCCTACAAAAGGGATTAAAGCAGAGCATCGTTGAAAAAATTGTTGTAATATAAAGGCAATTGTTAATGTAAAGGGGTGTGATTTCTGGAAAGGCTCACTTTCTGATGTCTAAGGTTTTTCTCATTCAACCTTACCACTTCATGAGTGACTTGCTCTGTATAGTTGAACACAGGGAGGAAATTACGTGCATTTGTGTGGCTTTTTTCCACAGCATACTTATTTACGTATATGTTTTATTTGTTACCACTCACACAGTTTCTTTTAAGCGTCTGATAATTATTCTCATTGTGTAAAAATCAGATATGGCAGTGCAAATCCTCACAGATCGGATAGTAATGATTTTCTGTAAACGCAGTTATAGGAGTACAGGATTCATTTGAGCACCTGTTAAACAGTTTCTGTTCCTGGAATCCTTGTGAACTGTAAAAGCAGCAGCAGTGGCTCCATTCTGGACAGGCACTGACTTTATCACTTTGTGGGAGAGGTAGTGAATCACTCGATAGCCAGCTTGATCCTGCTGTTAGGCGGGTTTCCGTATCAGGAAGCTCCAGCCTGGCCACCCGCCCACAATCCTCACCTTGCACCCACCCACCGGTACCCAACCGCTCACGCTTTGGCCCTCAGAGTAGGCGGGGAGTACAGGCTGGCAGGCCTTGGCACCAATTCTTTCTGGCAAGAGCTTCTGTCCCCACACTCTGCTGGGTGAAGTGCTGACTGCGGTGTGCAGCATGAAGGCTCGAGGCTAGGAATGCTTCCTCTTGTGACCTGCAGGCCTGACTAGAGAGGTTGGCTTATGCTGCTCTTAAAACTTCATCTGCCACTTTGGTTGTCGTGGCCAAGGCCTCGCCGTTCATCCCCCGCATATATATTGCTCCTCTTATCAGTTTTAAACATTCATTAACCCTGAACAGCACCCTCCCATCTGCTGTTTTGCCCAGTTGGATGGGATCTGGCTGCCTGTTATAAAAGCTGCGAACTATGGTAAGCAATTGCTTCAGCACACTTCCCTCTCTGTGTTATCCAGGCCTGGTTATACCCATCCCAAAGTCTTGTCCCTCCTAACCCCTCATATATAGTTATGACTTGGACCACAGTATTGTAATAGCTGACAAATATACTGATATCTCTTCAGTTGCTATTAGTGTAACAAAGTTATCTCTCACTAAAGGCATGGGAAACTAGGTGACAAGAATAGATATGAAACCACCACCTCTAATCCCATGTAGTGACTTAATCAGTGTAATGCAATTGTAGCGAACTGCTTTCACACATTTTGAAAGGCTCCCTCCGTCTTTACTGCACAGACAGACACTATTCTAAATACAATCTTGTCAGCATGAAGCTGGTAAAGTGAATTGTAGAAGTGATGTGTTGCTGCTTAAAAGCAATTGGAGGCACCACTACTGTCTTGTACACCAGTTGGAATGTTATTGATGCTACTTTTATTTGTTTATGTAGTATATTGTGCAATTTAACATCCAAGTGTGGGTTTGTTTTTTTGCATCCCCTATTAATTTTGATTGTGCTTTTCTTAGGTCTTACTGTGTTAACATGCTGTTCTAAGATTTAATTTCTGTTGCTTAACGTTTGCGCTGCTCCACAACATATTTGTCTCGACGTTATAAGCTATTTGGGGTTATTGGATGCATTTGTCTTTTTTTTTCTGCACGCGAACTTCAGAGTCAAATAAGCTGTGCAATGAGTTTTTGAAATATCTTTATATCTATTTAAATTGGGACACACATTTACCATGCACTAAACGAAAGTGTAATTTAACAATCCTGATGCCTGAAAGCTGAACATGAATTGACTAGAATGTGTTTTTTAGTCTGACTGGGCTCACTATATATTGCCTTTTAAAACATTGCCCCTTCGATGAGCATTGCTTTTAGCCCCGACGAGGCGACAAGAAGGGGGACAAGGGGGAAGCTGATGAATGTTGCTCGCTATAAATAGAGCTCATCCCCTGCATTCGGCCTTAACTCTTGATCTGCCACAGTAAATTCATCAGTGGTGTGCAACCCCAAAGATTACTGACTAGGACTGTCTCGGCAGATGAACATTTCGCGAGAAATAAAAACAAAGTGTGATTTGTTAATTAGCATTATCCTTACTGTCTTTGTCCAAACTGCATTTATTTTTCCTCATCTGTTCTTAAACATAATTATTAATATTCATAATTAAGGTTGTCTGCATTCCCAGTGGTGGTTTTTCTGAAGCTCGCTGATAATTTATCTGCCAACACTGAAGCTGGTGCACAGCGTTTCCTTTTTGGAAATGAAAGAGAAAAACGCTGCCGGACTAATTAGCGGAGGCTGGCGAGGGATCTTTTCAAAAGTCCTCGGCAACCTGAGATCGCTGATATGGTCAAAGGTCTGACGCTGTGGCGAGATAAACCTTCAAGATAGCTTCACCAGCAGCCGTTCTGCACTCAGCCCAGCTGTCTGACATCAGCACTTCAGGTCATTCCAATCTGACTTGAGATTTTCTTGACTGACGGACTTGATGAATGGCATCTGGCGGAATTATACATGTAATTATTGAGAGAGCAGCTTTCTAATCTCTGGTAATTGTTAAACCCCAGTCCTGTTTGGGTTGGCTTCGCTCTGGTCATGACTCCTGAGAATCGTCCATTTATTTTCATTTAAAAAAAAGGCAGTTTTGTAATACTGCTGTCTGGCATTTATCAGTGAGGATGCTGAATGGGGTGTCTTAATTTTGAGGTCATGTTTCACGTCAAAGATATTTTATCAACAGGCTGGTGCGTTCTCAGATGGGTCAGCAGCTTTTGAGAAGGGGGCCACGACACAGCCTTGGCATCAGACTAGCACTGGTGATGGATGATATGCCAGAACTGGCCACGCTACCCTCCAATGCTCCGTATCGACACACACGGCTTCTTGCATACAGCGTCGTCTAATCGCCGGTCATGCTGCCCACAGATGTGACATGTGAATATCAGCTCTGCCAGTGCTCATTTGTCAATGTCACACCCTGTACATCCATTATCGAGCAGCGCCATTCAATAAATCTAGTATTTATACATCTATTTTAGATTCCATTTGTCAAAACCAGTTGCACCATTAACAGTTTATTTAGATTTTGAGTCTGTGAACCTCAAGCTTGAGGACATATTGTTCTGGGACAGAGTTACGGCCCCTGGATTTGCTGCTGCTACCCAACACATTTGATTTTCAATTCTGTTGATCTGATTCTGATCATGAGAATAGTCACAGGAGTGTCAGGCTGCCAATAATGTTCACCAAATAGATTAGCTTCCAATCCAATATAATTAAATATGCGTACCGATGCGCCCCTGTCTCGGTATGTTATCCGAGTTATAATATCACCAGCTCTGTCTCTCAGCTCTACAGCCTGGTCTGCAGCAGCCACAAGGCCACAGCCTCTCTGCTCCAGTTAATTGCTTCTGAATTAGATCATTAATGTGGCTGTGCGGAAGGTCAGGGTGTGTGGCCTCTTAGGGCCACTGCAATGTTTTATTAATGGGTCAGCAAGTGCATGCACTTTGCATTAATTTGACACACTTTCTTTAAATTGAACATGCCGTTTCATGATTGAATGATAAAATCTACCAGATTGTACATGTTAATCACAATTCTCCTATTGAATGAGCATGAAGAATACACTGTATATAACGTGAATATAATCCTTTTAGTGTGCTTTTCATTTCATATTATAAATGAGATATGTTTTAGTATCTCTGGGTTAGTATAGGATTTGTCCTGGGCATGAAACCTTATCCATGCTTAAATTATATCATTTCCTATCATCATAAAAAATGCATTGTATTTTAACATATTCGTCTCGACATAATAAGATATTTGGGGTTATTGGATGCATTTGTCTTATATTTCTGCATGTGAACTTCAGAGTCAAATAAGCTGTGCAATGCGTTTTTGTAATCTTTTCTTCATCTCCACCTCTATTTAAATTGGGACACACACTATACCGTGCGCTAAATGAAAGTGTAATTTAACAATCTGATGCCTGTAAGCTGAATATGAATCGACCCAGAATGTTTTTTTTAGTCTTACTGGGGTCACCCTTTTGGTTATATAATACATTGATTTTCTTTGAAACCTGTAAATTACTCACGTTGAGTCCCTGGGAAATGTATATAGTACATACTTTTTATTTTGTCTATAAGGTTGAATGCATGATGGCTGTGCCCCCAAAACTAGCCAAACTAAGCTGAAAAGATGAAGACTGTTGTCCTTTAAGTAGCGCTGGAAACCTCTGTACATTTTTATGTTCTTGTAAGCACGCAAACCGATTTTAAAGGTCACAATATACATCTGCTTAGTGCCTTTCTGCTTTCAAATGTCATTTTTCTGCTGTTCCCCAGGTTTTGGGGGGTAATCTTTGTTTTTATTCATGCTTAAATTATATCATTTCCTATTATCATAAAAATGCATTGTATTTTTCTTCCCAAGAAAGCGGGCAGGCAGAAGTCGGTGCCGAGTTGCATAATTTGTCTAACCCTTAAATGGACTGTTGGCACTGGGCCGTCACCATTAGTAGCTGCAGTCACTTCTTCATTGTTAGTGGGCACTGTAGTCAGCGGGCTGCTCTGAGCTGGAGTCGCAGGATAGCATCAGAGGCTCTTCTTCTGCCTGATAATTAAGTGGCGTCCTGACAAACGGCTTTCATCAGATCCCTCATGTGGAACTGAGAGCATGCGAAGGCTTTCAGGGAGGATAAACCGGAGGTTGTCACTTTGCTTCCAATCTTTCATGGCCTTGTACTGCCTCTGCAGTGGAATGAGGGCCTTCGTGGCACCTTAGACAAAGAGGTCTGGCCTTAATTTACAGTTAACAGTGTTCTCTTGCTGCCAAGATGGTGAGCATGGCTCAAGGGTGGTTTGAAATGACCTTGACAAAACGGATTTGAACGTGTTATATATTCACTTCCAAGAAGGGATTCACATGATTTAGAGGATGATTTTGAATCATATGTGTAAAAATAAATTGATTGGCTTTGTGAATTTGGGTTAAAGTAGAAATGGTGTTCATGCCACGCAAAACAGCAAATGCTTTTCTTGTCTTGTTGCAAAGATCTTTTTTTTTCCCCAGTGTAGAAGGCCCCTATGCTGCTCAAACACCGATGAGAACAATGTATTTTATCATGAAATGCATGAGTTATCAGCAGAGATATGCCATCACCTTCAGCAACAAGCTCAGTAACATACTTCCCATGATGCCATGAGGTCACATCAGACCAATGACGTTACAGACATTTTATGGACGTTGAAGAGTTAAAATGCGCTGTTTTAGTCAATAAGTATTCTGACTACTTCTTCCCACTTCTCTTCTGTTCTTGGAGCACTGCGCTGCTCAGCTGACCAGCTGTGGAGGCGGAGCCAGGTTGTAGCGGCCAACCACTGTGGTTGTGGTTGGTTGAGTGGACTGCAAAACATCATGGGAACTGTTGAGGTCACCATAACTGAGTTTATTATTAATATTGTTGTATTCAATGTGGATGTCACATGCTTGGATGAATTCAAACCTTCTATGTCACAAGCTTCAATTTTGTAGCATTGTGCCATGTAGTTCAATGTTGTGTACTTTTCTCTATCACTCCATCTGGACAATTTTTCTAAGAGGTCCGTGCCAGTCATGGTTGCCCCTTGATTTTTCTCAGGTCATCGCCAAGGACTACCCAGTCGAAGGTCAGAGATGTGTTGAAATAATTCCCTTAATGGAATCAATCGCTATCTTGTGCACGCTGTGCTCTGCCACAGTGTAGCACCAAAAGCAGGGGGAAATAAAATATATGGAGAGAAAGTGAAGGCGGTACAAATGATGAGAAAGGGAGACAAAGGCAGATTTTCAAATAGCAGACCTGTCATTCACGGTTGCGTTTCGTGAGATCCTTTTCCTCAGATTTTAAGAATCCGTACCGACTGCCCTCCTGTTGATCTTGTGGACGCTCAAAATTCAATGTTGCATTCAAGCCAGGACTGCAACCTTGAGTTCTCTGAGAGAATAAAGCAAAACTTTCCCCTTTTCCTCTCTTTGAATTTTCAAGGTCTCTTTCAAGGTTGGACATAAAGTGACAAAGCATGTAGAAAATAAGAAATGCACATGTCTGAGAAATATTGAGTTCAGAACACTCACACGCAAGAGAGTTTTGGTCTCTAACCCCACTGGATGAGCTTCTTATATGACTTTACCGAGTTGTAGTGGATTCGAGTTGCCAGTGACTATTGTCAAAGTGCTATAGGAGGAAAGATCCTTGGACTATTGAGGAGCAAATTACTTAAGTGATGTATAAACACCAATTTTGCATGCTTAAGTGTATCTCCTTTTAAGAATCGTCAAGTGTTCACCGTTATAATTTCCATATACCAAGTCCACTTTTACTTAGCACAGCTGGTGGCTCCCTTCACCACAAGAAACACACTCACTTCTGCAGTCTCTGCCTTTTCTCTTTACCTTCCCCACCGTGAAGATGTATGGAGCTGTTCTCTGGAAACAAGACACCTGTGGAGACTCATTTCAACCTTTGCTCTCAGTTTGTTTTGGTGCTTTCTTGTGGATTGTAACAGCACATTAAAAAGATTGTGATGGACAGGATTGCCATGGTTGCTTTACTTAGTGGACGCTTCCAGTTTCTGAAATTTGATGCAGCTCATGTCACCTCGTTGGAGTTTGGTTCAAATTTCCCTTTGATTTCTGAGTATTACATTTATCCAGGCCATCATAGTTGAGGGATTTAAGTTAGACTGTTGGACTAATGCATCTTTCATAAGACTTTTCTCGAGTTAAAAGTCCTAAAGCAAAGATCAATTGCATTTATGCCTAATTCTTAAAAGTTATTGTGTTTAATTCTAAGATTATTTCAAGTATTTTACCCAAGTCAAAAAACTAATGTTGGTTTATTTTGAAGGGAATTTGTCCAAATAATGACTGCCGATTTTTTTGCATTTATACATGTTGCGTAATATTGCCAACACTGCAGTAACCGGCGTTCTGTAGATTTGTTGTTTTTTTGTTTTTGTTTTTTTTACACTAAATAAATAAATGAAAGAGACATGTGTGAACAGGTTTCTTTTGTGTGGGTTTTCAGTGCCAGGGGAATAAGCTGCAAATATTGCAGCTCTTGGCCAATGTAGACCTCTAACCTTAGCTTTTTACATTAAGCAAGGAAGCTCCAAAAGCAACCATGCTGTGGTCAGTTGTGACTGAAATGTTGCCAAGTCAGATCAATTTTCCGCATTGAGATTTATCAAAAGGTCGTTACAAGAAATGTTTGACCAACAATTACAAATTCTGAACTCAATTTAGGGTTTCCGCTACATGTAAACGGACATGGTACATGCCGCCATGCCTTCAGAATGATCTCTTTTCAAAGAAGAAACCTCACATGATCAAACGTTTTAAAAGCAAGTGGAGACATGGAAACAAACACTTCACATCATGGAGGTGAATGTGACATGAACGGTTTATGGTGAAGAGGTGTAACGCATGAGGATGGTTGCAGATTGGAGAGAGATTTACCGGTTAAGATTATAAACATGGCATTTTTATTGTCACCAATTCATTAAATGTGGAAACTTTTCCTTATGATTCATTGTTTCTCCATCGTTTCGTGATTTGATGTGTTGCATGCCTTTTTTTCCACCACAATTTAAAAAAATCCTGGTTGAAACCCTGCAATTAGATTAGACTGCCGCTAGGTTTTTAAGAGTTGCGATCTCAATAAGTATAGATCACGTGGGGTCAGAGCGGGGGATATTGTGTTTGGTGTTGAATGTCTCAAAATGATATCAGATATATTGCAACGGCTTGGATCATACATTCTGAAGTGTTTACAACATGTTCTGTTTGGGACCATACACATGTAATTGCCCTTGAAGAAAATTTCTCTGTTGCATGGATAACCCTCATTATATGAACCTGCAAGTGAAAAATGGGTTTAATTTAGCTAAATGTTCACCATTGGGAGCTGGGAGAAAATACAATTTCCCCATAGTGTCATCTCCTGGCTGTTGAGTTTTAATTACTATAATTCCTCAGCTTGCCCAACATGATGACCATCAGTGTTTTTAATTTACAAGTGATGAAATGAATACCCTAACTTGAACTTTGACAAATGCAACAAAGAGAATTCAAATGTTTAACAACAGAAATTCTGCATTTTAGTTTTACTTCAAATACTACTATCCCTTAATCAGTTTGCAAACTTCTGATTGAGCCGATATTCTTGGCTTCAAGTCAAAGTGAAATGTCATTAATTCTAGATATATGCTGTGCTGTTTTTTACTTAAGTCTTTCAAACAAGTGTGCGTCCCTGCGCTAAACACAATAATGCATAACACCTTTTTTTTTTTCTTAAAGCATTCAAATGTTCACCTGACTCTGGAGTATTCTGACGGTCTGAGTGTCAAAGCTTTCTCTCAAGTTAATAGGATTAATTTTTGGCTCTTAATCTCTAGGTTGCACCTTAGCTTTTCTTTTCCTATACCTGTGGGTTTGAATGCCCTCACCTGTTTTTTTTTTTTTTTTTCTTGAGCGTTGCCTTGTTGGTGTGTGCTGTGGCATCCCACATGTCTTCCCACACCCACTACAAATAGCCAGCGAAGGTGCTACATTCCATGGCCTCGGTGCAGATCCCCAAGGCTGAGGTGAATCTTCTGTGTTGGTGTGCATGTCACAGGGTGCGCACAAAATAACAAAGGCCTAAAAATACTGTTATCTACCTGTGAGTGTGTGCATGCACATTCTCTACCTTTATTGATTTGACTCTTGTAGTTTTTTTTTTATCTGTTTGCTGCTGCTCCGTTCTCTTTAATCACAGAGTTCTCCAGGAAGTAGTCGTTTTTACATGAGAAGAACCTGGACTTGACGTCATCTAGTTGGTTAAGTGGTTAATAATCATGTCTCAGCTTGTAATTGCAGCACTTTATGACAAGCTCATATGTCAGTTAGAATACTGGTGGCTGTTAGACGCGTGGATTGCGCATAAAAATTATTTGGCAGATCAGTGAAGCTCATGGATTTGTCATTTCTTCAAGTTGAAATGTCATTTGTTTCATTGTGTGTTGTTACAAACTGTTAAAATGTCTTCAAACTACAAACATCTTTTATTTTAGCTGTTTAAACCAAGCGGTCCTCCATGTCACATACATGATGCAGCTTGTTGAACACTAAAATTAACCTTGGATTGATTGACATTTTAGTAATTGTGGACTGAAACTTGGAGCGGTCCTGTATACAGACTTTGGACTCTTATGTTTACATTTAAACAGTTGGAGCAGCGCTAAACTTTGTTTATGAATGTATGATGTAAATAGGGAGGTTGTTGTGTATAAGCGGAATTTTCGACTGATGGATCACTTGAAAGATGAAGAGACAACTCTGGCTTCCACATACTTCCTTCCTTAGTAGTTTCATGATATTTTAAAGAAGTCATTTGAAGTATGCTTTGTTTCATTGAGGACTTTGTCATCCTGTCAGTCCATCAAAATTGTGACATGAAAGCAATATTTTTTAGAAACTTGATACTGTTCTCATTTTGATTTTAACCATGGGTCCTTTAGGTCATGTTTTTTGAGGTTGATTATTCCAATCTTGGAGGGAAGTTGTGTGTTTTGGGTCTTGTTTTGCGTGTGTGGACAGGGTAAGGCAGTGAAATAGGTGACACAAAACTGTGGTGCAATCATGCAGGCTTCAGACCCACTTCAGTCTTGTTTTTCCATGCGTTGTTATATTAATATGGTGGGAAAAATGCTGCTCATAGTCTGTTTGAGTCTTGACTGAAATTAGTTTGAGGGCATCTCCAGGTCACTGTTGAGTCTCACTTGGTCATGGAATGCTCCAAGTAAACTCACCTCCGGACGAATACCTCTTTGTCTCTTTGTCGCTTACGAGAACGATGAGAATCTAGCTTCCGTTTGTTAACAAGTGCAAAGTTTCTGGAATGCTGATGACTTAACAGGAGTTAGGCATTGATTTATTCGCTTGTGTAGATGTGTGTGACTGCATAACTGGTGCCTGTCTCGATGTCATCACAGGTATGTGTGCATATATGCGTCCTGCCCAGCATGCTGAGTTCGGTCCCCTGAGTCCCTGACTGTGTGCAGAGGGTGCCTCCTTCTCCCCAGCTGTGAGTTGCAGGGTTCTGACACGGCTTGTCCCTTTAGCTCAATCTGAATGTTTGACACGCCAGGCGCAGAGGTCAGCATGACCTACTTTCCCCTGGCGGCTGTTCTACTGAGATGCAGCTCCTCAGCAGGGGGGTGAGCCAAGGAGGAGCAGCTTACGCCTCCACTGCTGTCCTGGTGTGTTAAATCACCGCCATTTGTTAGGAGACGCATTATTATATGTGTCTGTGTGCATGTGCGTCTATACTTTTATGTCATTTTATTTTTTTTTGATGGTGTGGAGGAGGCCCGCACACAACCTTGCGCTGAGGTAGGATATAAAGTGCTCTGTGGGGGTTTCAGGTAGATGCTGGGCTGCACTTGGTCCAGACCCCTGTTGTGAGCTCTGTCTGACTCACTTTATTTTACCTCAGCGAACACCCTCTGACCTCAGTTTTGGACTTCATATCCCTTTTCTACTTAGGATTTACTCTTTATATGACCTCATAAATTGCTCGACATTTTTGATATGCAGTCTTTTCTCACTGTGTTCTGAGGTATTATTCACTACCATGCTAATATTCATTCTGACTCTGACAAATGCGTCAAAACCCACTGTTACTTTGTGCCGTTTCAAGCTTTTACTCCAGATGAAATGGAGATAGCAGATGGTTCATAATGTTTTGTTAATGTTTGCCCCAACATGGAGGTAAAAAAGATGTGAAAAAAAGAATCAGTCACAGTAGCAAATCGCTGTGGTTCGTTGTTCTCCTATTGTGTACACAACCAAAATAAATAAATAAAGATTTCAAGGCCTCCCGCACAACTCGGTGCCAGCAGGGACCATGTTGGTTGAGTGTTTCAAGTTCATGTATTTTTTTTTTATATTGCATTACTTTTATTTTACTAATATGAAAATCAGACATTTTAAGACTGATTTTAAGACTCAAGTCTGTGACAGTTATCAAGGATGTTAGCTAATCTTGAACTATTGTGTTATTACTTTCATTTTTACCTGCTAAAGTACCTGGAGGATTGGAGACAGTCACGGATGTTGCAGTCAATCTGGACTAGAGCCAGGATGAGTTCATTAAAAAGTAAATTTCTAATGTAGCAGCGGGTCTCGGCAGCCTGCCCGTATCAATGATTTAGGCCCAGTGGAAGGTCCTTAATGGATAGAGCCACCTCTGCTTTTGTCTGCCTGGAATCAAGCGCGACACACACACTCACTCACTCAAGATAGGGATGGTGAAACAGAGTGGGTTGTTGCGCTGAACAAATGCCCCACAAATATGTCCCTACATTGTTGTTTCAATTTTTAATTTCACACAGAGTCGCTGAAATTGAGATCAGCATCTCCATTTGTCACCATCTACTATTCATGTAGGCAAACCAAAGTGTTGAGTTCAAAAGTGGAGGGCAGTTAAAAGGCTGTAACCTGTGTGGCACACTGCTTGAATGTATGAGCACTTTGTATAAAGGCTGCAACTTGGTCAAGCTGAAACCATTCTTTTTATAGTTATTAAAAACCTAATGTTGCACAAGTCATGGGTTAAATCATGTCACATTGTAGAGTAATTTACCTCTTAAACTACTGTATATTTCCTGTTTTTTCTACTTCGAGATATCATTTGAAATAGAAACACAATGTTGCTGTCATGCATTTTCTTGCAACAGCTTAACACCCAGATTTCCATTTTAATATTTCATTTAAACCAAGTGTTTAGTTTGGTATTTTGCCTTTTCTTTAAGTTTTACCTACAGCTCAAATTAAATTGGATCACTATTTATTGGTATGATGAATATGGCTCATTTCGGGGTTTTTTTTCCATTTTACCTGCAAGCATCTTGATTCACAGGCACCTGACCCCTCCTATAACAAGGTATCAAATATTGATAACTGCACTAAAAGCCACTGCTAACTGTAGCATGATCACATTGTATATCATGGTCAGGGCTGGTCAAATAAATAAAATAATTATTAGAATTATGATAATAATAACATGATAATTGTCACTCGTGTTTATGAGTGCTCCTCTGGAAGGGTTAGGAAACCCTTTTTAAGAACTGCAACTAGGGTGAAACGGCTTAACGTAGTTCGGCCTATCAGAGAGCACCACCCTCTGTTTACACTAAGTGGGGGACACTAGTATTGGCCACCGTGTAGGGCCGACTCACTCCTCTGACATTGGAACACTTAGTTGCTGCATCAGAACCTCACAGGAACAGACTCGGCATTCTGAGTCAGAACAACAGTAGGAGAAAAATAGGAGTTGTTCCAAAAACATGATTATTTGCAGGTGGATAAGTGCCTAAGAACAATCACTCACACTCTAACTTTGAATGTGGTAGATAAACCAAGTACTTCTTGTGCCAGCACACTGCACCAAATTCTGGAGAGACTGCAGAAATAGCAGAAGTTTATTATCAAAGGAGACTTCTTCTCTTAAGGAAGAAATGCTTGAAATCTCAGTTCAGAAATATCTTTGCATTCCATCCAGTGCCTGCTCAGACAGCGTTTTGAGCACAGGTGGAAATATTGTATCCTGTCTCCTTCTCTGAAGCCAGACCGCATGAACAGACTGGAGTTTCTTGCTAGATAGGAGAGTACATCATGTAGGCTAAATGTGACTGACAAATTATTGTTGTTTATATTTTACACATTGTTTTGATTGTTTTATTATTAATCAATATTCACTTCAGTTCAGAAGTTCACAGCAAAATATTGAGTCATTGAATAATTGTGTGAACAATTGTCATTTTTGACATAGTCGCCAAGCCCTAATCATAGTTTGCGGTCATAACTACTTTTAGTATTGTTGATGATGATTTAACCATAATTGATATTGCAAAATGATAAAACACAATGTGTTTTTGACTGTATGTGAAAGAATTATAATTATTTTTAAGGTTTTTGGTCTATGTTGGAAATCTCTTGTATACTGACTCCCAAATATAAAAGTTCCGGCTTATACTTGCGAACATGCAAAGTGAGTGAATGAGTGGTCAAATACATGGTCTATAAATCAGCCTCCAATAACAATAAGGTCATGGTGAACAATCCACTGTGTCCTATTTCTCATGCTTCCACTCTTCATCCTTCAGTTCAACAGCTTTTTGCGCTGCCGTCTGTCAATACACATCCATGAATTGAAGTGGACAAACGTGAGCACTTTGGCTTCTCAGCACGGCTGGTCTCCAGCTGGTACTTAGGGTCTGTGTGTGACTGCTTTATCCAGCTCTGAAACACTACTGTCGAGCTCTTGTTAGCTCTTTGCGGTTGTGGAGTAGCTTTTAATGAGTTAACTTTCAGAATCATCAATGTAATTTATTTTCAGCGCTCCCAGGAACCCGAGGGAGCATTAATTAATATCAGTCCAGGGTATCAGCATTCATCCCAGTGTGGGATTCCTTCAGGCTCTTATTTTTGGCACCTGGGGAATTTGATATGTTGTGCAACTAGAATGCAGGTTGTGGGAAGTAGTCTGTAGATATGGGTGACTTTTCTCATTTATTTGTGCTTTGGCTTTATGTATCTGTTTGTCAATAACATTACATCTGAAGGAAAAATTGATTTGTTTGGTTTGACTTGTTTGGTCCAAATTGCGAGCCATTTTCCCTTTTGGTTACCCTAAATCAGGTTTTTAACAGACAGTATGAGTGCAATCGAATTCCATCATTTGCTGCCTAAATCCCCTCAACTGACTAGACCTCTTAACATTGTCCATTATATTTGTGTTACATATACGATTTTACATATATCATTTATGTTTTTAAACAACATTGACAAGCAACACCATCAGGCTTCCTTTTTGATGAAAAATGCTGAAAACAATAGGCTTTTGCTATTCCAGTGTAAGTAGCTTTTTTCATCCGTCTTTGCAGTCGAAAAATAACTCATTTGTTTTTGTAATTGTAAGTGTTATGGTAAGTGAAGTTCATATAGGTTCAATGACTGTAATGTATTCATGAACAAAAAATCTTTCGATAACTTCAGATATCATTCGGAATGTCTTTCTCTGCTCTGATCTTTGTTCAGTTATCTTACATCTTTTTTTATCTTCCACAGAACTCGATACGGCACAATCTCTCATTGAACAAGTGTTTTCTCAAAGTGCCTCGCTCCAAAGATGACCCGGGAAAGGTGAGACTTTAACCCCAATAAAAACCCACAGTTTTGTTTTTTTCCCAAAGAGAATTTCTTAAAGTATTTTTTCAACTTGGGCTCGACAGTTGGCAGCAGTTGCAAAAAAAATTGGTGCGAATCATGGAGTCTCTGGTAGACAGTGTTGTTTTTGAATGTTTGCCAGAAATCTTGACGCTGTAAAAATGCATGGCATGCTGCTAATCTTTTATGAACCTCCCACCCCTACAGAATTGCCATTTACATGAAAGGAGACACCATTTTTTAGGACTATCAAATGTGGGTGAAATGAAAACACTCGTAGCGATGAGGCCTGTAATGGGTGGAAGTCGGCTTGCGAAACGAATGTAACACCACAGACTAACAAACAACCCTGTTTGCTCTTTACTGCACTACAAAGAACATGTCAGCCAAAATGGAAATATGACATTTAAGTCTCAGCTGGAGCACCTTTGCCGCCTGATTTTCAAAGACTATATCTGGTAACATCAACCTGATAAGGAAAGTCCCCTGATCCACTGGCTCCACCATGAATAAGCTGCCTTTGGGCCTATATTTAGCATGATGCTGTGCACAGGTTTCACCATGTGAAGTGTAACCCAGATTGTTCTCCTAGCTGTGTCAGAGCATATGCTACATATGCTCAAGGAACCATACAAATAATTACACACACACACAGACTCTTATGCTCTGACACATGCATGAAGCGCTGCGCCTGGCTGTGCAGAGGATGGGGACTGAATGCTAATTTCATGTTTTGCTGTAATCCTCTGATATTGACACTCCTGGGAGCTGCTCCACTAAATACAAAATAATCTATTGCTGTATGGATACCATTCCAAATGCATGGCCAACATGCTTGCATCCTTAATGTTTAATTTGGAATTTTCCTCACTCCCTTCCCCCTGAAGACAACTTCAAAGAGGCGCTAGCCGCTCTTGATATGTTGCATCAATATTGTAATGTGGCAGGAATATGAAAACTGCTGGTCGGATGAGATAGGAGCGCAGTGTTGCTCTGTCTGTCTCGCTCCTGCTCCCTGAGATGGTGGAGGAGATGATACACGCTTTCGCTCTACCTTGAAAGTCGAGATGGTTCTTCTTATGTGTTAGTGTGTTACGGTTGTTTAATTTCGAGGATAGGATGTGTCTTTGTTTTACAATTGTGCATTCAATGTGAAGATGAGTCAAAAATTGGACACACAAGATCAGGATTGGTCTATTCTGGCCAGAAAGATACTGTGAAGCTGCCTCACTGTCTTTATTATATATATATTTTTCCACTTGATGAATTTGACCAAAAAAAAAAGTCTTAAAACGCTCCTCCTTAATAGCTTATTTAATTTCTATTGACATTGTAATTATTTAGATTATTCATGTTTACCAGGGAGAATCTCTTAGAGTTTCTGCCAGGATTTTTTAAGTAAATCTCTCTCCAATCTGCAGCCGTCCATCTCGTCATATGTCCGGTAATTTTCCTGATGGCCTGGCACCTCTCATTTAAGCCATGGCTGTGCACTCCACTCGTTTAAACGTGGTGGAAACCCTGACTCTTCTATATACATTTCGAGCACATGGGGCGCATCAGTGTATCATTATGAGGCAACTGCATCCTTTTCTAACATAACAAGCTATGTGTCTGCTACTCTGATATGTCATTCACTTCGAAGAAGGCCTGACAATTGGAATTTCGATCTCATGGAAAAACATTCCCCTGGAAAGGGAGTGGGAGGGTGGTGTTTTTTTTATGCAACAAATCTTATTTCCACTTGGTTATAGAGAACTGTGTTTGCTTTGTTGAAGATAAACCTATGGTTTAGCCCCAGACTGGCAACAGACACACATCACTTGGCATTTCTACACTCCATCGCTGTATATTTGTGAATAATTTAATGGCCTCTTATATGGTTTCCCTTTTTTTCTGCCTTCTCTCAGGGGGTTGTTGTCGGGGAAAACAGAAAACTCCGACCCCAAGAGGGTTCACTTGAAGTTGCATTCCCGCCCAATTAAAAGCAACACAAAGCTGCCTTGCCATTTCTTTGAGGCTAATGATTTTAAAACATATGCATCCAGACTTTGGGAGCTATTCTTTAGCACTGATTTTGAGACACGATGTCCAATTTTTATGTCTTCAGTTTAGGCTTCTTGTACACAGATATGAAGTATAATGAGGCTTCTCCTGCATGCATTGTTTAAGTTCTCATCCTGGGTTCATGGCGCAAATTATTCCCTTCTGAGGGAAGTGTTAATTGACCCCAAAGCTTTGTGCATGTTACTTGATAAAACATTTTACCCCACGATGAATATAGGCCACTGAATATTCATATCCTATTCCCTTCCTGACGATCATCGTTACTATTCAATGCATGTAAATGTAATATTGATGAATTCAAATGGATAGAATTTTTGTGTATGCCATTACAGTGGTTAATGTGTGCAGAAAAGCCCTACTTATTTTGAAAAGATTTCTGGCAATATTTGATTTCTTGAAAGAGCTGATCGATCTGTGGTGTTCTTCTTCTTTCTTCTGAAATATGTTTGTTAATGGTCACTGAAGTTGCAGTCATGTAGCTCCATGACAGATCAGAGAACTTCACTGTATAAGAATATTATAGTCTGAGCCAGAAGATGCCTTAGGGTTAAGACATTTTGACCAGCTGTAAGCAACCTTGTTTTTGGCTTGGAGGACAGGAGGAAATAAATGAAATGGGCCTGAATGTAAAGATAAATATTGCAGTTCTGCTGGAGAAACCCTTGCTCATGGCCCAGGGCATGCGCTGGTGGTTCTTTCTTTGATAAGCTTTGGTTGGACTAAGATGGCAAATTCACAAATATGTCAGAGCTCCCTCAGTTCCTAGACTGAGTCTTGAGTTCAACACGTTCTCTTGCAGGCAGAAGAAGTGTGTCCTCACCACCAACCGCCTGTCTTACTGATTTTCAATGGCGATTTACGCGTAAATGTTGCTGCCCCATACTGGTTTGACTAGATCTTATTGACCGCTACCAATTTGGTTTCTTTGTATCTGTCTCCAGGGTTCTTACTGGGCCATCGACACCAACCCAAAGGAGGACTCTTTGCCAACACGGCCAAAGAAGAGACCACGATCTGGAGAGCGAGTAAGTATTCACTTCCTATGTTTTATTTTATTTTTTCTGAAGAATGGCTGTTGGTCAAAGACACACTGTAAGTGTCCGTTATCCTTTGTAGATATGCAGGTCTCTGTGTAGCAAGTTAATGCCCCCTTTTATTGTTGAATTTACATAAAATTGCGTAGCTCTTGTTGTGGCTCCTTTTAATTTCCATCCTCTTATGAATATTCTCTATATTATCTACTCTTTTCTCTCCCACTCTTTTTCTACCACATGCTGGCACACGCGTGGAATTTTTTTTACACAGACTCAGTAGGAGTTCGGATCCAGACTTTATGTAACTGCCTCTCAATGCTACTTCACAGGCGAGTCATGAAGTGGGCATCTTATTAATAAACTATGCCCCCAGGCAACCATTACATACATTAGATTCAGCACTCACATTTTTTTTTCTATTTTCGCCATCATCAATTAAAGAAGAGCAATGCAACTTTACAGAGGGTTATCTTTTGCATCTTACGCATTAACTATGCTGGGCTTCAACTGTGAGTCCACTGTAAATCATAAAAGTTTTTGTTGGCTGCTGAAATGTCTGATGCCTTGAGGCCTTCTGAGACAATCTGCTTTTGACTCTGTGGCCTGGTAATGGTTGGTCAACATGAGTGGCACAAGGGTCAGACTCTGCGTCAGCGTTATTTCCTTTTCATTTTTAGTAAATATTTGGGATTATCTGTTCATTTTTCAATGGACGTGTGGGTTGCTGGCTATGTGCAAATTTAAATTTCTATCTTCATATAACCGGTGCTTGATGGAAGGCTTCTTAAATAAAATATGTTGATCATTAACTGAATGCAGCCACTCTGTCTCATCCCTTTTGAAAGCAGTTAACAATCCTGGAGTCGAAGTGCTGTGCAAATTTGTTCACTATTGAGGAAACCAGGGTACACAAGATTGAGATTTGAGAATTGGATGGTTCATTCAGTTCTCGTCAGTCCTGTATGGAAAGAACACTTTACTGTTATTCAATAATTTTACTTGACCAATATAAGTTATTGTTCTCTGTGTCAACATGCGGTCTCAGAAGTATGTGACCCATGCCAAAAAAAGAGTGGTGCAGGCATCTCTTCTGGTAACCTTCTTTTGTATATTTTCACCTATATCACCAACAGAATATTGGACTGGGTGGAGTCTGGCTCAAATTAGGATGTTTCTTTGCTACACCGGCTTGTAAAGTCTGGTGTAGGAAAAAATGTATCCCCTCACTCCCTTGGCTTGACAGCATAGAAGTGACCAGATAGGGTGATGTGGCACAGATCATTGGATTGATGAATTTAAGATCAAGATAATATTTTAGAATAATTGTTGACTCCTCAGACAAATGTAGTCCAGTGGCCGAAAGCGAAATGCACCTATCTGTAATAGCTCAAGAAACTGCCAGACTTTTATAGACTG
Organism: Synchiropus splendidus; assembly: GCF_027744825.2. NCBI lineage: Eukaryota > Metazoa > Chordata > Actinopteri > Syngnathiformes > Callionymidae > Synchiropus > Synchiropus splendidus. The sequence continues at coordinate 7,243,917 of NC_071339.1, forward strand.
TGAAGCTGATGCGATATTGAGCGAAACTTTCGTCATTCCACCAGCATTATATGGCACAAACAAAAGAGCACAAAAAATGTCTTCTCGAGAGCGCGAGTGCCGTGCCAAACCCTTCCCCCTCTCGACTCTCTCGACAAGGTTTTCCATTAGAGTCTCAGACATTGAAAGTGAGTTTGTCAAATCTCATTTGTGTTTATCATGAATTAAAAATGGTATTGTAGCACCCAATCCTCTTACAGTAAGCAGTTTTAAGAGACAGGCATGGCAGAATTATCGCTCTCAGCAGTGCAAGACGAGGGCATCGGCTCATATGTGAGCTTGTGTGTGGCTGGGTGAGAGGTAAGGTTGTCTCCAGAGTACAGAGAAAATAAAGGTGTTTGGGGCTTGCATGCCATAGTATGTGCATGAAAGAGCAGAATTATTAAAATCATAAATCATAAATCTCTTCATCACAACTGCGAAGGGTGATCTGTGACCATGGAATAGCAGCTAGAGTGACACTTCACTTGAGAGTAGTGACACTTTCCATGATGTAGACAGAGAGACAGTAGCTCTAAAACAAAGACAGGATGCACAATTGGAAGGGGCAGAGTTGAAGGTGCTCAGGTTTTTATTGGTTGTGACTAGGACTTATGGGGGTGGAGAGACGAAGGATGTAGGAAATGGAGGTATATCGGCTGAGTGAAAAGCGGAAGACTACAAAAATACATGAAGAGGATAGCTGTGACTAGGGAGGATGATCGAGGTTGGTTACACTTTCTCTGGCAACACCTGAGAAATGCAGAAACAAAAAAGATGGAAAGGTGGAAATATAAAACTAATAAACAGTTTTTGGAAAACTAATAAACAGTTAAACCCTTATTGACTGCATTTTGAAGGTTGAAAGGAAGAATACTCCAGACTTATCTGAATAGATACAGAATGCTTTTTTTGTTACTAGTTACATTAGTTGACTTGTATAATTCTTTTGTTTTTTCACTATTAGTATGTGATAAAAGGAATTTCCCTCTCATAGTCATCATCAACACTCATGCCATTTTAAAAAACTGATTGTCCCTTTATCTCACGTCCTTGTCAGAATCGAGACTTGCTTAATATGTTTCTCTACTTGTGACTATTAATTAATGTTTTTATTTTCCTAATGTTTTTTGTCTCCCTCTTCACACCACCCCCATCACACAGGCTTCGACGCCGTACAGCCTGGAGTCAGAGTCTTTAGGGATGGAGTGTATGATCTCTGGAAGTGCCTCTCCAACGTTGGCAATCAACACTGTGACTAACAAGGTACTACAAGCAGCCATCCAGCCTCCAGCTCCATCACACACCTGGCTACATGGTGCACCCTGACCCCACCCACTTCTCCAACCACCTACAGCACTATTCCCCATAGAATGAGGAGCACTCTTGTGAAGGGGAGACACACACAAACACTCACACTTTTATGCCTAAAGCCTCTCTGCAATCCAACCCACACCAACATACACAACTCTCTGCACTGCAGCACATTTTTCTTGAACAACAAGCATCAGACTTCTATTATCTTCAGCTCAGCAACCTGATGCTTGCATTGATACACAGGAACCTGAGACCGTACACAAGTTCATGCTGACTGCAACAAGATATTTACTTGTGCAGACACACTTGTAGTGCAGGTCAACACCTTTCATTTCATGGCCACATTACATTGCTACACCATAGGTGATCACCCCTGCTGTCGGTGCCATCTGCCCACTGTACATTTTTGTGTAAAAGCTTTGAAACAAAGCTGCAGGGACTCTGCTAGCTGTTAGCAGTGCGTGTGTGGCTCTTTCGGAAATTTAAATAGGCTTTTTAACCTTAAGCTCTCATCCTCTGGGCCCAGTGGGGGCAGCTCTCTGGAGTACCTTTAAAAAGCCTGCAAGAGTCGTTTATTCATTTGCTGCAAGCATTACGAAAAAGAAGGGCTTTAATGTGAACTGGGATGTTGGGCCGGAATTAGAGGTGGTGTGTACGTGACACGGGCGTCTTAGTGCGGGAGACAAAGGTCTTAAGCATATGTCGGCCTCTGTTATAACTTGCTTGTACATGAATGTAGAGTATGTTACAGGGTGCTTGTACTTGTTTTGACAAGAACTTTCTATAGAGAACATAAGCTTTTTTTTCCCCTCTCTCTGTAGCTGACAAATGCATTGTGTTTGAAGGGAGATGACCCCGTTTTCCTCTTGATTGCTACAAACAAGCCTCACAACCAGTAACTGTGTAATGAGGCTCTAATGTAAAGTGCTGACAGTTGGTCTGGAGTCTTGCCATTAAATACCTCGCAAGACTAATGAGCAGAAGCATGAAAACGTCAAATAACTCAAGTACTTAAGACAGACAAAGTTGTTATCTCTTTTTCTTTACACATGATTTTGAAGTATTCGCACGATGGATCAGTTGACCAGTGAAAGAGCCCCACATCTCAGTCCCAAGTCCTCAGAGAGCCTGTTTCTCACTGTCTGACACTGTAAACACGACAGGCCACGCCTCTTTCGGTAGAGTTTGCCAAGCCACAGGAATTCCCTCTCTGTTTTTCTCTCCCCCTGTCTATTCCAGTCTCTCTCTCATTCCCGCCTTCTGAGATAGACCAATAAGAAATAGCTTTAGAGTTTTTCCCCTCTTGACTGTCACACATTCCTCAGAAGATTGTCGCCTGTCTCTTTTATTGTTGCACTCTTGTGTTCTCTTAATCTGCCCCCAAACGTTCCATTTTCTCCTTGGATGTTCGATACACCAGTGTCATGATGGAGTGGAAAAATGCATTTCGTAGAATTGGGTTCTGCTATCTTCTTGTTTCTTCTTGTGTCGACTCATTTCTGCATGAGGGGGCTGCCGTTGTTGGAAACACTGGGGTCAACCTTGATTTGGTTTCATAATCCTGGTCTACGCTCCAGATTAAGGCCTCATGTAAAAGACACCCCTGGCTTTTGACTTAATTTGCTGCTAAGAATAGAACTGAGTCGCCCCTTGCTAGCAAACTCTGTACACAGCATTTGCTGAGGATCTGCTTCTTCTTGTTTGAGCATGCTCAGTTTGTGTACCTTTCGAGTGTGCGTTAATCTGCCTCTGTTCATATTTGTAACAGCATATATGAGGGCTTTTGTCATACGCCCATGAAGTCATGCTGGCGGCGGACACTCTGCAATGGGCGTCTTGACAAACTGACTGCTGGGTCTGCTGAGGTTTTGAAATAATCACACTTTATGGCGGGGCAGAGTTAAAATAGATTGTGGTGAGTGATGGAGGGTGAAAATAGCGGTGTTACACACAGTGTTAATATTTCTACTGTGGTGTTTTTCATTACATTGTTGGGTTGATTTTGGGAATTTTGCTGGAGCTGAGAACGTGTTAGCTGCTCATTGAGTCCATATCCAGCTAATGAACAGCAGAACCAGGCCCACACTGAGCGAGGGTGGCAAGCGTTGGCTAATGAGCTTTTCCTAGTGCCCTCCTTATCCTTTCCTCCGTGTGCCTCATTTCTTTCCCTTGAACTTTGTTGCCTCCATGTTTGTGCTCAGTTTTCTTTCTTTCTTTCTTTCTTTTTTTTTTCAAATCATGGGATTTCTCTTTCATTCTAGCAGAGCAGAAGCCAAGCTTCATATTAAAACTGCTTTCATTCTGCATGTGCGCATCCTGGATCCAGACCAAGTTGCTGGTCAGCCAGCAAATCAGTGAGAGCAGAGGAGGCCGTCTGGGCTGCATGGGTTTCCTCGCTCCCTGAGGCCTGTGTTGTTGCCTGCTGAGGCTCAACATCAAGACAAGAGGCTACAGTCCACTGCTGCTGCTGAAAGGGTGCTGGGCAGCAACCATCCTGTTTGCCTGCCTGAAGGCTACTGCCACTGCTGTCTCATTGTCCAGAGAATAGTGCGCACTCTGTTCCACTCACAGTGATGAGCAGGAGCCACCACGGTACTCAGTCATGGAGGGACACACTTACCAACATTACCAGTGCATCGCTGCAATTCCTCCCTGTCAATACAAGCTGAAAACTATTCTCAACTATTCTCAGTGGTCTTAATTATGATATTCATGACCTGGATCATTCTTGCTAGCCTTTTAAGGGTTTGACAGTGGCCTTTATTCTGGAGGGTGGCAGGGCCACTGGGGCTTAACTTTGTGAGACAATAATTAAGATTGTCATCCTGAAGTGCTTTGGCAAGTTCCACCGCCATATTGAAAGGTCAGTGTCTCTGCAGCACTGAAATCCTTTGTTAGCTGTCCCAAACAGATTTGCGCTTGGCGAGCAGATGTGGCTGACATGGCCAGTGGTGTGACCTTTTGTGATGGGAGTGTCTCAGCTGTCTCCAGACCCCTTCACTTTCTACTAGACATTCTTATTGGCTGCACATGCAGCAACACACAATTACTGCTGACTTATTTATTTATTTTCAAGTAGTTAATTTGGCAACAGCTCACAAACAAGCAAACTGAATTTGTCATTGTTATTCATGTCTACCAGATTTTAAACTCATGTCTGTCTATTTCAGGTGGCATTGTACAACACAGACCAGGAAGGAAGTGATAGTCCAAGAAGCAGCCTTAACAACAGCCTGTCTGATCAGAGTCTGGCGTCCGTCAATCTCAACAGCGTGGGCAGTGTGCACAGTTACACAGCGGTAAGACCACTGACTCGCACTAAGAGATACTTGAATATCCACACTGAGCTCATATTTAGAGGCCATTCAGTTTTCTCTGTGCTCAAATTAATTCGGATCTCATGTCAAAGATATTTTGTAATTCTATTTTATAATTGATAATCACGAAAATAGCAGCCAAAGTGTCCCTTTTTCTGGCTATGAAAATGATTGTTGTGGACTATTGCTGAATAACTGTGATTTAGCATTTTTAACTTGTGAAACAGTAAGATATGTTGTTTGCACAGTCCAAACATTCATCGTGAAAGTGGGAAAAAAATGCTGTTCAAAATGATGCATAAAAAACAACAACAAAAGTGTTCATTTATATTCTGATGCAACAGACAAATATGTCACATACATTGGTATTTATGTAAAAACTATTACAACTTTTATACCCAGGACTGTGAAAAATAGGATGTCCTTTTGAAATGCCATCCATCATGCACAATTTTTATGCTCTCATCAACAATGCTGAAGAAAAAGTGTTTTTTTTAAGTGATTCAACTGTTTTTTATGTGTCCCTGCGTGTTAATACTCGGTGAATGATTTCTGCTGAAGTTGGATTTTCAAAACTTGATCACTGCCCTGGTTTAAAGATGTATATCTGTCAGCTGGTTATTAATATTAACAGACATTGAGTTGAAACAGGATTAAATTCTAATTAAGGGCTGTCAGTGAGTTACACTAGAATTCCCCATAACACTGTTAGCATTGAATCCATCATGCGCCTTAGTGAAGTGATCAGTGCGGTGAGCAGTGATTTTTTTTTCCCCCTCCTAAAAGTATAAGGCATTTTTCCACTTAAAAGTGTTATTTCCCTGAAATGTGACTTAAATAGATTTTCACCAATTACAGACAAACTCACACACACAGCCACAAAAAGTTACAAATTCATGTGTCATAATCCCATGCAAAGGTTCAGGCACACACCAAGAAACATGATCACAACCTCATAAACCTTAGTTTACACTCACTTAAAACACACAAGACCAGTTTACACCAGGTGTGCGTTGCAATACGGTGCCGCAGCAAATACACAGCCATTCTTGTCAATGTGGCAACTTACATCTGCGGTGGATATGCAAGACTTGTATTTTTTACCTCTGCCAGAGCTCAAATTCAGCTCAGCTTGAGCGGAATGGGGAGTAGAGTAACAAGCGATCCCATTTCACTGAAAACTCCAGAAAGAAAACTTTTTTTTTACGGGACGCAATGCAACCACAACACATACCCCGTTGCGTCCGTCGAAATTGGGCTTAACTCTCTCTGGCCCACATGGACATTCACACACCAAACCCATGGAATACACACACACACACACACACACACACACACACACACACACACACACACACACACACACACACACACACGCACACACACACACACACAACCGCAAACAAAAAGAATCTCCCAACCACTGACGCAGAAAAACTCATAACGCACAAGTCTACACAAAGCCCTGAACATACACACCTAGACCACCACACCCAAACACACACACACACACACACACACACACACACAGACGCAGCCTCAAAGATGTGTGCAACATCCCAATATGCACTCACTTATACACACAGTTATGGATTCTCACCAACAAACACCGATATTGGAAAAATCACTACCTTCACCTCCCAAATGTCAGGTGTATTAGTTCTTTGTGAAACTGAATGTTATATTCTTGTCAACTGCATTTCACACACCATCATGAGTTTCTGCTCTTCCATTGAATAAAAAAGTAGCGTTTGTGGCTGAACAGTCGACTTTATCGTATATTTTATCACATCAGAATCCCTGGATATCTGTGTTCAAAGACTCTATCTACAGACAGCATTAGAGGAAGGTCCGCGGTGGAAAAGCTCCAGAGTGCAACATCAGGAAGGGGGTTAAGGGAAACAGAGAAAAATGAGCACGCTCCTGGAAGACAGACAAAGAGAAGCCTATCCTCTGAAGTCCTCCCACCAGAGATGCCCCCTCTTTGGTGTGGTCCTCCTGCATCCTAGAGTGCTCCCCGCTTCAGGCGCTGAGCATCGATCGCCTCAGCCTGATGGATGTGCTCTCTCTTTCTCACAGACACACACACAAGCGGCTGAAGCAACAGCTCGCAGTAAACACTCTGGCTTTATTATCACCTCTTCACTTTTGCCCGGGCCAGACTGTGAGCCTTCACTTCAGCAGTCTGCCCACATCTCGGAAGAGGAAGCTGTTATGATCAAAAAAATGGACACTGCCTCATCTAATGCCAGCCCACAGCGGACACAGGTCAGGGCCCACCTTGAGAAAAAGCTCAAGTTTTGCATTTCAGTCTTTGTTGAGGTGAATCTCAATGACAGAACCACTTATCGCTGGAAGGAAAGCTGTGTGTTGTTTCACCCATCGGGCAGTTCATAGCATGCGCTGCCCACACAGATACATGGATAAGATAGCCGCTTATTTCTACAAGGTATTGCTATTGATTTTCTTTTAATACATTTGGCTCGGCCACCTGAGTATCGGCTTTGTGTCCATTTGAATCGCTCTCTCCGTATTTGTGTGTTCGCCAAAACTGCCACAGCTGACCCCCCTTGTTGTCGTCGGTGCAACTGGAACTGTCTGTCTCATGTTCTATGACTGACATCTCTTTAGACGCAAGGAACACAGGAACATGGAAATAAGGGGGAACACTTATTGAATTGATGACAATTCAAACGCAAGCTTCTATTCATGAGAAGTAAATCTCACTCCAACCGTCGCAGCTGTCCTCACCCGGACCATTCCTTCAGGTGTCGGCCGGCACACTTAAACTTCAGTTCAATGAGCAGCGGGTGTGTTCCTATCATTTAGTTATTATGATGTTTCTCTCAGGAGTTTTCTATTAAAAACACTCCTAAAACCACAATCTTTATGTCCACATCGACATAAAGATCAAGTGCAGATTTTTTTTTAATCTTCAGGTATAGGGTCTCTGACTCAAACCTCAATATTTTCTTTTTTGATGCCTTTCTCGTTGCCTTTTGGCTCTCCAGTAACTCGCTGTACTGTTCCACACTTGCTCCCATAGATTTGAGACTTGTATAATGGTGCCTAAATGTGCACATATACAGTCCTTTTATTTATGAATCAATGAGTCATCATAAGATCTAAAAAAAAAAGAATCTTAATTCATGAATCTGAAGAGTCATGGCGTCTTTTATTTTGTCACTGCAGAAGTGGAAACCCTGCATACGTCACATGCTAATATTAGTGCTGGATGTCAATCCAATCCGGCATAAATTCATTCACAATTGAAATAAAGTAACACGTTAGATTCAGCTTCACACAGAGACACACGGATGTAGGTACACAGACAATTATGCCATCATCATTAACACATAATTGGATCATCCAAACTCATTTTCATACTAGAATCTCTCAAATTATACCCTCCACAAACATGCACATGAACATGGAACTCACTTATACAAGACCCCTTGATCACTTTGTCTCACAAACCATGCTAAAACTGCCACATAATCAATGAGGGTGAGACACACAAAGCTAATGAGACTCTCCTGAGTGACGTCAGTATGAAAAAAGATTCTCTCTCTGCTACGTTTGTTCACTCTGTCTGTTTTTCATTAAATATTCTGGAGGTTTTCTTTGTTTTGAGGTTCCACGACCAGATGAGCTCGGAGTGTATCTTTGAAAAGTATGTATTCTGTCCATGTGTACATAGGAAGATGTTAGTTTGCCTCAGACTCCTTAGTATGTAGCCTGCTCTTGTAGCTGGTGTTTTTTTTTTTTTATTTCAGTCTGTCACATTCACTGGAAAAAGTCTTTCTCACTTTTTTACCTCCAACTGTCCCCAGGTAAACAGTCATCCTGAACCTGTGTCCCAGCCCATGAGCCTCCAGCAGCCCCCTCCATCTCAGTACAACATGCCAGAACGGGACAAGCAGCTGCTGTTCTCTGAATTTGAAGATCTCAGTGCCTCCTTCCGCAGCCTTTACAAGTCCGTCTTTGAACAGTCCTTCAGCCAGCAAGGTGAGACTCTTGTTTGAACTTTACTTATTAATTAATCTGGGCTTGTTTTGAATGGGGTTGGCTTTATTTTATTTATTTACTAATCAATCTATACCAACTTAATGAAGTCACAAAGTTTCGCACTAACAAAATGTTGGAATGTGATTTCATGCTTCATTACTTTATTTCTCTACACAACTGCTGGACTGTCAGTCTACAGTTTTCATGCTGCGGGAGTTTTCATATGTTCCCTATCCAGAGGAAAACGGAAGTTTTAAATCATTAAAAATGGTTAAATCGGCACACAGTACATTCTGTACTGTCTGTAAATTGCCGACATTCTGACCAGATGAAGGGTCTGATATACAACACACATAATGTGTTGGGGAAAGGAGAAAAGCAATCAAAACAAACTTGAAAATGCTCATCTGACTTCTGTCCAAAAGCGACTCCAGGGATGTGAATGTAGCATGTACAATTATGAAATGGTTACGTCAGAGACTATCCAAAAAGACGATGGGCTTCGCATCATGAGTATATGTTTTGTCCCTGTTGGTTGTTTTGTGCTTGGAAGTGAATCCGGTTTGGGGTAAATCATCTGAATGATGTGTCATTAAGGTGGAGAATTTGTGTAATACACAATATGCTGCCGTGGTAGAGCACAGCTTTTAAAAGCCCACGAGCCCCTGGTAGATCCTAATGCAGTTCTTCTTCTAATCTGATTGACTGATAAACAAAGAGCTCTTGACAAGAGGGTTAGGAACAAAGTACACGGAGCTTTCTGCGCCTAACCTACTTTCTCAAATCAAATGCGTTCATGCTAATATTTTCAAAGACCTCCTCTGGTTTTTAATCTATCATCTATGTTGCATTAGTTCAAAGTGGTTACCTCTTTCATATAAATAAAAGTGAAATCTCTTAGTCAGACAAGCTCCTGCAATTTGAAAGCGTAAATAATCGAGCGAGAGGATTTCACACTCTGCCGCTGTAGACAGTCAGCTAATTCACTGGCTTTGATAATAGGTAATGAGCTCGCATTATTATTCTGCTGCTGCGTTAATTGCTTTCTGTATTTCCCTGGTTGGACAATGGGCTTTCTGTGCCGATAAGAGATGCACCTTTGTCAACCCTGCAGTGAGTGTTGCGTGCAGATTGTGGAGGTGCACGGCTCTAAAAGCACTCCAGTGGAATGGGTTTACGGTGCCAAAGCTGTGAAGGACGGGGCCTCTCAAGACCACTCCCCACTCCTCTGATGAGTGCAGTTGGGTGTGCAGATGTTTTTCCTCCAGTCATGTCTGTTAAGTAGCCGCGACGCAGCACAATGGATTTGTCAAAGACGATCCAGAGCCGTCGTGCTGCTGAGGAGTAACGACGGCAGCTTGGACTCGTGAACCTCGGAGACACGAACCGATGCTGAGTCATTCCCTCGTTCGACAAAATGGCAGCTGCTCGGTCTCATGTGTAGAACACTGGAGGCCCATGTCACGTTAGACACTGATATGAATGTCCTTGAATGTGTGGCTGCCTCTGCATGGCCATGTTTTATATTTCTCATAACTACAGGTCACTTTATTTGTGTTTTTATGTGTCAGTATTAAGTTACATTTAAAAGATATCGACGGTGATTATCTGTGTTTTATCCAAGCTGTTTGCCTTAACTCTTGAGGCCGTATGAATCGATCCAGGTTAAATCTGAAAGTCAGACCCGCTTTGGAAACCAATCATTATTGAATGTATTTTGTATGTATTTTGCCCTACTAAACTGAACCAGTTTCTTTTATGATTCTTAATTTTAAAATGCAATTATAAGCACTGTATTCTATGTGTGTGAGCCATTTTTGCTTCCAATTATGAAACTGCCATTTCAATTTTAATAATTTCATCAGCCATTTTCAGTATTCTAATCTAGATTCTTTCAAAACTTCATAAAGATCATCATTAATCACTGTAAGTTGCTTTTCGGAAGCGTATTTTGTGGTTATGGTGTATGGTGTTATGGCGACTTCGTGAGTGAAATCGGGATCCCATTTACTGCACGGATTTAATTCACTCACTTTTGTATTTCTAGGTCTGATGGGAATCCCGTCTGATTCCACCCAGCAGACCCACAACTCCTGCTCCTATCAACACTCCCCCAGTGGCACCATTAACACTCAGAACAGCCTGTCCAACAACCAAACTAACAATCACCCCAACAACCACTCCAACAACAGTGGCCAGGTGCCCCTTTCTCACCCTACCCAAGCCCATCCGGGCCACGGCTCGCCACACACGCAGCACCTCCCGCAGCACGGCGGAGCGCACAATCCACACAACCCACACAATCAGCACAACCAACACACTCAGCACAACCAGCACCCTCAGCACAGTCAGCACCCGCAGCACACCGCACACTCGCAGCACGGCCAGCACCCGTCCCACGGCCCTCACCCTCAGCAACACCCGGCGCACCCCTCTCAGCACACAGCGCACAGCCAGCACCCGTCACAGCACGGACAGCAGCATCAGAGCCTCTCCCACCAGCCACATCCCACCCAGCAACAACTGGCCTGCAATCCAGGTGAGACCGTCCATCATTGGCTTCATCGATGTCATCTCTCCACATTCATCTCGTGGATTTGTAAAGGAAGACTTGTTTACAGCCCAGTTATGCTTTTATTAGTCATAATAAATTGCTGGCACACAATTTAATGAGCTCTGCTGTAAATCATCGTCTGATATATATCATCTGTGATGTGTGTGTGTGAGAACAAAGCGTCTCTGCAGCCTTTGAGCAAAGCTGTAGGCCTGCACTCTTCCAGAGTTTGCTGGCTCCTCCTAGTGGCTGCGAGTTTTATAGCAGGCCACTGTTGAATTTGGTGCGGGATTGTAATTTATTTGGTGCCACAAGCTTGTCTCCACAGCCATGAAATATGAATCACGCGAAGGTTTACAGCTGCATCCTGCGGTGGCTGATAATGAGGAGCGAATCTGCGCTTGTTGGCAAAGTGTCCGTGAGAATCCTTCAGTCAAAATGTGATATTTGCTGTTGCAGGTTTACTGTCGGACTGGTACCCGAATCTGGACGCACTGAAAGAAAGCTGTCGTATCGCAAGCAGCTATAACTGGGCAGATGTCGACCTTTCACCTTTCCAGGGTAGGGGTGTATTTTTATGTTTGTTTCTTTCACTTTGTCCAACGTGAAGCCTTTGTGACACGTATGGAGCTTGTGCGTCCAAAATCCTCCTGTGTTCCATCATAAACCGGCAGCTGTCGCAGCATCGCGTCTGTGCGTTTGATTGAGTGCTGACGTCAAGTTGATTACCGGTTTAATTAAACTGAGCTCTTCAATTAAATATCGCTGCCTTCCACTTTAATTACCAAAACACTGAGCTCAGCAGGTCAGTTTATCTAATTAGGATCCAAAATAGCAAAGTAAGATGTTTCTCTTCACATCGGCCTCGGAAGGGCAGCGAAATAACGGAATGGATGGAGACGATTTTGTGTCTTCAATGAATGACTGGCGATTTTATTTTGAATGTTTGTTGTGCTGTAGGTTTAAGAGAAAGTATGAGACAAGCGGAGTTGAACAACTGGTCCCTGGAGCCCACCCAAATTGCAGACCTCTGCTCATCTATCAACCAGTTCTTTGCTCGCACCGGTGTCATCCAGCCGCAAGCGCCAGTGCAGTCTCCCATCTGCCACAGCTCCATGCACCCCAACAAACCCAGCCAGCACCTCGCCACAGGTTTGACCTCTGAACCCATCTACCTTCATGTTCTCCTATCATCTCTATCTTCAAGGAGGTTATATGATCATCAGCGTTTATCTCTCTGTCCGAAAAGCCCATCCAGATTTCAAGTAAATTATGAGGAAAATGAATTCTGAATCAGTTCTGAATGCATCTCAGTCCAGATCCACAAATCCTGTGAAGGACCCATATTGTGGTGCAGTAGGAGTCACACTGCGCATTGTATTGTTAAAATAAATGTAGCGGATTAATATTGTGTAGGGAGAAAAAAAGATTCACTATGTTGTTGTACACAAGCTGCTTGGGGGAAGTCTGCACTCACCCAAGTGTTTTTCATGTTAAAGCCACAAAGGACATCACTGGCATCCCACATACTTGTTCAGATGCTGCATCTTCATGGACCACTATTGAATTAGTGCCGAACCTGAATGAAGGTTCATATAAATTTGTCTTTCAGAATGAAATGAGTGGATTCAATTCAGTCCAAAATAGATTTTGTTGGGATCAAGAACTCCTCTGTGGTTTATGCATGTACGCACCTGATCCGATCATCTCTCCATGTCTGGACTGATTTGTGTGTCACTGCTCAGTCATTTTTTTTAATTATTATGTTTATTATTATTATTTTTTTTTTAAATCAACATCACAATGTAATAGAGTACGTTTTTATTTTTTTCTTTTATCATCTAAAATGCTTAAAAAACAACAGCGTGCCACAGAGCTAATGCAAGCTCTCATAGTGCAGTAGAAAACCCACTCCACTAGCACCATGGCTTGAGCAGTGACAGCACCATCTGATGGCCAAGCAGTAGCAGATGGACACCAGTCAGAGTTGAGTTGATTTATACTGTCTGTCACATGTTCCACGTTAGCTCTTTATGTGGTCATTTCCTCTTGTCCGTGGTGTCATGTGTCGAGCACGACCATTCTGTTTTAGCATCAAAGTTGACATAGTGTTCAAATTGACTTTGCTTTACATCAACCTACAATTTATTTATTTTTACGGTTCAATAGTTAGCCAAAGGTATGTTAGTCATTTCAATGTATACATCAATTCATCCCATCATGGCTTACACATGGCTTAAAGGGAACAAGTGTATACATGGACTGCGTAGGGAATTTCCACACTGGGACAAATAAAGGACATCTAATCTAATTTTAGTCATAATATTGAATGATTATTGCTTGTCTCCAGTGAATATTAAAGAAAGCAAATTTCCCTGCCAAAAAAAAAAAATGCCCGCTGAATAGCAATGGCAATAATCGTTCAGCACGAGCCGCTGGACATGTTAACCCTAGGTGACCAGAACTGTAGATTCATTCTTAACAAACACAGGCTGCACCGCTGCAGATCTGCCAGCATCAACAGTTGTTTGTTTACAGATGGATGGTCTGTTCCTCCACGCTGCCACATGACACGGACTTCTGCTCTGATGTTCACAAACATTAGTTGGAATACTTCACGGTGCAAAGACGCCGTTTCCTGAAATATGACTGATTGAAGTATCTTTCCAGAAAAGATGGACAGCATTTGTCTTGGGAGCTATTGTGATACTTTTAGACACTTACCTGTGAAGCCTGAAGATAGTATTTGAATTATGTAAACCTCCTCTGCTGAGCTCCATTCATATTTACTGATGAGCTGCCCCTCCACCATTGGTTTTATTCTGAAAGCTGATTTCCCTTTCCTGTGATACTGTCATTTTAGGAAATCTCTACATGGACTCCAGACAGAGCATGTCCATGATGGGTCCTCCAGGATATCCTCACATGCCCCCGATGAGTAGCGCAGGACCCACTATGACAGGTAAGGCTTTTTGAATTTCTTTTTAGCTATAACCACGTATGCATTACATGCTAGTCACGCACTTATTTGGGCTTATGGGGTTCCAGAAGAAAAGTTTATATATTAGAGAGTTGCCTGATGTGAGGCTGTTCTTGTTCCCCTGCCGTCTCACCTCCGTCCCGGCCTCTGTGTCCTCCAGGTCACCATGCTCAGATGAACCCGCAGCACATGATCCCCACTAGGAACTTCCAGATGCATCATCGCTTGCCGCCCGATGACATCCAGGACGATTTTGACTGGGACTCCATCGTCTAGCTCACCTGGCCTCTTTCTGCAAACACTAGCAAGCAAGGAGAGGAGGTGGCGGCGGCGGGAGGAAGCCGGGCTGAAGTGAAGGGCTGCCGGAGGAGGGGGCCGCTGAGGGAGAGTCGCCGGAGAACTCTTGACAAGTTTGGGAGGGAACGACTTCACAGTCGGGACATTTTTACACCAGAAAAATTTGAAACGAGTTACTTTGAAGACAATCACATTTAGCCGGACATGTTAAAGTGTAGATCACGTTCAAGCTCCTCAGTTCCTCTGCACACCCCGACCAGCAGCCCCTCCCCGACCCACCGCTCCGTAACCGTGATGTGATTTGAGCGACGTGTTCAGCTTGTGATTCTTCTCGTGTTGACTTTGGCCTCAGCTGCCTCGTGGATGAGTTTATCTCTGTCTAACTTTTTGTTTTGTTATTCATAGAGAAACACAGGCCGTCTCTGTGAGTAATGCGACGGTGCTCGCCGCTCACTTTTTGGAGAGCAGTCTGGCTGCACAGGTGGAGATGTTGGGTTTACATGAAGCCCAGGTCTGAACAGGGTGAAACTTTTTCAAGCAGGATTCATGAAAGAATCGCGGGCAGCAAATGCGGTGTGGTTCTGGCGGACGGAGTGAGAACAGCAGCGCTTTGTTCCCTTTTTGACCGTCTGTCTTCAAGCGTTCATAAGTGGTTTTCACGAATTCAAGCCAAAGTTTAGAATGATCATTCTCTGTCAGCTTCTGTTTGAGTATTTTCACCTGCTAGTCAACGCTGGAACGACATGATTTACATTTCAGAATTGCCTACAGCTGCTTAGATTCAGCTGGGATTCAAACGATTGTCCTATCGACCATAAACTGCAGCCATGTTGTCTCTGGTTCTGACGGTCTGAGGAGGGTACTGTGACCTCACTGCAGCAGGAGGGGAGTTGCTTTTGGTCACACATGTACGTGGTATATTTCCAATGCAGACCACCAAAGTGTTCAAAGTATTGACCGTCGTGTGAGTAGTATTTTCTGTATATTACTGCAGAACAAATCCTATTCTTAAATTTTGGTTGACGTTCCCTAATCCGAAAGCAAGTTCCTTTTGCCCTGAACGACCAGTCGCCCATTCGTCATCTACATATGCTTTGTTTCAAACGAATGCGATATTCAACTTATTTAATTTGCATGTTTTGAACCATCAAAATCCCCATGAGAGTCAGATAGTGGTGAGCAAGATCTTTGCTACTGTTGTGTGTCCGAACTCCAACTCTGGTCTGTACATGTTGAGTTCATGGTCAATAGGGTCGATCTGAATTCCAAAACGTTTTTATCCGTCATCCACTTGAAGTTTCAAACTCACCCCTGGTCACAAAAATGAAATGATGGGAAAACACCTTCTCTTGAAGAGACCTGTTGTCCTGCAATCCAACGGCTTGTACACAATCTTACTGGGATGAGAAATGGGATTCATAAAGCGGTGTACGTGTGCGCGTCGGCGTTTGGGTTTTTATTGTGGTTTTAGGGCTTTGATTGATGGCTGCAATCATCTCTGAGCACAAAAGCAGATGCAGGCGCCGATTGAAGACAATCGTGCGTGAGGCTTTTTCCGAGGCGGTTTCACAAGCACAGAAGGTGACCCCCACTTTTGGATTGTTTTTTGACCAGATGATTGAATGAATGAGAGGGAGTCTCTGTCACGTCCACTGTTTCCCTGTGTCATCTGTTGGATTTGCCCTCAGTCAAGAATGATGCAGGCTTATCTCGGTGTTGTAACTTGGTTTAACGTTGGACTTGGTGTCATATGATGCAGGTGAGAGTGAGGATTTACTCGTGAGGTCTGGTTCAGATAAGTTACACTTAATATTCACGATATTTACCAAATTTAACCAGTGAATCCATTTCCCTTCATCTCGTATACTACTCAGATTTCTTCCCAAAAATTTCATTTTGGAAAAAAAAGACTTGTTTGTGGTTGTGTGTCTGATTTGCAGTAGTGCTGGGAGAAGTCATGTTCCTATCAGTTGGAAAAAAAAGTGCACCAAAAATGGTTAAAACATCTAGGGAAATTGATACATTAAAAAAAAAAACTTGGAAATAATTCCTGCCTAATTTCCTAAACTCTAAAAACTCTATTGTGCTGAATATTAAATTGTTCTGTGAAATTGTTTTATGAGCAAAAGCTTATACGCGACCAATTTTGAGATTTTTTTTTTTTTTCATTTAAAAAATTAGTATTAAATGAATTCATTAAAAGTATGTTCATCTCAATTCATGGTTTATTAACAGTAGATTAATCTGCAGTTCTCAGTCTGGACATTGAAATTTTGGATTCACTGTTATTATATACCAGTGCTTTGTTTTCTCTTTTGAATTGGCCTGAAACTCCAAAAAAGTGAACAAGAAAGTCGCAGCTTTAATTCAGTTTCCCTGCTGCGAGGCCTTGACTGAGGCCTTGCATCTTAAATGTGTGATGGAAAACATTTCCATCAATATTAAGTTAATATTAATATTATTCAGGCGGGAAAATTGGTGACCATGACATCACGATAAACCTCCGCTGAAGTTAATGGGTTGTGAAACTCGAGGCCTGTGGGCCATATGTGGGTCAATCATCGCATAGTAGTCCGCAAAAAAAAAAGTTTTTAAAAAGCAGTTTAAGCCACTAGTTGACCAAACATTTAAGCAGTGTGTCCTGCTTGTTTTTAACCGGTGTCTTTGTTGAGCTAGTTTCAGGTCACAGCACACACTGATCTCATCTGTCACTCAGCCACAAATCAAGCCACTAAACAAAATAAATGCCATGTTTGTGACTCCGTGACTGGGTGCCTTGTATTTCAGTCAGAAGATTTCAAACGGTAACTGGCCTTGTAGCATGACGGCAGTTTGACTTAAATGTATTTCTGTGGATCGTTCCGTGTTAGTTATCAACAGAAGAACTAGTGGAGGGCACATGTGACCATCCAGTGCAGTGAGTTTTACATTGTAGCCACTTTAAATTTGACTAAAAAGGAAAGTTTAAAGTTACTTTGATAATCAAAACGCAGCCTTGAAATATTCACTTGTTGACTTTTTCAATCTTACTTGGCCTTAATACTGACTTGATGTTGAGTTTAAATTTGCCTCTTTGGGAGAAGAATTTAGGATTGAATCAAGTGAATTCAAGCTGCAACCCACATTATTGTCATATCATCATCATGCGAATCTGCATCGTGGTTGGTTGCTGAAATTCCATGGAGTTTGTGTGTATGTGTGTGTGTTTGCCAAAGGACTGCAAATGGAGTTAGTTTTGCAGACGTTGCCTGGAGTGTGTTCGGGTGCTTCCCGGTGAAGATGGAGAACACACCTTTTGAGATCAGGTTGGAGACGCTGCTGCAGTAGAAAGGCGACGACTGCATCACGGTCATGAGTGTGTTTTGAACGCCGCCGGACATGAACCTGCCAGAGAGATTACATTCAACACAGGACTGGGAAAAAGAAAAAGGGTTCAAATGGGAAAAGCTCTGTGACAATTTTGGGAGAAACTGCCAACAAGTACTGCTGATCGGGGCCTGGTCTATTCAGTGCTGGTGTGTCGTGCTTGTACATAAACGTCTTTTTCAATCGTCCCTCTTTCCTCTCGGGGGCGGGGTGGACAGAGAAGAGGGAGAAGAGTATTTTGTTATCGTCCAATCAGAGGGTGACAGTATGTAAATATCTATATTGTATATATGTGATGAAAATGGCTTTTTGTGTGACACTACCTTTGACCTGTACTATGGTTCTACATTCAGTGTTTCAGTGTTGATAATATATATTTGCTTTGTGTTGAATTTTTATTTCGTCTCTCGTCATTTCCTGTCTTTTTTTTTTCCCCTTCTCCGACTTGTCCCTTTCCGTTTTGTTTCTTTCTGTTTATTGCACGGTTTATTACTTTGGTCGTCCCTCGAGGTGACTCAGCTACTCTTTGTATTCGTTTAGTGCTGTAAAATAACTCAAGTGTTATCAGACTTGTCCATACCAGCTCCCACCCCTCTCTCCCCCCCTCCTCCCCCAATATGCATGAATGGCACTTAAAAGAAATAAAATATGGTAACATCACTGTGGAATTCTGTTTTGGGTTTAATGTCCTCAACCATGACGCCATGCATTCACTGGTTCACAGCCTCTGTTGGTCGAAAAAGGATATGATTGACATTAGTTATTTTTTTTAATGTATTTAGGATTTTTTTTTACATAGATGATATTAACTGTATCAAAATCATGATGGGGAGTTAAAGAATGTTTCAACCTATTATGTTATTTGTGTGTTTCACTTTTACTTTAATTTGTTCAATGTATTTTAAAACATTTTTATATTTATATTCATATATTTATATTATTTATTTATTATATTGTTTCTTCATTTAAAAAAAAAAGTATTTATCTCATTTTATATTTCGATTTATTTTCAGTCTTTTTCCTTCTCTGATATTTTCCTCTTCAGATGTCATCTTTTTTTTTTTTTTTTTTTTTTAAATCATAGTTTTTATTAAGAATGGAGAGTTGGGGGTCACCAAGGCTCCTGTCGTAACCTGGCAGCTGAATTAAGTGTAAAACAAACTGACTTGAATCAGGCTTGAATATTGAAGGTCCAAAAAATGGAATCAAACCGAGCAGCAAAGAGACAAACTTGACTCTTTGCTTAATGAGGTGAAAAAGCAGCACAAACTTGAAATGTGACCAATAAAACTTTGATGTCACAGCAGCAGGAAGTGCATCTATTTTTAAAGGCATTATTCATTTGTGCATATTTACCACTTATCTCTTTTTCATGAAGTCAAATTATTAATCTATATTTATGGTTAATTACCTTTCATATTTTTAAATTCAAAGTAGCTCAGAATAAATGTTCCACTAAGATTTGTAAGTGGAAACACAGCCTGTTTTTTTTTGTGGAAGGTATTTTTAAAAACGAAAACCTACATTTATGTAACCATGGTGGAGATCACCTGTGACCCAGAACAAACAAAAGAGATGTTCTGATCCAGCTGATCTCATGAGGACATTTACTCACCAGGTCCTCAGACACCTTTTGAACTACTTTTATCCTGGATTCAGCTGTGTACCTGAGAACTGTTCAAGTAAGTCGAGAGGAAAATGATAATAATCAATAGAAGGAAGAAACAAGTCAACGTGAAATGAAAACTGAAATATCACATATTTAATATTGCATCGCAATGTGCATTCAAACAAATTGATCTTTTTAAAATAATGCATACGATACATTCACAGCCTCAAATTAAAATAGAACAAAAAAGGTAAAAACGGGACATCAGATGTATATAATTAAATTTAAATGTTATTAATGGTGCTGAGCCAGAAGGAGGAGCAAATATTACTTTCCAACCTTCATTTATTTCCAAGCATTTTCCATTATTAAAACAGCGAATTAACATTAATACTGCCTAAATATATCCTTTGAAATAATCATTTTAAAACCTCTGGAAATATGTCATCCGATCATGAATGTATGGCTATCGATTTTTCATAATAAACCATCTATTCATATGTGTATTGGCAGCAGATTTGCCTGTAATGAATCATTGAAAAGCTACTGACTATAGTGAGTGTTCAGTGAAAGTTTGCTCTAAATAACACGTTAACATGACTATTAACAGGGAATAAGCGAGGCATGAGCTTATTCCTAGTTGATGTTTCCAAATAAACAAATGAAATTGTCGCAATTTTGATCAGTGCCATCATTTCTACAGAAGAAATTACAGAATTAAAATAGAATTTAAAAAAAAAACATTTCATACAGACTATTTGCCTTCATCTATAAATTCATACAATACTTATAAATGTGAGATTTTATTCAATGGCTGATGCGTTTTGAACCAGAAAATGTTAAAATAGGAGCGAGTCTGAAACGACAAATCCATTTTTATAGAAGTACAGCGTCCCCTACTGGATGACTATTGAAGCGGCAACATCTATTTGCATTTGCAAACTCTATTCTATTCTCTATTCTATTTGCAAACTCTATAATCTGAAACACAAGATTTTGTCCAAGAAATATGAAGTAACGTGAGATCACTTAAATGACTTTCTAGTCTTCTGACAACACAAAAACGCTTTGTCAAAACAACCGTCCACGACAGAGGACAGTGGCATGAATGAGAAGTATTGGAGGAGTCATTCTGAGCCAGAATCATCCCAGTGTTGTGAGAGCCCTTGTGGGAGTCCCTGGCGTTTCCTCCATCACCGGCCGCTTCCCGCTCACTCTCACACCGGGACGGCAAGTTTATCTCGAGCAAACTCAAACAACAAGAAACCACAGCAAACATTGACTAAGACTCGGAGTCTCACAGGGATGTCAAAGGCCGGACACACCACGTCCTTTCCTTTTAAATCTCAATTAACTTCCTGGTCAGTTCAGGTCAAATCCCTTGACTTCATGTCCAATTTTAGTTGTTTTCAGCCAACATTAATGCGCATATTATTAACTGTCGGTAACTTTTATCTAAAGCTTTATATTTTCCCATGTTTTCTGTCTTTAAAATGAGCAATAGAAGAGCATCTTATATGAAGAGTGATGACAGAGTTGACCTTGATTCATACAGTACACTCTCCAGTGTTAGTTGTTGACTGACCCAAATACAATACGACTAAATAAACCAATGCAGTGGCACGATTCATTCAACCGTTTGAAGTTTCCTCGCAGTTCAAGCAACTAATGAAACACATCCTGCTCTATGTATTTTTATCTTCACGGTGTGGTATTCAGTAAAACTCACACATTCGCTCTGTTTCCCATGAAAAATAATCTACTAACATATAATAATAATCAGCCTTTAACAAGGAAAGTGTTTTGCTCTCAGAGTTGTGCTCTCAGCTTATGGAATCCAAATAGTTCTTACATGCAACACGTTTAATGAATGTATTCAACAAGTTATTTGTGAAATCTTGCAGCAAAACAAAGTCAAATATAGACACATTTAATTCTTAAAATATTTAAGTTAAATATTCTGTCAATTTGTTTGGCTGCACATTAAATATGAAATATTTTTATTTATTTTCCTTGAAATACTACTTTTTCAGGTGATAAAAACATGATTCCTTTTGATGCATTATTGATAATAAATCTGAAAAACAACTGTGCTATTTGATCTCCCTGAGAAGCGAAGGGGTTGAGCATATTCATTACTGCACCAACTTCCCTTGCGTGTGCTGAAGCAAGGCCACAAAAGCCTTTAAAATTCAATGAGCTCCATATTTGATGCAGAAACATCACACCATCCGTGTTGTAAATCTATGATCAGAACACCGACCGTTGCTCAACATTCTCCTCTCACCACGACTCTTGGAATACAAATGTTCTAAACATTTTTGAACAGTGTCTTTTGTGCTTACTACAGGACCGTTGGACCTTGGATGGAGCTGAAGCTGAAGCGTTGCACCCTCAAACAGTTGGACCTTGGATGGAGTTCCTGCTCAGGTGTGAGCAGACTGTCCCAGACTGTCGGCCTCCGAGAGCAACATTGGTGAGTGCTTCTACATTTCTGTCATCCACTTGAAGTCCCAGCTCTGGCGTCTTGAGTGACCTGGATGTATGTTGTCACCATCCTCCTCTCCCCATCACTCATCATGGAACACTGCGCTCACAATGCTCTCACTCTTCTCTTTGTGACATCATGTTTTGGAAATAAGGAGAAGACAGACAAGTCTCACACAATGAATTCAACTCCATTTTTGGTTGAAATATATACTGCGGTTGTGGGTTTTGGTAGATTTCCATTTCATCTGCATTGAACTCTCGGCTTTGCGGGGAAGAAAACATGCAAAAGTTAAAGCAACTTAGTGGGAATAAGGGAGATGATTCAAATATATGTGACTCATGGTGATCACCATTCCAGCTGTTTCCATCCATCCATCCATCCTCATCTGCTTATCTGTTGCCGGGTCGCAGGGGCAGCAGCTTCGAAAGGTCGTGCCAAACACCCTTCTCCGCTACACCGCTCCCAGGGCGGTGAAGAGATATAATCCCTGCACCTGGTCCTGGGTCGAGCCCTCAAACTGCTGCTGTGCATGATGACACTGACGAAAAAACAGAGATAGGTGAGTCGATCTTTCCTCAGCTCGACAAAATCTTTCCTTCTCCATCATCCAGAGACGGAGGCAGGGGGCGTTATAGTGGACTGTGAAAATCGTGCTCCGCAAGTGTCTGGATTCAGTGTCGCCACTCGAATCACATCTCAGTTGGAGATTAGAAAACGCGTTTCCCTGACATCAACTGTGACCAACAAATTTCAGTGGCATTTCATTTCCATGGAGCACAATAAATGACATGGTGATGCAGACGAGTGCAACGTTCGAGTGCAACTGGGTCAGATGACCACGCCAAGGCTAAACGTTTTCCAGCAATATCAGCCGAAATGTAAGTGATTCTCAACTATTTTGAGGAAGCTGACCAGGTTCGCACTAAGCGAGTCTATTTATTTGAACCACGTTGATCTGGAAGTAGTGACTTGTCAGAGGGTGGAGGATCAGAGATGGATGGAGTCGGCTCCAAACCACTGAATTCTGTAATGTAACATAATATAATGTAATATACATTATATTATTACATTATATTACATTAGTATAGTATAGTATAGTATAGTATAGTATAGTATAGTGTGATGTGATGTGATATTGTTGTTGTGTGAATATTTTTACACTTATTTAATGTTCAAATTCTGCAGAATCAACTTAGTAGACGACAGTAGACGGGACCCTTTAAAGCCACACAAGAATGAATGGAAGTCTATGGGGAGATGAAAGTTATTTGCTGGTCCTCTTTGCCTCGTGCCCTGGATCACACATACCTCCATTTAAATGGTAAATAGTGACGTGAGTGTCATCTAATTTTGTCATGTAATTTATGATTTATTTGTGTTTGAAAATACATATTCAAACGTTGCATGTTTGACATCACTGCTCTGGCACTAAGGCAGATGCGGACGGTACTAAACTATCGAAGGTAGAAGCTAGCAAACATTATCTGACATGGTTAAACACTTACTGAGACCCTGGTCGAGTTCGTCCCGCCTGCTGGCTCTGACTCCAGTTCTGAGCCTACAATATTCTCTAAAGGAACTTTTGATGCCAGTGGAAAAGCACCGCTGTCACGGCATTAGACTGTATCTTCCAAATTCACTGACACCATATGTGAGATCTATGGCAGCAGAAAGTAACTCTCATCTTCAACTTCGTGTTTTTTGTTAACTTATGTCCCATGAGGTGTTCGTAGATGGGCGGGACGTATGCTCCCCATCCTCATTTGACTCTTTGAAAGTCATTTTAACCATTATCTTCTCCCATTTTCCTGCTTCAGAACTTCACAATTATATTCCCATTAGAAAGTAATGTAAGTATTTACAGTTAAATGTAGTGCTGTCGTGTGTGAATATTCTTCCTTCAAGTGTTGCATTCCTGTAAACTATGAAAAGTACGACAATATTAGTTAATCAGTTAATCGACAGTTAATCCCGTTCCTTGTGTGAAAGCAGGTTTCCCAGCTGGATGTGCGTTGATGCCGCTGATTCCACGAAGGGAAGTGGCTTTGCAATGCAATGTTTTTCCTCTTGAGAGCCAGACACTTTACTTCTCTTGAAAAAAAAATATAAAAACAGACAATGTACAAATAACATCCTGGGATTGGGCCTAAACTATGTGATTTCAATCGAAAAAAATAAAAAATGAAAAGGCAATCCGGGCTCAGATTTAAGTATTATATAGACTGGTCCCCATCTTCTCTCAAAGACTGGAGCCTTCAACTGTAGCTGTGCTGTTAACTGATCCATGAAACAAACTGGTTTATTTCTTTTGTATCCCATTGTTCAGGAGGTTCACACTTCAACTAAAACATTGTTATCATCTTTCTCGCAGTCATCAGATGGAGATGAGATGTAAATTCCTGGTCATGGGACTGGAAAAATGTCCAGTAGAAATAATAATGCAGCCATAAAACGGTTCACTTTAAGTCAAGTATCCAATATTCCTTTTACATCTGATCGCCAACAGGACTGCAGTTCCTCCAGCTCTTGCTGCTAAGACATTAAAATAAAAAAAGATTTTGATAGAGGCCTGAAAAATCTACGACAAGCTTTTAAAGGTGATGTCGCTCTGTATATTCCTGAAACAAAAGCACAAGAGCGAGGGACGCAAGGAATTGAGAGCCATAGAGACAAACATGTCAAACCAGTGGAACAATATATTTTACAGTATACATTTCTCAATATAAGTTGTGTTCCAGTTTAATAAGAGTTTTTTTATAGGGGAGTTTTAGGGCCAATACAAGAACCAACGTTTCACAAGGATCCACAATAATCCTCAGAGCAATCCTT
The DNA here is from genome assembly GCF_027744825.2 of Synchiropus splendidus. Lineage (NCBI taxonomy): Eukaryota > Metazoa > Chordata > Actinopteri > Syngnathiformes > Callionymidae > Synchiropus > Synchiropus splendidus. Next base: position 7,268,703 of record NC_071339.1, read on the forward strand.
TTGACTTTTATTTACATTTAAAATGAAACTGTTTTCACACAAAAATCAATTCACCATCACTCACATCATTAACTCTGTGTCTCACCAAACAGATTTTAATAATTTTAGACAGATTGATTTTCAGTATCCCAGGTGAAGTGACTGTCACAGTCAGCGGACCACACGGTGCCCTGCCATGGACTGGTGACTTGTCCAGGGTGCATTCCTGCCTCTCGCCCATTGACTGCTGAACAGGACTAAGTGCTGGTTAACTGACAACCTATGTACTGTACGTGACGGTCATGCACTTAACACCTGTGGTGTGACTGAGGTATGAATGGTAGTAATTTTAAAAGGAGGCTAAACTTGCCTCCAACCTTGTCAATAACAGCCTTCTAGGACTGTTCAAACATTTTAGGGGAGTTGAAATGTAAAAACTAGTGCTGGAATCTCAAGACATTAGTTTAAAAGTTGATTTATTATGGACAAGAAAAAGAAAAATCAGATTAATCGCACATAAACATTCCTCCGCAGGGAACTGTTTTTCCACCTAGTCCAGGTACACAGCATTATACAATGTGATGTCATAACACATAACACATCCGTGATGAAATTCTGACGTTGGACAGAAACGTTTTAAAAATTGTTCAAGATAAAATCACAAACAATGTTCTGTTCGCTTTCTGGAGCGAATATTTAAGCTCATGTGTAAAGCTTATGTGATTATTTGGATATCAAATATCAAAATTTGCTCAATAATTTGATTTTTTTTTTCATTGAGCCTCAGACCTACATACATTTTTATTTTCAGATGACTGTGACACCTCTTTTATCAAGCTACTTAAAATCATCATGCAGTGGTTAACAATAATTCGACTTTGTATATTGAAAGTTGTTTTTTTTTTTTTTCTTGACAAGGAAACGTTCGTGGTTGCAGTCCTGACAAAGTTCCCTCCAAAGGTCAGGGTTGCCATCTCAGACGTGCAGTTCGGTCACGAGCAGCCTCCGGTGTGGCGACCGTCTGTCTTGCTGAGCTGGGTCCTGTCGCTCCCGGACTGTGGGGCCGTCCATCCTTCGGTGTGGACCAACACCATTGCTGGCCAGATCGGACGCGCAGTCGCCCGAATATCTGCCGTGGGTTCGCAGCAAAGCTCGCTGTGATTGGTGGGCCAGCTCCTCTCTCTGGTGGCTGCAGCCTATCGGGCCCGCAGAGGAGCTGCTGGTGTGGTACACACTGGAAGACAAACCCGGAGATAACAGCTGCACTGGAGGAAGAAAGAGCCAGCGGTCTGAGCAGGGGAAACTCTCCGGGCCGAAGCGAGGTGAGGCCTGCCGCTCCGCCGAGTCACCCGCGACACCGACTCGTTACTTCGAGTCGCCGTTTCTCCGCGTCAAGTGTCGGGTGGATTCCTAATCAGCTCGAGCCGAAGTTGGAAGTGACGCGCGAGCTAACGTCGGCTAAGTGCTAGCTTTTCCTCACTTCCATGTCGGACATCAGCACCTTTTTCACGCAGAAATGACTCCGCTTAAGCCGCGCTGTCGGTTATAAAACTGCGCCTTCGCTTGCCGAAGTGGCATCCGACGAAGTTTTAAGCAGCATTTCCTCCTCCTCCGAGGATGTGACCTTCCTTGAGTGTCCAAAGCGTGAAGCCATCCATCGGTGCGCCTCTCCTCTAGACGCTGGCCTAGTTGGTTAGCTCAGCGACCCTGCGGCTTTACCTCTCAACTGTCGTGGAATTACCCCCCAAAACAGGCAAACACTGGCGCACATCCAGCGGAATCTTCTCCAGCAGTGTACGCTGAATTCACCCTGCTTGTCGATTGGTTCTAGAATAACCAGTCCATCGGGTTGTTGGTATCGCATGTTAGCAGAAGCTAAACGGGCTAGGTCTCATCGCACATCGGACATCTCCGCTCTCCAGCATCTGCTCAAGTTAGAACGCTTCAACTTTACATTTGCACCGTATGGCTTGTTCAGTTTAATGTGGTTCTCACTCGAATGCACACGGTTAAAAGCAATAGCTCCACGAGAACGCGCGTTACTCTCACATCTGTAACAAACTAGAGAAAAGGCGTTTTCTGACGTATGAAGTCTTCAACAAATGTGCCTTAAACTAGTATCGTCTCGGCCGGCTCATGTGGTTATGCACACTATATAAGCCGTAACTTTGGTTTAGCGAGGAATGTCCAACCTGTGTAGCAGTAAATGCCCTTCAGTGAACTTTGGACGTGTTTCCATAAAAGCACAGCTCCATCATTCTGGGATTTCAAATGCGTCTCCCTGAGAAATGAGGTAGTTTTCAATCCAGTTTGCTACCAGTTTGCGTTTCATCCAGACGGTGAAGTAGTGACAAGACAGTGACAAGTAGAGACGATGAGTTGCTTTAAATGTAAATTTAATCAGGTTAAACTACGACTTCTGATCAGTGACATGATGGCATTATTCGAATATGTAGTCAGTGGATGCTTTGATCTACTTTGAGTGTCTGTGGAAAAAAAGAGAAAAAGGAAGTGTTGCATCTTTAGATGAAACTGTTGAAGGAGAAGGGCTCCAGCACTCCCACTGCCCTGAACAGAACTAAGCCCTGGTTAATCGAAGGTGGATGTTTATTTTACTAAGAATGACGTCATAGATTTCATGATAAGAGTTAAATATGTATCGCTCAGTGTGCTGCACTAGTCTGTCTAAACTTGATGGCCGTGGAACCTTCAGGAAATGTGGTCATAAATCGAAGAGGGACTGATGTGTGACTTTTATATTGCCTTCAGTTTATTCAGAAAGCAAAAAATGAATGCTTCCACTGCTGCAAGGTCGTCTTATTGTCACTGGTGGCAGTGGTATCACTGTTGCTCTTGTTGCTGAAAAGCGTTTCAACTAATTGGTCCTATGTTTGTGAATCCACATTAATGACAACGTCACACACACAGTTCACAGGTTTCTTTAGGTGGGCGGAGTCCTCTAAGTGATGAGTTCAGAGGCCCACCAGGCCAGTTCAGGCAGCGACAGCATCTCACAGGCTTTTTTTCGCCCTGCCTTCTTTTTGTGGAGTTTTCTAGTTGCATCCACAAGGGAGGCGACTTTTGTGAAGAGGCATGACACAATAACAAGGTTCAATCTGCTTGTCACAACCTGCAACAAGAGTCAGCTGCAAAGGCCTGGGTACGATCCATTGGGAAGACATTTGTTAAGCAGTATAACAGATGAAAGTGTTGCTTGTAGTTTGACATCCCTATTTATAGCTGTCTTAAGCTTCTTGTTCTAGGTTAGAAGACCCAAATTCCACACTTGAGAAAGGATGAGGACAAATTCCCTGGTGTTTTTAGGAGGCTAGGAAGGTACATGAGTTGTGAAGCCCTTTTGAGTTTCATAGTTGGGGACATCACGTCTCGGATGCTGTTAAGGCACGTACTTCTTTTGCTGGATTGACAATTGTACGGGAAACTGTGTTGTATAGACTTCAGGGTGTCCACCTGATTGAATCAGGGGGAAAATTTTTGACATCTACTGAGTTGGTTACAATGAAAACGCTAGTTTTTCATCATGTGCATTGGACTTCTCTTCACTAAACCCGTCCATCTCTTCATGCCGAAAACATCATGTTCATGTCCACCTCCATGATGCGTTATATGTTAAACGTTTGTTTCAATGTCTCCACTTAGTTTAGATGCGTTTGATCACAAGGCATTTCATTTAAAAAAAGTTTTTCTAAAAGCGTGGCGCTCTCATTCGGCGGTGCCCCACGCCTGTTTATGTGTGACGGAAACCCTGACCTTCAATGTGGCTGATTATGTCATGATCTTTTGTGAAGGAATTCATTATCAGCATCATAACTGTGAGCCCACTGACTTCTTTCTCTCCCTGTAAATTGATTTATTTGAAGATTGTAGTTCTTTTTCATTAGTACCAGCATTGAATTGGAATATCTAGGCCGTGACATCTACTTCGATTTAAAATTGGGAACAAAATTAAAAAGGCATAAGTATTTTGTCTGTCATTACAGAACTATTCCCTTTAAAGTTGTTGTTTTTTAATTTTTATTTTTTGCAACGAGTAATGTCATGCACTGGTCTGATAAGATCCAATTGGACAGAGAAATGTTGTTGTCCAAATGAAACGCTGCAACGTGTCTTTATTCAAAAGGCAACCAACTCTGTGACACCATCTTTGAACGTTAAAAGGTTAAAAGGATCGTTGTGGTGAATTCGTGATAGTAATTGTTTATCTTGTGTTTCTTGTTGCAGCAAAGCAAAAGGTGGAAGGAGCCCAGATTGCGGGCTTTGGTGATTTCCGTTAAGCACGGGCCAACACACCTACTGACAAAGAGATGTGGGATGGGGAAGAAGGTAAACTGACTTCTGACTTGTGGATGTCTTCCACTCTGTTTCTTTGTTGTCCTTGAAGAAGCTTCAAGGCCTTGATACTTGAATTTTGTGCTGCTGTTTGTTGTTAATGGCATCATGGCATCATGAGATAAAAGCCGCACGATATACGCAACTTTGAGGCAGATACAAATATGTTTCATTTGAAGTGTGCTCAAAAATTGCAGGAGTCATGGGTCCCTGAAAACTCATTTTGGCATGAGAAATGGAAAACTGCCCCCTGTGACACCCATATTACATGAAAATAAACAGGAAATCGATGATGTAATTAGAGTCATACAAAAGCACTCTACTCTCAACTACTGTGCGACAGTTATTGAAGCCCATGTTTCTATTTATGGTCCCTTTTTCAGTATCAAATCTAGTGATTCACCCTGCTGTTTTGAAATATGAAATTAGTCTTGTTAAGTTGTCAGTCTCCAATTGACCAGTCCACATCTTGAAGACGTCCTGTATGCATTATTACATCATAGTTTCTGCAGCTATTACTTTTATTAGACTAGATGGCCTTTATTGCTTTTTTGTTGAGGGAGTTACACTATAGTAAGCTGAAATTATCTCATGTGATTTTGAGTAGTTATTCTGTGTAGTAATATGTTCTGCCAAATTTCTACTTTGCCGATTGATGTACAGAGTATTTGTTAAATAATAACAATTTGTGACTTTTTTTTTCCCCTTAGGTCTAACGGAGAAAGATGAGAAGCCTTCTACTGAAGGGCCCTCAGCAGAACTCCAAGGAACCCATCCCATGCCAGTCAATGACCCTGGAGAAATGGACCTGGTTGCAGTGGCAGACAAGGATAAAGAGGAGGAAGATGAACAAGGTGGTGCAAATGAGGCTGAGCACGAAACTCCTGACCAGCCTGGCTTAGATGATGCTTCCACACCACCCACGCAACCTGCTCCGGTTTTGAACTGCAGCCAAAAGACGACAGACAGTTTGCCAGCACAATTAGGGTCTTCCTCTCCTGTTGAACAGGAACCAGACGGTGACCCCGATTTTGACATCGATCCCGACCCGGATGGTGAGCTTGAAGAGGACGCTCAGTCAGAGTCTCACCCCTGTCTGCACTGTGAACGCCGCTTTTCCACCAGGCAGGGTCTGGAGCGCCACGTACACATTCACGCCGTCACAAACCAGCAGACACAAGTTTTTAAGTGCCGCTACTGCAGCAAACCGTTCGGCTCACAGGTTGGGCGACGGCGACACGAGAGAAGACATGAGAGTGGCTCCAAGAAAAAGCCTGGCTCACTGGCTGGAACCGCAAACCTGATCAGTCACATGGGGCAAACAGATGTCTCAAGTCCTGACAGCACTGGCCAAACAAATCACTTTATAGCCATTGGGTCGCAGTTTGCAAGAGCCCCTCTGCACAATTCTGACGTACAGAGAGCAGAAGCTAGCCCACAGTTTGACCGGCCCTACGTGTTGGACGAGAATGGGGAGTCTAAAGAACTTCATCCTTGCAAATACTGCAATAAAGCATTTGGGACACACACAAACATGCGCAGACACCAGCGCAGAATCCACGAACGGCATTTGTTACCAAAGGGAGTTCGCAGGAAAGGCATGCTGCTACAAGAGACGACACAGCAGCAGCAGCCAGATGAATCACCCAGCGCCAGCCCTCCTCCCGTATATGTCCCCAGTGCAGACACTGAAGATGAGGCGGACAGGGATGACTACGTTGTAGACATATCCAAAAACATATCTGAGAATTTGAGCTTTTACATCGACGGCAAGATTGTGTCCACCAGCACGGTGAGCACCTGTGAGGTGATCGAGGTCGATTCCAGGTCTGCAGCATTGTTCGGCCTTGACACAGTCATTATCAACCCCAGTCAGTTCAGCCAGGCTGTCAAGATGGAGGGCAGAACCAGTGCAGCCAAGTCCATCTCCGGCCTTCAGCAATCATCGTCCAAAAGAAGGACCTCGACGCCGCCCCTTGTTCCAAACCTGAAGGTAGAGACAGACACTCAGTCATTTACAGCCACCTCGTCGTCCACGTCTTCCTCGACTAACCTGCTCGTCGGAGGCCTTTTCCAACAGGAAACGGATCCATCTCACTTGCAAAGAGAAAAAAACGTGTATCTCTCACCAAAGCTGAAACAACTCCTTCAGACTAAAGATAGCCAGAAGACAACTATTACACTGTTACCTGAAAGCAACAGCATGGCCTCCCCTGCATCTGTCGCATCCCTGCCAGGTTCCTCAGGCAGGTTTAAGAGAAGAACATCTTCTCCTCCATCGTCTCCACAGCACAGCCCTGCAAGTAAAACGGAGAGCTTCCAGGCTGACGCCAGAGGCTTGTACACACTGAAGGTGCCAAAGCTCGAAACAAATTTTTCAGGAAGTTTTCAGGACCAAGAGGAGAGCATTGCCCTGATCCCCCCTGGAGAAAGCCATCAACTCTGTCCAAATAGTGGGGGCAAGGCGTGCAACCAACAGCCCTTAGACCTGTCGAACACTGTCAGTCGGTGGAATGACGCTCAGATCAATTTTATTCAAGGCGATTCTGCTCTTGATTTAAGCTTTCATCGGAAGAACATTCTTGACTCTGAGGCTAAAGCTCCTCAACCTCTGGCCAAAAAGAAAAAGCCCATCACGAGCATGTTAGAGAAGGTGCTGATGAATGAGTATGCGGGTTTGTCCATGGCCGGAGATGAAGGCGTAGCTGCCATGGTGAATACCAGCTCCAATAATTCCTGCTCTTCAAATGTAACTTTGGATTCTGCCCACCCTTCTCCGCCCTCTTTGACCCCCGTCACCTTGAACCCATCGTCACCTGCTAACTCAATTGTAACTTCGCCAACGCCTCCTCCACCGGTCCTCCCCACCATTCCCTCTCCCCTGCCAAATCCTGACTCCCCCTCATCCCAGCCATCCGAGTCATCTGGCCTGAGACCGTTTCCCATCCTGTCACCAGAAATGTCTCCAAGAAAAGAGCCCGAGGAGGATATATCAGCTGAGGAAAATAGAGACAAGGAAGACGGCAACATCTCAGAACCCAGAGACTCGAATCCAAACACTCCAGTAGAAGAGTTGGACGATTTCGCAACATCAGGCTCTCCAGAGCACAAACCGGTCGATGTTCCTGCTACTGAAGATGTGTCTTTGACAACATCTCACAGCCTACAGAATGGAGACACACACTTGGAAGCACCTGATGCTGCTGTCTCTGCCCAGACAGAGTCACCCCCTGCCTCAATCTCTCCAGCGCCATCTCCTGCATTGGATAATCCCTCACCGCCTCCCTCCCCTCCGCGTATAAAAGTTAAAGAAGAACAGATAGTAGATGAGGTTTCGGTCACAAGTCACGAACCCCTAGATGTTAATTCTTCACCTCAGTCTCCTGTTCCCACAAAATTGCCAAATAAAGCATGTGACGGAGGTGAAATAGACTTTCCATACTGCAAGAATTTTGTGTGCAACGTCTGCGAAGCCCCATTTCACTCCATGAAAGAGCTCGGCGTGCACATAGCAGAGCATGCTGCCGAATGGCCCTTTAAGTGTGAGTTCTGTGTACAGCTTTTTGGCGACGCCCCAGCTTTGCTTTCTCACAGGACGACACTACACGGAGTGGGCAAGATCTTCGTATGCTCCGTCTGCTGCAAGGAATTTGCTTTCCTCTCTAACCTCCAGCAGCACCAGAAGGATCTGCATCCGAACGAAACGTGCTTACATACCACTGTTGAAAGTGGAAAACTCAGGCCACAAAACTACACGGATCCTTCTAAAGCCAAAGAGGAAAGCAGTCCGTCAACACCAGCACCAGAGGCAGCAGAGGAAGCCTCTCCTCAGCAGGACCTGGAGACATTAGAAGATGAGCCTGATGTTAATGGTAATCATGCGGAGGAGGAGCAGCAGCAGGAGCAGGAGGAGGAGGAAGCAGACGACCCCACGGAGGAGCTCTACACTACAATCAAGATCATGGCATCAGAGGGAGGCAAGCCCAAGGGCCCGGATGTGCGGCTGGGCATAAACCAACACTACCCCAGCTACAAACCCCCTCCCTTCCCCTATCACAGCCGCTCTCACACCGGCTCCGTGGCCTCAGCCACCAACTTCACTACCCACAATATACCACAAACCTTCACCACTGCCATTCGCTGCACCAAGTGTGGGAACAGCTTCGACAACATGCCCGAACTGCACAAACACATCTTGGCCTGTGCAAATGCCAGCGATAAGAAACGCTACACTCCCAAGAAAAACCCCATCCCCCTGAAGCAAATAGTGAAGAGTCCGAATGGAGTGGTGTCACCCTCAGCTGCTGCTGGCCAAAATGCTTTCCGGAGAATGGGACAGCCAAAGAGGCTTAATTTTGGTCAAGATGCTGGGAAGACTAAGTTGAGTGCCCTCAGTAAGAAGAAAAACCAGCTGGTGCAGAAGGCCATTTCCCAGAAAAACAAAGCTGCCAACACAGCGAAAAAGGCCGTTAAAGTCGAAGAACCAAAAAACGTTTGTCCACACTGCAACAGGGAATTTACCTACACTGCGAGCCTTACAAAACACATATCCATCAGCTGCCCCATGAAGCCCGTGGTGAAAAAGGACAAGAAGGTATCAGCAGAGGTGAAGAAAGAGCCTGTGGCAGATAAAAGCATGACACTAAGGAAGAAAGCTACTGACCCTGAGCAGATGGAGCCAGATTCCAAGCCCCTAGGAAAGACAAGGGCCCGCAGCTCTGGTGCGGTCGAGCCCGACCCGTCCCAAACCACCAAAGGAAAAAACGCTCGTGCAGCGGCTCCCCAGAAGAGACCCGCCTCGTCCCCTCAGCCAGATCCCACAAGTAAAAAGCAGAAGAAGGTTCAAGCTCAATCTCTACCTCCGACTCCGTCTGTCCCAGACACTCCTGATGACGCGGCGCCTCGGCCGGCGAGTAGAATGCAGCGCATGGGGAAAGTGGCTGCGCCCAAGAAAGTGGCAGAGGTCAAACCGCCATCGCAGCAGCCCAAGAAAGAGGAGCGCTTCTCCCTCCGGACGAGGGAGAGAGCGCGCGGGCCCGTCACGAGAAGCCTGCAAACAACAGGTGCATCTGAGGACGGAGGTGAGGAGTCAGCGATTCCAGAGCCTAAAGCCACTCAGGTAAGCACAGTTGCCATTTTATGAAGATGGAACCAGATGTTGCAGATTTTTCAATCGAAACTTTCTGTTATCATTGCTTGTAGCTATGTGTTGTAGCTATTGGAGCTTCAGTGACCCGACGCTCCTCATGTTGCTGCCAATAATGGCACCGTCTGTTATAACACTTTATTTATTTTTGGAAACTTTGTTGATATCTTTCAGCCCGACTCCGATGCATGAATAGTTTATTGGAATGTAATGTTTATTTATGCCAATTTTAAAAGGAAACAAGTTCCTGTGCTTTTGCTCTTAGCACCGTCTGTGTTTGGCTCCTGAGGAAGATGAGAACCGGCAAAAGGGTGTCTTTGTGCTTTGTACCGTTTTTGTTGCGCCTTCTCCACGTTCACATCTCTGCGTTTTCTACTGCTGTTTTTCAGGAGGTGAAATGAACCACGCGGACCCATTTGAACGCTGACTCAGCGCCGCAATCTCTCTGGCCACTCTGACGTAATTAATGACTGCGCTGCAGACTCACCTGCGTTTGTGCTGGTGGGCTCACTCACTCACATGCTCGCTCACTCGCCCCAAGTGATGTCAGCTTGTCCTAAACTGCCTTGCTGGATTTTACAACTTCTCCTCCAAAAACTGATTCTTTTTTTCCTTCCAGCCTCGCAAAAAAATCTGTACATGGTAATGAGTTAATATATACAATGTGTCATTACTTGACCCAAAACAGTAAAACTAGGGCTCCGTTATTTTTGGGAAGCTGGTATATTGCAAATGGCAATCATATATCAGTTCGGGTTTAGACTAATTCCTGAATTCTTCTTGTTTCATTTTGGTTTGTTTCGATTTTTTTGGACGGTCTCCATGCATGTGCTGTATAAAGTATAATCCAGATGAAGCCAATTCTCTCGTCTCTCCCCACTGGCTCCCACTTTCGTTTATACCTTGATTTTTTTTTTTTTTTGCAAATATTTACTGTATGTATGTTTTGATTTCTCTAGTCATCCTATTGTAGAAATATTTTATGGCATATTTTGTTTGGGAAACAATGAAAAATGGCAGTTTGCTGCAACAATTGGTCCTCAGGAACACTGTATATTTGTGTGTGCGTGTGTGTGCGTTTGCTGTAAATGTGTGTATGACTCAATTTGGAATGCAGCCTGACAGCTATTCCTCTGATCTCATTCTCCGTTTGTTGATGATTGCAATATAATGTGAATTATTTTTTAGTGGCATCCCTGAATGGTCTCTCAACACGACAAGACATTTGAACACACGGTTGAAACTGCACTTTAATGGAAACTGCCAAATTTGCTGTGTCGTTTAAGATTTGGCTCGATTCAATGATCCTTAGTCGAATGTATGAAATGTCTGTCGCCATGTGCAGACGTACTAATTCACACCAAATGTGCGAGTTATCCAGATATTTGAGATTAAAGCTGTTGTTTCTCTTTCGTTGTAATGCCAAAATGTTTCGACCCCGGTGCAACAGTATTTAGTCTTGTCATTTATGTCCAAGAGCCACGGCACAGTCATGCAACAGACATGAGATTCATGTTAAGTGTCACTGTCTGTTGAAATGATATTTTTTTTAGATTCAAACTCATCTCATCTTTTCTCAATCTTTCCCGTTAAAATCGCAATACCAGACTCCAGACTGCACTCATTTGTAGCACAAAAGGAAAAATTGATCAATATCATTTGAAACGGAAAGCTCTCCAACAAACTTACTTCTTTTGCCTTTCAGCATCAAGATTTTGTATTTAGGGATGAACAAAGACAAAAAAATCCTGAATGACCTCAAGTAAACATTTGCTGTAATTGATATAATAAAACAATATGTCAAACCTTTTGTTTTTATTGCTTTTGTCATTGCCAGAAAAAAAAAACTGTTTCTGAAGTGAAGTCTGCTTGAGTAGTTTCAATGTGATTTATGTGTGTTCTCCAACTGACCGGGCCCTATATTTTAAACTGCAGATTCTATATCTGTTCACTTTCACAGTCCAGCAGAGATAATGTCGACCACATGCTGATTCAGGCTTTTAAAAGGTGGCTGTGACTCTTATCCAGGTACAGCAAAACAGTTTTTAAAATCCCTTTGCAACATTGTCATGCTGTGTCCATGACCAGCCTGTGTTCTTGTAGTTTTTCCTCCAGGTGCTTCGCAGACTGCAGACGTCAGGCAGGTAATGGCTTACTCTTTATTGAATGTTCATATGCAAGAATTTGCTTATTTCCTTCTCTGTTTGCTAAAGTGCTCTGCTGCCATCATGGATGAGTTGAGTAAGAAAAAGGTTTGTCAGTAAGAAGTCAGGTAAGGCACGTGGGCTTCCTTCTTGTATTTACTCTTCTTGTATTTACTTGAAGTCTTGTTTATATACCTGTATTTTAATACTAATTCCAGCTGTTAATTATTTTATGCTTAAAAAAATGAATAATTACAATTAATTACAACATTATTACGATTAATTACAACAACAACAAATTGAACAATTTGCTCTCCAGACAACAGGGAACCTTTTTAAGTACACGAGTTCCTGGTCCACTGATCACACTGATGCACAAGACACGTGGCAGCTAGGATGATAACAACAACAACAAACATGGAGGAATCCCTGAACAAAAGCATCTGTTTGCTTTTGTTCAGGGGTGTTTTTCACTACACAATGGCCAGGGTTTCCACTGCTCTGAATGGACTTGAAATTATTATAAAATTGAAGTTCAAGACACGACAAGAGCTTGAGTTTAAATATATATATATATATATATATATATATATATATATATATATATATATATATATATTATTGCACAGTAATTCCTTGCGTGACACAAGCAACCTTGGACTGGTCTCGATGATTGACTGTCTGACCATCAGGGTGAGGACCCTCTAGGTCACCAGTGAAGAAATACTTTATTCTATGAAGCCTTGTCATTCCTTCTCAGGAGTCTGAGGGACACCTTTTATTAGTCTGAATGCCAAACAATGGATAAGTGAAAGGTAGTGATGGACCGATCTTGTCTGTCACCAATGGCCTTGAGTCATCCATTCGATATTTAAAGCTCATTTCGGACACATTTCCAGTGGCTGGGATTTGAGCAGCTCATGAAGTACAGTGTTTCATCTTGTCCCAACTCGAGTGGTTGTTTCTTCACCATTCACCAATGCGACTCAGGATACTCCTTCCGCTCACACTGCAAGTGTGATGATGCGCCGTGACAGTTAAAGCTCTGTCATGTCTTGTCACCTTTACTGTGTCACAAATAAATGCATGGTCTCATCTGCTCTGGGGAAATCGTCCTCATTCAACACCCATCCATCAAACATTTATGATCCACCGAACATCCGCGGGGAATAATCTGCACATATAGTGAAAACAAAGGTGCTTGGTCCCGCAACAGGGACTGTCATTTGGGTGGGGGCCGTTGATCTGCCCCAGTGCCATGCTGGGCTGGTTTATGGCTGTTGGAAGAGCGCTGCGCCATCCTGGAGCTGTCAGGGTGAAATATCCCCACACACTGGCTTGATTGCTGTGTACAGTGCATCAGCTCTATTCATAAAAATGCAATTCCACGCCGCGCTTGATGCAATAAACGGGGAGGCACCAGAAAGACAGATTTAAGACGTAGAGGAGCTCCGAGGTCGCTCTGGGGGATTGCTACTCAATTACCACATGCAGTGGATGAGCAACTATTTAGAAAAGATGACTCAATTCCAGCCTGTTACAAAATCAAATACTTCAAACCTACCTCAACGTACCGTTACGCTCATTAAATTGTCTATATATATACATATATGTGGAGTGAAAATGGCGGCATTGCTGGTATTTTCAAAGCAGTCAGCAATTCAACAACTTTTTCCTCAGATACCCGCGATTGTAAACTTCCATTTTGGGAAGATTCCGCCTCAGTATTTGTATGCTGCCCAGCTCTTCTGCATCCTCCTGTATGTCGTTTGACTTCTGAATAATGGATGGCACACACCGTTGTTCAGTTCCTGTTTTTACAGTTTGACAACCGAGTGGGGGATTTGTGACGTTTAGCAGTGGAAGTTTGAGATTAACAGGGAATGAAGTCGAGTCATTTGCGAGGCTTGTTTTCCCACAATTGTTACCAGGAGAGAGGCACTTACCCGCTCCTGCTGGTTCTGTGCCGTGTTGGGGATGCAAGTATTCAGCTCCCTCTTCTCTTCTCTTGCTGCAGACTTGGCTTCCTGACAAATGGATTCCTGAAAGTTCATCTCGGCTCGAAGGGGAAATGGAAGGTTTACGAGTAGGTAGTGCCGTGTGGCAGAATATTTGTATCTTTTTAGGTCCTGTTGAACATGTAAAACCAAACTGTCTGCAAGTGCAAGGACTGTGCTGAAGATGACTGAAGGTTTCTTCATGTCCTGCTGCGGTGTTTATGAGGTGTTTGAGGCCGTTGGCTGAAGAGCCCAAGGGAAAACACAGAGGAGCTTCATTTCCTCTCACTCTGGGCTTCAGTGTGGAAGACTGGTGTTCCAACTGAATTTGACATCATCTCTCCAGTGACCTTGAAGGCATCATTAGGAAGGAAGCCAGGACTTATACATCTCTATTGATGGAAAGTGGTTCCCTTTCGAGTCTCTCCCACTAACCTCCTTTTTCAAATTGAGAGTAGGGCTGACTCCAGTTGACTATTAGTCGCTGACAGGTTCATGTGATGTCATTGTTCTCATTGCACAATCCACACACCATGACCCAAAACTTGAGGACACACACCTATCACGCCACATTTTGAGCATTCAGAATTGAATTATAAGTTTATAAACACTATATCATTATAACACTTCTTACAACACTTCACATACATTTTTAGATTGTCATTTATTTATATTCTACTTGATTTACAACATTACACTCACTTCATCAACCCGTATGTCGACTAGTCAACATGAGCCTCACTGTTGTTGGTCGATGTTCCTTTCACTCCTTTTCACTCATGTTTGCTGGGAATATGAAGGATAATGGATTTATGAGGACATTTTGTGTGGAGGCTTGCAATGTCCAAACAAAGATCCGCAGAATATCCGTGCCATTCAGACAGAACACTGTGTTCATGCTCTGCAGCGTGAGCATGAACTTGTGACTGTCATCTAGAGAACTCATGAAAAGGAAAACTTGCTCGCCCTGAACCCCTTGAGATTTATTTCCAGTGGAGGATGACTCAGTTTGGCGTCAACTCTCTGCACATTATTGAGGTTCACAGAAAAGTTGAGAGCCACTTGTTAAATCCCGATTTTGCGTTTTCGCTTGGAAGGGCTTTTAATGTCAAGATGTGGGTTACATAACTCTGTTGCATTTCCAGTTCCATGCCATTTGAGCAGGTAAACCGTCCACCTTCACCGTGCCATGGCCAGTTACAACAGCAGCCGTGCCATTTATTTTTGTGTTTACTCTGCATTTGTGGCCGAGCTTTCGTCACGTTCAGCATTTTTAGCTTCTCCTCTCCTGGGAAATCCACTGTACAGCCGCATCCGTATCAGCCCTACTTTTACTTTTTACACAACCTCTCCACTTCTCATCTTTTTTTACTCCCCTAAGCGCCAGCAGAAGATGAAGCACTGGAGCTCGCTGGAATCAGTTTCCCAGCAGCGGCTGAGCTTAAAGAGGGATGGAGGGGATTTGAATGGGGTGGGGTTGTGGAGAGATAGAGATGTGAGGAGAGAGAGATGTTATTGCTGAGGCTCTGCAAACCGGCGCTGTGAAGGAAGGAGGAGGGAGTCTGATCAGAAGACAACAAGCGTGTCGCTGGTGTCTGCTCACTCTTCAGAGACTGAACAAGCGCACCTACCTCACCTTCCCGTGGAGCCGCAGAGATCAGAGCGCAGCCTGAACTGTCTGCCTGCAGCTCCGCCACCCTCACTCACCCCAACATCTACAAAGAACTTTCTCTCCCTGACACACCCCCCTCCCACTTATCGGCTCGACGTGCGGTGCGGCTCACACTGCTGCGAGCGAGCGCCGAGTCCTGCTCCATCCTTCACAGCGGCGGCGGTCACCAGCGGATCACACTCCCAAGGTAAGTCCTCCTCGCCGTTCTACCTTCGATGTGACGCAGTGGAGTTGACCTGCCTCCACCCTCCCTCTGCTTTCACAGCGTGCTCCCATCATGGAGGAGACCCTCACCTGCAGCCATGCCACCTTCTCCCAGGTGTTTGGACGTCAGGGGCAGCTCATGCAAGCCAGTGAGTAGAAACCTTTCCATCTCCTGCTGCTCCTCACTCATCGTTCCAAGCTCAACTGCAGCCTGAGCATCTCACCCCTCCCCTGGTTACCGCAAAGATATTTCTGCTGGCAGTGGCTGAAGCTCCGATGTGCTGTTCACATACCTTTGCTGTCACCGATGCAAGCTTTTCTAGCACTGCAACCTGGAATTAGATTTGAAAAAGTGTCCATTCATGAACTCTGTGATGTGGTGTCAAACCTCCTCTGTTTAGTGAGGGAGATAAATGGTTTGTAGGTCTAACTAATATCTTTATTGATCCAAGATCAGAGTCGATGAGAGACGCAGCTCCACCAACAAGCTCATTTCACTCGTACGAGTTAGGTTTTCTTCGATGCACAACAGAGCCAATTCGCTGGCCGGGTATCAAACCCATCGCTGACTTCACCTCCACATTCCCCCGGTGTGGAATCTTAACCAAGTCATGTTTACAAACATCAACTGGACAATAACAACATGGAAGTGTTGGAAGTTGAGCTGTTTATGTGATTCCATTCTATTCTCAGTTTATGAAGTCCCCCCTCCTTCTTTATTATTATTTTTACAATTTTTTCATTTAAGTAAGTGAAGTTTTTTGCCAGTTCTGAATGAAGGAAAAGCCAAACTAGTCAAAGAGGATATCTTCAGAAATTTCCTCAGTCCAGATAGAACTTAAAAACTACTAAAAAACTATGAACACCTACCAAAATGCATTTTTTAAAAATTATAATATATTTATTTTTCAAATTTTTCACAGATGCACAAGACAAAATACAGGAATATTTAACAACACACTTTTGTCTCTTATTGTTTGGTCACCAAAAAAAAGGTTATTATGTAGTTATATACTTGCCAAACAGTATATTATAATCTGAACAATAAAATGAATCATAATAATGGGAGGCGAAAGATAGGATAAACGCAACAGATAAACAAAAAAAGGGGTGGCATGTTGCACTTTTAGGTCACATGATTTTTATCAGTACATCATTAATCTTTAGTGATAAACATCAGATGAGGCTCCTCGATGCTCTACTGTCCAGAAAAAGTTTCCATATTTGTTTGAATATTTTTAGCTTTTCCATGCCTTTCAAATCTTATTCCCTCCTTGTACAAATGCATTTGCAATTTGATTTAACCGCAGGACGGAAGGTCCTGCCTCCTAATTCCACATCATCAAAGTGTTTTGCTGCAAGTTGCTTTCAGCAGCCTCTGGATCTGGTTCTATGTTGCATCTGAAAATGTCCGACTAGGTGTGAAAAATACGAGTCTGATAAGTCTTCAGTTTTGAGTAGTGGAGTATTTTTATACAACTGTAAAGCATTTGGAAAAGGCTCCTCTTTGGTGTTCAAGGTCGAAAAATGAAGAAAATGAACAGTGAATTTAAAAAGTACCAATGGAGGAATGTGAATTTCACAGATGAAACAATGGAACGTGGGTCTGCATGGTCAGTTTTTTTTCATCCAGGAAACACCAGACAGCTGCTCTCTTGTCTGCTAGTCAAATTAGTTGTGACATTTGTTTGTTTCATTTTGTGACATCCTGAGGTTTCCTTCGCAACTCAACTAGATAAACAACTTGCTGTTTCAATGCTGCACGTAATTTTACACCCAACTGTTAACAGAAATTATTTAAAAACTATTTTTCCACCACATATAAATGAGTGTGGTTTAAATGAGAGCTGCCACACCATCAGAAAAATGATCTCTTTTTAAAGATGTAACGTGATAAAACTTATGTAAATGAATTGAAAACATCAAAACAAACGTATAACACAACGTATCATAGAAGTGGACTTGTTTTCTCAGTGTTATTAGGGGAAAAATCCTGGAAGAAACACCTCTATGAAGTCAATGGCAGCGTTCCATTTTGGTTTTGTTTTTTTGTGTGGAGGGTGGGGGCAGGGTGTATGTATACAGTATAAGAGGTGGGATTCGATTAAAAAAAAAATCTCGTTAATTAGAGAATTTGTGATTAATTAATCTCAATTAATCGCAGTTTCGTGGTATAAGAATATTTGCCACAAGATGCCACAAAATATAGTTTATTTTGCATCAGACAATAGGACAACAAATCACGAAGGATGGCTACATTCAGGTTTTATATAACTTTATTTAAACTAAATAAGGTTATTTTTTAATGTCTTGTGAATATTTATATAAAGATTTCTATTTTATAATAATTTCAAGTCCATTCAGAGCAGTGGAAACCCTGGCCATTGTAGCGAAAAACATCCCTGAACAAGAGCAAACAGATGCTTTTGTTCAGGGATTCCTCCATGTTTGTTGTTGTTGTTATCATCCTAGCTGCCACGTCTCTTGTGCATCAGTGTCCTGCACTTACAAAGGTTCCATGTTGACTGGAGAGCAAACTGTTTCATTAAATTATTATTTTTTGTTGTTGTAATTAATCGTAATAATATTGTAAGTAATTAATAGTAACTGACTTGTTAAAGTCCCACCACTAATATACAGTATATATATCTATATATATATACATATACATATATATCCATCCCATTTGGGGGGAGCCGCAGGTCTGAGCCTCTCTCAAGTTTGCTACTGCACCAAAGGTAAATAAGTACGTGCTACTTCGTCTCTGTCTGCAGGTACACACTGTATTACTCTTATGAGTACTTGGCGCCCCTCTGAGATAAAATCAAATGACTTCTGCTGCCTTTCTCCAGCATCGTGTCTGCAGATACCTCCTGAATAATTTACCATGATGAGGTGTACCATTTCTAAAGGGATGGTCACTGTTTGTAGAAGTCAATTCACTTGACTTTCACAGTTCACTTTTCTGCTGGGTGGAAATATTTCGGGAGCTGACGGCTCGACCATGTCGGCGGCATTTATCAGTCTTTGGCAGAGTCTCTGCAGCTTGACACAAACGACTTGATGGAAACACTGTTCTTTTTCTATTTTACTAGTAAAATATTTTTACTCGCCAATAGTTTATTTTGCACCAAAGTGATTCTGAAAGTAAAATTTCTTTGTGCAGTTGAGCTGTTTTCCTGGCGCATCAGATGCCAGTCAACTCCGACTGCAGTGCCGGATCCTCAAGTGCTGGTGTAAAATAGTTGTACGGTCGAATCCTGCAGTTGCCACCAAAGATACTGCAGCGCTCAGAATAATCTTTAAATTATTAAAACGTGAATCTATCAAGATTTTCAGGGGCGCAGAGAGAGTGAACACAACCTTGAACGATGAAGCACACATCAGTGATATCTTGTTATGTAATCCGCATGGTCAGAATACATATTTCCCCGGGGAGAACAGGAGGGAGAGTGGCTTGTTTCAAAAATGAAAGTGTCAGCTACATCCTTCCTCATCTGGCCGGGCAGTTCTCCTCACGGAGTCGTGCTGTGAAAACTTATCCCGCTCCTTTGATGCCTCCTCTTCGTCATGAATGCAAAGAGAATGCGTGCGCGGTGTTGTGACGGCTAATGAGACCGGCCCAGGGCACGTAGCACAAATGATCTTTCAGGGCGACTTATCATGCTGTCTTTCCCAAATCACTGGGAGATTTCAGCTTCCTGTCATTACTTCCTGCTGCGTGAGGCTTGTTTTTATTTGTCTTTGTCTGTTTTGCATTTGTTTGAAAACGTTCAAGTGAAAGATTGTAATGATGAATTTCTCCAAGTATGTGCCACATCTACTGTAAATAATAGTTTGTACTTCAGGATTGAAGGAGCAAAAATGTTGCCAGATCCAACTCATTCGAGGCTCCTTTGAATTAATAATGGTCTACGTTACTTCAAAAGAAATTTAATGGAAAAAAATGTGCCAAAATTGCCATCATCTAAAGGAGAAAATAACTTAACACTTTATAACTTAACACATTTCAAATCTTGTTGCTATATGGCAGATTGCTCATGACGTTTTAGTGACCTCGCACCCCTAGACATTAGCAATGGGCGGATGAGGCTTCATGAAACAGCGTCCTGATTTTCCCGGGCCACCAGATGGCGCTGTCTGCTGTGAAATGTTTTCTACTGGAAAAACTAATTCAGTGAAACCTCACATCTTTTCTAAACCAACATCGCCACGTACTGGACTCTCTAGTAGGTTTCATCGACCCTGCAATACTGTTTCATACTTTTTTCTCATGGTCTGAACCCTGCGGCTTATACAGTGACTTGGCTAATCTATGGATTTTTACAGGATACACAGCGTCATGCTGCCAAAACAATTAGCCTCGTCACATCAAAGTGATGAAATCCCAGGTGTTTTATTGACCTTAAAGCACTCAAACTGCGCTGAGCCAATCTCCTGGAGGACCAGAGACGAGAAGCAGCAGCTGAGACCAGCTGTGGTGTCGGAACTTTGGGCACGCGGGTGAAAACAGTGCATTTTGAGGGCTTTAATGTCTATAAAAGCTGTGAAGAGTTGGTGATTCCAGTTCAGAACCTTGTCCAGTTTGTTTCATGAGTCAGTCTCCATGCTGGAGCCTGTTTTCAAAACTAGTTCAGAAGTGATCCTCATCATGTTTTTAAGCACCACTGCACCCACAGCTTATAGACCACTGCGGCTTATGGATGAGCAAGATCTATTTTCTGTCGTATATTTTGTGCGTGGGGCTAATATTCCAGTGCGCTGTATATTCTGGAAATTACGGTACTTGTTTATTGGTATGGTGTTGTTTGGCGTGAGCTTCCAGTGACTAATCCAGGGTAAAATCTTGTGAGCAGCTGTCCCTCGTGCCGCACGTTCCTCCAGACTGAAACATCTTAGGAAGAGTCCTTCAGCTGGCAGCGACACTGTCAGGCTTCCTATCTGCTCTCAGGGAGG
Source organism: Synchiropus splendidus (assembly GCF_027744825.2). NCBI lineage: Eukaryota > Metazoa > Chordata > Actinopteri > Syngnathiformes > Callionymidae > Synchiropus > Synchiropus splendidus. The sequence continues at coordinate 7,289,151 of NC_071339.1, forward strand.
TCAAGGTTCTGGATTACTGCCAGCGCTCTCATCTCTGCGAGACTCTCGGGCTCCTCGCCATCAAACCTTACAGCGGTATAATTCCCGTAGACCTTTTGAAGTGCGTTCTTGATGGATTTAGGTGTAGGTGTGTTTGCTGGCTCTATCTCATGCGTGTGGTAAAGATGTGTTACTGTGGGCCTCTTTATATTTCAGCTCCGTTTCAAGCATCCACACTCACACTATCGATCCTTCAATATCCCCAGACGCTTGAAGTATCTCAGTCGATACAGCACATTCATTTAGAACTCGCCCTCAGTTCTAATCCCTAGATTGAATTGAACAAGTCCTCTCTGTCCATCCTGACCCCAGGCGCTGGCTGCATGCGCATGACAGAGCCTCGGCGTCAGGCGTCAAATTCAGAGGCTGCTGCGGGAGAACGACTGACGCCACGTTAGCGGACTCCTCTCTGCTGGTCCGTTCATGACTGATGCTTCTTTATAGGCCTGGGCCAAATGGCCTAAAAATAAGAGCTCAGATTTTTTTCCACAAAAGTATAGATTCACCATTTTATAATATATTTTTCAATTGTATTATAATTATTATTTTTTTTCCTCTTATCACTTATTTCAGGACCTTTTTTACATTAAAAAACAGAAATATATACTAACTAAATACAAATGAACTGTAAATGTACTGAATCATATAATACATTTACAGCAACACTTTAAACTCCTTTATAAATAACTAACAATTTATTTAAGTTGTAAGACTATTTTTGTCATCGATATCTACAGTTCACCTGAATCATCATTATCATCACGTGGTTCGTGCGATTATCTCCAATCTCTGGAATATCTCCAACAAGCAACTACTTAGACTGCTGTTCCGACACGCTTTTTGTTTTTTTGTTACTTCCGGTTTTCTTGTGTGTTGTTTCCGTTTCCTGTTTTCTGTCCACCTTCACAGCAGCGCAGCTGGAACCCATCCGCTAATCATGCTCCACTGATTTCAACACCTTGGTTCCAGTCTGTGTTGCCAGATGGTTACTTCGCGTCCACCGGTAATGATCTTCCTCTCGTGACTTTGTCCCCTAGCGTGTTTGATAACTTTGCGTTATCATAGATTGTGTGTACTGATACTGTGTCACAGAATACTGACACCTGCTGGACGTTAAAAATTCCTGCAGGCAACCAACTTGACAGACTAAATTTACACTGATTTAATGGCCTACTGTATGTGATAATACCGTTTAAGTCTTTGTATTCATGATCATTTCATATCTTTAAATAACGTAAACATGTATCATAATGTCAAAAACGTGAAAAGAATGAGAATGCTTGTAGACCTTCTTTTTATTGCTTTGTTTTATTTTTATTAAAAACATTTTTTTCTAATATTTTAAAATTTCATGAATGAAATTATACCATGAAATTAATTTGAATTAGAATAGAACAAGACAAGTCAAAAATCAGTGACAAACTGGGTAAAGATTGAAATAAATACATTGTTATCATCATATAATATATGATATATATTTATATATTTTTTTTTAATCGTCCATAGAAAAACTCTAATGAATGGGTTTATCGCCCCGGCCTACTTCTTCATAACCCTCATCCCTGGTTCCGTGTAAGGATGACCTGCCAATTCTTGGACTGAGGCTGACTGGGAGAAACGGACGGTTGGATGCTACTGTCGCCTGCCCTCATGTACCCAACCTTGTTCCCCTGCCAGTTTATTCTGGAGCTGCGCGTTTTTCATTTGCCACATTGTTTGGATTTAAAACTCATTTCTCACTCGAGCTGTTGCTCCCCGACTTGTTCTTTTTCTTAATCCCCCTTATTTGTCTGGATGTCTCTCCCCTCCACGCCCACGCGCTCACTCTGCCGACTTGTGAAGTTGAAGATTCTCCCAAACCTCGGCTGGGTTGAGTGAGCGCATCTCAGGATTTAATGGCTTTCATCCGCTTTACTCCATCGCTGCTAATTTTTATGATCGAGTCGGTGAGCAAAAAAAAAAAAAAAAAAAAAACACGTCCGGTTGAAATACTGGAAGACGATGCTGCTTGTTGCCGGGTTGTTAATGGCATGTATATAAGAGTTTGACATTCTCTGCGCGCTTAGTTTTAAAGCTACAGTTGAGTAATCCTGGAGCGTTAGCGCCACCTGTGCAGGCGCTGGCTTTGCTCCGTGTTCACCTTTGTTCTTTACAGGAAGCTGATGGATTTGATGTTGTTTCACAAGCAAAAATGTTGCTGTTTGATTTGCGTTATTATTGAATAAACAGTGGTGAATGTAGCCTTGCTGACAAACCAGGCAGCCAGTCTCTGGGAACCGAAGACGAGAAAGTGTCAGAGGACAAGCAGCTAAAGTCAGAGTATAGCAGCTCACAGTGGAGGCGAGGGCCGTCCTGCTGTGTCCATCCCACTTTGAGAGCAAATGTAATTCGCTGCTACAATTAGTTTTGCATGAGTCAGCCACTTTGGGTTGCAGCAGCTGTGTCTATCGCAGGTGATGTGTGTTTGTGTGTGTGAGACCCTTGTAATGCCTTCTGTAGAAACCTGTGTTTTGTAACTGTATGGAATTTTTTTCTGCTGTTACCGCTGTCCCGTCCGGTTTTAGTTTGTCCGTTCATTCTTTTCATTCGTAACATTCACAAACCAGCTCATATATGCAATATATAATTTGTTCATATTGATAGTAATAATGACATTACTTCCTTAAACTATTGTTAATTGTTGTGACTCTCCTCTGAGCGTCATGGCATTATTTGCTTAAACTTTTGTTATAGTATTAGTATATAGTTATTGCTTCTAAGTGTAATGTTTTATTTATATTAATATTGTATTTCAAGCTCTATTTTACTGCAAAATTTGTCTGCTTTTCATGATTTTTTCTCATGTATTTTTCCCTTTATTTCCTATTTGTTTTTATTTTTGGAGATATAAATATATATTTTTTTTCATTTGCATTATTATTATTATTATTATGAGCAGTAGTAGTAGTTGCACTTGTATTTTTTTATTTTTTAGATATAGTTACTTGCAGTACATAGGTGCAGCTAGATTTATTGTCCTCCCTTGTAAAATGTATTTTGGGTGAAATTAGTTCATTATATATCAAAGGGATAAGTTTAAATGTGTTTTTATAATAATTCATCTGTCCGGATATTATATGCCTTGACGTTGTTTTCTGTTACATCAGTCAATATTTTTCATATTAGTCATGTTTTTCTTTCTAGTCTTAAGCATATACAGAACATTTGCGTGTTTGTTTATCCATTCATTTCAGTGGTTCTGTGGAACCACCCCTGAGCCACGCCCAGCTGTGGAGAAATGAGTTGCCCCTCTACAATGCGTGACATGGCGTTTCTGCTGTGATTCCTGGACTAGACTGTCGAGTCAAACGTGTTCATGAGATGGGCTTGAGTCTTTTATATCAGCATCGAGTGGGTGAGCCGAAGTCTCAGAGGGGCGTCGCCTCCATTGAGATCAGTGTGAGTAACACATCTTCCCGCTGACATCTCGTAACGTAATCTCTCCGACTGTTGTCCTCGTCGCCTGCTGCTGAGATCGACTGTGGGAAATGTGCTCACGGGTTTCATTGAAGAGGGAATCTGACGTCAGGGTTATCACCTTTCACTGGTTTCATCTCTCTCCGTTGCCTTGAATTGAACTCTGTTGCCTCCTCCCAGAAAGATGGCTGTCGACAGACACAAGTTTCATCAGCTTTAAAGCCAGACCGAGTCTCAAAATGAATTTGCAGACCTTGTCTTGAAATTATGATACGAGTTCAGACTGCTTTGAAAACTCCAGACTATATTAAATGTGTACTGACACCAGCTACAAGTTCTGAATCCACATCCTGTGAAGGTTGGAGGTGAGATCCTTCACCAAGTGGAGGAGTCTGTTGGGCTCTTGTTCACGAGTGAGGGGTGGGTGGAGCCTGACAGTCTACACTGTGAGAAGAAAGTTGGGGCCGTGATCAGTCATGGTTCTGAGTCATGGCCCCTGCAGGTTTGTCCTCTGTCCTGCCAAAACTTGTGGTTGAAGAACCAGTTGCATGAGACTAGCTTGAAATTGTCATGTTCAGTTTGTCTCCTGCCAGTCGTCCCCAGCTTAACACAGAACTGTCAGACACCTGAAGTGTTAGTACTCCATTGTCGCCGAAAATACATGCCAATATTGTACTCAAATCACCTCTATTTAGGGTTTAAAACTTTTCATTCATTTTTGTTTTTCTTCTTATGCATAAGGTGTCTATATCACCACCTTTGTGACTATGATACTGGAAATAAATGTAAAAAAAAAGGCATTTTTCACTATAATATAGCGAGTAATAATCGTAAACTCTAGTAAAACTGGTCCCTGAACAATGTCTTTCATTGTTTCTATAATCCCAGTGACACTCATACACTGACTTCGCTCCTTCTTCAGTGGTTCTAATACTTTATTGTAAGGCCTCTCAGTCGGTCTCTATTGTAGCATGAGATACAGGTGACTGAAATGACTGCACGACACGCACCTCTCTCGACTGCCGACCCGAAACAACTCTATTTTATCGGCTCACTTCTTCCCGCCGCGTCTTGGATCCATGGATTTTGTTTGTGCAAAAGTTAAAGTCTTCTCTTATGAATATTTAAAGCAAACACAGAGCCGCAGCTGGAGCAGAGCCGAGATCAGAGACGCAGACTCGGCGGCTCCGCTCGGGCTCGACAAAGATTCGCCTGCATCTGCTGGGCAATTATGTCAAGTGCTCTCTGTAGCTCTGATGTCATCTCTGCGGGAGCTGTCCGTCACCGTCATGGAGGTGGACAGACGGGCTCGCTGTCCTCCAGCAGCGCTGGCTCTCCTCTCACCAGCGCTTTACATGTGAGCACTTTTTTTTTAGACCGTTTGATGTGGAGTGTGAACGGAGCCCACGAAATACCACAGCAAGAGTTTTCCAGCTCTGAGACGCTTTGAACTGTTTACCTGCACAGACGCGTGCAAATGAGTGATAGCAGCTTTAGTGAGAGGAACCAGCTCCCAAATGGAGTTTCGGGGGTCGGATAGGTTCGTAATAAGAAAGATGTCAGCAAAATATTTCCTGCTTCGTGACTGGCTTCACTTGATCACAGTTGAATTTAGCATTTTAAGCATTCAACATGAGACTGGCCAGGAGTCTGCTGTGCAGTAGTGTAGATTAGGGGTGTCCAAGCCGGTCCTCACAGGGCTGGGGTGGTGCAGGCTTTTGTTCCATCCTCACTGGTGAAACTGTATTTGCTGGATTGGTTGGAACTGAACGGAATTTCAACTCAATACATTGGTTTTACAGCCTGATTTTGCCAGCACAGATTACATGTCTGGGATTCAAGCCCATGACTTCCTTCCCTTGCACTGGTGCTACGAGTCAATGCTGGGTGTAGGGCAAATCCTGCTCCCTTTTTTGTGTGGTTCATTGCTCTGGTTTCCTCCCCAGATCCAAGAACATGCAGAGGCATGTCTAACTCCTTCCGAGTGGTGGCCCTTGCTCTTCTCTTTCTGAGGCTGGAATAGACTCTGGCTCTGGTGTGGCAGCGGCAGAATGAATGATGAAGTAATGGCATATAAATCTGGAAAATTCTAATCCGTTCAATGGACGAGCACGTACCCATAGAACTGGAGTTGCATCTATTTCAATGTCCTATTTCCTCTATGGACGTCACTGTTGGTTTGTCCCTTTAAGGCATGGCCTTTGCCCTGAGAGTCATACGAGTGCAAATGACTTGTTAGTTACAGCCAGCAAGTCGGGTCGGGCAACTACGGGTCTGAAATCAAGATTCAAGTCGGCGCCATCATGCGTATGGCGATTTGATGATTGAAACGGAGCGACTTTGCTCCGAACAGGGCTTCAGTGACTTTCATTTCCAATTCTATTCCGATTCTAAAGAGCTGAGGCTCCATCCGTTGAATTCAGTTGAGCAACAATGGTTCCGTCCGGACGGACTTGGCTGCGAGGGCGACGCTCACCGCGACTGTAAAGGCCCATGACATGATGCCAGTTTCACTTTTCCAGTCTGACTATTCTTTCCTCAAACAGCCCATTAAATAGCAGCCATTTTTCAGTTTATTGGGTTTGAGTTTGTCGCACAACTCATTTCCATTTGGGGTCGTGGAGCCCCCCCGTCGCCCCCCTCCCCCTCGCAGTCGGGGGGCAGACAAACAGTCCTAATTGGCTTGTGCTTCTGCTCGGCTGATGTTTGCAGCTGCAGCTCTCTGAAGACTCTCTGTGGAATGGCATGTTGGAGCTCACGCAGACCTGCTCTGACAGGAATTGCTGAAGGATGAAACCTCCTCCTTCCCTGGTCGTCCCGGCTCTTTGCATCATTGTTGCTCATTTCGGTGATCAGTGAGGACGCAGGTGTCCTGGCCAATGCTCAGAAACATGTGACAGTCACAATGTGACAACTTCTCTGTCTGTTGCTCTTGGTGGTGGACAGTAGTGGGCGCAAGTTTGGTTTGTGTCAGTTGAGACCTGTCGACGCTTGTGGTCAGACGTTTCTGTCTGTCGCAGTTCATGTGACCTAACTCTGAGAAAGTGTGCTCCTTCGTGACCCCGAAGCAACGTTACAATGCGTACAAAAGTCAAAAGCCAAGTGAACAGGGACGTTTCCCCATAAATTTTCAAACTGGCATCACGCTAGCCTGCGATCTTCATATACCCATCTTGCCAGCCCACTAAGAAAAAAGCTTGCGTGTCTATTTGTGCTGTTACGGTAGTGACACTGTAAGCTCCAGTAAAGTGTTGTTGTGTGTTACTGAGATGATAAATAGACGTTATGTATTGTAAGAATGTGTCTTCAACATTTTTATTTATAACAGCTTATATACTGTAATAATATGGATATTATATATATATATATATATATATATATATATATATATATATATATAAACTACAAGAGGTTAGTGAAATCTTTCACTGCATTCCTCTTCAGGGTGCTCTACTCTATTATCCCTTTGAGTTTGGAGTGTTTATACTGTAGAATTATGAAATAAATTGACTTTATGCACTGTAACAACGTGGATATTATAAAAAATATTTATTAATCTTTCACTGGAGTCCTGTTCAGGGTGCTCTACTCTACTATCCCTGTGAGTTTGGAGTGTTTTTACTGTAGAATTATGAAATAAATTGACTTTATCTACTGTAATAACATGGATATTATAAAAAATTTACAGAAAAACACTACAAGAGGTTAGTGAAATCTTTCACTGGAGTCCTGTTCAGGGTGCTCTACTCTATTATCCCTGTGAGTTTGGAGTGTTTTTACTGTAGAATTATGAAATAAATTGACTATGCACTGTGACAACGTGGATATTATAAAAAATATTTATAAATCTTTCACTGGATTCCTGTTCAGGGTGCTCTACTCTATTATCCCTGTGAGTTTGGAGTGTTTTTACTGTAGAATTATGAAATAAATTGACTTTATCTACTGTAATAACATGGATATTATAAAAAAATATTTATAAATCTTTCCCTGGATTCTTGTTCAGGGTGCTCTACTCTACTCTACTCTACTCTTTCAACCCTCATGCTGCCATTCAAGATGTGGGTTGCCAGATTTGGAAGACAGCAGACTGGAAGTTGATTGTTTGTATCACTTGTGTTCCCTCTTTAGTCTGATGAAGGCGTTTCTCTCCAGCGTCTCTGTCTTGACTGGAAGAATTTCACCGAGTCACAATAGAATGTGTGTCATCCCGGCTTCTGAACGGACTTGGCCCGAGGCGAGCGATCAAAGTCAGAGGAACTTTCATGTACTGATGAAGGTTCCGCGCTCCCTCTGTGATGTCGCTTCATTTCTCTCTGAGAGGAAATTAAAGTTCTCTTGTTCTTCACACAGAAGAGACACCTCTCATCTGAGAAGCGCGGCTGATGACTGGTTCCCTTTAACTCTCTTCTGAGTTTGGGGATTGTGATCGCGGAGTTTTTGAGATAAAAGATGAAAAGTCCGTTTTGTTGAGAAGTTACAATGATTTTTATTTACAGTTTATCGCAACAGTTGAGCGTCAGCATCCGTGACGCGTGTCAAATGAAGTCGACCAGACGAGGGCAGTGTTGCTGAGGCTATAATGAAAGGCGCTCTGGACCGTTAGGAGGCTTTTCTGAAGAGCATTTGCACCATGTTTGAAAATGAAAAAAAGCATTTGTGGTGTGTGTATAAAGGAAAAGAACTTCCTTGAAGTTGTACTCAAACGTTTCGATTGAATATTTATTGTGCGCGGAGCCTTGCTGCCTGTTGTTCCCCCCAGGCCGCCCTGCAGCGCTGCACTGCCTCTGCTTTGACTCCTTCACCTCAGCCTTAATCTTAATCTGAGGCTACACGCAGACTGACTTCAACTTGTCCTGGTTCTTACAGACTCATTAAGCATATGAGGGAAATACTTCAAAAGCAAAACTAAAATGGATGTTTTTCCAGGGTAAAAAACAAGGCTAAAGGCTTGTTGGATTTCCCCACTGAATAATGAATATGAACCAATGAATAATGTCCAGTCCAATTGACACCAAATAAAATATATGTAACACATTTCTGTTTTATGGTCTCCAAAATTTTGCCGCTATATTTGGAGAGAAAAGTGTGTGACCATTGTTATGCTTAGATGTCTAGTTTAGCCTTGTATTGACATTTTGTTTGTTAGCTTGTATTTTGTTCACTTCATTAGATTTTGTTATGTCCTTTGTGGATTTGTTGTCTAATTCGCTGTCGTATTTGACACAACGTGACTTGGCTAAGTTAGCAGTCACTCGCTAGCATTTTGACCCGTTTGTTAGCATGTGAAGTTATTGTTTTTACTGCTGATCTTCCTTTGTTCTTGACACTGAATTTGACCTATATTTGCATTTACAGTGGAAACTCCGTTTTCGAACGCCCCGGACTTCGAACAAATCGGAGTTTGAACAAAAATTTTGAGATTTTTGTACTTTGGATTTCAAACGAAAAATCCAGAACTCGAATGCCCCCAAAAAGCCGGAAAAACATAAGGTGCGGGGACTGATCAGCTGACCCACGACGCGCTTTGTTATTGTGTATAACACAGCCTCTTTATGCAGACGTGTCCCGTTAGCTACATTTACTGACTGTTTTTTCTTCATATTGAGGTGTAAAACCTTTCCTGTCTCCGCAGTGGACCGTGATAGAGTGTCACAGGGGAGGTGCTCGCTCTCCACACCTCCGAGGCTGGAGCGCTCACTCCAGGGTTTGATGTCCTGTTGTGGGCTGGAGCTGGGACAGGGATGAGGCGAGTCTGGGACAGAGCGTGACTTGGTTTATGACTTTGTCACAGCCAAACTGCACAGAAGCGCACATTCAGAGCTGGACACGCACCGGGCACCTCTTCACTTCTGGAGAGACGTCACTCACTCGGCAACCCCTCCCACATGCAGCGGCCACACACATAGAGGAACAGCCACCTGCAGCAGACGCTCTACATTCACTCCTACAAAAGGCTATTTTAAGGCTTGGAACGCATTATTTCTTTTTCCATTCATTGTAATGGGAAAATCGATTCAGATTTCGAACAATTCACTTCTCGAACAGACATCTGGAACGAATTGTGGTCCAGAACCGAGGCACCACTGTATACACTAATGTCTTTGCCAGTTCAATTGTGTGTTAACGTACTTTGTGGTTCACAAGTAGGTGTGTTGAAAATGAGTCCTGACAAGGACAACTACACACACACTCGCACAAGCACGCACAGGTTTGTCACACCATCTTTGTGGGGACCTCTCATTGCATCACCCTTTCCCCAGCCTCTCTCTTTAAACCTATCCATCCAAAAGACATAGCTAACCTCAAGCTAACCTCATTCTAATGAGTTATTTTGAAGCCCTCATCCTCAAAGTGAGGCTTAACTCGTGTCTGGTCTGTTGACTTGTGTTGTGATGCGTCTGCATGTGGAGCCGAACACTATGTTTGAATACCACCGTCCTAGTTGCTTCCTCAGCTTTGTTGGCCAGGTAACAGAAGGTGGCACATTTGATTTGACGTGCTGTGGCGTGTTGTAAGCCATGCAAAGATAAATATGTGTTCTGTCCATTTCTCTGGGGAAACGTGACCTAATTCTCAAGGAAGCGGTGAATAGCGTTGAGTATTGAAGGGAAGCCAAGCAAGCAGGAAAATGACTTGCTTGTGTTGATTCTGTCAGTGGTGATTTCATCCTAATCCCAGCTCTATTTAGTCAAGAGACTGAAAATGAGCGTGGTATTCTCTGCCTGTAATCATCCTATACGTGTGTGTAAAAATAGAGAATCCCCTCTGATGGTCCTATTGAGGATTTCTCCTGAGTGCGAGCGTCTTCGTGCTGGTCTTTTGTCGCCCACAGAGGCTGCTCTGCTCTTAACTGGCAGCTATTGAAAAGTACCCGTGTTTTGTCGTCTGGGATCACTGTGGATTTCCATGGACTCCGCCGCGCTCTGGTCTGATCTGAGGCCTGTTAGGCTCCAGTGTGGAGCCCTCTTAAATGACTCTGGCACAGGCGGCGGGTCGGTCTCTTCATGTTTGTGTCCACAGAGCCGTCAGAGGCAGTTATTCATCACTTCACGACGGGGAAAACTGTCTTCATTATATTTCACAATTTGCATTCAAAAGCTCCCTGGATCACGTTTTGTGGGGATTTCTCGAATACAAACTCATCACGTGCACAATCTGGAGCCTGCTATTTTTTAATACTTGTGCTCATTACGGTCCTTTTTATGGAGGCTGACAGCACAGCAACAGGCCTCATTAGATGATCTTTGTTTTGCTCCTGTGGGTGGCTCCAAAGATGGAAATGAGCACCTCCAGTCGCAGCCACCACAGGAGCACCTGCCCACCACCGAGGAGTCCTCACCACACAATACACATAAAGGTACCGCCCAACCTCACAGGGTCATGAGATTTGGTCTGCCTCTTCCTTGTTTTATTTCTGGTCGCGCTCAGAACTGCTTCGCCAAATTTGGGGATAATTGTAGTGTAGAATCCACCAGGAACATTTTCAGCCGATTATCTCAAACCATGCAAATGTGAAGAAGATGCTTTGACGGCGGGAAATCTCTGGGCTGAACGCGTGTGATTATGTTTTGTCAGCCGGTGTGTTGTGATGAGGCTGCCGAGCCTGCAAAACTTTCTCGTGATTCTTGTCTTTAATAGTCCTGTCACTTAAACTGTGTTCTTCAACTGCAGGAGCGACATCAGCAGCTCTGGTGACTCACCCTGTCTTCTCTTTAAAACCTGTAATATCAAGATATCGTCCTTTTTTCCCCTATTTTTTGGTTGTTTTGTGTTGTTTTGTGGCTTAATATTAGGAAGTGGTGCATAAAATGACAGGAATAGTATCTAGATTTGACTATTGAACCGTACTGAATCACATTGAAATGGTGATAATTACACTTCTTGCAAACAAGAAGTGTAATTATCACTAACTTAAACCGTATCAGAGGACGGAATGAAGCACTGGAGCAGATGAAAAAAATAGAAACCCAAACCTATTTTGAGGGGCTGAAACTGTGACTCACAGGACTTATATATCTTTCTTTAATCTAAAAAAGTTCATAATCATCAAAAATATAATATAAAAGATGTATATTTTGCACTGACAATTTTCTTTTTTTTTTCAATTTTTTGCAGTGTGTGCGGGGCGAGTCTCTGTGTTGCTTCATTGGGCTCTGATCAGTTCATGATGGAAGAGAGATAGAAGTTGCTGGACGCACCATAGGCTCGATGGGAATTGAAAGAAAAACCTAAAAAATAAAACTGACATTGAAATTGAAAAATGAACATTTTTATTTTGATGCCATAACTACAGCGTTAAAATAAAAGAAAACATGCTTATGCACAGTGTCTTCGAGATAATAATAATAATAATAATAATAATCTGTGAAGTCTGAGCTGATGCATCAACAGCAGGCTTTCTTTTTTTACCCTGGTCTGATAGATGACGTGCTAAAACATCCTCGTCCCTAAAGCAGCAGTGGACCATCTCAGACTATTCATATCCAGTGGTGCACTGGCCACAGTCTTCCAGCTGCTCCAGGTGTGATCTGCTGTCAACACTGGTGAAGAGCCTCCCAGCCTGAGAACCAATTAGCTTCGACAAATGCTTTCGCACATTCAGACCTTATCGACGCCTTGAGCTTCCCTCGTCTGGCGAGTCCCACCTTTGCCACGTTGCTGTGACATTTAAAACCGTGACGCGGCACGTTGACATGCAGCATCATTACCTGTTAGATCCTTGCTGTGTGGATCACTGTGTGTGTGATGGATAAAAATCTCCACCACAGCAGAGATGGTGTGTGTGTGTGTGTGTGTGTGTGTGTACCCACCCATCTGTTGTGTTGTGAAGCTTTTTGTGCTTCACCTCACAGCGTGCAGAGGAAACATTGTTTGCTTGGCTGCCTGCCGTTCTTTTCTCCCTGTGCACAACGCAATTTGACAAATCTTTGATCCCTCTTCCAACCGTGACAGCTGCCAGTCAGCTGTCGCACAGGCTCTCACATGACAAAGTGTATTTCAGCACTTGTTTTTGTTGTTGCCGGACCTCCTCAAACTACGCAGCTAAAAGGACTAGCATTTTGTCTAAGTTGGGAAAAGTTCTTGTTGAATTATTCAGTTTCTTTTTTCTCTTCGTTGGAAGTTACACAAGCGGCTCCTAGAAGATGAGTCGATGTACCAGAGGCCTCACTGTGGAAAAAAGTGTTCTCTTTTATTTATATCTGAATTTGAATAATCCACAGAAAAGTTTGGGCATCGCAGAAATCACACCCTTCCTAAAACTGCTCACAAGCTTGTGTCTCCGCTGGCGTTGATGCCGACTCATCTTCAGCGATCAGCTCCAGCTCTTCGGATGGTCCTCGTGTCACGACCCTGAGCTGCAGCTCCCTCCTGAGATTGGATGCATTAACGTTGTTTTCTCTTCACCACTTCTGCTGCGTGTTCTTGTCGTGCTGAAATGTCCACTGGTGCCTCAGGCTTGGTTTCGCCGCGGACAGCTTGATGTTGTTGTCAAGACTCTTGACGTATTTTTCATGCTGCTATTTACAATGATTAGGTCGCCAGGTCCACTGGCTGAAAAACACCCCCAAAGCATGAGGCACCTCAACATCAGATTTGACTTGTAATGGCATGAAAATGAAACTCTGGATTTCACTTGCCAAAGGCACAAATGAGCAGAAGGCTACTGTTAACACAAGAGGGCGCGATTGGAGAAATATCGGCAGGGTCCGATATGATGGAGGCCTGCAGTGATGTGTGAAGAATGGTCCAAATAGAGCCGATATATTGGCCAAACGGAGTTATCGCTCGACCTCTAGTTGGGATGATGGTGTACATGAAAGCTTGTCCTTGTAGAGCCAAATGGCAGCTATACCTTTGTGGCCAAAGATCTCATCTTGAGACCTGAAGTCTTCTTCTTTGTCCAGGTGAAGGTTTGCATGCAACGCTAGTGTTGGCGGTGACCTCTGAGACCTGTTACGCTGCGGTGGCTTGTGAGATGTTGTGAGTGTTCTGCCACAGGTCCACAGGCTACAACAGACCCGTAACTCCAACTGTATTTAGCCAGTCACAGTGTCGAGGCCCCGATGCTCAACTATTCTCCCAGGAACCATGGGAAAGTGGACATTTAAATTTCATACAGGTCATTATTATATACTGTTGTGTCAAGTCTTAAATGAAATTGAATTTGTGTCACTAAAACAAAAAGAAAATGTGATACACCCTGATATTAGACTCTTGAACCCAAGCAATGAATACGTTATATTTAGAATTTAAACAGGAACAATAGATGAAAAAAGATCAGCTTCTTTTGCAGTTTTGCGTTGGGCCGCATGAGGGCCACATAAATACTGCCATAAGGCCACATGTGGCCCCCTGGCTGAGCTTTGTCCACATCCACACTAGTCTCAGAACAATTACAACTTTGGATTTGCCCTGAGAGCGGGACAGTTTCCTGGGGGCGTGAATTGCTTCAGAAAATAGGCTTTTTTTGAGCAAACATAAGTTGAACTAAGAATCTTTTTTTATATATATTTTCCACGACGTTGAACCGTGTCTCATCTTCTGGGAGACGCCACTTCCTACCAGGAAAAGCTGGTGGGTTGAATGAAAGTCTGTTGTGAATAATTTAGCGCTCAGCTGAAATGATGTCTTTTTAAACAACATTTCATCACTGTTTATCATCATAATGATGACCTCAACAATTACCTCGGGCGAAAACAAAGTGGAAAAGCCAAGGTTCGGCTGTATTCAGCCTAATGATGCAGCTGTGGTGTGGAAGCAAATGTATGTACAAAGTGGAGAACTGGAGGCAGCAGATACATAAGACACGCTTGTAAATGAGCCCTCAGTCTGTAAGCAGCAGTTTGTTTTGTTCAGCCATGTGGTGTCTGAGCTGTAATTGGATCTGTCTGTTTGCAGCCGTCCAGTCCCTCAACAGCCTGAACGACCAGATCGCTCAGTTCATGGTGACCAGTCCGTGTCACCTGACCGAGGAGGAGGAGGAGACCTTCCTGCCTGCTGAGAGAGACACCCTGAGAAAGTCCATGACCTTGATGAGACACCTGCTCATGGATGCACAGGTACCCTCAGGGCCACACACACCGGGGTCAAAGGTCAGACGGGGCATGCTGGTCCAGATCCGGCTGGAGCCAAATAATGCGATTTACTTACTATGTTATGTTATGTTATGTTGTGTTTAGGTTATGTTGTGTTGGGTTTAGGTTATGTTGTGTTTAGGTTATGTTGTGTTTAGGTTGTGTTATGTTATGTTTATGTTTTTGTGATGTTTATGCTATGTTATGTTGTGGTTGTGTCGTGTTGTGTTGTGTTTAGGTTGTGTTGTGTTGTGTTTAGGTTGTGTTATGTTATGTTTATGTTTTTGTGATGTTTGTGCTGTGTTGTGTTTATGTTGTGTTGTGTTTAGGTTGTGTCGTGTTGTGTTATGTTTAGGTTGTGTTATGTTATGTTTATGTTTTTGTGATGTTTTTGTTATGTTTATGCCAAGTGGTGTTGTGTTTAGGTTGTGTTATGTTATGTTTATGTTTTTGTGATGTTTATGCTATGTTGTGTTGTGTTGATGTCGTGCTGTGTTGTGTTTAGGTTCTGTCGTGTTGTGTTGTGTTTAGGTTGTGTTATGTTATGTTTATGTTTTTGTGATGTTTGTGCTGTGTTGTGTTGTGTTTAGGTTGTGTTGTGTCGTGTTGTGTTATGTTATGCTTATGTTTTTGTTATGTTTATGCCAAGTGGTGTTGTGTTTAGGTTGTTATGTTATGTTTGTTTTTGTGATGTTTGTGCTATGTTGTGTTGTTTATGTTGCGTTGTGTTGTGTTTTGTTGTGTTTAGGTTGTGTTGTGTTTAGGTTGTGTTATGTTATGTTTATCTTTTGTTATGTTTATGTTGTGTTGTGTTGTATTTATGTGGTGTTGTGTTTAGGTTATGTTTAGGTTACGTTGGGTTATACTGTATTAGATGATACTGTATTAGATGTCCTTTTCTTTGAAAGGTTGATCAATGATGGGTATGGTTTGCTCAGGTTGCTATTATACATTTACCTGATAACAGAAGCGACAAAAACCATGGACAAAACGACTCAAATAGTTGGAGAAGTTTCAGCGTCACTAGTTGAGATCGACTGGTCTGTGACACATGATGTCACAGATGTGGGATGGTCTGTGCAAATGTGTCATTTTGACAGTCAGGTGTCATGTGACAGAGCAGGGATTGATCATGACTCCCCGGTCTGGTCTGTCCTCATGATACTGGCACCAACATCCGCGCACATCAACGCCCCGACGCTGATTGAAAATGTCAGCTGCCTGCAGTCAGCCTTTGTGAGGTTCAGAGAGTTACAGGTGATGTATGAGTAGTTGCCTCAGCGGCTGATGGAGAGTGAAATCTCCGTGTGAACCAGTTGAAGGAAAAGTTTGCAGGAGGTTGAGTGGATTGTGAAATGCTCTGACACCAGTCAACCCCATCGATTCTTCTGCCAGCTGACCTTGTTGCTACCAGACATCAACACGCTCATAACTGGGCGCGCTCCCTTCTCTGGCCGCCCGTCTGTCAGTCACTAAACCCTCCCAGAGGACACAGCAGGATCGCATTGAGAAGTAACTGACGGTTGCACAGGAGATATATTTGTTTACTTCACGATCAATTCTAATGACAGCTCCATTGTCTCAGGCTGGCAGTGTGTCCACATCCTTCCGCTCCTTATCCATCCATCCTGCTGCTGCATGTTCATTGAAGAAGTGACAAAAATGTAGATCACTCAGAACAAATTGCTTCCACTCCCAGTGGGCTTCTTTCCTGGACGCTTTATATCTCACAGCAGAATGGTACACAAAACAAACGACGCTGAAGTTTTCATGCAAATATTAGGATGAGAAATTGACGGTCGCTTCGCTGACTTTCCCTGAGTGTAAATAGCTACATATTCCACTCCATTCTTTGATAATAAACTCGCTAACTTCTCCACTTCCAAGAGAAATGATCCTGTTTCAGAGATCGAGGTGAGCGATGTGATGACATGAAGTCATGAACAATTACCATCGTGAGGAGATCACATGGATTCTGTCACATTCTTTCTATACACTCTAGATCTATGCTGGCACATTGATTCGTTCATCCGTCATCAGACACTCGTAGACCATCAAAGTTTGTTCCGTGGTCTAAAAGTTGGCTAAAAACTAAATGCTCCAAAATGTGAAGAGCGAAAGAATTGTGAAGCGTAAGGTTGCCATGCATTGCATATAGTGGATTGAAATGTCAATGCTCGGTGGCCTGTGGGTGACATATGCGACATTGAACTATGTATAAACTAAAACATAAACAACAAAAATATAAGTGTTGAGTTAACAATGAGGGTGCAAACACAGTGCAACTAGTAGTGTGGGGGTGTGTGAATGAATGAACACACAAGTCCCTGAGATTCTAACGTCTCACTGTCTGTACTGTGGTGCAGAGAGAGGGGGCAGCGTGCGTAGAGAGTCCAGTTCCCTGATGTCCTGGTGTGGATAAAGGTGTCCGTCGGTCGGCAGGTTCAGGCCCCCAGACTTCACAGCCTTCTTCCTGATGCTAGCAGACTGAAGAGGCTGTGTGAGGGGTGTGTGGCTGAGGCAAAGAATGTCAAGAATTAGTCTGGAAATTCCCCTCGAATGAAGTTCTTTGGCCTAAATTGTCAGATTTTGTTTTTTTCTTTCGGACAAACATTGACCAGAAACTTCGTCTGTGCAATTTGTTACTGCAAATATCATGCCAGTAAAGCAGATTTTTCACAAATGATTTTTTTTTTCTGTAGGGCTTTTGACTAAGCACAATTGTACTTTGGCTCCTTTGGTGCCGTTTATTTTTATTTTTTTTTAACAAAGTGTGCTGCAGCTAAAAAAAGGTTGAAAGAACACTGCTCTTTGTTTTTGATGTGGTAGAGTTTTTCCCCTCTCCATAAATACTGTATATTCTGTCTTTGAGGAAGGCAGCGACCATCAAGTCTCGACAAAACCTGCAGACGTCCTTGAAATTGAACTCTACAACAATGATGAGAAAGGAAGTCAGAGTTGAAATTGTTCCATGAAAATACAGCTGAAATGCAAAATGGAACTAAATTGATTGGCAAATAGAAATGAAGCATTGAAATGAATAAATAAATATTTTTAAATATTAACTTATATTCAATTGAAATTATATGAATAAAAGAAAGGTTGACATCCAAGTTACTGAAGTTGTTTATGTACTCTTGGATGAAGATCTTCAGGAAAGGTTGAGGATTTAAAGTCACTCTTCTACCAAACTGAGACAGAATGGCGTCTTTTTCTGTGGTTCACGCAGAGCTTTACTATTCTCTTCAACTACCCAAATCACAGGGGCTTTTGTTTCTCGTCTGCAGTCTCTGCAGCCCGCTGTAATGAGCCAGTGAATAAAGGCAGCTATTTAGCCAAACAGAACTGCTGTTTATGACATTAAGAAGGCGATTCATCACCGCAGACGCATCATGAATCCATAATTTTACTGATAAATGAATCATAAAGTTCTGTCAGTGGTGGCGTTCACTTCTCCTGCAGCTTCCAGAAAGGGAGCTTGGAGTCTTTTTAGCGCTGATCTTGCATTTTTCTTTTTTAAACCGCTGCTGTCGGTTGCTGTCTTTAAATCTGTCTCACATTTGTTGGCAGTCGTCAGCGGGGACGACAGCGCTGGTGATATTCAAGTCGGGCGAGCAGCCAGCCAGATTATGTCTGTCACGGAGGGTCGTCTCCATTCAAAGATTTTGGGGGGGGGAACATGACATGACTTTGATACCACTGTAGCTGGGAATGTTTTCCCGAGGGGCCGGCGTTTATGATTCCCTTCCTTCACCTCTGACCCCCCTGCACAGACATTTTTTGGAGAGACAAAACTAAAAAGACTGTTAGTGTCGTAACATTGTTAAACCTGTGAAGCAGCTAGTACCTGGTTTCCTGTGACCTACAGAGGTTAAATGATGGCTCGAAACTGTGGGGGTGTCTGTGCCTTTCAATGGAGTTGGGACATATCAGGGATGTGTCATCCACCTGTCACTCATGTCGCTGCCATATGCTTCAGCCCCTTGTGAAGGTGATGACTGCAATATATAAAGTATCTGTATGTGCTTATATCACTATAAATAATCACATGACAACATTTTATAGATCTAAATTAAAAGCTTGCCCTCTTCTCAGACAGAAACGACTTTGGTCCAAAGCTTTATTTTCACTAGAAAACACTCGGCCGAGCTGAAACGATGCATTTGAAGCCAGATTGTGAGACTTGGTTATCCGGAGAAGCCATCTGTTGATTTGGTTCCGGATGTTTGAGTCAGGTGTGTCTTGGTGCTGCTCACGTTTCCATGGCGACTGGCAGAACCTTCTCAAAGCAAATCCAGATCACTTCACCTGGAGGATTAAAGGTGTTCACCTCCATTTCAGATATTTGGGGCCGATCTCACCTCCCTCCACACGTGTCACGCTGGCTTTACTCCAGAGGCCGAGTTTGTATTGACGGAGCGTCGCTCATGTTTGAATAGCTGACACTCGATTTGTGAGGAAGCTACTTGGTGTTGAGGTGTTTACAAGTCTCGTGGCATCTGAGATCAGTGTCATGACTCTCTGTGACTTGTAATATTCACAGTCCATGATTCACTTTTAAATCATTTTTACTGACTGGCTTTTATGTAATGACTCCTATTAATGGAATTGTGGAAGGGAATTTTATCCTTCTTTTTACTACTCCATATTTCATTTTCCTCTGGCTGCACATCATCTGGTTTTCTCTCTAATACTACTGTATTATCATGTTTTTCACTGTTATGTTTGTATGTAGAGCACTGTGTGACTCTAGTCCGTCCCTCCAGGGTTCCACAGAGTTGTGTGATTGATTGTTGAGACTCGAAATGCCTGATTCTGCAGCAAATTGTTAAAAAAATAAAAATATTTTCGATCATTTATGGTCGTGGTTTAACAAGAACGGAAATAAGAAACTTTTTACCAAAACACTAGTGTCGGTTTTTAGCCTAAAAAAAAGCTCCAGGCTGCAATGATTTGAACCTATTATGCTTTATTTGCAAAAAGCAATGTATTTCAAGTTGCACATACATAATAATAAAATAAATACATGTACAAGCTAATAAAAAATATGATATAGTAAGTGCAGCTTTTTTATGAATGATTTTCTGTGAGTAGTTTCTGGGGTGACACTGTGTAGTGAGAGCTTATTGTTTAGTTACGGAGCTCTTCACAGGGGCGGAGACTGGTGGACGTTTGGATGGGCGGAGCCTGACAGGTAAAGGTGGGGACAGTTTCTGTACGTATGTGACTGGAGTTGTTCAGCGGCTCAATAACACAGCGAGCGGCGACAAAGCACGTTACACAGTGTTGGGGATGTAGAGTGTCAGAAATAGCCCGGAGAGAGAGGGATCTAGCGGTCAGCCATGTTTGTTTACGTCCACCGCGCACTGTGTTCGGGTGACGGCGTGTTGCGCTTGGGAGTTCCGCTATTCAGTTCTGTCTATTGAACGTTTAAATAAATGAAGTTTGGCCATTTATGAATCTAATCTGAATGAATCGCGGCCTTTGACGGGAATAATCGTGGTCAAATGTCATTGTTTGGCTTCGCACACGACACGTGCCGTGCACAAGGACGGGCAGACGGAGGCAAAAGTGATTTGTGATAGTTGCGATCTCAACGTTATAATATTTGAGAGGAACTATTCTTGTTCCTCTGAAAATGTGCCATGTATATTATTATTATTATGATTTATTTACGATTCATGAAACAGTGCATCATGTACGACCACATCCGTCCAAAATGTCTGCCCACCTCAGTGGCTCATGAATACTTCAAGAGGAAACATCAACTGGTATTTTCACTCGCTGACATGAGCGCTGATGCCAACGTGACACAGGGGTGGCCTTTGCTTCTGCCTTGCGTCCGCTCTGTCTTTTAAATTCCATTACTGGCCAGCAGCTGCCTCCCCTTGTTTACCACGGACCCTCAAACCGGTACCAAGGGCTGGATTTCTTCTGAGGGCAGGAGCGTGCCGGATCAAAGTTTAGGCGCTTGTTATCAAAGCTGCGGAGTTCCCTGTTGACCTTAGAGGAGATTTAAAAGCGCGGCGGTTGCACAGCTTGTGAGGTGGCGTTGGAAATATAAATGACTTTTCGGTTCTATCTGATTGTGTGCCAGAGGCAATCAGTGCGAGGAGTCGGGCGCGGCGACGCGCCACATACCTGGTGCTGTTATAGCTTTGTTGACCAGGAGACAGGTTCAATTTTTGTTCTGTGGTCTGGTCTCCAAAACCAGCTCTTTTCCAACGCATCTGGGAAAACCTAACCTAACCTTTTGGCTCGGCCGCTGCTTATAATAATAATCATCATCATTATCATGAAGGTTCACAAATATGTATCTATTACTCTGCCACATAGTCTGCCAAAGAGCTCGTAAGATATCGTAATAAAAGCATCATCCCATCAAAACAACAAAACAAAGTTCATGGTTCAAGATTTGGATTGTTCCTTCGTAGCCATGATGATGTATATCACACATACACAGCCTGTACCAATGTGATGGCCTTCATCTTGTGGTGTTTTCTGACAAGCTGCAGTCAAAACAGCTCCTCTGCTCTGATCCTGACTTGGAAACCAGTGATCGATCACGAGTCGGGAGACGACAGTTGGGTTCATTTTTCAGCTCCTCGTGTTGATGTTCCTCGAGGTTCTTCATTATGGCCGTATAATCCAGTCTCATTTCCCTCTGAGAGGCCTCTGGAGTGTCTTTGTGGCACAACAATTGCCCAGGGTTATTAAATCGTGTGATAGACTTCTCAAAAACAAGCAACTTCCTGAAAGTCTGGCAGACGCTGCCATCTTGTGTCCCCTCACTTCATTTTTGGCAGAGGATTACAGCAGTATGTGCCAAGTGAGGGAGTGTGTGTGTGTGTGTGTGTGTGGATCGGGTCGAGTCCTGCTTTGCTCAGGTGAGGTGAGTTGGTCTGGAGCAGGCGTCAAGGTGCGTGTATCTTTTGCTGTGAGCTGCACAGTCGCTCACCGGCTGTGTGTTCCCAAACTTAAATGACGCAAGGCAACAAATAAGATCAGAATTGTAGAACACGGACAAGCTAATGAAAACCCAATTTCACACTGTCATCTTGCGCCATAAATCATGTTCCTAATATTCTGCTTCGTCCGCCCCAGTCTCTTTAGTATTCATGAATATGGTAACGATTGTGCTCTCCTCCTCCTCTCCATCCTCTCATGATCTGCTCGCTGTACCACGTTCTGCCTCGCCGCACTGCTTTTTGTCTTTGCTGGGATGAGAATGTGTTTCCCGGGATCGCCGGCCATTCCTCCTCACCGTCTCTTTACTGCTCTGTGCTGAGCCACTCTCCTGCGTGATGAATGCTTGTCGAAGAGCAGATGGTGTTTTAATGAACTCACAAAGATATTCGAATTTGATGGTTGTTAAATCTTATCAGGAAGCAGAAGCCGCGATTGTCGAATGTTGAGATCTGCACCGACAATGGAAGCGTTGGCTTCCAACAGTCTTCTTTCACTTTGATGATGCTAAACACCTGTGGAAATATTGAAAACATACTTTCTGGCTCTAAAGTGGCTCCTAAACAAGCAGAGCCATGGGCAACATTTCCTGTCCCGAGCTCCATGTTTGTGTGTCGCAGTGTTATGGAACTGTCTATACGTGGAACCAAATGCAAGCGACGTAGCAAGAGTTCAACAAAGGTTTAATCCAGATAAAAGGATTAACAAACTTGACTCGACTTGACAAGACGGTACACACGGACAATGAACACCGTATCAGAGGAGCAGATAAAGGGAACAATGCGGTGTGGTCAGTGATGGACGACGCGGACAAGATGCACACAGGAAGACAAAAACTCACAACAGAATGTGCAAATTAAGATGAACTAACCCGACCTAAATGTTATGTTGAACTGTAACATAACCCACAACGCATAACACCTGCGTGTGCAAAGTTGTGTGCCCAATCTGCACGAATGAAGATGGCCGAAAAGAGACGCCATTTCCTGTCGCGTTATTTTAGTACCTTAAATAATCTTTCATTGCAATCTATGAAAAAGTCTGCAAAATCGTAGAAGCACTGTTTCATATAGCAACTCGGCTTACACTCAAGTGGCGAGATTCCTCTCTCTTTCGCGATCAGATGCATATAAAATACGGGAGAAAAATAATTTCAGAACACAAAATGACTCGCGGAAACTTGACCATGTCACTTGGTAAGTATTGCACCTTATTTGACTGTGCGCTTGAGGTTAGCCGACACCGCGACTTGCTGTAACTACCAAACGACACACCAGTCGTCACAGACGGTGCCACCCAGTGGCTCCATCTCATCACATGTGTTGTGACGTTAGCAGAGGACGTGTTTGTGTGTTATACCATTAGTTTATGATGACTCTTGTGGCTTTGTCTGTTCCGCTGTGCGGTTACTAGTTCCACAGTGTTGTTTAAACGTGGCTGTCTGAGTATTGTTCTGAACAAGCTGCGACTACTTTTGATCAAATACAAAGCTCTCTCAACGTGGAACTGTGGTACAATTCTGATCATGTGAATATCATGTGACAGAGGTTTTCTAGCAGCCAGTGTGCAGCTGTTGCCTCAAGTGTTTATTGGGCATCTGATGTGCACTTCCCGGGATAGCCACTGAGTGTCGCCAGTGGGCTGACAGCCATAGAAACTTGCCTATACCAGGTCAGATGTTGCTGTGATGCTCAGTTCAAGTTTGATAGGTACAGACTTTGCTGTGAAATAGTGTGCACGCCACGTCTGGCTCTTTCAACGGCTCACCGACATGAGAGGTTGGAGAGTGAAATACTGACTGAAGTAACTGCAGTTTCTCTGACTTACTTCCACTTGGCCAGTTTAATAACTGACGCAACAAGTGAGGTGCCATCAGCCTCAACATCAAGCTCAGTGACGATGATGATGCTGCAGCGCAGTCAACCAATCACAGTCTTTGATCACTAAATGATGGAATTCTTGTGACCAATCTAGCTTTCTGCTGTTAAGGTTGCGACTTGTCACATCAGGCCAATGCAAGTGCAGGCATTTTATTGACATTGAAGTGCTACTTCTCTTCTGTTCCCGCTGCGCCTGGCTGACCGGCTGTGGAGGCGGAGCCATGTTGTAGCGATCAATTGCTGTGACTAGTTGAATGGACTGAAAAGCATCATGGGAACTGTTTAGGTCACCGTAAACCGTTTGCTATTGAGATTGATGGGACCAATGCTGCTCTACTCTGAGTCACACTGTTGACAGCAGTATTGACTGGATATACTGTGCTGTAGTCACTAAAACTCTTCACCATTAAACTGAGCCATATAGTATCGCTAGACACCAAACATCAACAGGTGTGATCAACCTTGCACATGGAGAATATAACTTTATTGCTGCAAAATAGTTTAGAAAAACTCGATTTGTTGGTCTTCACTTTCCATTTCGTTGTATAAAAAAAAAAAGGAAAGGAAGAAAAATCAATCAAAAAAGCACTCAAAATGGCGCTCTTGTTTCAGCATCCTGATTGTTACTTTAGGTTGGGCTGCACATCTGAGAGACCTGAGCAAAGTCGGGTGAGACTCCAGTTCAATCGGAGAAGACACTCATTTTGACTCTATTTGTCTATTTGATAGACAACAACATCTTTGATATCTCGTTCTGTAGATCCCTAGCTCATGACAGAATCAGACACGGGTGTCACTCAGGGATCTAAATATGTGCGCTGACAAGACATAGAACTCTGAACTGACGCCCTTTGAACCTAAAAGTGAATCCCACCACATGGAAGCCTGCTTGTTGTTGTTTGTTTGAGTTTAATTGTGTATTATTTTCACCACTGCTTTTTCTGGGCGTACCCATATGCAAGAAAACGTTTCTTTTGAAACCAATAGACTGTTTTATACGTTTGGCAATGATTATTTTAAATACTCGTGAAATAGTCAATTAATTATTGATATAATTATTGTAAAAGACAATTAAGAAAAATAATCAAACTTATATTTCTGTTGCATCGTAATGAACAAAAAACAGTAGTGAAAAACTTTGACATAGAATCTCTTCAGAACATACCTACTGATGTCAGTATAACTCATTGGTTTGAGCTTGTTTTATTCACAGTGCAAGGCAGAAGCATCAATAGTCTGGTTCCCCAGCATGACAGTGTGAACGCTGCAGTCTAATCCCTCACAGGGGTCCAACTCTGACAAGTTTGGTGCTCACACAAACTCCAGCCGAGCCCAGCTGGAACTAGCTAGCTAGCATGATCAACCAAGTATTAGTACACACTTTAGAAAGTGGAACCGTTCCATGATGTGCAATAAAAATGTTGGTCTAATTGAGGGCCAGAAACCTTTGCTTATGTTCATAAGTGACACGTGATGATTAAAATCATAAGACTCCTGTCACATTCTTCTTGAATGACTTTTGGGTTGAATGTTCAGTGTGTTGATGTACGGGGCAGCAGGTGTGTTTCTCTGTGCGTGCGTGCGTGCGTGCGTGCGTGCGTGCGTGCGTGCGTGCGTGCGTGCGTGCGTGCGTGCATGCGTGTGTGTGTGTAGTGCCATATATAAGAGCGGCATGTTGAGCGGGTCTCTGATCATCAATGCTCCTCTGCAGCTTTGTGCTGCCACGCTCCACCGTCCTTTAATTTCGGGCCTCCAGATAATTCCCTGCTGAGATAAATGTTGAAATATTTAATAACTCTGCGGCTCTTTTACCGTGAATTTTTATCAAAACCAAGCAATCTTCTTCTGTCTCGCCCAGAAAACTCTCTCTGGTTTCTGAAATGAATCCAGTAGACAGTTAGTTTAGGTGTCGCTCACTGGTCAGAATCTATACTAAATAGATCTTGATATTTGTTTCTCATCGTCACTTTATAGTCTCCTCAACCATCTTTGTTGTTTTGGTTTTTGTCAATAGATTTTAATCTCAAAGATGAGTTAACTCATGATCAGTAGCAAATGAATTATCTGTCCTAAATGTAACTTAAAGCTGTGATTCTTAACCACCGGGCCGGGGCCCATGGTTGGGCCGTGAGCGCCCCCTAGATGGCCTCTATAAGCTTTTTGTTTTATCCCTCAGGGCCTTGAGATGCTCAGCTTTAATACACATGCCACATATGGTGGCACTAGTGTGTCACTGACTTGACTCAACAGAACATGACTTTGGACTTTGACAAATATCTTTGTGCTGATCACATGGTTTCATGTCATTTCACAAGATTTTGTTTACATGTGTACGGTTATTGAACACAAATGAATCAGTTCTATACCTTGAATGGGCCCTGGAGCCATTTGTTCTGGAAAAGGTGGGCCCCGAGGTCAGAAAGGTTCAGAGCCCCTGACTTAAAGGAGGCTGGAAGCCCTCATGCAAACATTTGTTTACTCCAACAACCCAACAGATACATTCCAGATCATTCTTTAGAAGAACCTCAGAGGCAGTGAAGAAGCTCAACAACATGCTAACTGTACAACATTGTGATCATTATTGGCCACTGTCTTTCAGTGACATTTGGAGCAGATGCAAAAATGTATGAATAATTTGACATTAATCGCGAGTTAGCTGCTCTCTAGTGTGATTCATTGAGATTAAAATGTATTGACAGCCCTAGCTGGATTTATATAAAGACACTCAGCGTAAAATAACATAAATCAAATCCAATAAATAACAATCCTATTAATAATAATAATCTACAAATGTTAAAAATGATTTCAATTGACAATGTTGTGTTTTTTAACCTCTTATATCTCCAGTAATGAAAAAATATGTATAAATATGTAACGAAATACAGAATGAATCATTCTGGCTGAAGGGTGTGATAAAAGAAAGTCAACTAAAATTCATGTCCAAGAGGAGGATTCTAGTTATGACAGTGAGATTGTTTCTCTCAACTAAATTCAGCACTCCACTCTACTAAAGAACTAATAATTAGACAAGCACATTTCCCCTTGCCTGCAGTGTGCGCCTCTTGATAAGACCCGACTGGAAGACATCACTTAGACATGGGGAAATTGGAGAAAGGAAAACGTGTAGAATACAAAGTAGCTGCCGGAGGACAGCGATAAAACGGTGATGGAGTGATTTCTGTCTTCTCCGGGTCTGTGTTGCCGAGGACTGGGACTGTGTGATTGCGGCCTGAGTCTCTTCATCAATAGATGCCACACATGTAGCTCTACGGACGTGAGGATAAGCTCCTTATCGATACGCTGTACTGAGAGCGGCTCTTGTGCGGAGGCATCTGAACTGCAGTTATTTCTTTGCCTCGCCGGGCCTGTCAGTGACTCTGCTGCAGTGCTGCTCTCAAGTCTGTCGGCTCCGAATATGCCGCGTCGATGTGTTTCTGTGTGCTGTTACGCTCAGCGTGATGATTGATGTTCACACCAGAACAACACGATCGATGCAGTAATGTTTGTGACTGTCACAATGAAACGACAGGCCTCATTCACTAATGTGCCACTCAGACAGAACCAGACCTCAGAACAACAATGAATGTGGTTACATGACCAAAACCAAAGTATTGCATTAGCTCACATTTCTCAGCTAAAGTTTGCATTACTACTGTAGATGAACCTCCTGTTAAATCTAGACAATAAATGATCTTAAATCATCATCATCATCACACGGTGTTGTGAACACACACACACACACACACACACACACTTGTTCTTCTGTTGCCACAGTTCCCTCGAATAATCTGTCACCTCCAAACTCCAGTTCTCACCAGAAAAGTCAGACTCTTCAATCCATCTATTGACAGATACTGACTGAAGGTCAAATCTGCTGTTAGCGGGCCGAGATTACATCGTAAATCAGAACGTGCGTCTCGTGAATGAGCGCATTGATTTGATCAGGCTCTAAAGTCGGGGATCAGGCCGCAGCTCCTGGGAAAGAAAAGGGGGGATTTATGGAAAGAGAAGGGAGAGACGTTACTCTTGTTTATCAGGAGAGATAAGTCGTAGAGAGCCAGATTTATTAAACATTGATCCAGCACCTGTGCGTGACAAATCCTTGAATAATATATCGGAATGTTTACAGTTGTCTGCAGCAGCAGCGTAGATCCCCGAAATATGAGCCACAGATGAAGCACATCGTATGTCTGAGTTGAAGCCCCATAATGCACTGCAGCAATTCAAATTCAATAGTGTCATAGATCCAAAGAGTTCAATTTGTATTCGTGATTAAACAGATAGTTAAGATGAAAAAGACAGTTTCTGCAGTAATACTCTTTGAAATATTTGTCATATAAAACTGATTTGAATATCGTAATTTCCTGACTATATACTGCTACTTTTTTTCCCACGGTCTGAAACCCTATACAACGGTGCGACAAATATATGGATGCATACAGGCTAAAGAGCGTCATGCTGCCAAAATATTGAGCCTCTTCCTATCAAACCGATGAAATCACAGGCGTTTTATTGACCTTAAAGCTCTCAAAATGCACTGTTTTCACCCGTGTGTCCGCAGCTCCGCCAACAGAGCTGATCTCCTGGAGGAGAGGAGACCAGAAGCAGCACCTGAGACCAGCTGTGGTGACAGAACTTAGGTGATAACACTACATTTTGAGCACTTTAATGTCAATAAAAGATGTGAGGAGTTGATGTTTCAAGTTCAGAACATTGCCCAGTTTGTTTCATGAGTCAGTCTTCATGCTGGAGCCCATTTTCATAACTAGTTTAGAAGTGATCCTCATCCATTTTTACGCACCACTGACTGTTCTACGGGGCACACAGCACCACTGCACCCGCGGCTCGTGGACCGCTGCGGCTTATGTATGAGTGAGATCTATTTTCCTTCTTCAGTTTAGTGGGTTGGGCTAGTTCACAATGAGTCAAATGGGACAGCAGATGGCAGTAGTGGTCTGGTACACACTTGCAACACACAAGTTGCGTGAGTGCTTGCTGCGACAACAAAAACTGAAAATCACAACCTCCCATCCAGAGGTCACCAGTGTGCTCAGAGAAACTACCACCACTTTGATGTCATCGTGGTTAACAGGCATGGCTGAAGTTTGGAAGTTGGAAATGAAAAATTAAAGAGGCCCTATTGTGCCTTGCTTTCCTTGAGTAGTCTTTCAAAGCTATAGTTATCCGCGGTTCAAAGGTCGCGCCGTTACGTCTGTCAGTACCATTATTGCAGTGCAGTGTGTCATCACTCCCATGATGTTTAGCAGGTTAGCGTGCACCAGGTCCTGTGATGTCAGGGCTAATGACATCATGAGAACTGTATCATCGGAATCGGGGGAGCGTTTTGTGTCAGGGACGTGTTTGTTATTCTAAAATGAAATCACTCTGAAACAAATGAACATTGTTCATTCACACTTCAGCATATTTTAAGGTGACAACTGCACCTGTAAACAACAACCAACATGGTGAAATAGCTGACGAATGTGCTTCAACAGACACTGGTTAATTTGTCTTTGAATCCAAGTTGCCCAGCGTCGCTCTGTCACGTCATTAGAGGCGAGGGTGATGTTTTGTTATTAATCTCTTGAATGGAAAAGCTGAGCGTGACTCTTGCTGTGTGTTCTGCCAGCAGCCAGCAGGGAGCAGGAGTGGGACTGTGGGGAAATGAGGCAGGACTGACTCCGAGGAGGCGCTGTGGAATGATGGAGGAATGTCATTTTCTTATTTTGCTTGATTCAGAGCCTTCGGAGAGTTGTGACCCGACACCTCTGAGCCCACCGCTGTCATTATCCCGGCATCCTGTAACGCTTCAATTTCCCACCGCCAGTCCTCCAGACGCATCTTTATCTTGATACTCATCGGCCTCTGGCATGTCGTTTCACGCGACCCTTATCTTCCGGTGGAGAGGCTGTCGAGTCGTTTGTTATGAGCAGAGATGGCGGGAAGACCGAGCTGCCACTGACTTTGAGGACCTTCGGGTGACAAACGTGCAGCATCACCGCAGTTCCAGCGACTCGCCGCTTATCTTGGAGTAGGTAATCCTGCTAGGGAAGGAAGAGATTCACTGGCTGCTCAAAACAAAATGCTTTAAATGTCTCCTGTGACATGAAGCGTAGTATTGAATATGAGGAGACCATGACCACGCCTTGGTTCACTTCAACACATGCTGGTCTCCGGGTGCATTGGCACCTCGGCCAAACACCCTTGTGAAAATACTTTGCTATTGGACGGAGCTCCGCTCCGGTATTGGCGGCGGCGGCGGCGTCCTCTTCTGTGTCCTCTATTAGGGTTCACTGATCGCGGACACACTCTCACAGGCAGCACTAATGCTATATTTAAACCTAAACAACTGGTGACATTGGAGACAAACTCCACTACACTCCACCACACACTCCCGCCTCCCTCTTCTTCATCTGCATGTATTCTAGCCTACTACTGACTGCCTACCCTGCTCACAACCGTATCATCGGCAAACACTGTCATTCTCACGCAAGGTCATGTTCACAAGTGAGAAACTGATGGTGACCGATGTGAAGCGCAGCTTTGATTTGAAGTGTGTCACAGACAGTTTTAGTCACTAAATCCAAGCAGTACTTGAAAAGGTCTTAGTCCGCCTGGTGGCCATCGACTCTGACAGAGGAACTTTTTCATCTGTCACATGCAATTAAATGAGTGACTTTTTCACACTCACGGGCCTCTATTTCAGTTACATCACAAGCTCCGATAATATCTGTGAAAGAGGAAATCCTAAGTGGAAAAGCACATAGTTTGACTCATCAACAAGGACAAAAAGAATTCGAGCATGCACAGGATCAGTCAATATTCAATTAAGCTGTGCAGAGTTGCGTGGTGACTGTTTATCGATACTTTGGTGTTATGTTTTCTCACTGAATTAAACTATCAATTAGCAGCATCAGACGACTGAATGAAGGAACACCACAGGCATCCGCCCACCATGTTGTGAAAGTTATGGCCGTCGCTTGTTTAGTCTCAGCTGCAGTGGAGGACTGCGTGTCTTTGTCAGTGAGGTATCTGGGACACACGCGGATGGTTGACCCTGCAAACATCTATTCATAACGTCCTGATGAAGACAACACTGTCACTGAAGTACTGACACTCAAAATGAGAACCTCATAACTGACCCTCACCTCTGTGATGACTCCAAGCCCGACTGCATTAGTCCTGTTGCCAATCAGCTCTAATTCAAGGCCGGGGATCAAATCGAGGACAGTGGCAATGCTGTCTAGACGCTGATAATGATCTGCTCTCACGTGACACGCCGGAACATGCTACTGCTCGTATAGATCTTCTCTTTCAACTACTATCATTATCCCATTGTGTGGCACTTTTACTGACGTATGGAGACGCAGACAAAGCTGTGAGAGGTGAGGGTGCTTTATGCTGCAGATGGAAAATTGGTGGTGTAGAAGTGTCTTTTTCTCGATTGTATTTTATCTGAGATTGGCTCTATTGTTGGGGTCCATTAAGAGTTTCACTTCACTTTTGAGTTGTTTTGCAGACAACAGTCCAAGAGTTCCATTCAAGACTTAGATTAACTCAGACTTGAGTTACCCAGTGATATCTATCTATCTATCTATCTATCTATCTATCTATCTATCTATCTATCTATCTATCTATCTATCTATCTATCTATCTATCTATCTATCTATCTATCTATCTATCTATCTATCTATCTATCTATCTATCTATCTATCATCCATCCATCCATCCATCCATCCATCCATCCATCCATCCATCCATCCATCCATCCATCCATCCATCCATCCATCCATCCATCCATCCATCCATCCATCCATCCATCCATCCATCTATCTATCTATCTATCTATCTATCTATCTATCTATCCACTGTATCAATCTATCTGTCCATCATCCATCCATCCATCCATCCATCCATCCATCCACTGTATCAATCTATCTGTCCATCCATCCATCCACTGTATCAATCTATCTGTCCATCCATCCATCCACTGTATCAATCTATCTGTCCATCCATCCATCCATCCATCCATCCACTGTATCAATCTATCTGTCCATCCATCCATCCATCCATCCATCCACTGTATCAATCTATCTGTCCATCCATCCATCCATCCATCTTGTTCCCTGAGCATTGGCTATATGTCCTCAGGTGTTTATGTGTGTGTCGTCTTAAAAAAAAGAAAGATTAAGTTAGTTCATGAGCAGCAGAAGAGGCAGCTGGCATGGTTGTTGACGTAACCATGTTCTTCTATGGGAGGTTGCCACAGTGGGGAATACCTGACTTGGCCTGAGCCCTGACCTTATTTCAATCAGTCGACACCATCTGTACCACTTTCACAGACTCTCATACTTTATTTTCTCTTGGCTCGCTCCTCACACAGGCGTCCAGTTATTCTCCAGTCATTTATACCAAGCAAACTGGTCAATGCCTTTAAGTTACTGTCCTACTTCTGAAACTATGAGTCACTGGCCCTTTAACTTTGCTGTTTTGGGGGTCAAATCTATATATAGATAATGGCACCAGCTGACCAGTGGTCCATCACAGAAGTTGTCGGATGTGGATTGGTAAAACTAACCTGGCACTTCATGATTAGCTCCTAAAAACTTTCACAGCGAATGAAAGCGTGACTATGAAATGAGATTTTACCGGTGGCCTGTGAAAGTGAGTCTGGAACAAACCTCCAGCGTGCAATATGTGTCCAATAAAGAGGCAGCAAACAAAGACTTACTGCGACTAACAAGGGCCGTCAGCCTGGTTTGCAGTCCTGGCGTCTCTGCCTGACGCCTGTGAATACAGATGAGCGCCAAACTTTTTTTCGCCTGATCTCCTGATGACAGCATGAGTGATGTATCACTCCTCTGCCTGCGACACGGTGTGTTTGCTGAATGAAAAATTAAATGTCAAATGCAGATTCAAGGTTGTGATGGCTCAGCAATATCCGGAATGTTTCGCTGTAAAGAGGAAAAATATGTTTATCTTTGAGGCTTCTAAATGAGTGATGGCATTTCACAGCTGGACTGATTAAGACACTGCTTTTTGTTTGTTTAGACTGACAGATAAATATCCTCCTACAGTTCTGTGCTGTTTCATCTTCTGGCTGTCTCGGGTTTTAGGCTTTTTTTTTTATTGCAAACTTTATTTTTCTTATTTACTTTATTTATTTATATGATTGCATTGTATTCTCCTTTTTAAATTAGGTATTATTTATCAATTCATAGACCACATTTTCCTTTTTATGAATGTTATGTCACTGCATCAAAGTTTTGGGACTTAAAACTATTACACAATAGATAAATTAAAGTCCAACCAGGGGGCCAATCCTTATGCTCCACAGCCTTTGGCATTAAGTGCAATATTTTAGGTTGCACGCTACAGAAAACATAAATGTTTTCTAAAATTGTATCGTACACGTACTTTGTCTCAGAAGTGCAGAAAAATAATCTTTTTAGAGATAAAATCTCTTGTGATCAAACGTAAAGTGGAAACATTGAAACAAACAGACACATAGCGCATCATGGAGGTGGACATGAACACGACGGTTTTCACTGTGTTTTTCACGAAAAAACAATTCACTGAGAAACATTGTATGACTGAAGTCTGTTGCTCGCAGAACTGAAGGCACCGTACATATGAGGACAGTTTAGAGGAGAGATTTACTTCTCACGATTAAAAACTAGAGTTTTTATTGTCACCAATTCAGTATCTGTGTCAATGTTGTGTTCCATTCTGTGTTCCATGGTCCGGGGTCGGGGGTTGTAACGTCTACGAGGGTGGAATATACAGTGGTACCTCGGTTCTCGACCACAATCCGTTCCAGAAGCGGTTTGTTCGAAATTTGAAATGATTTTTCCCATTACAATGAATGGAAAAAGAAATAATGCGTTCCAAGGCTTAAAATAGTCTTTTGTAGGAGTGAATGTAGAGTGTCTGCTGCAGGTGCGCTGTTCCTCTATGTGTGTGGCCGCTGCATGTGGGAGGGGTTGCCGAGTGAGTGACGTCTCTCCAGAAGTGAAGAGGTGCCCGGTGCGTGTCCAGCTCTGAATGTGCGCTTCTGTGCAGTTTGGCTGTGACAAAGTCATAAACCAAGTCACGCTCTGTCCCAGACTCGCCTCATCCCTGTCCCAGCTCCAGCCCACAACAGGACATCAAACCCTGGAGTGAGAGCGAGCACCTCCCCTGTGACACTCTACCACGGTCCAGTGCGGAGACAGGAAAGGTTTTACACCTCAATATGAAGAAAAAACAGTCAGTAAATGTAGCTAACGGGACACGTCTGCATACAGAGGCTGCGTTATACACAATAACAAAGCGTGTCATGGGTCATCTGATCGGTCCGCACACGTTATGTTTTTTCTGGCTTTTTTCGGGGGCGTTCGAGTTCTGGATTTTCTTTCGAAATCAGAAGCAAAAAATTTTTGAATACCGAGGTACCACTGCGCTTGGTTGCAAGACAAACAGGAAGTGAAACATTTAAGCAGCGTGAAGTTGTTTAATATCACACAGCAATTTTGATAAGGTACTGTGAGTCGGATATAAATGCTACTGCTAACAAGCATCCCATCTGCCTGAACCGTAAAGCATCTTTTCAGCCTCATATCGATCAGAAAACCATTTTATAGGAACATTTTTGTTCTAGGTTTATAAATGTTTAGTTCAGTTATTTTACGCTTCTTAGAGTTTTTATTTACTCAGACAGCTTTGTCCACATGTTGAAGATGCGTCTGTCGTATGCACTTTCAACACAGGGTCTGTGAAGCAACGAAATGCTTGAGATGAGGAGAACCGTTGAGTCGCAGAGAACACAAAGTACAGGCAACATGCAACGCTAGTGCAGGGTAGATAACAAGGCGCTTAAGAGATAAACATGCAAGAAAAAGAAAACATACAGTCAGTGTGTAAGTATTGTATTATTATAATTTATGTTTCAAATGATATTTGGTAGAAAATATTTTCTGTTTAAACCCAAATCAACACCAAACATAACCTTCAAAAGTTTTCAAGTTACTTTCAGTGTAGCTGACTTTGTTGGGTCTTTTGAAAAAGGTATGTTTTGACCTGAGACAACATGAGAATGTTGGGCGACAGTGGCGTCCCTGCCCACAGCTCTGTCTGGAGGTCCGTCCGCAAACCTCGCTCTCACAGTTGAAATCTACTCCCTCTGGAGAGTGAGGCCGCCCTCTTCTCCTGCCACTGTTCAGCCGTGGGGGTGAGCTCTCCCGGGACAAAGCCGTGCATGTATAAAGGAATGAAAGAAAAAGAGAGGGGTGTGTGTGAGACAAAAAGACAGCGGGTGAGAGGGAGGCAGGGAGAGGGAAATAACACCGGGCGCTTGACAAGTGCGTGTCAAGGGGTCCGACACCGCGGCCAACTTTGCCGCGGAGAAGCGTCCCATCCTGGAACGCGCACTCGTCTCGGGCTCGGCGGCGTGTGGGAGCCACACAACTCTCTCCAGTGGAAGAGTTAGTGAAGAGCCTCTGTGGCCGGAGCGCATTCCTGCGGCGCCCCTGGTCCCGCGGCACATGGTACAGTCCGTTTAAAAGGCTGCATGTCCTCTCGGAGAGCAGCTGCTCCCTGCACGTTCCCCACAGCAGGAGGAGGCACTTTCTCCCTCGCCGCTCAACATCTCCCTCTCTGCTCACATAAACAGACTGTAGACTTGGTCCGGGTAACAGGTAGACTCCTCAGCTCGGAGCAGCGCCGGAAGTCTCGTGAGCCCAGGTGGACGAGGAGGAGGAGGAGGAGGAGGAGAAGCGTCCGAGGCGCGAGCGCACCGGCTCTCTGCTTCCACACCGACTTGACACCATGCTGCGCTGTGTGGCTCTGCTCCTCAGGGGAAAATCCTTAAAATGATGGACGACAACAAGCAGCTGGCACAGAGGATCGATGGGGCCATTCAGTCCGCCAGTCAGGAAGTGACCAACCTCCGCGCCGAACTGGCCGCCACCAGCTGCAGACTGGCCGAGCTGGGCGCGAGCAGCCCGCCGGGCTTCGAGAACCACCACCACCACCACCGCCACTACAACCACCACGATGACAGCCTCCGCTACCGCGGTGAGTGTGCGCGTGAGCGTGTGTTGTGTGTAAGTCGACTCTGGGAGGAATTTGAAAAACGCTTAAACACTGTTGACAAAGAGGGAAAAACAGAGGAGAGGAGGGTGGGTTGTTAGATCCGCGGTCAGACTCGGCTCCTCCACTACTGCACTCAGCTTTGCTCTCACCAAAGTTGGGCAGTTTCTCCCCGATTGTGTTCAACATCCCGGAATACTATTGCAACATCTCTGCCGGAGGAGATGACGTGTGAGCGATCTTCATTGATTTTTACTTGATTTCGGGTTGACACCGCCCCATTTTGTAGTTAACTCACTGTAACGATGACACACTGGAGGACAAACAGTATTCGTCTTCTGCTACGGCAACAGGTTGTTGGGACTCAGAGTGGATAGAAGCGCTGAGTCAGCATGCCGCCGCTTCACATTGCATTTAAAGATGTGTTTTTATCCGCAAGATCAGAGTGAGAATTCAGCATTGTTCACCAACGCAGCTCAGAGAAAAGTGATGTTGCTGACATATGCAGCCGATACTGCGACTCTCACGGGAGGATTTGCCGCTATAGCTGCGTCAAAACTGAAGCGGCGTCAATTGCGCATCAGGTGGTTGCAGCTGAATGCACTTACACTTACACTCTCTCTCTCTATCTCTGTCTCTCTCTCTCTCTCTCTCTATATATATATATATATATATATGTATATATATGTGTGTATGTATATATATGTGTGTATGTATATATATATGTATATATATGTATATATATATATATATATATATATATATATATATATATATATATATATATATATATATATATATATATATATATATATATATATATATATATATATATATATATATCAGCATCACACTGCTGCTCCAGCCACAGCGACCTTGATGTGAAGCTGCTAAAAACTGTGATTCAAGTCTGACTTCTGCAGTGGTTGACTGTTTCATCTGTAGTTTTTGCGCTGTAGTAAGGACAAACTTGAGTGTTCTTCATGTTGCTGATCGCAAGGCTGCTGCTTATTTATGATATCATCCAAGCTGTTGAATGTCTCTGTTGCACATTGGAATTGACCTGATCCCATGTGACATCAGTGCAGGGCTGGTGTGACTCAAGGGTCTGTCTTGAGCCCTGCTTTGGTCTCTTGTGATCTGCTCTACTTGGCCTGTGTTAAACTATTCATAACACGTTGCACCACTGGCGCTGGTTATGTTAGTTGGACACTGGAAGATAAACTTGTACGTTTCGCTTTGTGCCAATAACAAGCATTAATATTTGATATTACAGAATAATTAACTGGATGAAATATGGACTGAAGTTCAAAACCATCCTTCAGCTCTTTCTCACGATGGAACGTTCATTTATTTTTTCTTGAATAAACAAAGTGCTGCAGATATTATTTGGATTTTAACCGTTTTAATAGCTTTAGACAGAGGTGTATTTCACCTCAGCAGTAGAGTTTTGATGTTGGTGATGAGTCAGAGTTGATTAAAACCTGCCTCAATGGAGTGAATTCAGCAATAATAAACATCTTCATATCAGACATATGCAATTAAAATGAAAAAGCAGGTTTTAAATTATTTCATATCCTCATAAAAGCTGAGTCACCGTTTGATTTTGGACTTTACTGGACCAGTGAACTGAGTGTCCTGGCTCAGAAGGGGGTCAACATTTATGTCCCGTAGCTTTGACCCAGTCAAGAACAAGGAACAGAAGTTACAACCTAAAATGCCGTTTTGTTGACATGATTTACAATTGTCAGGAAGGAGATGGATTTTATTTTAGCAGGGCTGTTGGATAAAGGAAGCAAGACTTTCACTGTGAGGATCGAATGAAAGTGGGAGGAATTTGGGCTGTATTTGTTTTAATGTTTGGCACAAGGTTTAATTTTTTTTAAGGAAACTAATACCTCATAGTCAGCTGGATGGTAAAACCACAGAGCGGTTTGACTTATCTGTAGTTGTACATTGATTCTCCTTGTTTCAGTGAAACTGTGTGATTCTGTAAGATTATTGTGGTACCCCACAGGTATTAAGACCAAAGTCAATCCTGGAATGTCAACCCAGCATGACGTATTTTTACTTAAAGTGCCTTCAAATGGATTTCTTTGTCGTATCTAGCTGAAGTACAATGAGAAGCACTCAAAACTGTTCAGCTCCCCAACAAAAATGCTCTTTAGTTTGATGCATAGAACTTTGTCAACAAGCTGAAGATGATGATAAAGAGTTTATCATCAGTCGCCTCGGTTGGTTTTCAGGACCGAATCCTTCATCTGCAGTGAATTATCCGAGTCCATCCTGCTTGTTTTCAGTCCCTCTTTTTTTTCTGCTGCACTGTTAACACGCAGCCTGACATTCCCACATTCCAGAATATCAGCGCAAGTGATGTCATGCTTCCTGTTCCCAGAGAGGGAGGCCAGCAGTCAGGTGACCGATTGGCTGATCAACCGCAGCTGAGCCAGAGTCAACTGACTGGGCCGCTGTGTTTGTGCTTCAGACGCGCTGTGACCTCGCCGCCATCAGGAGGGATGAGTTCTTATTAGCCGCTGGATGTTTTCCAAGATCTGAACTTTAAGATGAGTCAACCGACAGATTTCTGGGGTTAGGCATTTTAGGATGTGATGAGCCAGCGTCAGCGTCCAGTGGCTTAGGGAGATTAAATGTTCTTTAGGTGCCAATCCCTCTCCAAACAAGGGTCCACAGTGCTGGCGCTACAGTGTGCTGGAACAAAGTAGCAGGCTTTCTTGTTAATATTCATGACCTGACGTGGTGTACTCATATTATACCCTGCCAAAATGCCAGTGTTTTAGCAGTGTTGGTGTCTCCCTGCGGAGCTGCTATAGACTCCCTGACAGCTGTCCAATCAAGCTATAAAGCCCACACTTCAGCCGGCTGTTGCTGTTGGCCTTGACTGTCCTCGGCAAAGTAATCGCCAGGAACAGCAAACACGATCTTTTAGGCTCAACACTCACTGGGATTAACTTTAACAC
The DNA here is from genome assembly GCF_027744825.2 of Synchiropus splendidus. NCBI lineage: Eukaryota > Metazoa > Chordata > Actinopteri > Syngnathiformes > Callionymidae > Synchiropus > Synchiropus splendidus. The sequence goes on from NC_071339.1 coordinate 7,327,617, forward strand.
CAGTTTTTTGGTTTCACACTACTAGTTTACAGCATATGGTGATCTGATATTGGAGCTGCAGTGTTTAATCCAGGGACATCTTGTGACACAATGAGTCTTGTGTCCCTTGCTCTGTCCTGGATCTACACACGCTCAGCATTTTCCACTTTATATACTGAATTATTCGAAGCACTATAGAGTGATGTTTTAGTGACCTCCCACCCATAGACATTCAAAATGGATTGATGAGGTTTCATGAATCACTGTCCTGATTTTCAGAAGCCACCAGATGGCGCTGTCTTGTGTAAAATGTTTGCTAATTCAATGAAATCTCACATCATTTCTTAACCAAGAGCACCATTTAGTGGCCTCTGAAAAATAGGACACTGTTTTATGATGCCTCATCTATCCGTCACTACCAGACATAATATTGAAAAATATCTGAGAAGAGAGTAATTGACACAAAGGGACAGTGAATGAATGAAGGGTTGGAAAGTGTATTTTAGTTTGTGCTTCAAGAAGATATAACGTTAGGATTGGTATACATTGGTAAACATGAATAAATTCTAAGTTCTTCTGATGCCACATGATTGATGACGTCACAGCATTGTTAATGATTCAGAAAGTGGCTGGCTGTAGAAGAGTTCGAACCCTCTGCTTGCTCTGCCAGCGGGCAGCAGGCATCATCATTTGTTGCTCAGTGATCTGCAACGCATCTCGTCTCTTGCCCAGCATCCCCCATCGTGCCCACTTTGAGACCTTTTCAGCCAGAGCTGCCACCTTCACTTCTCTGCCACCTCTGGCATGTCCTCCCCGAATTGACATACAGCTTCTCCTCTGGCTCTCAGGTCCATGTAGCAGTTTCACTGATGGATGGTGCCACAAACACTGGAAAATATCCTGCAGTGGTCTGTCTTTTCAACTTAAAGGGTATATTTATAATGTAAACAAACTGAAGAAGCGAGGCTATTGGCAGGGTTTTGCCAATTCAATAATACAGGAAACTATGAAACTCATTCCATGTCTGAGCAGCATCTATTCTTTCCACGTTTTTCCTTTGTGTTCTATGAGTATTAGTACTATTAGGGTACTAGTGTGGCCCATCTGACTCCCAGCTCATGTCCTAGCTGTCCTCTGAATGCCAGAGATACTGGTCATATCTCTTCAGATTCAACCACCGAATGGCTAGCTAATGTCCCATCCTGGACTTCAACACTCACCAGTTACTTCAAGGAGCAGAAGAGGGAAAAGTGGCCAGACGCCGTAATACAACTGAAAAAGACAAATGTATATAAATTTAATTTGTCATACTGTATTTATTGATATTGCGTCGTGGCGTCATGTGTATTTGAGTGTATTGATATTTTCTTATCCACTGAATTGCAGCATATGACCAAGTAGTGATGGTGATGATGATGCTATTTAATGTTGTGATTAGACACAAAATGTTTGAAATCTGTATAAATTCGAAGTCGAATAAATGAAATGAAGCTGTCAGAGATTAGAAATTTTTGATGTTTTTACTCTTTAGTTTTTGGTGAGCGGGTCAGCCTTTTTCTGTCTTTTTTTTTTTGGTGCTCTGCTGTGAAGACTGGGTGTGTAAGCCTCAATGCATGACATCTTGACCGTCCTGCTCAAGTGGTGAAAGTGAAAAGCTTTTCAAAATGCAGTTGTTGAAAGTGTTTGTCCAAACATGCTGTTTTCGATCACTGTTGTATGGTGAGCGTCGACAGCTTTTGGAGCATCCTGGTTATTTCACATATTTTTACCTCAAAAGACGTTTTATTTTCCCTCGAGGGGATTGTTAAAAGCAAGGCTCTCTACAGTGTTTGTTTGTCGTGTGTGCACAAGGACCAACAGCTTGAGTGACTCTTCTAAACGCCTCAGTGTCCCAGCAAAAAAATCAAACCAAAACCCATCCTACTGCTGCGTCTCCTTGACAGAGTAGTTACTAACAAGTGTTTGTTTATATGATTGGACCTCCCTATTTTAAAGAGTTCCTCGCCCATCACTTGATCCATCATGCCGACCCAAACCTCCACTGACTTTAGCAGCATTATTCAGAGAGGTGCGGGAGAGTACTAGCATAATGCATCTGATATTCATGTTACGTATGCAGCACTGCGTTGGTCAGTCCAGACTCATTACAGGAAACTGCCAACATCAGTCCATAAACCTTAAGACAGCATGCAGTGTGAATTATTAACAACTGCAACATTGAAAACAACTAACTGTTGCACTTTTATGGGCAGTTAACATGGAGTCTCAACAATGGTGTCGCTAAGAGAGATAAAATGAAGCTTTTATTGCATTTGTTCTTTTGCAGAATAGTTAATGTTCATTTTATGATTGTGCTCTTTTAAAACGCCCCTTGTAATTTTCTATATTGTTTATATTTGTGTGAAGTATTTTCTGGAGAACCTTAAATTCTCCCTTTAATGGACAAGTGGTTGTTATGGTTTTGGTTCTGCTGTACTCAGTAGTTTTTCTTAATAAAGAGACTGACTTGTAAGTGGAATATTAAGATGGCAAGTCAGAGTTATCTTTTTGAAAAACAACTTTTAAGCTCGAGCTAGGATGGTGGTGTGGTTTAAGACATCATTCTTTCATGGTCGTGTCCTTCAGTCAACTTATCAACGCCGTAGGATGTCAGATTGATGTGTTTGCTCCCGTTGGGTCTCAACAACTGGGAGCTTCAGGTCAGCAGACAGGTCAGCTGATGCATCGCATTCATTTGCTGGGCGTCAGCTGAATTTGTTTATCAGCGACTGAACAAGTAAGGCCAGCCCATTCTCACTCCCAAGGTGGCAAACAGTGATCATTTTCAGGGACACTTTTGCGACCTGTGTTGACGCCAATGGCCACCTTCCGCTTTGCATGTTGAGTCCACGGTTTACCTTCCTGTTCCAAGCAAAGTGGAAGCCACCGTGACTGAAGTGCACGGTTGTTTATGGCCACTATAGACAGCACCAACTGATACATCATCATGATAGGAGCGCTTTCATATACATGGCTGCATTGCTCTGACGCAAAACTCCACTTGAAAATAGTCGCTGTTTGGTGCCTTGGGTGTGAGAATGTGCTGGTAGGATACATGTCTCCATGAATCTGCTTGCATGAAGCTCAAACATAAGTATGTACATGCTGCAGTCTTTGAAAATTTCCTTCAGCAATGAGATCATCAATGCAATGCAATGTAATGTCACACCTAACAGGCGTCGCCCAATTCAAGCAGCTTTGCTCACCACTTCTCTCTGGCCCCTCATTACTCAGTGAGATGAGTCATGGTGGTGTTCAAGATTCTGCCCTTTCTTTGGACCATGATCTGTTCCTCCTAAGCTGAAGTCCCCCAATTCTCCTGATACTTGTAGTCTGTGTTGCATTTTGTCTCATCAATCTTCACTTTTGGTGGTCAAAACCCTTCGACTTCAACTCTCATTTAAAACGGCTCTCGCCTGCTCCGCTGGTGAATTTCCTCTGTATTTTAATTAAAACTACATTAGAAGCATTTGATGTTAAAAAAAAAAAATCAATTTGATCTTCCGGCTCTCATGAAAGCCGCTCAAGAAGGGTATTTTGGGTGATCACCCGGCACAAAGCTTAAAAACAATTTATCCAGCTGGCGCTCGCGTGGTGTTGATGAAGTATTCTCCTAAAAAGCGAGTGATAATTTGTTCTGGCTGGTGGAGAAGTTGAACTTAATGCTGCGGCGTAATTGTGGGGAAGAATCTTCTCTCCATCTGGCCCGAGTTTGTCGGGGGGCCCGAGTCTCTCATTACTTCATCTCGCTCACAAGCAGAGCCGAGAGGGTAAAATCCCTCCTACTCCCACTCTCTCCAGGGACCACCCACCTTCCTGTTGGACACATGTAAAGGAAGAATGCAATACATTCTAAACTTCTGTATCCACCTCTGTTCCCTGCGTGGCCCCCGTCCGCCCCACCCCGTCTGTGGTCAATGCAGCGTGAGAGGAGCTGTGTCCAAACAATAGCCAGGGAGAGTTAGCCCTTTGCTCCCGGAACACATCTCCCTCTCGCCTCCTCTTCCTCACTCCACTTCCTCCAGTAAAAGAACTCATCACGGCGAGGCAGGGGTCCTGTGAGTTTTTAATACGGCAGATGAAAGTGGTGGTGGGTGGCGCGACTTGTGCTGTTAGGAGAAGATTGAAGCTACAGGGATGATCCTGAGACAGACGGTGAACAAACAGTCAGATAGCGAGCTCATTATCTGAGGAAAATAGGAGAGATTTGGGCAGTTTAACTCCAGAAGGTCTGCTTTTAGCTTTTATAACTCGTTTCTTTTTAAATCGCTGACGCCACTGCATAGCAACTAGCTCACCGCTGTGCTGTCGCTTAGTAGTATGGATCTTTAACACTGGCAGCTTAATGATAGTTGAATATTCCTGACATTATCACTCATGAATATGGCGACGTTTCAGCTTCGGCAAGTTTTTTATATCCATGTAGTAGTTGTATGTGAGTATGTGGGATGACTCCTGAGGCTGTGGTGCTCGTAACTTCTAAATCATTACAGGTGTCTAAAGTACACAACAGTAAGTTACACTTGCAACGCAACATCAAATATGTCCTGAAACATAAGAAATATTTGTTTGGCTCACACCTGAATGAAAACGAAATGAAGAAACGATACATGTATGACCTGCAAAAACAAACATTTTCCCACCTCAGGTTACGCTTTCTTTTCTTTACCACCCCATAACCCAGGGGTGAGCAATTACATTTCCGCAGGGGTCTCATTATATACTGCGACAATTGTGAGAGGCTGTCAAGCCCAAAGAATGGAGCTGATGAGAAAAAAAAATGTTGGCATGATGGCAAAACTAAATGGAAAAAAGTGAGGTTACTCTGTGTTTCTATGAAATTCCATCAATAAAATATACAAAAACATGTTGGTTATTTACGTCTTATTTAATTTATAATACACACATTTGTTAGGCTATTTTACTGGTGTTTAAATATTCTCTATGTGTTTCGTACAAACTGTTTTCAATTCCTATGTATAAAGGCAGTCTGATCTAATTTTAAGGGACAATTATCCTAAAATAATGGTCTGACAACAATTAAAAAAAACAATCATAAAGTTAAGTTAGATTTCAGTTGCATCTAAATGAACAAAAACAAATGCACAAAATAAAATTCTGACGTGATTGGTTTCATAATTTTCCTCTGACTCCAGGAGGGCCGCATAAATACAGCCAAAGGTCTGGATTTGGCCCCCGAGCCACACTTTGCCTAGGTCTGCCATGACCAATAACATTCCACCGGAGACGTGACGCATAAATGTGTTTCAAGGCGACCAGTTATCCAAGTTATCGCATCAGTTTACGTTTCCATTACACATAATGTTTTGCTTCAGTCAACCTTGAAAATAAATAAATAAATAAGACCATGTCTGCTTGAGTCCTGTAAGGGTTTGAATGATGTCATCAGCTGTCTGTGATGTCACTGACAGGAAAGAAGAAGTAAGCAAAGGTCATTGGATGGTTTTATAGCTGTGAGACTGGCATAAATCATTTTTATATAAGAAATTATTTTATTTAGAAAATATGGTGCAACTTTAAAAATGAATGAATATATTTACTCTTTAAAAAGTGTTTGCACAATGACACAGTAGTGTGTGTTTGTGTGTGACAGAGAGGCGGAACTAGTTGCCCATCTGAACTGTGAATTGCATTACAGTATGATGTGAAATTCAAATCGAACTATAATCGTCTTCTGTCTTGAGGCGCTGTGAACTTTTCTGTTACGACGATGATAAAGTCTTACTAGGGCACATTTGAGAGAGTGTAATTGTAAATCTATTAAAACCAGAGGCTGCCATCCGTTCATGTCGACATAAACCTAGCATCCACATTTCCCTGTGACTGCATTTCAGTTTGTTGACAAAGTGTCTCATTTATTGCCTTCACACTCGACAGTTCCTGCACTTAAGAGCCACGAGGTTTGCGAAAGTGCTTGTGGCTAAATGTCACTGCCTCTACAGTAGACGTGGTAATTGCCATGAATTAATAATGACTCTGGTTATTTGTTTTTGCTGTGTAATGGAATGCGCCGACATAATGAAGTGTCAGAGCGGTGTGGCTTGTCAGTGGGAGCGGAGTCCACACGGACTTTTAAAGTCTCCACTCTTGTTGTTGAGCTTCCCCCGTGGTGCAGGAATGACAGCTGGACAGCTGACATTTGCTTTCAAGTCTGCGCAGGGTTAGGTAGAGTATTGTTTTAAATGCTCGGAATTCCTCGAGCAGCGGCAGGAAGCCGGTTGTGGCCGCTGACTCGAGGTTGCAGCCTTTATTTCAAGGGTCAGAGATGAAAGATCAATGTTAACGCCCACTTTGTCCTGGGGATACAAGTGAAGGAGATGGCGTGACTGGTCCCAGGACCCACTGAGCTCAGCATCTGTTGGACTGCAGGTGGACGTACGAGCAGGTGGAGACAAACCTCTTTGCAGCAGGAGAATTGACAGTATTTATGCGGCCCACAAATTAGAAAAATAATCATGCTGGTATTTTTCCTTCTCATTACTAGTTCACCTCTAAGTTTGCTAAAATTTGCTCTCTCATTTCCCTTCTAGGTGGATAGATAGAGGGCCTTTATTTTCTATATTTTTTTTTCCGAGTTATTGTTTTTCCTCCAAAAAGAGAATTTTCACAAAAAAAACAAAGAGAGAGAGAAAGAAGGTTTTATTTATATTTTTTCTGTGTTCTTCTGCTTGTTATTATTATTATGAAATATATTGTTTTTGTGTATTGTATATATAAATATTGTTTTATTGTTAACATGGCCCTGAGGGTATTTAGTTGCCCACCCCTGCATCTTGCATCACACATCATGCTCTGTAACTGAATTTATTCAGTGAAGGCAAAAAAGAGATGATTTATTATGACTTGGAAAAAGGAGCAGCTGTGCTCAACTCTGAGCAACTATCCAATACAGACATCTTGTCCTGTCCTCAACAACCCATCTTGTTGTAGAAACTATGTCTCCATTACCTTAAAAAAATAAAGTCAGTATTCTCAGTGGAATCATTCATTTAAATCGTTCCCCTTTAGGTGACGTTCCAGCATATAACACGGAAAGACATTTTAGCCTGAAACTCAGACAGCTTTAAAACTTTAATGGATGTTTTATTACTTTGAAACAAGTACTTTGTTTTCGTGTTTGGTGCCTTCCATTGGAAGATTACTGCCGCATCTGACGTCGGTGAGGCGATTCCGGAACCCAAATGCAGCAATACTGAGTCTGTTGCAATTGGAGAAAAATGAATTTGTTACAGTACACGCACACCACATCGAACTGTCATGGTATTTGTTGTCGACTGATTCAAATCTGTGATGCTGGGTGTGATTGAGGAGAGCTATTACTGACACGTCCACAGCCATCTGTCATCTGTAATCTACTCACACCGACTTGCTTGTTAAATCACAACGCCTTGCACAAAGATACGTCACTAAATATGATTTTAGTTTGCCATGTAATGTTATTTTGGGCTCCCTGCCCTTGCTGGGTGAGTGCCAGATATAGACAACATGCCTCCCTGCATTCTTCAGTACTCACATGGGTCATCTTCCAGGAATGAAGCCTCACTGGTGCTGCAACGGTTGTTGTATCTGTGATTCCTCAGTGGCATTAAATAAGGCAGGAGCTAACTCAGAAGGTGGTGGGTGGTAATTTGCTGTGATACAGTTATGCGCATCCCTATTCGGTCAGTGAGTCAGAGCCCTGGCGGGATCTGCAGATTAACCATCTAATAACCAGAGTTTTCAAGTGTGTAGCTCGAACATGGAGTTTGACATGAGAGCCTTTTGAGACCAGCACTGAAAGACATGTTGGTGTTTTTGTGTTTGTCTGTTCTGTGGCTGTGGATTCATTCTCTGAGCCCAGCTTCATTCTTAACATAAAAAAAGACACACACAATGAATCAATTAAATGAACAAACTTAAAGGTGACTGCGAAGAAAAAATGTGTAATAAACACATTTTTGTGTAATAAACACATATTCTTTGCTTCAAGTCAAACTTGGGCCGTGAGGGCCGTTCAGTTTTAATGCATATATGGTGGCAGTAGGGTGTCTCTGAATTGACTCGAATCTGTGATTGTTTACAACTATAGATTGGTTCTTGAAAAGAAAAAAATGATAAAGAAAGTGATGCCACCGCCCCAAAAAGTAAAAACTGTTCATGAAAACACCTGTTGAAGCAGTTTTGAAAATTAATTAGACAATTTTGTGGCTTTAATTTTTTTATATCTTCTTTGGAGTTTAAATAAAATCTATTATTCTTCTGAAACATTCAACTGTGTTAGCCGTATGAAGTGTTGTGGTTACAGCGGCTGTATATTCAAAAATAAGTCACTATTCATGCATTCTTTGCATGGCTAAAGTGCGTCCTCTTTCATCGATTCTAAAAACAAAACAGATGTCGAAAGCAGCCATTTCAAAACAATAGTAACCCACTGTGAACAAGTGATGTGATCGTGGAAACAGCTGCGAGATTCAAGTCCCAAAACACAACCTGTTGCTGGCAATCTAACCTGCCATCTAGTTGCCAGCAGCTCTACCAACTCAGTGATTTGGACGTTCAAATGTACCTCTCAAACCAAACCATTAAATTGTTTCTGAGTACTAGCTGTTTGTGAATGCTAATAGCTTGTCATGTTTGCGGTGTTCTACAGCGCTGTGCTGATGCTTTGCCAACACATCACGTTGTATAATCATGAAACCCTAATTTCCTGCTGAAGAAGAGACCTTGTTTCTCAGACACTTTCAATGCCATGGTTAACATGGATTTCCTGTGTCTCGGTTGTGAGACTTATGACTCGGGCAGTCGAGACAGTGGCGGACTAATGAAGATCCTTCCCAGTAATCGCTCCTCGTACATGTACTTTTCTGGCTGACGCTTATCATCACATATGTTCCTGAGTCATTCACTGAGAAATGAGATTGACTGCAAGAGTGGAAGCTTGACATGGAATTCATGGGAACCTTCGTTTCTAATCACCACCATATGTCAGAATGGAGTGATCTCTTCCTGGATGTTTCTCATGGAGCAGTGGGGTGATTCACGTGAGGAAAGGATGGGAAACGTCAAAGCCTTTTCAGTCTGTGAAACTGAGACTCTTGACATGGTGATGTGCATGCGGCATCACATGTTGTAGCAGCGCTTAACTCGAACATTCAGGTGTCTCAATAATAAATACATTATTGTCTATATAATCCTCCTTTAATAAGTAAGGTGAGCCTGGTGGGGGTTTTGGTTTAGAAGGTTGTGTCTGTGATCGTCTTAGTGACCTGACTTGGGAAGGACTGGTGTCTCTGGCCTGTCTGGGATTGCCTCCGGCCACCTAGAGGACCATGATGGGGCTAAGCAGCAGGAAAGGAACGAAGAATGTCCATCAAGCCGGGACCTCCTGCTGGGGAGCAGTTTGGAACAAGCAAGTCTCAGACCATGATTTGTTTTGAGGTGGATTCGGAGGCTGGGGTTTCCCGTAGTAACTAAAACATCACAGTCTTTATTATGGTCTCTTCAAGCAGAAATTTGTACTACTGCTCCAAACTGTGAGAAAGATTTGCCACGCACCAACAAACTGACAGAACTGAGTGGCGGCTTTTATAGCAAGTAGCAGGTGGATGGAGGTGGACTAAGGCACCAGCCCTTTCTGTGACAGTCACTCTCTCTTTCTCATCAATATACTTACAATATTACTAATCAATATACTCAATTTACTTTAGGAACTAATGGGACATTGGATGAGTCGCAACACTGTGATCTCAAGCCCCTTTTGAGGCCCCTCCCACTCTTTCTCAAGCAATGCTGAGCGGGTCCTCTGAGCCACAGCAATGGATAGTAACACTAAGGATGGTGCCCCTCCATTCCAGGCTTCAGCACCTATGGGTGGTGTTCAAGTCGGTTGAGAGAAACATTAGACTGTATATACTGTGCTTCATCATATATACTGTGCTTCTGTGTGTTGTTGTCCTTGGCTGTGTAAACAGTGACCATCACTCAGGAGCCATGAATGCAAAGCCTGGACACAATGGACAGAGAGAGAGAGGGCGATCCGTCAAACTAAACATCTGATTTCTATGCTTAATAGATATTTGTAAAAGTGTGTTCAAAAGTCAGGAGAGTAATTTATTCACAAGTGTCAATACAGCTATAGGTGGAGTGCCTTCACTCCGGTGCACGAGTTGGAACCATCTGAGTGCAGGCGGCTGAACACAGCAGTAGCTCAGCTGTATGGATGAGTTACAGTCATGTCGCAGACAAAAATTGAGTTCTGATGAAGTGTTTAGAGCTATTCCCCCATGTGAGGGGTCTCAGCGCCGCAGCCTGGGTGTTGTGCTGTCTGCTCCTCCACTGGAGGTGCAGATAATGATCTGACTTTCTACTCTTTCTGCTTCCACTCCACACTTCCAACCCTGCGTTTTCATCTTAAATCATCCAAAAAAAATCCCTGTGGTGTCCAAACTTCACACAGAGGTGGGAGACAGACGAAGAGGAGTCCCGGGTACCGTCTCAATAGCTTGGACTCATCCTTTTAAAATGCCTCATCGCTCCGGCGGCGGATACTTTCAGTGCTGCTCCTACATGTTGTTGCCACGGCTGTAGCTTTAAGCTGCTCTCTGAGGACGAGGCTCAGACGAAAGTGAGGTTTGAGAAAGAGCAGAGCATCAACCTCCTGTAGAGTGTATACATTCCAGCATTGAGAGGACACGCAGGACATGCAGTTGAGCGTTATGCGCTTCATCCAGACACCTGTGGAGCGCAGCAGGGTCACGGCCGCCCAAACTTCTCAGCTCAAACAGTCGAGTCAGCAACTCAACCAAAATGTTTTGTGACATTTCTTCAAGAAGTATAAGTGATGTTTGGTTTTCATTATGCATTTAAACAATGACACAGCACATTCATGTATGACTCAAATATTAGCACGCAATATTAAACACCTTAATCTGAGCAGCATTTCCAAAGAAATTGGAAGATCAATGTTCAAAATTAATCCTTAAAAAATCTAAACCCTTGTGGTGAGTCAGCCAAAAACGTGTTTCATTTGGATGAAGGTGTTTTTTGTCTCGATGATATAGAAAAGCCTATCCCAGCTCCTTTGGTCGAGAGGCGAGGGACACCCTGGCCAAGTCACCTGTCCACCATAGGACAACCACTCATACACACCATTGGATTGACCTCTCTGCGTCTCACTGTGTTTAGGCTTTGACTAGGTTGTAGCTCCTCCTGCTGACAGATGCAGACATCACCACATGGCGTGTGACAGGCCTGTTGGGTGGATCGGATGGATCTGTTGTTAAATTTTGTTGTTGTTAAACTTCAGACAGACAAACTTGTTGGCTTCTTGTTTCTTCAAAGCTCATGAGAGCTGCACATATCAAAACATATGTCCCAAAGTAGCCAAACATTTATTGATTATCATTTCTGGTAATGTTGACTGAGCTTCATCTGTTGCAGTGCAGTATGGGACTTGAGGGGTGCTTCAGTTTGACATGAATGATAGGGAGGTTCATGATCAATAACAGTGGAGTATCATGATGACAACTGACATGCAACCAAGGCTCTGCTTTGTTGAATGAATGAAAAGATTTGAAATAGTTTTTTGAGACTGTTTATTGATTGTGTTACTGTATTTCACTCCGGTGGTGGAATGCGATACATGTCTTATTTTAACTCCAGTAAAGCATCACTGCTCACAGTTCTATTTGTCAGTAGTTGGTTCAGGAGCCTATTCAGAGTGTCTCATCAACTTGCTCCTCTCTTGTCTGTGGCTCTTTTCTTGCAAGTTCCACTACTGTCGACACATAAAAGGCTTACGCTGCATTTATTAACTGGAGTCCCGAACCTTCCCTTTCAAGTCGAGATGGCTGCCGCTTGAATCTGAAGTCTGATGACCCTCCTCTTGTAAAAGCATCTTGTGATGGTTGTTGTGGTGTCGGCTCTGTCAGAGCTCTTCCCGTCAGCCGCTTGATCTCCACACAAGAAGCCTTTTGATGCTGATGGAGGGAAAAATGTTCTGGCCGACAAACGCTGCCATGGTTTCATTTCTCCGAAGAGTTGACCTCCACTCTGGCGGGGCTCAGTTATGTAATAGTTAACCACTTGGAGAGATGGGTTCCTGTAGCCGTGTCTCGTCCGCTTGGCATCTGAAACCACTCATTATGAAAAATACACTTCTTCATTGAGTTTGTATTTTGGATTTTCAACCTTGAGAGTGTTAAATAGTTTCTATGATACACAAACACAGTTACAAAATTTGCTTTTTGGGGTTGCCCACAGAACAGCAAATTAGCAACTAGCAGTGGGTGGAACCTTTCATGTCAAAATTGTTTCATAGAAACCCATCAATCAATGGAAATAATATAAACATTGGACAGTACAAGTGGCATCAATAATCTCAACATTTGGAGGCTAAACTTGGCTTGTAGCATCTCAGTGATTTAAAATACCTATATTGCGATTTACCTTTTTATGATCTAGTTTCACCTCATTTGTCTGGAGATAGATATGATGTGATATGACGATCTACCAATGTGAGGAGATTACATGGATTCGGTCACAGTCTTTCTACACACTACAGATCTATGCTGGTGCACTGACTCCTCAATAGCTGTTCCCTCACGCTCGCAGCAAAGAAGCCGGTCACTTGCATGGTTTCTAGTTGTTTATAAACCTGATGCACCTCTAACTTGGCCACACACCGTCACGACAGAACACACCTGCACCACAGAGCTAACGGCTAACGTGGCATCTCACTTCAAAACTTTGTTGACACTCGACGACTAGCAAAGTTTGCTACATGTTTTAAAGGTAGGCTGAAAACTAAGAGCAGAACCAAATGAAAGTGCTCCAAAATGTGAAGAGAGAAAGAATAATTCTTGATATGAAGCTGTGGCAATGAATGTTTAAGTCCAGTAAGTCTCCAAACTAATAATAAATAAATAAATCGTGATATGTTTTTGTTTATGACCCACCCTTTTCTGGAGGCATTTAAACAAATAAGTTTTCTCCCTTTTGTTTTGACAAAGTGTTCTATGACTTAAAAAGAGGTTGAAAAACTCAGATTTATCGGTCTGATTTATTTTGTGTGAATCAAAAGACATCAAGGAACTGTCAATGTAGATCAAGTGAAGCAACATAGAATGATGCCACTCACAATCCATTCAGACATTAGCACGACGTTGGTGCCAACAATCAAAAACAAGTTCGGACTTGACTAAAGAAAATGGTGCAGGATGTTGTTTAGATGATTTCTGTGGCCACCAGCGAAGAGTTTACTCCAGATTATCATGGACTGGTGAAGCGGAAAGAACTGCGCAGGCGGAAAGATGTGTGCTTGGAGAACTGGGCGACAAACCCGGTTGCTGTTAGCACTGTCAGGCCTGCTGCCAAAACAGTGTCATTGGAGGGTTTCCTGTGCACGTTCCTGGCGCGGCACTGTGGAAAATGATCTGATCAGACCTCATCAGAATGGGAGACTTTAATCTGTCAAATACGGTGACGCAAATTCTACCCTGAGCTCAGGTAATGTGTCTGTCGAGGCAGCATCATCAGCTGTAATGTTCCGCGGCCTGCGTCAGACAGCATTAGTGTTGAAAGCTCTGCCCTGAAAAAGACAGTTTTTACAACGGTAGAGTCACGTTGCAACCCGGCTTTTAACATCGTATATGTTCATTCTGGTGACCTTAAACCTCCAAAGCTCTCACACTGAAGGAAACCAGTCCAGCGTGTTTCCTCCAAAGTGTGTTTCTACATTCCATTTACAGAGAAGTCATTTTTAAAAAGACATTTTTATTACTCCTCGACTGAAAGCTCTTTTCTGCACACTGCGACGGTTTCCTTTCATACGCGTCTATTTTCAACTTTAATTTTCCACATAAAAGGATTTCGCTGCGCACATAGTCACCATTTGTTTACTTAAAAGAGGAAACATTCGCAATTTTAATGGAAACAAAGAGGCGGGAAATAAAATATTGTCGCTAATTCTTCATTTCATGTCTGCTGCTATTCATGAATAAAAATGTTGGAGAATTATGCAGCTGGTGGGAAGAGAAAAACTCCTCTCTCCTCTTTTCATTAGAGTGATTGAGACACATTGGTCCAGTAGAACCATTCTCTTTATGCTTGTCTGTCACTCATTATAGTGTAGATATGTAGATGTGTGTTCCATCTGGAGTCTTTATTCAGCTTCACTTTCAATTTTAAATATGTTGTATGTTTATGTTTAATTGTTCAAATCTTACAAATCTTTACATTGAATCTGTTTCAAATATTTATTGCAGGCTGTTTAGAAAAGCATATGTTCAAATAGTAAAAACCTGTGGCTGTGATCTGATTGGAGACTATGGAGCATGTGACCTAAGGCTGCTCTCCTTTATTTCCTTTTGATTTTGGCCTGATAAATTGGTGTTGGATAGATTTCATCAAATGAAATGGTAAATGTTATATGATGTTTTCTGGATTGTAAAAGTGATGGAAGTTAGAATCACTTCTCACAGAGAGCAAGTGACCACCGAAGAGTTCATGTGTTTATTATTATTATATGTAAACCAAACATCACAAAGATGACATAGACCAAAACTCTTATTTAGCATAGCTTTTCTTCTGCCGTAATCTTATACAATAATTTTGAATTTTTTTTTCCAAATCAGAGGCTAATAAAAAGTTCAGTATTAATGTTCAACTGATAAAGACTATTTATCTGATGGGAAAAAGTATTCAGAAACACAACTGAAGTAACTCAACATGAATTCATTGATGGGGTTGGATGCTGCATTTGCTGGATCTGTTTTCAGCCGATACCAAATGTGATGTGTGCCGATAGGAAACATGTAGCTCTGCAAACATGTCCACCTGTTTGTCTTTGATGGATATACTGAGCAGTCTCTCTATGGGGGTGTTTCTTCAGAGTAAAGGTGCAAAGTTCTATCACTTTTTAAGTGATGGAATGTCATGTAGAAATGTAGTGGGATGGGTTCATCAATACCTGCTAGTGTTAGTTGTCAGTAGCCTCAAAGTAAGGGAAGTGCTGAGTACAGTACAGCTGTTGTTGGTGATAAGAGTTAAAATATTTGAATACAAGGAATGTCGCTCAATATAACGTAATAATGATGTATATATTACACTTAATGCGTGGCAACAATGCGCCTCCTAGAGGTTGACAACACAAGTCCACTCTTAAACTTAACACAGAGGATGAAAAGTACTGTAAGTCTCTGTGGAAACGTCTCCAATAAAATCAAGACATTCCTGAAAATGGTTTTGTTTAATGTTCCAGCTCTGCTCATGACGCTCAACTTGGCACCCTGCATCGCCATGGCTGACTTGAAAGGTGATGCATGATGTGATTAAATGGTGAGGATTTTCACCTTAAGCTTTGTCTGATGTGAAGCTGTGAGTTTTTTTGTTTCAATCGTGTCTGTATCAAAAACGTACTCACATATCCGTGGTGTGCTTTTACCTCGGGCTGGTTTTTATTAAAGCTGCTCAGTGGTTTGAGGAATATATTCATCGCAGACCGCCGTGGTTTGGATATTGAGGTGTGTTTTGAAAGATTAGAAATGAATGGAGAAAGTACCACTGCCAGTGAAGGTGAATTCTAGAGGTGTCACTTTTTTCAGCCTCTTTCCTTTGTAGATAGCGAAGCGTCTTCATCTGGTGACTCAGTCTGGAACATGATGTACATGTGCGGCAGCGTCTTCCATCCTGGCGGCTGAACAATCGCTTCCATTCAACATGGCCACTGTTACTTGAAGTGGTGTGGTTTTTGGAGGAGGGGGCTCCGATTCAGGGGTTTCCCACAGATTGTGAATCAGCCACCACATTAGAGCAGCGACTCCCTCTCTTCTGGAATGTTCTTCTTCTCTCCCTCTTCACCCTCCTAGTTCAGCTCTGTGTGCAGTTAGAAGGACTTTGTTGTGTGTTTTACCGAGCCACAGCCTTCATGATATATATTACTACCTTTACCTGGTGCCTGCAGAGAATTCCATTGCCTTTAGTTTATGAGGTAAAACTGAGCTGGAGGGATCCGGAACGTCCAGTTCTTTAGATAACAAGCTTCGGATTTCATTTTCATTTTCAAATAATGTGTGCGACACTAAGAGGCTGGGAGACGCAGCAGGAGAGTGGATCGGTGCTAGCGCTCAGCCTGTAAAGCCCTCGACACTACTAACTGCAGCATCATTGCAGCGTTATGAAAGTGAAGGGCAGCGAGAGGTGAGGAGTATGTGAGCACAGGTGAGTGCAGCTGGCCGCAAAGACAGAGTGCCATCGGACCACTTCCATCCCACTGCTTTGAATGGCACCATGCGTGTGAAACCCACGCTGCTGCTGTGCCATTTGACATGTGACCAGTAGACCTGCGAGCACAAACCTGGGTCAGGTTTTTATATTTCACAGCGCTGCTGTGGGAGCTCCGTTTTCCTCCCACAGTCCAGGAACCTACTGAGATGAACTGAGGTCTCTCATTTGTCTGCAGGTGTGTGTGGGAGTTGCTGTCTGTCTGTGTGCACTTGTGATGGATTAGTATCCTGTCCAGGGTGTCCCTGTTGGCCATGAAGAAACTCAAGGAAAGCATGGAATGTTTTGGGTTTGTCCAGCAGATCTGAAGCAGTGTTCAAAGAGTAAATGGAACAAATGAAGAGGATTCAATATGATCAAAATCAAAGAGGAAAACAAACAACAAACCAGTCATGTTATTACTAAGGCAGTACAATAAATCAATGATGCCACTTCATATATACTACGTAAATTATGATACTCACACGGACAGTATAAGTAGATGAACATCCATGTACACGCTCATATACATAGCGCTCACATGTGTTAAACAGTATCACGAAAACAACATGAGCACGGCATATTACCATGCAAAATACTTGAGTACAAAACATGCAATAAACTGTATTCTATAATGCAGTGGTTTTCAACTGCATGCCAGTGTGTCTGAGAGTGTCATGTGTGCTGTGCGAAATGATTCACTTTCATCTCATTTGTCTGGAGATAGTGGTGGGCGATAAGATGGCATTGAATCATGAACAATTCCAACATGTACAGTCAAATGAGCAACTGGGTTGTTTTTAAACCTGATGTGCCCCTAACTTGACCACACACCTTCAAGTCAGAATGATGGAATGTTCCATGTCAGAGAGGTCTCACTTCATAACTTTATGGACACTTGTAGACTCGTAGACAAAGCTTGCTCCATGGTTTAGAAGTTGGCTTAAAAGTAAATGCAGAACCAAACAAATTTGCTGTCATACAGAAATGAGGACAAAAAAGATCAATATTATACACTCGTATTGTCTGATATGATGTTGATCATATTTAGACTGGAGTTCAAATGTGATATGAGTCCGGATGTGTTCTAGTCCCCCACTTTTTAGGAGCGTCTCAGTCTTCGTCTCCACTGATAAAATCACCTCATGTTCTTGCAGAGGCTGCTTTCTAGCAAAGTTCCAACCAAAGTGGACTGAATCTGCCAGAGAGCAGCCTAATGATGGTCAAACCTGAAGTGATGGGCATGTCTTAATCACCCGGATCTAATTCAGATTCCACGGAAATGTCAGACGAGCACTTCAGGGTAAACTCATGACAAACAAAACTGGGTCTGCGTGGACCCAGTTCCATCTGGACTCCATTCAAGATCTTGGCACTGGAGCAGTGGAGCTGCTCTTTCCAGGTGATCAGTGTATCACTTCTCTTATTAGACGTGTTTGACCTTTCACATGCTCAGTCTGGAATTCCACTTGTTTTCCTCACACCCTGCTGCCTTTATGAATAAATAACCTGCCCTGCCAGAATGTGGAGGAAGAGACTAATTGCAGGTCTCTTGCTGTCGAAC
The DNA here is from genome assembly GCF_027744825.2 of Synchiropus splendidus. Taxonomy (NCBI): domain Eukaryota; kingdom Metazoa; phylum Chordata; class Actinopteri; order Syngnathiformes; family Callionymidae; genus Synchiropus; species Synchiropus splendidus. Next base: position 7,345,459 of record NC_071339.1, read on the forward strand.
TGGACATTATTAATGCTTATTCTTCAGCTAAGTGGTTACAGAGAGCTTCTGTGGAAAACTAACAGAGTTTCTCTGTTTCTCCTTGGCCGGAATATTCTTGTATATTCTTCCTGGATCTGTTGCTGCCATGAGGGGAATTCCGAACATCCCAGTCCTTCTATAAAAAAAGACATGACTGACTTTGCAACTTGGTTTCTTGTGCTGAGCAAGAGGAAAGTTTTTTTTTTCTTACTGGATGCAACCCATGTTTAGAAAGTTGCTTTGCCAGAATGATGGAAACTGGGATCACGGGTTTGTGTGAAATACCCAGCCATGAACATGTGAGAATTGTGTGGTCTGTTTTGCTTTACAATAAACGAAATTGGGGGGAAACTGGTGTTGGGATTTGGGACTTGTTGTTGTTTGGCTTCACTTTGGGCTTTGGTTCAAATTACACACATATATATATATAAACAACCCCCAAAAACTAAGTTGTCTCACAGCGTGACAGTGGTTTAATGTTGTCTTTTGTTGCTGCTTATATCTGCACTATATCTATCTACAGCCAGTTGCAATGTTTCAGAAGTGAACAGCTGCATCAATGGAGTCATGGTGCACGCTTCCCAAACATGGATCCAAGTCTTGACCGAGAGGACACATTGGCCACCTTCCACAACTCGACAAATCCAGTTTTGAATGTGTGGTGGCTGCGATGCCACTTGGGGTCTGTTGCGTGCATCCGTGTGGGAACAATTAAAACACTAGTTCTGCTTGCACTTAGATTGGGCTACGTGCCGACAGGACTGAAGGCCCTGTACCCTAATGCTCCAGTCCAAGTACCTAGACCATGACAGCTCTAGCAGTTAGTGCTGGAACTTATGTTCAGTATTTGAAGTTCCAGATTTAGTGCTGTCAAATGTGTTTGTCTTGACATTTTTATCTTGACAAATATTGACCTGCATGTATTTGTCACTTCAGTAGATTTGAATGACTGTGTTACCCTGTCAAAACAAACCGTCCCGCTGTCAGTCAATGGAGACGGCAAGCTGCACCCTCAAGCCTCTTCATTGAGCAGACAAATATCACAGATCAGGTGTATGTAGATCTTCCGTAACCTTTGGTTACATTTTGAAATGTAAGAAAGGTGCTTTGTATGTACAGTCGGATGAATAATATCGTCACAAGATTTATTCTTTCGCGCTGACTCAGTGAGTCGCATATACCTGCCCATATGGCCGACCGACTCCATAATGCTCTGCAACAATGGCAGCACTTATTCGATTCATTTAGCGTGAGACGGTTTTTGTTTTGCCTCCGTCACTGATGCAGTCAGGCTAATGAACCAAGATCTGTAAAATGATCCTTCATGATGACATAATGGCACCCACACAATGTACCGTACCTTTCTTCAACACGGCATGTTGTGGTTCTGATGCAACTCACATTTGACCCCTGATGACGCCTTCAGCTTAAAGAGTCACCAAACCTGCCCTGAGTTCTGGGGCCTGACGAATACACATTTGAAATAACTCTTTATTGGGTTTGCTGCCGCCCCCTTTGGCCCAGGACGGCACACCTGCTGGATCTTTGCGTACAAGTAAACTGACACTGTTCCATGTTCCTATTGAAGTAACACTACACAGTTGTAAACGCTGGACATCATAGCAACCTAGAATTAAATCCTTTGTTTTTCTTTCTTCAAAGTGATTGATGGACCTAATAAATCCATGGACTATTATCCACTTGAGGCCGCCGTAGCGCTACCTGCCTGTGATGTTGAGGCTGAAATGAACGCTGAATATGCCTCTTTCACAGACCACGCGGTAAATTCTTTCTCTATTTGTTCATGTGACTGTGTGGTCTCTGAAACTGCTACAGCCGGGGCCCTTCTCTCTCGAGTCTGTCTCTCTTGTGCTCCCGTGTCACCCCTCCATCCCTAATCTGCTCAATGAGTGCACACATGTTGACCAGTCACAGCGACTTGTAAACTACTTTCAAAGGGAGATGAGGCTAAATTCCAGCAGAGAAATGACTTGTTGACGTGTAAACAGGAAATAAATGCGACCGTTTTTGAGCTCCAGAAGCGCCCTCTGGAGCATTGTGGTGGGAGAAACGTTGGACCTCGACTGTCACTGCACTGGTGCCACTTTCCAGCAAGTCATTAATAAGAACATTAAGGAAGTGACTCTCTTAGCTCAGAGCTTCGGTCACCCTTCTATTTTCATGCACTATGGTAGACACGTCCTGACCGGTGCAGACCATGAGATCGGCTGAGAGGGTTTGAGAACATTAAACTGCTTTCTAATTAATTTTCCTCCATGACTTCACGACCTGAGCAGTACATGTAGAAGCAGGACCAATTACCGACTTGGCGTGGGAAGGGCTTTTTTTATGACTTTAGACAGACCCAAAGATTAATAACTGGGTTATGATGATTCATTATCCCAAGCTACACCATCTGGGGGAGTATACATGATAAACAAAAACATGTCAACGCTGGCTTCTTTGGTCATAATAAGGCTTTAGCTGGCCGTTGCAGTGAGAATCCGCCCCACTCTTCATGCTCCGGTGACTTCCAGTCCACTTAGAATCTGTGGAGCTGCAGCTTATTAGATCAAATCACCACCAAACTTTCACTGGAAGGAGTAAAAGTAGAAGCCACAGACTTGGTTCATGCCTTATTGCCTTGTTATTTTCTAATACGCCGTCTTGTAAAATTCATCAGTGAGTCACCTGATCGGCTGACAGCATGATGAAGGCAAAGACAAGCAATTAGTTTCCTGCTCACTCTGGGTCACCTGACAGGAGCTCATCTGATGGAGGAGACACTCCAGTCTGATCGTTCACTCCAATTACTGGTGTGGAGGTGAATTACTGCACACTCATTACCTGTCTGTCTCACAAGGAAAAAAAAAAACTTCTCTCTCATCCTGGTTTGCAGAGTGAATCCCTTCATGCTGCCTGTTAGAAACTGTCTTCTGAGTCGGGTGACGCCTTTGGACAAGCTTGATCATCTGTTAAAATGGAAGAACTCAAACACTTGTGTGTTTCTTCTTCGTAAAGAGGCAGAGAAAGGGTACATTCCAATTCCTTCCTGAACCCTCGACCTCAATCTTAACCTCATTCTTCAGAACCAAGGGTTGAGGAAGATTTTTATTCCGAAGAAATGGGACACACCTTATTACAGGTTCAGGTACATTGATAAAACAATGACATTACCGCTGAGAAAAATGACCATTTTGTAGCGTTAAATAGCCGGTTTTTACAAAACATTGTAAAATAAAAATAAATGTCACGTAATGATGAGATAAGAATCCATAAAATGGGCATGAACTAAGTTAATACAATGATTTTCATAAAATTACATCACCATTGACAAAGAAAATATTTACATTTGTAGCTCGGTCTGTTTGTTTTCGACGCCATATTTGATACACAAAGCAAAGGATTCTGGGTATTCCTCAACACCAAGGGAGTTCCTCAAGATTGTTCCTCAATTTGACTCTTGCTCCTCGCGAGAACGCGCATTTTCGGGAATTGAGGTTGAGGATTAAGGAAGGCAAGCACCCAAAGAAGGAAAAAAAAGGTGAAAAAAAGTTAGAACGGCTTATCTTAATGCGATTGTCCGAGTCAGCACACGTTTGTGTCAATCAAAAACAGGTGTAGCTGAAACAAATCAACACATACTGAAGCAACAGCAAAACCATTGAATGGCAGATCAGTTGATGTTTCATCTCAACCAGGTTCAGTTGAACCTGACTCTGGTGCTGGAGTCTGATTCTGAGGGAACACAAGTGTGGTGCCAAGTCCTCTAATCAGCGGATTACAGCAAGATTGTCTCCCGTCTTACATATGCCGTCAGGCATTAGCTAACTTATGTAGCTCAGCTGCCCGATCACGGAGCTGATCGCAAAGTTCAGCGACTGTAACCCAGCTGCGTGTGAGTGGGCTTGACCTGCACGCCACTGTCCCATCTGCTGGCCCGGGATTGTGCTCAGACCAGCAGGGGGTGGACCAGAGCGGGATCTGTCAGGGTTGCTGGCGATAGTATGATAGATGGGGGATGAAAATGATGGGAGTGGTGTGGACTGCTTCCAACGATAATCTGTGTCATAGCGCTGATCTGGGTGCAGTGGGCAGATGCCCTGAGAAGGCGATGAGTGAATGAGAGGAAGAAGCAAGATGGATTTCTCTGTACTGCTGAGGACCAAGAAGATCGTACAGCCTTGCTGCACAGCGTGGGATCCGTGCGGACGTGAGAGACATCCAGGTACAGTAAAGTAGAGGGGGTGTTTAGAGGTGCGGCGTGATGTTGCAGCCTCCTCTGCCACGCTGCTGCAGTGATTTACGAGCTGACTGCTTCGGTCCTGTGAACGGACATTTTTGAACAAGTTGTCGTGGCTTGACTTCGTGACTGGCTTTTGCAGGAGATGTTCTCCACCACCGGCAATGCGTCTGAAATTAATTAAGTGCCTGTCACAGCGTGAAATACGGAGTCATGGTCATGAGTCATTAGGAGGAAAGTGACTCGGCTGTAGATGAATTGAGACTGAAATTTTGCAACAGTAAAGTGCTACTTTTTCATGAATAATTACACCAGTCAGTCATTCTGAAGTAAGGGTCTATTGCTTCTTATTGCTCTGCCTTGGTCATTATTATTGCTACTGAAAAGCAAATAAATCAATCAACCAATCTAAAGTGTTGATTTATTTTTCTTATTTATGTACTTTACTACATACTACATTTCTGGACTTGCATAGAGTTTCATATATCCTTTGTGTCTTAGTGTGTTTCATTTTGTTGTTCTCACAACATGGTGCTGTTAGAGTGTTACAAAGGCATGAAGAAGAACAAACAGTTACTTTGAGCATCAGTCATCACTCAGTTGATACGTGATGGATTATTGTTTTTATGTAGCATGAAAACGGAAAATGGTTGAGGTTTTGTTAATGTTCTTCTTATTGATGGACAGATCAGAATGATATGTGGATAGAACTAGTAGAATTGTGAAGAGAAAAGATAATCAGAAGTCTAATGTTCCCAAAGTCTTAAGCAAAAGGAAATGATCCCAAAATATATGTGGGAAAAGTGTTGACATCTGTCCTCGACTTGCAGAGATGCTTCTATTTTTTGCTTTGGAAATGAGCCAGTTGTTGTGGTTCAGCTTTCTGGTAGTGATGCCAACTGGGTGACTTTTTGGTCGGGACAAAGAAAACTCACACACAGGACCATGTTCACACCACCTGAACACACCTTTGCTGCGTGATAACAGTAACACTTGACTTAAAAGAGAGAGGCTAATAAAAACTAGGAAAGTATGAGAATACAAATATGGTAATCTTTTTAATAATGTGCATTTTGAGCTCTTTAATGTCAATAAAAGATGTGAGGAGTTGATGGTTCAAGTTCAGAATATTGCCCAGTTTGTTTCATGAGTCAGTCTTCATGCTGGAGTCGGTTTTCAAAACTAGTTTAGTAGTGATCCTCATGTGTTTTAACCACCACTGACCTTTCTACGGTGCAGACAGCACCACTGCACCAGCAGCTTATAGACCGTTGTGACTTGTGGATTTTTTTCCTTCTTAAATGTAGTGGATGGGGTCAATATTCTGGTGCACTGTGTAGTCTGGTATTCCCAGTCTTTACCACTTCATTGCTCTCTTTTTACTCATATTGTACGTGTTAAGTGCCTCATCTATCGCCCTTAGTCTAGCGCTACTGTGTACCCACCAATACAGTAGAAACAATTGGATTTCATTGTCTCAAAGGAATTCTGTGAATTTTAATTCAACATTCTCCATTAACCTTTAAAAATTTCCCCTCGATGGCGAATGAGCTTGGTCCTTCGCACCCCCGCTGATCCCGAAGCAGCCGCCCGCTCTGACATTTCTAGGGCAGAATAAGGTATGGAGATGAAAGTCGGTTAATTTTAGAAAGGCCAACCACCTCCTCACGCATTATACCACAGCACCTAGCTATTGGAATGATTCGCCTGAAGAGCCACATTCCATTCCAATTATTTGCGAGCTTGTGATGTTTTCAGGTAGCTGAAAATGGTCAATGAACGGCCGTGGAGTGGATGGCACACAATGGATGTCTTAAAGTGTTGGGAAAAAATAAACAGTACTATCAACATGTGTCTTTGGGTTTGAGTTCTTGGTACTAGCAACATAGAAGTGGGTGCAACACCAGTGTGGTTGGCTCTGTGACCAGAAGGTTGCCGGTTTGACCCCAGCTGTGGTCGTTCTGTGTCCTTGAGTCCTGAGCAGATTTCTCTCAAGTTGTCTTCATGAGAGTGTGCGTGTGTTTCAGCATCAAGGCCCAGTTTCGCACATCCCCTTTAGGGGGCGTTAGGCCTTTGTGGGGCCCTTTTGCCGGACCTCACAAGGTTAAGCCACAATTTGAGGATGAGCACTTAAAAATAATTGGGTTTAAGTTTGGTTCAGAGTCCTGGTTAAGGTTAGCCATGTGTTTTGGATGGTGAGGTTTAGGGTGAGAGGCTGGGGAAAGGATCATGGATGAAGCTCTTAAGATTTTTACCATTAAGTTTTTGAACTACTTTCGTCCTTGGGCAAACATTTTAGTCCCAAACCAATTTTTCTTCTCGGTTCAGTATCTAATTTTACTTCTTATACAAATCCATATGGGAAAACTATAACTTTTAAACTCATCATGAAAAGCTCCTGATCATTGCTGACCTCTGCTCCATTGAAGGAGATAAAAAGAAATGCATCGCGAGTGATTATGCAGACATGGCACATTGATTTATGCTCAATTTAATGTGGTAATGAAATCTTTCATTCATTCCTCTTGTTTTGTTTAACCATCCTCGCGGAAAGGTTCATGAATCATCGCGAGAGTCACCTTGTGTGGCCTCAAAACCCTTGCTGTTTTCTGTCCAACCAGCCTGTTAGCCATATTTTGACGGTTTGGTTACTTTTACTGGAGGTGTCCACTGAAGGTGACATGCCCACTGATGATGTCCGGTTAAGTACAATCTTGTAGGACGTGCCAAATGACTTGGTGGGCCTAATTTGGCCCCCTGGCCTTGAGTTCAACACATGCTCTGCGTCTTTGAAACTGGGGATCATGAAATCTCAGCCCAGTTTTTATCCCTGCGCATAGCGTGAGTGGGGTTTTTACCCACTATATGATGAGAGAAGGAGAGGGGCACGCGGCTCCTCTTGACTGCAACAGTCTCCATGCTGTGGCAAAAAATCTGAATTATTATTCCGCTCTGTATGGTGTACGTCTATAAGGTAAACTGCTTCGCTAGTGGAACCTTTTTCGTACGCTCAGTCTACCGCCAGCGTCGTGCTGTATCACACAGAAAGATTAATTTCTTCAAACACAGAAGTGGGGCTATGACCCGTAAAATTACATTCCAGATTTTTCAGGCAGATATAAAGTATGCTGTTTCCTTAAGGCTGTTAAGTCACATTTTCCTGTCTGAGAATTCTAAAGTAATCATCCGCTCCGCACGGGAGCCAATGCTTTTTCCCCCTGACAAATCTCATGCAGAGACTTTCATGCTAAATTGATCTCCACTTTTCAAATGGCACCTTCCTTGGCTCTTCAAAGAGAAAAAGCGGTTGCTCTACGAGTGTAGCCAGCGGCGCCGCGGTGTCTTGAGAGGTCTGCCTGCAGACATCTGTGCGAATCAGAGTCAAAATGGAGCCTGGAGAATCCAAGTTTGTGCTTGTTAATTAATCAGACAGCAGTCCTGAAGGACTCAGTCTGAGCTGGTCTGGGGTCCCTGGAGAGCAAACCGCCGCAGGAGCAAAAAACTGATGACGGTAATGGTCCTGGGAGATGAAGTGACTGAGAAAATGCTGCTGTCATTAAGACGTGAGGAGAACAGAATGTCTGAGTTCCTCCTTTTCCTCATCCATTTCCTGCTCTGCATGTTAAAACTCTGGACTTTTTCTCATCTGCGATGGGCCGCTCCACGGGGTGCGGGCAGTTTGCAGGCACACTCTGCTCTTATTACTGCAGTTCCTCCTCGTGGGAGGAGGCCTCGCCGGATCGACCCGTCACTGATCAGCCGCGCGGAACTGACTGTGAGGAGGAAACTGTAACAAAATGCCTGAGAGTTTCACCAGGAATTTTAATCATGATAAAGGAAAAAAAAAAAACACAAGATGAGTTGAGGGACTTGGGAGTTTCACCCCTTGCGGGACGAGGTTGGTGGATTGATGAGGCAGAAAGAAGGGGAAGCTGCAGGAGTCGGAGTGGAGACGTGTGGGGAGAGAATGTGGAAGGGAGCGTGAGCTCAGCGACGTGAGCGGCTCGCTCTCAGCACTTTCTACTCCAGCAGCTAATGAGATGATATCCATCACTCAGTGGACCACTAAGTCAGCGGGCTATTGTCTGCACGTGACGCTGCACAAAAGGTCAACTTCCTCAACACCAAGAGGAGGATTCCGGAACACGTTCCGAGCCACACTGCTCCTGGCGGGGATGTTTGAGAGGATGATCGACGACTGCAAAAGAGATTTAATCTTATATTTACGAATGGCCCTGCGGTAGCGTGTTAAACTGTTGGTTTCAAGTTAGAAATTATCCTAAATTCTGGGCTTTTCATGAAGGACCCGGAAACAAGGCTCCTCCAGAGGGCGACCTGGTTATCCCCTGGAGATCGATCAGGGTGCCACTGGGGGCTCATGTTCAGACGACCTTGTCTGTCAGTGTTTCTCTGGGTGAACACCTAAGGGAGATTGTGCCCCTCAGTTGTCCGCGAAACCCTTTCATGGGTGGATGGATGCTAACAGAAGTGGACAAAGGGCAGCCCTGGGGCCTCATGTGGCCCTTCCCCTTTATTTAACCCTTTGATATGAAACTGACTGATTTTCATGCATTCAATGAAGTTTTATTACATGAAAGCCATTTTTATGTGAAAAATGATACGGAATATTTATCTCTTTATTGAGAAGTTTCATTTAGATTCAGTTTTTCTTCTTTTTGCGGTCAGTCCTTATTTATTTTTGTTTTTGTTGTTATTATTTGTTACCTTTTATTTACATTTCCTGTCAACCCTTATTTTAACTGATATGTTTTGTAATTGCCACAATAGTCTACGACACAGAAATTATCTTCACTTGTCATATTGTATAACATAACCATGCAAAATACATGGCTAACCTTAACCAGGACTCTAAAGCAAAATGAAACCCAGGTATGATGACCCAGTCATCTCAAAATGAGGCTTGGATTTGTGAAATCCAGCCGAAACATTGGCATAAAGTCCCCACGAGGATAGTATTTTGTAAAGAATTGGTCCCCACAAGTGAGGATCAACCAGACGAACACACAGTCCTACATATAAACATATACTGTATTTACATCTTATATTGAGAACCTTTAAAAAGCGTTGATACGCAACAATTATTTTTGATATTTTCATGATTTTATAGTGCTGTAATATTGTAATATTTTAGGTACATTTGATTATTATTACTGCTGTTGATGTTTTATTTATATTATTACTTTTCAAACCATAATTTTAAGGCTTCATTTTCTTGATTTTTGTATATGTATTTTTGGAATAAAAGAGAACAGTAATAATCTTCACGGCCCTTTTTGTTGTAGTTCTGACCTAGTACGAGATACGACCCCTTGTTTGATCCATGATCAGTCATCCAGCACTTTTATCCAAATCGACTTGAAATAAATCAGCCGGGGCCACAGTGCTGATCCTGCCGGGATCGAGACCCACAACTTCCTGCTTCAACAGTGTTGCTGTGCTGAGTCAATGTTTCTGGAATCTTTTTCACCATCGAGTCATTTCAGAAGTGCTAACTTGCCCATGGTGCCGAGCGGCGACTGTCATCTGCGTGGCTCGGTCTTTGGATAGCCGCAGACCTCTGTTGCTAATGAATATGAATTGCCTCAAACACTGGAATCATTAAACAGTGCGCGTGTGTGGCTGCAGTTTAATTGGTGATGTTAATTAGCATTTCCCCTGACATTCAGCCGCTGTGTTCTGCACTGAGATTTATTTCTTTTTTTTCTTTTCCGATGCTCATCCCTGCTGTGTTGTGATCGGGAAGAAGCTGAGGCATTATTCATTTTGAGAGCTGGAAACCTGACTCAGGTTCTCATAGAATTGTTGCAGGAGAGGCGACGGCCTTAAAGGCTCACGCTTCTATTGTCACGCTAGCGCTGAATAAAAGTCACGGCGAGGCATTTTTCATGTGCTGCGTAACGCCGTGGGTGATTTATCACCGTCGGCCAAATGATTTTACACCATTTGATCTGTTTTCCTGGATGGTGAGACACTTTCTGGTGCTCGTAACACTACTTTTCTATCAAAGCTAATCATGTAATTCCTGCGGCGTTTGAGTAATGACCAGCGGGATTCCGGACGATGAAAGATTGGGGCATTAATCTCTGTATTTCTGCGCGTAGAATTCCATTACAGGCCATTTTCCAAATTGTGGAAGCACACTGGTGTTTTACTTGATATGATATTAGTGGAGGAAGGTGCCCGCGGGGGTCTGTAGCTGGAGACCTGTCTGGTGTGAAGGAAGAGTCCTTAGTGGGTGATCAATGTCTTGGGATGGAGCTACAAGGGAAAGGGGCTCCAATAATTGTATTGAGTTGGGGGGGGGGTGGAGGGAGGGCCCAGTAGATCAGGAGCTGGGCCGACTGAGAAGGTGCCGCCATGGGCTGCCAGGCTGAGGCTTTTAAACAATCATTGCATGGAAGAAGAAGACTTGGGGTGAATTCCACTTCCTCAAACTCAAAAATGCGCAAGACATCTTCCGATTCTCAGGAAGTTAAGTTGAGGAACAAGATGGAGGAGTAAGTATCTTCCTCAGTTTTGGGATGCACCTACCACATATCTATACTACCCAGAATGCAGTGCATATTTTAATAAAATTTTTACGCCAAAACAGTGAGCTACAAATACAAGTATTTTCTTTGTTAATGGAGATATACATATTACTTGTATGTCAGCCATTTTTATGGACAGTTTACCTCTAGATATCTAGATTTATTTTACAATCTCATATCAATCTTCTTCTTCCAAGTTGACAGACTGAACACCGCTTTTGCGCAATGCTGCCCCCCACAGTCTGAGTACGTACCTGCATTTAAGTGGTGACCCATTTCTAACGCTTGCTTTTGCGGCTAATCTTGAGGGTTTGGGTAAAGATTAAGGATTGAGTTTGAGGACGAAGGGAGGAAATACAATTGGTTTTAACTAACTTCTTTGTGTTTTCAATAAATCAGTAAAATAGACTTTAGAAAAGAGTTGACCTTGAACAGGTTCAAATAAATGTCATTCCACGATGAAAATGATGACTAGTTACCTGTTGTTGATGTAAATCCATGACCTTGTTTCATGTGAGATTTGACCCATTCCCTTTTTTGTATCTGAGGGCAGCAGTGAAAAACAACACGTCCCAGACTCCCCTCCGCCCCTGTGCTTCCTCCAGGCCTGTTTCTGAAGCATTCTGAGGCCAACAAGTGGGACCTTGGCCTTCTCACCATGCAGGTGTCTCGGAGACCTCCTGTCTTGATCTCTCCTTTGATATGGAGCGACAGTTCACCTCTGACCCTCTCCTCATCCACTAAGCTCCAGACTGTATCCAGGATTTTTCAGTTCCTTCCCATGGGGTCAGTTACGTGCCATTAGCTCAAACTCAGGACGTCCTTCTTCTCGCTTCAGAGGAGCTAAACTAAGGAAAACTTTTCTCATGCTTTCCAGATCATGTTATTATTTAGAGAGCTATTTTATTACAGAACAGCAGAAGCTACTTGATAGACTTTTTAAAAATGGTTGATCAGAGCTACATATAAAAAGGTAGATGTCTTTTGGCGTAGCTGTCCAAGAATAAAACACTTGTGTAAAACACAGCGTTGACATCAGATTAAATGAAATAACAAAATAAAAATATCCCTTTTCTGAGACTTAAAAGGCCATGTGAGGCTATGCTCGGTTTGTGCTAGCTAATTGTAATACATAGCATGCTATTACACCTTAAGCTTGAAGAAGGATGAATATGTGTTGAAAAATAATTGACCAAAAATTCTCTTCATTAATCTGCTTCTAGTATTATTTCTACAACAGGGAAACTCTCTTTAATCATTTTGCAATACAAGCAGCATGGATATTAGAAATATTGGACTAAAAATGAATTTTTCAAGCAAAATGTCTACGTTCAACTTGTTTCAGTGGTTTTTAAAACTTTTAAAAACGTAAACAAAAAATTGCAGACACTGTATTACGCTGCGTGTGTGTGTTGTCAGAACAAGTTCAGTGTGGTCCGTGTTTTAAACCCCTGGGATTTGTGTTCAAATCCTACCACTAGCTTAATCTACCAGGCCGACAGGATGATTCACAAGTAAAGCACATCCATTCTAATGGCTTGTTATTTGCTCTCATGGAAGGGAGGCTGGAAAATGTGTTGGATAAAAGAAGTTTCTCGTGGGCGTTTCTGCCTCCGGAATAAGGACTTGCTTCTTTCCGGCCTTTAAACAGGATGGAAGTCAGCAGAAAGTTTTCCAGACGCACGTGAGATACATTTCTGATCCGCTGGAGGCTGCCAATGATAAGAAAAGGCCTTGACGTGTATGAGTGTCAGAAATATTTCCTATCGATCTGTGTGTGCTGGAATTCATCCGGTTTGATTTTCCGGTTTAATCTTCCTTTTAAATCCACACTCATCCTGGTCCAGCAAAGCCTAATGGTGATCTGGCTGCCGCTGACCAGCTGTGACCCTGGGGTCAGTAACTTTGTGTGTGTACACCTTCAACTGTCATTGCAACAATACATCCCCGCTATCATACATACAATTTCCGATATTGACGGGCTGGATATAAATAATCTCACATGCTTGTTCAATTATAATCCAGCCAGCCTTGAGCCAGCGCCGCTGCTCTTTGACAAGGTTTAGTTGGATTAAGTGATGAGCGGCTGACAGTAGCTAATCCGAGAAACATGCATTATGTAGGTTAAAATGGAATTCTGCTATTTCACTGGCAAAGCCACAATGATTACGCTTCTGACTGACTGACCCACATCAGCCTCGTGTTGTGGCTCCATACGTTGGGCCAGAGATTACTGCAGCAAATGTTCATTAGATTATACACCACAGCTCATGTTTGACTTCGATACACTGAAACACAGTGGAGTCACAATAGAAGACCAAGGAACTTCCTTCAAGATCACTCTTTTTTGCTTCTGTCTTATCGCACTTGTTCTGCTCTCAAAACTTCTGGAAACCCCAAATATCCTGAACTTCTGACCCAGTGAGGGATCTCCTATCTCTATATATAGACGTTTATATGGGATGACGTGGAAGAAGTGTTTGTTTGTTGCTGCGTTCTAGCTTTACAGAGTCAAATAAGCCCTTCATGTTTCATGAGAAAGCTACAATGTCTTTGAAATCTAGATGAACAGACCAAAACAAGTGGGGTGAAAGAAACTGTACTTTGACAGGAAACTCTCCTTCCTGTACTGGACAGTGTGATGTTTATCGACGACATAACCAGTAATGCTGCAGGATGGAAGGGAGAGGAAAGTTATTTGGACAGGAAGGAAGGATGTGTCAGCAGTATCACTGGATGTCCACTTGTTCCTTCATTCAAATAAAAGTTTTATCTATGAAACGATAAAGGAAGGCCATAATGACGCCTGTTTTCACGAGAGGCGAGGAAACATTGTGTAAATGTGGATTGTATATAAAATATTTAGTGACTTTAGAAACCCCCGGTGGCTGGGCTTCACTGCCTCGCTGCATGGACGGTGTTCAGAGGAAATATCCCGTTTTCAGATCTAACAACAAAGCTCCTGCTGCAGTGACACGTTCCAACAGGTGGCAAAGTGGCAGACATGAATAAGTCATTTGAACGACGCTTATTTCAAAGTCCGGCAGAGGTCCACTGGAGCAGAACACGGTTTCATTTGTGCATCATCCCCTCACCTTCAAACCTCATTCTGGGATGCTTCTCATGTATTTCTTTAGCAGGAAGGTCGACCACTGCATCCCTCCACTCGTCTTCCCCGCACCATTTCCCTGCTTTGATATAATGCAGGCATCCCTCAGGAGGGGTTCAGGGGGTTGTATGTCCTGAGGGCTGCCTGCTGTTGTGTTTGTCAGGGCTCCAGAGGCAGCAGGACCAATGTGTGGCTGTCAGGATTATCGATTTGCTGTGCCTTGTGTCATTAGCAACATAGATTAATACACGAAGTTGCAAGTATGAAGAATGACAGGTCGCTTTTTTGGCTGCATGTAGACTTGATAAAAGCTTCACGTTCACTGACAAGTCCAGTTTGTTTAGTTAACCCTTCCAGTGCTGACTCACCAGAGAAACCGGCTTTAGCCTTGGACATGACTCATTCTGGGATGTCTGAGGGTAGGGTTCCTTTTAGAGTGAGGGGTGATGTTTAGGGGTCGGTTTGGATTTAGCTAAGAGGTTTAGAAAACTAAGACAAACATCCTGATCACTTAAAATTCCTGCAGTATGGAGACCTCTAATGCAACACAAATTCAGACCTTCTTCTTCCCAGTCCGAGCTGAGCTGCCTCCAGGGCCTCTAATATGAATGGGGCTAGCATCTCCAGCCGTTCTTTATTTTTAAAAATACAGTGATGCTCTGTGCTTCATTACGGCGGAAATATTCATAGTGCCGGGGTCAGCTTCCCTCATAAAGAATTGAAGTGGAATCCAGACGAGGTTCCTGGGCATGTGTCAAAGGTTAAAAAACCCAAAGGTGACACATCATACTGCTTGCTAATTTATTCTCTGGTAGCTCTGCAGTAAAGATCCATCACATTCTGCCACGGTAGCCCTGCGTCATTATCATGCATGAGACCCAGAAATATGATCGTTGCATTCTTGTTTTTCTTCACTGGAAAACTCAAGCTAAATCGATCTGTGTTTATCTTTCAAGAAATGTCTTGTTATTAGCCCTGCAATTGTTGCAGTGCACTATGGGAGTCGCTGTTTTTCACCTTAAATTTCTGAAAATTTGCCATTATCAGCTGTAAAACTGTTGTGTGAGCGCAGCCGTCTCCAGCGACGTGTCGATGTCATCATGACAGGTCTGCTATTACTGTGTGCAGCGGCCGTGCTAAATGACAGTGAGAGGCTCCAGAGCGGCTTGTCTCGTGTGGTCATGTGACTCGGCTGGTTGGGTAGAGATGTGACAGCCTCATGGATGCTCTTTCCTCCTCTGATGACTGATACAGGAGTGAGTGTGTCGGCAGCTGGATTGAATGCCAGTGTAATTAAAGGTTCGCCGAAGTGGGAGATGATACGTTGTCTGCGCTCCGGTAATAGCTTCCTTCAGTTCCTGCCTGAACACCCACTCTGTGTTTTACCTCATCTTTCCATCAGTTTCCACACCTGTCGGGCACTGCAGGAGTCAAGAACGCGGGCTTCATTTGCACCCAGCAGACCTTCTGAAGGCAAAACTTCAACCGTATTCTCACTGCTGCAGGATTTTATAAATAGATTTATAAATGTAGCATATAATCCTTTCAATGAAGAAGCTTCAGGATGATGTGTTTGCATAAAAGAGGGGCTGGCTATGGTGAGTCCTTACAAGAAGACAGATTGGAATGAATCATATGGTGTGTTAACTCAAGGCAAGTGTTCCATTTTATGCTGGTTCTGAGCAGCATTCTAGCTCATTGTAGAAATTCTGGTGAATCTCCTCTGAAATATAAAAAATAAATAAAGTGTGTGTGATGCCTTTTTTTTTATTCAATGTCTGGCACCTCAGCACATAGCAGCCCAGTATCGTGTACGACAGTTACGGCAGCACAGTATCCCAGCATCTCACTGTCACACAGTGATCTACCACTACAGTAGCACCTATAACCCTCGCGTCGGCTATTTTGAATGGCATTCCACTTACGTCCAATCTCACTTACGACCAGTTGGTGGCAACCGATCCCGGTCTTAAGTTGGATGTTACTTGTACTGTGGTACCTCGGTCCCAGACTTCGAACAAATCGGAGTTTGAACAAAATTTTGGAGATTTTTTTGCTTCGGATTTTGAACAAAACTTCAGAACTTCAACACACTTCAACATGCGCAGATCGATCAGCTGACCCACGATGCGCTTTGTTATTGTGTATAACGCAGTCTCTGTATGCAGACGTGTCCCGTTTTTTTTCATATTGAGGTGTAAAACCTTTCCTGTCTCCGCACTGTATTTCTGCAAGGCTTATGGATATGGACCAAACGGAGCAGTGCCACTGGAAACAATGGAGGGCAGTGTTGCTGTTACTACCTGATACGTGGCTCTAGTAAAACTCAAAGAAGACAAGACAAATCCTCTGTCCTCCAGTGGCAATATCTTTAACAGCTTCTCTGACCACCACCTCCTACAATGCTGCCTCCGTTTTGTCATAGACTTTTGACTATGAGCTACTCCCCCTGGTGGATATATTGCTGAACAGCATTGCCATCGCAAAGAACTCATGGAAGCATGTGATCAGTGACGGTAACATTGTTTGAAACGGACTGATACAATTTAGTACATAAAGGGAGCATAAACAGTCGACTGTTTAGTGGACTAAATTCTGCTAAATTGGTCACCAACACGTTCATGAGTCCACTTGTGAAGTCATCACTCACAGCAAAATCCACAGTTAAGTGGGGAAAAGACTGAGGTGGCCCAAAATGTTGAAAGTCTGTGTGGACACAACAGTACTGTACTGCATATATGTCACTTGTTGATAGGTTTCTGCTGGGAATACATTCAGCAATTCTTTTAGTTGAATGTATATCGTGAAACTGCAGCTGTTATGTTTCCTTCTGAAACAAACACGCTTCTTGTCCCAGCTTGCCGGGGTCATCAGAGTCGAACACAGCTAATGGTTATCTATCGCCACGAATGATTGCTTCAGATAATAGAATTGTAAAGCGAGCGCACAATCTCACTCGGTTGTGGAGATGTTCTGCCGTGGATGGTCCAGCGCCGCTTAGCTCAGCACCATCATTTATACAACCTTTAACCTCTGATGGAGGAGGCCAGGAATGAGCTGGTTGAATTATGGATCACTCCTGAAAATAAGCCCATTTTCCACTGCTCACGTTCAGTTCATTTAGTGTCCACGTACCCACTACACACACAAGCACCACTAACTCACACTGACTGGCCGTTCACTTTGGGAAAATGAGGTGATAAAATTGCTGTAACATGCTGAAGCTGTAGATTTAAGATGCAGTGTCACCTGACCAAACATCATGAAATTGCAATTTAATGACTGAAGTGAAGCAAGAGATGATTTTTGAATCGACTGAAGCTGAGACCTTCCTCTCAGTCAGAAGAATGGCGTGAGTCCCATCTCCATATTCGTGAGAGCAGGTGAAAAGGTCAGAGAGGGAGAAGTTCTAAACAGTCATCGGCAGGTGAAGAGGACGGAGGGGAGGCGAGCTGTGACGGGAGGAGAAGGTCTGCTGATCAGATAAATGTGCTCTTGAGTTTGAAGCTGTCACGATGTTGAGATGAGGAGGAGGACGGAGAGCATTTGACATATTTTACAAAGATATAGTAACGAGGGAACTATCACCAACTCACATTTCAGAGAAGCTGCTGAGCTGCCCAACAGACAACGGAATGGCCAGCATTGCTTGATGCTGTCTCCTCAGTACATGGTCAAATCTTTTTTTATTAATGTAAAAAAAGTGATTTGTTCTTCATTAAACAACATAATGTACATATTTTTAATAAGAAAACAAAAGACATGAATAAAAAATAATATTTTATTGGAAAAAAAATAGTGAAATTATTGATACATTTTTTGAATGCGGTGTCCTAATTTATTCACATGATTGTAAGTGTTGTTACGAATGTTAATATTAAAAAAAAAAATCAAACAAACTATGTATTCTACCAAGTTATTATTATTTAGATTCACATTAACAAAACTGTCTTGGGACCTGACCAAAAAGCTTGTTTATTAATAAAAATGAATAGTAAAATTTTTATTATTATTTTATTATTATTATTAGTAATAATAATAATGATGATAATAATAGTAGAAATGGCAACTTAAAAGCATCCATTTCCACCCATATTTATTAATATTATTATTGCATAAATTTCCCTAGTAAGACAGATAACCTCCTCAGCAGAGGTCATACAATGATTATGATTGAAAGAAAAAGAATTGAAACTGAGCAAATAAAACATGTAACACCAACAATATAATGACTAATATAAAACAAAAATACAACTAAAACAAAAATACAACTTCCACCTAGGTGCTTAAAAATAGTCACCTTGCATTTGCTTTTGGACAGTTTGGTGAATAAAAACTTTATAAAACATTATCTTTCAGACCTAGCAAGATATATATGACAATTGTAAAATATTGGTTGTAATATTATTAAATTAAAATAAAAATGGTTTCTAATCTGGTTTTCTGTTTCTATCTCTTTCACTTTTTAAAATTATCTTCATACTGTTTATTGTCTGAACTTGTATCACAAGTGTTAAAAGTGTTTTCTAAATAAAAATGACATGAACCAGGATGAGTGATGGCATCAATGGTTCTCATAGTTCGACTAAATCTCAAACATTTTGCCTTAAAAAGTGAGCCGTGAAAAAGTAACATTTTTCCACTGCAGCTCATGTACGGAGCTGAAAATGTGGTTTTGTTGAGAGCCGGTCTATGGAACTCCTTGATGACATCAAAGATCATCGGAGCATGAAAGAGGAGTGACTCGACTCCTTCACTGTCATTAGCTGGACTTGGAGAGAGGCAGAGAGATGAATGGGTGAGTGAAGAGAGAGAGCGAGAGCTGGTGAATGCAAATGCTGATGTTCCGATCACTTCATGAATGCTCATAATGTCATAATGGCCGTTATTTGTTGGCGAACGTCTCCGGGAGTAACACCCGGCTTCATCACGCTCCAGCAGGAATCATGAGGCTGTTGAGATGTGCCTTTGCTTTTTCATTTTCCCCACAACTTTAGCTCCACATGCTTCTTACGATGGAAAGCATTGTTCGTTGAGCGGCTTGTGCCGAGAGCCTGGGATGCGGTGTCACGCATTTCCATCTCTCAGATCACGACCTAATGGCTTCACTGCAAGTCTCCCATCAGGAAAACTCATTGGAATAAAACCTGCTGAAGAATAAAAGTGATGTTGTTTCCTCTCCTCAGACACGCCAGTGCTCCACAGACAGAAGACGGTGGTGACAGACATGTGCTACCCTACGGAGATCTCCAGCTTGATGGACTTTGGCACGCCAGACTGCCCGTTGAGCAAAGGTATGATCTTTAAATATCATATATAAGTGTTGCCATGGTGACTATGGCACAGATCAATGGGCCGGAGGTTTGACAGGGTCTGGGAAGAGCCACACGATTAGAGCGGCTCAGTCGATAGCGATAAACACTCAACTGCTTCCAGAGTCCGTGTCGAAGTGATGGCACTTTTCATGTTGTTCAACAACCTCTGACTGTGCTGACAGGTGTCACATGACCCCATTCACACATTTATACAGTGACTTCACCACACATTGTTACTGAATTAATTGAATGTGTGAGCTAAAATAACTTCTTCTATTGTCCTCCAATCCCTTCATGCATTTTGGTAAAATAAATAAATAATTCAAATGTTCTACTCAATGTATTTTCCATGACTCTATTTTTTAAGAAATATATTTATTACAGAATAATTAATACTCTCATTCTTGAATAAGAATTTAAAATGTTTAAAAAAAAAAGTTGTCATTTTGTCAGTGAAATGCAATAAAACAATAAAATCCAATATAAAACCTATTTAAATTTACAATTTCAACAGTACTGTCTCTTGCTATGGATCAAGAATAACTGACATCTAAATAGGGAAGATAAAAAGAAAGTTTTATTTAGATATTTAGAATTCAAGTAGTAATGGATGTTAAGTCTCCATAAATACAGGCAGAGGGCCTGTGTTTGAGCATCATTGTGATTACAGCGGAGTTATTACCTATTTATTACTTAGCTGCAGGACATGCCAACATAATATTGTCTTGTTTTATATGAATATAAAAAGAAGAAGAAGGTTTCAAAATTACAGCAGAGTTTTGGCAGCCGAACATCAGACAGAGAAAGAAACATGTAGCAATGGTTGCGTCAGTCCATTTACTGCTGTTTTTCACCCAAACTTCTGCTCACCATTAGCCTTCAGTGTTCGCCGTCCTCCGTAATTGTGCCTCTTCAATTGAGATCCAGCCCATTGATCGACACCAGCCTGTTCGATATTGTCGTCCTGCTGCCATAATTGCTGTTATTCTCCTCCGACTGGACAGAAAATAACCATCATTTTAGCTCTTATATTGAATCCACAATCTCTGAGCAGCATCAAAGCCTTTCTGTCAACAATGCACCGAGCCACAATTGATCTCACTCCGTCTCTGGCTCTTTAAAAGTCCATCAACATCACCCGCTGCTCCGTTTCGTTTCCTCCGCCTCTTGTCTCTCAAGGATAGCTGATTTTTAATGTTGTCAATCAACACTCTCAGCGGCGATAATGCAGACTGGCAGCGGAGAGTTCGTGCCAGAGAGCTGAGATCAGGAAAACTCTCCCGGCTTCAGTCAGAGGAGAACAGCAGGGCGATGAACATGACCAGTGTAGAGGACGACCTGAAACATTTGACTGCTTCTCATGTGTTTTTCTGTCAAGCGTGAACATAGATATCCCATCATGACTGAACTGGTCACTGTTCTGCTATCCACTTCTAGCTTAATTCTGGAGGCTGCTTCATGGAAAATGTCTGAAATAATCGTCTCTTTTGAGATGCAAGTAACATCAGTTTTTTTCTGGACAGCAAAGGTGTAGTTAAATTCTCCTCAGCAAAGCGGAAAACAACTCTTCAATTCAGGTGGCAGTTTCGTAATGGAAGGTTTTATTGAATACACACCTTTGTGTGTGTGTGTGCGTGCGACCTGGTTTTCCCCACAAGTCCAAGCCTCAATTTTAGGATTGAAAAGAAGAGTAAAGAAAGAAAAGAGTTGAATTACACTTCGACCCTACTCCTTACCATTGAAATGATGTTGTAATAAAATGTGTTTTGTCGCCCCATAAAGGCATGACAGAATCATATATATTAATAGGTTGGTTATTGCACATTTATGTAAACTAGGGATGCTCCGATTGATCGATCACCGATCGTGATCGGCCGATTTCAACATCACTACCTGTCACTACCGATCATAACAAGTGATCACGTGATGAAGCTCCGCTGGTTGTGATGTGTCCGCTCCTCCCCACTCGCTGCTCACTCAGCAGCGGCATGTCTGCTGTGGAGCTTCTTTCAATCTGTAATGAAATGTTTGTATCCTACAGCACATACACGGGAAAATGCTGCACAGGGAAGCACCTTCAAATGAAACACGCCATTTAAAGCGCCAGCACTTGACGGAGCACGGAGAGTTTTCCGGGCTCATGAAAGTGAGACTGCTGGTCAGCAGCAGGCTGTTAGCCAGCAGGCTGTTAGCGCATTCGAAATGATAAAAAAAAGTCATCAATTTCACCGAGATAGATGAGCGGTCTTTCTCAGGTGTCTTTTACGCAGAAACTACCGGATTCTTCGCTGTTTTGGAGTCGGGTGTGCCGTTTATTAGCCACCTGAATCTGAAACATTTGAAAACATCCGGAGTGCAACTTTCATAAATGCAGTGCTTTCTGTCTCGGAGTCCCGCTAGAGTATGTAAATATTTCACAGACGTAGCACATTCTCTGGAGATTCACCTGCGATGTGTCACATCGATTTAAATGTTTTTCAGTTGAGTCCTTTCGACAGAATAATTGCTGCACTCAGCAAGTTTTTTTTTCTATTTTTGCCACCTTGAAGAGGTTTATAAAAACGTGTCATTTTAAGTTCATGTTTTCACATCACGCACACAGAGCGTCGCTTTGATTCCAAATTGATCGGTATTGGTGATCGGCAGCAAAAATCCTGATTGCAGCATCCCTAATGTAAACATTTGCTGAGTTTATTGGACGATAGTGCATAAACATTCAATTGGAATTCAATAACTCGACCCTTGCTTGTTATTTTTTCCACTTTCTTTTCAAACCAACTTGTGAAAGAAACACTTTGGAGCGGTCCATTCTTGGGAAAACTCCTCTGATTAAAGAAGGAGGGCGTTTGGGAGTTAGGTCCGGCTCCTCTGTTCAGCACCAGCAAAGTCTTTGAGACTGAAGATAAAACATCAAGGTCCAAGGCTAATTCCATGTTGCAGTCCTTGAAGTGCAACTACATGGATTAAGACAGGCACTAATGAGTCTAATTAGAAGAGCTGTGTTTTGGTGGAGCCATTGTTTTGCAGCCTTTGCTTCAGGTGAGGAGAACTGTCTGCAGCAGAGCAGCTGAATGATGCCTGCTGCCACCTGATGCAGCTGCTTCTCTGAATATAAACACTTTATTTGTGGGATGTCAGGAGGTCACGGCGAGGTGCTCCAATCCACGACTCTTTATGTTGGGGACTGTCGACACTGCACCTTCAAATTCTTCAACTTTCCGAGCCGATCTGACATTCGTCCTCTCTGTCAGAGCTGACTTTCAGCATTCCGGCTCCGTCCGCGGATCCTCGCTTCTCGAAGCAGATCCTTGTCACATGAGGCAATAGAGCCGTCAATCCCTCGCTGACACCTCAAGGACTTTTCTGTCAGACTCATTTTCTTTGAATGAGCTGAAGCTTTTTCAGGAAACGTAAAACAGAACTCGCGTACTTGGGCTGCAAATCGACTGCTATACGTAGGTTGTAGGTAAATAGTGCTTCATTTTGTTATTTATTCCTGTCCAGTCCTGTGATGAGGACCAGTGTGTGCGCGACCTTTCACCCAATGTCAGCTGGAATTATGAGGAGTGGAAGATGAATGCTTCAATGGCGTCTGTGTGGACAGTCTCCAGACAAAGCGATTACATTCCTGACCTGCCACTTGCGTTAGAGAATGGTGGATTGCGTGTTGTGTTGTGAGTCTGTTGTAGTGAGAGTTTCTTTCACAAGCTAGTAGACAAACAAGCACTTTTGATTTTTTTATTTTTTCCACTTAAGCCCATTAAAGCGTCGAACAATCCTCTGTGACCCCACACATCCTATCTGGCGCAGCAGAGCGGCCTGAGTCAGCTGTTTGCTCGAAGGCAAAGTCCCTGGGGAGTTAAAGATACCATGACGGAGCTTCTATGTTCATAATCCTGCTGCTGTGAAATTTCATGGAAATTGGTTTGATGCTAGCTCAAGTGATTTGCTTCTTTTATGATCCATTTCTTTTACAATCATTTCAGTCTTTATTGTTGTCAGGAACTAGTGATGGGTTGATGAGGTTTCGTGAAACAGCGTCCTGATTTTCTGGGGCCACCAGATGGCGCTGTCTGCTGTAAAATGTTTGGACTCATTCAGTGAAACCTCCCATCATTTCTAAACCAAGAGCATCAACAATACTGCAATACTGTTTCATGAAACCTCATTTAATCATCACTAGAAACTGATAAGCAATGGATTTATTTTATTAAAATATTAATATAAAGTTTAAAAAAAAATGTCCACACTGTCTCAATGTTACAACTCGAAAACTGAAACACTGAATATTTACATTTTTCTGTTACTCTTTGATTGCTGCGTTACTCTTTGACTCCAGCATTTTTGTTGGCCACTGACTTCTGCGTTCCTGTTAAGTCTAATTTGGAGAGTGTGACTATGTGAAAGTGATGGTGTACTTCCCTTCCCAAAAACCCCAGTCACATCTGCATCAGAGTAATATAAATAATCCAAAGTTGTTCAGCAGTGTCTCCAAGAGTGCGCTTAGATGTTCCAAGCTCAGAAATACATTTTACAAAACATTTATTTGACTCATATTGTTTTGTAAATGTACCTGTAGTTTCTATTGCTGGTGGCTTTGTGGTTGTAGTTCTGCTGTCAACCATCAGGTGGAGCTGTCGTCGTTTGTTGTCTGGACTCCAGGAGAGCAGTCAGGTGTTTCTGGGCGTGTCGTTCATCGTCAGGGAGCGACAGTGAAACATAGCTGAAACTGGAAGCGCAGCCGACTTCCTTGTTACCTGTGTGGGTGGAGCCTGAGCTCAGCAGTGCTCAGCTGGGAGCGGCTCACTGCCTTCTCTCTGCTGGTTGGGATTGTGTCTCTCCTGGTATACGTATGTGTTTGCCTCGTTTTTCTCACCTGCTATGAGATCACACACCACAGTTGACAGTGGAGCCTAGTGGAGCCAGTGCTGAGCGGGACATGAGGTCCGAGAAGGAGGAGGGGAAGACAGGTGAGTGGCCCGGGAGACGGAGGCAGGGCAGACGGCCAGTGGTTTGTGGCGTGGAGGGACGGCGAGGCTGCTAGACTGGTGTGGAGTTTACAAGCAGATTCAAGTTCACTGGTGGCTGATGGCATTAATAGAATGTTTGGAATTTGAGCGTCACTCACTCGATTTTCAGGCTCTTGGATTTGACTCTCTGATCTTATCATCTCAATGGATGACCAAGTCATTGAGTCATTGTTGATTATGAATGTGATGTTTACATAAAATAAAATTACTTTTAGATCATTTTTATTCCTCTAAAAAATCCTATATGTTTACTTTAAGTATTAGCATATTTTACCACTCTTTTAAATGCATATTTTTAATAAATTATCTGTGCTGTCTTTAATAATTTATTTTAACGTTTCATTTCATTACTTTTTTTAAATTATTTTTTTTACATTTCAGGCAATTTTTTGTCATTGTAAAATTCTATAAATTTTAAAAACTAATGGTAACAGAAGAACAATTATGATTTGTAATAACACGATTGTTTTCTTTTGACATTGTAGTTTCTGTCTAGTTTGAAAAGTCAGCTTGCAACCCAGTCCTTTCATTGTCCAGAAGCCCTGACATGCAGCCGGTGGTGGCGACTGCCTGCTATCTGTTCAGTTCCACTCAGGGGACCGTATTACAGGATGACATCATGCTCCTCAATTGTTGACTGTTGTGCTTTGACGTACAACTCACCGAAGTTGATGTTTAGCTAATGACAATCCTTCACGTCTGCTTGTGTTTATGGCTGATAGGATTCAGCTGTTGCACTTGTTGACCTATAAGGTTCCATCTCCTGAGTTGCATTTTGGATTTCGATGGCTCCTAAGTTGTCGCCAAGTTGTTTGCCCCACTTCATTTTAACCGTATTCGAACAATAGCGGTTTACTGAATGACTATGAGACTTGTTGGACTGCACTGCATCTGTCCTCTATGTGCTCATAGAGCAAGAGTTACATACTAGTCAGTCCTGATCCCACTGTAGAATTATTCATCGCTTAATGTACATTCAATAATAACCGCTGACCTACTTAAGATTTGTCCATACAGATAACAAGGAGATTATCAGATGATCCTCTTTGGTATTAATAGACGTAAGTTAAGGAAGTGCAACTTGTGTCTGCTCCGATATCTGGTGTATTTCTGCTCAAACTAGGAAGCAGTTATTTCATTTCTTTCCCATCAATATTTTAGCAGAAATCTATATTAATGTAGAAATTATTTTCAATATTTTACATGCTTTTTACATACTATTTATTTTTCATCATGAAAAAATATTAAAATGACTCCACTGATGAGAGGCACCTCGCATATGGTTGCATGAGTCGCCAGTGATGCTGAAGATGGCTGCCGTTCCCCGAGCCTTTTCTTGTACCTCCTGAGAACACTTTGTCTTTGTTGTTATGATTACCGAATGTTTGGGCCTTTAGCTGTGTCATTATTTACCTCACTGCGGGGGAGTCGACTGTTTATCTTCGGTCACATGACTCGCCGCATTTGACACGATGATCTCATTGTCAAACAGCTCTGTTGCGATATTGTAAGATCAATATTATAATGTCAAGGAAGGAGATGAGTCGTAGTAAAATGTTTTTTTTTTTTCACTGCGCTGTTGTAAATTTTGGTCAAGATCAGTAAGGCTTCAGAAACAAATCCACAGTGTAGAGGGTTGATCAAGGACAGGTGCAGTTATGACTCAATTCACTCTCCAGTCCCTCGCTGAAGGAGCACAAGTTGTCAGCAGCAGTAAATAAAAGCGGTTGTCGCACGCAGTCCACATCAAAACAAGTGAGCCAAAGAGTAATTGCCTGTAATATATAGACATATTTATGTGCGAGGACAGCAGTGTATCACAAGTATGTGGTGGTCAGTTGCAAGGACGTCTTCATTAGGTCCTCAGTATGAACCTTTCACCCTGTAGCAACTGGGTTTCACCTTCCTCCGGTGAACAACTCTTGTGTCCCTGTCCAACCTCCCCAGTCGTGTGACCTCTTGTGGTTGATAGACACCAGCGCTTGGTGCTCCGTCTGATCCACTCGGCAGCTGGAGGCTCAGAGTTGGTGGAGATGATCAGTTTGACCGATTATACGGCAAAAGACAGGTGGTGCTCATCACTCTTAGGCACGTTCTTCCTCATAAAAAGGCTTTCATTAAAACACCCCAGTGGACATGAATGCTGAGTTTGTTTTTGTGTTTTTTGTGGGTGATATGTCTCACAGAACTCTCTGTTTTTTTGTCCTGTATCTATTGCTACTCTAATATATCATACGCATTGGTTTGTCTTCTCAAATATGGAATCTGTGCTTGACTCGCAACATGTTTTGATGCTCTCATGTTTTGTTGCTATGATGGGGAATTACGCAGTGCAACTGTGTGTACACAGCTTCTAAAACCTGCATGATATGCTGAGTGTCTGGTTTGGAGCACCTACTCTGGATGTAATTCTATTTTCCAGTGAACTTATTTAGCGACATCTTAAACCTTGATGGGCAGCCGGCAGCGCAGCACTCAAGTACGAGGCGACAATCTATATCAATAGAGTCTCACTTTATGTTGATTCCCAGACCTCGCAGGGCCCAGTCCTGCTGTTCCTGACAGATGTGTAGGATTCACAACTGACTTATCGCTCTTCAACACATCATTGAGCTTGTCCATGCAGCACATCCACGTCCACGTCCATCCACATGAGACAACCGTCATTTCTTCTCTGCGTCCTATACTGGTCACATCTTTCACCCATTCGACTGCTCCCAGATCTACTCTGAGTCTCAAGGAGATGACTAAGCTCTTTCCATTGGGGAAAAACTCTGATTTTGCTAGGGATATTTCGACTGTGATATTTGACTATGATTCAAAAGAATGAGAACGACGGACGAGAGCTTGCCTTTTGGCTCAGCTCAGTTTAGCCCCTCACACATTTTACTGTTAAACTACCCTTGCTCTGCTCTGATTTCAGACCAGTCCCACACGTTTGTATGTTAATTTGCCGCGGAAAAGCTTTGCAATTTAATAATAATTAATAAAAATAACAATAATAATTGCTTATTGTCGTTGGTTACTTACTTCTGAAGTATTTGGCCTGGATATGATGACATTACAGTCATAATTCATTAAAATAATTAATTAAAACACCAATATGTTTATAATATTTCAATCCTACTGATACATGACAAGTTGTATGACATTATGTCACATGGCTTTTATATTTGTGTAGCTGTACTTGTGGGGACCAGTTCTTGGAAACACACCTCCTTGTGGGGACCATTTGCCCCACAAAACTTCAAAATAACTGGGTTTCAGTTTGGTGCTGGTTAAGGTTCGGCTATGTGTTTTGGATGGTTGGGTTTAGGGCGAGAGGCTGGGAAAACCATGAAAGCCAATGAAATGTCCCCCATAGACTTTGTGGTGTGTGTGTAAAAAGCATCACAAATCATAGGCTTTTTAGTGAATACTTGCATTTGACTTACTAATCGACAGGTGCTAGTGAATTGTTTATGAAAAGCTTCTGTTGTATTTTTGCAGATATTGTTTTGTAAGATTAAAAAACAGAAAGAAATTGTTGTTTTAATGTTCATTTCTAAACTCAGTAGCACCAACTTTGTCTGATCTGCAAATGCAGCAGCTGGCTGAACAGGATAGTGACAGAACGCCATTCAGCAGTCGATTTGACGTGTAGTTTTGCTTGAATTGCTCTCATACATTTAGACTGCCAGCAAACGCTGCAGGTTCACCGACTTGTCTGGGCAGGTTCCGGAACAAAGAAGAAAGTCTTCTCTGGCTTTATGAGGCAATCTTTTAAAACTGGGAAAAAGACATTTCCAAGTGTGACGAGAGTCAAATGTCAAGTCTATTGATTAATTTAGTTATCTGAGCACTGAGAACAAATATATTTCACCCTTTTTTGGGGACCATTAGGGTCCATAGTAGTAGTAATAATGAGAAGAATATTCAATAAACCTCGTCACTTTATTGGACAAATCATGTGGCTAGAAGCATTGAATAGAAAACAAAGAAACGAAGAAAAACAACCCTCTTTTAAAGGCCCAGTATGTAGAAAAATGTGGTTCGCTATGGTTTACTTTACGCTGTACAGTGGAAACTCTGTGAAACTGTGACCAGTCAAAATAACCCCTTTCACAAGATGAATTTAGTTAAGCCTCGTGTTTATGTAAATTACCATTTTGTACTTGTTCCGCTATGAAAAATGAGGAACACCATACTACAATACTTTTCATCAGTTAGTAAATCATTGCGTTCTATGTTCCTGTTGCACGTTTTTACGGCACATACCGTATGTTCACGCTAATGTAATCCTCAAAACAAATGACATTCAAAAGGAGCTAGTAGTCCAAACGCCCGAGCGCTCATGAGCCATCTGTGTGCGAGGGGGCGTAGCTTGAGAGTGATAAGGCGCCGTATGTTACATAACACCCATCGTAAATGCTTCTGCCAACAGTGCATTCATTGATGTTATATTAACTTTTTTTTTACAAGGCACCCACTGTGTTTTCTGTTCTCCATGCGAACACTATGAATGACTGAGCCTCAAAGTAGCTCAGCAAGTATCTAGATAAGATTCTCCAGCAGCTTCTTGCATGATCAATATTTATCATTAGCTGGCAGCCAACTGAGAGCACCGACCTTGCCTTTTATTATTAGTCCATCTATTTCATATATGATGCATATAATGCCTTCTCTTCTTTATGTGTGACTGGAATCAGCAGTTACATTCATGGAAACCTTCTAAAGATACTGTCTTATAATGGATACTACACACGTAAAGAAGCCTTCATATGTGGTTAAACTATTCATACATTCAGTGCATATGTACACGGCCGAGGCATCTGTTTATGTCTATCCATGCACACACACACACACACATATATTCATAGGCATAATTGCCTTCTCTGTAGATGAAGTCTTTAACATCCTACACTGATGTGCATAATAGCTTCAAAGCGCTCCCAGCAGTTAGATGTGGCGCCCAGTACTTGTCTTTTCCACAGCTTCTGCTGCAGCACGTGTTGCTCCTGTGTGTGTATAGAACATATTAACAAAAGACCGGTTAAATATAGTCCTCCAGATGCACTTTAGAATCCTCATCAGAAGCTTCTCTGAGCCTCCCACCAGCCTCCCGCACAGTTAGAGCGGAGCTGCTGACACGAGAGAGTGTATCTGAACAGTATGTAAAGGATTTTTAAAGTCCTTCTCTGAAGGTTCCTTCTTCCTGATCCTTCATAAATCCATCAGCAAGTGACCTTTGTGTGTCCTGTAGTGCTCGCTGTACCGCGCAGATATCAGAGTATTTATTTTAGGGACAAGCCCAAACAGACGTTCATCAGGTCTTGACAAACAACATATCAGTTTGGCAAAATTTTGGACGAGTTGAGCAGGAAGTTCTTGTTTTTACGCTGAGGAACAGAGGCACGAGGAGAGACGCATGTGTGATGAGGAGCCCTTGACATCAAATCCTAAATAAACAGTTGAGTGTTGAGCAGACACAGTTTCCCCTGGAGAGCGAGAGTCGTCTAATGAGCCTCTCAAGAGCAGCAGAGATTCTGTCTCATTGATCCAGAGCTTACAGTTGTTGACGCAACGCACACTGCGATCTTTATTCTGTAATTAGACCAGAGCAGAAAATGTTTTCAAAACATAGGCAGAAGAATGAAACGTTTAAAAGATCAAGGCAAATATGTTATAAACTATGTGATTTAAAAATATGTTGAGTTTGAATGCATGGCCTGATCACATTATGTAACAAGATTGTTTTTATTTTTATTTTTATTTTTATTTTTATTTTTATTTTTATTTTTATTATTTTATTAGTACTGAAAAGATCAGAACATAAATATGAATTAAAATAAAAATCAATAAATGTTTTTATGCTACAAGGAATGTTCAAATCAATAAATTCACCCAGGATAAATATGCTAGTGGCATAGGGTGCAGTAGTTAGGGGAAATATTAGCTTATTAATTTATGTCGCTCTTTTATAATATATATATATATATATATATATATATATATAGATTGAGATAGATAGATATAGATATATAGATTGAAGAGCGATATAAATGGGGGGATAAAGGATAAAGGGGGAAGAAGGAGTGGAGATAAAATGAAATGAATAATAAAAAGTAAGGTTTTGAATGGAAGCTAGGCACGGGAATATTTTTGCATGGCCGATGACATCGTTGCATTCTGACCTTGTGAGGGCCAGTTACACATTTTCACCTGCATGACACATTTTGAAGGCGTGTCTTTGAGCATTCGACAAGTTGCTCAGAGGAACGTAGCATTCCTCACGTCCATTCATTGCACAATGACTTGTTTGTGCCGAGTGCATGTGGATGAAAACAACTG
Organism: Synchiropus splendidus; assembly: GCF_027744825.2. Taxonomy (NCBI): domain Eukaryota; kingdom Metazoa; phylum Chordata; class Actinopteri; order Syngnathiformes; family Callionymidae; genus Synchiropus; species Synchiropus splendidus. Next base: position 7,376,058 of record NC_071339.1, read on the forward strand.
CAATATTTTGTGAACTTTTGTCTGGAAGTCGATCTGATAGATGGCACTCTGGATTGCGAACTCGCTGTTTTCGTCCTGCTCCACTGGTCTGCCATGTTTGTTTTGGACCGAGTCCGCCTGATTCCCGCTGCTCTGTGCTGTGGGTTTCTCTCCTCTGCTGTCTATTAAGCAGGATGGGATGTGATTTTACGAGCAGAGAGGTTGATTCTGGGGGAAGAAAAGAGTAGCTCATGAAAATGTTGTGATGAAAGATTTTATAGACTCAGTGGTCGGTGGAAATCCTCTGCTGCTCTCAGCCGTTTTCGGGGGCCGTCGGCACAATAGCGGTGTCTTCGCGTCGGCTAATTTTCGTCTGTAGAGTCATTTGTGTGAGTAATGTGCAATTAAATGATGTTGCTTTCATGTCCTGCTGGAGGACGAGCTCTCAACACGTCCTGGATCAGAAAACCATTACTGTTTTTATCTTCCAATTACCCCGAGCTCCATTCATTCACACACCCTCAGAGCAGAGCTGTGACTCAGGAATAGTAACTCCAAAACGATAATCTTATTGATTCAAGCCTCCGTCTGATCTAAAATGAGATCTTTATTTATTGAAGTGTAATGATGGAGAGTCGACATGATGGAACCTGCTGAGGATTCCTCGCTCCTTCCAAGCGGCAGATTGACAGCAGTTATCCGTGTCACAGTTCAACTCTTCCAAGCTCAACGTTGCGCCTCCGGTTTCAGCTTCACTTGCTGTGAGTGCAGGTTGTACTTCGGGCCAGGGGCTCTTAACCTTTCTGATCTCGGGGCCCAACTTTTCCAGAACAAGGAATAGAACTGATTCATTACTGTGATCACTGATTTCATTTGTGTTCAATAGCCATCCATGTAAACAAACCAAAACCTTGTGAAATGACATGAAACCATGTGATCAGTGCAAAGACATTTGTCATGGAAAAGTCCAACCAGCAGCAGAACAAGGGGCAAGACATGTTCTCTTGACAAAATTGGAAAAAACGTTTGCCATGAATAAAATTCTGTATATAATAAGATAGAAATATATAAAGAAATGTAATAAGACACTATCTAAATATCATAAAATAATGTCTATTTCATAAATAAATACTAAAGAATAAAAGTAAAGTGTAAATGAAAGTATCGCCATAAAATGTTCCCAACCATGGGCCCTGGCTGGTTAAGAATCACTGCTTTAGCAGTAGCACGACGCTTTGTTCTAGTATGAATTATATGTTCCTGTTTAAAAACGGTGGTCAGAATGTGGTTGAACTTCTGAGCTGAGGGGATCCAAGTGTTGGGGACTAAAGATTTACATTCCCTAATTAATCCCAAAGGTGTCAATCAAAACTCCTCCGTATTATATGCAACTAAACTTTTAATCCCAGTCATTATAAACTTCCCTTTGCTCGCTCATGTATATAAATAAGTCTCTTGCTTTAATCCTGCCGAGCCGGTCAGAGACTGGTCTTCCCGTCTCTGGCCACTGATCAAGCCACATTGGTTGCCCCAACTTCATCCATGCAGCCAGGAGGAAGGAGTTCAGAGTCAGTCATGCAGCTCCACTTCTCTCCTCTGACACTGAAGAGGAAGACCAGAGCCATCTCAGTAATGTAGGTGGAGGGTTGGATGAAACACTTCACAGCAGAAGGAAGGAGTCGAGAGCTGGTTTGCAAGACACGACCTTCAGCTATGCTGTGCTAACCCCAGTCATTTAGATGAATGCACAGTGAGCTGTTGTAGAAGTGCCCCTGCAAAATTGTATATATATATATATTTATATTTATATATATAGTGAAATATTTTGCTACTGACACTCTGCTATATTGACATGATATTTGCAGAAACAAGAAAATGTGTTTAAAGAAATCAAATATGTGGGTAATATGGCAAAACTATATCGTGATTTATTTATGATAAAGAACTGCATTCAATTTTAGCACAATTTCCATGTATTTTTGAGACAAACTTACAAGTTTCTTGTCAGTATTAGTCCTTGATCTGTCAATTTAGGCCATAGAACTTTCTAGTTTGGGGAATTTCCTGACAAAACACTCTTTGCCTCAGCTTCAAAACTGCAATTATTCTTTCTCTCTTCACATTTTGGAGTAAATTTGTTTGGTCCTGCATTTAGTTTTTAGCTCACGGCACATTGGTCGAAAAACGCTGTTCCAGCAGTCCGTCAAGCTTGAACACCCAGTAGAATGATATTTTTGAACACAATAAATAATAATTACTGGTTTCGACCAGGAATAAATCAATGCAGCATGGTCTCTGTCACAACACAGTCAATGTCCTCTGGGGCATTTTGGGGTTCATCGTCGTCGTTTCTGGCAGCCAACTTGACACTTTGTGGGTGTTTAGTATTTGGCCTTGCAAAATGATATGACTCCAACCGGTTGCCAAACTTCTTGTCAGTCCATTTATAATGTGACAGTTTTTGTTCTTTCCCACTCGGTTCTACTGAAGAAAACTGGATTTTTTTTTTTGTGAAGAACAAGTGCTGACGGGACGTATGAAGCAGGTTTTACCACCTGGGCTCCAACATGGAGGTGAACTGGGGAGGAAGATTTCTCTTTTCAGGGTAGCAGACAGTCAATTGGATCTGGGTGCTGCTCTCAGTGGGTCCGAAGACTGATGGGCCATCTTCTTATCAGAGCTGCTGCAGACCCAACTGGGTCTGGCGGCAGACTCTCCAACCTTCTGTCTGCAGTTTCACAATGAGCCGGATGAGTTCAGACTGCATTCCTGCAACTGCGGCATCAGGCTTTTAGAGATTTGGAGAGGAAAGTGAAAACCCTTCAGCCTGAGCCAGGACTTCAGGATTTCAGTGATAGTCGCAAAATAACAGGACGAGGAACATTTAAATGTCACCTTGGTCCAACAAGATCTCCGGAGGAGCTTCCTCACCTTCTCACCACAGTTTTGCCCAAACGAAGGTCGACATGACCTCTGAGGTCGACTGACAGTGAAAACATTTCTGTGGAGGCTGCACTGTGACATGAAATATTCAACACAAATATGACATCATAAGCAAAACAACAGGTGAGTCATGGCTTCCACTGCAAGAAATTCAAGAAATTCTGTGATTCGGTCCGTTTTTTTACACACAAAAAAATGCACGACAATCAATTTTCTGCACAAGATTCACAAGACAAGAGTCTCACGCTTCACACAACAAAAGCACCACAGAGACATGAATTATGAACTATATTCCTGGTTTTATTCATTCATGCATTTCCCTATTTTTTTCTACATTTATTTCGCTGTTGTCATAAATATTTCTGCAGAGATTTCTAGCCATTGGCAGCAGCATCTTTAAAAAACAAAGTCTTGCATTTGGTTCGTCCATGTCTTTCCTTCAGTTAGAACAAGCCTTTCTAACTCCTCATAATGCAGGTCCTTGAATTAGTACTGGGCTTGTAAGGTGTCATGAAACGCTGTCCCCATTTTCTGGGTTCACCAGGTGGCGCTGTTGGTGTTAAATGATGTATGTTTTTGCTGAAATTTGTTGTTCAAAGTCAAAGAATAAAGAGCGGGCTCAGAAACAGCCTCATCATCCCTCCACCACCCACAATGCACTGCAACATTTGACGCCCTTATAGCAGTTATTTAACAGCAACATTGTTTGTCTTGTCTTGGTCCCCGCTGTGACTGAGAGTGTCTCTTAGGTGTCTCTTTGTTCCAGATTACACGTAGCTAAGCAAACACAACTTTGGATTTGAATGAAACGTTGTCTTCATGTAGGTTGAAAGAGGCTGTGGCGCTCAGTCTCTGCCTAACAGCAGCATCTGTCTGTGACTCAGTGACCTTCCTCCCGTGTGTGCACATCATAAGTCACTCTTGTGCAACGATGGATTTCACTTAACTCTACTTAATTCGAGCAAAACTTGTCTTTTCTCATCCTCTGTGTCTGCTGTGTCGGCGAGTCTTTCTTCCTCCACCTACACCCCATTAGCCTGCTCTTCCCTCGACTCTGTCTGTAGGTCGCCGCAGCTGTTTGCTCTTCTGCTTCCCCCGAGGGCGGGGAGGACGTTACACAGAGACGTGCCGCGGAAAAACATAGCAGCGGCTGATCTGTTCCTTGGTTTTGTCAGTCTGCTGAAGTGTTGTGATGTAGAATGTCATCTGCTGTTGTAACCCCACTGTGTGCTTGTGTGTGTGTGGCAGTGTTGCTGCGCGAGGAGGTGGTCCAGCTTCAGGAGGAGGTCCACCTGCTGAGGCAAATGAAGGACATGTTGACTAAAGACCTGGAGGAGACGCAGGGAGGCTCCACTGCCAATCTGCTCTCCGCCACCGAACTCCGGGTGCAGCTCAGCGAGAAGGAGCAGGAGCTGGACCGAGCAAAGGAGTCCTTACAAGGTCAGCGGCAAACACACGCACCACGTTGTTCAACTAAACTAAATCGACTAAATCCCGACAAATTAGCTGCAATTCCTCCATTTCCGTTCCAGCACAGGGTCCCCCTGCTGACAACGTTGGCCCCCGAATTGCAGACAAACAAAACACATTGAGCTTTTTCAAACTTACACAAGGTTTGAATTTAAATGAGGCAATAGAAAGGGAGACTGGAAGCTGATGAAAAAAGTATATTGAAAAGCAAAACAAAAAAGCTTTCTTCTTTATTAGGTAGAATTGAATAGTAATGCATAGTAAAATACTATAAGAATAAATGATATTTTATAGTATATAGTACATCTCCTCTACTGCTCTTGTTATGACTATAATATTTTACTTTTTTTTTTAGCAAGTTTTGTTTTATTGTGATTTTTGTCTGTCACTTGATCCATTTAAAGTGAATGTATTTGATGGTGTTAAACTCTCAGGTTGAGCATTTTTTTTAATAGAGAAATAAAAGTGAGACATTACTGAAAGATATTTTTTTATTATCTCAAGTGCTAATGGACATATTTAGCATTCTTCTTCCGTCCTCCGATCCCTCTGTTCTTTTATCCCTCTGAACAAGCCAGCTAATTTTACGCTACATTAAGAAGGATTGTCGAACTAATGAGAATTTCCCTTTATGATCCATGTAATACAATCACATGACGAAACTGATTGAAACGACTTCATTTTGTTTTGCATCATATGTGGCCCTGCCGCCGGATGTTACAGTGACACTGCATTCATCCCTGTCTGTTCTCTCCTCTTGTCAAATTCTTCACACTGAGGATGAATTCATCCATTCATTCCAGGACTGAGGGCTGTTCTGTTGCTGAAAACAAATTTAAATAAGTGATTTTTTTCTGTGTAATCCCACTCACAAAACAACCGGAGACAATCGATTTAAATCTAGTTTAATGTTACTTTAAAAGGCTTGTTCTTTACAGTTCAGAATCGTCACCGTGAGCTGACCATCCTGACCTGGGGTCAGATTGAGGCCCTCATCATCATCATCATCAGTTGCTTTTTAAGTCATGCTGGGAGTTTCTTTGGATCAGTGATGAAGAAGTGCAGGAAACATCTTGTTTCTAGTTCAAGTTCAAGGTCTCCAGACTGGAAAAACCCCAAAGTTAGGACGTGAAATCAGAATGTCTGTAATCCCAGCAGAGTGTGGAAGCTGTACATGGCCTTTCCTGTATTTTCGGACCATAAGATACACTTGACATGAGATCATTAAATCATGCTGTGGGCCTCCCGAGAGCTTTGAGGATCGACGTGTGCCTCAGCAATAACTTATTGATGGAGTCAGGTGGAATAGCGCAGAACGCAGTCGTACAGAATCCCCATAGTTCATCAATATTCCAAAGTTTTATTCTCCAAGGCTCCACCTGAGACTGGGAGGTCTGTTCCCAGTGCACTCTGACCTTCTTTGCTGTCAGAATCTTTGATGTGAAGGTGGATGTTTGAGCAGGAGAGCCTCTCTTGTGGCCTGGAATGGAATGGCCAGCAGGATTTGTTTTTATACTCCATCCACACCTTCACAAGTCATTGTTCTTCCACCGAGCTGGACAGTTTTGGGTGAGTCCATCTCGACTCTATTCAACTGCAGGAAGGCTGCTGCTGCTGCGCCTCCTCTGTCCATCCTCTTTTCAGGTTGACAAACTGTGTTGTAGAACGGCTGGCTTCCATTCCCTCAACATGTTGGTCTGAGGTGACCTTTGTCATGTGGTCAGAGGTCACACTTCAAGTGAAGCACCATTGTGGTCACAGGTGAAACTCTGCTGTGCGATTGGTTGTCTCAATTCAAAACAAGAAACTGTTTATTGTGTCAATAGATTGAGTTATTTGCCGGCTCAGTTGTCTAGTCAGGCTCTGTTTGCTTTGTTTAAGTTTGGTCTCTTGGCTCAGAGGGTCACAGGCAATGAGCCGATTGTTCATAAACGCTGTTGCGTAACCGCTGTAAAACTGGTTTCCAATGCAAAACGCTGCAGAGGAGACATGAGCGTTGACAGCAGGAATGTTGAAAGAGTGACACGTGTTTTGCTTTCAACACCGAGCTCTGACTCGCTGAGATCTGTGTTGCGTCATCGCTGTTATCTGGACCTTCCTCCAGAAAGCTCATCTCATCCATAGTTGAGGGAGACGAGTCCCTTGCAGCCAACTGGTGCAAGTGTGAGTGCCACTGTGCCTCTTATCTTTCCAGACCATTACATCATGCTTTATCTCGCTGGTTCCACGATACACAGTGCCACCTAGTGGCGGCTTCCTCCAACACACTCACAAAACGACTCTCAGTGAATATAACCAGGCGACTCTGTGTTTCAGCTATGAAAGCGGATCGGAAGCGTCTAAAAGTGGAGAAAGGAGATTTGGTCAGTCAGATGCAGCAGCTGTACACGACACTGGAGAGCAGAGAGGAGCAGCTGAGGGAGTTCATACGCAACTACGACCAGCACCGGAAGGTGAGCAGCATTTGAGATGTGGTGCAATTCTGATCTTTTGTGTTTCGAAGGTCACTTCTTTCTGCACGTTTGAGCTGAAGCGCTCGATGATTTGTTGTGTCGTTGTGACCCGCAGGAGAGTGAGGACGCAGTGAAGGTCCTGGCGAAGGAGAAGGACCTGTTGGAGCGGGAGAAGTGGGACTTGAGGAGGCAGAGCAAGGAAGCCACTGAGCAGGCCAACATCCTGCGCTCTCAACTGGATATGAAGGAGAACAGGATCAAAGAGCTGGAGGCCGAGCTCACAATGGTGAGTCAGTGTTGCTGGAACGCAATCACGCCACCTACGTGTCATTATATGCCATGTAATTACGGCTAAACAACTCTGGAGCCGGCGCTTCTGCCAGTGTATTTACCGCAGCTTAAGCCCCCAGTCAATGCACTTATCTTCCACTACAGTCTCTGTCGCAGTCGGAAAATTCCGCTCTTTGTCAGTTATTTCTGAGGTCCATTTGTCAGTCTACAAGCTGTTTCCTCCCTCAGTGACTCACCACCACACACAGATCCTCATGTAAAGCTGCAACTGTTGCGACACCACACCGCCGTCAATCTCCTGCGACGCACTCTCCAAAACACAGCAGATCAAATTTGAGTTTGGTGGAGTCCGACGGTGGAGTTGGCCTTCATCATATGTGTCCCGGCTGTTTGTTCTCAGGCCAAGCAGTCGCTGGCCACTCTGACTAAAGACGTACCCAAGCGCCAGTCTGTGATCGTGACCACGGAGCCCATGGTGAACGGCAGTCAGGAGTGGGTGATGCACCCCGACCTCCCGCTCACCGCGGCCATCAGGCAGAGCCAACAGACACTGTATCACGGCCACAGCACGGACAGACAAGGTAGGCAGCGACCCCTCTGCTGCTCCTCTGGCTGCCTGCTGCTTGGTGTTTCTCACACTAACCTGGGGATTTCCTTTCTCGACTAACGCTGGGAATTGTCTGTGATCAATCCGTACGTGTGCGTCTGTCTGACGCGGCGTCCAGCGGTGGTCAGGATCAGCCCCTGCCACTCTCGACAGCCGTCCGTCATCTCTGACGCCTCGGCTGCAGATGGTGACCGCTCCTCCACGCCCAGCGACATCAACTCACCCCGCCACCGGACCCACTCTCTCTGCAATGTAAGAGCTGCCTGGCCCCCCCGACCAAGTAAAGACAACTCTCTGCACTGTCCTCTCTCTCCTGTATGTGTGGTGGTGGGTGACGCTCAAATCAGACAAATTATTCCGTCATTACTTAAAGAAATATCTCCTCGATTGGTAATTATACATGATCCATGACATGATCTCTGCCTGCCTCATACACTTCTCCTTGAGCTGCTGGGTGATGTGGTGTTTGCCTTCATATGAACAGTGAAAATGAAATTAAAAAAAAATATTATTATTATTATATAGTCAATTTAGATGTGTGGAACATTTGCCAATTAGAAATTATGAGTAAAAAACATAGATATAGTAAGTAATAATGTATGGTTTTAGAATGTATTGTAATCTGAAGGAAAAACTTTTCTTCCACAAATTACAATTCAATAGAATATGAATGGCAGGATTTTTGTTTGTTTTAATTGTTGTTGTTTAAAATACATGTTTATTTCTTCTAGTGAAACTATCTAAATAAAATGTCAGATCAAATACCTTCTACTGAACTTGGATGTGTTTTGTTATCAATGCTAAAACTGTAGGTAGCATCTGAGCTAAGTTGAGCTGAGAAAACCTTCCTGGATTTGTAGTTTTAGTGGGAGTTTGAGGTGCCAATATGATCCATCAGTAGCCTCTGAATTCGCTCTGCCTCGTCACCTCTAACTCTGACTCTGCTCCGCTCAGTCCATGGAGGACCTGGAGGACCAGAAGCGTAAGAAGAAGAAGGAGAAGATGACCCTGGGCTCGCTGTCTCGGGTGTTTGCTCGAGGAAAACAGCGCAAATCACTGGACCCCGGCCTGTTTGATGGTACACCCACACCCGATTATTACATAGAGGAGGATGTCGACTGGTGATGCTGAGCGTGTGTGTGTGTGTGTGTGTGGTTTCATGTTGCTTTAATGTGTACAGAGTGTAAGTGGTATGACTTCGAGGGGTTCAGTTTGGAAGGGAAGGATCAGAAGTGACTGCTCCTCCCATAAATGTACAGTACGTCACCCTCAAATTGTATGTTTGTAAATTATATATATATTTATAGATGTACATGTATGCATATGTATATATGTTTACATGAATATAAATATATAACTGGGGTTATTACGACATCCTGTAGACTCGTTCATGCTGTAATATCTTCCAAATGTCTTAATGTTTTGTGTTTTTTACAACTGGAGACTTGAAGGACTGATGTTCATGTGTAAATAGGATCAACTGTGTTTTTGTTATTGGTTAGCTCTTTTTATCCTTCGCTTTTAAACCATCGCACACCACAGAGACGGACCTGATTGATTCGATAGGACATCAATAGCGCACACTGCAGCTGTGTTGTTTATTGATCCATAAATATGTTATGAGCAGAGATGATTTACTGAGACTCTTCACATTTATAAAGCAGCCGCGGCGACGCTGTCTGAGATTATCAACGTGTGTTTGACTTCTTATCGAGGGGATTTAGCCACTTAAAAAAATATATATTTATTTCCTGAATGTGAATGTGTGAGCGCCAATGTTTTTCGAAATTTCAGAAATAACCTTGCTGACAAAACAAGTGTTTTAAAATGGCCTGCGGCTCTCAGCCAGACAATCTGTACTGTCCGTAATGGCAGTGTCGTCCCTCTGTTTTAAATGAAGTCGTAAAAACAAAACACAATTTCTGAATATACCAAAATGTTCAATCGCACTCAAGAGACATTTATAAATAAAACCCTGAATATCATTGGTTTTATGTCTGCGGAAACCCCCGGTTTGTTTAAAGGATATTTATACATTGGAAAATGTAAATGTCAAGACAAATTTTAGATAATAGGAAGAATATTAAGATTTTTAATTCACTTTTGTAATTTTTTATTTGAACTAGTGTAGTTGCACCATGTGTAAAAAGTAAATCTCAAATTGACGTACATTATCATCACTCATATTTTTGATTCTGATTGTAGACTTGAACAACATGGTGGGACGGTTGTGATCTGACCAGTTAGTTTCTGATATCGATTGGATTGTCACTGATGGAAATTTTATAATACTGGTATTCAATTGGGATTTTGACTCCAGCTTTTATTTAAATTTATGGGGAGGCTAAGTCCCGCCCACCCACTTCCACCTCATGAGACCTAAGTTAATAGAAACTCAGAAGGAGTCAAGGGAGAGATGAAAGTAATTTTCTGATCCAGCTTTAAATATGCCGTAGATCTCACATATGGTGTCTGTGAATTTGAACATTCTACATTCTAATGCACTGAGAGCACTGTTTCCCATAGTTACCATAAACACTGTGTCCTAAAATGACAAGTTAAATTCGACATTTAAATCTTTACTGTCTGTAACTGCTTACTCAGGTTCGTGAGTCAGTGTGTTTCTGTGAGTGCGGCTGGTCGTCTGTCTGTGTGTAGATTTGTCCCACGCATCCCATATCGCTCTCTAAATGCTCTAAAAGCTTCACACCTACAACCCCGACTCGCTGGGAACAATGAATTTCTCTTTTTATTTGAAGTGAGGACACGTGATTTTGAAATGACTGGGATGATACTTAGTCGCACACATTTGGGTTTCTGTTTCTGGAAGTCAAACATCTCGCTGCCATTCTGTCTCTGGAGCCTCATAACATTGTTTACGTGCCAACATACGACCCAGGAATGTGCGTTCAACACCTGCATGTTCCCCGACTTGCTTGGATCAGACGTCCTTGCATCTCCAACCAAGTGAATAACTCCACACTCCTGTGTTGCCTTGTCCAAGTTACTGTATCTCCCCCCTGCATTATGAATGCACCCCCTCTCTGTTGCCTTTGTTTTGTGAAGAAATCCCTCCTCATTTCCTGCAAATGTGGCCCCAAGAATCATCTGTTATTGAGGAAAGAGTTTATTTAAAGAATAAAAAGTCACATATTTATCTGCCAGCTGTTGAGGAGGTTTTTTTCCGAAATGGATACAGTTGAAAATGAGAATCCTATTTTAAAATAAAAACCAGTAACTGAACACCGTCTACGTGGCAGTTTTCTGTTCCATGTGTTGTTCCTGTGTCCCAGTCTGACGTGTCTCTCCCCTCGCTGGCCATGTTGAGTGGCGTCCCTCTCCTGCCAGTGAGTAGCTCCTCATCTGTTCCTCTCTGGGATTATTCATGTTCAGACCTTTGGAAAAAAAAAAGACATGCATTGGTGGTGGATTTTCAAAGATGCTGCATGAGGTGTTCTTGCCAGCATGCGAGGATGAAGCAGGTAAATACGCCGATTCCTTCCAGAATGAATCAGTGTTTTCCTGCGGTCAGCATGATGGTGGATGAATAATCCCTGTGTCGATAATACATGAATGAAACCGTGGTAATAAAAGTACTGCCAGATTTGACTGCGCTTGTGAATTGTTGCGGTGCCATCTAGTGGTCAGATTTAAGCACTGCCAAGAGGCCACCCGAGAACCACAAAAGAATCTGAATCTGAATCTGAATTCTATTAGGTTATAGATTCTACCGCTTTATTATAAAGTCTACTGAAAGATCAGGTAATGTAGATAGGATTTTACTATATTAATGTATTAAACTGCGAAATTAGAAAGAGATATGAAAATACAATCTGAAAAGAAAGTCGACTTTTTTGCTTTAAGTTTCACAAAAACGGTATGTAAGACATTCGCAGACATTTCTTCAATGTTTTTTTTCTGTGAAAAACAAGTGTAAAACTAATTCACATTTGTGTGTTCCTGACATGACTCCATGACTCATCAAGGACTTCACCTTAGTTAAATAGAAGCTATCACTGAATACACTCCCAATATTAAGTCATAATATTAAATCAATGGCTTCACATGTGAACGCTTGCCATTTCATCTTGGTCTAACGTGTAGATTGTTTATAACAATCTACTTTGAGTAGTTGATTCCCTGACCCCTGTGACCCCTGACCCCTCCCGCGTGCCGCACCACTCACCTTCTCCTGACCTATCCAGACTCTGACACGCAGCAGAGCCTGTCCGACGGAGAGGAGCAGCTGGACCGACTCCAGCAGGTGGAGCTGACCCGGAGCACCTGCATGTCTGTGTGGAGGGCCGGGGCCGTGCTGGCCTGGCTGGAGGTGGTCATGGGGATGCCCATGTACGCCCGGGCCTGCTCGGAAAACATCAAGAGCGGGAAGGTGAGTCACTACGGGATCCGGGTGCGCGGGCTCACAGCAGTGTCATACTGATGAACTGTGTGGTTTTTGTCTGTGTTTAGGTTCTGCTGGGACTCACAGACGAGGACTTGGAGCTGGGCCTGGATATCAGTAACCCGATCCACCGCAGGAAACTGAGACTGGCCATTGAGGATTACAGGAGAGCAGAAGGAGACCAGGGGTGAGCAGCTAAACAATCGTAAACACTGTTACACAACTGAGCCCCGGGTGTGTGTCTGTGTGTGTGTAGACTATCAAAGGCTTCGGAGATGGACCACCACTGGGTGGCTACATCCTGGCTGAGTGATGTGGGCCTCTCGCAATACTCCCAAATCTTCCAGAGTCACCTGGTGGACGGGCGCGTGCTGAACTCTCTGACCCGCAGAGACCTGGAGAGATTCTTCAACATCAGCGAGCAGTTCCACCAGACCAGTCTTCTCCTGGCCATCCAGCTGCTGCAGATGCTCAGCTTCGATAAAGAGGTCAGACTGCGGCTCACCTGACACGTCTGCCTGTGAGCTCTTTCTGAGATTAGCACACCGACGGTCACGCTACAGCGCCACCCTCCTCCTCTGATGACCTGTCCGTGTGTTTGGGTCCCTCCTGGCAACAATGGGTCTCACACTCAAGTCTGTGTTGGGTTCTTTCAGGCCCTGCAGGCGCGACGAACAAAGTGTGAGCATCAAGACCGGGACCCCATTGTTTGGACGTGTCACCGAGTCATGAAGTGGGTCAGAGACATTGACCTCAAGGTGAGTTAGAGGTCAGCTAGTCACTCATGCATGATTTCATGCACAAGGTTCCTGTGTGAACATATGTGTGTCCGTCAGGAATTTGCTGACAACCTCCAGGGTAAAGGAGTTCACGGCGCCCTCATGGTGCTGGAGCCGTCGTTCGACACAGACGCCATGGCCAAGGTTCTGGAGATCCCAGGAAACAAGCACATGTTGCATCGCCACCTGTTTGAGGAGCTGAAATCCCTCTCTGCTCCACACAGGTAGAGAGAAAAAGCAGTGCATCAACAAAGCAGTGTAAAAAGATTTAGAGTCGGTAGTGTGAGAACATGGGGGTCAACCAACATGGTGAGAGTCAAACTCCAGGCAAGTGAGGGAGGTGGTGAGAGCGTTTCTTTCCGCTTCAAGAGCAGTTTTAAACTAAAACTGTTATGGACGGTAACAAATGACTAGGCGATAGAAGCTCTGCCGACACACTTCAGTGAGGCTTCCTTGCTTCAGAAAGTTCTTATCCTGCCTTGTTGGTTCCACAGTGACGCTGAGGCGGCTGAGGTGAATGGCTCCGCCTCCAATCACGCTCGTGGCGCTGAGGAGAGAACGCCTACCAGACGACTGGTCAAGGTACGGCTCAAGCGTGGCTCCAGATCTGGATGATCAGTGAAACATGTATGAGGAAACAGAGCTAAAATCCAGTGGCACAACATCCTTCCACCATGAGACAGCGGCGAGGAGAGCTGTGGTTTGTTGACTGGCCGGTTTGGGGATTGCCGTATGTGGGTTAGTGAGATCGCAGGCAAACGCCCAAAATTGAGGCTAGTTAATGGTGCACAATGACTACTAGTTTGGCTGACTCATGTTTGAGTCAGGTGTCGCTCACATTTGAAGCTGAAGCATTGCCATTCAGAGTCATTATGAGGCTCTTTTTCATGAGCCTGTCTCTGCCTCTCTGAACGGACTTACAATCTGTTCTGAATTATGCACTTTTGACTGTCATTTCCATACTTTAGCTCACATTATCAGCAGTGTCTGTCAGAATATTGTTGACTCAAAGACATATTTAGGGCTTTAAAAGTACCTTTACAATAAAAGCTTATTAATGGCCACATCCCATAACACACTACAACAACTGAAGCACGATTAAAGCAACCCTAACCCCAACCCCAACCCCAACCCCTAACCCTAACTCTGGTTCAACATACATACATCTTCAAATGTCTTATGAAATTCGCGAGTGTGCTTATGATTTGGCCCCTCTATGACTGATGTATGCAGAGTTGTGATCTACTCTCAGCTCCTGTGAAACTGGCTCCCTAACTTAAATTATTTATATATATATATATATATATATATATATATATATATATATATATATATATATATATATATATATATAGTTATATATAGCTCTATATATATAGCTCTCTCTCTCTCTCTCTCTCGCTCTATATATATATATGTACAAAATATTGTTTATTTTGCATCAGTTTGACAACAGCACAATAAATCACGATGGTGTCTATATTCAAGTTTTTATATCACCTTATTAAAACTAAAGCTCTTTTCATGTCTTGAAAATATTTGTATAAAAATTTCAATTTTATAAGAATCTCAAGTCCAGTCAGAGTAGTGAAAAACCTCCCTGAACAAAATCAAACAGAAGCTTTTGTTTGCTTTTGTTCAGGGATTCCTCCATGTTTGTTGTTGTTGTTACCATCCCAGCTGCAATGAGTCATGTGCATCAGTGTGATCAGTGGACCAGGAACTCCTGCACTTACAAAGGTTCCCTGTTGTCTGGAGAGCAAACTGTCCAATTAAATTAAATATTTTTTTTGTAATTAATTAATTGTAATAATGTTGTAATTAATTAATCGTAATAAAGTCGTTAAATGTAATGTAAATGTACTGACAGCTAGGCGAGTATTAAAGTTGGATAGATCCCTTTCGTGTGTCTCTCTTTTGGACCCAGAGCCAATAATATCCCTTTATCTCCTCCAGAGTCCACTGAGGTTCCGTGCCAGCAGCATTCAGTCGGTGGAGCGAAGCAGCTGCAGCTCTCTGCCCAGAGAGGCCCGCGTCCAGGCACTTCCTCGGACCAAAGCCAGCCCCGTTCACACGTACACCAGCGTGGAGATCACCAACGTCTGATCCCGCACAATCCGCACCACATTGTTTACAACCTGACGATAGTCGGTGTAAATACGGCCGATCAATATTTGACATCACTGTTAATTGTAAAATCTCTCGAAGGCCTTTCAGTCTTTGAAGAAGTTCTCGCTGCACTTCGGTTCCTCTGTGGTCCGTTTTTGTCCTTTCTAATGTGAATAATTCTGGAATGAATCGTAATGACTGTTTGACACAACAGACACACAGTTAGCTTGTGAAATGCACGACTTCTTTCATTCAGATACATTTTGTATATTGCATATTGAGTCATAACTTATCAAAACTGACTCTCAGTTTCAGTTTAAACCGCTGTTTTCTTAATTCAATCTGCCTTTGGTAGGTTTTTTCAACTGTGACTAGATGATATCATGTGATCCATCTCCGTTTTGGGCTACTGAACCAATTCTGGGCTCTGTACTGCAAAAGGTCAGGAAGAGGGGTCACCGAGTGTCTGAACCGCTTTCCAGCCGACATGCTTCACCATGGTGTGAAACAAGTTGAAACTGGTATGGATTGGGGAAAAAATTTGTTTTTAACACCATCTGTACTTTGTTGTTGATTTGTAGCAATAAATATTATGTTCACAATCTGCTTCATGAATTGTCTTTATTCAGTCTAACTGTATCACATTTGAGAATAAGTTCTCTCTAGTAGTAAACATGGTGGATTACACTGTATAGCCAAACCATGATAACCTTCACCCTCGGAAGTGATGATCATCTTTTTTGTTTTTATTTTTTTTATAAACAAAATAAAAGTAAGCAAAAGCAACTACTATTACAGACAAAAAACAGGTAGCTAGCCCACTGTAACTGGATCCTTTGTATCAAAATCTGCAATATCCTTGTAAACATTCCTGCCTGAGCTTTAAATTTCAGGTGTGATCCACTTTTCAAGTTCCAAAATGTGATCTTACGCCATCAAAAGTCGCTGTGTTGTGAAGGAGACAGGCAATGTGTACGGTTGAAAACTGAATGTGTGTCTCAGAAACAAAAAAACACAAAAACATTCCCATCCATCAGCCTCATGTATGATTCAGCTCCGTAAGGAGGTGATATATTTCATCATAAGAGCATAAATACAGCTAAACAATACTGTCATGAAAGGATGAACCAGAGGTGCTTGGTCTATTTGTACTGTTTCATTCCATCATGTATTTATCCTTTGGTCAACCGGAAGTGTGTTGTGACAGGCGGAGGCTAACACAGGTGGCACTAGGACCTGGGGCGCGGGCGGGCAAGCGGACGGCTGTCTCACTCCGTAAGCGTGAACTAAGTTGCTGCTAACTAAAAGTGTTCACTTCCGAAATATTTCTGAGGAAATGTGCGTCTTTTAGCTCACAGAAGTCAAGTCGTGAGCGGGAAGTCTATGTGGACGGGTCCTCCGCGGGTGAGGTCGAGCTGAAAACACCTGTGTGGCTCAGGTGGAGGAAGTTCCCGGAGCCGTGAGCAGGTAGGGCCTCTCCCAACTCTCCTCCACCCGCGGCGGGGACACTGTCTCCCCGTGTGTCCTGCTCCACGCTGAGCGGAGCCACGAAGTTCTGCCTTCAGTGTGGACAACTGGCCAGGTGCTGACAGGTGGCGTTATACGTTCACTTCCTTCTTGGTAAACAAGTGACACCGGCGCTCTTGTGAAACCTGCGACGAATACTCTCCGACTTTCTGTTTCTTAAAACTCAGTCACTGCTTTATTAAACTGAGCTTTATTGATTCGTTTGTTGGAGACACGCCCGTTTCGTCGACGTCTTCCAGCCATCTCTGGGTAATTGTTTCAGCCTCGTTAATAGCTGGCTGTGCAGCAACAAATGTTTTTGATGCCAGTGTCGCCAGGGCTTGATGTGTGTGCAAAGGTACTGTACGTGTGTGACGATGCCTTTGGCAAGAGTGTCCAGATTCCTGCTTCTGTTGAGGGCTGCACTTAGGGTTTGGGGACTGAAGGTAAAGGTGACCTTTTTGTGACCACATAACTGCACTTGTGGACTCATTGCTGTTGTGTTTTACTTTCCTTTTAGAGCTGAGGGAAATTGGCATTTAAAAAGTATGACCAACATTCCAATAGCACTACAGAGAAACTTGTATTACAGTGTAACCATCAAGTGTAAACAATGACAGAACACAGGCACGAATACAGTTCTATTGTCCCCCCCCCCAAACGTGTCACACTAGCCATGTTTCACATTTACCATGTGAATTCTTCAGCATGTTTGTGGCTTGTGATGTGTAGCAAGAGTAGAGCATCTGGTACTCGGCCAGGATTTATACACCGCCTGCCCAAAAAAAAAAGTCGCCACCAAAAAAAAGGGTCATACACTCTAATGTTTGGTTGATTACAACACGCATTCACTGTGGCGTTGTTTCAATAAGCTTCTGCAGTGTCACAAGATTTATTTCCATCCAGTGTCACATGAATTTTTCCACCAAGACCTTGCATTGATGATGGCAGAGTCTGACAAAGCCTTCTCCAGCACATCCCAAAGATTCTCAATGGGGTTCAGGTCTGGACTATGTGGTGGCCAATCCATGTATGGAAATGATGTCTCATACTCCCTGAACCAGTCTTTCACCATTTCAGCCCTGGCATTGACATCTTGGAATATGGCCTGTGCCATCGTGGAAGAAAAAATCCATTGATGGAATAACCTGGTCATTCAGTATCTTCAGGTGGTCAGCTGACCTCATTCTTTGAGCATATCATGTTGCTGAACCTAGACCTGAGGCTCGTACCTATTTGCTTAGTTAAATCCAGTTGGCAACTTTTTTGTTGGCCAGGCAGTGTATTTATTTACTCCCACCTGGTGCTCATTGAAATGGAAGCTTGTTTTGGTCCGCCACACTCATCTTTAGACGAGGGGTGGGTCATCGGTCAATGATTGAAAGGTGTTAGTCACACACACACACCATACTGCCCTTTAGTCATATGCATTGTGATATTGTTGAACATGCGAGAGTTAGTCTCCTAATATGGTCGTGCAATCTGAAGCCATGTAATTGCGAGATAATAATTTTGTTTTACCCAAAAACTTAAAGTGTGACTCCTTTTTCCCTCCTGGAATTGAATTACCAGCAGCGAAAGTAAGAGGAGTAAAAACTTGATTTTTTTTTTTTTTTTTCACTTGCCACTTCAAATTGTCTGCAAAAACGCAAAACTCTACTCAAAACTTGAATCCATCTTTACAATTGGATATGCTGTATGTCGCCTAGGCTCAGGGGCTAAATGGAGATGAACAGCGTTAAGATCCGTACACAGCAAAAGCGACTTGGTAACGCCTGTGTAAGCTGGAATTGACTGTATACTTTCGGGTCTGCTCTGCAGGTGTTATTTCCTGTGGTCATGGTTGCAGGCATTTCGAGCCACCATTCAGCATGATTGACCTTTTTAAAGGTGTATTTGATGCTGAACGTGGGTACCACTTTATGTGGACACCCCAATGTGTTGGTGTAGAAAACCTCTTTGCAAAAGGAAAACCAAAAACCACTAACAATGTTGTTTGCTAGGCAATGTGTACATTACTGCTTGGACCCATTCTTCAAGATCATCCACCAGTTTACGACTTCCGCTGTTCAGCACGCATCTGCGTCAGAAGAGCCATCCCGGGCTCAGGTTCTCCTCAGGCAATCGAGGACATGACTGCTCCCCAAAGGAAATGAGACTTAAGCGTACAGGGCCAACATAATGCTGTTTTGATGACTGTGAAAGTACAAATTGTACAAGTGATGGTCAAGTGTGCCGCTTCAGTGATGCCTCAGCAAGGAGGCCAGGTACAGAAACTAATGCAGTTGTTTAACTATTTGTTTACTTCCCTTGTAATTTTGATGAAAAATGGACCGTATGTATCTGTGCGAAACAGGGGCCACATGGGGCCTTTTGATCTGAGTTAAGTAGCCACTATAAACCAGATGAGAACTGAAGACGGATTGGGCACAAGAGTCCAGGCTTGTAGTTGGACTGGAAAACATGGGAAATTTGACACCCAGGACTTCCAGTCATTTGTGCCTGTATTGTTCTGTAATGCCGCCAGGTTTCCCTTAAAAGGTTCTTACACCCAGGTAGTTTTGCTGAATTAGATCATGATTCAGCAGTTTTTCATGCCTTCATGGACCTGCAGCGTTGCCATTGTAGGCGCCATACTTGTTTTAAGGTGCCACGATCCTCATCTCGAGAATTGCAACACTGACATTTGATTGGTGGATGCCAGGCTTTTAGCTAGCATTTTTAAACAGGGCGTCCAAAGCCCCGGCCCCAGCCCATTCCCCTCATGACACGCCATGTCGATGACTGACTTAAAAAGTTGCTTTGTAAACAAAGAAGCTGTAAACAAAGAACCTTTTGTAAAAACATTTGAGTCAAATGAACAATATGAACAATAACACTTGCAGATGATGGGGTCTCCTGGGCAGCTGTTTTAATGGGCTGACGACCCTTATTTATTCAGAAAAAATGCATATTTTTATAATTATTATTTCCCTTACTGCTAGCTAAGTGTCTACAGCTTTGTTTATCTTCTTTCATATATTTCTCCCAGATAAGCAACAGTTGTATCAGCTGTAATGGGAGTCGCTTCAAAAAATTGTACATCATTATTTGGAAATATTAATTTATTTAATTTGGTCTTTAATACTCTCTCATATACAGTCTCTTATTTGTTTTCACTGAGAGCGATTAGAATGTTGAATAAGAAACCTCATTTTATTTAGAATTGTTGTGTGATCCCATAGCAGTTCGCTGCATCATGCGGAGGGAGCGAGTTTGGTGCCAAAAAATGGCCAAAATACTGCTCCGACAATCTAGTTAGTTTTGTCAACGATTGTTTAAAGTTTGGAACTTATCTGCAGTTTCCTCCATCAATCACAGCACAGTTCCATGCCGCCAGTGTGGCGACTCACAATATGTGGATAACTGCAAGATTCCGCTGGAAAACAACCTACCAGCTACAGCTGCAAAAGGGTTGAGAATCTGCGAATTTCGATAATATTTGGTGAAATTACCAGGCAGAAACACGCTTTCATGGAAACCAGTGTGATTGTACCGACATCCATTTTTTCATGTTTTGGAATCTAACACCCTCGTAGCTAAAAGCCTGGTGGATGCACCATGGAAGAGCGCTGCTATTGCATGAGATTCCAACACTGTTGATGGGGAAAAAAAAGAGATGAAGATATGAGGAAACAGGAGAAAGCATAAAGGCGGACATGAAGAGTGTTGTGAGGACCAGTGAGGACCATCAAGGAGCAATAAAGTACAGGAGGCTCACATTTTCCTTTTCAACTGCTTCTGACAGGAATATGTGGGACTGCGGTGCCGTTCTTTTGCTTTAGACAGACAGACTGTGAGGGCCATTTTTCATTCATCCTGTGTTTCCCCTTTGAGTCACGTGGGAGCTGCTGTCGTCATGATTTCGATTTATGTAAGAAAATAATTACTTCCAACTGGTTGGCAGTTTGATTATGGATTCATCTTAAATGACTGAGCCTTGATTTCTGTCAGTCAAATAAATCCTTATTCACATTTCCCAGGAAGAGATTAATCGGATTCTTGCAGTAACTGTACAATAGTAACACTATTATAAATTAAAAAAAAAGTCCAAGTGATTTTCCTTTGACTTTACAAATGATAAATTCACCTTCAGCTGGAGGTCACCAGTGAGATGAACTGGTCATCTGATCTATTATTGTTTTCTCTTATGTCTCCTGACAGAGTACGTGCTGCCGACTCTTGTGTCACGCTTTTTAACGTCCAAAATGAGCCCTGGGGATTTTCCTGATTTTGATGTTTGACTCCGCTTCAAACGATGTGACTCATAACTCGTATGTGTTATCAAACTCTGTTGATTGAGTAACGGCATGTGAACATTCAGGATTTACAATATGACGTTGGGGAAGCTATTATAACTCACATTAATATTTTTCTTCAACTTTTGAAGGCTCCCTGATTGACGATTCATCATCAGTTAGTACTGTGGGTCAAATAATCTGCAGAAAATGAGCTTTTTTTTAAACTTTAGGTCAGATGGTGCGTCAGCTCACTGAAGAATACGCTGTATATCTACAAAGTCAAACGTCAGTTGTGATAGAACCACAGTTAGATATCAGCATTACCTGCTGTCATGTGAATGCAGGTGACTTGGTGAAGACCAAGTTCTCCAGATCTCACAGTAACCACGTTGCTGAATCGACTGAGATTGAACTTTGTGTGATTGTGGGAGAGAAATTTGAATTTCTGTTCATTGGACTAAGATAATCCTGTTAACTGCAACAGTAAATTCTCTTCAGATCAAACAGTTTTTTTTGTGAATACAGTTTTCTACCCTTTTACCCATATTGACTACATTTTACCCATATTTAACAACCAAAATGGCACGTTTTAAATTTCAAATATCCATGTCGATTAGCTAGAAGTCTATGTACCAATGGTGGTATTGTACTGTAGTAGCGTCATCATTTTCAGAGGTCGCTAGATGAATGTATGACATTTGGGTTTGAACAACAGTTTTGGTGACACCTCACAACACTTTTAAACCCAGAGCGCCACCTGCTGAACGCTAATGCTCACGACACCGTGTCAAGAAGTCTCATCAACCATCACAACTTTGCACAGATTCATAGAACTGTAGTTACTTTCCGGTTACTACTATCTCTCCAAATAGATGTGCGCTGCTCTATTCCTAAATCTATATAAGATATCTTGACTTAGAAATACAGATCAAGTACAGTCGCAATGAGGTGCACTGGATCTGAATAGTTCACAGTGAAGTGTGTGTTGAGAGACTCTTGTCCTTGTTTTCATTCTGTGGTCCGCAATACTCTAGCATGCGGTATGTTAAAGTGAATCAATAACAAACTGCAAGCCTGCCTTTACATGACTTGTCATAAGGATCCTGATGTTTTAAACATCTTCAAGTGTAGCGTTTGTATCCTGACAGTGGTTCTATTCTGAGATTATCGTTTGTACCTGATTGTACTTCTGTTTCTGCTGGACTTCTTTCTTCTCTTAACGCTATGATTCCATACCACTTCATGACTTGATGAAATGAAATGGACCTCATGGAAACTGCAGGGGGCGATCTAGCTCAAGTGGCGTCTGAACTGTTGTGGTCTCCTTTCGTTTACATTGCCAGTGGTTTTGACCTACATTTTGAAGCTGGAATGACGGCAGGTCCAGGTGGCCGTCCCACACGAGAATGTTCTCCACGTAGGTTCATAGCAAAGTTGACATAACAGGCTGCGATCCAGAACATCTCTGCTTCTTTAAACTGCACTTGGTTCCATGCCCATGCAACGTTATAGCCCCATACCTCCATATTATGGAGTGACGATCATATTTTCCAGCCGCCAGCTTTGGTACAAATGGAGCGTTTAATGAACAGCAGAGCAACAGTCCGACATTGTTCCGGACCAGGTGCTGACCAGATGTGCGGCGTTTATTGCCCTGGTGTACCGTTTCTGGATTGAATGAAGGCTTCCTGCGGGGTTTCGTCATGTGAGCGCACTTATCGTCCGTGTGCGAATTCAATGAATGTTTTATCGCAATGTTTACGAGCGGGTCGGGACGACCTCTGAGCATGTTTTTGCCAAGTTTCATTGATTCACGTAAGAGCCATTTGTGTGTGCGCGCAAAAGTGAGGCCAAATTTCCCCTGACTGCATCCGCAGGCGAGTCCTCTGATGCAACCACTGGCGTTAAACTGGATAGGTCATAGAGGGAAAGAGGTAGCTAACTCCCACCAGCAGGGGCACTGCAAGCAAGTGTGCATGTTGCTTCATGACTAGTGATGGTGGCTGGTTGTTACCTGACCAGGACTGTTGCAGTTTGGAGCCTTCAGTGGTCCTATAGTGAACCGTGCGCATCACAGTTACTTGTTAAACAGTCAAGTACAATATATGGTTGCTGGTTATAATGTTGTTTGTGTGCGTGTGTGTAATGCAGTGCATGTATTTGCATGTTCCAATGGTTGTGTGCGTGGTGCTCAGACAGAATGTCTTAATGTCACGGAGACTGAAAATGTGTAATCGTGTGTTTTAGTTGGGCCTGTCGATAGATTTTTCAGTTGAATTTGTTGCACTAAAGATGAGTTAATCGCAAATTAATCACGCGTTTTGTGTCTGTTTTTAATGTCATTTTAACACCACTCAGGTGTTAACATCTCCTTTGCTATGTTTAGAACAGATACAAAACGTGTCATTAGTTTGCTATTAATCGTGAGTTAACTCAGCTTTAGTGCGATTAATTGAGATTAAAAAATATATATCTGCTGATAGCTGTAGTTATGCTTTCAAGCCAGGTGTAGCAGATGGAAGATCCCAGTTAGCCGCCACTGAGATCACTTTGGTTCATTCTCCACAGTGAGTCATACCATTTTTGTCAAGTTCATAGACTTCTTGTCAGGGCTTGCACGGACCCTCCCCACCTGCAGAACCTGTTCTCCCACCACTCTCGCTGCAGCTGCCTCAGTCCTGCTGCTGTGCCTCTTATGCATGTTCATGTTGATATATCAAGGGCTTGCGGGCCTCAAACTGTCAAAAGTGAGTGATTTAAAATGGCGGGTTGACTGTCTATCGCCGCTGCGATGTCTGTCAAGATGTTGCACCAAGAAATGAGTGAAAAATCCCACCCTAAATTTAAGATGATCCCAAGATGCCATTTCCTTCAAGCATAAACACATTCCCACAGTCAGGATGGAGAGCCAGAGAACCGCCGTTTCCATCGGAATTTCAACTCCGTCAAACAAATTGATTTTCAAAGGAATTCAATTCGCCACATTTCTGGTTAAATGAGATCACAGGAAATTAGGTTAAAATATATTTCACCCAAATACAATTATTTTTTTTATCTCTGCAATCTTGTGCTTCACAAGGTAGTTCTCACACAGAAACAGAACCTTTTGCTGCTTTATTTTGACCGAGTTTTCAACAATGGAAACTTAATCGTGTTGCGTTCATATTATTTGCAAACTCGTGCTTTTGAGAATGGATGTGACATTGAACATGAAGAGATTGAAATTGTATTTTCAACATAATATATGAGGCACAAATATATATGCTTTCTGCTTATATGCTTTTCTTGCTTTCTGACTGAGGATTTTTAAAACTTAAATGAGAGAAAACTGTGACACAAGTCTGATATTAACACATTTATGAGCAAAACTGTGCTCTCTTTAAACATCATTTCCTGTGTTTTTCTGTGCAGTTTTCTCCAGTCATGTGTTCCAGTCGGGGTCTGTGCAACAGTGGCGACCGTGCCAACAGGCCCTCCGGCTCAGGGGGCAGCAGTTCTGGGGCCCACTACGCCCTGTGCGCCCTGGGAGTGGGCCTCATCGCGTTAGGTATCATCATGATCGTGTGGACTGTGATTCCCACAGATGGGGAAACCGCCAAACCCCCGGCGGCTCCAGGAAACGCCACCGCAGACGGACACGACAATGAAGACGGCGACGCCGAGGACCACAAGAGCTCCTCGTCGGTGGCGATGGTGCTAGTCGGGGTTGGAGCAGCTATGCTGCTGTTGTCCCTTTGTTTGGGCGTGAGGAGCAAGAGAAGAGCTCGCAGTCGACGGAACCAACCGGTGGCAACGACGGGAACAGAGGCCGCGTTTTTGGACCATGTACCTGGCGAGCAGAGACAACCGTGAGTGACTGAATAACTGGTGAACGTGACGGCTCGAATTGGCAACTTAAATGAAGTGTTATTTCTTGTTTTAGACTTTCATTTCTTCTGTTTGTGCTCACAGAGCTGTGGATCCAACGTCCTACAACGTGCCGAGCTATGAGGAGGTGGTCGGCAGCAGCGACTACCCCGTCCGTCAGAGCAACCTCCGCAGCAGTATCTCCCAACTCCCCTCGTACGAAGACATCCTGGCCGCCGTGGAGGCAGAAGGAGCAGATCCCGCCAGCAACCCGACAGAGGCAACTCCTCTCAATGAAGCCGCATCGATTCCAGAAGACACCCCTACGCCCGACCCTCCAACGGACTCGCCGAGCCTCAACTCGCAGAACAGCCTGCCCTCCCGCAGCAGCAGCGGCAGCAGAGCCAGCCGCTTCCTGCGGCCACTCCGGGTCAGAAGGATCAAGTCGGACAAACTCCACCTGAAGGACTTCCGTATTCAAATCCGCAACCCCACTCAGAACCCGGTGACCATCGAGCCCATCACACCGCCGCCACAGTACGACAACAAGATGCCTGAACTAGTCTAGAACCTCAACTTTCGGCAAGATTTTGGGTTTAATGCACCAAAACATGTTTGGTTTTTGTATTTTCAGGTTGGTGTTTAGTTACTGCACTGTTGTTGGGAGCAGACACACTCAGGGGTGAAACGTGTGTGTGGCTTATTTATTTTTACTCTGCAGGGTCTGCATGAGAGGATCTGCTGTTTTAAAGATCATAAAATAATAATTGTTTGACTTCGCACCTGATGAAAATCATTTACTTCAGGCTAATAACTCTTTGTGATCATTTTAACTTTTCATCTGTCGATCCATGTCAGGCAGTAAACGGGAAGCTGTTTCAGTTTTATTGTTTTTAAGTCGGTGCCAGAAAGCATCCTGCTTTGAATTACACAAACTGCCCATGTGCTACAATGTGGGAAACTGACTAAGGCCAATGTCGATCACATCATAAGTTCAGATATACACATAAATCGCATTAGATAACTGCATTAGCATTTGCTGTTCATTTTTTGGTTTTGTACAGCGGGTTTTTCATATGATATACTTTAATGTTCTCTTGAAAATGTCATCTTCAGGGTCATCAGAACTACTGTCTTTAAAATAACCTGTCAAATGTGGCAAACGTTTATATAAACACTGTTTTAAATCTTTGGTTATAAAAAGTGGTGAATAAATGCTTTTCATTTTTGCTTCTCTTCCGTTCTCATCCAGACTGAGTGTGAATAGCGTTATTCGTGCAAAGATATTGGCTTTGTTGATTCGTTTTATGCAGTGCTTTTCAGAAGAACATGTTCTAAAAATATGGTACTAAAAGGACGGCATGTGTTCGGCGCCATGTCTTCTGTTGCCAGCGGTTTGGCGCCCACCAGTGGTTAAGCATAGAAGACGTTCAGACGGCATTTCCACCCATCATTTACTTATTGAAAGTATTTCAAGCATAATAATCTTTTAGATGAACTATTGTAGGATGTGCTCCTCGCTTCAGCCATATTCATCTCTGTGTACGAATTGAATTGAAGCGCAACCACTGACCAAGCTAGCTGCTAGCGTGTTGGTCCAAGCTGCTGTTCTTCGCGGTTTTCTTGACACCTGTCTTTTCATATCACCTTAATCCCAGCGAATAACCTTGCCAACAGTCACAAGTATGAAATGGAGTCCTGGGCTCAACTAACGCTTCCTGATTCTTCACCCTTTCAATTGGTGATGTTGCGTTTCTGGTAGCTGCATATGCGCTATTAAATGATTAACATTTTAACACCGCCACCGGTTTATTTAGTTGTAGTTGTTTATGATTTGGTTCGTTTATGTTTGTCATGCACCTTAAGTGTGAAGTTAAATCGGTGATTTGGTTTGTGAAAAATAATAATCAAGTAATCATTTGTTTTTGCGTCTGTTTTGAGTGAAATGGTGCGGCTTAATTTTTTAAAAAATTTAAATCTATATTTTATTATACTTATAATTCATGATCACTGTGTCGTCTGTAAAGCTAAATCATTTGGCTTAATATTTTATCTTACGTCATCTAACAATTTTATTTATATACAACGTGATGTAATCTAGATTTTATTTGTTTCATTTCATTCAGATATCTGATCCTATTTCTCTTTATGTATATCACTGCTGGAATAAAATTTAGATATTTGAAAGACTTTACACGTCATAACGAATTTGTATTTATTTGTTTAAAAAAATATTGTCATTGTTATTATTACGTTTTGCAAAATGTACAGGATGTATCACTAAAATCACATTAGAGTTCTTCATGTAATTTAACAGTCATTTCGTCATAGGATTTATTTTTTTATTATGGTGATTGTTATGATGTATTAATGTTTTTAATGCATAACACGCCACTGCGAATATTCCAAGGATTTTAATTAAAATAATTTTAATATACGTGCGAATTTGTAAAATGCGATCATGATATTCATTTGATCGTGTTACATGTAACAGTTATTTAAATTTTGTTAAACATATATACTAGTTTCAGACAAACTAAAATTGTATTCAGAGTTTTAATTTATTTTGTTTTGATTAAAAATAAACTATTAGAAATATATATAAAAATGGTGCACAATTATTATAACTCTTCCATCTTTAGTAGTTTTCATGGAGAGTTGGATCTCTTTCTGACGTGAAAACGTTCCCTTATGTATTCATAACGGCGCGTTTCTGAAACTCCACCCACGCCTGCTTTGGGAAGGATTTTTCTTCCTGCCTTTTTTCCTCCCTTTTTCTTTTTTTTAAACGTGCAGCTGCCATGTAGCGGCGGGAGGAGGAGGCAGCTGGAGGAAGAGCCGGCCCGGGGAGTCAGTCACATTCCTGGCTGCGATTCAATGACTGAACCAGACACAAACAAACAGTGAGAGAGAGAGAGAGAGAGAGAGAGAGAGAGAGAGAGAGAGAGAGAAGGAGAGGGAGGGCGGCGCAGACTTATTTCGGACGCACATTAGTGTGTAAACCGCAGGCGCGCGCGGAGACACAGCGGCTCAGCACCGCCACTGGATCGTCACACAGCGGCTCACTTGAAGTCTGCTTGAGAGCGCG
The DNA here is from genome assembly GCF_027744825.2 of Synchiropus splendidus. Taxonomy (NCBI): domain Eukaryota; kingdom Metazoa; phylum Chordata; class Actinopteri; order Syngnathiformes; family Callionymidae; genus Synchiropus; species Synchiropus splendidus. The sequence goes on from NC_071339.1 coordinate 7,403,811, forward strand.
CGCTGGGAACTCGCCGTCGGAGCGCGGCACTCGAGGCAGAAGAAGAAGAAGAAGTTGCTTGGTGCGCCGACAGGAAGTGACCCGATGGAGGCGTGAGAGGTTCCACCGGGATCATGGAAACGCCGCTCCTGGCCGCCGGATGCTGAACCACTCTGCCAGCCGCCGCTTCCACGCTCGGACTTGACCAGGCTCGTGTTTCTCCCCCTCAACATGGAGGTGTCCAGCTTCCAGCCTCACCCCGGACTCCAGCAAACTCTCAAACAGTTCCACCTGAGCTCCATGCGCTCGCTCGGCGGACCCGCCGCGTTCTCCGCCCGCTGGCCCCAGGACTCGGGCAAGTCGGCGGAAGTGATGCTGGCCCTGCCCGCGCACACCCCTCCGCTCATGTCCGGGCCGCTCTTCATCCCGTCCGACCGCTCCACGGAGCGCTGCGAGACGGTGCTGGAGCGCGAGCCCATCTCCTGCTTCGTGGTCGGCGGGGAGAAGCGGCTGTGTCTGCCGCAGATCCTCAACAGCGTCCTGCGAGACTTCTCCCTGCAGCAGATCAACTCCGTGTGCGACGAGCTTCACATCTACTGCTCGCGCTGCACCGCCGAGCAGCTGGAGATCCTGAAGGTGGTGGGCATCCTGCCCTTCTCCGCGCCCTCCTGCGGACTCATCACGCAGACGGACGCCGAGCGGCTGTGCAACGCGCTCATCTACGGCGGCTCCTTCCCTCCTCACTGCAACAAGGACCTGGGCTCGCTGGAGCTGGAGAGAAGCGAGAGGAGCTTCAAGGTCTACCACGAGTGTTTCGGCCGCTGCAGAGGCTTGTTCGTCCCGGAGCTCTACGTGGGGCCGAGCGCCGCCTGCATCCAGTGCTGGGACTGCAGACTCATGTTCCCCCCGCACAAGTTTGTGGTCCACAGTCACAAGCGACTGGAGAACCGGACGGTGCACTGGGGCTTCGACTCGGCCAACTGGCGGGCCTACCTGCTCCTGGACCCGGACTATGTGGACCAGGAGGAGCAGAGTCACCTGGAGAAGCTGCTGAACGAGCTAAAGGGAAAGTTTGACCTGAGCGGCAAAGTGGCCGGTAAATCCTGCAGAGTAAGTGGTGGTCAGCGTTTTGTTTTCTTCAAAATGTGTCTTAGAACTTTAGAAAGATCTGCCCGGAGCTGTCAAAGTCAAGAGTGAAAAAGGAAAGGTGAGGTGGAGATTTACCTTGAGAACAAAGTGGGTGCAGAAACCGAACTTTTAGATATTGTAGGTTGAATATTGATGGTCATCGATTTGGCTGATTTCTCGGGGAGTTCCTTTCTTAGCATCTAATGCTCTTTCAACGCTACCCGGATAAAGACGGGGAACCCTAAGCATCACCTCACCCTCTCAAGATGCATGATATATTTGTTCATTCTATATGAAACCAGGCAGAGCTTTGCTCACTTATGGAAACTGGAAGTGGCTCCATGGAACCAGCCAGTCTGAAATAAATCACCCATAATAGATTTCACTTTACACCCCTAGTTCTAAATATTGATGTCCATCTGGCATTGGTCATCATACGGCGAACTCTCACCTGCAACTTTTTGGCTTTAAATCTAATCCCCCCCTCCATCAGGGTCACCCAAGGGCATCTGCATTATGATCGATGGATGATATATTTCATGAGCGCGAGGCAGCAGGTTGGGGGAAGGACGTGATTGCATCACAGAGGTTAAGGGTTCAATCCGCATTGGAATATGGAAATGAGTTAAAGTGTGGAGGGGGTGCTGCCCTTTTTGGGATATGACAAGCTGCGTGTGGTGCACGTCGGCGTCCAGCGTCTGTGCGTGGGTCAGACGTTTAGAGTTGGACAAAGGGCCGGGAGACGAGGTGGCTGTTTCTTAGTCAGAGAGCAGCTGCTGTGTGGGACTGGGCTAATGAGTGGACATCTCAGTGCGCATCACCATGGATCCAGTCCTCGCAGGAGGCGACGGGGCGGACAGACGGAATCGATCGGTTTTGACACCGAGGAGGAACTTTCATCCACGTCTCCCCTGCTCCTGTTGTCTTGTCTTTAGCCGAGGCACCTGAGGAGGAGTTAGCGCCCGGGCTCCATCTAAAGCGATTTCTATTGACAACGCCACGCTCGTGCGCCGCGCAAATCTTATCAGAAAACGCTGGTTCAGCACAAGTCTACATCAAAGGATCACTTTATTGCAGTCTCATTGCTTTGCACATCAATCGCTCGGGAATCAAGTGTGGAGCGGCAACTCTTACTCTGAAGATAATATTGTGAACTGATGCAGCTCAAAAACGTATAAGAGCAAACAGAAACTAAATTATTTAAGAATACCTGATAGACATAGGTAAAGTGAGAAGCACACAAGTCCAACTGAAGTGAGATGAAAGGCAATTTAAATATCAGGTAAAAAAGAGCTTTGATAAACGTTCTAAGAAGCTACAAGTCATTTCTCCATAGATAGATAATCAGTCTTAAATAAGATACGCTGTCAATACACATATAACGTGACAGTGAGAGACAAAGCACGGTGTGTTGACATGGACGTGGTTAGCATTAGATTATTCAGTAAATTGATAAGAGTGAGCGACTTCCTTGGGGAAATTAACACACCAGGGTGATAAGAAAATGAACTGAAGCAGTGGAAGTTGCTGCTTTGCTCTGAGCCATGAATCAAACTGAAAGTCGCGGCGACGACCTGCCACCCTCGGCTCCTCAATGGAACCGTAGACCGGTTGGCTTTGGTTGCAAAGTCAGAGATGTGTGAGCCGATCGTGTGAACTGATAGTTAAACTTCTGTTTTCATTCAGTACATACTTGTGTCTTTTGTGTTCTCCAGACAGGTGCTCATGTGGATTTACGGACTGTGAAACACGATGTTTGACAGCACATGAGCAAACCGCTTCATGAATTATCGAGGGAAGAATCTCTGGCGTAGGAAAGGTAGACGTGTGTTTGCAGTCCTTAAATCAAGCCTCGAACTCCATTCACATTTATAGATGATTTATAATCGCGGCAGATTCCCGACAAACTCCTTCTAAAGTGGTGAAAAGGTGCACCTGCAGCTGATGTGGTCCTGAGAGCGGCGTGTCTCGATGTATATTTCACCTGTGTGTTGTATATTCCTGAATGGGTGAGCGCTGCACTGACAGCCTCCCAGCCGCTGTGATATACGGCGGGGTCCGGTGCGGTGGAGTGAGTGTGGTGGAGGGGGTGTTGGCCGTGGTTCACTGTCAGTCGTGTCCCACTTAGCAGACAGCCGTGCTCCTCGGAGAGCTGCACACCAGCAATCTCCCATACATCAGCCTGACAGGCCGAGCTGCTGAAAGGCCGGACAGGAGCTCGCAGACAGGGCTTGGCTCGACTTACCCATCAAACAAAAACGCCATGCTATCAGTCTGCCTCAGCCTCCTGCTTGTCTCACCGTGTTTTATTAATAAGGAGGTAACTCTGTCTGGACTCCCAACCTCAAGTGCAGATACCAAACTGTCAGTCAGTGATGGGGCTTTGCTTTTCCCCGACAAAATGGGGACTTGAAAGCATCCGTGCGGTAATATCCCAGAGTCGCTTGTGTTTTAAATGCAGAAGCTTCAGGCTCATTCAGATGATGCAGTGTGTGTGCGCCAGGCCTTGACATGTGTCGTCAAAGGGCCGCGACCCCTGACCTTCCAGCAAAGACGCTGACCCCGGCCATCCCCCATTCTTTTCACACCACCCAATCACGTGCTGATGTGGACGCTCCACTGGCCAGATGGCTGTCTGATAAAGGACCGGGGATATAGAGGCGATATAATCTGGAGCCTCTAATTGTCAATCCGGTTTCTGAGGCGCGTTTGCAGGTGAGCCTCCAAATGAAAAGAAACTTTAAATCAGAGATGTGCAGTGTTTGGAGAGCGCAACACAACTCCAATAGCACGATGAAGGCCGATCGCTGCAGTGGCAAAACGTCCGCCGTCGGCCTAAGCACACATTTAATGGCTTTTTTTTGCGCACCAGAAAGTGACAGACGCCCCTCTGGGAGCTTCAGTGTCACACGTCGCCATGCACCCTCGACGTCCAGCAGCTTTCTCAACGCCCGCGCAGCCCACGCTGTCACTTGATCGGCGTGCAGGACAGTCTCAGACCAAGCTAAAGAAGAAAAAGGGTCTTAATATCTGTGGCGTTTTCCACACCACAAACTGAGCTGCTACATGAAGCCACCTGACGTTGGTGTTTACATGTGAAGACACCAAGACATCACTTTTCAAGTATGTGTTGTTGCGCTGCCATTTAAAGGTTTCCAGCGAGTGGCTGTTGACTCCTGCTTTACCGTGTTGAATTGCACGTTCTCTGAACCTAACGGAAAATAGCCACCGACCTTAGAACTTGGCGTTCAATAGGTAAACAAATGAAGCAGTGTAGGATCGACCGCAGTATTAAGCCATAGCCTGTAAAAATGTTGAGTTGAGGTGGTTCATGGAAAATGGACTGATATTAAAGCCATTCAGATGCGGCCAATTTAAGCCATTTTTCATCCCATTGTTTCCGTCAGTCCATGAAATTAGCTCCAACCAAGCAGGAGGGAGCACTCAGCAGAGTGTCAGCGGGGCGAGAGCGGAGATTTTTGGTGTCATAATGGATGAAGCTGGTGACCGGCGTGGACTTGTTTACTCTCTGTGGTTCGCATGTGTAAAGAGCACGAGTGTTTGCATGTAACCGGGCCAGTGGAATGAGTGGATCAGCTGCGGGAGCCAGATTAAAATGAGCTGACCGCCGGCTCATTTCCATCCCCATCTGTCTGCTGACCTCTAGGAAGCCCTGAAAGCTTTTCATGGCGCTTGGTGGGACCACCGTCGCACTCGGCCAGATAGCACTCACCGCCCGTTGATTTATTCATCAGTGAGGAGTTGCAGCCCGACTAGGAATATTCTCCGGTCCACACCGGCGCACCTTCTTTCTAAGACGAGCGGCCCGCTCCCCACAGACGGGTCCGTGCCGGGCACGTTGACCAGACCGCTGGGCTCAAGTAAGGACAGCGTGTCGAGGCGAAGGGGAGCCAGCAGCCCCCCAGGGGTTGCGGCCTTCGTTTTCTCAGAGCTGACCCCGTGTTAAAAGAGTGTCAGCTGGGCTTCTGTCATGGGTGATGTGTGCTAAAGACCTGCCACCTCCTTTGTTTGAGGCTCCAGCTTTCAGAGGCTGTGAAGTGCAGCCACGTCGCTTTGTTTGGGCCTTTGGTGCTGCGTGGTCGGTCCGTAACCTTCAGCCTCTCGCGGGGTGGGAAACCCAAACGCAGGGGTTTGCCCACGTCCTTGTTTCGGAAGCAATATTGGAGACAAAAGTGAGGTCTGCATGTCTGATGAGGACTCGGATGAGAACCTGTGTGAAGCGCAGCTGACCAGTCATCTCTTTGTTTCAAAGCTCATCACCTAAAAAGTAAAGCCTCTCCCATATTGTGCTGAGTTACGACACGACTTTTCCAACAACTGGATCCAGTTTCACTCCAGGCTCTGACATACAAGTCCTTTTTATTGTACAAATATATCAACATGAGTTCTCAAGAGTAATGACACGATTACATGAGCAGCTTAGATTACAGGGAATTTAAAACCGGCTCAGATATGATTTACACATCCAGACGTGAATATCATGTATTTTGTGGCTCACGCATTTATTCATTGGCTCTCAAGCAGCCAGCATCAACAGAGGAGAGGAGACAGAGGGGGACACCCTGGATCCAGTGGCATTCATGAAATGAGTCAGTGGGAGGAAACCTGAGTCTTCATCATTATTTATTTTTATGTGTTATGTTTCGGCACCACCTCAACCTGTCCGGATCATCGTCTCTTGTTTCCACACCCAGCACATGCACGAACCTTAGTGGTCTTTCTCTTCTTCTCGTGGCATCTCCAGAAAATAAAATGTGTTGCAGTGCATTGTGGGGATTGTAGCATGAGGGGTGGGAGAGTGTTTAACCAGAGGACAGGTGTTGTGGAATTATATCTCGGGCCGTACACACTGGTATCATGGCCAGGATGAGGCCCACGGGCCTCGAGTTTGATGCGCCAGAGGGTTACGGATCGGTTCGCTTGTGTCGGATTTGGAGGCGACGCAGTCTTTGTCTTTGTCTCGAGGTCTTTGTCTGGAGGCAGAGTCCGCAGTGTGAAACGCCCCTGAGATGAATACTGGTGTTTTTGAGGTGGTTGGTGAAGAGACCTGTGATGCCACCGCAGCGCTGATGTGTGAAAGTCAACTCGTGTAGCTGGTGAGGAGACGTGTCCCGGCTGTAGCTGCGGTCCAGCTGGATCTGGTTAGTGTGCTTCCACAATCATCATCAATTCCTCCTCGATCACCTCCTGATTTCCAGCTCTGTGATTAAGAGTCGGGCCCATCTGCTGCAGAGACAGGAAATCCCAGAGTTTGCATCTGCTGCTGGCTGAGCGACTAAGCCGCCGCAGTTTGATAATCCCACCTCACCGGAGGAATGTAGCGAGGACATCAAAAGTGTCAGTCCCCCTGGATGGAGTCTCAGGATGAGGACGGACTCAGACAGACGGTGTGTCAGCGACTTTACTGCGGCAGCCGCAGAGCCTCTCCTCCGTCTCTGCCACTTCATGTGTCCTCACCACAGAGCAACGTCAAGTTCCAAGGCTCAAACCTTGGAACCCTCGCTGTCAGCCAGTCTGTCTTTAAACACAGCATCCTTTTTGTTTTTAGTCATCATCACAACAACCATTATTTCACACTATCTTTTACTGCAAGATATTTATCTATCAATATAAGTAATACCTTTGTGTAATGAAAGCACTTCAGTCATTATTATTATTATCATTGACAGCCTAAGTAAACAGTCCTCTTGTTTGCATTTATTGCTTTGAAAATTTTGAAGCAAGTTTGATGTAATTTTATACTTTTTGATTAATAATTAATAACACATATACATGTAGAGTATTTAACATTACGATTATTCATATTTTAAATGTTAAAAATATATTAATATTATTAAAATGTATTACATATATTATATTTGAATATATTTCAAATGTTTTTATTTCACTATTTGATTGATTTATTTATTTTTTTCAAGATTTTGATTAACTTTTATTAAATAGTTCTAAATTTTTATTAATTTAAATGGACTTGATTTTATTTTTGTTGTGTTTGTAAGAAAGTATATTTGAAACATCAAGTTAGCAATGTTTGTTATTCTAATTATATCTTGAAATAATTTTTCATTTGATTTATTCACATGGTTTTATGTATTTATTTATTTCACTTGAGGATATAATTATTTTGTTGAGTCTTTACACACATTTTAATACATTTTTCTAGTGAAATGAATTATTGACAGCATATGACAGACTTCTATTCTATCTCTATCTATCTCTCAATAATGCTATTTTCTAATGCTTTGCCTTGGCAATTATTTCCCTGCTTTCTAGGCTAAACTGCCAGTTCATTTATTTGCTCAGCGCTTTATGTGAAACCTGGACGGCACCGTACAGTGCACATGTGGGCCCTCGGCGGAGACGTGCGAATGGATCTCCAGCCAGAGCAGAAGCGGGCCCTGCTGGTGCCATATGACAAATCGGCCTGCTGCTGTTGCCTACAGTCCGCCTACAAACCACCTCCAAATCTATCTGGAGGATTAGCTCACGCAGCTAAAGCGAACAGGCTGCTCAGTGCTCAGACAGCGTTCGGTCCATGTCTTGTTTGTGGCTCCTTTTACTTGACCCACAATATGTCTGGCGAAAACATAGGAGCGAAGCCTGAAGTGATTTTTCCTCCCCGGCTCTTTAGGATACGCATCATTTATTTCAGGATTAGAATGGTTGACATTGAGCGTGACGCCGAGTTCAGAGGAAGGTGTATGGGCGGAGCCTGGTGGCTGTGGATTGTGTGTTTGCGCTCAACATTTGGAGAACTCTGTCTGACTCTCAAGAAGGACTCATCCTCAGTCGGAGTCTGCGTGCTAGGCCTGTGATTGGAGGGCGGCTGCGGTTGCTAAGCAGAGCTGCTCTTCCTGAGCTAAATAAGAACTTTCATGCTGTCTGGCTGGTGGGCTCAAAGAAGCACACACTCGCGTGAACACACATCCACCCGGTACAGCGGAGACCTCCTCTATTCACTGCCTCTTTCCTTGTGACCTCCGTGTTGTGACTCCGCTAGACTGTCCTCCTCCTCCTCCTCCTCCTACTCTCCCTCAGGTCAACGCCGGTTAGCACCCTCCTCCCCAACCTCCATGTCTGATGCCTCCTCTGCCTCCCATCACCTGCTCCGTTTGACACCGGCGAGGCCCCAGTGGGACGTACGGGCCGGTGCAGAGAAGCGCTCCCTCCTCTGCTGAGACCTCCTCCTGCACTCCCCCTCACATTATACTTAGATCACTACCTCCTCTGTGGAGAGCGCGCTGCATCAGACTGGCCTACATACGACCCACATGGATGGGTGGAGAGATGATGAATGGAGGGGAAGGTAGACAGAAGGGCTGTCAGACAGAGAGTCAGATAGCTGATGGGAAGGATGAGAAGGCTGACAACCATTTTGACGGAGAGAAATAAACACTCTGGAAGGGAAATATGCAATGAGAGGCCCAGAAAACTGACTTAGTCCCACTGAAATTGGACTTTCAAAATGGATATAAACAGCTACTGGAGAGAATTTGGAATTTCTCTTAGTCCGACTACACAACCTGGATAATGTGGTTAATAGCTGGACAAAACTAGCATGTAGCCAGTAGCTGGACTAAGCTAGCATGTAGCCAGTAGCTGGACTAAGCTACCATGTAGCCAGAGTAGCTGGACTAAGCTAGCGTGTAGTCAGTAGTGGGACTAAGCTAGCAGGTATCCAGTAGCTGAACTAAGCTAGAATGTAGTCAGTAGTGGGACTAAACTAGCGTGTAGCCAGTAGCTGGACTAAGCTAGCATGTAGCCAGAGTAGCTGGACTAAGCTAGCGTGTAGCCAGTAGCTGGACTAAGCTAGCATGTAGCCAGTAGCATGAATAAACTAGCATGTAGCCAGTAGCATGAATAAGCTAGCATGTAGCCTGTAGCTGGACTAAGCTAGCATGAAGTCAGTAGCGACACTAAGCTAGCATGTAGCCAGAGTAGCTGGACTAAGCTAGCGTGTAGCCAGTAGCTGGACTAAGCTAGCATGTAGCCAGTAGCATGAATAAGCTAGCATGTAGCCAGTAGCTGAACTAAGCTAGCATGTAGCCAGTAGCATGAATAAGCTAGCATGTAGCCTGTAGCTGGACTAAGATAGCATGTAGCCAGTAGCTGAACTAAGCTAGAGTGTAGTCAGTAGTGGGACTAAGCTAGCATGTAGCCAGTAGCTGGAGTATGAGCTGCTACAACTTCAGTAAACAAACTCCAAGACTCATCGCGGTCTAGTGATGTCTAATAACCTTCTACACAATGGAGAAGTGGTGTGTGTCATCTGATGCAGTGTGTGTCGCTCGGTCTGAGCCCATGTCTGATATCAGCTGTGTTGGTTGGTTTAAGGAGACGACCATGTTAGCAACTGCTAGCATGTCAGCAGTCATCAGAAACTTGTGAGTTTAATCCCAAAACCTGCCGCAGGAAGCGTGTTGACGATATCGCACGCTCCATGTCGGTGACAGTGTTGAACCGTCGGTCTGACAAGATGATTCTAGACCTCTGAAGTGAAACTAGTCAGTCAATACGCAGTTCAATTTAGCAGTCTGAAACTTGCTGCCTGTCAGCTTCCAATGCTCTTCCTCTATGGTCATAGGAGGCATTAGGACTGAAGAGGTCACAGCGCCACCCATCATCACGGAGGTGAACTACTCTGTCATTTTAAAATTGTAAGGAGAACATGACACCAACAGACTCAGCTTAACCGAGCTATTGCCTCAGTGGGGCTACTCAGTGATGGACCCGCAGCGTCCTGGTCGGGGTGACCTTATAAGCAGCCCTCTCCTCCCAAGCTCCTGCTTTCAAGAGGCGAAAAGAACAAATGATTAGGATCCGCATCTTCAGTTTGCTGCTGTCTGCTTGTGCAAATGTCTATCACCCGGTGCATCTGCTGCGCCGCTGGGACATTACATCTGCAAAATCCGATCTATAAGTGCACTGTGTCTTCTCTCAGACTCGGTAAGTCCCGAGGAAATGGCTTATTTCGTGCAGCTGGGGTGCTGGCAGGGGTGAAAGCTTTGCCTTGTACTGTATTTCAAGAACAATCAGGGCGAGCTGGTGTGAAGCCCCGGTGTGCTCTTCAGACCGGCTCGACATGCTTCCTTGCAGAGAAGGGGCAATGCAGCATTGTCAGCAGGCGCCCGTATCAAATGGATTCAGCACAGCTGTCCTGGCAGACTCTGTTGCAGCGCGCGGGGGTGGGGGGTGTTTACTGAGTATTACAGTCACCCCGGGAAGCCTCATGCTCGGCTTTGTCACTGCATCATCTGGTCAAGTGAAACTTTTCTCTTTTTGACCTTGTCAGCGTTCCATACCGCTCGGTGGCGAATCTTTTATTTCGGGAGGTGGGTGCCACCTGCCCCACCCTGGGCTGGATCAGTATAGCAGGGGCTACATTTAGAGCGACAGGCATACAGACGGGCCACATGCACGTGACACCAGCTCCCCCTTTTTTTGCAGGTGTTGAACAGTTGCATGTTTGGTGCACCGGCTGCCGACACACTCGCCTCCCTCGCTGCACCCTGACAAGCGTCGGGCTTTATTTCCAGCCGGTGGACGAGCGCAGACACAGACAGCCGTGGCTTGAAATAGAGCGGGCCACACTTTATCCTATAAGAGGAGTCTATTATGGGCGCTGTGTCTTAAGCAGTGTCAAGAGAAGAGTTTACCTAACGCAAACATTAGCTGGAAAAAAAAGCTGCTTTTCAGATTATCATCAATAACTAGGCAATCGCTCCGTCGTCTGCTTGACGCCAGCGGTCGTAATCTGCCGCGCAGGTGTTTGTTTACACGCAAGGTTATGAGATCTGATGAAGCTCCTCAGTCAGGAAAAATAATCCGTTTGTAATCTTCTGGGAGGCGTTTTAATCTGCACACGTGGTCACTTTGGTTTTTCTTCATAACCTCTTTAAAAAATACCGCACACTCAAATGTCTTTTACTGCGTCTATTACAACTAAAAACGTGTTGGTGTTACATGGGTTTCAGCTTCATGCTAAGGGTCTGGAGGGTCAAACTCAATCATGCAAGGGGCCAGAATCTAACACCAAATCGGGGGCCAAACAAACTAAAAAAAAACAGGAAATTATTGGATTATTGATGGTTAATTTTAGCATCCTGTGGTTCACATCGCCTCAAAAGACATGACACTTTCTCCTTGAAGCGCTTGCCTTCCCATTTTTGAGTGAATTCCCTGCCACCTGGGAGTTTTAAGGCAATACCATTTCAGAAGGAGAGAGTTGAAGGCATAGAGTAGAAGAGGAGAACCTTCAACGTTTGGGATGGAAGTAAATTCACTCATCTAATTTGTACATTATGAACATGCAGGTACACTTCCTCATCCCTCAGGAATCAATGTGACTCGGCATCATTGCTGTTCTTCCTCTTCTCCGCTTTCCTTCACCATCTCCACCTCTGTGACCGCTTTGACGGTGTCTCCACAATGTGGGCTGTGATGGTCAGTTGACTTGCTGTCACTACACGCTGAAGCGGCGCTGCTAACCCAAGCTCCCTTTCATCCCGATATACTCCATAACTTTGACAGGAACATGCCCATAAGTGTTCAGGCTCAAGTTAAAGGTGTTGAGTCTAGGACACAGGCTTCAGTTTGGCATGTGTGCAGGATCATGAGGGTTCTAAAGCAAAGAGACCTGCCCTGGACACTGAACTAAACACACTGACAACATTCTTAGTAGAGATGGGCGATATGGGCAAAAAAAGTTATCGTGATAAATGTTGTAATTTCAATTACAATAATTATCAATAATGTGTTGGACACACTACACTCTCTCTTGAAACTGTTTTATGATGAAACGTATTAGTGGAGTATTAGTGTCTCCAACGTCATTATTAGTTTATGTTTAAATATAATAGTTAACCAAGTGTTGAGATGAGAAATTCAATGTTTCACGTCTCTGGTAGAAGCCGCTGGTGTCTGACAGACTGCTCTGACAGTTTTATTTAGGGATTAAATTGAGCCATCTATCTGCTGTATCTCACATTTCTTAACAGTTTCTTTAACTATGGACACATTTCCTAGATGCTAATGAAGAATGTTCAGAAATAAGTTGAATAAATGATCATTTAGTCATATTCTATTCTCCAAATCATCAAACGGTCAGTCCTTTGTCTTGTGTGATGAAAAACCTTTTCACAATTCTCTCTTCTAAAATGGTTGTTTTTCATTACTTTACTGAAGATTTCACTAATACTTTGAGCGCTTTACGCTCGTTGTAGCATTAGTGCTGCCTGTGAGAGTGTGTCCGTGATCAGTGAACCCTAATGGGGACGCAGAAGAGGCCGCTGCCAATACCGGAGCGGAGGTCCGTCCAATATCTAACTATTTTCACCACCGTGTTTTTCCGAAGCGCCAGCACAGTGGGAGACCTGCATGTGTTGATGTGAACCAAGGCAGACGACCGCACAGTCCACCACACGCTCCACAACTGTCACATGCCGGTGTCGGCTGTCAAACGGCGCGGAGCTGGACAGTGCGGCGCGTCGTCGCGGTCTCGTCACGTTCCCGTGTGCAAGTCCAATGCAGTGAGTGAGCCGCGTGTTTGATGAATTTATCGTGAGATGCAGAATTCTCGTGGTGGAGATTGCGTTTTGCGGGATATCGTGTACGATAGGTTATCGTCCCACCTAATTCTTAGTGAAAGCAAGAGTTTGTAGGCCGTGACCTTGAACAAGAGGGTCACCGAAAATGAAATGCAAGAGTTTGGTCGCAGCATCTGCCACACACTGACCATATGAATTATTCTGGAGGTAATACCGGAGCATTGTTGGCGTGCTCATCTTCACAAAGACCCCCATGGCCGCATGTCCATATTTAATTCGCCCCTTTCAGCCGCCCAACTGTACAGACCTCTGATAGAATGAATCCCTCCAAAGAGATTAGTCGCCCTATCATCAACGCGGCTCCCTAATTTTTCAGCCTTTGTTGTGGAGCAGGCTGTACAAAATGGGATAAAGCGGCTGGGCCGGACACAGTGGGAGGAAGTGGCTTTTGTGTTGCTTAGCAGGTGCAGTGGAATGACGCCGCTGATGTGGGCACGCTCATGCGTGACCGAGTGAATATGACCCGCCGTCCGGCCCTGAAGGTGCAGGGCTGGTGCTCCCCCGAGCCCAGCGCCGCTGAGATACACCAGGAACCTCTGAGCTCCACTCCAGCCCTCAATCACTGCTCTCCTCTGAGGTTTGAAGTACATTCTTCAGGCGAATGGTTTTCTCTCCCCTTCCACATCCTCCCTCCTCCTCGCACACATCTGGTGAACAGTGCTAGCACCCCTGTCATCTTTTACTGCGTTGAGGTCATTTCCACCCTATCGGTAAAGTGGAAACACATGATACGCGGGGTTTGGTCTTAATGGGGTGGGGCTGGCACGGGCCCGCTCCGACGCGGCTTCACAGCCCAAACAGCCCCTCGCTGGAAAGCGGCCCGTTTCCAAATGAAAGACACTTGGACTAAATCATGTCAGGATACTTGTAATGAGTTGACTGTTGTCAAAACAAGCATCATTGTCTCCGAAGAGTTGGCAGACGTCGGAACATGACACCGTGAAATCGGGACGTGTTGTTGACTCCACCTGATGGTTGTTGAATCATGATCTTGACTGGGATTCTCCTGCAGCAAGTCAGTGATGCAGGCTTCCTGGGCTCAGCACCCGTCGTCGGAGAAAGTTCACATAACAGCTCGTGGTGTTTGTCATTCTCCCAGCTTGTGTGGTTTGTGAAAACGCACTTCTTCCATCTGACACTTTCTGCTCGACATTCTTGACAGCGCATTATTAGAACGAGCGTCATATGAATTCATTATTCGGCTCCTTCTTGCGCGTCTGAGCCATGTTTTCTCTTATGAATGAGATGGGATTTTAACTTTCTAAAACTCATGGCCAAATCGAGTCTTTTTTTATGTGGCCCGCAATAGCCTCTGATAAGAGGAGTTCAATACCAACTCAAAGAGGAGTTAGCTTCACATTCAATTCAATACCAGTTCAAAGTACTTCTGTCTTGTTTACCATTCAGGAGTGCCAGTTGTAGGTTCCTCTGTTTGGCCTTTTGCATGATTGAGTTTGACTCCCTGCCCAAATGGCGTCCAACTGATTCCGTAACAATATCACCCATGATGGCAAACATACTGCGATGACAGCATATTCATTGTACTAATATGACCTTTGATAGTTATTCCTTGTCTTGACGTGTGACTTTGAAGTAAGTGGAAGCTGGAAAGCTCTGGAGACGACGCCTCTTGGTCGTCCTGGAAAACACCTCAGTATTTGACCTCGGTCCTGAGCGTGGAATGAGACTTTCACAGAGAGGGAAGTCAGGGCTGGTGCTGCTGCCCCCACGTCCTGACTAGATGATACCAGTGTATAAATATCCACGGTAAATTCTGGTCACTCTCTCTCCCTGAGTGACAGAGCTGCAGTGTGAAGCAAAAGTGTGCAGTCAGTTGGTCACCGGCATCAGTGGTCGGGTCCAGCCAGGGAGGCTGCTGAGAGCCAATGCATAGATTTTGTCTCTCCAACAAGACTCCATCATGGACTGCAGCACACTGGTTATTGAGGGCACGCTCTCCTGTACTGCAGGACGCCGTCCTCATTACCTCTGCAGCAGCTTAGCTCTCGGCTTTGTTCTCTCTCTTGGCTTGAAACTGGAGAATATGGAGAGAAGTGCTGAGGCTGCAGTTAGCTGGGCTGCCCACAACTTCTGCCGCACCGGAGAAAACATAGCTGAGACAACCGCCGCCGCCCCCGAAAGCCCCCTTGTCTACATATTTCCATAAAGCCAAGGCACCGAGGACCAGTTTGATTCATCGTCCTGACTCGGATGCTCGGCTCCTTTATTTATTTATTTTTTTCCTCTTCCTTCCAGCACATTCTGTTTCTTGTGCTGACCGCTTGTCTGAATTGAGTGTTTCACTCTCACCCTCAAAAAGTCAAAGATGCATTTGTGTGTCGGCCAAGTGACCGAACGCTCGGCGCTGCCAGACTCGCCGCGTGAAAGGTCCCATAGACTTGTTCCATAGAGGCGTTAAACAGCGGCCGTACAGAGTGGCCGGAGGGACAGTAAAATTTTATCACTCTAATAACCCGCAGTCACAACTTGCCTAATGGCTTAGGCAGCCACGCCACGGGTCGACTGGGGGTCACGGTTGATGTGAAGGACTCATAATGGTTGACTTGTACCACAGGAACAAATTAAAGAAGGAAAATGAGGCGGTGAAGTGTGTTTGTTGGATTCTTATTTCGGATCCCACACCGACGACCGTTCACTGTAGTCTATCTACCTCAACATTCATTCACTTAGCCCCCAAAATATTTCTGTCAAACCTGTTCTGGCACTTTTGTTATTGCACATGAACTGCTTTGTATATTTATAAAAAGTGAATAAAACAATACAATACAATTGTATTATTTAGTTATTTTTTTAATAATAAATCAAAATCGCGATATAAATCAAATTAAATATATTCAGAATGAGGGCAAATACACATCGTCCCAGCCCTAATAACAATGACCGAAACATCCCGTTAAATTCCCTTCCTTTTCTTTTTTCTTGTTGACATCGACGTCTGCCTCTTTGCCCACACAATAGCATCTTGATGGGTCGCTGTATCTACGTTACAGTGTGTTGAGTGTAATGTTGGGCTATCCATGCTACGAGCTATGTAAAATGACTTGGTGGGCCAGATTTGGCCCCCGGGCCTCTAGTTTGACACTGGTGTGCATCATTCTGTTCCATTGTTTCTGGTTCAAATCTTGGTCAGTGGTTCAAAGAAGCCCTTTTTGACAGCAATAGCGTTGGCAGCTGTCTTGAGAAATTCTCATTGATCTTAATTCACAAGTTTGTGGCTCATAATGTTTCCATCAAGGAAAAAAGAGAAAGGGTTCATGCAAGCTATCGAGGAATGTCCCTCATTGGTTTTATTCTGGAGCTGCACCACAGTGAGTGCGGTGACAGGCGGTGCTTGACAGCTGGTCTTTCTCAAGCAGCTACAGCTGGATGACAGTTGCGCTGAACTTGCGCTGATTTGCCAGAATGGGGACGATTTTTCACTGAGTTCCATTGTTTCAACATTCTGACTTCTCAAGCCTTAATGTGGGAGAAGGAGAGAAACGGTTTCTGGGCTTTGCTCCTCGGATGCCTCTCGCGAGCTTGCCGAGGCGCTCTGGTCTTGAGAGGTGTTTGTTTTAGGTGAAGTCAGCGCTGGAACAGAATGTTGCGAACCGCAGTCCAGACTGCGGCTCTGCAGCTCCGCTCCAACCTGAATGCAGACTGTTTGTTTTCCTTCTCGGTTTCTCAGGGAGAAATTTAGATGCTGCCAAAGTCCTGCACTCACACCCAAGGCATGCAAATAAAAATCTACCTGGGTGTAACCGCTACATCTGGACAGCACCACCCAAGTGCAGCAGAGTGCGACCATTGGTGCGTCCGTCCTTCGCTCATCTTGTAAAAGGGCTTTCTGGGAGATGAGAGGGCAGAGGATTGTTTCAGTGGCAGGATGTTTGTGTGTTTTGTTCCCAGCCTTTTCATAAATAGCAGTTTTTATGCCGCTGAGGTCAACTAGTTTTACTAGACTGGAGAGGCAAGTCCAGAGGCAAGGAGGCCTCACCGCCATCTGGCACCCATAAAAGGGGGAGCTGGAGGTTTTTAGTGGGGGTTTATGGGGTGGCAGGGTGAGACTGTGCGCAGAAAGACAGGCTGGATGGTGGACTCTGGTTGCCCCCGAGCCGCAAAGCTTCCACTGCAGTCTGAATGACAGGTCAGAAGTTCATTGCCTTTTTTTTTGGCCTGCATCTGCCTTGTAAGGTGAAGAAAGATGGTCGGTTCAAAGTTGGAGGGCAAAGGAGAGGAGGACGTCACCACCAAGCTGTTACCGCTGCGGTCAATGGGGAAACATGGGTTTAATGAGCCAGCTATATTTACAAGCAGACTACGGCTCAGTGTGGTGGAATATGAGCCGGTCCTCCTCGCTGACAGCATGCTCTGCAGACCTAAGTCCTACAGATGGTTGGGGATGATGTGGCGTTGTAAACACTGGTGACTCAAAGGCTGTGTTGTTTGGGTATGCGTCAGCCGCTCTCAGAGCTTCTCTCGCCACAGAGTAGCGGACATTCATTTGTTTGGTGCGACTGTAGACCTGCTATCCTTTTCAAGCAGCAGCAAAATTTTACAAACAGTTCAAGTATCTATTATCGCTCTTTTGACTGGAAATAAAATTCTAAACATCATATTCTCGTTCCTAAGGGTCAGTCCTGCGTGTTGCACGTTGCTGCATAGGTCATTCAAGGTATTCACCCAAGGCATTTTGTGATGTTAAATAAGGTTTGGGGTTCAGATGAGGACACATCGGGGTGACGATCACAAGCTCTCATTGCAACAGCAGTTCCTTTGTTACTTGATATACTGTACATAGTACCATATGTCCGCAGGAACTTGACTCATGATGCCAAAAAGCTTGCATGGTGAGTCAAGCGCATGATCACAAGGTATAATGCATAACAAGTGACGTGAAATTGTCTTGTGTATGTGTATGGTCCACTTGAAGATTGTCAATATGTTAGGCCTCAGGAGCAAGGATGTGTTGGAATGGTGTCACTTGAAGGCTGACAGAATTGTCCTCTGTTAACAAAACAAACACATGCATTCCCATCCGTTGTCGAAGCCTGGGCTGATTTATCGGCGCCGATATGACTATTTGTGACGTTCTCATGAACAGCCCACCAAATGACAGAATGACCCCTTTTTCCCTATTGAATACAACACTGCTTGTTGAGATGCTGCAGACCCACCTACCCGTGGCGGCACCAGACAGTAGTGGGCCAGCAACCAGGAGGGCGATCATATGGCAAAACGCTGTCAAGGAAATGACAAGTGCAGTTCGCAACATATGCACCTCGCAGAAGTAACCAACGAAAACCTTCAACACCACAAATTTGATGAGACACTTGGCCTCAAATCACTGCACCAAACTGAAGCACTAGCAAGACGCTAACTGAGCGAAAGCTAACCAGAGTGAACCGCAGTTCAAACCAACACTAATGAAGTTTATTGTTTTGGATGAGCTCCCGAGTTCTGTTGTGGAGGACTGGAGCTTTCAGGAGCTAATAGCGCACCTGGACCCCAGATAGATCTCTGGACATGTAGTCAATGAAAAGAGGAGCGCTCTGTTCATTGTTCATTAAAAACAGAATGAAAGTAATTTATTTTATATTAAAGCACTTTGCGTTTTGCATTGTTACTTTTTTTGCTTTAAAGTTGCAAGTTGCAAGTTTTTATACAATATTTTGCAGTATTGTTGTTATTTAATAGGTTTCTGAAAATCATTTTAAAAATAGTGAGTTTTGTGTGTAATTTAGCTGTGGGGGTGCGGAAATCTGCAAAAAAATTTTATTGCTCCATTGGGACTTTCAAAATGGGTATCAGCCAAGAAAGTCACTGTTAAACAACAATGCACTCTTCGTTGACTCTGACATCAACAACAGTACTTGTTTCCTGCATCAAGTGACTTGGTCCTGATTTGGCCCAAAGGTCTCGGGTTCGACTCCTGTGGCAGGGTGGAGAGGAGGATAGTGGGGCTCTCATCACTCCCACCAGGACTGTTGATGGTCGCCAAGACGGAAAATGCAGTCAAAGTCAAAGGCCTTAATAAACGCGGTTTTACTTGATGACAAAACTAGCTAGAGACGGAGAAATAACAGCAGAATACCGTCCTTTAAGAAAGAGCAACAGTAGCGGCCAAGCCAGAGCAGTAAATGTGGAGGCCAGGCAGGTGAAGACACTCTGGGGATCCTCAGCTACGCTCCTGTGGACGGTCTCCACCTCTTTTAAGAGCCTCCGCTGGAGCATCCATCTGAACCTGGATGCTCGGATTATAGATTTTCCACAATGAGGTTATCATTGCTGAGGCCTGTGCTGCTGTGCTGACTCTGGCACTGATACCTCCCACTGAGAGTTTTGTGATTCTGCAGCTCGGTTAACCCTTCCACCCCTTTGAGATCTGAGGATGCTCGAAGGTTATGATGTCATTTTTGGCTCCGTTGAGTCTCAATTGTGTAGCAAATTGTTATTCGAAAGAAGTGTCAAATCAGGCGCGTCCTCAAACAAATGAGGAAAGTGACCTCTATCTCTGCGGGAAGACAGAGGGCGTTTGAGACCGTATGCTGCTACGCGCAGCTCGAACGTGAAGAGAGGAAAAGTGCTGACAGTGAAAGAATGGGAGCGTGTTTGGCAGGCACGCCCATGTAGGTTTCTGTGTCTCTCAAATCTATTAAATTTTTAATCGTTTCCTTGCTGTGGTATGGAGCCCAACACGACTCTGCTCAACCGCACTCTTAAAGCTGCTGGGCTCGACCCGTAATGGTGGGAGCAAATGCTGTTCAACTTTACTCTCATTAAGAAAAAAAAAAAACATCTGTTTTTATAGGAGCGGGAGATTTATCAGCAGCGCTTCACAAACACAGAGCGGCCGCTCGCCTTCCTGCGTTGACTAGAGTGCATTAACCCAGCAGGAGTTGATGCTGAGCTCCAATTGATCCTATGTGGCTCGTGCTGAGGCAGACACCACAGTGTAATCTAGACAAACATCAGACGCTGGGTGTGCTGCACAGCGCCGCTGTCATTCCACAGCCGTTAGTGTCGGCCGTCTTTGCATGTCTGCTGAGATGATCATTAGAATAGTATTAAATATGCCGGCACTGCTGAGTGCACTTGACAAACTTTAGAAAGGAGCTTCAAAGACGCCGTCTAAAGCAGCCGCCGTGGAGGAATCCTGGCTGAGTATTCGCAGAGAGACCCTCCGCATACTTCGGCCTGTTTATTGCCTCACGTTCTGCGTCATGTTAGACTTTCGAGATTGAAATAAAGCACCAGCCGCTGACGGAGAGGCTGAAAACTCTTGCTTAGCGGGCGGCTGCATTGATTCAGTGGAAAAAAATGTGGCCTGTTTCCCTTTAAGAGAGCTGGCCTGTCTGCAGTATGCATCAGTCCTGTGGAGCAGACAGGCCAGGAGGAAGGGGAGGGGCGGCGGGGAGGGGAGGAGCATGGGGCCGCTCGGAGGGAGGAAGGGCGAGAGGAGGGAACAGCCGCAGTCTGGGCTTCCAGCCTCCTGGCTAGACTGCTGAAAGTTATTATTGAGTTCCTGTGTAGGGCCTCCCCTCCCTGTGGCATATCCCTCTGCCTTCACTAGCATGTAGACAGGGATCGCAGGAGCAAAGATAAAACTTGGCAGCCGACCCGTGCCTCTCTGCCGCAACCTACAATAAAAGATAATACAGCTTGATGCTGTATTTTTACAAGGGTAAATCCTCTGAAAATATTGTGACCGTGAGAGGGCCGTGTTAGCAGCCTTACAGCTGCTTGACAGCAGCTGAGACGCCGTTGTCTTAAGTTACAGTCAGCCGTTCGCTCTGCCCCGGCCCTAACTAGTCCCGACACGAAGGTGGACCTCACAGAGATGAACCAATCTCCCCATGGGTTGAATAACTTCCCTCCGTGTCCTTCCAGTGTGACCTTGATTTGGAATATATGCAAAAGCTGGATCCTTCAGAAGCTGGAAGGAGTTTTCAAAGCTGGTACTGGCAGATTGGACGGTCTATTTTCACCACTTTCTATGGACGTTTTAATCCAGCTCACTGTGCGTTTGGATCGTAATGTTTTGCTAACTATGTTTCAAGTGGAATGAGGAAAAGAAAGTGAAGCGATTCCACAGGAAAATGTCAATCCAAATAATGCTAGTGCGTGTAGTTTTGAACAAATAAGTTGTTCCTGATCAATATTGGGTTAAGATGCACCCTCATCTCAGACCTGTTCCTCCCTGCCGCGCTGATCCCTCTCTCTGAACCAGGGCTTGCAGCGTCCTTGCATCTCAGCCCACCAAAGAAGAGACAGAGACTGGCAGATTGTTACGTAACGGTGCGTCCGGCATTCGAATTTAGAACCTGCTGCAGCTCTAGGCGAGGCCAGCCCTCTCATGAGCACAGCTGCCGTCTGTCCTGCCGTACCCGACGTGTCATGCGCTCGGCTCATAGGCTTCCATGCGGCACCTGAGGCTCCGGTGCGTCTTTTTTACTGCACGTATGTAGCGCGTGTCATGTGTGTCCAGTCCACTGGCGCAGTGATCACTGCGCCAGTTTCTCTGTTTTAAAACAGGCGCAGGCAGCATTTGGAAGGAAAAACGGGGCGAGAGGGGAAAACCCTGGCGTTGAAATTGGTATTTTGTGGAGTTCTGTTTGTTGAGTCAGAGCTTAGTTGGGATCCACTGTTATGCAGTTGCCATGGAGAAAAACACAGGCTCTTGTGCAATAAAATCATCCAGGAAAAGACATTTCCAAGAATTTTTCAGAGTCAAGAAACAGACGGCAAATTGCAGAATTCATGAGGTGCTGCCGTCCGCCTCCCTCCGACCTCCATTTTAGTGCGCTCGTACTCATTTAATGGAAGCTGCAAGGCAAGAGGCCTCTCACCTAATTACTTCTGTAAGCAGATATGTTGAACGTAGGAGGGAGACAAAACCAGTGTTTAAGGATGGAATGTGTGATCTAAGGAGCGGATGTTGTGGGTGTTTGATCCCCTATTTCCCTCACAGAGAATTCCTCCAACAAGTGGAAACAAGTGAAAAAGCCATTTGATCCCTGTCAACTATCTCAGCCCTCGCACCTCGGCCGTCCCAGCGAGAGCGGCACATACGCGCCGGCGGTAACTACCGCTCCAGTTCAGCCAACGTGCTGGCGGGTCATTAGCGTGCCACCATTAAACCCAATGATTTCCGATTCCTCCGCGCAGCTGTGCTTCTCCTCCATCGCGTCTTATTGCTCATTTAAATGCGAGCGCTGATCGAACCCATTAGAAGTCCACCAATCTCAAGTTCAAAGCTGATTAAACAAATGCCAGAGCGGCCCGTCAGCGGCCAACACCACTGGAGCAGGGCGACCAGGAACGCGGCGCTGGAAACGGAAGGGTAGCTATACATTTATGACTGGACCAACTAGCTGGCGAGCAGCGCTCGGGGCGGATCCTGTGTCGGTGAAGTGACATCACATGGGAGCCTGAGTGAGCAGTGACCCTCACTTCACCTCACACTCTCACAGCTTTTATGGCCTCCTCCCCTAAATTCCCCTCGGCCCCCCTCAGCCCATCTCCTCACACCTCTTAACCTCTGGTATTCATCCCATTTTCATCTTTCCAAATAAACCTGCCACCTGCCCTCTTCCCCAGCGGAGTGGGGGCAAGTTTGTCATGTGGCTCGACTTACGTGCGCAAGATCAAGCAGACTTTGATTCCCGGCAGAGTATATTTTGGTTGGCCAGCTTGACTTATGTGGAAATAAATAGAACAAAGAGGAAATCACCTGTTCTAAAAATCGGAGAAATGAATCAGAATATGAAAGTTTACATTGCACCTGCATTCTCCTTTTTCACAGTAATTAGAAAAATACTGTAATAAAATAAAAAATATATATAAAATAAAAAGTATATATATATTGTTTTTGTTTATTAAATTTTTTAATTTTTAATTTTTTTTACGTCGCTGAAAAGTTGGTTTTAAAATCCAGATTTTTCTTGTTATTGCTTGTGAATCAGTAAGAATCATGACATTGTCAATGTTTTTATTTATATGATTCTGTGTTTAGTAATACTGGAAAACATATATTCATCGTCGATTAACCAGCGCTTAGTCCTGTTCAGGGTTGCGGGGAGTGTCCCACCAGTCATGGGGCAAGAGGCGGGAAGACACCTTGGACAGGTGGCCAGTCCATCGCCGGGCACACACACACACACACATCGTTCACACACACATGCACACCTAGGGGCACCATAATTCATAAATGAAGTTAAACACACTCATGAAAAATAACACGGCTGTTTGTGGTGAGAAAATAATCCCAGGGCTACAACTTTTGAGATCACCTCAGCAGAGGTCGGCCTCGTGGCGAGGAGTTGTTAAAGTGGTCCTGCCTCTGCTCTGCGCCCTACTTGCTTATCTGACTGTGCATCTGCGCCGTAAACCTCTCAGACGCTGCAGGTCTAGACCCCGGCTAAGCTGGACCCGTCATAACTAGCAGTCCCCAGCTGATCTCCCAGCCCCTCGCCCTCCCTTGTCAGCTTTAACTCACTCACCGAGGCCAGGGAGGTGCTGAGCCGCCGGCCTGTACCAGGTACTGCGAGTGACATAATGGGCTGTGTGTTCAGGGCAGTTAGTGTTTGGGCTGGTGAAAGGTTATCCAGTGACATTTTAATCGTCTTTCTAGAGTCTTAGCTATGGCATTAGTATTAATCTGCGGGATTAAAACTCCGGCAGGCAGACACTGGACTTGCTGTCTCGCTGTTGTGGTGTTGGGTGGGTGGAGGGGTTGGGGTCCGTCTACGAGGACAGCAGTGAGAGATGCTTTTATCAGGGAGATAACTGGGAGCATCATATTAACAAGTCTGACGTTGTCTGGTGCAGTTCTTTTTTTTTTTTTGAACCGTTGAAAATCCCTCCATCCTGATCATTCCAAGACAACAAATCAAATACACATCAACCAAACTGGTGACAATGACTGGGAGAAGCCCAGTTGCTCAGAGAACACGCGTGACTGAGCAGACTGTAGCGTGTGAAAGCAGGTGACGTCCCCAACTGTTAGACTGAGTGAACATCCGGGCAACAAATAATTTGAACAGACAGAGTTGCAGACTGAACCAGATGAGGGTCAGTGTTTTGCCAGGGGATTAAGCTTACATCGCAAAGATGGCGTTGGCACTGCTGCACGGCGGAGATCAAGTTCTGTTGCAGCACGCACACATGCATCAGGGCTGTGGAAAAATGTGTCTGCAGTTGCGTGCTGCTTAATTAAAGTGCAGATGAAAACACAGTCTGTGCAGGTTCTCAATCGTCTGCGTCCAAACCGAGACGTGTTAGAAGTAATTCCCTTATTTCATGACATGAATGGTTCAGATTATAGATTAACAAATTGGAACAAATTGGTTTACATCCAGAACGGGTGATTACATTTCCTCTATATAGAGAAACGCTGAGTTATATTTGGCATATTTATAGTCTTGAAAATACCTAAGGAAAGATGTTTTAATATTCAAACATTTATACATAACAAATAAATGTGATTTTATTTTGATACAACTGTGGGGGGAACTTAAAAAACTAAAGAAAAGAAAAGGAAATTGAGGGAAATTAGGTTCAAAACAAACGTATTTTTAAATAATGAATACATTAAATAATAACTGATTATAATTCTTTTTCTTTTAAGCCTCCCACGGTTGCTATGAGAGCCGGATCAAAGGGCCACATGTGGCCCCGGTGCAGAGCTCAGTTAGCATCACCATCATCACTCTTCTGCTCGCCGCTAGTGAGAGAGAGCGAGTCATCACATTTTGGAGGGATATAGGGAACTGACCTGCTTCGCAGAGTCGAGCTAAGAAGCTATATAACCGATGGCAGCCATGAGAAGATGGATTTGTCTGGTTTGTTTGAGAATCACTTTAATCTTAACTTGTGATGGAGACAGTGAAAACGACACGACCCCAGTATCACTTTGATGAGCGGAAACTTGAAAGAAATCTGCGCGTATCAATGTCGCTCTGTGCATTTTTGCGGTGGCCATTCATCTTTCAAGTGCTGCAGAGTCTTCAGCAAAGACAGAAAGCAGCATTGTTAGACCTTCCAGTGTTGAAAAAGAACAGCAGCAGCGGCGCAATTACATTCGTTTGCCAATAATCCTGAAGCAAATCAGACGGGAGCCGCTCCGTACTTGGAGGTGACCTCAACCAAAAGTAGCGTTTAGCTTACAAATCACATTTCTTCGCAAGTTCTCAGGGATTCCTTTGTTCTTTTATTCATGGTTTTCCTGAAAGTTTTGTGCTTGAAAATCCCACTTTGCTATAAATGATATTCCATGAGCGTAGATCAGCTTCCGCTCCCTCTCTCGCTCTCACTCTGTCTCTCTTGTTAACCTTCATCCCCTCCGGCCCCCCGGTTAGTACCGCAGCTGCTCCGACATTGGAAGTGTGCTAAATGTGAATAGAAGCAGAAAGCTATTGTGTGTCTGTGTGTGCGTTGTGGGATGTAGATTCAGCCTCTTGTCTTCCGTCATCGCGCTGTCTAATGTCGGATTCTGCCATCAGAGCAGCAGGGGGCTCACCCAGCTATCTGCTGAATTTGGCACTATGTGTGTCGAATAAATAGCAGAGAGAGCGTTTCCCTCCCCAAGATAACTTTGACTGACAGCCATAGCGAACATGCTCGCGCTAATTATGCATAATCTGCCGTGATATCTGTTTCACGTCTTTCACTTCTGGGCTGCCCCCGACTCCGAAATAGCCCGTGAGCCCTCCGACAGTGAGGTCGCCCTCCTAAAAGGGGTGAGAGTGATTTAGACGTCCTCCTGTTGTGGCGGCCATGTTTGGACCTGAATTGGAATTCAGGCCTCACAGAAGTACAGTAACCTTTGTTTGCTCTTTTCATAAACACACAGGCTGTGCACTTCGCTGGGAACAGGTTTTTCCATGATGACAGCTCCAAATGAAGGGAAGATTATCCAAAATAAAGGGTGTCTTAGCTTTAATTCCTGGTTGTGTGTCGTGAGTAATGGCCTTTGACGCAGTGAATAGACGACAGCAGATTAAACACATACTCTTAATACCCTTCATATACAAACAGCTCCTCCATAAGTTGTTTTATTGAACCTCAAGGTTGCAGTGCGAGATTTAAGGACGACTGAACCAGTTGATAATGAAGGTTTTATTCTTTTATTCAGCACGCACGTTGCCCTAAAATGTGTTGATAAAAGCCTCCACAAGATCTGAGAGATCAAGTTGGGATCCATTTTTCAGAATGGCTGATCATCAGCAAAGAAAGTGGGAGGAGGGGGCGGGCTGGAGGTGGGTTGTCCACTGTGTAGACTGAGTCAGAGTGGGATCAGTTGTCTAAGTGATGGAGTTGGAGAGGCTCAGATCCCACACAGATATGTCTCAGTGAGTGTGGTCCAATACAGGGGCAGAGAGTTCATGTGACCAAAAGTGAGCGAGCTATTTGTTGTTTCAATAGTGTGCGACTTCACTTTAGAGGACAGGCCAGGGTAGAGGTGGGTTGTAAATGCAACAAGGATGTCGATCGGTTATACAGTACATACATGTACCGTAACTTCCAGACGCGATGGGCTAACAAGCTTCATGCCGCCAAAACATCAGACCTGTTTTATCCTGTGTGTGGCTCCCAAAGCTCCGCCACCATAGCCAGTGTCTCTCCAGGAACAGATGTGCCAGGAGTACGCTGACACATTAATAAAACGCCTCTAATTTCATTGGTCTGATGCAACGCGTAACACGTTCCTCATGCATTTTAACATCGGGACTTCACTGACCTTCCTATGCTGTGGACTGCACCGCTACACCTGCGGCTTATAGACCGGCACGCCTGACAATCCAGAGGGGAAATATAAATTTAGTGGGTGTGGCTTATATTCAGATGCGCAATAACAGTAAATGTATATTTCAGCAGAAAAAGTACTTAAAAAAGAGGCGGAATTCCTGTGGCTCTAAATGTCTCCTGAAAAATGTAGTGTAGTTTGTAGTGATACTGGGGTGAGCAGTGACTCTGGACAAGGCAAATACAAATGATCCAAATGATGAACAACAGAAGAAAGCGTCGTATCCTGTCTGAGATATGCAGTAAATGTAGGAATGTTTAATAGGAAAAACAGGGTTGGCAAATGCTATATTAACACTGCAGCCTGGCAGCTAAATGTGTCAATCTGCATGGACCTGCTGGGACATCTTCCACCTTTAGGAACAGCAGTTCCTCCTCCTCGCCTCAGATCTCATCAAGTCTCAATCCCAAAGACAATTAGGACAATCCAATAAGCAGGAGTGTAATTCCGACCTTATGTCAGGTCCTGCAGCGCCCTCTCTACCGTCGGTCTATACCGCTGAGCTCCATAACCATTGCTTCCTAAAAGCAGCGTGGCAAGGCTTCGGACACTCCGGGCCAAATTGATGAATAGGATTTTGGGATAAGGAACACAAGCCCGATCTGTATATGCGTTTGAGGTCAGCGTGAAATTTCAGACATATTTCGGGCAATGATTTCCTCCCAGCTGTTACGAGGGGCTCAATTTAAATCGTGTAGAATTTATAGCGTTGAATAGAAAGTGGCGGCATCCTTGCAAGCGCCGGCAGCAAACTGCAGGGATCAGATTACCAAAACTAGTACTCCTGCTCTTCCATCTAAGGCTGTTACCCGAGTGAGCTGTGCCAGTTGGTGTGCCCTTGAGTGAGACAGCGCCCCACTAAGCACATGTCGAGCTGGGGATTACATTCAGGGGTTTAAGAGGGGAAAGGAGGCCGTAATCTGAAACTGTTTTGTCTTGTTGCTGTGCTCCTTTCTCAATGTCATGCTACCATGCAGCATGCAGATGTATTGTGCGACTCTTGCCCAAGGAAGTTCAGCTGGGGAATTATTTTGGGCGCACTGGATGCACTGACCCATGGTTTGTGACTTGATAATCGAATTAAAGCTATTTTGTTTCCGCGCGTACGTCACGACAGATGCAGGCTGTTAGAACCAAATTAGAATCATCTTAAGTGCCAAGCAGACAAGGTATTTGACTCCGCATCTCGCGTTCCATTGACATAGAAACAGCAAACCAGGCGATACGATGGTAACACGATGTGTAAACTGTCAGGTCTGGCACGTGAAAAGTGCTGTTTGTTTTAAAGTTCAAGTGAAACCATTTAAATAGTTTTGGTGTGCGTACTGTATACAGTATCTCTACTCTTAAAAGCAGGGTTCACCCCAGTGCTTTAACAGCGTCGGTGCCCCCCACCCCGGGAGTTTTACTCTCTTTTTTCCGCTGTTTTTATAGACATGTAGTGAAGCATGACTCACAATGTCAACACACCCTCAGTCGATTGAGGAGGACTGCGCCTTTTAAGGTGGACTGTTGAGGATCCAGATGAGGAACCAGCTCGGAGCATCTGTTTCCAAAACTGAGTAGCTATCTTTCCTCAAAAAGGAACAATATTTTAAATATTTTTTCTTATAAACCTTTCCTAAGATCTCCCTACATTTAACCTGTCGAGAGTTTTCATTTCTGTGACAGTATGCACCTTTATCCACTGATGGGTGCACTTCCTCACAGGATGCAGATCATGTCCCGGTCACTGCAGGTTCGAAGCCAAAAAACTTAAGTTGTGATGACGTGTGGTGGGATGGTGAATGCTTGAGCTAGGTTCAGTAGTACTCAAGCAAGACAATCAGACTCCAAATACATGGAACAGTGTGCACATATTGTTGTGTCTCACCGACCAAAAGCGTGTACAAAATCATCTGGATCTACCATGAGTCGAAAAGGCACCGTAATAAGACCGGGGTTGTGCTGTCATGTGTAAAAAAGGCACTCAAGGATACAGACTGAAGTGTTTGTCTTAGCCAATAAGGTGATGCTGTTGGAGTATTCTTATTCCGTAAAACAGTAGGCAGTTCAACCAGGGTCTAGGCAAATCTACAGGGGTTGGACAAAATAATGGAAACACCTTAAAGCTAAGAAATACTTTAAGGTGTTTCCATTATTTTGTCCAACCCCTGCATATCCTCCCTGTGTGAAGTCTGCCTACCAAATAAGACCCAGGAGCCGACTCTGCTATCATCACATGGCAATCGACAGGAAACAAATATTAGTCCACGGTATAAGTTATTGAACAAGTCTTGAGGTAGCTCCTACTACCATGTCTGTTTAAGCATGTCAATATTGCGTCATTACCCGTCTCTCCCTCTCATCTTACACACCTGCTCATACCTCAGGTGCTTTGTGAATCCCGCCTTCTCTGCTTTTATGAAGAACCGTTCTAGCATGTAAAATCAAGCCTGCACGGGCACATGCTACATGTCTGTGACCTCACCCTCCGTTTGTCAAGTAGCGTGTAATTATTTTGTTTTTCAGCGAGGGGTGAAAGAGCGTGTCTATAGAAATCTGAATGCAGAAATGATGTCTCCGTATAAGTATAGATGCCAGCCCAATTACTCTTTACAGCCCTGAATGTAACGCACACACGGCACGGATGTTCTTCTACAGCGGTGGTTCACCTTGCCTTTCCTCCCAGAGTTGTAAGGATGAACGGCGTCCTCTCCCCACGCTAGGTGTCACGAAGTCACACGCTCTGTGTTAGTTTGACACAGGAGAAGATGTCAGTAGGAGCCGCTACAGCACACCAGCTGTTCAATAAGCAATTGCCATTGATCAGTAGCATGTTCAAGAGAAATAACAGCTCAATCGTCATCACGCTCCAGTTCGCCCCATGACAACGATCATCCACAAGCAGGTCAAGCTGTGGAATCATTTTCACCTACGCTTTAATAGGCCCGGCTCATAATCACATGCAACATGGCGCCTTTGTCCAAAGCAACTTACAGTGATGGCCTTAAAGGGACTCAAAGCAACAACAGTGTTTATTCTGAAATCCTATGTGTGATGCAGAAACAGGGGATTGTTTCTGCGGGAAAAAACAAATGAGAAACATTACAGGAATATAGAACTTGTAAGGGATATTGCAGTATCGCTGCACAGAACAAACAGAGAGGCCTAAAGAGGTTGTCTCAGTGCCACGTCTGACCCGCGGGCCGATCATTGATTCTGCCTGGACTATAAATAACGTATGAACATCTAAACTTGTCTATGTGTACAACAAACCTAGTCAACTCAGATGGGAAGCTCTGAGTACGCTTACCTCATACGTTTGCTGAAGGGGACTTCAAAATTGAAATTCCTCTCTTGTTGTCCCTCATAGCTTTAATACCTTTTCCAAGAAAGACTGCTGGCTTTTTAGAGCGCTGTCATCCATCCAAGTCACTGCTACAGTGGTGTTAGCACCTTGCTAAGATGTTGGACCGGACAGTTCCCACGGGGCCATGATGGAGAGGGTCTATCCCTGGGATCTCCCTCTGACTATTTTATACTCATATTAGCATGGTTAGAATTTATGAAGTTATTTCTGGTGTCACTGCTGGCTCATATCTGCGGGTCGGATAATATATAAATCGACGTGGTTGTGGTGAGCCACCACCTCCATGTTTACCTGCATTGCCGGTAGAAACCCAGTTGTAGGTTTATCCCAGCATTAGTGCGCCATTATACGTGGGAAATTAAAAAAATAAAGCCTGTCTCTTCTTGCCCGACTGCTCTTAGACTGTGTTTAGCCTACAGGTCGGCTTTAAAGGCTCCTTCATTATGGCGGCTCAAAGAAATATCATACAATAGTGGGTTGAAAAGGCCAATGCTTGAATGGAGCCTTAAAGGGGGAGGCTGTACTTGGCCTTCAAGTCCAACATTCCTTCAGCTCAGTGCTTCCTCTGTGGTCCCGCTCCCTTCTGGCCCACCTCCCTCCCACTCAAGACTCAGTTCCCACAGGGGACGGGGCCAAAGAAAACTCCCCATAGGAAGTCTCCAGTGAGCGAGGCGGAGGAGGGGAGGAGGGGGGGGCGCGCTATCATTAGCGGGACTTGCAGTAGGATGTGCTGTTATGACTGTGTGGCCGTGCTGTGTCTGTGATGTGGTGGTGAGTAAAGCCTGCGCGGCTGCTCTGCTCTGAGCTCAGTGTCAGATTTAGCCAGCAGGTCCCTTGTGGTGTCGGGGAGTGTCTGTTTTCTGACTCTATTATGTCTAGCGCTCCTTACTTTCCTGGAGATGCAAACCTCAGGGTAGAAATAGCAGCAGACAGGCAGACATCCTCTGTCGGGAAAACAAGAGTCACGGCGGTAATTACAGACTCTGATTACAGCAGCTCTTCTTAGGTGACCAGCGGCCTCGAGTCAAGCAGGTGAGGGGTCAGGTCGACACGACACACTCAGCAGGAGGTCGGGGGAAGAGAATTAACCCACGGTAGCTAAAGTAGACACCACTCTGTGCAGGGGTGTGTCTTCAGCTGGATCTGGTTGAACAGGTAGAGGAAGCGTTTGGTGAGTCAGCCAGACGTGTCTGAGTACTTCACACAAAGATGAAGACAGGAAGAGATTGGATGAGCTGTCAGTAGCTTATACATCTATATCAATGCTAAACTCATGGCCCAGGGGCTTTATTTAGCCCTGTTTATGAGGCCTGCCATAGACTGAAATGCTAACAGCCATTTGCTACGGTTGCTTACGGACTTTTCAGCGCAGAAATTTTGTCGTAAAAGAGTCGCTACTCTGCTTGTAAAGACGTTCGAAGCTTCCTTGCGTGTTCCTTTTCAGTGCTGCCGTCCGACTTGACACCAGCTTAGCACCCAGGCTACATCCATACAGATCCACGTTTCCCTATCCACGCACTTTCCCTTCTGGTTTCAAAAAAGTACGACCCGTACCCGCTAAAATGAATCGAAAGGATGTACTATGTACTGTACATATATATATATATATATATATATATATATATATATATATATATATATATATATGTCACTTTCAGTCAGAAAAAAGCACACCATGAGGAATAGCAGCAGATAAGTGTTGATGATTGACAGTGACTTGCTAAATACTGAGCTCAGCTCGGCGCTAAATCAAAAGGACCGTGAGCAAGGACACTCATTATGAATCTCAGCAGTCATTCGAGAAGAAAATGTTCAATAGGTCAACGGTTTTCAGTCTTTTCCTCCGACAAATCATTTCCTTCTGCTCACTCCCTGGATGTGTAATTAAAATCTCACGCGGAGTCACAGCAGAAGATCCAGTGTGGGGTTCAGCCGGTACCATGAGGTCTCGCTCAGGTGTGCGGCGCCAGACCCCGCTCTCACCTCCACCCTGGCTCTGACTGTTCAGACTCACACGTCTGCGCACACATGCGTGTCTCCACTCGCACCCACCAACCTCCCCACTCCCACTCGCGCTGGTGTTTACACAGACACACACACTGGAAGCGTCTGGCTTCATGCGGCTGCGAGCCATGATTCATTAGCAGCCGAGTTTCGCGCTTAATGCTAAATGAGGTTCGTCGTTAATTCCCATCTTGAGGTGATTAGAGCAAACGGCTGTCGAGGCTGGAGAAGCGCACGCTAACGGAGCGGGGCCTGCCTGTGCCTCGGTGGAGGATTGGTGCAGGTAGACGGCAGTAATGGTTTGTCATGAATCACGCATGCAGACGAGGAGGCGATGGGAGTGTTTGACTTTCCTCCAGGCGGAATGTCATAGTAGTGAGTAAGAGAGCGGCAGGTCTGGGCCGAGGCCTCCACGCCTGCTCAGGTAAACATTTCCTCCGTCTGACAAGCGCAGACCTGAGGACATTGGCTCTCCGCACACAGTCTCACAGCCTGTCATTCACAATATCACATGCTGTATCAGCGACCAGCAGGGAGCTGCCAGAGAAGCCGCTCTCATGTGGCGCACACACCTGAGCCACGGTGCCAGGCAGGGTCGTCGAAAGCAAATCCCATATCTGATCAACCTGAAAGAGAGACGCGGCTGGTTCTGGTGGATGGGTTTTAGACAGCATCCGCATCGCGGACGCGTATTTCGGTCACAGTGAGCATGTAAGCATCAAATATGGAGGAAGTGGAAAACGCTTCAGAGGCAGTTCTGCTGCTAGAATTCTCATGTCACTGTCATGACATGTGCATTTCAGTCAACCGCAGGTAGCTATAATGGTATGCTCCTTGTTAAAAACCGGATCCAAAATGAAGAATTTATTCATAGGAAAGTTGTTGCACAACATTACAGTCATATCTGCTCCACTTAGCTGGTCCAGCTCTCAAAAACATTCTGAAGGAAGAGCTGCCGCTATGGCGGCCAACTCACTAGCATCACTGGACGTTGTGTTTGCAACAGTGTTCTTACTGTTCTTACTGGACCTCGACCTCTCGTGTGGTGCTGTTCTCAAAAGAGGGTTAGGGTTGTTAGTCCAGGTCCCTTGACGGATTCATGGGATCATCCCAGGATTCTAACCAATAATCCTGAGCTCTGCTTGTTTGAGCCTGAAGCAGAAGCACTGCCACCTGGTGGTGGGAGGCTGTTGGTTTGCAGGTCAAGGAATTGAACAGAAATTAATTTCATGTGTAAATGCCACATAAACAGTCAAGATTTGTGGGGTGTGTACAAGTGGTTCCTACTTTCAAATACATCCAAGCGTCTAATGTTTTTTTCGTGTCTTGTTTCCTCAGTCTCCGAGTCCAGTCGCTGCCAAACGCTCCAGATTTGACAAGCTACAATCCCCAACCTCTGAAAAAGACCAAAAGCCCGACTGGTTACAAACGCTGTCAAAGTCTGCACACAAGGTTGGTGTCGTGCGTCCTTGTTGTTTTTGAGGGTGAAACCGGATTTGCCCAAAAGCTGAAAAGTCAAACGGGTTAAAAGCTGTAGTCATTTTGTCACAGGGGATTTAATGTGGTTTGTGTTTGTTGCTGCGCAGGTCCAGCTTAAGCAGAGACCCTCGGCTTTCCGTCCCTGGTCTCCAAAAAGCACAGAGAAAGAGAGGCCAGAGAAGCAAAGTGACACTGAGAGGTGAGGGGATTTTATAGATGAAAATAAACGCTAATATGAAGTGCAGTCCTGAATATTTTTGCCTCAATGGTTTGCACAGATCCTACAAAAAGTGTGACCAGACGCCAGCCGTGCCCAGTGTGACACAGGCGGCCCCCGTCTCTCTGGTCCACCCCGGAGACAGCCACGCTCCTGGCAGGGGGCCTGCTGCCATTTCCCGGCCACCAAGGGAGCTGCACAATGGCGACATGCAAGTGGCTGCCAAGCCTGACGACATGGACACGGATGGAGAGATCGATGTGGACGACTCAGATGACCGTGAGTCACTGATCTCATTTCCAGTTTGGGATTTTCAGTTCAACCAAACTTAAAAATCCTGTTAAAAATCCTATAAACGAAGCTCATGGCTTGAAAAATCATGAGTAGGATGTTTATTTCAGGAGGAGTGGAGATAGGTTGCTATCTTACTGCCACCTAGTGTTCGATGGAGGAACTATAAGAGAAAAGAACTTGCACTTGAACTAGTTTATTCGTAGTGTTTTGTCTAAATCTGTCAAGAAGGTGAAAGGTATCATACGTTCTTTATATTTAAATATAAAGGACTAACTAAATGTTTTTAAACACCACAACGCAATAAGTTCTTCAGCAAGAAAAGCATCACTAGTTCGGGGGAAATGAGAATTTAGACTTGGTCAGGTCATCTGCTTGACACTTTTTTAAATGAATTAATTCATTTTTTTCGGATTCAAATCTTTCTCAGGTCCAGTCCGTGTGTCCGCCCAGGCCTGCCCTGCCTCCGCCTGCGTCAGCGTTTCTAGTTCTCCGCCCAGCGAGGCCCGTCCTCCGGAGGTGGCAGCCTGGCAGTCTGGAGCCATGTGTCCGGAGATGGACTCCCTCAGACAGTCCCTGTTTTCTGGCCCAGACACGAAAGAAGCACGAGAGAAGATCCTGCAGGACATCGTGAGGATGAGGGTGAAGCAGGAGGAGAAGATCTCAGCTGCGGTACAGGCCAAGAGGAGCCTGCAGCAGGTAGCGTGGCCGTCACCAGTTTGTTTTAGTTTTTAATTTGTATCTTAGGTCACACATGAAAACATTCTGAGTCCTGATCCCTAGTGAGATTCATGAATGCTTCCTACCATCCCTCCTGTCTGTAAATCAATGGCTGTGTCCTATTACCGTGAAATGTCATACAGATGGATGATCACGACTCACAGTCTGTAGGTCGTCTGGCGCTTCTGCCTGAAATATCGTCTTGTCTCTCTAGGAACTGGAGTTTGTGCGTGTGGCTAAAAAAGGCCGACTCCGCGAGGCTGTGGAGGCCAAGAGAAACCTGAGGAAGGAGATCGAGCGGCTCCGCGTGGACTGGGAGAAGAAGATGAGGGACGCCGAAGAGTCCTGCGGGCGTCTGAAGAGAGAGCTGGAGAGGGAGAGACAGCTGAGAGTCTGTGACAAAGGTTGCGAGGCCGAACGTCTGCGCGTCAAATATTCCACTCAGGTGAGAACATCAATTTGAGATGTTTCGAGGAGGTTATGTGATATCGTTGGCGTCTGGCTGTTTGTAACTGAGTCTCGTCGGCTGGGGAAGTGAGGACCAGTGCGCTAGTTACAGTGCGAGTTACATGGATGAAATAAATGTTCAGCGATCCACCTGTAAACACCAGGCATGAACCTCATCAATTGAAGAAGATGACTTCATCAAAAGTCATCTCAGTCATTTGTGCTCCCTTTACGTAAAAAAAATTGTACCCAAACAATGTTACAGTCACTGACTTCCCAGCGTTATTTGCATCGGTATTGTTGTTCACCGATATAGCCACCAGGGGGACCAACCCACTTACAACAAGCTCCAAAACAAACATGGCAACTGGAGAAGAACGTACCTCTCACATGGAAGAGGAAACGGAGGCAGTGGTCGGTGAGGCCGGTAAATATATCGCCATTGGAGGCCGGACAACTTCCGCCATCGCTATGTCTTCTTCGTGTCTTATTAGCTACTCTCATACGCTGCTATTGGGACGTAAACAGCAACACCGCCACCCATGGTTTTCGGTGGTACTGCGCCGTATCCGTGAGCTTTGTGGAAACCTAAAGCATGAATGAGCCTTAAGCCTGAGCAGACTGTGAGAGGAAGCTGCATCTCGTGGATCATCCATGGCTACAAAGTGCAAGCGAATAGAGCACATCAGATTCTTAGGTCTGCACTGCTGAATAGTTAAGAGTAGCTCGTGCAGGTCCTGCTGGTCAGCAACTAAAGCTGTAACCTGGGCAATCTGGTTCTCAAAGTGCAGATTCATGTCCTAACACAACCGCCCTGCTTTGGCATATTCAGTTGAAGAGTTTGTCTGTCTTGCGGTGCAGATCGAGGAGCTCCACATGCAGCTGCAGCAGGCGGAGGCCGACCGGGAGCAGCTGAGGAAGGAGCTGCAGCAGGAGCGAGAGGCCCGGCAGAGTCTGGAGAGCGTGGTCAAAGACCTGCAGAGTCAGCTGAGCCTGCAAGCCCAGCCCCAGGACTCAGACGCCCACAAACAATCCCCCACCGAGGGCCCCTAGGCTCCCAGAAAACCCTGTCACATATGATACGATGAATCAATCATAGTACGAAAAACTGGAAAGTAGCATGATATCCGCGCATGCCGCCGAGCGGGGAGGGCAGACGTCACACATCTCTCCAGGGCATCAGGACACCATCCGAGTTCTTATTTTTGGTATAAGCTATTCGAAGGTGTGCAACTACAGCCACATTACACTACTTGAATATGAAGGGAAGAGGTGAGCGGAGGAGGACCGTGTCGGTGCCACAAAAGTATTGGTACACTCAGAGGTGTCGCCGCAGACCACTGGAAACAAGAGACACCTGTTTACCACTATTTACGTTTCATATCAGCTTGCTTTTTATAACTGTGTAGACCTTTGAAGATATACTGCTTGCTCAGCACTGTTACTGCTCCACAGGCGAGGAAAAAAAAAAAACACACCCATACTCAAACATCTACGCATGTATACCAGCTTGTCTACCTTTTTGTATTTTTACTAAACCTGAAGTATTGGAGGGTTGCGTGGGCCGCACTGAGGCCCCCAAGATATTTTATGAACTTTTGAATATTAATGTCGTTTTAAGTGTCTATTGCCACCGACTGTGAGAAGGATAGCCAGTTTCCTCTCACGTTTGTGCTGGTCAACCTGCAGTCTTGGGCCAAAGTTTCAGGATCAGAAGTTGAAAGTATGGGTCCACCTTGTTTGTCGCGAGTGAGAGGTAACGCTTTCTTGTCAATTTATCTTGCAATTTCAAGCCATAACCATATGATATTTTCCCTTCTCTCCGAAAATCCTTGTTTTGCACAGGCGTGTCAAACTCTAGCGCGTGATATACATCGCCCTTGACATAAATTTCATAATGTCTACTATTAAGTGCGTCAGTTAAAAACGCTCCAAGCACTCATACGAGTCCCATCATGCACTGCAACAGCTCACAATGTTGAACCAATTGTGTATCTGATGACTCATAGTCAGGTGCTGATATTTATTTAAACCTATTTTGCAGCAAGTTGCGCCACAAAATTCCATAATTCAATGCAGGTTTCCAGTACACCGAGATGATAACGATAATATTTTGCACACAGAACATTTCAGAAAACCTTCGATGTTGTGTTACGCTGAAAGGATTCGAACCCATGATGATTACGAGCCCCAAGCTTTTGTCCAAGACTGAACCTTTGCCCTTGTAATTGAAAGAAAACGCGGTACTTATGTTTTTTTTTTCTATGGAGTACAGCAGTGTAATTTATATTCTATAATAATTTGCTGCCTATCAACACGAAGCATTCATTTTTAGATACTGGTTTTAGGGCTCTTAAGTAAACAATTGCTGTTTATATGAACAACATTTCTACATATATACAAAAATGTGGATATATATTTTTTTACTTAAAAAAAGGAATTGCACTTTTTAAAGAACAGAACTTTGCGTTGTGCATCGTACTCCCTGTTACAGCTTTCGAAAAAAAAAAAAAAAAGGTTAAACTCCCTCGGTATCTTCTGATGTAAATACGATATTGTAAATAAGATATTTGTCACTATGTTTGCTTGCTCCAGTTCATTATGAATATTATGTTTTGTTCTTACTTGAAACCAAAAAAGAGACTATATTTGGATGATATAAATTGTGTTAATCAACTGCAGGGCATTTAGCAGAATGGATGAATGTGAGAACTTAAACCATTCGCGAGTGTGAATCTGACCGATTTTTTTTTTTTTTTTTTAATTGTACAACTCAATCAGAATCTTATAATTTGTCCTTTGATTGTTTGTTCAATTGAGATCTTTATTCATAGAAAATATATGACACCACAGACCAAAAACTGAACCGTAAAGCTCTGCACCTCACCAGTAAAGAGTAGAGACCTTGATTTGAACCCGGGTGCTCTTTGATTTTAGACAAGAAAAACGCTTGTATTTCTGATCTTTATTCCCTCGTTCAGTATTTGTTGGGTACAGTGTTATAGCAATATCAATCTCTGTTAGATAATGCTGTTGTACTTTTGGTTTTTGGAAGCTAGGGTTTCACTTTGCCTCTTGTTTCAATGTTTTCTTTTTCCTTCAGAGAACTTGTATGATATCCATTAAAGTTGAAATCAATCAGACTCCCTTCCATTTGTGTTGGGCAAGAAACCGGACAGGAATTTCACCATTTACAGTGGAACATCGGTTTTCCAACGTCCCGGAATTCAAACAAATCGGAGTTTGAACAAAAATTTTGAGATTTTTTTGCTTCTGATTTCGAACGGAAATCCAGAACTCGAACGCCCCCGAAAAAAGCCGGAAAAACCATAACATGCACGGACCGAGGACAGGGGAGGTGCTGGCTCTCCACACCTCCAGGGTTTGATGTCCTGTTGTGGGCTGGAGCTGGGACAGGGATGAGGCGAGTCTGGGACAGAGCGTGACTTGGTTTATGACTTTGTCACAGCCAAACTGCACAGAAGCGCACATTCAGAGCTGGACACGCACCGGGCACCTCTTCACTTCTGGAGAGACGTCACTCACTCGGCAACCCCTCCCACATGCAGCGGCCACACACATAGAGGAACAGCCACCTGCAGCAGACACTCTACATTCACTCCTACAAAAGACTATTTTAAGGCTTGGAACGCATTATTTCTTTTTCCATTAGTTGTAATAGGAAAAATCGATTCAGATTTCGAACAAATCGCTTCTCGAATGGCCGTCTGGATTGTGGTCGAGAACCGAGGTACCACTGTACTTGGTGTTACTATTTACATGTTTGACCGTTACGTATGATAACAAATACAACTTTATCAAAGATATTTTGTGCATCGTTATTGCCTGTGTCTAATAGATGAAATAACTAGCCAGTTTACTTGGAGCGAGGAAAAAGGACTGGTCACCTGGAGCTATGTGGTGGTGGCCAATGTTGGCCATGGCCACCCTCTGGTTTCCCTCCAACCTCCCCACCGGCCACCTGCAAGCAGTGGAGGTTCCAAGTATGGGAAAACAGGGCAAGTGCCGGGTCAGCATTTTTTGAGAGGCGGCATGAGATAACAAAAATGTTATATAGAATTACATAATGCAATGAAAGACCGAACGGACATAACAAAAATAAAAAAATAACATCAGAGAATGAATATATTAACAATAATTTACTCAATAACCAAATTTCCGTACAGTATACAGATCTGGTCATTTCTGGCTCCGCCCCTGTCTCGCTGCACCAGTGACAATAATAGTCAGTGGAATGCTCAACCCTCCATCAAAGAAGCAAATATATGATATTTATTCAGATTCAATACTGCATTTTTAACACAAATTCGTTTTTTTCTAAAACAGATTTAAATCTGATAAGTATGATAATATTGAAAGTATGAAAATACATGCGCAAAATTACATAAAAAGTAAATGTTAAAATGCAAATAGAAATGAAGTAAATATTTCCGTTATTATCCATATAATTTTTTAAATACCTGTTTGACACAAATGGAAGACGCAAGTCAATCTCAACAAATATAGCACTAGGTGCGCGTCTATGACATCTTGTTTGGCTCAGTGGTACCACCTAGCGGTCACTATCGGAAGCACAGGTTGCAGGCAGAAGCTTTGGCTGCTGCTCCAGCTGCAAATGCTCGACATGACTTTTGGTCGTCTTCACAAGTTAAAGAGTGAGAGACTCCAACACCATTCACAGTGGAGAAGGTCGAGGTTGAGGAGCAATCCTGGATCTTCTATCACAGTGTGGTGTTTCCTCGAGAGGCACGTTGTATGTTGGTGAGGTTGGTCATAGAAGGTTGTCTTTGCCTGAATGTTCTGGCAAGACGATTCAAATGTCTCACCCATGTGTCGTTACTATCTTATAACAGACCTCTTTGAGTTGAACCCTACTGAGCCAACATTCATTGCATCATGAATCTAAAGCTATGACCAAGACTCCTGTGTAACAAAGGTTGCTGTCTTCCAGCCCCACTCCCCTCCTTCAGAGGCTTTACTGGTTGCGTGAAAATCCCTCCATTATAGCTGAAGCCTCACTCCAGGATTAGAGCTTGAGGAAGAATTAGTGAGGAGGGCAGGGCTGCAAACTTGCGATCTGCCTTGTCTGCCTCTCCGACGTAAACAAAAGAAGACCTGCCGCTGCTGCTCTGCCGGACAACTGGACCTGATATGAGGACAACAAGACCAGCAGGATGGCAACACTAGCCAGTGATGCCACACAGGCCCTGACGCTAGGCGTGTGTGAAGGTTCGCTGGCGTGGAACTGCACCAGGTGATCACGGGTTCACTGAAGTGACGCTTCAGATGCACAGCTCGGGGATGAACGTCAGTCCAGCCATGGCTCCTCAGTCACCGGGAGACAGCCCACCGATGGCTACTTTGTCCTTGAAGACCACGTATCAGTCCTTGGGTTCAGTGTCTTCAGAACCTTTTGCTTCACTGCAACCTAACGCCGCGTCTTCTCAAACCAAAGCGTCCTCACACTCCCTGCACTCGCCCACCCAGTCAATCATGAGCTCCCCAAAGCTCTGGCAGAAGGCGTCCATCTCCAGGCTGGCCGAGGAGTTCTTCTGGATCGGCGGCAGCGTGGTCGCGCAGCCAAAGTGGAGGCTGGGTCAGATAGGTAAGACCTTGCAAACAGCAACAGCACATTCAGACCTTACATGAGCATGTGCTTTGCAGAAAAGTGAGTGTGTGTGTGAGAGCTGAGCTGCTCAGAGGCACTAGAGTAGATAATGGGCATATGGGCTGGAGACAATCCTTCAGGATTAGCTGGCATGATGGACTAGAATGTGTCGACTGAATCTGAGCAGCAGATTACAAATACAAGTCACCGGCCTTCTCTGAAAAACAAAGCAGCGTTTTTGCTTTTTAGCAACAAGATCCCCTTCTGAAAAAAGCCACGCGAGAGCTGGACACATGTACTGCCACTTAAATCCTCTATGACGCAGCCTATAATCTCATAAACAGCCAAGTTCCACTCGTGCAAAGGTTGAAGTAAAGCAAAACAACCATCACGGTGCAGGACACGCGTCTAGTTAACAGCAGCTGGTCATAGTTTTCTTGAAGAGCTGCAGTGGAGGGGAGAGGTTTTCGGTTGAGCAGCTTTTGTGAGATGTTCATCCGAAGAAGAAGCAGATCAACAGAAACAAAAGCTGGACGTCTCTCGGTCAGAGGGGGGTGGGGGGAAGCCGTCTGGCTGATAGGAAGAGCCTCAGGAGGGAATCAGGAGAACAAGGAAGGTTAAAGCAGAGGCATAATTCTGTGAGACCACCAGGTGAAGGGACAGTGAAAGGAGCAGACTTATCGTGGGGCCACTGATCCACGAACAAGGCCACGGACACAAGCAGTTGAAATTGGTTTGTTAGGCAGGCAGATTACTTCTCAATTAGGAAACTTGGAGTAGAGTCTCTTGATGAATAATCTCATTTGAGTCCTTTGGAAGAGACACGTCAAACTCATGGCCAGAGCTCCACGTCCGTGCAAGTGTGGAGGGATGACTGACTAAAGCCATAACTCCATCTCTATATCTCTATTACTAATGTCTCGCTTGTAGAAAGGGCTCCCTCATAAAGGTTGGAGTTCTAGGTGCCTCAGGTCTACAATTCCGTCCGGACCAGGACCATGGGGCCCTTAGCCGGACCCCACAAAGTTAAGCCTCTATTTGAGGATGAAGGCCTCAAAGTAACCTGGTCATTATTATGGAGTTCGGTTCAAAGTCCTGGTTAAGGTCAGCCATCTATTTTGCTTGGTTAAGCTGAGGATGAGAGGCCGGGGAAAGGGTTATTGCCATGAGAGGTCCCCACAAACATGGTGTGACAAACCTGTGTGTGTATATCTCTTAATATTCTTGTGTGGACCAATCCTTGACAAGACACTGATCTTTTGTTTTGTGAAAACATTTTGAGTTTTGAGGGTTAAAATATCAAACATTAGAATTGGGTGTAAGTTTGTTTCAGAGACCAGGTTCAGGTTAGCCATGTGTTTTGGATGGTCAGGGTCAGTGGGAGAGGCTGGGGAAAACATAGTGTCGATGAGAGGTCCTCACAATAACAGTGAAGGTAGTGTGTGTGGACCTTGTATAGATATACTTGGAAAGGACCAGCTACTTGGAAACACACCTACTTGTGGGGACATGTTGCTCTGTAGGGAACTTTTGGTTGGACCCCGCAAGGTTTAGCCTCAATTTGAGGGTTATAATTTCAAAATAAATAGGTCATTATAATGGGGTTTAATTTCGGTTTAGGTCCTGGTTGAGTCGAGTCATTGGTTTGGATGGTTAGGTTTAGGGTGAGAGGCTGGGGAAAGGGTTATGTCAATCACCTGACCCCACAATATAGGAATACAAAATAGAAAGATATATTATTGAAGGCAATTGAAATTTGGAAATCTCTTTTCATCTTATTTCAAGTCGACGTTTCCATACAAATCCCGCATCAAACAAAAAAAGGAACATTAGAAATCTGCCTTTCACACACACCAAGCCACGAGGGATTGAATTCAGTCTGGGGAACCTGCCATGAAGTTGTAAGCATCTGAATGATGACAAAGTTACCAACATAGAGGTTGTTCTTCTATCTACATGTCTCCATTCATACGGTGCTAACGGCCAGTGCTTGTCAAATGTGTTTTCGCTGGAATGAAGGCCGTATAGAATGACTGATTCCAGTTGGTAGTCGAGCTGCTAACACTCCCGTCTCAACACCTGCAGTGGAGAGATGCATGTGCACGATGCAGACAGGCACTCAGATGAGCAAGCTGAAGGGGAAGAAGAAAGGCCTGCTTCGTTTTTACTACCTGGACGAGCACAAGTCCTGCGTACGCTGGAGGCCCTCCAGGAAGCAGGACAAAGCCAAAAGTAACTCCATGTTCATGACAGAGTTCCTCTCTGGTCCAACTCGGCCAACAGCGCTTGATGCTCTCTTCCAGTCACCATCGACTCCATCCACGAGGTCTGTGAGGGGAAGAAGTCCGAGATGTTCCGGAGATACGCCGACAACCGCTTCGACCCCAACTGCTGCTTCAGCATCTACTACGGGGAGCGAGTGAAGTCTCTAGACCTGGTCACCACCAACGCGGAGGAAGCAAGAACGTGGATCACCGGACTCAAGTACCTGATGGCTGGCATCAGCGATGAAGACAGTCTCGCCCGGAGACAGCGCACACGAGATCAATATCCTTTCATGACAGACAGCATCACCACACAGGCACCGACCAATACCGCAAGAGCCTTAACCACTGACTCACATGGTTGCAGCAGACGTTCTCGGAGGCGGACAAAAACGGAGACGGCACTCTCAGCATCGGGGAGGTGCACCAGCTGCTTCACAAACTCAATGTGAATTTACCCAAGCAGAAGGTCCGGGAGATGTTCCAAGTAAGATCCCGCATAAATTAAACCACCACCCTGGCAGTAGTGAGGTGTTACACCTCCAACCTTGAATTACTGTCTGCACCCCGATAGATTCAAGATGGTCATAGGAAATAGCTGAGGTGGCATCAGGAACAGTAGTAATAGTGGTTATTTTGGTTCTTTCAGTGTTTCTCAACCTTTCTTTAAGCCACAACACACTTGGTTCATTGCACCAAAGGAATCTCGGCCAAAGCACAATTGTGCTTAGTCAAAACTCCATTGAAACTACATTGTGATTTATTTATTTGCTTTAAATTGTATCACGGTCATGACTTTATTCTAGCTTGGGGAATTCCCAGGCCG
The DNA here is from genome assembly GCF_027744825.2 of Synchiropus splendidus. NCBI lineage: Eukaryota > Metazoa > Chordata > Actinopteri > Syngnathiformes > Callionymidae > Synchiropus > Synchiropus splendidus. The sequence goes on from NC_071339.1 coordinate 7,447,581, forward strand.
TGCTTTAACAGTTTGACTCAGCTTGCTTCATGACAACTATGATTCTTTCTTTCTTCACATTTTGGTTCTGCACTTAGTTTCCAGCCAACTTTTAAAAAACAAACTTTCAATGGTCATTGAAGGTCAATACTTCGAGAGTCAATAAAGTTTTGAAGTGAGACGCGAGGTTAGCCGTTAGCTCTTTAGCATGGCGGGTCTGATAAGGAACACTCCATCCGTCTGTCGTGAAGGTGTGTGTGTGGTCAAGTTACAGGCGCGTCAGCTTTAGAAACAACTCAAAGTTGCACATTTGACCGTCTTCTTCGCTGTGCGTGAGTCAACGTAGATCTGTATTGTATAGAGAGAATTTGACAGAATCCATGTCGTCTGCTCACATTGGCTCAAATGAGGTGAAACTGGATCATTTTCCCGAGTCTCTCCGCACACTAGCGTGAAAAACACTGCCTTATTTCATGGTTAGAAAGCATTATGGAAAACATGAAGGAAATCCTCTTGTGGCATTTTTAACGTCACATATCTGTACTGGCTCCTTGGCAGACTAGTGCAGGCGCGAGCCACAGGACGACCATATGTCTTCAGTGGGAACAGATGGCTTTATGCTGCTCTGCAATATTGTGTTCACTCTCCTCTGCTAGTAGTGGGGACCGTGATATTGGCTGCGGTGAAAATCACTGTGCAGAAAACATTGGAGTTGGCGGAGCTGCTGTCGAGAAAGCTGACGTACTTCTGAACCCCCTTTTCAGGAAGCAGACACAGATGAGAACCAGGGTTCGCTGGGATTCGAAGAGTTCTGCTCCTTCTATAAGATGATATCCACGCGGAGAGACCTCTACCTGATCATGATCTCCTACAGTAATCAGAAAGAAGTCATGGACCTCAGTGACCTGGCTCGCTTTCTGGAGAATGAACAGAAGGTACACACTCGAGGGAAGTGGTTGACGTGTCACACGCTCATTCAAATGTGCAAAATAACAAGTCATTTTTCTTGCAGTTGATTTGTGTTACTGCTCAGGAAACTAAAATATTACATTTAAATTGACTCCATGATTTTTTTGTTTTTGTTTTTTATCCAAAATCAACGGCATAAAAAATTACTTATTATCACTTTCATGTTTTGCTTTGTTTTAGGGAATCAGTTAACGTAAAAAAAAACGTTTTAAAATGAATGATGTGCTTGACATTATAAAAAAGATGCATGTGTTATTTTGGAATATCTCAGTTCAAAATACACTCCCATTGCTGTCAAGTCCCATTGAGCACTGCAACAGTTGATGCTCAGAACAGTTAATGATCCAAAGGGTAAAGTTATAATCTTTCTAAATGGGACAAACATAAAAACCCATGCAACCTTACGTCTCTTTGGGCCATGAAGCTGAAGTCATGACCCTTTAAACAAGGGCAAGGATACAAATGAAATGGAGTACGACCCCAACCAAATGTTTGCAAGACAACACACCGTTTCCTCTCACACCAGATGAGCTTTGTGTTCATGCCAGATGCGAGGTGTCGCCAGAGAGCATCTGATGGATATTGTGGCCAAGTTCGAACCGTGTCCTGAGAACCTGCAGAGGATGGTGCTGGGTATTGACGGTGAGAGCTGATCCGCCCAAACAGAGTAGGTGAGCAAACCCGGACCAATGGTTTCTACTTCAGGGTTCACAAACTACATGAGGAGCCCCGGGGGCGACATCTTCAACCCCGACCACCACCAGGTCAACCAGGACATGACGCAGCCTTTAGGTAACTACTTCATTGCCACGTCGCACAACACCTACCTGAGCGGGGACCAGCTGCTGTCACAGTCCAGGGTGGAGATGTACGCCTACGTTCTCCAGGCTGGCTGTCGCTGCGTGGAGGGTACGAGCTCACCGTATACACCATCGAAAAACTGCATCCGCCAGAAAGGCACACTCACCTCTCTCATTGCTGTTGCTTCTGCAGTGGACTGCTGGGACGGTCCAGATGGGGAGCCCATCATCCACCACGGCTACACTTTGACGTCAAAGATTCTCTTCAAGGACGTCATTGAAACGATCAACAAATATGCCTTCTCAAAATCACAGTGAGAGCCGCGTCTGTGATTCGCTCTTGTAAAGTGCACAGGACAAGCAAAGTGACATGCGGCCACTCTCACCAGGTTCCCAGTGATTTTGTCCATAGAGAACCACTGCACCGTGCCTCAGCAGAAGAAGATGGCTAGGTACCTTCAAGAAGTTCTGCAGGACAAGCTGGACTTATCGACCATCAACGTGCACGAGTGCAAGCGGCTGCCGTCACCAGAGGTCCTGAAGGGAAAGATTTTAGTCAAGGTGAAGTTAAAAAAAAAAAAAAAATCCCATGTTTAACTTAAAAAAAACGTGAAGCACAAGGAGCTATAACTATCATCAACATATTTCAAATGCAGGGGAAAATACTTTTCATTGTAGTTGTAAATAATATAAATATATCAATAATATGTAGTGTCAATCATTTAAACTGATTTTTTGATAGAGAAAAAATAACTAAATCTATTTAATATTTTAATGTTGATCTGCAGATTGCTTTACATATTTAGCAAATTGAGAAAAACAAACTCAATTTTATTTCATTGCATTTTAATGTGTTTTATGCTTGTTTATTGAAGTCAAAATTAAGTGAGTAAACTTAACTAAATTCAGATTTCTTTAATAAAAAAAGGACATATTCAGATTCAATGTATGTATTTGTTTCATTTTCCTTGTTTTGTTTTTTGTCAAATTTATGAATAATTATTGAAATAAATGTTTCATAACACGGAACACTAATACATGTTTGTCAATGATAAAAGTATAAAGATCATTTTTTGTCATGCCTTATGTATGTTAGTCGGAAAATGAAAATATATATACTTTCATAACAGTATGCAATACCAAATACATGTTCCATCATGGAGTCTTTGGTGTCTTATTGTCTTATTGTTGATTTTTAAACTTTTACTTTGCTTTTAATATTTAACCATTTAATGGGGAAAAAATACACAGATAAAACTTCAGTACTTTCAGCTTCACATTATTATCCTCAGGGTAAGAAGTTGCCAGCAAACCTGGATCCAGAAGCAGAGGAAGGAGACGTGTCCGATGAAGACACAGGGGATGAGGAAGAAGAGGAAGACGATGAGGAAGACGATGAAGAGAGCGCACAGGTTGAGATCGGTCATATTCAATAAAGACACACATTGACGCTCTCTGTCTTGTATCAGAGCGGCAACAGTGGGATGCTGGTTCATCATCCGAAGAAGAAGAGACGATTCGGCAGATCAATTATCAGAAGCTTCAAACGAAAGGTCAGTGCTGCGGTGGATTCGTGTGTTTGAAATATTTTGTGCTTATGAAAAGGAGTGTCATATTTTCAGAGGAAAAAGCGAGTGAGAGTGAAAAACAAGAGCCTGTCTGACGGGGAATCTGACCACAGCAGCAGCAAAGAAAGGACACAAATTGTCTACCACCCAAAGTAAGTTTGCCGGTGTCTTACATCTGACTCACGATGGTGCTTCAATGGGGCAGAATGATGGGGAACTGGTTGTGTTTGCCCTTTCCTTGTGAGTGTTTAGTCCAATTTCCTCCCATAGTGTTGCCCACAGATGTGTTTGCTTGTTTGTGTCCTGCCTCTCAACCCAAGTGGCTGAGATTTGTTCCAGTGTAAGGAATAAGAGGAATAAACATCACTCAGAAGTGTTTTGCTTTTTGACGGCAGAAAGAGGAAAACAATGCGACTCTCCCGGGCTTTGTCGGACCTGGTCAAATACACCAAATCTGTCCGGGTCCACGACATTGAAACGCAAGGTAGAACCGAGCGCGTGTGTTTGATAGAGACTCTCGGTCACTATGTTCTTCTCTCTGGCAGCGTTCAATAACAGTTGGCAAGTATCATCCCTCAACGAAACTGTGATGAACCAGATCCTGCTGCTGAAACCGGGCCAGTTGGTCCGCTTTAACCAGCGCCAGCTTCTCAGAGTCTACCCGTCCAACTACAGAGTGGACTCCAGCAACTTCAACCCTCAGCCGTACTGGAACGCTGGCTGTCATATGGGTGAGACCATCACTGGAGTGGCAGCTGGGCCTTGCCTCCCCTCACTATTTGTCATACTTTCATTTAAAAATGTTTTCTAGTTGCGATGAATTATCAAACAGAGGGTCGGATGCTTGAACTCAACCGAGCAAAGTTCGCCAGCAACGGAAACTGTGGATATATCCTGAAGCCAAAAATCATGCGCAAAGGTACGTGGTTTTTTTTCCATCCCCCTCCAAAAAAAGAAAAACAAAAACAAAAACAAAAAATTGTAAGTGCAGGAGTTCCTGGTCCACTGATCCCACTGATGCACAAGACACGTGGCAGCTAGGATGAGAACAACAACAACAAACATGGAGGAATCCCTGAACAAAAGCAAACAAAAGCATCTGTTTGCTTTTGTTCAGGGAGGTTTTTCGCTACACAATGGCCAGGGTTTCCACTACTCTGAATGTATTTGAAATTCTTATAAGATTGAAATTCTTATACAAATATTCTCAAGACATTTCCCTGCAGGTGCCTTTAACCCCAACGTGGAGGATCCTCTGCCAGGACAGCGAAAGACCCAGTTGGTCTTAAAAATCATCAGTGGACAGCAGCTTCCCAAACCCAAGGATTCCATGTTTGGGGACAGAGGAGAGGTGAGAGTTCAACACACGGAGCACCAATCTGTCATTCACCCCCTGCTTCCGTTTGACCTGCAGATTATTGATCCATTCGTGGAGGTTGAGATAATCGGCCTCCCTGTCGACTGCTCGAAGGAGCAGACCAGGGTGGTGGACGACAACGGTACTTCAGCAGTATCACGTTTTGTGCTTGCCTTTGGTCTTTACTTCTTACATGTGTGCAGGTTTCAATCCCATGTGGGAAGAGACGCTTGTGTTCAACATTCAAATGCCTCAGGTGGCGCTGGTGCGCTTCCAGGTTTGGGATCACGACCCGATCGGGAGAGACTTCATTGGACAAAGGACTGTAGCCTTTAGGAGCCTGATGCCAGGTACGTTGTTTATGGCTCTTATAAGATCAACATCACAATCAGTTTGGCATGTTTCAGGGTACCGACATGTCTACCTGGAGGGCTTGACTGAGTCGTCTATTTTCGTCCATGTTGCCATCCATCACATGACAGGAAAGGTAAGCTGCTGTCACTAAGAATCGCCACTTTGAAACAAGTCCAATGCCCCTCTTTCTTCAGTTGAAGCCGACAAATGCTGTGCAAGTCGCCCGGAAGCACATTCAAAAGGCAGCCCAGAAGCACATGAAGGGTCAGCCTCGGCAGCCGTCGCTGGACTTCTCTGTGCAGTCCTCGGAAGATGGACGCAGCGTCTACTTTCGCAAGGACATGGACAACTTGTCCCTGGACAGCAAAAATGGAGAGCTGTCTTTGGTGGTGGCAGCCATGCACAAAGGAGCCATGAGTGAACCAGTGAGACGCGCGTTCAGAGTTAAAATTCACGAACCGACTGAGTCGAGGAGAGGCTTGGACGAGCAGCTGTCCACAGACTCCACTAGGGCTCGCCTTCAGAAGCAGTTTAGCTTCGATGAAGACACCTCGTGTCCCAACAGTCCCGTCCTGAAGAGCCAGAACACAATAGAGGAAGAACTGGACCACATGATCCCAGAGTGTGCTGAAGATTCCCCAGCACAGCTGCAGCCCGAACCCTCGCAAGAATTAGTTGCAGAGAAAGAGCCTGAGGACGTCACAACACCACCAGAACTGCAGACAGAAACACACACTGGACCAGAGCAAGAACCTCTCAAACCCCATGAAAGCGTCTCGTTTACCCCGCCATCCTCACCCGCAAGAGTCAGAAGAACTCTGGAGACTCCCGCCACCCGCCAGCGCCCCACTCTTCTAGGACAAGCACGCTCACAAAGCTGCCCTCGGAAACAGATCTCGTCCCCTGTGACCCCGATGCTGAACCACAGGGCCGCTCCTAAGTGGCAGAGCCAGCGGGCACAGAGCTGCGGCAACAGTGTGCGACCCATCCCCAACGGCCTGTGCCTCTCTGACAGCATGTCCAGCAGCGGTGGCAGCACTGACAGTCTGGAGTTTGAGCCCTCTGGAGAGGCCGAGCAACGAGAGGGAACCTTACAGCGGGAGATGAAGGCTCTCTTCGACCACAAGATGAGAGAGATCCGCTGTAAATCACCACTGTTCATAGATGGTAAGACCTCATTTTGAGCACATAACGGGGTCTTAGTAAGAGATTGGTGCGCATCTGGTAACATGGCTGTGTCACCGACATTGCACCCATGTTCTTATTGAGAGGAACACTGTTTTCCATGCCATATCCCACCATGTCGCTGGCACTGCAGCGCTAGCCATCTCAGTCGCATCATGTGAGGATCACTCTCTGTCGTCCAAACATGTAGATGTAGATGAGATCAGATTAGATTAACAATCTATGACAATATAATATATTGGACCTTGATGAAGTTGATGATGTATTTTTAAGGCTGGGGCTTTATGATGAACTAACCGGTCGATGAATTAACCACAGGAAAAATAATAACACTATGGCCAAATAATCCATGAGGAAGGAGACTAGGAGAGATTGCACTGATGGATGAAAATTCACTCTTAAAATACTATATTAAAATGCAATTAATCAAGATTAAATAATTATAAATCATTGAATTAATCTTATTATTCTTAAAATCAAGTCCCAACTCTGTTTATTTTCAATGTAAGAGTGATTCAGAAAGACAGAACTTACAAAATACCATATCCAGCATCCAGAAAAGAGATTATATTTAGGTATCTATTTACTCCTCCACAAAAAGTGCCACGTGCAAATATCTAATGAGAAACTGCCACAGCCTGAGTCTCACTTCTGTTATATATAATATGTTATATAATATGTTGTGGTTGGACATGTTTAACAAAGTTGATCGGAGCAAAGGTGACACCTTATAAGGGATAAACCCATCCGTTAGAAGTCCGTTAGAGGACGGAGCATGTATGAAATACAAATACTAGTTACCTGGATGTAACTCCAGCTCTACAAGTACATGCAAAGTCCTCTGTCTATTCACCCACCTGTGGTTTCAATAAGGGGCGATGCACGCTGGAGACTCCAGGATGTTATGGGTTTGGTGCCCTGAAAAATGTGTGTGTTTTTGCATTGATTTATTGTAATTTCTTAAGCAAAATGAATCGCTAAAGTCTGAGTCCTAATTTTGTATTTTCTCAAATGCATTTTCCAGATGAATCGGATTAGATAGTCGACACCAAGACGATCCTCATGAAGTGGATCAGGACCTGAGAGGCTTGGAGACAGGAATGAATGCACCGGCTGGACGGACAGATGAGGAGTCACTAAAAAGGGATGCAACCCCTCCTACCATGACCTAATATATTGTTGTTGGGAAAGTGGACTTTTGCCTCCTATACTGACGCCGAAGGCAGCCTCCAGCGTTGCATGTTGACGCATTAGGTTTTCAATTGAAGCACATTCCACCGCTAATCCTGAGGCTGTGGCCTGCGCAACGCGTAAAAGAAAGATGGAGGTTTGAGTTTGGTAAGGCATGAGATGGTGCGCTTTTCATTCTTCACAAAATGACGTGCCAGTTGCTATTTAACATCCTTCAAACAGCTGTATGTTTCAGTTCCAGAGCCTCTTCAGGTCTTATAAATAGCAACTGGCTTCTATTGTAAGTCAGTGAACAGGGCCTCTGAACATTTCCCCTACATGGCAGCAATACATTTTTTGCCATTGAAATGCCTATGCGTCCACATGCAATGGTGAAGGCTGCCTTTGGCGTCAGTATGGGACTCAAAAGTCCACTTTCCAAACGTCACTATAAGACTCATGGGAGTGAGGATGTGCGGCAAAAAAAAGATGCAACATTGAGTCGCTGAGATGAAATCCACGGAGAAGTTCTGTACTTAAGACTTTTAATGTTTGCTGTCATGTTTACAGTCAACTGCATCCAGCTGGAGTTCATACGTTTACAAATGTGAATATTCGGATCATTGCCAACTGTACAAAACAGCAGTAGAATCAGGGCAAACTTTCAAGGTTGTGAGTCATTTCCTGTTTAGCTCATTCAATGTTATTTTGTAAACCGTTTGCTATAACAACTGTGGTGTCAAAATATGTTGTTCTGAAATGTGCTTTTAAAATGCATTTTAAAGTTATTTTTCTATGCTAAATTAATACCTAACAATAAATTGAGAAAAAATATGACTAGGTTATTGCTTGTTTTGTTAAAGATTTACAAATGTTAGTGATTTTAGGCCTTTTCTTTGTCTGCAACCTCTTGAGGGGCCCCTTCAGTGTTGGCTCTGAAGCGCAGGCTGAGTTCTTCAGTCAGCACTTTACAGTGTGATTTCTGTGTGAGACATTAAATGTGACTGGATTGTACACCACAAGATGTCGCCCACTTGTCCTTGAACTTACCCTCTGGCCTGCGGCACTGGTGCGACTCTTGGTCCAGAGCTCTAGAACAGCCACCAGAGCTCCCAGTCCCAAACCAAGTGAGAGGATCAGGAACACGCCTTTGAGGCTCTGCGGCTGTGGGGTTGAAGACTTGGCCCTGTCAGCGACGCAGCTGCTCGCCCACCATTTGCTGCGCAGGTACGCTAGTTCACCCGCCTCGCTCAGTTGCAGAATGGCAATACTGAGGTTCTTTATCAGGGGAGAACCTAAAGAAAATGATAGTTTTATTAAGCACAAGCCAAGGTTTCTTAATGTCCCCATTAGCTCCTCATAGGGTCGGGGTGGTATTTTGTTCCAACCAGTCCAGCACACACAGTTCAACCAATGGGGTGTCAGCTGAAACAAGCATCACCAGAGTGGCAGACCTGGTGAAGCCGAGTGCGCTAGTTGGGTTGGAACAAAAACCTGCACCACACACCGGTTTTCCCACCCCTGCCGTAGCCCCTTCAGCCTCACCCAGAGCGGTGGCAATACTGTAGCCCCTCATGCCAACGACTTCATGTGCCCGGACAAGTTCACAGTAGCGGGCCACAGCCAAATCCAGGGACACAGACTCTCCAATAAATGCGTAGTTGCCCTCTTTGGCACGTCGAACCCCTTCATCCATTGTGGAGACAAAGCTCTTGCTTCTCTCCATGTGCTCATAGATTCTTCGGTACACTGGGTTATTTGAATTCTGGGTGAAACACAAAAAGCCCAACATAAGGATAATGAAGTTGCATATTCAATACCAAAAGAAGTGAGAACAAAATAGATGACCAGTTCATAGTTAGTAAACATTGATGATGAATGGTTGCTCGCACATTCTTGCAATGGAAGTATGGTGGAATACAGTTGCTTGCTACACACAAAACACTGTGAAATTCAAATGTCAAAAACACAGACAACAAATGAAAATAGGCTCTGTCAACCAACCACACAACAACCAGACAGCTGAAAACTTGTGTTGTTCAAACAAATGTTTCCTCACATGTCCATGGTGATGGAATTCACTGGGAATGGCACTATAGCAGAGTGGACACATGTGGCCTGTCGGCAGAACTTGTTTGTACTTTTAATTGAAATATCTATTTACCGTAAATTATGGACTAAATTTAAGAAAAAAAAATGTCTTGTTCAAACATACGCCGCACTGGTCTATAAGTCGTGGGTGCAGTGGTGCTGTCTGCACCGTAGAAAGGTCAGTAGTGCTTAAAATGCATGAGGATCACTTCTGAACTAGTTTTGAAAACGATCTCCAACATGGAGACTGACTCATGAAACAAACTGGGCAATGTTCTGCACTGGAATCATCAACTCCTCATATCTTTTATTGACATTAAAGTGCTCAAAATGTACTGTTTTCACCGAAGTCCTGACACCACAGATGGCCTCAGCTGCTGCTTCTCGTCTCTGGTCCTCCTGGAGATCGGCTCTGTGGGCAGAGCTGCAGTCACATGGGCAAAAACAGTGCAGTTTGAGCACTTTAACGTCAATAAAACGCCTGTGGTTTTATTGGTTTGATGTGAAGAGGCTCAATATTTTTGGCAGCATGACACTCTCTATCCTGTAAAAATCCATATATTATCCACGTCGTCCTAAAAGCTGCAGGGTTCAGACTGCAAGATAAATGTAGTCATGTTTTTTATGCCTCAAACAAACTAATAAAACATATTTGCATTCAACTTCTGGTACAAGATATTTGCCACTTAAAGGATCTCCCACAAATTATGACTGAGATTCTCTGGTTTCCTCCCTCAGTCCAATAAAACATTCAGAGACGTGGTTCCTGTACATGTTTGGTTGACAGGCCAAAGTTTAGAACTGCTATGTGTATAAAGCACTGCAAAACTGTGTAACCTTGAAGAAAGCCAGCGTTGAAGAGCCGGTCAGGCAACCGTACTCAATCATGTCCTGATTTGCCAAGTCCTCAAAGCCTTTCACCAGCAGTTGTGAGGACTCCAAGCTTTTAGAGGACCTCAGATTGGAGAAATAACAAGCCAAGAGAAAGATGGTGAATAACCACCAGCTGCCGCAGACAAGACGTCCTGACAAAGCTCTGGGGTGAGGGCCAGCACCTGACATTTTGAGAAAGGCAAAAATAAATAGCTGGGACAGACAAAGGCGGAAAATCCAACACAAAATCATCTTTTTAGAAATCCTCACCTTGAAGGGCCAGAGCTCCAGCAGTGTACCACAAACTGTGGAGGAGGGTGAATTTGGTTGCTTCGCTCTCTGGCTGACTCCACTCACAGGGGCTGAGTCTTCATGAACAGATGAAAGAAGTGTGAATAAACACTCCTAAATTCATTCGGAAAAGTCTGACAAAAACCTGGCGACGAGAAAGATGCAGGCGGCGGTTCCCAGGTAGGCGGCCAGTACGCCGACCCAGGTCTCCGCGCTGAAGGGGGTCAGGAACTCAAACAAACCAGACTCTTCTGAAATATCCCGCCTCAGCAGGATGCTGATGCCCGTCTGCATGAAGGGTTTAGTCATCCCCACCACTCGCTCTCGAGCCGCCGTCAGAGTGAGGGGAGCGATGGCGAGGTCGGCTTCCTGAGGAGAACAAAACTGTGTGAGTAGCTGCCCAAATAGTGCACGCAGACGCAATGGTGATTATGGGCTCACCCCTCGCATCACCTCTCCAATCATGCCGTTCCAGTGACCGCTCTCATCTTGCCGGCCGTAAGAACCGTCTTTCACCAGGTGGACTTTGTATTTAAAGCCCAACATTTTGGCGATTTCAGATAGCAGGTCCATGCAGAAGCCTTCCATCTGTGCACCTTTGGGAGTGGTGTAAGGCTCTTGCTGAAAGGCAAGATGGAATCTGTGTCAGAGTTTAAAGTGTTGTCGATATTTGGAGATATTCTACCTTTATTGTTGTTATTCTCAGCTCAGGCTGGGCTGGAAGACAAAATGCAGACGCATGTAAGGTGAAGAAGGGCAGGCCTAACAATAAACCAGTCTTTTCAAACACTCTGTACAGTACAGTGGAACCTCGGTTCTCGACCACAGTCCGTTCCAGAAGGCCGTTTGAGAAGCGATTTGTTCGAAATCTGAATTACAATGAATGGAAAAAGAAATGATGCGTTCCAAGCCTTAAAATAGGCTTTTGTAGGAGTGAATGTAGAGTGTCTGCTGCAGGTGGCTGTTCCTCTATGTGTGTGGCCGCTGCATGTGGGAGGGGTTGCCGAGTGAGTGAGGTCTCTCCAGAAGTGAAGAGGTGCCCGGTGCGTGTCCAGCTCTGAATGTGCGCTTCTGTGCTGTGACAAAGTCATAAACCAAGTCAGGCTCTGTCCCAGACTGGCCTCATCCCTGTCCCAGCTCCAGCCCACAACAGGACATCAAACCCTGGAGTGGAGGTGTGGAGAGCGAGCACCTCCCCTGTGACACTCTACCACGGTCCAGTGTGGAGACAGGAAAGGTTTTACACCTCAATATGAAGAAAAAACAGTCAGTAAATGTAGCTAACGGGACACGTCTGCATACAGAGGCTGCGTTATACACAATAACAAAGCGCGTCGTGGGTCAGCTGATCGGTCCGCGCATGTTATGTTTTTCTGGCTTTTTTTGGGAGGGCGTTCGAGTTCTGGATTTTCGTTCGAAATCTGAAGCAAAAAAAATCTCGAAATTTTCGTTTGAACTCAGATTTGTTCAAAGTCTGGGAAGTTCGAAAACCGAGGTTCCACTGTATATAAATATAAATTCACACTATCTACCAGCACGACAGGACTGGTGGTCCTTTCAACAGAGTGGTCTACAAAAACCAGCTGAGATAGTTGGCAGCACAAGAGCCAACTCCAGGCCTGGGGGCCAAATATATTCAAGTCATTTTAAGTGGGCACCAAGAGCCCACAGCAATGTTTAAGTTTAGCTAAATGTCAACAATAAACTGGGAACTTCCAGAAAGGTAGGGAAGATGAGAAAGAAGGTGTATGCTTGAATAGAATCGATCAGAACGTATTATTCTTTAAACAGTGCTTCCAGGTGCTACAGAGTCTCTGGTAGACCACTGACAAGATTCATGCCAAATGTGGTAAACAGCCATCACATTCTGTTCATACCACTCTCCTGCAGTCCGACCAGCGAATGAGTTGGACATCCATGGCTTATAGTTTCAATGACAGCAAGACCTGGACATGGCTTCCAGAGCAGATGTTCTCCTGCCATTGTGTGTCTTGTAGTGATCTAATTTAAGTTGTGTGAGCGAGAAAGTGAAGTAGTCTCAGAGTGGGGTCAAACTTCAAATGTCTGAAATGACATGAAGTTACATTAAGAGCTCTGAAAATAAACAAAGAAAAATGATTCATCATTGACAAGCACAGTCGACTGACTGGGCTGCCTGGGCGCATGTTTGGAGCAGCAAGTCGACTTCCGATCCCCTGAAGCTCAGTCTCAGCATGCTGATTCCGAGTCAATGTCACGGGAGGGCAGTTTTAGGAGCATCAAATGTCCCAAATTGAATCTTTGGAAATCTCCACGGGGCGATCCGGATCCTCCTATACAAGTCCTTTAGGATCCTGTGGCTTCTTGGCCTCTTGAACTTGTGTTGTTGAGTTCCTTCTCTGTCTTCCGACAGGAGTTGGACAGGATGTGGAGGCAGGACCTTTGTGATGGACTGCACTGACAGATTGCACATTAATGTCCCTTCAAGTGTAAGCAAAGCCTACAGAACCCAGCAGAGAGCATTTGAGGGGTTTGGCAGAAGTAAAAAGCCTGCTGTCACACGTCGGTTGCAGATCAAGTGACAAGGTCAAGACTTTCTCGTCTCTCAATGTACAGTATGTTTCCTCATGTTGGTGCTGATGAGAGCAACTTGGCTGAATTGTTTTTCTTTCTAGATGGATACAGTAGCGCTTTCATGACGCCAGATAAATGTTTAAAAACCACCACCTTTTTCATTTTATCATTTGCTAGTTGCTACATTAGTGATGGATGAAAACATGTCCGTACCTGCTGCGCACGTTCCCAGTTTTAAGCAGAAGCCAATGAAAAGCACCAGCGAAGCTGCTAAAATCCTGCATCTCTTCATTTTTCCTTAGGAACAAGAATGTCAACATTAACCCTCGAAATGCTTAGAAAATAAGCTTCAATTCATGATCCCTTGCATTTAAAAAGTATATGAAGTATGAGGAGAGTAAACAGACCTGTGATGGAGTCCAAGGAGAAGCTACTCAATCAAACTGCAGATCTTCCAATGTCTGTCAGAAAGTTTCCTCTCATGAGAAGTTTCTGGACTGTGACATGGCCATGTAGCCAATGATGTTTCTGTGGGAGGAGATGAAGCGTGTTTTTGAAAGGGTGGAGGGAGTGTGTGTGCGTGTGTTGGCTTGTGTATCCTATTTTGAGGGGAGCAATTCTTGACAGAACACTATCCTTGGGAGGACCGTATGACTTTGTTCGGACGTTTAGCTGGAGATTAAGCCTCAATTTGAGGCTGAGGCCTTCAAAATGACTTCACAATAATTGGGTTTCAGTTTGGTTCAGAGTCCTGGTGAAGGTGAGCCATGTGTTTTGGATGGTTAAGTTGAGGATCAACAGCTGGGAAAAGCATTATGGCAGTGAGCGGACCCCAGAAAGGTAGTGTGACAAACAAACCTGTGTGTGTGAGAACATGAGGCACACATGCAATACTGCATTAAATTACTGCAGTAAGAGGGACATAGACTACCTGCTGAGTAGGATGAATTATATATCAATGCAAATATTAAAGATTTCTTCTCAAATACAGTGGTACCTCAGTTCTCGACTACAATCCGTTCCAGGCGGCCGTTCGAGAAGCGAATTGTTCGAAATCTGAATCGATTTTTCCCATTACAATGAATGGAAAAAGAAATAATGCGTTCCAAGCCTTAAAATAGGCTTTTGTAGGAGTGAATGTAGAGTGTCTGCTGCAGGTGCGCTGTTCCTCTATGTGTGTGGCCGCTGCATGTGGGAGGGGTTGCCGAGTGAGTGACGTCTCTCCAGAAGTGAAGAGGTGCCCGGTGCGTGTCCAGCTCTGAATGTGCGCTTCTGTGCAGTTTGGCTGTGACAAAGTCATAAACCAAGTCACGCTCTGTCCCAGACTCGCCTCATCCCTGTCCCAGCTCCAGCCCACAACAGGACATCAAACCCTGGAGTGCGCGCTCCAGCCTCGGAGCCTTTGTTCGAATTCCGGGATGTTCGAAAACCGAGGTACTACTGTACAACTCTGTCACAGGTGTTATCAATATTACAAAGGGATTTCCTTTTTTCCAGCCGATATAGAACAATCAAGGAAAAATCTGGAACGTTTCTCAGCACGATAAACATACATGCATTTGTCCTGGGTCTCTACCATGCAACGTCTACAACACACTACACACCTGCAGAAAAAAACTGTTAAGACAGGGAGGGAGGAGGCTTGGCATTCTTTTACAACTTTACAGAGTGAGTGTGTGCCATAACCTTTATAGTTTAAACATATTATAAGGTGGAATGTGATGAAGATAGTGTTCAGATCCGTAATAACCAAGTACAGTGGTGAGAAGGGCAACACTTTTGAAACAAATTAACAAACTTCTTCAGCAAACTCATATGTTTCCAGAGTTTGTAATTTTTTTTCACAGTTCGTAAAACAGACAGAAGATCTTTCGGAATTTAGTCGACTCCCAATGGCGATCCTCCGTGATTGTTACAAGTGGAACCGCTTCTGGAGCTCGTCCTGAATTTGGTCCCCCCCACTTTCCATACACGATTCTTCGGAATCCACTGAAACATTTACAGTGAAGCAGAAAGTAACTCTATATTTATGGAAGTATATTTTATTTAAAAGTCGCTAGATGTTATTTTAAAGTCATGTATGCTGTGCGGACAGCAGTTAGTGTTTCCAGCAGCAGCGCAGACGTGACAGACAAGCGGTCAGGGAAGAGAAAAGGAGGCCAGTAGGCGCGCAATACATCTGCCGTTGCGATTCTCATCGCTGTCTCCAGCAGCATGTTCAGGGTGAAGCGCGATGACATCGAATTGTCTGACTGACCAATCACAGTCGAGTGCGCACTAAACGCGGGGCGTAACAACGCCGTCCTATTGGCTGAGCTCGTTTTTTCCAAAGGGGCGTATTTTTCAAGCCATCTTGACTGAATATTTAGCCTCATCCAAGGTACATTTATTAGATTTATACTGGCTTCTGCTGCCTCAAAGTCTGGACTTGAACACCGTTAAAAATGTTAAAATCACAGCAGCGTGAGTGGGTCGAGTTCGGACTCCCGACCGGACTGGACGGAGCGATATGAGGCGCTGAAGATGACGCTGTCTCTTGAAATTACCGGCCAGCTAAGCTAACGGCTACGTGGTTGCTACCGACCACTAGCTGACATATTGCTCGGGTGTTTTCCCCGCTCGGCTCGGACTGTGGAGGACGGTTTTACGAGGTAATGTATCCACACCAGTGTCGCTGTGACGCGAATAGCTATTGACTGTGTCCTTCGTAGTGCATCTTATGGTGGAGGTCTGGAGCAACAGCTTCATGCAAATCGCGCCAGTCGCAGAGTCGTGACTTCGTGTAAATGTGCGCACCTTATGCACTCGCTAAAGTGGGACTCGGTGCGTGTGATTTCGAGTCATGTCAAGATGAACTGCTGGTGAACTGGCAATTAGAGTGTTTACTCTTCTCTTGGACGCTTAAAATGGCTGACAGATGTTATACTGGAGCTGGTATTTATCGCTCCGCAACCAAACTACACACGGCAACAAGGGCGGGGAAAACAAAGGAATGGGGCGATTTGATTGGCTGTGAGAAACGTTGCTACGTTACTGACTTCAGATTGGGCCAATGAGAAACGATTGAGACGCACATGCAAGAGTCTGTCAGTTAGTCGTTATTGGTGTCTATGAATCAGGATAAGGATCATTATTATTCATACAAATCCATGATGTGATTTAAATAATAGAACATGAAGTTGGGTAGCAATAGCTTGCAAGCACAAGAGGTGCATTATCAACATCACAAAAGCCATTTAAAACATCATAATGAAGCATTTCTATGGTAATGGTAGACTGGTTTTGTTATATATTATGTAATATTTTGGTCCTGTTTCTACACACCAAGGTTTGATCCAAGCGTGGAGATATCGCAGGCACAGTTGACTTTCTGTGTGTGAGCACTAACCACCATACAACCATGCTGCCCACTGTAAAACACGTTTAAAAATTAGCTTCTTAACTCTTCTTAACTTCTCTGTCTATCAAGCATCTCCACAACAAGTTAGCCCCTTCCACTTTGACCTGTCTTGATCATTATTCCTAGTCACTCCTTTCCTCTTCAGGTCCTCCTTCATCACATCCATGAACCTCATTGGTTGTCTTCCTCTTCTTCCTTTTCCTGGGGCCTCCATTTCTTCGTCCACTATCTCACATTGAAATCTCGCCTCCATAGCTTTTGTCCCCTGCGTTTCCTTTTTATCGATCAATGCACTGACTTAAAAGCATATTTTGGTACATCAAAGGCAAATTGGGATGATGAATGTATTACTTGTGTATATAAACATTAGCTAAAATGGAATAGTGACCATTGTGGTTATTTAAGTGCATATTCCATCTATGTCTACCTTGCTGCACATTTTTCACCCCTTCAACATGGATAACATGGAGCGCTAACATGCAACTACAGCTCAAATAATTCGAGGATATTATGGATTTAAATGAGGATGTGCATGTGACGGCGAGTTTAGTACTGTGTGAAGCTTTTCAAGTGTTGTAATCGCTCTGTTCTCTGTGATCGCTAGGGAGCTGAGGCACACTCCCATGCAGGCAGGAAGGAGTTGGGAATGTGACACAGTTACTCAAGGACCAGACATGGGACGGGGCCGTGGCAGAGGGAGAGGACGGGGCAGGGGCTCCTCCGGCCAGTTCCGCCCCCCCTCTCCCTACAGGCTGCAGCTCTCCCCCTCCAGGGAGACCTTGACTTATGCCCAGGCACAAAGAATTGTGGAAGTGGACCTTGAAGGAAGGCTTCATCGAATAAACATCACAGACCACCTGCCCGTCATCACCGAGGACGAGATGATGGCTCAGGACATTGCGGAGTGCAACAGCAACAAAGAGAACAGCGTGCAAACCCAAAGTAAAAACAAGTCCTACAAAAAGCCTCCAAACAGCAAAATGAAGAAGAGTAAAAATGCGTCTCATCAGAATGGCCAGTCGGACTCGCAGCACCAGACTGGATCTGCTCACAACTTCCAGCACCAAAGCTGTCTTCCTGAAGCCACTTTCCGTTTGCTGGGATCCGTTTCGCCTTCGGAGGCGCCTCCTCTTCCGACAAAATACTATCGTTTTATTGAGAAGTCTGGTGAGGAACTGGACAAAGTGGCGGAGTACGACATGGATGAGGAAGACCTGGCCTGGCTGGAGATGGTGAACCAGAAGAGAGTCTGTGATGGACACGCTTCTGTGTCGCCGGATACTTTTGAACTGCTGATTGATCGCCTGGAACGGGAGTCGATCCTGGAGTCCCGGAGCCAGGCGCTGTCCCAAAGTGCTGTGGATGAGGATGCCTTCTGCTGCGTCTGCCTGGACGACGAATGTCTGAACAGTAACGTCATTCTGTTCTGCGACATCTGCAACCTGGCCGTGCACCAGGAGTGCTATGGTGTGCCATACGTTCCCGAGGGCCAGTGGCTGTGCCGTTGCTGCCTCCAGTCACCCTCACGCCCTGTCGACTGTGTGCTCTGCCCCAACCGAGGAGGTGCCTTCAAACAGACAAGTGACGGGCGCTGGGCTCACGTCGTCTGTGCCATCTGGATTCCAGAGGTGTGCTTTGCCAACACCGTGTTCTTGGAGCCCGTGGAGGGCGTCAAGAACATCCCCCCTGCTCGCTGGAAGCTCACCTGCTACCTGTGTAAGCAGAAAGGCCGGGGAGCATCCATTCAGTGCCACAAAGCCAACTGCTACCGGGCCTTTCACGTCACGTGCGCGCAGAAGGCTGGACTGTATATGAAGATCGACCCGATCAGGGAGACCGGTGTCAACGGTACAACCTTCTCTGTGAAGAAGACTGCTTTTTGTGAACATCACTCCCCTGTGGGATCTCGAAGGGATGGGTCCAGTGACGAGTCCGTAGAGGGCAGGTTGGTTGGTGGGAGGGGGAACCGGGGAATGAGGTCCTACACCCAAACCTCCCCGACGCCACCCAACAAGAAAGCTGCCAAAGGCCAGAAAAAGAAGTCCACAAAAGCCGGTGGCTCATCTCGTCGCTCAGCTGTGCCTGTGCTGCTGGTGCCTCAGATCCCCTCTCACAGGTTGGTCATGTGTCCTTTGAACTCAAATGCAATTTAGGGAATTGAATACGGAATATGACGGAGCTCTGCTCCAATGCCTTTCACATTTGGAGGGCAACTCCAGTGAGAAAGCTGAGCATCACTTTAAAAAGCAGAAGCACTTGAAACCTTCATTTGAACGCAGCCAACTAATGTTGAACTTCAAGATGGCGATGACGTGTAATAATAAAAGTGAATGTTGTGAATATGATGAAATGTTTCTGGTCTTTTCCCAGGCTAAACAAGATCTGCACAGGAGTGGAGGTCCAGCGGAAGAATCAGTTCATGCAGCGTCTTCACAACTACTGGCTACTGAAGCGACAGTCTCGGAATGGGATGCCGCTGATACGGCGACTGCACTCGCACATGCAGGCCCACAAAACTGCAGAGCAGGTGAGACGCACAAAGTGCCTCACTCACACGTTGCGTTTTGTAGGGCGGAGGTATTAGAGCAAAGCCACATCTGTGCGGTCGCACCAACATAGGTCTGACCAGTGTTCATAGTGTCAGCGAGACCCGTGACCCAGTTCCAAGCGTGAAATTACCTCTCAGCAGAAACTTGCTTTCAAGGCATCCGTTACTGGTGCTGAATTACGAATGCAGCTGAGGCTGAAGAAACGTGTCATTTTGCTGTTAAAAGAAGGTACAAATTAAGGATATGAGAAATTGAAAAAGTGCATATCCTCTTCGCGGCCAATGTGAAATCAGATGTGAGTAGTTGAGAGTTATTTACATCCAACATCTTTTCTCACGAGTGAAATGTCACCCTCTGGCTGATCAGTCTGGATGTGTTTACTGTCCAGAGTGAGCCAGATGAGAAGCTGTGTGCGGCCAGGGAGGAGCTGCGGTACTGGCAGAAGCTGAGGCAGGACTTGGAACGAGCCCGGCTTTTGGTTGAACTTATCCGGAAGAGGGAACGACTAAAGAGAGAACAGGTGCCGTCTTTTTTCCCGCCTCCTCTGTCCTGGAATGTGTGTTCAATGTTGTGTTCCCCGCTAGGTGAAAGCACAGCAGGCTGCTCTGGAACTGGAGCTTACCCCAGCACTGGTTCTTCTGCGATCAACACTGGACCAGCTACAAGAAAAGGATACTGCCAAGATCTTCTGTCAACCTGTCAATCTATCTGAGGTGGATGTTGTTTTTTTCTGTGTTGTAAACTGAAGTCATGGCTAAAGGCTCTCAAGTTAGGCCTGAAATATTCACAACACATCTTGTTTTCAACTAGCATGTTTGTTAGCTCAAACAAAATATGTTGGATGTTTTATGCTGTTAAACATTTGCCAAAAGATGATGTTTATTGAGGCATGTGTTATGTCAACAGTCCAGATCCAGATGTTTCGTGAAGGTAGCATGACTTGTCTGTTACTGTTCAGGTCCCAGATTACCTGGAGTTTGTGTCCCAGCCCATGGACTTCTCCACCATGCGAGCTAAGCTGGAAGGACATGCCTACTGCTCCATCTCAGACCTGGAGAAGGACTTCAACCTCATGATCTCCAACTGCCTCAAGTACAACTCCAAGGACACCCTGTTCCACCGCTCAGCCCTGCAGCTGCAGGAGGTGGGTGGAGCCATCCTCCGCCACGCCCACAGGCAGTCTCAGACCATCGGCTTGGACCCCGGCACCGGCATGCACCTGTCGGAGTCCCCAAACAAACATGGCTTCTACAACTGTTCGTGGGATGATGGTGAGTTGTGAACCAAACATCTAAAATGGAATTTCATTGTCACTCCTCTTCTCATTCCTGAGTTTTGAATTCATCTCTTTGCGCCTCCAGTCGACTCTCTTCTGGACCCCGAGAACAGACTCCACCTGACCACAGACGAGCAGCTGAAGGCTCTGCTGGACAAGATGGACGTGGTTGCATCCATGCGTCCCAGCGGCGGCCGAACCAAACGCATCCGGCTGCTGCGCAGGGAGATCAACACTCTGAGGCAGAAGCTGAACCAGCAGCAACAGCAGAACGTCCAGTCGGTCAACGGAACTGAGGAGCAGGAGGAAGGTGGTGAAGAGGAGGAGAAGACGAAGGAGGAGGAGGAGCGGGTGGTGCGGGAAGAGGTCAAGGACAAGAAAAAGGGAAAAGCAAAAGTCATGAATCTGAAGGTGCCCGACTCCACGCCAGGTGAGAGCATTCAAAGCCATTTGTGTGTGAGTTAGTGATTGTGACATTATGCTTGTGCTTCCAGATGACTCTCCCCCAGTGTTGGAACTCACCTGCCCAGTGTCCTCTCCCCTGCCTGGAGACGCCCCACTGGAACCGCCGGTGCTAGGCATCGTAACGGGCGGACGGAGGTCACCGGGGAGATCGTACAAGCGCCAGAGGTCGTCACGCAGCGGGAGCAAAAGCCAGGGAGAAGAGGAGGCTAAAGTTGGCGAGACCCCTTCCTCACAACCAGAGTCCATCCATGAGGTTACGCCCCTGGGAACACCACCAACACCACCCTTGACCGGAGTCGGCCGCCGCACCTCTGTTCTGTTCAAGAAGGCGAAGAACGGCGCTCGCATCAGCAAAGTCAAATCTCCCCCTCAGCAGAACGGAAAAGCGCCCGAAGAGAAAGCCACCGTGGTGGAGAACACCTCCGTCTGCCCGGATTCCCCGTGTGCCATGAACAATTTGCCTCCGACACCAAACGCCTCCCCCACACCTCCCTCCCCGTCCTCACACCACCTGAGGTCCCGAGGGCAGAGTTCTGAGAGCGACGCGGACAAACTCCCAACACCACCCAGAGAAACAGGTCAGAAAGAAACAGGACTTCACAAAACGAAAAACCATGAATTCACTGTGGTCATGTTTCAGACTTGACCAACGGGAAACACATGTCTCCGGGGCAAGATGAGGATGAGGACCACGATGATGACCGGAAACTAGAGTGAGTGAAGCCAAATCGGAACGTCAAGCATCTGCTGGTTCTGACTTGCCTCCATGTTCTCAGTGACAGTGTCCCGCCTCCCAAGCGGAGCCGTGGAAAACCCGCTCTGGCAAAGGTTCCTGACAGTGAGACCGAAGACGCCTCCAGCTCTGGTGAGTTCTCTCTGCCTCCATTGTGTGAGAGGCACTGGCTGGGTCAAGGGTCAGATGATTCAGTTCAGTTAAACCGTAGCTATTTTCTGTTCGTAGGAACGTCCACGCTACTTTGTTTGGACAACCAGACGGAGCTCACGCCTCTGGACCTGGTTTGGGCAAAGTGCCGAGGGTATCCGTCGTATCCAGCCATGGTGAGAGTCCGGCACTGAGTGCACCGATATATCAGATCTGCCTGGCAACTCATGACACTTGTTGTGACAGATCGTTGACCCAGAGATGCCCCAGGAAGGGCTTCTTCACAACGGCATCCCCATCCCCGTCCCTCCTGTGGAGGTGCTTAAACTGGGCCAGTGGAGACAAAGTGAAGCCGGGGGAAAGCTCTTCCTGGTTCTCTTCTTCGACACCAAAAGGACTTGGTAAGACCCGGGCACGCTGCACCGACCCCCTGCTGACTTCTGACACTGACGTCTCAATGCCACTTGCAGGCAGTGGCTCCCCAGAGACAAGCTGCTGCCCATGGGCCTGGACGACACGGTGGACAAGCTGCGGCTGATGGAGGGAAAGAAGCCCAGCGTCCGCAAGTCGGTCCACACCGCCTACGACCGAGCCATGGTGCATTTGAACCACGTCCGGCGCAATCTCAACTTCACCCCATCCAATTTTATATGACTCGACCTTTCCTCAGCCATTTGCCTGGTGACGCGAACAATCGTTGGCGCTCTTACAGCTGAGAATTTTAACTTGTTTTTAGAATTTTTTTTTTTTAATGGGAAGGAAAAGTACAATGTTTGTCGTGACATTTTACATGTCCACTGTTGCTACGTGTCGATATGAAGTTTTGATTTGAGTCCAAAGTTAGTCGCCATGTAAATATGTAATCGTTATAATGGCGTTTGTGGATTTACAAAAAAAACAAACATATTTATAGATTGTATTTGCCATTTTAATGTTACTGTGTGTGAAGTTAGAAAGTCCCGCCTAAAACTCACCTCATCTCCGGCTGCGTTTTGTGGTGCAAACAAGTCACTCCCTCAGATATTCTGTTTTATAAACAGGTCTTTTTAAACGGATGAAAGCTTTACAGTGTGTTCAGATTACTGGCTCGCCCATGCCGCCGTGCAGCTGCCGTGTTTTCTAGGTGGGACTTTGTAGAGTCTTTATTTTTCCATATTGTGAAACTGTTGAACACTAGCAGAATCCGGTGCAGCTCAGACCTTTGTATGATTCTAAGCCACTATGGTAACAACCACTCACTCACCGATAAGAGTCGCAATTCAAGCTGAGACAGCGCAAAAAGCACAAACTGTATCTTGAAATCCATCAATTTTAGTTGCCGACCACTGGAGTGGCAAGTGTGTGTGTGTGTGTGCTGGAGCGAGTGAGTTATTTACATGTATGTAAACCAACTGTAGTCTGTGTGTGTGTGTGTGTGTATAGTTCTGTAAATATGTACATTGATGTTTATATCTGCTTACATGAAGTAATTTAAGGAATGCAAAAATCAAATTTAGATTTTAATTTATAACTTGTGGCAGTTGAGAGTCATTTAAAAAAAAGTAAACAGACAGATTTACGTACGACGCTTTGTAACTGTTGCGATCTTCACCAGCGTGTGAGAAGAGGTTGCGGACAAGTGTCAGCTGGTTTACGTCCCCTGCTGGTCACAGACATGTACTGCAAGGTCTTAGGCCGAGCCGAAGACTCTCTCACGGAATAAACGCTGTTTGAAGAAGTTTGGGTTTGGATCATTCTTCAACAGAAACAGGAGAAACGGTTATTTCTACTGTGGCGGGGGAATGTCTCAGAAGGCTGTGGACAGCCAAAGGTACAGATGAAGTAAGAAACTTTTTCCCACACTTTTTAATCTCATGAGTGCTTCATTATGGGAGAATATTAAAAGGTGGGCTGGCAAGTAAATCTTCCATGGGGCCATCACACAGAACGAAAGGCGCAAGTACTAACTGAGAAAAAAAGAAAAACCATAAACGGTACTGGTATACATACTGAGCAAAGTTGTTCAAATAATATACATGGAAAATAAAAATGGCATAAGTACGCGGTGTCAGTGAGTACTCAAATGCAAGTACTCGTACACTACTTTTTGGGAAAAAAAACTGGCATCATTGCATCCCGATATAAAAGTAAAGATCTCACCCAGTCTTCTTGCGCTGTGGCATTTCAGATGTGGAAAAGTAACAAACTATTCCGTTTCTAAATACATGTTATTTTAAGATGTACACGATAAAAATGACTCCAAACATGAGCATGTAGATTTGATTTACATAATTGATTTTTTTTTCAATTTTCTTTGAAATTATTTGGACAGACAAGAAATAAGAAATAAAAGCAAAAAAAAGCGAAAAGGACAAAAGATAAAATTAGGTCCTAAAACACGGAATTTCATTTAATATAAAGGTTGATCTCATTTCAATTAAGAAGTTAAGAATACTGGAAAGAAAAACTGCTTCTTTACATTTGAAAGGGTGTCCTCACATCATGTATTATGATATATCATTTAGTGTTTGACAATATCATTTGTGTATCATTTTATAAGTGTCTTTTGTTACAGACATAATTTAAAGTTGAACTAAAAATGAATGGCAGAAAAACTAGTATTAAAATTGTCCATTGGGTGGCAGAGATATTTGTGCACATGGAGTTTCATCGTTCCAGACGGACCTCACCAGGGCCACTGAAATACAGTCACACCTCAGCTTGGTCTGCTGCAAGAGGACAAAATGAAACCATGTCTCCTTCAGCTTCACATGATCAAATAAGGAAACCTGCTTTCTGTGCAACCAGGGATTTATTTCAGATTTCTATAGACAAACTCTTGAGACAGATAAATGTACATGATGTTCCTCCAACAACACAAAAATGAGGCGACTGTGTTAAAGAGCATCTTTACAAAACCATCATATAAAAGATAGACCAGGGTGACGGCCATGATTCTGCGCTCGGTAAGTTCATCGTAACCGGTGAGTGGAAGGAAATTTAAGGGGCTTCATTGTGTGCCGTTTGTTTCACAAGGTTTTTGGGGAGTAGCCAGATCCTATTTCATGATTGAATTGAATTGATTTATCACGCCACCACCCCCCGCCGATAAAACTTTAAAAACATTTAAATACCATTTGCATCTATTTGCTACCACAGTTCAGTTTAAAAATGCACCTTTGACTTTTTGAGTCCACCTGACTGAGAACACCGATGAGATGCCATGCCTCCTCTCCATGAAGATTCCTGCTTTAAATAGTGTAAAACATAGTGTTGGACCCCCAAAAAGAATATCCTGAAACCAGTGTGGCGACTAGCGAGAGCCGTGCCGGGAGCCTTATAGCAGAGACAAGAAGCCGTTGTCTGTGGAGTCCTGCTGGTCAGACTTGCCAGTGCGGGAGCTTTTGCTGGGGTTTGGGGTGGTGGAGTACTTCGGGGGGTACCTGATGAAGAGGCGCTCCTCCTCCTTCTTGATCCAGCGCAGCAGTTTGGTGATGACCGTGATGGCGCAGGCTTTGGTCACCAGAGGGCTGAAGCAGGTGTACAGCTCGAACTTGCTCGTGACCTGCGGCAGATGGGAGGAGCCAAAGGTCATGAGGTCCGCCAGTTTGTTTACCTCAATAAGCCCGGCGAGGCTCAAGGTGCAGTTTCATGAGGGTCATAAAAACACCAACATCCTGGTGCAGCTCAACAAAGGACACGTGGAAGCAAGAGCAGTTTGTGTCGACTTCAGTGTGTCAAAAAAGACAAAGCCCCAAGACGTTTTGTCTACTTCTTGTGCGCCTCTTTCCGTTTTCTGTGCACAGAAGTCTCAGTTTCTTGTCCTCAGTTATTCACTGGGATGTCGAAGTGAGACAGAATAAAAGTGAACATATGAAATGTCTGAAACTATCCATGTTTCATCAGAAGTTGGACTCTTGTGACTGCTGGAGGAGCTGCATCTGTGGCAGGTCATGGGAGTATAAGGAGCGCTGTTTTTAAAACCTCAGTACCACAATGTGAAATACAAGTGCTGCACTTGAGTTCAAGGAATATAAAAAGGAGAAATCTAAAACCTCAGCTCTACTGTCTGCAGCTTTTCATCTGGCTTTACTGAGAGACAGTGAGACAACCAGCGTTGTGGAATGCAATATAGCATTGAATACACAGTTTTTAGGAGCAGTTAGTGGCTGACCTTTATCTAAAATGAATTTAGTTGGAGAATTAACTGGAAGTTGGGGCTTTACCTTCTGCGTGTGTGTTATTATAAACTGTGCGGTAACATTTTTCGGCTATTTTCCATCAAGGGTTGCCACAGGAAGTCAACAACCTCCTCCTCAACTGACCTTGACCATCCTCCCTCGTCCCACCTCTCCTCCAAACATAAGTAAGTGCCACTTCAAGTTGACTTTTTGGGGTGAATTTATTTTCCAAAATCAGTTAGGAAAATAAATTCACCATTCAAAGTCTTGGCTCACGACTTTGAACGGAACATAGCCAAGAAGTAACAAGGAGGTAGAGGAGGGGATGTTATATATATATATATATATATATATATATGTATATATATATATAAACATAAAGCAAAGAGCCAACAATAACCAGCATCTGCTGTCATCTACATGAACATGGTGTTTATTAAGCTGTTACTGCTCTAGACAGAAGACACTTGCTACACGAGAGCAGCGCCCGCGCCCCGGGTACACACCCACGCCAGCAGCGTTTCTCTCTCGGCGACGTGATAGATGAGCTTGAGGGGCCGCGACGAACTGTGGATGCGACTGTGCATGTAGCGGTACAGATCCAGGAGCCTCATCTTCTCCTCCTCGCTGCTGTACGGCGCCTCCATTTCTGGGCTGGACACAGGACCAGAGGAGTATTCAGAGCAGACATTCAAACGCTGCAAATAACAGTGACTCAAGTCTTCACCATGGACCTGACTCTCTAATAGGCAGAGCGTGCTGAAACGCTAACTCAGGCCAATCAGCAGGCGCGGCTTCAGCCTCACCACTGGGCCCGTTTTAGCTCACTGAATTACTATGAATAAAGCAGATCATTGGAAACACCAGGCGTTAGAGCTTCCAAAAATATGAGCTTTTTTTTCAGAAAACCTTAGCCATCACCAGTGAATCACTGCTGTGCCCTTACTTAAATATCACTATGCAAAGTCATGGCCAGTCCATTTAGAGGAAAACCATTGCTATTCATGATATATCACTTCAGTGAGTGACCCAGGCTGCCTCAGAAGGACAAGGCCAAAACCTGAACTTGCACATGAAATCAAATTAACACCTACACCAGCAGTGAGAGACTCATATTTGAGCCACATTAGAGCGGAAAGACGTCTGTTGTGCATCAGTTGATATTTACATTTTTGATACCGGCTCTGAATGTAGCAGGTATGACAAGCAAAACGGTCCACTTTTGGCTTTTGAATTTCTGTGATGCTACATTTTTGAAGCGCTTTCAAAAAGAGTGTCACCGAAGAGATTCTCTGCCCCATCAATGGAGTCAGTGTACAGTGAACCTTGTGCAGCTCTTGTCACAAATACAACTGGAACACAGGCGATAGATCTGTGACTTTCACTGCTTCTTAAACGAAAAGTGTGAACTCGAAACATGCTTTTTCATTTTCTTGAAGTGTGAATGAAAAAATACACACATGAATAAAATTAAAGGAGAAAAAAAAAATCATAGAAAAAGTAACACTGTGTTGGGTAAATCTGACATTTCCGTCTAATATTTAACACTACACTAGGAAGCAGCCTTGTATTATCACTCTGTACTATCCGCGACAGATGAGGAGGAAAGGTCACACACGAACCTGGTGAACTGGGTGAGCTGGCGGTAGTTGTCTGGCACGTCGAAGGGCTTGTACATGAAGTGTCTGAGGTCGGAGACCCCCACCTGGCTCACGCTGTATGACTGAGCCTTAGCGATGAGGCTCAGTGAGTTCTGCGCCACCATGGCCTCCTCGATCTTCCTCTTGCACTCGGCGACGGCATAAAAGGCCTCCTTGTCGGTGGAGAGCAGCAGCAAGCACACGGTGCAGGCCGGGGGGTCCAGGTAGGAGATGTATGCATAAAAGTAACAGTCAGGGTTGAAGAGCGGGAGGCATATGGGAGTCCAGATCTCTCCAGCCTGGAAGGCAGAGGAGGCTCCGATGAGGTTGAGCAGGAGGTGAACGTCCGCAGGTTCGAGTCTGTTGTCCTCGATGACAGTTTTTTCCTGAACGATGGTGAGCAGCTGGTTCTTGGCGATGAGGATGGAGAAGACCAAGTTGGTGGTGATGGACTTTTGCAGGATCTGGCTGAGAGAGTCCCTGAGAGAAGAGGCCAGGGGCAGACAGTGCACCGCTGACAACAAGAAGCTGGGGTCTGAATCCACCAGGTTGAGAAGACCGTCCAGGATCTTCTCGGAGCCGGCCAGCAGCCTCCTGAGGTCGTAGTTCTTCTTGTGCTCGAAGATGCGGGAGATGCTGGCCTGGGTCAGCATGCTGATGATCTGGTAGTAGACATACAGCAGCTCGTCTCGCAGCTGCTGCTCCGACTGCCGACTGCTGGACACGCACACCAGCACCAGGGGCCCTTTCTGCAGGAAGACCACCGTGTGCTCTTCTGGAGAGCCCGAGGTAAGATAAAGTATTTAAATATTAAAGCCTCATAGCGTGAGAACCAAGCGTGAGGCTGGCAGAGTGCATAAGCCAAGACATATAACTCGCACTGTTGCAGCACATTATGGGACTTGTAGTCTTTATGCATGTGTGTATATGTGTGTATATGTGTGTGTGTGGGGGGGTCCTCACAAGGACCTTATGGGTACCTTGGGTTCAGAGTCAGAGTGGTTAAGGTGAGCCATGTGTTTTGGATGGTTAGGTTTAGGGTGAGAGTCTGGGGAAAGGGTAGTGTGTGTGTGTGTGTGTGTGTGTGTGTGTGTGTGTGTGTGTGTGTGTGTGTGTGTGTGTGTGTGTGTCTGTGAGTGAGTGAGCGAGCGAGTATAACTCACCTGAATAGACTGACCGGATGACGTTGTCTCCACTCTGGACGAACGACACCAGCGCCATCATGACTCCCATGGTCGACGACAGAGCCTCTTCACTGCCATACCGAGAATAAATCGGCTTCCCTGCTTCACTGAGCACAAAAACATGCTTCCTGTGCTGCCGCCAGCTGTCAGCAGTCACATCCTCCTCGCGATGAGACAAGTGTGGCGGAGATCCTTGTGTGCCGGCCTCCAGCAGAGGGGACGACCTCCCCTTCTCGCCTAAACCCTGCTCCTCAAGCTTGGCCTTAGCCAACATAGCCACCACAAAGTCTGCAGAATCACTCTTGTCGTCATCTGCAGACGCATCCGTCCCTACATCAGCTGCTTGGGCGGACAACTCGCAGTCGTGCTCAGGCGCTCTGAGGTTTGCCTGCGATCCTGCATCCAGGACCGACTCATCCGTGCTCAAGTCTGACTGGGCAGAATCGGCGAGTTCTTTATTTTTCACTGAGTCACTGTCGTGCCCATCCACCGGATCAGGAAACATGTGATTCCCCAACAACGACAGGGAAGTTGCCAAGACGTCCACTGAAATGATCAAAGAAATACAATTTCATTCATTTCAAGTTCTTTTGGGTGCCACCTAAAACGTCACATTTTCTCAATGGAAATATTCAGACAAGTAGGTGGGAAAAGCACAAACCAAACTGGCTGGAAACCAAACTATCAAGCGCAGCATTATGGTCAACACAGGCTTGTGAATGTGTCACATGACCTTATCTCAGCTGACCTTTATGACATTCATCACCAGCAGCAAAGTCTCAGTCAAGAACGGATAAATCACACGGCCCTCATGGATGCTGCCGAACACTTCACATAATCTGACTAATTTTGCGACACAACTTAAAAGAAAGTGGCAGTGAGCACTGCACATTGTCATAAGCAATAAGCTGTTTACCAGGTGGATCCAGTGTCTTCACTCCCTGCTCCTCGCCCTCTTGCCGACCGTCCTGCTCCATGATAGCATCCCAGTCACTAAAGCATTGAAAAAAACACAAAGACTGTGTTTCATGAAGACAACTGAGACCTGCTTTTTTCTGCGTTCCTGTTCCATTTTAAAGGAATGAAACAAAAGTAGAGAGCAGTTCAATGTTCTAATCTGCTCCCATGCTTTTAACTAAGACTTCTATGAGTGTATACAGCTTGAAATGACCAGTGTTGACAGGTTGACTTCAAACCCCCTGTCAAGGTGCTCAGGAACTTCTACATCTGCACGATTGAAAGCGTCATGATTGGGAGCATCACCACCTGGATGGGTAGCTGCACTAAACAGGACTTATTGGCTCTGAAGAGAGTAGTCCGCTCGGCTGAGAGGACTATAAGAACAGCACTTCCACACCTGCAGCACACCTACACCAAACGATGCAGGTCGAGAGCTCAGAGAATCTTCGCTCAGCCCCACCACCCTGGACATTCTCTCTTCTCCCTGTTACCATCAGGACGCCGGTTCCACCTCCTGAGGACCAACACTGAGAGGATGAGAAGAAGCTTCTTCCCTCAGGCCATCCGGCTACTCAACGAAACCTGGTGTCATACTGTCACTTTACATATTTTTATTTATGCACTTATGACTTTATTTTCACTTTGCACTGTTGCTTCATACTGCTGTTTCTAGAACTCACTATCCTTATCATAGTATGCATCCTGTGTGCACCCTTCTTTTTCTTATTGGATGCAGGGACACAAAGAATGTCACCATGCGTTGTACCGCGTATAACTGTATGTGTGACAAATAAACCTCTTGAATCTTTGAATGGAGGTTTAAATCTCGACCGCCGACACTGTTGCCCACCACAAAGCTGTGTGACCCAGACTCTTAAGCCCCGGCATCTTGTATGAATAGCAGCACTTATCGACGATCTGCGGTCTGGTCACATGATGACAGGAATCTGAGAGTGAACAGACTTTCTGCGGAAAAGTTAATAATAAACAGATGTATCTATAGCCGGGGGGAGGCTACAGACATAGCACTTACTCGCTGTTTATTCCAAATACCCGGCTCATATACTGACATGCTTCCTGACTTCAAGGCGCAATGTCAAAACTTGTTGGATGAATCTATTGACAGTGAGTTTGTCAGTGCTGCTCCACTCCGCACCAGCGAGGGAGACGCAGTTAGCACAGTCCGGCTAGCGACAGGAGCAGATGAAGTCCACCTCCGAGGATTAACAGCGGCTCGACGACGGTTACGCAACAATGGAGGCTGTAAAACAAAGAGCTTACCGTCAAGATGTTTGCGTCAGATTCGGATACATGAAGACGGAGACGGCGCAGCTGCGAAGAGTCGCTCCAGAATGAGCCGAAAACACTATTTTGTCCGACCGCCCGACACATCCGGAATCTCTGATGACAGGCTACAGCGACCAATTAGGAGGCTCGCAGGCTGCGAATGGTTCCGCCCCCCCGGTGACGTTTCCGGCATTCCGCAGTACGACACACAAGTGTTCCCGGCTGCACCGGCTTTCACGTTATATAAACGTATGATGCTCCTCGTATCACCCACAGTTCAACTTTTACTTCGGATAATCTGATTCGATGGATGATGTCTACGATAAAGAGGTTAAAAACCAGAAAGCATTCCTGCTCCTCGACGTGTGTAGCTAGCAATTGCTGCATTGTTCACTGTGAAAATGAATAGCGTAATGTAATCTGCAAGTGAAAACACTTTTAAAATTAAAACACAGTCACAACATCAGTCGCCTAAAATAACACACTTCAGAGTTAAGTACAGAAGTTCTAGACAACGTGTTATTTTTAAAATAATAATAATAATAATAATAATAATAATAATAATAATTCGAAAGCGTTTCTGGATTTTTAAAATTTACAGCGAAAAAAACAACCAAGTACGTCACGTCGTATTCTGCATCTTCGTCACGTACGTAGCTGTCACTGAACAGAGATGGCGAGCCCCAAGTGATTTCGCGTCCCGCTGTTGTTTTGAATAAATGAAGCCGCTGTCTGCGTGGACAACCGTATACGATGGAGGAGCCTTGGAATTTCGAGTTCGTGTCTCGCATCGCTGACTGTTGCTTGTCCTTCCTTTCCGAATTCGTGAACGACTGGCTCGCTAACGACATGCGAGTTTCCATCTTCAAAATCCTGTTAAGTTGGCTCATATTAAGCCTCATCGCCATTCACTTCGCATGGAAAGTCTACGGGAATACAGTGAACGACATGTATTACCGACAAGGTAAGTAGTTGAGTTGCGCATACTGTGCATTCCGGTGGCTAAATCCAAGGTTAGCCTCATTATAGCTAACGGCTAACGTGTGTTTTGTGCCCAGGTTCGGGTCAGAATGGTGGAACCCCCGAAAGTACAGCTGACCTGAGAGGATGGTAGGTGTCTGAATGCTTGAGACAATGTGTTCCATATTTAGTAGTTTGTCTGTGTAAAACGAGTAGGCTGACACGTATACAGTCGTGGCCAAAAGTTTTGAGAAAGACACAAATATTACATTTTCACAAAGTCTGTTCAAAGTCCTTTGGGGTTTTTAGGTGTTTGCCAGATGTTTCTATGGTACAATGACATACAATTAGAAGCATTTCACAAGTATCAAAAGCTTTTATTGAGAATCACACGCAATGGGTCAATATTTGCAGTCTGTCCCTGGTGTTTTTGCTGGAGAGAAGTGGCTTCTTTGCTGCCCTCCTTGACACCAGGCCTTCCTCCAAAAGACATGGCCTTAGTGTGCGTGCAGATGCACTCGCACCTGCCTGCTGCCATTTCTGAGCAAGCTCTGACTTGGTGGTGGCCCGATCCCGTAGATGAAACAACTTCAGGAGGCGGTCCTGCCGCTTGCTGGACTTTCTTGGGCACCCTGGAGAATGTTTGGCATCAATTGAACCTCTCTTCTTGAAGTTCTTGATAATCCTATAGACGGTTCACTGAGGTGCAATCTTACTCGCTGCAGTAAACTTCCGTGTTAGGCCCTTTTTGTGCAATGCAGTGATGGCTTGCATGTTTTTCCTTGCTGGTTACCATGACTAACAGAAGAGGAACAATGGCACCACCTTCCAGTTCCAGGTGTCCAGTCACTCAATCATGAGAGATTGATCTCCAGCCTTGTCCTCATCAACACCCATACCTGTGTTAATGCGTGTGACACCTGTGTGTCATTGACATTATGTTAGCTGGTCATTTTGTGGCGGGGCTGAAATGCAGTGGAAATGTGGTTTTAGTGATGACGTTCATCTTCAAGGCAAATAGGGACTATGCAAATAATTGCAGTTGAGTGGGTCACTCCTCATAACATTCTGCAGTACATACAAATTTCCATTATAAAAACTGAAACTGCAGACTTTGTAAAAAATAATAGTTGTGTCATTCTCAAAACTTTTGGCCATGACTGCAGTAAAGAGATGGTTGCGATAGTTAAGTTCGAAATGAAAACGTGCAGCATTTGGCGTGTAGTGTTCAAAACCCCTAAAGTAATATTGTGCTGTTATTGATGTCCTGTAGGGAAAGAGCCACAGGTGATACCCCCAAACCTCACAGAGACTAAAAGGATCTTGGAAGCTACATTGCTTCTGGGAGTATCTCATGAATAAACATTGTAAAGTTATGTATTTAATAACAAAGTTGACGTTGAGGCTGGATGAGAAACGCGCCTGGACTTGAGGAACCTGCTGGATATTTCCATTCTCCTTGACACACCCCCTAATCAGCCTCCGTTCTGGATCTTTCACACGATGGCCTCATTAATGGGAACCGGCCCGGATGCTTGAGCAAGCTGTTAAGCACTGATGGTTTTGTAATTCAGTACTTTATATTCTTTGCTTTGGACATGAATAAAGGTTGCATCATGTTTGATTCCTGTCTTCACGTATGTTTAGGGTCATTGCCATCATACAGAATAATGAAACAGCCTGTGTGCTGTGAGAGGTAGATGAATTTTATTCACATGTCAACAGAGGTGATGCTAATTTCAAGCATCTTATTTGATCTGAATGGGTCTGGGTGGAATGAGCAGTATTTGAACATCCATCACATTTGTGCAGGTTAAACCAGGCAGCAGCAAACGCTGACCTGCAGAGAGACGCGAAAAGAAAGTGAAGGAATCGTTGTCAGCTAAGAATGTGTTGACATCCAGTTCCTGAGCCCTGGCCTCTTCACACAATCCTCCGTCAGTGACTGCTCCAGCTGCCTCGGTGGGTCCATCCTGACCATCAGTTCCACCGCTAAGAAAGACCGGGCTGTGCGGCACGTCTCGAAGCTCCAAACCCACTCTCAAGGCCAGTTCCTGATTGCGACCTCCCACGCCTTTACCCACTAGCTCTACTGTGGGTTCACCACCTGCCAGCAGGCACATTGGCTGACATTCCTCGGTACGCCATGTCTCCAGAACCTGCATGGTCCGGCACAAATCCCAACTCTCCACTCCGACCTCAGGTCCCAGCCTTAGAAGTTCCGCTGCAATCTCCGGTGCTGGTTCCTCTGGGGAGCATGCAAATCGCGACAGGAGGCCGTAGAGACGTGCCACAGACCTCACATCTCCACACACTCCTGGTGATAGCACCACGGACTGGAAACCCAGTTCCCCAGCACGCTGCCCAGCACTCTGGAGGGCTACGCTGTTAGAACCTATCACAGCATTGAGAACATGATCCGTCTGATTCACTGAATCTTTGCTCCCCGCACGGGGCGTCTTCAGCTTTCCAAGAACATCCTTTACAGAGGCAGGAGCGCACTCCAGTACCTTGTACCGGTCCAGCACTGACAGAACTTCCTCGGGCCAAATGTCACTGTACACTGTGGGTCCACTGGCGATCAGGTCAAGAGGGTCCCCGATGACATCAGAAAGTATCAGAGCAATTACCTGTGGGCCAACAAACGTGCTACAGCGAGTCTTGAACTTGACAAAACTATTCTATACGCACCTGAGCAGGATAAGCACTTCGAGCAAGTCCTCCACCCTTTAACAGCGAGAGAGCTCGGCGCACAGTGTTCAACTCCTGGATGGTGGCGCCAGCGGCTGCAAGCTTTCTGGTAACGTCATGCTTCTCCTGCAGTGTGATGGGTGGTTTCGGAGCGGGCAACAGTGCAGACCCTCCACCTGCGTATTAAACACATTTTGAATCCATTCAATTTCTTTTTCAACAGTTAGGAAGAGCAGATGTTCAGAGGTTTGGACCACAATACTGCAGTTACAGAAAGGACAAGAGCGTTGAAGTACAATGGCTGCAGAACATTTTAAATGAAAGATCAGTCATGAGACGTGTGTCATGTGAAAACAAACAACCCGTATATGAGTGAATTATGAGCTGTTAGTTACCTGAAATAAGCACCAGCAGCAAGTCTCCCTCGGTGAGTTTACTCGCCAGCTCTTTGATCATGCTTGCCGCCTGTTGTGCGTCGGCGTCAGGCAGATTGTGTCTGGCTCCCTCCATCACTTCAATGCGACTGTTTTCTTTCAACAACAAATGCCTGGAATCAGAATGACACGGTTTAAGATGATGTTCCCCGTGAGAAATGTATGAAATCTGACGTAACCCACTGTTTTCCATGCTGCTTCAGTGTCTGCTGGATCCCATGTGGAACGCTAATCACTCCTCTGACCAAATGCTCGCCAATAATTCTCTCTGCCTCCTTCGCCATTCCCAGCACAGCTTTTCCAAAACCCACCAAGTGCAGGTTGTGCTTGAGCAAAAATGTGTGGCCGTCGATTATGACGCTGTCGTCTTTGCGCTGCACACTCTGCCTGACCACAATGTCGGGCTGCACGGCCTCCACTGCTGCTGCAAACACGTCTCTGGCCCGACAGTCCAGTGACATTTCGCAAAGTTGAGGGTGCAGGTTCCCCATAAAAGTGAGGACCGGCCGATGTCGTAGAAGCGAGAGAACACGTGCCATGGTCAGAGAAGAAAGTGCCTAAGAGAAAAGTAAACTGTTACGTAAGTGACTGAAATACATCTAGCACAAATAGAAAGCAGAGTTCATGCATTAAATATACACTTTCAGCTATGGCTGATGACCAGAAACTTTGGGAAATAATAATTATTAAGGTTACACTTTAGATTGGTGAACACATATTAACCAACAATGAATCATTGACTGTTTAATAAAAGTAAAATGGTGTTGTTAAGGATGAACATTTGATGACAATTCTAGGGTAAAATATAGTATAGTGTAAACAAGAAGCTAATAACTACTATAATGATAAATACCTGGCTAATATGCTGCTAATATACAAATGAATAAGTAGTAGTAATATGTGTTCCCTTAATCTAAAGTGTAACCAATATTTTAGATTTTTATTTATTTGGATATTGGTGTTGAAGAGAGAAATCGAGGGCTCATTTATACAATTAATATGAATCAAATTAAATCACATCGATGGATTTCAACTGTATTAGGGACACATTTTACCCATGATAGAATAATAATAGAATAATAATTAGTATCTCTGCAACTCACTTCAGATCAATTATTCACCCAAAGGAGATAACCACCATAAAATAATGCTTTAAGTTTCATACCTGTGAATGTGTTGAATGGGATATAAAGCCTGTGGAAATGAGAGCGCTCCAGTCGAGCGGTCGGTGTACCAAAAACCTGAACTTGGACTAAATGGAGTTGTGTACCCTGTGAGTAATGATTGACTGTGTAACGCAACAGTCCAGAAAACAGGCTTAGTCATTAATTCTTATCCATCGCAGACTTTTGAAAAACAGCATCAAATAAATTGTTGGTGGTGGTCGATTCAATATTTCAACAAAGCCAATGGACATTCCCAGATTTACAGTGTTAGGTATAAATACAAACATGTCATGTTCATATTCTCTCATTTGTGGGAGGGAGAGGTGGGGACATCCTGGGCAGGTTTCCAGTCCACCACACAGCACGTTTATTCAGACAACCACACACGACCGAGACACCAATACGACTGTAGTGTTAATTCTGAAACACGTGTTCATACCTTTATACGGTCATTCGGCCGCTCGTTTTCTTCTTCATGGGTCGATCCACGATCGCCTTGAGTGACAGCAAAAGAAAGCAAATGAAAAAGACGGGTAGAACCTGAATAACATGTTGGAGAAAGCGCTGACATGCATAGGGAAACGATGTGCACTTGCCGTCACGATATAACCCTGTCATTATCAGACCCTTAACCTACAACAATAAACTCCATGTGGAAGGTCGTCCAGATCAATGGAAGGCAACGCCGTTACCCCTCGTTTCGGCGAAGGTGACTACGTTCAACAGCTACCTGTAATCGGTCACTACGCCAACTAGATGAACAATTGAACCGGCAAAGGATCCAAGACATTAAAAATAAAGCTGTAACGCGTGGGATAATTCAGTTCTCGCGATAAAATATATCGCGGGATTTGAGACTGGTGCGCGTCATCAGACCGAAACGCGCGTCACCGACGTAGGGAAGGCGCTGTGTTTCCCTCCACACTTGACCAAATCCGATTTTCTTTGCTGGAAATCTATTCTCTTTTTGTGGGCCGCCAGCTCTGCACCCGTTTAATAAATGAATAGCACACTGTGAAACTACAGTATTAGTCTGGTATCGTGAAGGAGGGCGTTCTCCCCCTCGAAAGACCGAGAGGCTACCATGAAGCTAACAGACAATGTGCTGCGGAGCTTCAGGGTCGCAAAGGTTTTTCGGGAAAACTCCGACAAAATTAACTGTTTTGACTTCAGTTCGAACGGCGAGACGATTATATCCAGCAGCGACGACGACTCCCTGGTATTATACGATTGCCAAGAGGGAAAGTAAGATAGCTTTCTCGGTCTAAGTCAGTTGTTATTAGCTATAGCTACATGCTATGCTAGCTAGCGAGGCCTCCTGAAGCGTACTTTGATTTTAGCGATGGTTACGTATTAGTTTTGTAAACTACCCATTTTCGATCTGTTGCAATACTCTATTCAACTCGCATCTCATTCATCGTATCTTGGTTGGTATTGGTAAACGTATATCTTTGATAGCATTTAGCATAGCTAATCTGGCGGCGCTTTTAGCTGTAGCTTTATTATACCGATGTTAGATAAAAGACTCGCGTCTGTGCTTTATCTTCTACGTGTACATGGATCAATGCCAGGGGATTACAGTTTTCTGTGTGTTCTTTCCAGACCTAAAAGGACGCTTTACAGTAAAAAGTATGGCGTGGATTTGATCAGGTACACACATGCTGCCAACACAGTGGTCTACAGTTCCAACAAAATAGATGGTATGTGACTTCTCTACTATTCCATTCGCAAGTATTTCGTGTCCGATTGTCCAGAACTTGTACATCTTTCGTCGCAACTGGATACCATGGGGAAGCCGCTCTCTTTGGTTTGAGGTAGTTGTTTGTACAGTTTTAGGGTCTGTGATTCTGCCCCATACAGGAGCTAACTGTACAAATGACTGCCTTGCCCACGGATGAGTACTGTCAGCTGTCGGGCCGTCAAAGTTTTTGATTCTATGTGTTGTGGAATAACACACAACTGTGTTTGCACAATATGACTCGCTTTCTAACCCATGATTTTTTTTGTATTGTTTCTAAAAGATACAATCAGATACCTGTCACTTC
This sequence comes from Synchiropus splendidus, assembly GCF_027744825.2. Classification (NCBI taxonomy): domain Eukaryota; kingdom Metazoa; phylum Chordata; class Actinopteri; order Syngnathiformes; family Callionymidae; genus Synchiropus; species Synchiropus splendidus. The sequence goes on from NC_071339.1 coordinate 7,485,871, forward strand.
ATGATAACAAATACATCCGCTACTTTCCTGGACACAATAAAAGGTAATTGTTTTGATGTTTTTATTTGTTACAATCGGAGAGTATTTTACTCTTTTGTGTCAAGCAAACCAATACTACGAATGGCCGAATCCTTCGTAGTCTCTTTTGTTCATTCCATAACAAAGCTTCTGGCGTCTACTGCCTCCTCCACATCTCTACCATTGTGTCATATGTCGTTTTTTTGACTGATTGTTCATTTTAAATTGCAGTTGGCGTGTCATTCTTCTCGAGTGCTGATGAAATAGTCATGTCAGTTAAAAGTCCCCCTTTTTAAAAATAAAAAAATCTTTGTTTTGCTGAACAGGGTCACTTCTCTTTCGATGTCTCCTGTGGATGACACATTCATTTCTGGCTCTTTAGATAAAACTATTCGACTATGGGATCTACGGTCACCAAACTGTCAGGTAAACAAGTCAAAGTTTTTGTACCTCTACATTAGTTTAACTTTAACTGTGCACATGTGAACAAGATCAGACTGATTCTGGGGCTGAAATGAATTCATTGTATTTCTAGTCTCAGATCCAACTACTACTATGAATACAACATTGTTTTTTCTGCCACAATTAGTGTACAGTATCTTTGTCAATGATCTTTTGGATCTTTCATAGCTCCCTGAGTTTCCCCTTAGCGCATCGTCACTGGGGGATCAATGAACACTTGAAACATGTAGAGTCGTGGTCCTTTGTAGACACATTTTCATGGAAATAGTTCCCCAACATTCCCCACAAAATGTTGTGTGTAATGCAATGCTGTGAATGAAATGCACTGACGTCCTTTTACTTGTTTCATTTTCAATTTCAGGGCCTCATGCACTTGCAGGGCAAACCCGTCTGCTCCTTTGACCCAGAGGGTCTCATTTTTGCAGCTGGCATAAATTCCGAAATGGTTAAACTCTATGATCTACGGTCATTTGACAAGGTAGGAGCGACGAAATACAATACAGTAATGTGACTTTTGTCTTGACTTTTGCAGTTTTAAAGCATAATGGGCACAAAATAATATGTATGATGGCAAATATTACATATTCATGAGACACACGGTAGAAAGGGCAAGAATATATATGGATTTAGCCTACTTGTCCAGCTGTACTGTTTATCTGATCTCTGAACACAACTTGATCGCATCCTAAATTGAAGTCACATTCACAGAGGAAGTGTAGGGTCTGTAGGAAAACACTCATGAAATGTACTGGGAACAAGTAGTATAAGTCCATTAACCCAGTCATGTTTATCAGAATATGATCCATGGAATTTCCTAACGCTTCTATTTTGTAATGGTCTGCATTACAGAAGTATTACTTTTTAAAGGTTGACATTGTCTCCAGGGCCCTTTTGCTACCTTCAAACTTCAATATGAACGAACATGTGAGTGGACGGGACTGAAGTTTAGCAACGATGGGAAACTTATCCTACTTGCTACGAATGGTGGAGCGCTCCGCATCCTGGACGCCTTCAAAGGGGCTGTTCTACATTCTTTTGGGGTAAGAGACACATTACAATCATGCACTTTGGTATTCAGTTTTCTACCTATTAGGTATTGCACATAGGGATGCTCCGATCGATCGGTCACCGATCGTGATCGGCCGATTTCAGCGGGATCGGTAAATGCTGACCACTCCCTGTCATTGCCAATCACATCAACCGATCACGTGTGACAGCCACCCGCTCCTCCCCACTCGCTGCTCACTCAGCAGTGGCATGTCTGCTGTGGAGGTTCTTCCCGTCTGTCATGTAAACTTTGCATCCTGCAGCACCTGCATGGGAAAATGCTGCACAGGGATGCACCATTTAAAGCTCTAGCACTTGACGGAACACGGAGAGTATCCTGGGCTCATGAAAGTGAAACAGCTGGATCCTCAGTGGCAGGCTGTTAGCGACGTTTAGCAACACCTGCCGGTCCAAGCGATTCGTAATGATAAGAAATATTTTAAGAGATTTTTTTTTTTAGATGAGCAGCCTTCCACAGGTGTTGTTTATGCGGAGATGGAAATGACCGGATCCGTTGTTGTTTTGGAGTCGTGTGCAGTGTTCGTCCGCCACCTGAATCTGAAACTTTTGAAAACATCCAGAGTGGAAACTTTCATAAATGCAGTGCTCTCTGTCAGTATGTCAAGATTTCACGGACATAGCACAGTCTCTGGAGATTCACGAAACGACGATGTCTCACATCACATCAAATTGAAGGTTTTTCAGTTGTCCTTTTGACTGAATAGTTACTGCATTCTGCAAGTTGTTTTGCCTCCTTGAAGTGGTATATTAAAACATGTCTGAATTAAAATGATTTAATGGTTCATGTTTTCATATAATGTACACGCAGAAAGGTCTCATCATTTTGATTACAAATTCATTGTCAATCCATGTGATCGGTATCAGTGATCGGCATCAAAAATCCTGATACGGAGCATCCCTCATTCCATATACGGGATCATCTTCCGGGCACCTCTCGGGACCTTAGTGAACTAAAACTATGAATGGGAGTCAGTGGAGAGATCAAAGTTATTTTCTGTAGTTTAAAATATGCCATAGATCTCACACATGTCAGTGAATTTGAAAGACACATTCTAATACTGTGAGAGCGCTGCTTTACCACCGGCATCAAAAGTCACTTTAGGTTTTGTGTGATGTGTAGTAGTGAACTACAATTCTCGTTGTGGCTCTCGCTCAATAGTCGCTGGAGTTAGGGCTCTACAGGATCTCAGTAAGTGTTTAACCATGTCAGCTAATGTTTGCTAGCTTCTACCTTTGATAGTTTAGTACCTTTAGCATCTGCCTTAGTGCCAGACACACCAGATTCTGCTCTGAAGTCATACATGTGACATTTCGTTTGTAGTCCAAATAATTGTGTTTTCACAATCAAGTAAATCATAAATGACACGACAAACGTCGCAGAAACTCGCATCATTATTTATCATTTAAAGTGAGGTGCAGCAGATGTGTGATCCAGGGCACAAGGCAATGTGGACCAGAAAATAACTTTCACCTCCCCATAGAATTCCATTCATTTTTTCCCCCAATCTTGGGTCCCATGAACTGACCGGAAGCGGCGGAGACTTAGGCTCCCTATGGTTGTCATAGTGGGTCATCATCAATGAAACATGTTTTTTTTTTTTTTTCTTCGCAGGGCTACAACAACAGTAAAGGCGTGACGCTCGAAGCATCATTCACACCCGACTCTCAGTTCGTCATGATTGGTGAGTTGCTGTCAGCCGCACAATGAAGGACTTCTCATCGTTATGATCCGTGACCAATCGTTTGAAAACCGCTTTGAATGCTTGTCGATGTTTGCTTATGGCAGGTTCTGAGGACGGAAAGATCCACGTGTGGAACGCGGAGAGCGGCATGAAAGTGGCTCTGTTGGACGGGAAGCACACCGGACCCATCACCTGCCTGCAGTTCAACCCCAAGTTCATGACGTTTGCAAGTGCCTGCTCCAACATGGTGAGTTTGGAGGGCTGTTTGTTGGAAACCTCTGGACGTGTTTTTGACAGCAAATTCATAGGTTACTGATTAAAGCACAGTAAAAATTATAACCTTTTTTCCACAAATTCAACCGTTTCAGGCTTTCTGGCTCCCTACCATCGATGACTGAAGCTGCAGACGGTCCACCAGGGGGCAGTCAGTTCTCCAGACTCTCATTGACTGGGGACTGAGGAGGGGGTGGAGGCCTGGGGGGGGGGCTGTCATTGTACATATGTTGTCTTTTTGAACTAGAACATTTTGTCTAATGTCTTTTTATATTTGTATTTAACATTAAATGACTTTGAACAAAGTCTGTCAAGTTATTCTGCCCATATACTGAAACACTGCCTCCTATCCGACTTCACATGAGACAAATTGAGGAATGAAAAAACAGGGCCATAGTCCTGGCACAATACTCCTGGTCTCATGTCCAAGTGAGGTTGCAGTGTTTACCCCAAACATATTTCTCAATATTTTGCAACGGTCTGACAGAAGTCCATAAATCAAATCCCTATCAGGAAGTTGCAATAGTGATACATGAATTATGGTGAGATGAAAAGTGAAGACACAGGTTTACTTCAGCTTGTTTCGCCATGGTGTTGCGATGGCGCCTCAGCAACTCTGGTCATGAGGTGCACTGAACCATGGTCACTTAAAAATGGCTCTGGATTAAATCCATCGTACAAACTCAATTGGAAAAACATCAGATTGTAAGAGAATGTAAGTTTTTGTCAGGTTAAACTGAAGATTGACTTTTGTATTCAATGAAATCCAGTGATCATTTCAGAAATCAGATTAAATGTTCGTAGATGTGACTTTGCTGTGAGTCCTTTCTCCCAGTGAGTCAGTATGGAGATCAAAGCTTTTCAGTGGTGAGCACGCTTTGTTAGGATTCCACAAAAAGTGAGGAGCCATTTCTCGGTAAGCGGCTTCATCTTCGCGCCTGTCATCACTTTGCCTGGAAACAACCCCACAACAAAAGATTGTTTCTGATAAAAGCGCCTGACTCCGGCTCAAGCTTTGAAAGTGGGTTTGCAGGTCACGACCGGCTCACCCGTCTCTTGACTGTGACGGTGGTGGAGGGTGTTGCAAGCCCAGCACCCATGACTGGACCGTCGCTGGGTTCTAAATTTGTCCGAGAGGTGATCGTGTTTCCTTCTGTGTCCACATGATACTGTCCCAGTTACTTGAGCGAGGTCCCCACTCACACAGTCACTGCCTGTGTGAGAGTCCACGCTCCAAAAAACCTCTAAATCCAAGCTTCACTCCGACTTTCGTCTTGTTTTTTTCTCTTTATTTTTCTCCCTTGACCCTTGACTGGACCACTTGTTTAGGCTCTCCTTTCAGGCTGCCATCGACCCCCTGCTCTCGAGCAACCGGCGGCAGGAACGGGCCACCGACCCGCCATGTTTCTAGCTTTAGTGGTGACGCCAGAACTCAGGGAGTTCCTGGCCCGGGCCAGAGGAGGAGCGGTCCGCCTCATCAAGGTCTGCATCCAAGACGGTGAGTGGACGGCGTCTTGTCATGGTTGTTGCACTTTAGCTCACCCTTCTGATTCAATAGCACCTGTTCAAAATGGAGGTCAGTCATTGAAAGGTCGGGCCAACAGAATTACTATGGTTTGAAGTCTCTAACTGTACAATTACACGTGAATTATTGTAAAATATATATATTTTTTTCAATTTATTGTCACTCCAGGTGTTTAGAAAGCAAACAGTCAACATTTGTTAGGGGTTTTAGTTTTCATTTATCAGGATCCAAGGGAGGAAAATCTGGCTCAATAATGCTGTGGGTTTAAAACATGTTGGAGAGACTTATTAAGAATGGAACGTCAAAAGTCTGTCGATACATTTTCCAATCTCTAAATATGTTTTTCACCAGTTACCGGACTATAAGTTTGACCTGAGGTCTAAAGGTGCGGATCCTCACCTGTTGCACGTCACTATGAGTCACGTTTGTTGATGCGTGGAGGCCGACCACTCCACTGTACAATGGACTTCATTTTAAACCACTTCAGTTGTACATGGACTTCATATATATTTGTCCTAAGTTCTAAATAGGCTAACCTTTTCACTTTTATAGCATGATAACACTGACTGACAGGGTCTCCTTCAAAGGGCGCACGTGATTTTCAAAGGCTTTTCATTTGAAATTTTATTAGAAATTCTCCGCTTGCTGGCGAGCCACAGACAGTGTGTTTTACGACCGGCCACAATGAATCTGATCAAGCGCTGCAAATGGCTTTCGGGCCTGGTAAAAATAAATAAATAAATAAATCATTTGATCCAAGGAGATGAAGAATAAACAAAGCTGAGGCTGGCACCTGACTGGAGAGCATGAGCACAGCTTTTATTATAGGCAAACGTGCGCTGCAGAGTGGCTCGCCGCGTCACAATCACTCATCCTGTCACGACACATACCGCATGTCTTTGTCAGGTCGCTAAAACATACCAAGGTCAGCTACATTCTGGTGCAGTTTTTTTCCCCGTGAAGGCCATTTCTTTGTGAACTGGAATAAGAACGTGCAGTAGCAAACCTCCGCCAAGGTTGCTATTTGTTCTGGTCCTTTTTCACCTAATATTATTGCCCAAAATTTAGCAAGAACTTTGTTTAGCTCTCTGACTGATCCAGATGGTGATCCCGAACGCCACAGAAATTGAACCATGAGATTCACTGAAAACTGTTTTTCATCTGTCACTTGACAATGGCACGGCCTACTTGCTTCCTGTTGTTCTTCCTGACACAAATACAGCTGAAACTTTTATCAGATTTGAATGGCTGTTTTCTCTTAAATCTGCGCCGGCAGAACGGCGGGTGATTCCAGCCGAAACATTGATAAATATGGTTTAAGTGGGTCAGAAACAACATGTGTGATTGGCCTCCTTCATTCCTCGATCACAGAGCGTGTCTCTGAAGTGAAAGCAGTTCTTCCAGTCTCAGTCGCTCACAAGGCCCAGCAACAACAACAGACCAGAGGCATATCCAGACGTGAACCACTTTGCTCCGACACCTGTCTATTTGCAGACAAGTATTCAGGCTGATGGCCCGTCGCTCAAATGTCCGCCAGTTCATGCGACTGCGCTGGCATCGCGCGAGTGATGTTTTTAATGGCTCTTGACCCGTCCATTCATCCCTGAGCACGCGGATGAGGGGAGAACGGCTGAAAAATAAGTTGGCGTGTGGAGCGGGAATGTGGCGACGCTCGGAATAGAAATGGCCAAGAGACAGTCAGGAAATCCCCCCCACACCCCTTCACCCCTCTCCCACCTCATAATCACGTTCTGCTTTGAGGAGCAGTCGCTGTTCATCACTGAAACCTTTCATTTTGTGGAGATGATCATTCACCACAAAAGTCATTAGAGGCGCTGGGTCTTGTGACCATATATGCCTCACATTGCATGAGTCAAATTCAGTGGAACAGATTTTCCGAATTTCTCTTTTAAATTGTGTTTGATTTTGCAATTTAAAACTCCTGTCAAACATTCCTGTCAACTTCTCAGAGTTTAAAATTACACCTTAATACTTGGCTCTAAAGCATTCATTTTATAATTTAGCTTTTTATCTGTTTAAAGTCAAAATGGCTTCTAAAACCCCCTCAAATTGAGTTTATTTTTTCCACACGTAGTGGTTATCCTCAGTCCGTTTGTCTAACGTGTATTTTCTTCTTTTTATATGACATTTTCATCATTGTTACACTTCTTTACACATTTTATATTAATTTCGCTTTCAATAGTTTTCTGCAATATTTCCATCAGGAATGCACAGAAGCATTATTTTTTGTTTTTGTGGCAATTAATTTTATATTTTTCTGAGCAGTTTATATTTTAGGGTCTTTTTTTTTTGGTACATTTGTTGTTTTTCTGATGAATATTTTTCCTGAACTATCTAAAAGTCCTGCAAGAAACCCACAAATGGCAGCCGACTACTGTGGTTGTGTGGTGCCTCCTGAGCTCCTATCCTACATCCTTAACAAAACCAAAGGTTATTCTGAAACACCAAGAAAAGGACAAATATTCTCAGACAAACAGAACATAAAAATTAATCACTAAATTATTAACAACGAAAAATACTCAGAAAAACAAAACTTGGTAGTTAATAATTTAGTGATTCATTTTTATGTGTATATGTGTATGTTTTTTTTTACATTGTAAATGTAATGAACAACTCACCTTTTCTGTTCCCGTCTGCTGGCACCGCACAGTTTTGGTTCCACTGCGGTGTCATAAAAAAACCAAAACAAAAAAATGCTGTTATTTTCATTAAGAATCATGATCAAAATTCAATTCAATTGAAGGCAAACAGAATTAAAACCAGTGTATATGCTCAGGTTTCCTCCCTCATCTCATACAAATTGAGCCGGAAGAACGTCAAGCTATTGATTCATGTTTCAGCCAGGAACAAATCTTGTGTAAGTCAAGCAGCACTTTTAAGATATGATTACATGGATCCTCATAAATTTAAATGGACAGGACATTCAAGTCGTGCGGAGAGTGTTGTCACCCAGCGAGGTATGTGATGAGTCGTGTGGTGTGCCTTTCAGAGCAGCTGGTGCTGGGGGCTTTCAGGAAGCCAGAGCAGAGCTGGGACCGAGACTATGACCAATGTCTGCTGCCACTGCTGGACCAGCAGGAGCCCTGCTACATCCTCTACCGCCTGGACTCCCAGAATGCACTGGGCTACGAATGGCTATTCATCTCCTGGTCTCCAGACCAGTCGCCGGTATGTTGAGATGTGGGTGGCCTCTGCGGCTCCTTCACGCGCCCTGTGGGCACTCCACGTTCCTCCCACAGTTCAAAAACATACAGAGGTGTGAGTGGTTGAAATTGATGAGTGACACCTGTTTTTGAATTACAACCAGTTTTCCACCCATCACTTCCTCGATCAGTGATTAGATATCGGCATGACGGATTCATCTTGTGGGTCAGTTTAGCGTGACCAGACAGGAAGTTCTATGTTATGTGAGTTTGAAGAAAGTGTGTTGTTTAAAATGTGGAGAACAGTTAAGTAAATACGAAAGATATAGATTAAACAAGTATTTACGAATGTATCCATTTTTTATCATTTTTTTCCCATGATACATTTATATTTTTTCAATTCATATTTTACCTCATATTAATAATTCACCTGCCTGTGCGACAGTAACTCTGTGACTCAGTAGTTTATCAATATGAAGTTGATAGCACAAAGAAGAAACAAAACAAAAGTCCCACATCACACGCTGACAAAATCCCTGAGTGACGTCACAAGTGTTCTGTTTCACGCGCGGAAATAAGATTATGGCAGTTAGTTGCATACACATTATTAAAACAAGCCTGCTGTCGTGTTTTTCAACTGGTTTGCTGTGAGAAATGTGTTCTGAGATCAAGGTGGGCGGGACATGATGACATGAAATCATGAATGACTTCTCCAATATAATGATATCATCTATGATATAATCTATTAACATGAGCAGATGACCTGGTCAACTCATATTACTGATGCGAGGAGAGCTGCGCAGTGCTCCTTTTCCCGGTCATACGCCCCACTTTTGAGTTGTTTTTAAACCTGACGCGCCTCTAACTTGACCACTCACCTTCACAACACAACGATGGAGGCATCCTTGTCGGACCTGCGACGCCAAAGACTGTCTGTACTGTAGAGCAAAGATAACAGCTAACATGACGTCTCACTTCAAAACTTTATTGACACTCGCACTATCAAACTATCAATGCTTGCTTCGTTGGTTAAAAACTAAATGCAGAACCAAACAAATGCGCTCAAACATGTGGAGAGAGAAAGAATAATGGTGGATATGACGCAAGCTGAGTCAAAGAATGTAAGATTTGTCTGGTAATTCTCCAAACTGGAAGCTCTTTGGCCGAAATTGTCAGAAACTTGCAGGTTAGTCTCAAAATACATATGAGAATGTGATTTAAAAAATGAGAACAATTGCGCTTTGACTGAGGTCGGTTTAGTGGGGAGCCTCGGGATTTTCTCAATTAACGCAGTGTGCCGCGTCTTAAAGAAAGACACTGTTTTACATGACTGTAAATGCTTGTGATCTTCAACCCCCTCTCAGGTCAAACAGAAAATGCTTTATGCTGCCACCCGTGCCACTGTGAAGAAGGAATTTGGCGGTGGCCACGTCAAGTACGAGATGTTCGGCACAGCTGAGGTCAGACATATTTCAATGCTCTTAAATCTGAAGCGCCGGCTTCTGTTTTGCACTGTGGTGCCAGTGAAGGACGTCATGTGTTGCTTCCAGGAGGACATCTGTCTGCTGGGATACCAGCGTCATGTGTCGTCCTGCTCTGGTCCCGCTCCGCTCACACTGGCTGAGCAGGAGCTCCAGAGGATCAAAATCACAGAGGTGAGAGGTCAAACACCCCACGCGGTGCTGCCCTCGCCTGCATGTGACACAGTTCCCCCTCCACACATGTGACCGTCTGCTTCTCTAAAAATCCCCTTGGATGTAAATGTAACCCTTTATTGTTGTCTTCCCTACAGGGCAGAGTTAAGCAGGTATGTCAATGTTCTTTTCAATCTGTGTGTTCTCCTGGCCACTCATTGCTTTCTACATCAGAACCAGACCTTTCAAAACAACAATTACAATTTGAACAATTATGATCACTGTCACTATATGTTGATGATGTACAAAAAAAGACCAGATAAAAAGAAAAAAGACCAATATATATATGCATATATATATATATATATATATATATATATATATATATATATATATATATATATATATATATAGGTCTTTTTTCTTTTTATCTGGTCTATATATATATATATATATATATATATATATATATATATATATATATATATATATGCATTTAGTGAGTGAATATATATATATGAATATATACAATTATGATCACTGTCACTCTATGTTGATGATGTGAAAAAAAAGACCAGATAAAAAGAAAAAAGACCAATATATATACATATATGAATATTGGAGGGTTACTTATTTTTATGCAAGACACGAGGGCAAATAATATGTACGTTATATGTCTTCCTTTGGACTCATCTTAAGAATCCAATTTAGAATTATGGTTCACAAGTTAGCATAACCTCACAAGTAAAGATAACTAAACAGTAAGCTAAGTAAACATAAAAAAAAAAAAAGGCTAACCCAAATGAAGAAAATGCAAAGTATAAAATTACTACCTCACCAAAAAAATGTTGTGGATGCAACAATAAATATTTTAAAAATTGTTAACAGAAAGAGAATATGTAGATTTTTGTTGGATAAATTAGGGCTGAGATTAGAGTTGAGTTTTTGAAATGAATTGATGAATCTCATGCCAATATTTGACACCAGAATGATTGGAGCCCATGAGTTCATCCATCCATTAGTCTCCTTGATCGTGGATGTTTTGGTTATGACATCATGGTAATTGTGAAAGGACCTTCATACGCCGTTAATCTGTGAAATTTGGATCCATTTTTAATGATTGCATCAAGCTCAGTCTCTCAAAGTCGCAGCTCTTGTGTCAATATGGATTGGAATTTAACATTTATGCGTGACTATGATTGTTTCAAAAGAAGACTGCAGTCGGTATGTAAACTTGAATCCAAGTAGAAAATGGCTCCCCCCGCAGGTGACAACAGAGATCAGCGTGGAGAGCAAGCACCAGACTCTGCAGGGTCTGGCCTTCCCCCTGCAGGAGTCGGCCCGAAGAGCCCTGCAGCAACTGGCCAACCAGCGCATCAACTACATCCAGCTGGTCAGAGCCCTCCTGAGTCTCAGTCTGTGTTCAAAGCTGAGCAAGCGCCTTCTTCATTCCAGAGATTAGACGTGGAGAAGGAGACCATCGAGCTGGTGCACGCCAACCCCACAGAGATACGTGAGCTCCCTCTCAGAGTCCCTAAAGATGCTCCCAGATACCACCTCTTCCTCTACAAACACTCTCATGAGGGGGACTACCTGGAGTCTGTCGGTACGCCACTTGGTATACAGCCACCCTCAGCGACCTTTTTTAAGTAACTGCTGCTATGGTTCCACCTCTAAGGAAAGTTGGACAGTAACATAAGGGTATTCAGCCAATGATTTCACTTTCCAAGCACAGTGTGAAGCTGGTGTTGCATGAGGCAAAACATGTTTATCGCTCACCATAAAGAGTTGCTTCAAGAAGATTCTGTGTCCATACAAAATCCTTAAAAACAATGTTGTGCTATGACCATGCCACAAAAAGTAGCCAAGTTTGTGCGGTGCCTTCTAGCTGGCATAAAAGTCATGGAAGAAGAACTGTCAGTACTTCCAACGAATACTGTGTCTAATGTGTGTCTCTAGACTGAGGTCCCTACGTTCTGTTTTCATCCCTCCGTCCAGTTTCAGTGAGCGTGGATGGGGCCTTCAACACTAGGTGTTGAGAGTGAGAGATCATTGACTTTAAGCCAGTGGCTGTTGGGAGTTGTGGCTCGGTGGAAGGGTAGGGTTAGGGTTTGTTGGGTTCTGAAAATAATCGGCATTTTAATTCAATATAACCAAACAAAAAGAAAAAAAAACAAAAAAAAAGCAATGGTCTGGTGTTTGTTTTTGGTCTGACGGCCGAGTTATTGCCCTAAGAGCCTGTGCACTTTTGCCCCCCCAGTGTTCATCTACTCCATGCCTGGCTACAGCTGCAGCATTAAGGAGCGAATGCTGTATTCCAGCTGCAAAAGTCGACTACTGGAGGAGTTGGAGAAAGAATACTGTCTGGAAATAGCTAAGAAGGTAGGAAAAAAAGCATCGTAATCCTTTGACACTGTGGCTGCCATTTCTTTTTCCAGGAATTTAGCAGAGTAGAAGTGTGTGTTTTGCAGAATGTGCTTTTCCTGGACAGATAAACCCGTCTTTGTTTCGCTCTCTATCTGTTCCACCCGATTAAAAAAAAAAAAAAGACGTGATTTTGACGTACTAGATGACCGTGAGATTTACTGCTGCAAACATATCAGTTTTGCAGGATTTCAGTATGATGAATCCCTGTTGCGGCGTAGTTTGATGAATGGCAGCAGTGAACAACATTTTACACAGATTTGTTTTAGTGTTCCGATCAATGAGAACTTTTGTGTGTGTGTGTGTGTGTGGTCAGTTGGAGATCGATAACGGAGATGAGCTGACAGAGGAGTTCTTGTACGACGAAGTCCATCCGAAGCAACACGCCCACAAACAGGCCTTCGCCAAACCTCGTGGTCCAGCAGGGAAAAGGGGACACAAGCGCCTCATCAAGGGTCCAGGGGACACGGTATAGGACAGCCGGAGGAGGGTCAGGATCCTTGCTCCGCTGTCTGCAGATCGTCGCCCTCCAAATGTCTTCCAAGCCAAAAGGAAGTTTACAGTCCCGGTCTGCTGCCCAAACACTCTCACGGCCTTTTTAGTTTCTCCTCCGATCCTTTATTTCTCCAAGACAGATTGTTTTGGGGTATAAATCAGGTCTTTGTGCATTTCCTGCAGTATGTTTTGTGATTTTGGAAATGGACAACTTGAAGGGAATTCCAAATAAACCTTGTTTTTACTGTGAAGCAGTTGGTTTTAATACATGGCACGAGATTTCACTGGTTAATACCTGCTGCTCTGAATATTATTATTAAATATATATATATATATGGATAAATATTTATTCAGTTATAGTTACTTAAACTGGCACAAGTTTATAAAAACAAACAAAAAACATCTATAATCCGCTCAATCATAAACTTGTGCCAGTTTAAGTAACTAAAACTGTATTAATATTTATCCAGTCCAAAGAAACAAACAAAAGTCTACTGCAGAACTGAATAATCGCTGACAAACAAATGACAGAGACTTCTGTGAAGAGCATTGGGGGGATTGACCCCAGGACACGAAGCACTGTGTGTGTCTTCTACTGTATATTCCTGTTGCAGGTTCACAGACTCTGACTCATCGAGTCCTGTTGACGTCCAAAGCAAAGCTTCAGTCCGCACGTCATGAGGGCAATAATTATCCAACATATTCATGCCGTTTTTTTTAGTGTGTGAAATATGATTCCTAGTCTCCATCAAGTCAAGCATCCTTCTTGAATAATGATAAAATAATCCAGTCATTTTACAAGGTCTTAAGAATAAACCAGAAGCATAACTTTGATCACATTGCATAACATCTGCTTTCCAGAGCAGAACAGATGAATTTAATTTTTTTTATTATTATTATTCTGAATGAATGGTTGTTTAAATCTCCATTTGACTTACATTTCTGGCATCATAAAACATGGTTTCTGAAACATTACATTCAGTGCAGTCAACATTAGTCACCTTACATTTCACTCAGAGTGCCACTGACAAACGCCGTATTTGTGGCCTAAAAATGTGAACTCCTCACCGGCCTGTTCATACGTTCATACGTTCATGCAAGGCTGAACGCTGGCCAGGCTCTAACAGCAGCAGTTCTAATCTTGCTCCCAGATTTTGTGGCAGAAACACCTTCTGGCCAGTTTTTCTAGGCAGCTGTGTGAGATTTACTGGAGTGAATCGACTTTATTGGCGGCAGCTGGTTTCTGAAAATGGAATTATCCAAGAAAAGTTGAGTAGCCACCACAAAACATGCTGTTCAGAATAAACGGAGAGTGTATTTTGGGCAGCCAACTAACAAGACTGAATGTGTGTTTGACGAAAGACTTCGGATCAATGGTGGATTGTCGACGTACATGACAGAAGAGGAGGAATTCAGCCTGTGGCCAATACAATATTGACAGCATCCTGGATACATCCCTTTTAATTGAAACACAACAGCACAAGTCCATATTTACACAAATGAGTCCAACTTAATACGGAGGAATCCAGGAAACTTCCCAGAATTCTCCCGCGGCTGGGGGAAGGGAAGACAGCGATTAATCCCCATAATACCAAAGTAATTATTCGGTGTAATTTCGAGCAGTTCTGAGAGGCTTCATCAAGTGTCAGGCTTCCGTCCAAGACACGTTCTTGTGTTCTGTTTTCCCAACTGTGAGCAGTCAGTGTGCAGCCATGCGGCAAGAGCGAGAGAAGACGCCGGAGGACGGTGCTGCAGTGGAGAAGCTCTCAAGGTAATTTGTGAGGAAGTGAAGCGGCTGATTGTGCGTTTTTCTCTCCAAGACTGAGTGCCATCCAACATATAGGCTCCTGTAATTTGGGGTGTGGAAGGTCAATATCATTTGGAAACGGTGGTCGTTGGTCTTAACTCACTCCCTCTACCCTTTTAATTCAATTAAAAAAGTAAGTATTGAGCAAATATTGTGGAAAATGACGCAACATCAAAACAAATTGTTAGTTTTATCAATTATTATTGGTAATATTGTGGAAAAAAAATCTTATTTCTTCATAATATTTTGTGAAGGCGCGTTAATTGACATTCATGGAAGGTAATTTGTGAATATTTCACGATGTATGATGATGAAATGCGACTAGTAATAAACGTCTCCGCTGTTGTCTCCACCGTGTGCTTCCCTTGCGTCCTCTAGGGGTCATGGTTTTGGAAGCGCTGGGAGCGAACGTCTTCTTTTGCGTGAAATCATTTGTCTATAAAAACTGATGAAAACGGAATCGTTTCTCTCTGAAGAGTGAAAAAAAAAATTTTCCCGAAAAGGAAACTGAAGCTATAATTCGAAAAGAAGAAGAAATATTTGCCCAACAGATTTTTTTTAGTGTAAATATGAATAATTATTATGATACTTATATATGAATGCCAGTCCCACAACAGTTTCTACTAAGGGGCTGAAAAGAAAAACGTATTATACCACATTTTCAGTGTCAGCTAATCGTATTTTAATTAAATAAAAGCATCTCAAGTCTGTACATTATGAGGTAGTGCAATAGTTTCATATAGTTTAATCCATCCTGGGGACTGTGTGTAATCCAAGCTGCTTAATCAAACACATTTTGTATAAAAACATAAAACATTTTTTAATTCTACATGTTATTATTATGTTGTACTTACAAAAGAACGGTTTTGCGTTTTTTTTCACGATTGTTATTTCACTGTAAGACATTCATTTTCCACTTGTATGGTTGTAAAAGTAATCTCCAAAAGGAAGATGGATATTGTGTTATGTGTAAGAAGCTCTTCGGTGTCTCCTGATGTTTTCAAAAATGAAGCTGGAGAATCCTATTTGAATCCATGTATTCACTTCCTTCTTTTCTGTCAGCCCAGACACACCTTTGGTTTTACGATGAAATGATCCACAGGGATGGCATTTCATGTTCTCAGAATCCTCCCGTGCGCTCTCTGAACTCGGCAAAACTGACAAATCATAACATGCACTTCACCAGTGTATTAACCTCTTCCAGGAATTCTGCCTGATCTAGACATTCCTGGTGTTTAATGTGTACACACAGGCGGCGTATTGAAGTGCTGAAACAAGATAAAGGCCACTTTATGTTTCATTCTTAAAGGTCCTTCCACCGCAGGGTGTTGAAGCCACCGCAGCAGGAGTAGATCAAACCCACGGGCCTTCGCAGAACCAACCTTAGTCAGGATTTCTCAGAAAGCTCTCGGGATTCAGCTGTTTTGCGTTAGTTATACGCACTTGTGTGATTCCACACAATTGTTCATAGAAGACACTGGCCTTGCTTTTGTTTCAAATCAACCAGCAGCCACCTTCAGAAAGGACCCCTGGACAGCACATGACCTTTGACCGATTGACACATTTAAACGTAAAAAAAACCCTCGCTTTCTCTCCCAGGAAACCACCAGCCGGCTCCAGGGACATGAGTGGAAATTGCCAGTGCGCGTGTGCGCGTTCCATTATTTTGAATGCGGAGGAGCTCAGTTCCCAGAATGTCGCCAGTGCCGGCTCCGCCCGCGGGGGCGGAGTCCAGCGCCCAGGATTCCTGGAATGCGCGGTTCCTGGGAATGAAAGCGGCTTCAGAGAAGCTGAGGGTGAAGCGGCGAGAAGCCGCAGAGCTGCCTCGCGACGACCGGGCCGACTGGCGTTCCTTTTTCAAAAGGGAAGCCTCTCTAATAAAAGGTGCCGCAGGACTCGCGGAGAACGCGTCGCCCGGCGGCGTGTGCTGCGGAGCGGTTCGCGTGACGTCAGAGGTGCCGGTGATGTGAGGCGTTCTCGGAATAGACTTCTAGGAAATTGTAAAATTTATAAGCCGAGCCGCTTATACGCAGTCCTTCACACTTTTGGACCCGGTTCTACTCGCAACACACTCCAGACCCGTCGCCGCTCACATTTTTACATTTTTTTTATTTTTCAAAACTTGAGTTGGAGCGGCGGGGCCGCGGTGATCGCGATAACAGTCGGACTTAATTCACATTAAAGATCGGCCCATGGTGGGACGCCAGTGTTTTCGCAGACCTCACTCGAGCGCCCATAGAAGGACCATCGTCTCGGAGTCCAGAGTCGCGGATTAGCATGATTCTTTGTGTGTCCGGGTGAGTATTTATTCAACAGTCATTTTGGTTTGCTTGAAATTCCTGCGGTTTTGACGAATATACCGTGATCGAAAACCAATGTGATGTTCTCACGTACTGTATATACGGTTCAACAATCGGACACAGTGTTCTCACGAAATCAGATTTAAATGTTAGCGATAAGATCACGTAATACTGACCCGTTTTTGTCGCTAATATTTGAAGTTGGAATGATAATTCGCCTGAAAAATGTATGCTGCATGACATATTTAATAATAATCTTTTATTTTTAATTACATAATCTGACTGACAATTCGGATTTTCTGCGCGTCCACCTATTAAACTGTCTTTTCTTGACATGGTTTTAATAGTTTAATAGTCGTCGTTCATTTTCATTTAACATTTAAGTTTAAGGGAAAAATCAACTCTTCATACTGGGTGTAGTAAGACGGCCAAAAACACATCAAACTGTATATATATATATATATATATATATATATATATATATATATATATATATATATATATATATATATATATATATATATATATATATATATATATATATATATATATATATATATCACATATCTGTTATATATATCACATAACAGAACGTTTCAATTCAAGATGCAAGAGCATAAGCATAAAATGATGATTTGCAATTCTGTTTGGGTCCAGAAAACTCAAATGTATAAAGATATGCAGTCATTTTTATTCTCAGTCATTGAGATCAGAGTGGTATCTGTGGTGCCGTGTATGTATCCTGACACTCTGCTGCCCATTCATGACGTGGATTTATGATCATTCTGCTGTTTCATTGTTTCCCGGCTCCAGATCTCTCCTGCCTGCGGTTCCGTCGACTGAGCCTCAGCGAGGCATGCGGACAGAAAGCGGCCCCCTGGCCTCGTGCCTGCAGAGCACCCCTCCATTATGGGACCCCACCAAGGACCTGCGAGCTATTGCCAGCAACTTCTGCTATTTGGAAAACTCGGGTAAATGTTGAATGTGCTTCTTTATAAATGCAGGACTGTAGTTACTAATACTCGGGAATGTGTGTGTGTGTGTGTGTGTGCAGGATGGTACTGGGGAGCCATATCAGCGGCCCAGGCCCACTCTGCACTTCAAGAGGCCTCTGAAGGAGCCTTCCTGGTACGGAATAGCAGCCACCCTCTCTACATGCTGACCTTATCAGTGCGGACTGCTCGTGGTCCCACCAGTATACGGATCCAGTACAGCGGCACACACTTCTTACTGGACTCCATCTCCCCGGCCAGACCGAGCCTGTCCACCTTCCCGAATGTGCCCAGCCTGGTGCAGCACTACATGGGCACGGAGCGGGCAGCCGACGAGGGGAAGATAGAAGAGCGGGTTCCTTCCAAACCTCCACCGGGGACCATCCAGGAGAGCACGGTGGTGCTGAAACTCAAGCGGGCCGTGTACAAGCCCGAGTGCCTGCCGTCCTTGCAGCACCTCACCCGCCTGGTTATCAACAGACACTCAGAGAGTCCGGACCAGCTGCCGCTGCCCAGGCCCCTCATACACTTCCTAGAGGACTATCCTTTCACAGTATGATGTTGAAGTCCACCACAGCAGCTTTGTGACAGACTGCTAGACACTGGACACTGGCTCACGTTTTCACGGAGCACCTTAAATACCACCCGGTTTTGGTTGCTCACAAAGGCCGGACGACGTCAGCACTGTAGCCACCTGTGGGGTTTGTCCGTGTCTGCTTCACATTCTCATATAGGACTCTTCTTGGCTATTTTATTATCAGTACAACATTTTCTACCTTTTACACTTGTCCTTTTTTTTTTTTTAAATTAAAATACTCGATCATTTTCTCATTTGTTATTCATGAGGGGAGAAACAATTATGACTTCAACTCAAATCACAACTAATAAGCGAAAGGAAGAGGTGAAGAGCCGGTGGGGGTCTAAAACAACCAAAACACTGGCAAGCAATGTAAACATTATATTCACTCGTATGGTGACCAATGTTCATACAAGGAAATTGCTGGACGGCTGGGTCCAGTACATCATACTTGTTCATGAAGTCATATGTTTACTCTTACATTTAATCATGAAAATAACTTCTGTGTTTGCTTAAAAAAAAAAATATTTTTTTAGAATTAAATGAAGAAAAATACGGTGAACATCCAGGTCTGAGAGGACGTGAAATCTCTCCACCTGTTCCTGGGTGCGTCCTATGACCTCCACCATATGCGCCTGAAGAGCTTCTTAGTAAGGTGTCAAGATCCAAACCAGATCACCCAGCCGTCCTCCTACTGTGCGCTGAACTCTGGGTACACTAAAACACAGGGATCGCCGCTCTGCACCGAGTCTCCCATGGATGACTGCCCTCCTTAACCTCCCAGACCTCACATAAAAGAAATGATTTGCCACGGCTTTTGGTTTTCACAATGGTTTTTCCTTCGAGGTTAAATAAACAAGAGTCAGAGCTACTTAATGATTAAACAGGAGACTAAAGCAGTAAAGCATCTTCGACTTAAAACAGGAAAAACAAAACCTCCGCACAGTATTTGTCCGGAATAAATACGATATATAGTCGAATGTAGACAACTAGTGCAGTTTATTTGAATACGTTCAGTGCTTATATACTCCGACAAATTCACTGAGGAAGATTTAGGCAAAACAACATTAATTATGAACAAACTACATCCTGGTTTATAACTAAAATATACCACTGGTGGGTACAACTGTGTCAATAAAATAGGAGGTGAAATCTATAAATCCAGATTACAAATACATACTTTTCATTTTTCTATCAGGTTTAGAAAGTGAGTAACTTCTGACAAATGGAAGTGGAAAACAAGTAACCGCAGTTAGCAAGGACAACATTGTTCTGAAGGTAAACATGAGTAACTGACTTCGCTTTGTCGCAAAAATACAGCCTTTTAGAAAGTGAGGTCACCCGGCGTCGAAAAACAACAATAAAATGGTGGCAGCAGTCAATAATAAACTGGGTGAAGCAGTAAACATTTACAACACTAGTATTAGTTCATATTCAAAAAGTAGATGACTGATAATGTCGACATATTTCTGGCTGGAGTCACCAGCTGGAAACCTTGTGAACTTGCCGTTATCCTGCGTCACTTCTGTTTGATGTTATCACACCGCCAGAACTATCTTTACGTTGAACATGAATAACTGTGGCGGCCAGGTGAGACGGCATGTGGGGGTGGGGAGCTGAAGCCATATGATTCAAACCCGAAACAGCTGGCGTGTATGTGACGTGTAATCATAGAGAGGCAAGGTTTCCTCGAAGGCACCGTGTTGTTTTGATGTTGGAAGGACGGACTCCTGTCTCTCTGGAAACCTCTCGAGCTGCTGAATATTCTCTCATGTTGGATCCAAGAACAATATGATCGGCGCAATTCTATGGTGGCCAGGGGAAAATGGCTGCCCGGGGGCAACCGTGTCAATACTGCGTGCATTTCTGCCAGAGCCTGCGTCTGAGTCACAGCGCGGACAAGCGAAGGGGAGGACTTTTCATCAGCCGATTCACAGAACTACTAAACGCTTCCTGGGAGGAGGGAGAGCTACCGAGAGGGAGGTTTCTGAGAAAAGCCTCTGTAATTACCTTCAGCTTTGAGCCGCTTTATGCAAACTTGCACATGCGTTGCTTTTCTTTTTGTTTGTTGTCTTTGGCAGAGGATGCCGCCGCGAATGTTTGCTGATTTATCGTCGGTTTGAAATGATAGCATCTTCCGTGAAACAAGGATTTCACAGGATTAAAGGGGTGTAAAGTGCAGCGGGATGGTGCTCGGCCGGGGCGAGGGAGGGGGGGGGCGAGGGGAGCCTAGGCTTAAGCAAAGTGGGCTAAAGCAACGTAATAGGATCTCAGTTACTCAATCCAGATCCATTTCCTGGTCTTTGGACTCCTCTTTCTGCAGGATGCAAAAGCGCGGCCTGGAAATCAGAGACAAGTGTCAGTTCACTTCGGCCTTTCTAAACCAGAAGTTGGAGATCCGGCAGCAGACCTGCCGCTGATGTCGTGTCGTGTTTCCATGTAACTCAGCTCCGCCGGGTTCTCCTCCGCCCACCGCTGAACCAGCCCAAGGTGTCTCGGGTTCACTTCCAAGTAAACACGGCTGTCGTTCGCAGAAAATTGATTAGAATCTCATTAATTCTCGCAGGATTTGGAGGAGAAGCCTGCGGAAGAGACAGCTGACGGCGGGCGGCAGACAAACACTCCACAAGTTGTTTGAAAAGCATTAAAGAGGCAACTTGACACACGTGTCTCTGTCAGGACACAGTGTTCCTGTGACCGGGTGCTGCTGCCACAAATCAAACCCAGGTGTGGACCCACTCGCCGCCTTACCCACGCTCGCATAACACACGCGGCGCCAGAGTCAGAATCTGCCGGATCACGCTCAAGCCGTCCGCTCCCCCGTCCAAGGCGGCCGGGTCTTCGAACCTGAAAAATAAAAACAAACAGATGATTTCTGATGTTACTCGTGACATACACTGTTTTTCTAATCCAGTTCAAGGCGACGTGACAAGGTCTGACGATGTGGGTGAGGCCTTATCACTCAATGCAAACCGCTGGTATCAGTGGACTGGTGGTTCTGTGAGTTGAGTCGCGATGGAGGTGATTTTTTTTCTTTTAGTTTAACGCGATGTTCTGAAGCCTGTTTGGCTCAACGCTCAGCTGTGTGCCATGAGTTCGCCTTGTGAAGCGTCTTGTGACAACAGAATATGAAGACAAATATGACAGTATTCAAACACCAGCACTGTTCACACATGACTCGAGACCCTGTTTCAAACTCAACACTACTGTTCATTTTGAGCAACTCCAGAGCTGTGAGTCAAATCCATCGTGCAAATCCACTGCTTTTAATTAAGCACCTTTATTTGATCCAATCTAAAAAATAGCTTGAAGAACCAGTTCAATAAAAATGTACTTTCAATGGAGCATTTTTTTGAAGACGGTATCAGCAGGAGAGGAAGTGGCTGGCTCACTGAAGGACAGAGCAGGAAGTCAGACACAAGAGCAGGTTTTAAAGTCACCAAGACTAAGACTTGAAACCAGAACTGGGGAGAGTTGAACCGCATGAGGCAAGTTTGAACAGTTACTTCACGTTTATTGAAGTTTCCACATGGGGTGAGGGATTTGAGGGCACGTTCTACCACACGCAAAACATTTATATCAGAAAAAGATAAGACAAGACCTTGGCAAAAGCACGGACTGGGGGCCACTTGCGGCCTTTTGCCTGTATTTTCGTGGCCCTCATGAGGTCAGACTAAAAATATACAAACTACTACTTACAAACTACATTTCTATTGGCAGAGATGTAGTTTGTGCCAACTACTGCCGGGCTGAGCTATATGCGGTTTCTCGGCAGCTTTGTTAATACTGGTGAAAACACAAGACACAGCATATGCCTCAGGTAAAAAACTACGATCTAAACTACAATCATTTTCGTGCAAATGTATCTTAGTGTGAAAACGGATCCTCCATTTAACC
The DNA here is from genome assembly GCF_027744825.2 of Synchiropus splendidus. Lineage (NCBI taxonomy): Eukaryota > Metazoa > Chordata > Actinopteri > Syngnathiformes > Callionymidae > Synchiropus > Synchiropus splendidus. The sequence goes on from NC_071339.1 coordinate 7,508,189, forward strand.
AGTCACCTTAAAATCTCAGGATCCAGGGCCGCCATCTCCTCCGAGTAGAGATAGGGGGGGTTACTGACCACTGCAGAGACACGACCGCAGACTCTGAGCACAGCGTCCGCATCTAACAAGACACAAACACAAATATCAAAGCCTGCTGTGCGCTGAAGGGTTCCTCCAGGGATCCCAGACTCACCTGTAAGACTTGCACTGCGGCTCATTCAAAAACGTGAAACCAATAAATGTGAAGGAAATTAGACGGACAGTATGAATCAAAAATCTAACACTGATTTCCCACCTGCTGTTTGCATGAAGTTTAAATTACAGTAACCCAACCCAGGATCTCTTTATGATTTGACTCCCATAATGTTCTGCAACATCCACGGCTCAAACTCATAAAAACTGATTAAACGCGTTTGAAAATTCGATAAAAATTCATCCTGTCTGAGAGCATGGATCTGACCCATCCGGAGTTTAGCATGACACCTCTGACGTAAACACCAACGCAGAACTATACAACTAAAATGAATTCAGTGACAAACCTAAAGCTGTATCAGCTCTTCACAGCAGTGGACCTGGAAAGTTTGATTTAAAAAATAAAAACAGACAAATGCATAAAAAAACCTACCAAGAATGAGTGAAAATATTTTTCCTTTATAGATGATTTTATGTGCTTTAAAGACGTCTACTTTTGCAGCCAATAGAAACCTCCCATATCTTGGGAGGTCCCGGGGACATGATGAAAGCAGCTTGAGGCACTTCTGGCAGCATTTGGAGACTAAAAACTCAGGCTTGTTTCAGCGCGGACGTCCTCACCTTTAATGACGTCCAAGTGGTGGAGCTGCAATCTGTCCTGAAGGCTGAGCCTGCAACATTCCCATGAGGAAAACACTCCGTTTAAACAGAAAAGGAAGATGAATTTACAGGTGGTGTGTTTACATGTGACGTGTATCAATTACTTTAATGCGTTTTCCCTTGTTAAGTCCACAGCGTCGCGGCTCTGGTCCAAGGCGACAGCCGTAAGCTGCAGCGAGACCAAAACAACATGAGCAGCTGCCAGGGGACGAACACGGCCTCCACTGTCTGTTCATCAGAGCCAAAACCCCAAACGTCCTTCTGTTTTGACATGTTTCTCAGGGTCTATATGATGAGAAGCATGTGATGCGGTCCACATCCACACGATCTCACCTTGAGGTTCCTGGTTGCCCTCTTTAATACGCGAGACTCTTCAAGGTTTTACCTTCATTTTTTTCTCCTACTTCTCTGTAGCTACGCTCACATGCTTCTCTGGAACATGTTTTCAGGTTCCCGACTGAAACAGCACTTCACCACTTCACATGTCAGTGGTCGCTGCGACCATTAACCTATAACTTAATCCATGTGCATTTTTCGATTTATTGAGATAAATCTCAAATTGTCTCATTAACTCGATTTTTTTTAAATCGAATCTCACCCCTATTTTAAATATGACGACTTTGTCATTCGACTTCTTTCTCATTGATCTAATGCAGATGCCTACTGAAAACAGTAGGAGTCAACTCGGCCAACATGGCCACTGAGGAGCTGCCGTCAGACTCCAGGGACGACCTTGTTTGTGCCTTCCGCTCCTCCGCCAACACATGCACTGGGTTCCACGTTACTGGCCTTCCTGTCACTCCTCCTGGTCAACAGCCGTGGTTTAGGTCAGGGTCAGTGTGTCAGCTACTACTCAGCTAATGGTCTTTGTTGGCTGCAGTCTGCTGTTTATTTACTTGGAGGCCGATATGTGACTAGACCTCAACATGCAGGTCATTTTGGTTCACACTGATAGCGCATGGAGAGCAATTCAGTCGTAGGTCGGGCCAGGAATGAACGCACCTACTGAACACTTGAGTCACAGCAGTGCACAACACGTTTTGTTGATGATTGGATTAGATGAGATTATGATATAATGTTTCTGAGTGAGAGGAGAAAAAGGTAGGTGAATTCAATCTCAGTTCCTGAGGAAAAGACAAGAAACTTATTTTTGTTCGAGACCCCAAGCAAAAAATCCAATCCATCTAGTATTTTCTGTACAGTGGTACCTCAGTTCTCGACCACAATCCGTTCCAGACGGCCGTTTGAGAAGCGATTTGTTCAAGATGTAAATCGATTTTTCCCATTACAATGAATGGAAAAAGAAATAATGTGTTCCAAGCCTTAAAACAGGCTTTTGTAGGAGTGAATGTAGAGTGTCTGCAGCAGGTGCGCTGTTCCTCTATGTGTGTGGCCGCTGCATGTGGGAGGGGTTCGAAAACCGAGGTACCACTGTATTTTATTCTCATCATGCTGAACTTGGGCTCAACACTGCCACTTAGGTCATACAAGGAATTACACCTGGCAAAAGCTTTTCTCCTTATATGTTGAACAAACTTCAAATCTTACCTCTGGAATCTTCTTCAGCAGAGAGAGAGAAATAGCTCCGGATCCACAGCCCACTTCCAAACACACCTTTGGGCCTGAATCCCTCTCCTTTAGAAGATCTGTCAAAACCAGCTCAACCAACTCCTGGCACAGATTCAGTCACAAGTTCAGTTCAAGTTCCTTTTGTGGCTCCTCGACCTGCCTCACCTCTGTCTCGGGCCGTGGAATGAAGACAGGAGGCCTCATCTTCAGGGTCACGTCTCTGAAGTCCCACTCCTCGATCACATACTGGACAGGCATTCTACCACGACAGGAAGACAAGCTCATCATCCTACGGTGACAGTCCAGGTCGTCTTCCACCATTTAAAAACACTTTTGTCTGGAAAAACTTGGCGACACTGAACTAAATGCACCTGATGCTGCTGTTATCAGTCAACTGAATGTGCCATACCACACTCATTCCAATGAGCCAGTAGGACTCAATGTTGTAGGTGCAGCAAGATGTGATCAGTTTATGACCTTTACCTGGAGAGTCGTCGAGAGCAGAGCGTCCACATCCGCTCTGTTTCTTCTTGGGTGAGGAAGTGCGACAGCTTCTTCTGATCCAGACATCCCATCTAAACAAACGCAGAACCTAAGTTGAACTGTAGGTTCAGACCAGAGCTTGGACTTACAGTAGCACTCACAGTTTTGGCACCAAGCAGATGTGCCAGGATGTAGCGACTGGAGTGACCCGGCTCCGTCACACCGCTCTGCTCAAAGTGCCTCCTCCATAAGTCGACAGCCTGGAGAGCCGTAATGGGGGCGGAGGGGAAAGCCGGGGTGCTGCATGTGCGTACAAAGGAGCTCCACCATGTCCGGAAGGATTCGGGCTGATGTCATTCACCACAAAAGCAGAGACATTAACTTTTATCAGAGAATTTCCTTCACGGTTTTACAACAACAATGACTGCAGTGTACGTTCTTAACAACAACAGAGAGATTTGTTTTCATGTTCATACCATGCTATTCATTTCACTGTGATGGTTGATGACAACAGAATTCAATATTCTTACAAAGTTTACAAGCTCAAGTTATTGGAAGTTCATGCTGCTATGAATGACATAAATGTGAATTGACCGTTCTTTTGCCTCAAATTACCTTCTGTAAATGTATCTTTATTTATTGATTGATTGAATCGTTCCTCAATTTCCTAATCTATTTTCAACCCTTTTCACTTGTGCTCAGAACTAATTCAATAGGATCCTTCCTGAACACCCAAGATTATCAGTGGACGAAAGCACTTGCATGATCCAACACATAAAAATCATCAATCCATAACACCATGAATGGTGACCAGTCACCACTGTCTCAGCAAATATATTCATGCAATACAGGTCTCAACTCAGCCCATGAACAGCTGGATGGACTATAAAGGTTGCTGTATATCCCGGTCTACAACACGCTCGTGGCATTTAAGCGCAGCATCACAATAAACCTCAACCTTGGAGCACCTTTTACCTTTGTGTACAGAAAACATGTGGTGCCGGTAGCTGACAGCCTTCTCAACATGTTGGTCGTAAACAGAACACGATCACAGGGTTTGGCAACACATTACGTTTGGTTCACAAAATGTGTCTTCTCCTCTTCGTACAAGACTCGAGAGCAACAAACTTTTTTTTTTTTAAAAAGCACCGTCAGTTTGCCATGATGGCTCCTCAGCGCGTTGTTACAGGCGCAGTACTGACCCAGACAAACACAGTGCTGCGTTTTGAAGCGCAGCATTGTTGACCGCGAGTAGCGTTGCGTTCACTTACAATTAGTCTTTTGATTTAAAATCCGCATTGTCCCTAGGGGATGTTGCTTTTTTTCATTCGGCTTTTTTTCTTGACAGCGATTTTTATACTGGTTAAAAGCCATACAATTATAATATATGTACATGACTGAGACAACATTTTAATAATTTAAAAATAAAAAACAGGGCTAATAGAGGGGTGAAATGTGCTTTTTCAGTATCGTTTAAATTTGTAAAGAAAATAAATTAATCATGTTCAAGGAATTGCTACACGTTATGTATGGATTGTGTCACTGTAGCAAGTACCTGAACGCATCATTGTTGTTATGCTCCAGCGTAGGATCAGTCAGATGTCTTGAAATATGCGTGTAGAACGGTCTGTTTTTGGCCATGTAAACTTCCAAAACGCTTGTGTGAATACATGTGGTTTCATTGCTCTTCTGTTTCGAGCTTGCCTCCTCGTGAGTCGACTCAAAAACGGGAAGTTAGCCTGGTAGCGAGCTCAAGTCCGGCTGCTAACAGTAGCTGAACATGGCTACTAGAATAGAATGCATATTTTTCAGTGAGTTCCATCCAACTCTCGGCCCCAAAATAACATACCAGGTATGTAATGACAACCGTCAACTGTTTCCACTGTTGTTAAGTCACAGAGGTCATTGAAGAAGCCCAAGCTAAAACAGTGATCCAAGTTGAAATACACGTTAAACAAACAAAGTAGTGGATTGGCTTTACAAAGATTACTCCTCCTTCATGGTGACATGACTGTAGGATACAGAGTCAGTCTACTATGAAATATCTGCCTTTGAATTTGAAATATATTTCTTACACGAGCAGGGCTGTCACGAGATTTGAAAATTTTACATGACATATACCTTTTGTATGTGTTGTATATGTCAGTTAAAGTAAGATGAAGTAAGGCTGCCCAATAATCTTTTCCTCATGCAAACACATGTTTACTCCAACAACGCAACATGACAGATACTGCCAAGGACATTCTTGAGAATATCCTCACAGTCTCTGAAAGGGGGTTCAAAAACAGCAAGCACAGCATTGTAGTTATTGGTGCGTTCTGCTGAGAAGGTGATGGGTTGCAGCCTGCCACCTCTTTAGGACCTGTATGTCTCCAGGACCCAGAGACGTGCAGGAGGGATCAGAGCTGACCCTTCTCACCCTGGACATGGACTGTTTGTTCCTCTTCCCTGTGGCAGGAGGCTACGGTCCATCCAGACCAGAACATCCCGTCGCAGGAACAGCTTCTTCCCCTCGGCTGTCAGACTGTTGAATTTGTGATCAGCCTTTGTTGTTTATTTTATTATTTATTTTATTAACTGCACCTTATTTCAAAGCACTTTCCTAGTTGGTGGACCCACTGAGCATGGCAGTACATTCTATTCTGAATCTGATTCTGATAGAGAACAGATACAAAATGTGTGGTTAATTTGCCATCAGTCATGAGTTAACACACCCCTCCAGTGCGATTAATAGAGATTAAAGTTTTAATCCTGTGACAGCCCTGATGAAAATATGACATTCATTTATTGTTTTTGTCACCTGGCAGGTTCCAGAGGAGTATATTTCACGAGAGCTGTTTGACACTGTACAAGTGTACATCATCACCAAGCCAGAGCTGCAGAACAAACTAATAACAGTGTAAGATGACGTCACTTTTCATGCCGTCCTGTTTTGAAAGGTAACCTCATGAATTAACTGTTTCATTTCTTCTTTAGTACTGCGATGGGCAAGAAGTTGATTGGATGCCCTGTGTGCATCGAGCACAAGAAGTACAGCCGAAACGCCCTGCTCTTCAACCTGGGCCTGGTCTGTGACGCGCAGGCCAACACGTGTGCTCTGGAGCCTATTGTCAAGAAGCTGTCAGGATATATCACCACTCTGGAGGTTGGAACACATTCAGTCATTATTTCTCTTTGAATAATAGTGCCATATTGTTGCCAGAAATGCACTGTAGAAAAGGGATGAATCCTGTTTTCATTGACGCGTCTGGCCTCATTTTTGTCACGATCCGCATCATCTTTTTCTGCACTCTGACTTGTGTGTCCAGTTGAACTCACCAATTGTGATGTTTCCGACTCATCGCTTTTCTTTTTTTGTTTGCCTGATATTACTGTCAGTACTGCTGACCCACAGGCAGTGGCTTTGGCAACACATGGTCACAATATAATGGTTGATTTGAAGTCTATTCCTGCATCCTCTTTTGAACAGTGTCTTTCCGCTGATAGGCTTTTTAATGTTTTTTTTCTCTGCAGCTGGAGAGTGGATTTATCTCAAATGAAGAAAGCAAACAGAAACTTCTGCCTATCATGTCGACCCTGCTGGAAGAGCTCAATGCCACAGGAGCCTGCACTCTACCAATAGGTGAGACATACATACTGTGTATATATGTTTTTTATTAAATGCTATATTATGTATAGTCTTCTTCTTCTTTCTTTTCCTTTTGGCTTCTCCCTTCAGGGGATCATCCTCCTCCATCTCACCCTGTCCTCTGCTTCCTCTTCCCTCAAACCTACAAACCTCATGTCCTCCTTCACTACCTCCATCACTCTCCTCTTTGGCCTTCCTCTCCACCTTCTGCCTGGTAGTTCAACATCTTCCTACCAATGCAGTGGCTCTCTCTCCTCTGTACATGTCCAAACCATCTCCATCTGGCCTCCCTCTAGCTTATCTTCCACTTGCTCCCTGCGCTCACCACAGATCACAATGTCATTTGCAAACATCATCGTCTAAGGGGCTTCTTGTCTAACCTCATCTGTCAACCTGTCCATCACCATGGCAAACAAGAAGGGGCGCAGAGCTGAGCCTTGGTGCAGTCCCACCTCCACCTTCAACTCCTCTGTTCCACCTGCAGCACACCTCACCACTGTCTGACACCTGACATACATGTCCTGCACCACTCCAACACACTTCTCTGCCACTCCAAACTTCCTCATACAATACCGACTATACTACGTATAGTGTAAGGTAACAATTCTGCAAACGTCAAAAAGTTAAAACGAGTCAATATTGTTTTAATAGGGCACAGTTCACTATGACTTATAGTTCTTGCTGATGCAGTTGTGTGATTGTGAATGTTTTTAAGCCAAAACTGTTATGTTATGTGCAGTATTTGTTGCCTCTCAGCTACTGTGCCTTAAAAGAAGTAGATAACTGAAAGAAATGAATGTAACTTCCCAACTATCAAAATTGTGAAACTTAACAACTGAAAATATAGACAGATGATGTTCAAGAAACAATCTAGGTCACACTTTAGATTAGGGAACATATATTATCATAAATAAACTGCTCATTCATGTGTGTGTTGGCAGCATATTCACCAGGGTGCTACTGATAAGTACCTTGCTCATATAGTTTAACTGTAGAATGGCCACTGAAATGTCACGCTACACAACATAACTACTGATATTGACTGTAAAAAAGCAAGTCATTATCTTATAAATGGTTAATATGTGTTCCTTTATCTAAAGTCTAACCAAATTCTGTGACAGTTGTGGTGGTGGGAAAGCTCAAGAGACAGATGGTTGCAGAGTTTTAAGTAAAGAGCCAACACTTCTTTCTGAATTTGAGTAACTGAGAGGGGGCAAAAACATCCACTGCTCATGTACAAAAACAACATGAAGAAAATGACATCATTGCAGCACGGGTGAGATTGGATCACAGCCTCAGGCACTAAGCTCCGCCTGCTGTCGCTGTTCAAGTTTTACGTGGTGAGGCATTTAGTTTCAGTGGATAATTTAAATTTAAATAGAAGCTCGAGTAAACACTGATGTTCCTTTTTTGAACCCTATACTAGATTAAAGATACCTGACTATGGTGTGGTGGAATTGGCTTTATTAATAGAATTTTTCAATACAAATGCGAAGATAGCTTTTGAACTTTTTCATGGAAGTTTGTGGCTGCCGTTGCATTTCTTTGCTTCTAATATGGGTGTCTTTTCTAGATGAGTCCAACACGATCCACCTGAAGCTGATCCATCTGCGGAAGGATCCTCCTATCGTACAAGAGTATGATGTGCCAGTGTTTACGCAGTGCAAAGAACATTTTGTCAAATCTCAGTGGGATCTCACCACTCAGCAGGTACAGCTGTTTCTCCTGACATCATGTGGCCTGAAAAGACTCGAATACAGAACTGAGAATGTCAGTCATAAACCTGCAAGAATTCAGCCACTGTTCGAGCATTGTTTTCCAAGGAAAAGCTAATGTGCTAATCTGTTGATCCATTCAGTGGCAAAGTGGATAAATGGGAGTGACGTCTTACATGTTAGTTATTCCATGACTCAACAGCCAAGATGAGCGAGTGGTTAGACTAGTGATGCACTGCAATAATATTGTACATATGTTTCAGATTAGTCTTGCTTTGCATTTTGTTACATTTAAACTTAATTCTGATGCAGTTGTACCTTATTTTATTTTAAAATATGATCGTCAAACATGGAATAGTGAAATATTCAATGCTAAAATTGCTGAAATGGTGTTTTTGTCTTGGAAAAAATAGAATTTGTTTGAGCTTATTAAGTTTCCTTGCATTATTGGCAAGTATATAAGGAAAGTCCCCTTTAGTTAACTAGATCAAGTTAAATATTGGACATATACATTGCTAATTGCTAATCGAGTGTTACTGATTTTGTGGTGCACAGTTTCCGTCTTATCTCCTCAATGGCGCACTGTCCTTGTCCACCAGATTCTGCCCTACATCGATGGGTTCAGGCACATTCAGAAAATCGCGGCTGAGGCTGACGTGGAGCTCAACCTTGTGCGTATCGCTGTGCAGAATCTGCTGTGAGTACTTGAAGGTGGCGACACACAAGATGCCTGTCCCTGAAAGTTGATCCACCCCTGGGTGATAAGCCACTTTCTGGAAATTATGTAACTTGCGAGGATTTGACATTCGCAGAATTCTCCTGAAGGAGCAGCATGTGTCTGTGTGCGTCAGTTGTGCTCTGTTTTGTCGTAGTCAAACGATATCTTCAAAGCAGTGAAATGAAAATATTTTTTTTTTATTTTTACAGGTATTACGGAGCTGTGACCTTGGTGTCCATATTCCAGGTGCAACTTTGTTTTACTAGTATCAGAAAGATGAGGCTGAGAATGTTTCAGTTGAGTGGCACATAAGAAAAGATTACAATCCAGCGGATAATATTTCATTCACTGAGTTATGTGAAACACAGAGGGTTGAGTGAGAAGGGCGGTGACTCCCAGACATTTGATTTCTTACTTGAGTGGGGGATTCCCAGATATTTGTGAACCTTGTCTCCACCCAGCTCCACCAGAGGACCACACACAAGTGTGCAGGTGTTACACTCCATACATGACTGTGATAGACAGAGCTTTGATCCAGACTTTATGACCCTTGGGGTAAGATGCTGCAGTGTGTAGCCTTCTTCCTGCATACTTTTGTGAGTATTCTTTTCTTCTCCCTTCAGTACTCCAACGTGTATTGCACCACCCCGAAGGTCCAGAGTCTCATGGATGACAAGTCGATTCAGGAGGAGTGTCTCAACTATGTCACCAAACCAGGTAAGTGACGTTGAACTCTCTCAGTGTTCCACTGCCATAATACTCTTGATGGATTTGCTGAGTTCAGGTCAGAAGCGGGCCAGTCTTCGGGACGTGTTCCAGCTGTACTGCGGTCTGAGTCCGGGTACCACAGTACGAGACTTGTGCTCTCGATACTCGCAGCAACTCCAGAGGGTGGATGAGAGGTCAGTAGGGGTCATGGTCAAGCTCCCATATGACCAGCAGCACTTGAAACTATTCGGTCCATATTCAGGATTTGTCAAGCTGAAAACTAAGCCCTTGTTCTCATTTCTTCATTCTTAGTTTATATATCAACTGTAATCACCAGACTTCACGGCGCTACTTTTTTCTCACCCTCTGAATCCTGTGGCTTATACAGCGACGTGGCTAATCTATGGATTTTCGCAGGCTAAAGAGCATCATGCTGCCAAATATTGAGCATCGTCACTCAAACCAATGAAATCACAGGTGTTTTATTGACATTAAAGTGCTCCAAATGCACTGTTTTCACCTGTGCGTCAGCAGCTTCGCCCACAGAGCTGATCTCCTGCAGGACTGGGGACGAGAAGCAGCACCTGAGACCGACTATGGTGTCGGAACCTTGGTGAAAACAGTACATTTTGAGCATTCTAATGTCAATAAAAGATGTGAGGAGTTGGTGATTCAAGTTCAGAACGTTGCCCAGTTTGTTTCATGAGTCAGTCTCCGTGCTGGAGCCTGTTTTTCAAAACTAGTTCAGAAGTGATCCTCATGCATTTTTAAGCACCACTGATCTTTCTACGGCGCAGACAGCACCACTGCACCGCGTCTTATAGACCAGTGCGTCTTATGTATGAACAACATCTATTTTCCTTCTCAAATTTAGTGGGTGGGGCTAATATTCTGGTCCACTCTATAGTCTGGATTTGACGGTAATCTGGATATGCCGACTGTACCCCACTGAATATGTCCAGCATATGCATCGTGCAACTCCTTCCTCGCTGGTCTGAACCCAATTGTTTCAGAGCTCCGCGGTACGCACCATCACTTGAACCCTTGGCCTCAAGTTCAAAGGATACGTGCATAAATGTGGTGCTGTTTTGTGATCAGTGCTTAATATTATAGGCATATTTTACCGGGGCAAGGAAATGTCGGTGCCAACATCTGCGCTCATTCATGCGTGTGCACAGTGTCGTACATCCGCTTATTTTTATGTGTATGGACTTTAGTATACACCCCACACCCAAGGTTGCATACACATGGTGTGTGTGTGTAGCAGAGCTATGCAGTATAAATAAGGCTGACCTGATTTTACATTCAAAACAAGAACCTTTCTGCTATTACTTGATCAGAATTATAAAAAAGCCAAGGGTTAGTCATGGGTTGGATGACACAAGGCCTCATTGTCAGATCTGGAAAGCAGATTAAAATCGAGGTCAACTTTTGTTTGACTGTTCTCTCCAGGAAGCTGATACAGTTTGGCCTGATGATGTCACTGATTCGGAGGCTGCAGAAGTATCCAGTGAAGGTGACGCGGGATGAGCGCAGCAGGCCGCCTCGACTCTACACCGGGTGCCACAGTTACGATGAGATCTGCTGCAAAACAGGCAACCTCTCTTTTACACCTCTGGAACTGTGGCTACACAGTTATTAAGAAATTGAAAATGCTGAGACCAGAATGTGCTTTGCAGGGATCAGCTACCAGGAACTGGATGAGCGTTTGGAGAACGATCCGAACATCGTGGTGTGCTGGAAGTGATATCACATGATGGCTTCATACAAACACTCGTTCAACGGCGTGCCTTGGCCGGAGGTGTCTTTGCTTCAGTGTTTGCTTTTACTTTGGGGGGGAAAGTTTTATATCTTTTTTTAAGACCAAAATTTTAATTCTAGTGATGAAGTCTGGATGCTATTTATATTATATGTCGAGCAGAAAATGTAAATAAAGCTGTGTGGAATGACATGGTGTCCATTATTTCAGATTTCATTTCTTCATTGTCAGTTTTCTGTTGCTCTCATTGTTCACGAGAGCTTTTGGTGTGGACTGTGATTTCCTTCGAGCCTGAACTGCTGGGATCTGTGCTGTTGGGTCGGTCTGTCTGCTGATTCAGTTGCTGGAGGAAATGATTGCTAAACCTGCACCAATCCGTGTCCTTCTCTTATATTAAAAGCAAATACAGCTGCCCGTTCAGCATCTGGATTCTACAGTTTGCTGTGTTTCATTTATTTTGTGAACAAATGAATGCGAATAGTCTGGGCGTTACCTTCAGAAATGTGTTGTATGCCACGGAAAATAACATACTTCCATGATAACGCTATCTTTAGCGCTGATAGGGCTTTAGATCTAAGTGAATCGTGTTATAAGGTTCGGCTTCAGTCGCTTTGTTACGGAATAAAACAACATAGGAGAGCAGCGCCTCCCACTGGCCATTGAAAGAGCTACGTTTAGTTTGGAGTAACCATAGCAACAGCACGGGTGGAACGAACAAGCTAACGAACGAGGTACATTTGTTCCGTTTCAGATCTGCAACGTTAAAAATGGACACGTCAGTAGTTTTGCCTGCCGAGGCAGAAGGGTTTGTTCAGAGTCTGCAAGTTTTTCCCCTCAAAGAAGTAGGTTCGACGAGGTAAGAGAGCCAGTATTTCCAGTGGTTAAAGACGGGCAATGATCGACACAAATATGTTTGAATAGCAAGAAAAAAGGTGAAGTATTTCATATTAACACTGTACAATTTTACTCCTACTCCACTTTAATGGCAATGCTTGCTTGCTAATACATGAACTTATGAACCTGGTTTAGTGCTGCTAGTGACTAGTTGCTCATAGTTTTGTAGTAGTAAACGAATTATTCCGTGTTCCTTGGGTTAAATATATTAGCAAGACTGTTGTTGTGTTAATGTTTCTCATCCATTCAAGAACCTCTGTCACGCACTCGCTACAAACACCTCAGATGAATCAGTACTGTGTAGTTTTGGATGGTTATATATACATAAAATGATGTGTTCTGCGCTTGTTTGGTGTTGTAGATGGTTCACGCAACATGAATACATTGAGAAACTGAACATGCAGGCCATCTTGAACGCCTCAGCCATGCATGATGAGTTCATCAAAGAGCTGCTGGTGTTGCACGGGAAGGTACATTGCCGGACATTGATTCCCACCTGTCTCTTGGTTAGATATATACTTCTAATCCTTTTTTTCTGGTTTTTAGATTCCCGTCCTGGTCCACGAGATGATCCTCATTGAAGTGTGGAAGCAGAAGATTTTCCCCATTTTGTGTCAGCTGCAAGACTTTCATCCTAAGAACACTTTCCCTCTCTACATGGTGGTGAGTGGAGGCCCGTAACCAGTGCGAGTGAAGGCCCTGGAGCTACATCTCTCTCTTTCAGATCCACCATGAAGCCACCATCATCAATTTACTGGAAACCATCATGTTTCATAAGGTCATTATGAACACAAACACGCTCTCACAAAATGTTCTTCGTGACTTCACCAGACATGATGTGTTGAATAGGACTCGTGTGAAGCAGCTGATGACTCTGTCCTGGACTTGGTGGATTACTGCCACCGCAAACTCACACTGCTGGCTGGTAAAACAGGGAAGAATGGCGCAGTGACTCCTCAGGAAAACCAGTCTGACAAAACCACCCGATCTCCAAAAGAGGTGAGACATCAGAGCCAACGTGGCTCTCCTCAGATGATAGTTCAATTGTCTTCTTTTGTGGTCAAGGAGCTGCAAATGCAGAGTTCCACACTGGAGCTGGAGATTTCCCTGAAGGCTGTGTCTGTGCTGCGCTACATCACCGACCACACGCAGAGGTACAGCGGCTATAAGAGAAGTTCATGCCACATTACATAACAGTCGAAGCTGAAAAGCTGTGGCTTTATAAGAGATTTGACCCCATCACCTTTTGCTTGTTATACTTGACTGTTGCCAAAGCAACTCACAATGGCTCTGCATGTGGCCCTGAAGACCTTGCCTTGGTGACCTGACTGGGATTTGATCTCATGACCTGCTGCTCTTTAGTCAGTGAGTGACTCTGAGGCCGTCGGCTTGGAGCCTGGTTGAGAAGCCATTCGTATTAAAGGCTTCATTTAACGTGGACAAGTTTGATGTTTTGCAGTTGTTTTAGATGCTCTCATTCTTGTATAGTCCCTGACGCTTATCAGTCTTGTAGAAACAACTGCTCATGGTTCACATGAAAGCTAAAACCCTTCCACATTAGCTTAAATATCCCAAAATAAAGACGTATTTTTTATTTGCCGTATCCCTTCTTCTTTTCTTCCCTAGTGTCAGTGTGATCACTCGGATGCTCAGCACGCATAACTTCCCGTGTTTGCTGGTCCACCTGATCGACTGCTGCCCGTGGAGTCGCTGCAACAATGGTAACAACAAAAGTGCTGTTTGGCATGTCACAGTGTTGTGAAAATCATCTTGATCAAGCGGTTTATTCATTGTAGGTGATGTGGAAAAGTACATCAATGGAAAGTGGCAGAAGCTTCCTGCGGAGGATCATTTGAAGATGACCAAACTGGACGGTCAAGTTTGGCTCTCTCTCTACAACCTGCTGCTGAAGGAAGACTGTCAGAGGAAATACGACTTCAACAGTTTCAATAAGAGCCAGCTCCTTAAGGTCGTGTACAAATACACTTTTTAAATTAATTTCATTTGCAATTTTGCTGCTTATATTTATGATGAAACAAGCTGTGCTTTAGTGTAACATCAGTGGATCAATTTGAATGTGTTTTGCTCACGCTGAAGTTTTTCTGACCCTTCAGTGAGAAGGTCATATACTCACTGGCTTCCCCCCCCAACAGCTTCGCAGATTCCTGACTGAGGTGTTGCTTGATCAGCTCCCAATCTTAGTGGAACTGCAGCGCTTCCTGGCTCACCTGGCTGTGACGGATCCAGAACCTCCCAGAAAAGGGCTCATTTTAGAGCAGGTGCATCATGAGTGAAGGGCTTTTATATTGATTCAAAACAGGAGGTAAAATGATACTCACTTTCCTTCCACAGATTCCTGAAATATGGAACCACATAGTGAATGAAAACTCTGGAAAGTGGAAAGGAATTGCCAAGTACCAAGTGAAGGAGACGTTCAGCGCATCGGAGAGTGACCTGAGGCTGCAGGCCAACAGGTGAGGCGGGAGTAAATAATCACAACTCTCCTGTTTTGAACACGGCGGTTTCACCAGGTTGGCGCAGACGTATAACTTGGATGTGATGGAGAGTTTGATTCCGGAGAAGCCGAAGTGTGGACTGTGTGGGAGAGAGGCAGCGAAGAGATGCTCTCAGTGTCAGGCGGAGTGGTACTGCAGCAGGTGAGGGGGTCCGAGTCCGGGTCAGCTCTCTTAAGCAAGTCCAGAAGTCACTTCGTGTTTAGCATTAAAACTGAAACTCATGTGCCAAATAATAAAACAAAATGTGTAATTTAAAGATGCTGCCAGCAGAGGGTGCTAGGGATAGACTTAAGCACGGAGTCCATGATATTTATGGGAAATGTAACTCAATGTAAATCTGGAGGGGAAAAAATATTGATTTACTAAATTATCCTGTTTTGTTTTTTTTTTTAAGCCCAGAGCAAATCGATCGTGCTAATGTGTTAACTCTACTAGTAAACTTGAATATGTAGTTTTATTTATTAGATATATGTCATTAATTCACGGTATTGGATATTTGTGATGATTTTCTTTTCATATCTACAGAGAATGTCAGGTGAATAACTGGGCCAAACACAAGAAGGTTTGCCAGCTGATGACCAAGACGTCAGAGAAGCTCAGTGACCTGCAGATTCAGAGCTGAACAAAACTGGACTGTTCCAAACCAATTTATTCTCTTTTTTTATGTGTTTCCTTTTGTCTTTCTTATTAAATCTCGTTAATATCTATGCAGTATTTGCAAGGTGTCTCTAGAACACCTTCCAAAGTTTTTTTTTTTTTTTTCAAACCATTGATGATGGACATAAGTTCAGTTCTGCCAGTTGCCTGTGGATGGGGAATAGAATTGAATGGAATGCAAAATAAAAAGTAACCAAACAATGTCGAGTTTCACATCAAAGGTTATATCTGGGTACAGAACGAACAAAAAAATGTTGCCGTTGATACAGAATCAAAAAGGCGGAATTCATTTGAGGAACTGCACTTTCTAGCTTATTTGTCAACGTTGATGAAGAAAAGGAGAAGAATATCGATATGGTGTGGTTATGGAGCTGGAGTAAAATGTGACCTTTTAACGTATAAATACATGAAATTCCGTAGTATTTTCAAAGATAAGTAATGAAAGTGGCATAAACATATCATAAACCTGTGATATTATTCACACTCGTCTTCATGGTTTACTGACAAATGTGACACGTGTTATGGTCGCTTTGCTATACACCATTTAAAAGTGATTATTTCATGAATAATAGACGCATACGTCTGTTGACAGAGTGCGTCTTTCCGCAAGTGAATGGCAGGTGACGGGTTTGTGAATCAGTCGCGTCACAGGGACGTGACTGTTGGCTCAGGTGCTCCTCTGTGAAGCCACTCACCAGGTGAAACAGGTCGTGTGTTTGGCCGGATCGAGATCAGTTACTTGTTTTGGGGCTGTTGTTGTGATCTTTTAAAACTCTTATTTATAACGACATCGTTACTTGAGCTTAATATTACTGCTGTTCTACAATCACCAGATTATTTTTTTTACTCCAAGACGCCGAGTTTTCCCTCCAAACAACGAGGTGCAGAGCGGTGATGTCCTCGGTTCGGTCCGTCTGCGGGGTTTGATCTGAAGAAGCTGAGCACGAGGACTCCCCCCGCCGCCCCAGCAAACGGAAACATCCCGGATGTCGCGGCAGATCATCTCGCCTCTCTCTCGGTTAGAAGGCGCTTCGGTGAAGTTTGGAGTTGTACAACATCTCGTGAGTTTGAGGTGGGCGCTCCTCTGTGGAGGCCATGAACGCGAGGACACGTCTCCAGAGATGAAGTCGACGCGGCTTCTCATCTCCGTTACTCGGACAGACGTTTCCTCCCCAGACTAGAGTCGAGATCAAGTCGCCGCTGGAGCTCTCGCCTAACACGGCAGGTAACAAATACTCGCTTAAGTACTCCTTTTCATGTCTAACGGAGGCATATTTAACCCTTTTTTCACTGTACATGTCGGCTACTCTTCGGTTAACGGTCGTTTCTCCTCCTAAAGATAAACTCAAAATATCTGAACTTGGAACAGAGATGACGTTCGCACTGTTGTACCGAATGTGATTTGACCTCCGCTGCTTGGATTTTCTCCGAGAGTTGGCTGAACTGGACGTCCTGTTTGAAGCAACACGCAGGGGCTGCTCTAGCGCGTGCGCGGCCCTGGGCGGTGATAGAGCCCCCATCGCTTCCTCGCCTCAGCCTCTTCCATCGGAACCTGACTTGATCATGCTGCCTCGTCAAACCTATGGAGTTGATGTCCTCATGTCTCCATCTGAAAATGCCCTCTCTTTCCCGGTGACCCCTCAGAACATATCCACCTGAGCTCCCACTCGTTTCTCGTCTTCTCCTTTCCAGTCACTCCGCTGAAAAGCAGAGCATCTTCAGCTGACATCTTCCAGTCTCTGCGTCAGAGCTGCAGTCTCCAAACCAAACATCGACTGTCCTGTAAAGCTTCCCTCCCACCCTTCCCACCCCTGCACTCATCTGCTCCATCCCGCCTTCACTCTCCTCTTCGCTTTCCTCCATCTCTCTTCATTACCTTGCATAATTGTACCATATCCTCAGCAAACACAGGCAAAATTACGGAGCCCTGGAAGTAACATGCATGTGTTTATTTTTTTGGGACGTGACATGCATGACTTTATATTTTTTTTATCTCGAGATAACTGTTATCTCAAGAAACGATTACTTCCTCTAACCGCTATGTCTCCCATGGCTGCGTAACTATTCGTTAACGTTGTCATTCGCTGTCTGCAAGTCAGAATATTGCTGACGGCAAAGTCTGTGCGCTTTTAACACTCTGATCAAGTGCCTTCTACTCAAAATATTACCACATGTGGCGTGCATGACTTTATTTTTTTCTCCCGAGATAACAGTTATCTCGAGATAATTTGTATCTCGGTATTAAAAAAAAATAAAGTCATGCATGTCGTGTCCAGAGACTCGTAATACGTTTAGCTTAGCCACATATGGTATTATTTTGAGTACAAGGCACTTGATCAGCGTGTTAAAAGCGCATAGACTTGCAGACAGTGACTGACAATGTTGGCGAACAGTTACGAAGCCATGGGAAACATAGTGGTTGCAGGAGGATGTATACAAAATGCTTTGCCAGAGAGGCAGTTACGCATGCGCTGACATTTACAATTGTATCTTGAGATAAAAAATATCTTGAGATAATTGTTATCACGAGATACACATTATCACGAGATAACAATTATCTAAAAAAATAAAGTCATGCACGCCATGTCCAAAAAAACACAACACAAGCATGTCACTTCCAGGGCTCCGTACAAAATAATGAACCTTTTTAAAAATTCTAGACTATAATGCTGAGTCCCCAACAATTATTGAGGAGGTTACTATCATTGCCATTTCATTCTTCTCTTCAGTTATATTGCTTTGTTTTCTTTGTGGAGGATTTAAATGACTGAGAGAAACAAAGTTAATAGGTGTCACATTTTAAACACAGTTGTTGTTTAAATATACAAATAAAGCAGACAACCCTGAAGCTCACTACTTTCCACAGTGACACTGTCACTCTGTCTTGCAGCGAGGATGGACAGCGACAGGACCTAAGTAGACAGCATGTCTGCTGGTGAGTTCATCGAGCTGCGTGACCTGAGCGCAGGTGTGGATCGGATCGAGCTGACCCGCTCACGTTCGCCGTGTTCGCCTCCACGTCTGGAGAGAGCCAACGCTGTGAGGATCAGCGCGGGAAAAGTTCCCGACCTGCTCAGCCGTGTGGGCATCATCAGAGTGCTGAGCAGCGACCAGGACCCCCAGCCCCCTGAGGAGAGCGGGGAGGGGCACAACTTCCAGCCCTGCAGCAACGCTCAGCCCACATGGTGTGACCTGTGCGGGGACTTCATCTGGGGCCTGTACAAGCAGAGCCTGCGCTGTGTCAGTGAGTTCACTGTGTCAGTGGTTTATTAGTAGCTGATGTGTGTAGATACATAGATAGATACATAGATAGATAGAAAGAACATGATGAAAAAAATGACTTAGACAACTCCAGAGTCCTGTTTCATCATGGTTTCTGACTCTTAAGTCAGAGTGATCTTGCACATCCTGTTCCTCACTCTGATCTTTGACGCTGTGGTTAGATGCACCAAGTCTGCAGAACACTGAGGAGTGTTTTCAAGTCAGAAGTGTCACCCGTGAATTTGCCGAGTTACATAACATCGGAAGAGTCTTTTGTAATGTCTTGAAGATCTCTTGGATTTCAGCGACACACTAAGCACTGTATTTCATGCTTTAAACTACTGACACCACTGGCACTGGCACCAACGTCCATCCATCCATTTTCGGGAGCAGCTCTTACACACAACAGTGCAGAAGAGCAACTACAATACCGGCCCAGTTGCCCCAATTCGCTGGACAATCTCCAACTCACTTATTCCCCCCACTGCAGAACAAGACCCCAAGATATCAACAATGTGTATTTCTGAATACAAACCTAAAGTAGCTGCAGATGCCAAGTGTTTTTGGTAATTATTAATGATTATGAGTAGATGGAAAACACATCTATATATACCAGGACTGGGACATGCTTTGTGGATCTAAGTAACATTTTAATGCCTTAGAAACTTTCTATCTCTGCGAACATTTTTCACTGCACCAATTCCAGGTGCACCACATTATATGACGTGATGTCATCACCAAAACATTCATGATGGAGACGAAGAGAGATAGTCATGTTGTGGTGGAGACCACTTAACCTGAGGCCGAGTCGAGACCAAGACCAATGAAGGAGAGCTGAAGTCATTGATCCTATCATAGTAGTTCTTCATTTAGTTTGAAAAAATTACTACTGTTTCCTTTGCCATAAGAAATGAAAAAAAAATGTGTGTGTGTGTGTGTGTGTCTATCGCTAATAGACATCTGAGTCCTGTATTCAGTTTGGTCTCTGTCCTGGTCTCACACCACACATTGGTCTCGGTCTCGACGCATGTGGCCTCAGCTACAACACTTTTTTTTTAATCAAGTCCCACCCCTGACATCTACACATAGCTTGACTAAGAAATATGAACTGACTGGGGAATGTTGCGTGTCACGGTGCTGACTAGATAAAATCTTGAGGTTGGGTTCTGCCATTAAACAGCGTCTTAGTATGTTAGCTCAAGTAAATTCGCAGGAGAAAAACACTCACAGAGTGTAAACCAAGAACTAAAGCTTTATTCCCTGACTGGGAATCGAACCCCAGCCTAGGTGGTGAGAGCGCCAAATCATAGCCCACATACACCACAGAGTATGTAGACATTGCTAGTGTGTATACTGTGTGTTGTAGGGATGGGCGACATGGACAAAAAAAATTATCACGTTGTAATTTCTTCAAAAATGATAAATACATTTTCCTTCTATTCCATGTGTTGGACGCTACAGTCTCTCTAGAAGAAACTGTTTTATGGTGAATCTTATTTGTGGAGTTTGTGTCCAACATTATTATTTGTTTATGTTTAAATCGAATAGTTTGTGTAGAGATGAGAAATTCAGTGTTTCGCGTCTCTGGTAGAAGCCGCTGGTGTCTGACAGACTGCTCTGCCAGCTTTATTTGGGGATTCAATTGAGTCGTCTGTCGGCTGTATCTTACGTCTCTTAACAGTTGCTTTAACTAGGAACCAGTCTGGACACATTTCCTAGATGCTATCGAAGAAACATTAGAAATAATAATCATTTAGTCATATTCAATTCTCCAAACTATTATTCAAAGTGTCAGTCCTTTGTCTTGTGTGATGAAAAACCTTCTCACAATTCTCTCTCCTAAAATAGTTGTTGCCTTACTGAAGATATAATTTATACTGACCGCGTTAGAATTTGTTGATGGTCCCTAACTGATTCCAGGTTGTAGCATTAGCGCTGCCTGTGAGAGTGTGTCCGTGTGCAGTGAACTCTAATGGGGACGCAGAAGAGGACGCCGCCGCCAATACGGTGTTTCGCCGAAGCGCCAGTGCAGCGGGAGACCTGCATGTGTTGATGTGAACCAAGGCAGACGACTGCGTCAGAGAACCTATGAGGACCACTCCATCTAGTAAAATAAAAAGGGATCCAGAGACTGAGTCGACCAGTGTCATTATCAAAGGTTCCCTGTATTAAAAATTGTAAATTAAAACTACGATCGTGAACCAAAGACCGTGGCGTCTCGGTCTGCCTTATTCATGTATGCAAGTCCAATGCAGCGAGTGCGCCGTGTGTTTATCGGATTTATCGTGAGATGCAGAATTCTCATTGCGGAAATTGTTTTCAGCGATACATCTCGTACGATAAATTATCGCCCATCCCTAGTGTGTACTCTAGTGTGTACTGAATTCCTAAATTGATGGCTAAAACATGATCTGGATCACTCTCAAATTGAGACTTTTGATTTCCTGAAAGTTACAGTATTCTGAAAAGAGACAGATGACAAACCAACATAAGAACATGCTAAGAACTAAAGGCCATCCATGAAGCTGTTCCCTTGTGTCATCGATTACTGTACTTTAAGCACATGTGTCTGATCAAACAACTCGTGTTTCCTCCCTACAGACTGCAAATTCACGTGCCACTACCGCTGCCGAGCTCTGATCAAACTCGACTGCAGCTGGGATCAAGGATCCTCGGTGGATCAGACGTGTTTTGTGGAGTTCTCCATAGAAACAGACACA
The DNA here is from genome assembly GCF_027744825.2 of Synchiropus splendidus. Lineage (NCBI taxonomy): Eukaryota > Metazoa > Chordata > Actinopteri > Syngnathiformes > Callionymidae > Synchiropus > Synchiropus splendidus. Next base: position 7,529,660 of record NC_071339.1, read on the forward strand.
AATGTGGTAAGAAGCGCCATCATAAACCTTCTTTCTGCTCCACATCTGCTCCTTAAGTAACAGATGGAATTCTTTGCGAGGCCTCTTGTATTCATGCAACATCAGCGCCACATGAAGACCATCATAAAACAGGAAACGTGGCGCATCACCAAAGTAATTCTGGCTCACTTTGTGGAACCTTTGAACTGGAACACAACTGGAACTTTCTCGCGCAGTTCCACTGATCAAATCAGCTGAGTGATGCGCTCATTCATTTACTCAGACAATAGTCAAGAGTCAGAGTTCAAGAGCAGGGAGAACTTCACGTTAGCCCCATGTACAGGGGAAGTTGAATTGGCATCCGCTGATTCAGTTTTCTTATTCACGTTCACACCTTTGTGTCGCTGGACTGTTCACTGGCTTTTAGCAACATCGCTTGCAAGCTGCTGTTCATTCACAGAACTCATGATGCGCTAGTTACTGACACGCTTGACAAGATCAGGAGCTACAAGACTGTGTTTGAAGAAGTGCAAGGTTGGTGGATGACCAGAATCTGATCCCAAACACTTGAATTTAACAACTCTGAACGTGCAACTGATAACATGAGAGCAAAAATCAGGATTCATATGTTGATGTCAGATTCGTCCGCATCAGCTTTCTCGTGAACTTGTGCGACAGCCAGAGGACGTCAATATTCCTCTGGTAAGGAGATCTTTTCCGTACCTGCAGGCAATGTAAATAATATTGTGAGTAAACATAGAGTTACAGCTGATCGGCAGGTTGGAATGTAGCCTGGAGGGCGTCAGATAACTCACATTCACTTGTAGCTGATGTTTTTAAATAAGTGTTCCAAATGATTTTTTTTTTTTATGTTTCCCGAAATTAGGCTCGTTTTTATGTTAGTTACAGTGGGCACCTTCTGACAACAAAGACACTGACAAAGGCATTAAAGATTCACAACAAACTTCAAAGACATCCACAAAGCATCAGCATTAAAAAGAGCGAAGACAATTAACACAAGACAAATAAGTACCCATAATATATAAACAAGTATCATGATGAAATAAATAAATAAATGAAACATACTAGTTACAAGTAAATATATAATACATTGATAATATTAATCACATAAATATAAATGACACACACACATATATATATCGCAGATTCATTCATACACGATCAACTTGTAAATATGGCGTGAAATATCAACTGAATCCTGCTCTGTGTTGATGATTTTAACTTGCACTTTAAGCCTCTGCAGCTATTAAAGGGAAAACATACTAACAATGCAATACATATTCAGTCAACTTAATATGGATCCATCAGTCATCATGAGTGATTTGAATTCAAGAAACACAGCTCATAAAACACACATGACTCTATACATCCACAGTGGTCGGAGGTTTCTCCAGCTCACGTGTGCTTGAGCAAACTTTAAATAGTCTTGTGTTGTCATATGACAGACAGGATGTGCCGGAGGGTAATGAAGCGCAAACATTCCTCTGTGTTAGTTCAGTCTCAACTGCAGCGGATGTTAACAGTCCAGAGATGACCTCAGCTTATGGTCGTGCCGTCATCTTGTGTAGACCGGAAACGTTTTGAGCAGATAAAAATGTTGATTCACGTTAGCGTACAAGAGTGATTCTCTTTAGCAGTCACTCAAACTCAACACGTCAGATGCTGCTGAGTAGCCAAAAACCATGGCTTGGAAAATGGACTGTCTGTGACTGAGCAATCTCTTCTGCCAATTGTGGAAGACCTCAGGGAGCCGTCCATCTCTCTCGCTATTGACAACTGGGGTTGAGCTCTGGAATGCATCTGCAGAATGAGCTTGAAATGGGATAATAAGGGAGTAAACCACAATATTCAGCAAACATCACCAAGATGTCCCATGACACACATAACATTTGCAGAGAAATCTGGTGCTTTGCTCCAGTGTTTTATACTGAGTTGAACTGTTTTTTGCTGAGTAAACAATGATTATTGATCAACTGGTTACACTTTAGATTAGGGCACATACATTACCCTAAACAAGCCCCTTATTCATGTGTCTATTAGCCTGTTATTATTCATTATAACCTTCTCATTAATATATTAGCTAAAAAAAAAACGCACCAGAAGTTCACTATAAACAACGCTGCAGTTACTGATTGTTAACTGTAAACAAGTTCAGTTTAGATGTTAATAGTTAATATGTGTTCCTCATTCTAAAGTGTTACTGGTCAACTTCATCCCTCCACAAGCCTCGGGATGGAACTCTTTAGACAATAATGCAGTACCGCCTCAATATTTTTGTACCACTTGATAAATGATTTTACTATATAACACCAAAATATTGACTAACACTGCTGGAAGAATTTCTTCTGCAGTGCATGAACTACAGACAGAAATATCAATTGGAGCGGTCCACTTGACTCAGGACCTCCGAGGCATCCTAGCATCTGACAAGGGGCTAAGATTGTCCACTGGCCAGCTCTTAATGTACTAGTCATAGTAGTGTAATAGTGACCCTGCGCAGGGGTGTGCAGTCCACATTTTATACTGAGACTAGCAGGGGCCATCAAACCTAAAGACACAAGGACAGATGATGAACATTAAATGTAACTTAAATTTTGCAACTTCAGAATTCTAAAATAAAAGTATATGCTTAAAATATATTTTTATTTTTATGTACATTTTACTCAATGCTGGAAGATCTAAGTGGTGAATATCTTGGACTCTATCGATTAAACAGTACGATGGAAAAGCATTTTTTAGAGGGTAATTTTAAAAATAATTGTTTTTTTGGGGGACAAAACATACTGCTAAAATAAGCATCACCAATTGCAGTAATCCAATTTATCATGGGAAAGGGGAAGTGTAAAAAAACAAAACAAGTGAGTTTGTATTTAGAATATTAAAAGTACTGAATGATGGAAAATGTCCGCAACCACATAAATGCAGGCTCAGAAACGCATGTGCCCCACTGCCTGCGCTCACCGCTGCTCTATGAGAGTATAGAACATTACTCCTGTTAAACGTCTGAAGAGTAGTCTCCTTCCTGGTCACAGTTTGAGGCAAGTCTGGCGACTTCTGGAGCCAGAAGATCGACAATATTTCAATAAAATTGTCTCATGTTGACCTGTTCTTGAAACAGGCTGCTTGTTCATACCTGATATGGAAAATAAGCATTTTCAAAAAACAGTCTGAAACATTTGAACCAAACACTGACAATATATCAGACTCCTCAATGGAGGGTTTTTTTGAAAGGGAAAACACAGTTGATGTCATTGTTGCATCTTTCAAAGGAGCATTTAGGAAGCAGATAACATCTGATGAAAGAGTTCATTGAGACCGATATGTCGAAGCTTTCCGGCGCCACTGTTCTGACAACAGTCCAAGTTCTGTAATGGAATCACGCTTTCACTGTCGGTTTGTGTGATTTGCTTTTCAATGACTTGTTCTGAGCGTCATCTTTGTGCACTGCTTCCTAATGGACTACAGTAGAGTTCATGATGTTCTGCAGCTCACGCAGGACCATACTCATTTGGTTCAACAATCTCATGCGGGTGTCACCGGGTCAGTTTCTTATTTTGGGTCCCTCCTGGAGATATTTGAGTGCATTGAGCTCCTGCTGAGTAAACAAAAAACATACCTATTTATCATGTAGCTGACATTTCCCATTGACAGAGAGGATCCCTCAGGCTTGTAAGATGTGCAAATACTTAAAACATTGTTTACTTTAAGCTCCACCAACATTTACTTCCAAGTCACACTTGTATCATTGAGTATGTTTTGATCCCTGATGTAGTTGCAATACACATCAACTTGATCCTAGATATTTGATGAAAATGATGATGATATGTTTTCTATTTTCATTCTTCTCCATTTTACTTCTATAATCTTTAATTTTGAGACATCTGTAGGACTGTATCTACTCTTATTTAAATAACAATTTAAGTGTAAGGAATCCTACATTTTGCACTACTTTCTACATGCTTCTTTTAAAATGTCAGTCTCAAATTTGGCCCAGGAACGACTCCTTTCCTTCCTTACTTCTTAATATTTTCAATAGCCATTTGATTGAATGGCGTGTTCGTCTACATCAAGGTGAATCCTAAAAGACCTGTGTGGGTGCAGGTTTTTGTCTCCACCAAACAAGCTCCAAATAGTTTGGCACGTGTGTCTACGTCATAACAAATACAAGATTTAAGCCACAAAAATCAAAGTACTGTTTAAGCATCAGAGCTTTATGGCGTATCAAAGGCGTCTTGTGACCGGTCACATGACGGTCGAAGAGCGCCAGCGTTCGGCGAGACCGAGGGGACCAGGAAGTAGTTGCAACCAATCAGAAGGCGCCGCGCTGGATTTGTGTATTTTCCAATCTGCTGTCAACGGAAATGGGCGGGGCATCTGTGGTGGGAGGAAGCGGCGGCTGGTGCGGGCGGGACCAGTTCACATCCTGTTTCACACACTCCCGACATCGAGAAACGTGGCCAGTCGAGTATCGCTAGCTCTCAATCGTCCGGATCCACCGCAGCTATCGCCGGGAAAAGTTCGTAGCCATACTTTGTTGAGGTTTCATCTCAGCGGAAACTGTCGCGCTTTTTGAGGAGCGTTACCATGAGCACCGCCACCAGCAGCTCTGACAAGACCCCCTCCTTCGAGATGACCTGGGGAAGTTCCACCAGCAGCGGCTACTGCAGCGATGAAGACTCGGGCTCCGAGTTCGACCAGTTCTTCACCGCCCGAACCTCGTTTTTCACCAAGTCGCGGAAAGCCAATGTGCAGCCCAAGAAGGTGAGAAAACCACTGTCAGTTACGGTCCGTTTGAGGACGACACGGTCGCCCAGGCTCGGCTCGGATCGGTTCGTGGATGTGTGTCGTTAGCAATAACAATGTTATATGTCATAAAAACCAACTGAACGTGAAGTTCGCTATATAAGCAAATGGAATCAAAGCGTCAATGTTCAAAGCCGTTTGCTGCTGATGTTCGTGCATTGGTGCATCATCAGCTCGCGCGCACATCCAGCAGTACCGCGGTTCGGTTCGGATTGTCCTCGAAGTTGGCTCTGCTGGTTGGCAAGAGAGTTGCCGGCCTGAAACAAGGCAAGGCGTGATTTCCCCTGTAACGAGTGGACGCCCTTCATTACACACCCATCCGTCAGCAGGCGTGTCTGAGCTCTTTACTTTGGCTCCAAACAGTGAATAAAATCATCAGCACATTTTGGTTGTTATAGCCACGGTTGTCATGTTTGAGGTGTCTCATGTTTCGACACCCACACGCCCTTTTCCCCCACTAGTTTCACAATCTCGGATGAGTCAGTGGATGTTTTCGGGTATTTTTGTTGTCACCTACACAGCTTCTTGTCGCCCCACATGAAAATAACCATAAACACCGTTCAACTTTTCACCATCATATTAAGTGTTCTATTTAAGTGGGTGCGTCATTTTTCTCTACCGCCGCTAACTGCAGAACTTTATTGCACTATTTCACTTCCTCATTTTTGTTTCTCCATCTTTCTCTGTGGTAAGAAGGTGAAGTTAAACCCACAATCCACCTCTGTTTTTGTTTTGCAGTGGCGCATTAGTTTTGTGAAATCCTACAGGTTTTTGTTTATAGTGTAAAAAAGTGTGTTCATTATCAACAAAAGTTGGATCGGGACAGGAAAAACCTGCCTCAGCTTCAGTGGAACCCGACTGGATGACTGAGTAGCTGATTCACAGGATGTGTCTGAGAAACAAGGGAGGGTTTTGTCTCTCCCACCACTGCGGCTATTTTTACTCGAATACCAAGCTGTGGAATGTGCTGCGGAGCCGTTGGAGCTGTGGTCACATTAAACAGCTGCAGGCTCCACAGGCTCTTCCCTCAACCTCCCATCACCCCCCGCCTCTGGCACGAGATCCTTGCTGTCCAACAGGATTAAGCAGGGGTGACATCATTGTTGCTGCGTCAACAGGAAGTGGGATCGCCGTCTGATGCAACTGGTCCTTCCTGTTGGGCAGATTTAAGCCAAACCTTAGTGTTTCCTACATCTAATCCCAAAGAGTCTTGCTTCACAGACTTTGGGTTAGCAGGAGGTTAAACATGTGAGACGTTAACTAACGTATTTATATCAAAAGATGTAATTATTTTCCTCAATTCAAAGGACCATATTGATCATCTATCTGTGCTGCACACAGGATGAGAAGCAGGAGGCTGGTGGAAAGCAGGAGTTAACATCTGCAGATATCCAGAAGAAGGTGAAGGAATACAATGCTCAGATCAACAGCAATCTGTTCATGAATGTGGTGAGTATCCGTCAAAGTTCTGGATTCATGAACTTTCTTAGCCTAACATTTGAAAAAATGTTCTCAACAGAACAAGGATGGCTCCTACACCGGCTTCATTAAAGTGCAGTTCAAGCTGGCCCGACCCGTGTCGGTCAATCCGCCCAAGAAAGGAGGAGCCGGACGCGACGGGGGAGCCAAAAAAGCCAATGGCGTCAAACGGCGTACCTCATTCTACATGCCGAAGGACGCGTCCAAGCACCTGCACATCAGCTCTCGTACTTCTGCGCGTGAGGTCATCGAGGCTCTTCTGAAGAAGTTCACTGTGGTGGACAATCCTGCCAAGTTCGCTCTGTTCGAGCGCAGCGAGCGTCACGACCAAGGTACAAAGTCCTCCTCTCATGCATTTACAGATGCGACGTAGAAGACTAACATTAGTTTCTGCTGAATTTGTAGTTTACCTTCGGAAGCTGTCAGACACTGACCACCCCCTGCCCCTGCGTCTGTCTGCTGGACCCAATGAGAAGGCCCTCAGCTTCGTTCTGAAGGAGAATGAAACCGGAGAAGTCAATGTGAGTGAATGGTGAAATGAAATGGACGATAAGCAGCGAGATGAAAAGTTAGATTAGGTGGGATGGTCTTTTTTTTTAGTGTCACAGTGGGGAAATGTCACAGCAGCTATTGACAACAAAGACACTGACACATACCAAAGGCACTAAAGATAAGATACAACACAAACACAAAGCATCAGAAATTTTAAAACATTTGCTCATGAATTTTATACCATTTGGACATTTTTCATGATGCGTTCCATTGAGTCACATGATACAGGATTCCCTAGTGAGGTGACTCTTCACTACCTTGAGCACACAATCCAAGATGGCTCCCCCCTAAAGTAAACAGAAAGTTTTAAATTATTGAGATGCGGCAAAAGAAACAAACCCATTCTGTGAATTTGTGCTTCCACTTCATCATAGATTCACACATAAGAATAGCTTTCGTGGACGTGGCTTGATCTGGGACATGCTGGACTTCAAGGTGACGACATGCCCTCAGTAGTGATGGCTTTTCTGTTTTCCTTCCAGTGGCACGCCTTTTCCATGCCAGAGCTGAAGAACTTCCTCCGTATCCTGCAGCGCGAAGAAGAGGAGCACATCAAGCAGCTGGTGCAGCGCTACGCTCTGGCTCGCACCAAGATGCAGGAGGCCCTGAGGGGCTCCACTCCAGGTTGAGACCACACCATGCTGGGGGTTAAATGTGCACCGAATGGCTGGACTGTCATCAGATGGAGATGATGCCCAGTTACTGCTGCATCCAAGGAACCCAGAAGATGAAAAAAAGAACCCTACCCAAAAAGCCTCTTCAGTGAGGAGAGAGCGTGAGGGGGCACCTGGAGATACAAGAGCGCGAATGTGCGTGTGAGATGATGCGAAAGATGAGAAGTGCCTTACACCTGGAGAGTCTGAGAGTCTGTGAGGAGAGAGAGAGAAGTGAGCAATGGCAGATGAGACTGTGGTCGATGTTCCTTTATCTATGCACTTCAACTGGTTCACTTTATGCCTCTGTCAGTATGGAATCTGGCAGTTATGCAGGATTGAAAAGCCATCTGTTATTATTTAATAGCTCCTCTTTAGCACACAGTTGAATGATAAAATGGAAGGCTGCTGTTACACCTTAATATGACTTAACAAATGCAAGGTGTTCACATAATTTGTTGTTGACATTACAGTCAGAGATACTAAGAAGGAATTTGCCAACATTTACTGCTGTGGTGAACCTATTTTTTTATTGATCTGACAAACATTCCAACCAAATACATGAGGTTTATATGCATTTATTAATCCCAAAGAACATTCTCTGATAAATCCCTGCTGCAATTTAACTTTCCAGGTACTGTCCTGCTTTAAAGTGAAGTTTTTGTTGAAGGAATTGTGATTTTCATTTGACCCTTTATGGAGCCTGCCACGACCTCTTGACACTGTTGAAGCGTGTTTGTCTCTCCACCGTCAATTTGTGAGTGTGGCTGTTGTATGGACAAATGTGTGCATTAATGAATGCCAGAGTCGCTCAAATTGACTGGAGTTTGTGGATGAAACTTTACAACATCACTGGAAGCTGTCATTCCTAAACTTGCCACTTTTGTTTGTGTTCCACTTTCCTCTACGGATATGTTTTCTTGTTCTGTCTCTGTCTTTCTTTCCAATAAAATGTTTCTCAGATGAGAGATTTGCTGTCCAGAGTCACTTTAATAAAACCAGTAATGTGGTCGAAGAGCACGACCGTGACGTCACGGATATGGCCGCGTCGCTTGAACTGCGTCACCCGTCTGATAGATCAGCTGATCACTCCCAACACGGTGACCAAAACACACCGCTGTATCGACGTTGTTTAACGCTTCAAGTAATGACACGGCATGAAATTTCCTCATTGTGGAAAAAGGTGGGTTGACGCACACAGGAATGCCGTCGTTTGTCTGTTTTGATTGTGTAACTCTGGGGTAAAACCTATCAGACTCGGCTGCTCAGGTCGCTAAGCTAATGATGCTAACCTGCGTCAGCTACCAAGCCGAGTTAACCGAGCCGTTCAGGTACCGTTCGATGCATTTCTTATTGACAAGCGGCGAATTACCATCCATCGAAATGATGAGCCAAGTTGACAAACACAAGAGTAATGTATAAAACACCTAAAGACCCATGTGTGACACGCAGATGAGGGAAAAGACCCGTCAGGTTGTCACGTTAGCTCCACATGATGCTAACACCTATCAGTGCATACACCGAGATTTAGACACGGTGACTTACGCTTGGAAACCTTTCAGCTAATTGGACCTCTATTTTTTAGTTTAATATAACTGTCGTTAGTGTAGGATATCCCATTGCATTGCTGAGATTTCACCAATACCGTTGCACCTACAGTATGTAGCATTTATTTAAAAGCTGAGCCAAAACGCCAATTTAACTTGTTTTATCCACCGTGTATTTTATTTTGTGATTGTGTGTTGTTGTCTGAGTGTGACATTTTGCGTTTTGTTTTGCACCTTCCAGCCACCGTAGTTTTGGAGAGCATTTGTCTTCCATACATAGCATTTCAAAACGAGTGATAACTACAGAAAAAATCAGATTACAAATTATTACAATCATCACATTGCTAGTCCTGGACTAGCAAAAGCAAACGTTTAAGATGGAAATGAAGCACAAAGTGAGATCTTTGCTGCATGTTGTCTTTTGACTTCAACCACTTCCAGTTGAAGATTGAAGAGTAAACCAACGTTGTTATTGTCCTCATCATCGGCTGAGAGGCCACAAATGTGCTGCAGAAGCACTTGACTGTTGCTGGAATGCCACAAGGTAAACGCTAATTGCAAGTGTGGTCATCTGTGTTTCCTCGTCCCGCACAGATCCAGCTTGGGTTAAGACGTTGACGGTGTAATTGAAAGCTTCAGGACTCACAATGTCTTATCTGTGAGAATGGGGGGAAGCGGATCCAAAGCCAAGGGCGTCTGGCCTTTCTCAGGCAGTGGAGCCGGAGGTGAATCTGCGGCTGATGGGAATGAGCAGTCTGTGGCCCGACTTAAAGGCTCCAGGAGTGGAAACCCATTCGTTTTCACCAGGCGAAGGTGAATAGGCCCGCAGACAATTCCAGGGAAATAATACATCTGTTGTTGTTGTTGTTGTTATCGATAGACGTAAAGGAGAACGTGGGTCAAATGAAGGAAATGCTTGATCCTAACTGCAGTCTTCGTCTCCCCAGTTCCTTGTACTATGACGAGGACGGGGACCTGGCGCACGAGTTCTATGAAGAGACAGTCGTGACTAAAAATGGCAGGAAGAAGTCAAAATTGAAGAGAATTCAGAAGAATCTGATTCCACAGGTGAGAGCAGAAATGGAAGTTTTTATTTTTACAAAATCCATTTCATTTCTCTTATGCTTTTCTCTTTCAGGGAATAGTGAAGCTGGATCATCCTTGCATCCATGTAGATTTCCCCATCGTCCTCTGTGAAGTGTGAACCGCTCACACGTGACCAATTACAAAGTCAAGTCGCAGGTGCACTTCTTTTTAGAAAGAGGAGTCCAAATAAGTCGTGTTCCATTCAGCAGTATGGCGGTCCAGACTGGAACTGTGAGGGAGAACATGTGAAATCCAAACCCACATATCCACATGCTGACAGTGAGATGGTGAAGCTGTTTCCACCGTCCAGCCGACACGCTGAGAGAACGTCCGTTGTGTTGCTCACAGGAAGCTCCTTTTCTGCCGGAAGGGGGGAAAAGCTTCAGCAGCGTTTGCCTTTCGTGCGTCGATAGAATCTGTACATGTCTTCGTATGTGGGCGTTAACATGAGAGATGGTAAAAGCTCCGTATAGGATGGTCCTCAATGAAGTCAATTTTATTGTACATAAATGAATCATAGTCTGTATTGTGAGTCTGTCTCAGTTGTTGATGCGCAGACCTGCACTAGTGAACATGACACGCTGTAAATATTCACCTTTCTTAGTTGGGAATACTTGAATAAATGTTTCACTGAGCTGAGAATGGGTCATGTGACTTCTTGTCTGCTACCCAGACCACACTCACAGTCTTTATTTACTTCTACTTGCCTTTTGAATTCCTCACTGTAAATTCATTTTTTTCTTCTAGATGCGTCTAAGCACGTGTAGACGGTGTGCCGCCCTCTAGTGGAAGCCTCGGGCATCACTTGTACTTCCTGGCAGGCGCGCCAGCAGGATACACGTATTTCCCTTTTTCATTCCCTGAGTTAACCGAGTCGGTAAAAAGTTAATCTATGGAGGGGAATAAAGACAGTAAAGATGTTACCTACAGATTTATGTAAGTGTCACTGTGAATTAATAGCTTCAAATTTGCAGAAGTTTCTTGACAGAAATGCAAAAGTATTTCAAAACAAATCCATTCGCTCTCAATTTCGCTGTGTGAACCTCTCTGTATGGTGAACATTGCCAGACAGTAGAGAGCAATATACTCTTAATCATACAGTGTTAAACAAGTGATTAAAATGAGATCATTAAACCCATAAAAACTGCATTTACTTTACATAGATTTTATTCTTAACTCAACATGTGTTCATAAATACCCAATAAATTCATAAAGGGAAGCCCCCTGGCTGTTTATACTTATGCTCATGCTGATATATATGTGGTGTGAGGGAATATTCTAGTCACTTAGGATGTAAAAGTGTTGCATATGAATCTGAATGCTGCTGGACGCGTGTGACTTCGCTGGACCACGTCGCTCTCCACAACAAACAAGGATGCAAATCCCCAGGAAGCCAGGACTATATGGTCGAGGTGAAAAAAAACCTCTCCAAGTCACCATGTAATCAGCGGTTGCATTAAAGTGTGCCGGCAGTTCCTGTACTTCCATGACAGCTGTAAGTATAACCCTAGCATGTTCATATCCTCCCTTATTTTTAGAGCGGCCGATTGGATTTCTGCTGCGAGCACAAAGGCAGCTGTGTTGGTGTGGATGCTTTCAAATGGTTGGCAATCCTCAAGTCAGTTCCCACTTCAATGTCCTTATTACGCTTGAGGCGAGTCCCCCCTTCACATACGTTCATGTTCGCTGTCTAATAACCACAACGTCAGTCTCAAACAAAGCTGAATATCATGCTTGATGCCTATATTTCACATGTGATGAGTCTCCGCGGCCAAATGTGGGCTGCTGTTTCCAGGCCCGAGCTGGTCTCTGTAATTGAGTGGAATGTGGTCGGGTGTGTTTTCGTGCCAGAGGTCACTCACTTCCAAGGGCTTCCTCCTCGCCGGGCTTTGATGTACTGCGGCTCCATTTGTTTCATCTAGAAGCCTCCTCTTCTAATGAAAGTTTAATATCACATTTTGCTCATTGCGGTCTCAAACCTTGCTCTAATGAAGTGGTACCGTTGGTTGATGACGCTTTATCTGGAGGTTTGCTTTGAATAATAAGCGCTGAGGAACTAATATTGTTTTCTGAGCTATAACTGAGGTTATGTAAGATTCTGCAAAGACCGACTCTCTCAGGAGCTTTTCATCTGTCTTCAAAGACCTGGAGACACGATTTACTCTTCACTAAATTAGTTGAAGTAAAGACAGCATGATCTCTGTCTTTTTTTGGATAGCAGTTGTGTACATCACATGCCTTTTTCAGAGCACATTTCAAGAACAAATAGCTGTCTGTTTATATGTCAGGTGATTGACTGGCAACCTTTCCAGCGTGTCCCCTGCCTCCTGACCATTGTCTCTAGAATAGGCTCCACCCTCCCTAGATGGAAGGAACCGTAATATAAAGCATAAAATCTGTGTCCTCCGGGGTTGTGGGGGCGGGGTAAACCCCAGAAAGGTCACCAGTCGATCAAACAGCACTCATGAAAAAAAGACAACTCCCACTCATTGCAGAAGTGAGTTTTGGACTGTGGGAGGAAACATGAGCAGACAGTTCCAGATGCTGAGCGAAAGTGCAATGAAAGGTATGCACAACACAAGTGGGTGTGAAGTGGGTTCATGACTATATAACTTATCTTTACAAATGACTGAATGATGCAGTGTGAGATCAGTGCAGCAGCATCTGGTGTAAAGTGAAGAAAGAGCTGAGCCAAAAGGCAAAGCTACTGATTATCAAGTCCATGAACAACCCCCCAATCGGCAGAGAGAGTTGGACAGAATGAATTTTATCTTTCATGTATCCGTCCTTGAGAGAGATGTGTGTGGAGCTTGGTCACTCAGGAGAGCAGAGATCAGTCTGCTTCTTTCCTGGTTAAGCCTATGCTTCGAAGAGACAAAGGATCGTGATCTAAACAACTGGAAAAACGGAGAACAAATTAAACATCTTGGGCCAAAAGCTTTCTGAGAATTTTCCAAAATGTGAGTTCACACAAGCCGAAAAAACGACATTCACCTTCTGATCGGGGCCTAAAGTGAAGGTGAAAGGACGTAGTCCAGTTTCCCCTCCATTGTTTTCACTTCCTCGTAATTCCTGTCATTTATTGATGTAATGCTCAGGAGTCAGAGGTCAGAGGGAAGCTGAGATCAGAGGGGGTCGCTTCATTCTTTTGTTGCTGCCAACGGCCTCCGATAGTGGACAATCAAGGCCTTGGGGGACGGAGAGAAACTCATGACAAGGAACTGTGAGTCAGCAGAGAGAATGAAAACATCCAGGGGACCACAACATTTACAGTAACTCACATTTCAGTCACATGCTCAGCTCACTGGAGTCCGGCTGCTGCTTAGAAATGAATGCTCAGATTAGAAGCAACTTTTCCAGAGCAGGTAGATGATGTGGTGACTGGTTAACGCCTGACCTTTACCCCATGATTCTTCATTCAAAAGGCCATCTGCGCGCTGCGTGGTGAGCCTGGCAACGGCATGTGGTACTCTCTTCCTCGCTGACACGTTGCCAGAGGCTGTCATCACAAGCCTGTGGGGGCAGTGACATCTGCATACCAGATGCCTCTTGCCTACTGACTGAAGTGTGCGCACAGTATTAGTGGAAACACGGCAGTAAAAGAATCCAATTCACCGAAATGAACCGTTCAACATGTGTTGTCATGACTAGTCAGCCGTGTTGAAACAGAGGCCCTGTTAACATGAGGCCTCCAGTCTGGCCTCCATTGTCACCAGAACATCGATGTGTCACTGCAGGCGTGTCCTGATCAACTGAAGGAGAGTTGGCCTGTTATTAAAATGATAAAGTTATAAAATTGAGATAGTTTGTTCCTATAATGTGTTTTGGAACTTAATCATATTGACGCTGTTTGGAATGACGTATCATCATATCATGTAATACGTTACATGGGATAACTACAGTTTCGCTGGTGTTTTAATGTTGCCCTAATAAACATATATTCAGGTCTCTGAACTTCTATGAATCCTGACAGCGCTCTGTTGCACAGCAGCGGTGGCAAACTTTGTGGACGGATTCATTCTTCAGGAGGCGATGCGCCTGAAATGATTCCATAAACACCGCATGTATCGCAACCTATGCGGCGTGATTGATACTCAAAGTTAATATAAGTTCAAAATAAGATAATTTTGCGGTGATATTTGTATCAAACGAGCCGTTTGGTCACGTCATGTTTCCTCGGAGGTGAGCCACCTCCCCCTATGCCCCTCCGCCAGTGGTACATCCTGAAGTAGCTGTGCTCAGCTACTGACAACAACGTTGCAGGGGGGCGACTCGGCACACGCCTCGCAGCTCCGCACTTCAAATGTCATGTGCAGTTTTTCAGCCTCTTTGAGAATGGCAGCTTGGTGTGAAAAGTTGCTGTAGCGGACCGTGCCGTGGGCGGGAATGCGTCACCGGAGCCTTTGGAAAGGTGAGTGTTCCAGGAGAGGCTGAATGAAGACGTGCTCATTGATGTTTCAACTTCTCCAAGCACGCGTGTATCTCCACATACACTTGTTGAACTTTGATTTATGTCCCGCATTATAACTTTTCTTTGAAAACTTTTCATCTGGAATTCAGTTCAATTCACGGTAGTCTTTTATAGTTGAGTTTTTGTCGCCTGGGAGACGTTTGAAGCGTTATTTTTCCACCTCACCACTGTAATACTTAGAATATAGAAACACAATTTAAGTGACTCAACAACAATATGCTCATGTTGAAAACTCAAATTTTGCTGCCATGAGCGAAGTCTGAATCAGAACAGTCAGAACTATCAGTGTGATTTCACAGAAAGGCAAACATTGCAATGGCACTCGCGGTTAAAGTGAGATCTACTTTGTCTCCCGACGTTTAAGGAAACATTAAAAGGCTGAAGTTCTACATAAAAAATGACAAATGAGTGTAGAAGAAGAATGAACTTGGTTCCCAATCTTCATCATTTTGCCTTCAGAATGCTTCAGTTGGCTGCCATAACATGTCAGGCCATTCATTCTGAGCCAGGGTTGGAGAGGACGCTCCTGCTGTCAGTGCTGTCCCACTTTCTTCAATTTGTGTTGTGTGAAATGTCAGCGTGAATCTGTGTCTGACCTCTAGGTCAATGAGTGACGGTCTGTTCACCGCAGAAGAGATGTCCTGGACTCTGTCTGACTGGAAGGCTCCCCTGCTCTTCATCCTGCTGTGGGGCGTCATCAGGGCCGTGGATCTGAAATCCACCAGATGGCCTCTTTATTCCCAAAAACCTCTGCTGCTCGCCTGGAATGCCCCGACTGAGGACTGTGCCCCTCGGCATGGTGTTCGCTTCCAGCTGGAGCAGTTCCAGATTGTGGCTTCGCCCAATGAAGGCTTTGTTCGACAGAACCTGACCATCTTTTATAAGGACCGTTTGGGCCTGTACCCGTATTATGAGGATGATGGGATGCCGGTGAACGGGGGCCTTCCGCAGGTCTCCAGCCTCAGCAATCACCTGGACAAGATGCCTGAAGGTGTCACCAAGTACATACGAGAAGGTGCGAAGGGCCTTGCTGTCATCGATTGGGAGGAATGGCGTCCGTCCTGGGTACGAAACTGGCAAACTAAAATGATTTACCGTAAAAATTCGGCCGAGCTGGTCCAGCAGAAGAACCCAACATGGCCTCGGAATCAGGTCGAGAGAGTGGCCACGCAGGAGTTTGAGCTGTCGGCTAAAAAGTTCATGCTCGAGACCCTTAAATATGCCAAAAGCCTGCGGCCCAACCAGCTGTGGGGGTTCTACCTGTTCCCCGACTGCTACAACCACGACTACACGCGGACCCTGGAGAATTACACCGGCCGCTGCCCTGACGTGGAGCGGACTCGCAACAATCAACTCAAGTGGCTGTGGACTGAGAGCACGGCGCTGTTTCCGTCCATCTACATGGCCACGGTGCTGCGCTCCTCCACTTCCGGCCGCCACTTTGTCAGGAACCGGGTGAAGGAGGGGATGCGCCTGGCTTCGTACGGGGACGGCCTGGCACGTCCTGTCTTTGTCTACACCCGACCCACCTATTCCAACTCCATGGAACTTCTGACCGAGGTGACGCCCTCTTTTCTTTTATTTTTTTGGGGCGTTTTGACACTATTGAAGTAGTAAGTGACGAATGTGACCACCAGAAATATAAAAGTAGGACAAAAATGAATGGGATATACAGTAGCTGACACGATATTAAGGCGAAATCTGATTCAGAAGAGTCAGAAGTCTCAATGTGATTTTACAGAAATATCCATGCAACTTAGCTGGAGCTGTAAGTTGTATAAATAATAATAAAACATATGATCGTGATGAACAAAAGATGAAGTGTAGATTATGCTAAAGAGATTTCTAATTGATCAATTGTGTGTTTGTCTATTCCAGTCTGAAAAATATTGACATTGATGAGTAAAATAATGGCGTATTTAGTGTTGTAATTTGTAATTTTTACTGAATTTTCAGTGACAAATTATGATTGAAATATCAGGAAACCTTGGGATAATTATGCACAAAATATATGTTTTGAATTAAAAACCCCTAAAAAACATGAAATGTGTTTGTATAAAAATGAATGTAGCATTTTGCTGCTTTGTAAAGATGTTTATGTGTTTTGTAGATGAATTGAATTTTCGAAAATCACAATGCGTAACTACTGTTTTATCCATGAAACAAATGATGCTGTAGACATCCTGCTTGATTTATGGAAGGATAACAACGGATCTCACTACATTAGTGTTATCAGTTCTCGATATTTCCATAAATATTATCTGCCGCCTCAGTACTTCCTGTTTGCGTCGCCCTCTGACCACACGTATGTGTTGAGTGAGCAGGATGGGTGTTGGTGCTTGTTAACACCCTATAGACCGTTTCCTTTTGGAAGAGATATGGTGAGGGTCAAACCCGGTTTTTGCTTATGTGTTATTCCGAAAGCACTGAGCGTGACCTGCGATGTTGCCGTTTTAAAGCGCTGACTCATGTCTTACAGATGGACCTGGTCTCCACCATCGGGGAGAGCGTGGCCCTGGGCGCAGCAGGGATCATCCTGTGGGGAGACGCTCAGTATGCGAGCAACAAAGTAAGAGCCACAACACTGCTGCTGACAGATCCGCCGCTCTGACTAATCCTCCTAAATTTACCTGAAACCTTATCGCCTGATTTTGCTCACGGCCAGCTGCTCTTGTCAGTCACATGTGCACCCGTTTGGAAACATTATTCCTCCGAGTGCGGCTCAGAGCGAGTGACTCGAGTCACATGAATGATCTTCTGACACACTCACAAAACCACTTCACATTCGGTCGAATGGATTCTGAAAAAAAAACTAAATTTAGCCGATGAAAGGCGATAACCTGAAGTACTCAGCACGACTGACTGAGCTCAGGCTGGAGATCCCGCCACCGATTCCTCTCAGGCGCACGTCTCTGTCTTCAGATTCCACCCTGCTCTGAAGACCCTTTTCAAAGCTGAACTCCACCCATTGCTATCTGCTTGGTTGGACAGCACTACACTTTTAATTGTGCGACGCTAAGCGAAGATGTTTTGGAGCAGCGAACAGGAAGGATTTGGTCAGCAGGAAAGCAGACCAAGGAAAATAAACTTGCGAAGCACAACATGAACATGTTTGTATAAGGCTGTGAAGAGAATAGCCCATGTTTTGTGTGCGATTGTATTACAACAGGACGATGTCTGTTTCAGTGCTAAGCCACAAAGATAACCGAAACATCTCTGCCTTTGTCATAATGTCAGCAGTCACGGAAGGGAACAACTGCTGATACAGTGTTCAGGCCCACGTTTCTAATGAGTTTCTGCTCTCACGTTGAGCTTCCTTTAGGCTCCCATGCTTTCCCATGCCAAACCAGACGAGATGTTAAGAATAGCTTATCAAAAATAATTCCTGCGCAAGCTAGTCCAGGCTGTGAGCTGCCCTGTCCTTGCTGCAGCGCTTTCTGTTGTTTATTTATGTTTAATCCCACACAGTCTGTTATCTATAAAGTCAATACATCTCTTTTACAAGTATGTTTCTGAGATTTTGTTGCTAAAAGAAATCCAAAAAATAGCATATTTTCATACAATGATGATGCAAACACTGTGGTGTTTCAATTATTAATAACTGTATGATATTGTGGCTGAACATTTATGAAATTTCTGCGACATTAAGCATCAAATGGAGTAAACTGTTGATCAGTTTTGAAAGAAACTAGATGAAAACAGTGCTGTAAACTTCATCTGTGTCATGACAGACATCACCTAAGAACAACCCCTTCACATTTTTATAAGGAAGGCCAAGCATATCTACACACTGGAGGATGGTCTGAGCTGCCGCCTCATAACAAGAGGTTTGTGGGTTTGAATACAGCTCTAGAGCAACTCCAGTTTCTGTCTACATCACGGGGCTCAAACCAGTCCAGCTGTCTGAAGAGTCTAGTCATGTGATTGTCAGTCTGCTGCTGCTTGTTTCAGCTGATACGTAACTGGCTAACCAGTGTGTGATTGTTTATTTTGGATCAAAAACTTGCACCCACTGTGGCCAGTATGTGGATCAGTTTGAGACCCCTGGTCTACATGTTCCCTCAGATGGACTGTTGAGCTGCTGAGCCTGGAGAGTCAACAGCTCATGTCGGACTGAACGGGAGAATGATGAATTGAAAGGCAAACATTCTGACTGTGCACACTCCTCTTTTCAGACCAGCTGCTCCGACCTGGACTCGTATCTAAGAGGTCCGCTGGGCAAATATCTCCTGAATGTCTCCACGGCTGCGGAGCTGTGCAGCCAGACGCTGTGTGCCTCTCACGGACGGTGTCTACGCAGAAACCCGGACGCTGACGTTTACCTGCACCTGAGCCCACTCACCCACAGCATCACCAGCCAGCAGGGCAAGTTGACAGTCAGCGGTCAGCTGGGCGCCGCGGAGCCCTCCAGATTTCAGGCTGAGTTTCAGTGCCAGTGCTACAGCGGGTATGAGGGCAAGGCCTGCGATCAGGCCACCGTCCTCCAACAGAAGGGGGCCGGGTGTCAATGCAGAGCCTCAAAGCTCATCTTGTTCTTGCTGGCTCTGTGTGTTTTTGTGTCACAGGTCAGCTCCACAGGAGGCGTAGTAGTATGAAGCAGATCTTTGAAAATCGCTGCCAAATCTTTTATCCCTCAGATGCTTCTTCTCCTGGAGTTCTAGTTTGAAACGTTTACACTTGCTACCAAGTTTGAACTCCTTGTTCCCAGCCACTGCTTCCCATGAGATTGACCGTTTGAAGGGAAATGTGATGAATGAAGATGTTTTTAACGGATGTGAGTGTGTGTGAGTGAGTGACCGCCGCGTGAGAGGAATGCCGTTGATGGCAGAGCATATTTTCAAGTGCCTTTTCGTCATCTGGACCTCGACGATTCGATGATCAAGCAGTTAGAATATAACTATTTATTTGGATGTTTTTAAGATCAATGTTTGCCTAAATCATGACTACTACTTTTTTGATGATTTTTTTATTAAACAATATGTTAGTCAATTTTGATTTTTACATTTTCAAAGCACAACCTGTGTGAAGACTATTTTTCTGATGCAGCGTCTTAAATTACACTCTTGTGATTATAACTTCTTCTTTTCTGTGTTGTTGTTATTCCCTTAATATTCATGAGCTTCTCACCCACTTGACAGTAGGATGACAGGACGAGGTTGAGCCTTCATTCATCTCTCAACAGGAAACAAGGCCTAATTTACTGAAAAGGGAATTATGGTTGACACGTTCTTATACTTATTTCTGCAACTCAGAAGAGAAGTGAGACCAAATAATGGACCTTGTCAAGACCAACTGGTTGAGTTTGCCTAAACAGTAGTGGCTTCTTCACACCACTGTGGTAAAACCAGAGCAATGGTAGAAGGAAAAGTTAGTTCTCCTCAACTCACGTTTGACCTTGATGGCATCACCATAGAGCACCAGCACCAGATGGGCAAAGAAACATCCCCAATTCTTTCTGCATGAGTCACACCATCATTAGTGTTGCCAAGATTCTTCAGTATGGTCTAATTGAACAACCCTTATTTTATTTTCATTCCACTGACATCACACAATATCAGGCAGGTAACATTTCTGACCAGGTTACTCTCATATCATTTGCAGAAAATGTGTAGATATGATTTAGAAGTACCTGATATTAAAATAAACATTTAAATGTTCCAAACACCTACAATAGTTTCGTCTGTTTGTGCTGGTACACAGTGTTTTAGCAGACATTATTTTTTAATCACAGTAAATACCATGATAATAAGCAAAAGATATACAGTGGTGCCTCGGCTTTGGAAGTTGTCTGACTTCGAACAAATTGGAATTCGAACAAAAATTTATAGATTTTTTTTGCTTCGGATTTCAAACGAGAATCCAGAACTCGAACGCCCCCGAAAAAAGCCGGAAAAAACATAACGTGCGCGGACCGATCAGCTGACTCACTACGTGCTTTGTTATTGTGTATAACGCAGCCTCTGTATGCAGACGTGTCCCGTTAGCTACATTTACTGAGAGTTTTTTCTTCATACTGAGGTGTAAAACCTTTCCTGTCTCCGCACTGGACCGTGGTAGAGTGTCACAGGGGAGGTGCTCGCTCTCAACGGTTTGATGTCCTGGGAGCTGGGACAGGGGTGAGGCGAGTCTGGGACAGAGCGTGACTTGGTTTATGACTTTGTCACAGCCAAACTGCACAGAAGCGCACATTCAGAGCTGGACACGCACCGGGCACCTCTTCCCTTCTGGAGAGACGTCACTCACTCGGCAACCCCTCCCACATGCAGCGGCCACACACATAGAGGAACAGCGCACCTGCAGCACACACTCTACATTCACTCCTACAGAAGACTATTTTAAGGCTTGGAACGCATTATTTCTTTTTCCATTCATTGTAATGGGAAAAATCGATTCAGATTTCGAACAAACCGCTTCTGCAACGGCCGTCTGGAACAGATTGTAGTCGAGAACCGAGGTACCACTGGATACCGTACGAACTTATTTTAACGTGTCTGTGACTTTAAATTAGTCGGCACCGCGCTTTCCCTCGTCCCTTCTGATTGGTTGTCTGAGACCACGTGATAATGACAACGATTGGCTCAGAGAAAAGCCGTACTCGGACCTGATTGGTCGACATGAGTCCCAAAACAAACTGACTTTCTTCCTCTTTCTGCTCCCGGTCATGTGAGTTGGAGTTCCCTCTTCAGGCAACGTCGTGGAGGACAAATATGACTGGTACGTTTTTATTTCGTTGTTCATGTTTCATCAAGTTGGCTGGTTGTTTGGTGAGCGCCTTTCTGTTTGTTCTTCGTGATCCTGAGAGAGTTTTAGAGAAATAATTTATCCTAATTCCTCTCTTATCTTCGCAGGTATGAGATTCTTTAATGCAGATGTGCTTTTCATCCTTCACGTTATTAACCTGCTTCCATGCCTGACATCGCCTGCCCTTCAATTACCCCAGGTGTGTACGTGAAAAGTGGAGGCAGAATGAGCTGTGACCTCTTGCACTCACTTGCATTTATGATTTTAGTGGTAGCCAAATGCATAATGTTTCATGAGTAATATTTATTATTGTTTGATTTTAAATGTGTATATTGTTTCGAAGTCAATTTAAAAATGAATAAATATTTTACATTTCAGATCAGTCACTGTCGGAATCTCAGTTTTCCCCATGTTTCTTTGTCATTACAGGTTCCTTTCCTGACGGTCTGGAACGCCCCTACTGCCCCCTGTCTGTCTAAGTTTGGCATTGACCTGGATTTAAGTATATTCACCATCGTCCAGAACCAGAATCAGTCCTTTCTCGGCGACAACATAACCATCTTCTATTCAGAGCGACTGGGCTTATACCCCAGCTACACTGCGGACGGAGTGGCTGTCAATGGAGGACTCCCTCAGAACGCCAGCCTCAACAAGCACCTTCAAACTGCAGCTGAAGACATCCACAGGTGCATCCCAGATGAAGACTTCCAGGGCCTGGCCGTGGTGGACTGGGAGAGCTGGAGGCCTGTGTGGGAGAGGAACTGGGACACGAAGGAGATCTACCGGGAGCAGTCCAAGGCGCTGGTGAGATCCAAACATCCCGACTGGAGCCCTCTGCAAGTCAACATGACAGCCCACGTGGAGTTTGAGGCAGCAGCAAGAAGATTCATGGAGGACACGCTGACCCTGGGGAAGAAGCAGAGAGCCAACGGGCTGTGGGGCTTCTACGGTTTCCCAAGCTGCTACAACTACTACAAAGACGTGAACTACACCGGAGAGTGTCCTGCAGTGGACCAGGGCAGGAACGACAAGCTGCTCTGGCTGTGGAACATCTCAGCAGCCTTGTATCCTAACATCTATCTGCCTCAGGAGCTGCGCAGCTTCGGTAAAGAAGTTTTCCTCTACACGCACCATCGAATACTGGAGGCCAGGAGAGTCAGTGCTCAGGTGCAGCGACCTGCTCTGCCTGTGCTCCACCAGCACTCTGGATTTCCTGTCCCAGGTCAGTCAGCACGTGACCCGTCAGCTGCTGTGACTGTGTGTAAGCCTGCTGTTCCTGCCCCTGCAGGAGCATCTGATCTACACCATCGGTGAGAGCGCTGCTTTGGGATCAGCTGGAGTGGTGCTGTGGGGCGATCACAACTTTGCCAAAACACAGGTCACTATTTGGGTTTGCTTTCTTGTTCCGCTCGCACCAACCGGTCGAGTATGATGCTGCAAACGTGCTAATCCCATGGCATTAAAGAGGTTAGCGCTTTCATGAATAACTCATCCGAAATCCTGCCGTGTCTCTCCCCCAGGCCTCCTGCATCGCCGTCAAATCCTACATCGACCAGACGCTGGGGCCCTACCTTGTGAATGTCACCTCTGCTGCCACTCTCTGCAGTCGAGTGCTGTGTTCCTCCAACGGGAGGTGCACGAGAAAAGACCCCAAGTCCGGAGTCTTTCTGCACCTGGACCCTGCTGCCTGGAAGATCGTCTCTGACAGAACCGCAGACAGGGGGCGCTATGACTACAAGGTGCTGGGACAGATGGGGACAAAGGAGGTGACCAACTTTCAGGCTGGGTTCCAGTGCAGGTGCTACCCTGGGTGGACTGGTGTAGACTGCGCAAAGCAACTGCACCAATAGCTTGCTTCGTATTGC
Organism: Synchiropus splendidus; assembly: GCF_027744825.2. Classification (NCBI taxonomy): domain Eukaryota; kingdom Metazoa; phylum Chordata; class Actinopteri; order Syngnathiformes; family Callionymidae; genus Synchiropus; species Synchiropus splendidus. The sequence goes on from NC_071339.1 coordinate 7,552,857, forward strand.
ACTAAAGAAAGAGTATATTTTTTGCAACATAAGGTACTTGTATGAGAAGTCACTGTGCATTTCAAACTTGATGTCCCATGGCGCTCTTAGATGTTACTTTGGAAGATGTACTGTCAGATACATGGAAGGTCAATTGTTTTCCCATCCAGCTGTTAATGCACATGTGTATCTGGAGGTTTGAGTTGCTCCTGCTAAAGAGAGTTTTGAGAATGCTTTGAGTACTCCAACGATACCTTCACTAGACAGATGAATCAAACTGTGTTTAGACACCAAAGCTCTTCAAACTGCTTCAAAAATCTCTGCGATTCATGCCGAACCTGAATGCAACCTTTTGTCCGAATCAAACTTTTTTACTCTTCTGACCATTTTTTATTGATTGTATCAAACTAGAGTTATTATATATAATTAAAAATACACTGATTTAATTGATGTTTGTCAACTCCTTACATTGATTTTTTAGATTATTAGTTCATGGTCAAAACTAAAGGGTGAGTCAATGTCCATCTCAAATTGTTTGTAATTTTTTTTTTTTTTTAACCAATACCAAGTACATATTTAATGATATCACACTAAATGATTCAAATGCTTCCGACTGCTTCAAGAAATTTAAAAATGAAATGTAGTGTTTTCACGTGCAGTGCGCTCTCCTCCCAGCAGGGGGAGCTGCGGGCCAATAAACTGAAGTAGCGCCCTAACGCCGAATACCGTCAACACAGAAAACACGTTTGGGCGTATGATCGGTTCAAGCCATTGAATGCACGAACGAAAGTATGAAGACGAACTACAGTCTGTGGTGGTCGATATCACTTGTCTCCCTTCCTCCTACTCATGTTTTGTAAACATCATCGGAGGCATTGTCGCAGTTTGATTGACATTATTACTGTAATACACCAGTTGGTGTGGTTCAAAAGTACACTTTAGATTTACCTTGTCATGAATAAAAAAAAATGTTCACATGTTTAAAATACAAAAACAAAGCTCTGAATTGAACAAAACTTACAAAAAAATGCACTTTTGTTTGTTTACACGAAAAACCTAAACTAAATTCTTGACACGTTCAGTATGTCACTTCTCAACATGGATGAATCAAAGTCAACAAATAACAGAATGTCTTCAAAACGGAACCAAAAATAACCATCACCTGACATGAGCTGACGCTTGGCATGGGATGTGAAAACCTTCCCTCTCCACCACTGCACTTAAACACCTGTGAGACACTGAGGAGCCATCAAATTCCTTCCCCAGCGCAGGTGTTCTGAACACAAAACTCTCACACAGATTTCTCAGACTACCCTACATGGTGATGGTGGTGATGACCAACTGGTTCTGTGGGGGGGCGCTGATCCACCTGATCAGAGGCTTCTGAGTGCAGCCCACTGTGCTGGGTAAGATCTGGAATGAAAGCCTCCAGAGCGCAAAAATCACAAGTTTGTCGGTCAAATATTTTCAATTCTTTAAAAGATTATTCATGAGTTGTTGACCACAATATTTTAACTTAAATGTTTATTTATTTTTTTAATTTCTTTATTTTCACTAAGCCACAGTTAAGTAACTGCTCAGATCTCTATCAGAAAAACATTCCTATGTTGCGCAGAAAGCAGGAATGTATTTACAGAACTTTCTATGCTTTCAATAATGCGCATTTAATATGCTAAACTTGTTTTAATAGACGTGGTCCATACAAATCCACCTGGGAAGAAGAAGGATGGAATTTTAATGCATCTAAAAATGTATTAATTTTAAAATAGAACAACACACATTTGTTGTAAAACATGATCATTACATGGCAGTGAAAGTAAAAAACATGGCTTAACTGTTAATGATAAATATGTGCACATTGTAATCTCAATGCAAATGTGATAGAACTGTACAAATATATTACCAAACACCATCAGGACTGTACTGTCAACATTACATCATCATTACATTTTTCTCTGTATTTCTCTCTAAAAAAGTCAGTAATAGCAGTGATCCTTAAGTGTTTTTCAAGACAGTTTAGAGGGAACATGTAAACAAAAAAAAGATGTAACAGTGATTTCAATCTGCATGTTTGTGCGCTTGGCACGTGGGAATCACTGACCATGATAAATCCATATTTCAAGTACAACTCCGACTGTAACGTTCTTCTTTGTGGAAGTTGTGGGCTCGTCTCCTGTCTTTTCACTGAGCCTTTTCCTCTTTGCAAAGAAACTTTCCAAAGTCGGCTGTTCCTGACTCATTCTACAAGCTTGTGGGTTACATTTTGACTCTCAAGTGGCCGAGGCTTAACCAAGAGAATCCAGCCATTTTTCAAAATAAAAGGTTTTCAAAATAAAAGCTCATTCAAATTCAGATAATACATAAAACGAAAAGAGTGGCTTATTTCTTGTGCGAACCGGTACCAATTGATCCACAGATCGGTACCGTTCCCCAGCCCGGGGTTTGGGGTCCACTGGTTTACTGCACTTGCACTTTGTATCCTGTGAGAAGTCTTTGTCATGCTGCCCACAGTGGTGCTCTGTGGACATTCAATCTGAAGTTAAACACATTCACCCTCTGGTGGTGCATCCACAGTGAAGATCTCATTGGTTCCTCTCCTTCACCGTCTTATCAGATGTTGCACGCAGCTCACCCTTCTCCACAGCATCTCTCATGCCAATCCTGGTCTTCCATGTTAAATGCTGGTTCTCCCACTTACGCACATCGCTCCCCTGTTTGACCATGAGGACTCATCCCTGAGCAGGTCTCATCCTACAGTGGGGAAATTCCATGTTAGACCAAGAATAGGAATTAGAAGAGGAAGAATTATAGACAGCAGCTTACAGGAATCCAGTGTTTAAGAATCCATCCTAGACTGCCTGCAACATTTCAGTGAGTCAGCAGCAGGACAGAGGAACCTGCTCTGCATGATCATTCAGCTGAGCGCCGACAGCGTATCAACTGTTCACACATGAAGTGACACAATAGACTGTTAAAGTGGATAGTGAGTCTTCCCAGATTCACCTTTGATCACATTTCCATGTAAGTAAATGAAATCTGGAGCCATGAAATAGAAGCAGGAGAGTCGGGGAAGAGGTCACAGCGCCCCGTTTCTGAGGAGATGGAGCTCAGATATCGGCCCGGCTCTGCGTCGCGCCAGCAGCGAGGCCGGCTCTGCTGTGGGTTTATCTTACGCTCTTGATGTTGGACTCAGATTTAAACTTCCAACTCCTGGAGAACTTTGTGACTTTTAACTTGCTGCACACAGATTTTGTCTCCTGGCAATGAAAATAGAGAGGTGGATTGTCTTGTTCTTACCCTTTTTTTTCCCCAAGTAATATTCCACTTTCAAAGGTCTGTAGCCTGAAAACGGATGCAGATAAAGGGGCGCTGTAAAAGAGAGGAGCCTTCAGTCTGACCCAAGGTTTGGAATGGGAGTAAATTCACATATCTAATTTGGACACTATGACCTAGCGGCAGCCATGATGAATTACTGATCTCATATACAGGAGATCTTCCTCACTTCTTGGCAACAATGGTGATGCTCAGCACTGCATATACTGGCAAACGTTGATGGAAACTCGGCCACAAATGTCGCTCAGATTGAAGTTACAGGTGTCGGCCATCTTCTTGTGCAAAGCAGTTACTGCAGCAGGCTTCACATTTGCGGCTGGACTTGTTTACTGTCCTGATCAGTGAACCACTGCAACTGTAGATGGAGTCGATGTCCACCTAGATCGTCTGGGCTGATACCTTGCCTTCCCCACATGACAGGACAGCGGATATGATTCCTCCGGTGTTGGGAATCAGCGGCTGAAATTCTCTGGAGGCGGAGCTACTGGCCATTTCTGCTGACAACTGCTAACGTCTGATACGTTCACCGTTTTAATTTATGAACACAAACCGGCAGACCCCATCTGTTGCGACTCACCGTTGCTTTGCTTCTGCAATGACATCGCGAGATTTTTCGCATATTCTGCTTTTAAGTGTTTTGAAAGCATTTGATGAACGTAAATAACGTGTTTGCCTGCCTTTAATGTGAATATACTGTGCTGTTTGTGCATTCAATATAAAGCTAACTGTTAATGGTTTTGCAAAATCCATCCATCCATTCATCCATCTATCTCTCTATCATCCATCATTGATCCATCATCCATCCATCCATCCATCCTTCCATCCGTCTCTCTATCATCCATCCATTGATCCATCCATCCATCAATCCATCCATCCTTCCATCCGTCTCTCTATCATCCATCCATTGATCCATCCATGCATCTATCTCTCTATCATCCATCATTGATCCATCCATCAATCCATCCATCCTTCCATCCGTCTCTCTATCATCCATCCATTGATCCATCCATGCATCTATCTCTCTATCATCCATCATTGATCCATCCATCAATCCATCCATCCTTCCATCCATCTCTCTATCATCCATCCATTGATCCATCCATCCTTTCATCCATCCTTCCTTCTATCATCTCTCTAACATCCATCCATCCATCCCACCCACCTCCCCAACCATCATCCATCCATCCTTTCATCCTTCCCTCCATCCATCCATCTCTCCAAAACACAACCAGGTAAGCTATTCTACTGTCAGCTTCTAGCGGAGGCTACCAGTTGTTCATCAGGAAAGCAACGCGCTGCAGACATCAATGGGGAGCTGCACCAGATGGTTTCTGCTGCTTTTTGTCTGTAAATTTAAAAGGCAAACGTCACACAGAAACGGCACCTGCTGCTGCAGAGAAGAGCCTCTTCTTCTACGCTTCTGGTTATTTACGCTTGGCTTCACGGTACTGTGCACCTCAGTGCGGTTAAACTCAGATTCAAATCTGAATCGTATCGTATCAATTCATGTAAACAGGGAAGCGTTAATCTCTGATCAGAACATTCATTCAGATGGCAAAAGTGGGATGTTGTTGAGTTTGACTATGGTCGTGGTCGGTGTCTTCTGTTTCAGATTGTAAGCTCTGCAAACAACTGTACAAATAAAACAGAGCACCTGAATTGAAGATGCAACTCTAGACTGTGGCAGGAAGGTTTGTCGTTCTGCGGGTGACTGAACAAATAAGGATGAACTTACATGAAGTTGCAGTATTTTCCATTGAGAAAAAAACTGTGTTTGGTAAATCAAATCTGGTTAGTTGTGTAGTTCCTTTTACCACATGTGGTCCAAGGTCATCTTGAATTATTGGAATTGCCATGCTTCATTCTGAAGTTATCAATTTTCTCACCTCAATATCGTCCATTCACACTTGAATTATGTGACGTTTGGTGGTTTCAGAATGATTTCTATAGGCAGAAACGGAGGGCGGGTCCACGTGCATCATTGCTGAACCTTTACATCCATGCTGAGTCATCACTCCCAGACCTTGCTGCTTTATTCATTGGAAGTTTATTTGGGAATTGCTTCCTCCGCTGGACGCCTTGTGATGAGCATTGACCTGACGGTGGTGAGCGTCTGACTTATCCTGAGACTGAGCAGCCCGCGCGACCCCATCAGGCGCCCAGCGAACACCTAGAAAAGCAAGAAGAGAAGCCACAATCGCACCCCGCGACAAAGGAAGCTGCCGGCAGACGGGTGTGTGTGGCGGGAAGCTGTTGAGCTGGAAAATTACTCCGCCCAATCAATCCCTAATAGAAAGCCTTTCTTCCAGCCGCAGCCTATCACATACCCACAATGCACCGGGTGGCTGTGACAGCCAATGCGCTTCTCACAATGCCAGTCGTTGTCATGTCGATCCAGAGAAGGAAAAAAAAAAGACGCAATTATTCTGTGTTTTCATGAGCTGGTCTTGATGACACTGGCCACTGACAGATGATGGGAATAAATGCTGGATAAGAGGAAAATAACTGAGAGGACCGGGGGGAGAGCGAGGGCTTTCTCCATACCACGCCATTTCATTTTGTAATTAATTCAGATATGTTTTTTTTTTCTGCTGGCATATAATCCATTTCAGCGTCCCCCCCCCCTCTGGTTGATAGGAGGGGATTTGATCTGAGCTCATTTGAATAAATATTTTCCCCTGTATTAGTCTGGGTAATGAAGTGGATCTCTGAAGAGAAATGCTTTTGTGAGGAGAGCGGGGACTTGCTGGGCCACCAGGAGGAGGCGGGCTGGTCAGCTCAGCACATTCTAGCCAAGGCTCAATACCAATTATGATTAGCTTTACGGTTTTTTTTTGTATTTCTGAAGATAATGAGCAGAGCGTTATTGAAAGTGACGGTGGGGTGATGCTGCGTCGGCGTCTCCAGAGACTGCGTCCTCTCTGACTGTCCTCTGTGACTCATGTGATCCCGGGCTTGGAATTCTGGAAGTCTTTAACTTTCTTCTGGTAGCTCAGTATGTTACACAGGTGTTGTGACTGTTGGAGGGAAACATGACTCCCAATTCATCCACTGCATGTCGGACTCACCAATAACTCAGGTGAGGGACTGTACGACACCTATGTGTTAATGTTCATGCATGTTTTCACTCAAGCCACACTGGTGACATTTCCTGTCAGCAAGGGTCAATTCATCCATCCATCCATCTATCCATCCATCCATCCATCCATCCATCCATCCATCCATCATCCGTCCGTCCGTCCATCCATCCACCCTTCCATCCATCCTTCCATCCATCCATCTCTCTAACATCCATCCATCCATCATTCATCCATCCATCTCTCTGACATCCATCCTTCCATCCATCCATCTCTCTAATATCCATCCATCCATCCTTCCATCCATCCTTCCATCCATCCTTCCATCCATCCATCTCTCTAACATCCATCCATCCATCTCTCTAACATCCATCCATCCATCATTCATCCATCCATCTCTCTGACATCCATCCTTCCATCCATCCATCTCTCTAATATCATCCATCCATCCTTCCATCCATCCTTCCATCCATCCTTCCATCCATCCATCTCTCTAACATCCATCCATCCATCATTCATCCATCCATCTCTCTAACATCCATCCATCCATCATTCATCCATCCATCTCTCTGACATCATCCTTCCATCATGCATCCATCCATCCATCCATCCACCCATCCACCCATCCATCCATCCAATCATCCATCCATCCATCCATCCATCCATCCATCCATCCATCCATCCATCCATCCATCCATCCACCCAACATCATCCATCCATCCTTTCATCCTTCCCTCATCATCCATCCATCCATCCACCCACCCAACCATTATCCATCCATCCTTTCATCCTTCCCTCCATCATCCATCCATCCATCCATCCACCCAACCATTATCCATCCATCCATCCACCCAACGTCATCCATCCATCCTTCCATTTTGTCATCCACCCTTTCATCCATCCCTCCATCATTCCTCCAATCTTCCCTCCATCCTTCCCTTCATCCATCCATCCATCCATCTCTCCAAAACACAACCAGGGAACCAGTTCTTGCCTGCATGTCTGGGTCTCCCTGGTAGGCGTCTGAACTCAATGTCCAAGCTCAACCAGCCTCTCTGTTCTGAAGATAAGCTATTCTACTATTCTACTCTCAGCTTCTAGTGGAGGCGACCAGTTGTGGCCACTTGTGCCTGTGTCATTTCGCTTCAATGATCACCTGCAGTTTGTGGCGACAGGTGAGGATCACTGCATTGTTCGCTCAGTAACCAAATGGTTTGTCTCTTGGCTCAGCTCTGTCTTCACCATGGCAGTGACAGAAGGTCCTCGAAAGCAGGTCCATCTGCCACCCCTCATTGAAGAAAGGACTATTTGCCTCTTCATCACCTCCTGCCCTGTCTCTGGGAAATGCCTTCATCCAAGCCTTATCAGTGTGTTTGAACCCGGTAACCTTGATCCTGCTTTCCCCCGTCACTAACATGATTATGGAGCCACAGAAGGTCTGAAAGTGCTCATTTTCAAGCAATCTGCCTCACAGAGAACCTCCATGTGGTGTGAGGATGCTGTGTGTGGTTCATGGTTTGGGCTGACAGTGACCTGTATATGGACAGAGACTCACTGGCGTCTCACAAGAATCGTCACGTGGTCCCAGAATTTTCCCATCTGCCCTTAGTCCACTCACCTGGAGAAAGTAAAGAGGGACAGCATTCATCCATTCATATCTTTCACAGATCCAACTCATCAAAAACGCTTGATGTATTGCAACTTCCTTCAAGCATTAAATGTACAAGCAAATCGGAACGCTCCCTCCTGTCATTACAACTTAATTATAATCATCCAAACGTGATTTAAAAGCATTCCTAGTCTGCTCGGTTCGCTTTTACGTTCCCTTCATTTACCACTCAGCTTGAGGTTGGAAGAAGATTGCCTTGCTGGCATAAACACAGAAAACACCGCCCCCCCCACCCCCCATTAGTTGATGCATGCCGGATCAGTCTGCAGAATCCCAGATTGTTTGGCCTCAACAGAAATGTCATGGTGAGTCGTAACCTTTACTGGAGCACGTTATCTGCTCTGATAGTGCGGCCGGGGCCCGGATGGGGTACCAACGCGATTGGATTTGAAAGGTCCCCGTCCGAGTCATAGCCGTCGGCCATCTTGCTGCCACAGTTCGGCACCAACAACATGCAGCAAAGTTGAGAATCTCATCTGTCTCCCTGGATCTGCGTCTTCCTGCCCTCAATTAATCAGCCGGGTCATGTGGTGTCGGCGAGGTGAGGGGGTCACGGCGCGACGTGATAGGCTCGGAAGGGGACCCTGAAATAATGTGTTTTGCATGTTCGTACCGCAGTGAGACGAAGTTAGACTGAATAAAGGTTGGGAGGGAATGACAGATGTGAGTGCAGCTGTGGACCCAGACATGTTTGTATGGAAGTGCTGAGGTGTGCGTCTGTCACCGCAGGAGTTATGAAAGTGACAACGTCAGGTCCGGCCTCCGACCTGCGGAGACGTCCGACACTGACTCTCCTGTCAAGCAGACCAGACAGGACATGTACATTATATAAACCCTTATTGTTCTAATTTCATTCGGTCCAAACAAACATTCCCCACTGTGTTAGGCTGAAAGACAGAATGGAAGATGAAAGTTGCGACTCTATGTCGAGGTCAACACAAAGATCTTTTTTTGGACTGGACACAGTCGCATATGGTGTAAAAACCCACCTACCTTTTCTATTCAAAATAGCATGTTAGGTAAAACCAGACCTGAGCAAAGCTACTGCGTGTTTGGAAGAGGAAATCGGTGCAGGCTTTTCTCAAGTCTGTGCAAATGTGACTCATGTATAGTGTGAGTTGTTAAAAGCTGCTCATGACAAGCAATTTATAAATCAATCCTAGAGATATTAAACTCTTTGGCAGCAGATGTTGGAGCGAAAACAAGGGACATTCAATGATATAAGTGAGACGCTCCAATTTGTCTTGGTCAGACAAAAGATCTTATTTTTCACCAAGAATGTCTTTCTGTGATCACAGAAATCTTTTCAATGCATTTCAACGGTAAATGCGTCTCTTTGTACAGAATTCTATTTATGATGGCTAAAGATTTTAAATGAAAGGATCTTACTGAGATAAGTGAGTTACCCTGTGTCTGAAACTGTGGCAGGAAGCAGACACCAGAGGAACAATTGTTTTCTCTTGTACAAAGATGCAGCTGATGTATGGATTTTTACAGTCTGAAGTATCATGAGCTGGTCTTATTTTGGTTTTATTTTGGCATTTCTTTATCTCTGCAGGAGCTTCACCTTTGACTCACAGTTGGAGCCTGCCTTCAATCATGGCCTGCTGCTCTTTGAACCTTGGACTTCCAGACCATCAGACCATCAGTGATTCCAGACCAGTCCTATCTTGGACTGCTGATTTTGATTTCTGCATTTTGCCTCTGTGCCTGAATGTTTCTGTTGGATTCTTGCTCTTGGTTTTTACCCTGGTTTGGTGGATGTTTTGGTTACGATGGATATTTTGGACATTGGACTCTGTTGCTGTTGGCATTTTTGGTCTCTTGTATTAAGTGAATGTTTGAACTTCACTTGTGCCTGTCAATCGACGCCTCACACCTGCACTTGGTTCTGCCTTGTACAGAACCATGACATAAAGAGCGTCACGCTGCCAGAATATTTAGCCACGTCACATCAAACCAATGAAATCACAGGCATTTTATTGACCTTAACGCACTTAAAATGCACTGTTTTCACCTGTGTGTCTGCAGCTCCGCCCACAGAGCTGATCTCCTGGAGGACCAGAGATGAGAAGAAGCAGCCGCTGAGACCTGCTGTGCTGTCGGAATTTTGGACACATCGGTGAAAACAGCGCATTTTGTGCACCTTATTATCATTAAAAGATGTCACGAGTTGATGATTCTAGTGTGTATGTATATATATATATATATATATATATATATATATATATATATATATATAGTAATTTATGTTTTTAGTAGAAACTTCAAACTTTGTCTTTTAATGTGCCCATGACCTATTTGAAGGACATTTTGCTTTGCACTATTCATTTTCAGTGCAATAAGTAGCAGGTCATAAGTCCAAAAATATCTCCCTGAAACGGTGACTGCAACAACCACAGAGGATTTAACACTAACAGACCAAGCAGGGAAACACACACTGACTGACCCAGCAGAGGGCAGTAGTGAACAGCGCGTCCCCCGTCACAAAGGCCTTGTGGGGCGAGGTCAAGTATTGTTCCAGTCCGAGATGTTTGGCCGCTATAGGTGTAAAATTGCTGTGAGATGAGCTTTGCTCAATGTAAAAAGAGGCCAGTGAGGATGCGGCTCACACATTTTATACGCTCCTCCCTTGTGTTATTGCTATTGATGATGTCAACATCTGCCCTCTTGAAGATCCATATTTCTTTTTATCGCACATACAGTTCACAACAATAGACACCAGACAACGCTACCTGACTCGCTTTGTTTACTGTCAGTGCCATTCATGTGATTGAAATGGAGTTTTCCTTTGACCGGAAGGACCTGAACAGGACGACGTTTGCTCTGGATTTGCTCCGCCAGGGTCCATTTCTGTTACTGTTTCCAAGACAACTAACAGTTGAGCATTCCCACTCGACTGTCTGGCTTCTCCTGCGACACACAGATCGATTCATGTCACACACTTTATCAAATAAATAGGATTTTTTTGTATTTTCTTTGATTTAATGCTCATACATTTTTTTCCATATATAATAATTCAAATTTCTTCCCCAAAGCTTTCTCTGATTTTATATTTATTTTTCAATTATCTCATTTTTAAAATGTTATTTTCATAATAATGATCACAGAGAAGCTTCGAAAAAACGTTTACCTTGCTGTTACAGAGAATAACCAGGCTGCTGGTCAATTTAATATTAGTTAGTTAAAGTGTTAAAATGCTCAGAAGTTAAAGATTCATGTTTTATTTCTTATATTAATCTTAGCAGTGAATCTGTCACCTGGTATGGGATCTGATAGCTGGAACATTACTAGCTAAATATCACTAATGAAAAAATAATTTCTCTGTTCACAGAAGTTGATTTATGCTGTAGAAGTGTGAATATTTACGCTGTCATAAAAAAAAACTCACCTCCTCTTGTAGAGTATTGTGCAACAACAGGCTTTGGACAAAGGTTCAAATCAGCCTGACCGTGGCTGAGGGGAACAAACTGCTGGCGTTTGGCAGAGCAGCACTTGTGTGGGTGTCGCGCTGGATTGTGTTGAGCAACTGAATCACACACATCCTCCCGTGGAACCGTTTACGGAACCAAATTCAAATTAAATCACGGGTGATAGTTTTTCATCCCTTTCTTCCTCAGATAAATTTTCCACAGCCAAGTGCTCATTTTGCTGCTCAGTTATGTTCCCGCCGCAGACGCCGACGTCTTTATCTGGCAAATCCATCGACTGTTTTCTCCTCTTGATTATGGAGAAATTATCCTCTAACAGGTGAAACCAGTCGAGCAAATCTAATAGGATTTTTTTTTTTCGTCTCAGAATAGAAGCATGGGGAATTAGTCTGAAGAGGAAACTGCAATATTTCACTCCATGACTGGAGTACAGGAGGACTGTGCTCTTTAACTGTGAAACAAAAGCCAGACGTTGTGTTCTTAAACGCATCTTTATTTGGCTTTGAGGACGTGCTGCTGCTGTAAAGTGTTTTCTGCCAGGCTTACAATGATCAAGTATCCTGACTGTTTTGTGCAGAACCAACAGAAAAGTATCAAACATTGGCTGATATTGCTGATGGTGCGACCTTCTGCCTGGCCTGACCATCCTCCGCCTTTAACCCTCTTGATATCCCGGCTCTGACCCCAGCTTTGTTGCTGCCCCCCTTTTCGATCTTTGACACCAAGTCCCAATAAAATCCCCTGGGATTTTGTCATGGGTCCACAGCATGTGTCAGATTGGTGCCGAAGGTTCACTGGATTCTAATGAAGTGCGGTAAAACTACTGTGGAATGGTAATGGCACATACAGTACAGTCATACTTTTGGGAAGCAGAAACTGCTATATAATCATCCAACAATAACTTCTGAGTCCAATGAAATATATTTTTCAGGAAATATTGACAATAATAACATTTTTGGCGAATTTGGTAAAAAGTAAAAAAATAAAAATAAAATCAATTTCTTATTATTTTGTGATTATTGAGAGGAGAGTGCGCCATGAGATGATCGGAGAGTTTCCCATGTGCACTAGCATCAGGCTACACTCACACAGAGCCCCACAGTTCCCTTTTCTGGTCATTTTCTGTGCTGGTTTCAGAAGACAAAGCCGTTTCTGCCGTCCATACAGATCCAGGAGTTTACCTTTTATTATGATCAGAGACCAGGGACGGGTCCAGAGAATTTACCCACAGTGGGTAACAACAATTATTTTGGACAAAAGTAACAAAAATTCGATTTTAAACCCTATTTAAATTCTTAAAATGTAAAAGAAAGCCCATGATACTACAAATAAAAATATGCTCCTCTGAAGCGTGTGTGCCGCTTATTCAGTCTAATTCAGTCTCAACAATAGAGTCGCAGAGATTTTTGTGTTAATATTGTCAGTAACCTGAGGAGTTGTCACTGAATGTCCACTCATTTGTGCAGCATTGTAGTGAAGTGGCGACTTCCAGGGAGGCAGATGGGGCTGTGACGTCATTGTTTCTCAGCAAAACCTGTTTTTACAGCAAAAAGATGGAATTTTTTTCACCTTTTTTTTTCACCAAAAAAAAATATTTTTTGAGAATTTATGATTTGTTCAAATTTTATGCATTTCCATTCATGTGTATTTTTACTATTAGTGAAACAGCGATTGACAGAACTCCCCAGCTCTGTTCAGAACTAGCAAAACATGAAAATAAACTGATGTTAACGCCACTGTGGTGAGAGGGAAATTTTACTGCCCCCACCCTGCTCTTCCTCAGAACTAGACAAATTTCACTCATATATTTCTCCTATAATCCACTAGAGAAATGAGAGGGAATATCTAGAGGGAGTTAAATGTGTGTGGGTATTGTACCTTCACACTCATAACAGTTGGGCTAGAAGGAAGCTAAACTAGGCGCCATTGTCCACATGAACTGAGGCAGATCGATCAGTAATGTTACTTGTCAAAATACAGCTTCCGAATATCTCTGTGCGTCCGTTCGTGAGAATGACTACCAGGAAACCAACAAGTTACATCCGAGAAATGTATTCCCTGACAGTGGGGTCTAAAACATACGCAGAATTCTGGGTCAGCAGCAACACGTGACTTAGCCTCAGCAGTAGTCCGTGAGGTCTTGAACTCTACACAAAGGTCCTTCACATGGGCTCTGTCCTCGTCTGACTGGTCCTAAGCCGCTGATTCCCCATAACCATAGCAACGATGCCTCTTATAGGGACCAGCTCCATCCAGCCCTGGTACTTTCCAGCTTCTTCCATCTAACCTTGAACCCGCCAACAAGTCCCATGTCTGCTCAGACCTCCAGGGTCTGTAACATCTCACTTTCTCACGCACCTGTTCTTTAACTTCCAACAATATTAATATTGTACAATAAATGCACAATTCCCATTAGTACGGATCACATTTGGGTGAAGAACTTCTGGGTCAAGCTGGTCAGTAGGTTCCCCAGGCTGAGATCGTTCCATGTTATGGGTCGCAAAGTGTATACATGAGGAGGGAAGTAAACATGACCTGACCCCTATTATGAAGTTATGATGTTGTTTGCAGTAACTTGGTATAAATGCTACTACACGTGACCATCGAATAAGCATGAGGTTTTGAACCTATAAAGCGTTGCAGCACGAAGAAACCTAGATGTAACCTCAATGGCTCAACGAATGGGGTGATCATACCTCTTCTAAAACCAAAGTGAGTGCGGCAAGTGGGAAATGTCTTCCTGAAAGTCTTTTTCTGCCAATGTATTTTGCTTTTACCCACCGACAGATGGTCAGTTCAAGTGCAGTAAATGCTTTTATTTCCATGGCACCAGCGCTCCAGTTGTCGCAGTGCATTATGGGACTTGTATTTTGAGTGACGAGAGATCTTGTTGGTGGCCTCTGGATATCATGGTGTCCATATGACTGATGGTAAAACACACTGGTGGTCAGATGTAACACATTTCTTTTTCCAGTCAGGTGTTTTCTTTGTTGTCTGGCTACTAAAAATTCAAACTTCCAATGCTGTGCCTCCTTTTTCCGTTTGCTGCAGCGGCACAGCACAAACGTCTTCTCTGGATGTGTGTCACTGCAGCGGAACAAATTACCGAGGTCGTCTTCCACTTAATGTCTTCAGTGTTTATCGCCATCGACTGGAAACAGAATACACAATCAGGCGTCTCTGAAGTGCGGCTGTACTCAGGGGGAAGTGCTCGTCACATGACTTTCAACATGCTTGGATAAGAGCTAATAGATAGGCTCTTTCCCATAATGCAGCTCTGTCAGATTTGACCCGTCTGGTGACATCACCGCAGAATATTTCCCTGACCTTTGACAGGCTGTGAAGTGATAAGCTTGAGGTGTGAGGTTTGTGGAGGGTTCTTCATAGAAACACGTTTTCCCCTTTTGCATGACATATTTGATATTTAGGTACATGAAATCACAACACAATGGCACAATACACAACATAAGAAAATAATACAAACAAAACAGGGCCTGAATCTGTCATTAGATTTATAGAAAATTAGAGTTAACTTGTGCTTAATCCAAAATTAACCTCTTGGGTTGATAAAATCTTTCTTTAAATTATATTTAGAACAGATAAGAAAAGTTTGATACGTTTGCGAATGACTGCAAGTTAACTACTGTGCGATTAAACATCTTGTGACTAAATACTCTTTACATAAGACAGATGAAATGAATGTTTAGATGCCAATACTAATACATCCACCACATCTTCTCATGCATGTATCGTAAAAGAGAACAATTTTTTCAATACTTTTCAATCTACAAAAAGTAGTTTCAAGTAAGTAGACTGATATTATATATATATATATATATATATATATATATATATATATATATATATATATATATATATATATATATATAATAATTATAATATGTAGCAAGACTTAATATTTTGGCAGTATGACGCTCTTTAGCCTGTAAAAAAATTCCATATATTAGCTGTGTGTTTGTATCAGCCGCTGGGTTGAGACCGCGAGGAAAAAAGTATCGGCTTATAGTTTGGAAATGATTTAAATTGTTTTGTGTTTTTGCTCCTCAGACCAACCTGCATGCTGAGGATGTATATACTGAAAACTTGTGAGAAACCAACTGCCGTCCTTGGACGTTCAGCACGATGCTCGGTCACTTTGGTGCGACAGGCAAAAGCTACATGCTAAAACAGATATGATCTGTCAACAAGCGCCACTCTTTGAGCCACCTGTAGATGTAGCACAACCTCTGATCCTTGGCTATAACCTGTCCAGTTCAGCTTCCATCAAACCTCTCTAGAGTCCAGCGACCGTTCCGTGTGAAGATGGCGGCTCGTGTAATGTCACCAGTTCATTTGCTTCTGCAGCGGCACGCTGAGAGACTGCAGACACAAGAGTCACACGTTTACAAAAACCCTTTCAAGGGCACTGGGATGACAAAAACTGGATTTCAAGTCTACTTTTATTTCTCTTCTTTTTTTGTCTGTCTCTCTTGTCTCTTTCACTCTCCTCTCTCTCCGTGGTCTCGCTGATCGGCCGGCAGACAGCGTGTAAGTGCTGAAACCCTGAGAAGTCTCCAGGAGCTCCTGTGATAGGCTGTCGTCCGCAGCGCCGTTCACAATCGATTAAGGCAAGGCCGGCTCCCGCTAACAGCTTTTCTCTGCTGCTCCTGTGGCTTTGATACTCCAACTTTGCCCTTAACCCCTCAACTATTTTGTCCTTCTTTGTCTCCTTCATCCTCCTCCTCCTCCTCTCCACTCTGCTCTTGCTCTGTAGCCGTCAGAAACTTTTTTTTAAACAACTTTCCCTGCCAAGCGTCGCCGTCTTTGATTCCTCTCTGCAGTCACTTAGTCTCACCTCACTCTCCTCCTTCTGTCATCCTGAATCTCAGTCACTTCTCTGTCTCAGAGGAAGCCACAGTATCATTTTAAAAAAAGAACCCTGAAAAGATTTATTTCTCCACTCATAAGAGATGAGGACTTCATTTGTTTGTCCAAACAGGAAGTTGAGCAGCGATCAGTCTCCAAAACATTTGATCTTTTTTCACCAAAGAGTTGGGCTCAGATGCATCAGACCTCATCATAAACCTTTATGCTTCAGGCCCGCTGGGTTGTGAAGATCCAGGCAGCGATCTGACAGCGGTACGATTTGAGGGAGAGCATCCGCAGGATACTTGGAGTAGAGCTGCTCTTTATTATTGTCAGAGGAGTGTCAGCAGTCTGAGACAGCAGAGGATAGGTGTATCTGAGGCCCCATGTTAAAAGCTGCAGCTCTGCCTGTCTCATTGTCCTTGAGACTTTCAGGTCGAGGATGGAGAAGAGGCCAGACAATTACCTCCTCTGCTGCTGTCGGCTCTGCTCGGTGACAGTTATGGCTGATGCCACAGAGTGGAGGAGATGATGATCAACTGGCTGCTTCTGTTTCGCCCCAACAGTCGGTGATGATGGGGCAGAAGTGGGTGCGACTCTCAAATCCACATCTGAATGTGGAACTTTGGTTGAAAATATTAAACAAATTCGTGGCTCGGCGGGGATCTGGGTCGTCCTCATGACACATCAAACTCAAGGCCTGGGGGCTGAATTCGGGCCGGACAGGTCATTTCATGTGGCCTCAGGTGCAAGCCTTATATTGATTCAGAACATTTGTTGTTGAAATAACAGAAATCTCCTGTTAGTTTGTTTTCCAGTAATTCTGTTCAACACTGCTTTCATTTTTTGGAGGATCAGTGTCTTGAGAATAGACAGAGCTGCATGTGTGGCTTGACAGTCGGTCAAACACTGTGTGAATAAATACTGGTCAGTCACCTGGACGACCCATCCTCACTCTCATGGCGTAAGACATTGATGCTGGGAAAGCGGATGTCTGTGTCTTATGATGACATCAAAGGCAGACTTCCAAGTTGCATGTTGACGTATAGCCGTTTCATTGGAGCAAAAAATGTTTTCCTACCAGATGGGGAGTGTTACAATGGATGTTCCAACAGAAAGTCTCCCTGACTGAAAGGCATGGCCATTCAGGGTCTTGAAATGGACACATTGTTTCATGTAGGAGCCCCATCCTTTGCCGTACCTAGTCCCAACCTTTTATTTGTGTGACGCTGCAGCCGGCATCAGGATTTGCTGCGGAACAGGTGCTTCTATTGAAAACCTCATGGGTCAACATGCAATCCTGAAGGCTGCCTTCGGCGTCATTATAGGCCCCAAAAGTCCACTCCCCAGTGTCAATATATTAGGCCTGGGGAGTGAGGAAGACTTCACTTGGATCCCACAATGTTTGACCAAACAGGAAATCAACTCGCTCACTTGTCAATCATTCAGTTCCTCGTGATCGTCTCCTGTCAGGAGTCTCTCAAAGTGCCCCCCTCTAAAGGGCCACTAGGCCACTAGACTTCGAGTGGAAACACTGCATTGACTCATATCCAAACCAAACACTTTCATGTCTCCAGCGATTACTTAAAGAAATGCCAAGACACCCTTCTGCTCCACACACGTTCCCTTTAGTTGCCAGGGTTTTCAGTTTAGTGAACACTGTGTGTGTGTGTATATAATTCATTTGGATACAAGATAGTCATCATGCACCCAAATCACCGGCTTTTTCTTCATGCCAACAATTAAATCATTACTCAGTGGCTGGCTGTCTCTGCGGCTCCACCTCCTGGGGATGGAAAAGAGGAAGGGAAATTGGTATGGGCACATAGCAGGAAACCAAATTCATTCCAAATTGTGCTCAAAATGCGCTGGAGATTTTATATTTTTCCTCCCTCCTTTTTTCTTCATAAAGCAGTTTGGGGTGGAAGAGGGAATTGCCTGCAGAAAATTATGTTTTTCCCACATGGCTTTTTTTTTTTTTTACTGTCAGAAGGCAGTCAGCCATTCTCTCTGAAACACAAAAGAGGTGGAGTGAGAGAGGCCACTGGCTCGGCCTGCTCTGACTGAGTGTTCTTTTCTTCTCTTTTTTTCCTCGCTATTGTGGTGCACAAAAACATAAAGTGGCATTTAGCTGTTCGTCTTGCCACCGACATGGCCTGCGGCTGCCAAACTCTGCTCTTTTATCTTCATGTATATGAGCATGGCAGGATGTCACATGCCTTGTCTTGCTTTTGAACTGCATTCTGTTTATTCTGTAGTCACTGTTGACCTCCATCACTGCTCTATAGTGATGGTTCTGTTGGCAACAGATACAGTCAGTATCCTTGGTCTTTATCAGCAGAGCGGCAGCGGACGCCAGACCAGGATTGTAGAACGAGACGGCATTTTGTCTTCGGAACATCAATGTGACTCTTAATGGACTGGAACCTTGTTAATATAAATGAAATCATCATCATCCTTCCTTCCATTTCCATTAGGGCCGGGACGATATGCATTTGGCTCCATTCGATATTTTCCCAAAACTTGGACACTGATCCGATTTATATCTCAATTGTGATATATTAATTAAAAAATATATAAAAATGCATACAGACATTTGGTGACAGTGGCGACTATGGTTGTATTTGAATATATATAAGAGTATTATTCAGTCTTGACGAATATACAAAGCAGTTGATGTGCAACAACAGGGTGCCAGAACAGGTTCTGACAGTAATATTTTGGGGGCTAAATTGTTTCAGCGATTGACAGCCTGTGTTATCACAGACCAATGTGCAGATGCAGCAGGAGAGAGACGCCGTGGGAGCTGCATTTAATAACCAATATCCAACTACCGTCCCTGCAGTTTTACAGCCCAGAACGACCATCCATCGTGTAGATGGTGTTCTCTGGGCAGCAGAAAAAAAAAAAAAAAAAAAAAATATATATATATATATATATAGGTGCCCTGTTCCTCTATGTGTGTGGCCGCTGCATGTGGGAGGGGTTGCCGAGTGAGTGACGTCTCTCCAGAAGTGAAGAGGTGCCCGGTGCGTGTCCAGCTCTGAATGTGCGCTTCTGTGCAGTTTGGCTGTGACAAAGTCATAAACCAAGTCACGCTCTGTCCCAGACTCGCCTCATCCCTGTCCCAGCTCCAGCCCACAACAGGACATCAAACCCTGGAGTTGAGCGCTCCAGCCTCGGAGGTGTGGAGAGCGAGCACCTCCCCTGTGACACTCCGAGACAGGAAAGGTTTTACACCTCAATATGAAGAAAAAACAGTCAGTAAATGTAGCTAACGGGACACGTCTGCATACAGAGGCTGCGTTATACACAATAACAAAGCGCGTCGTGGGTCAGCTGATCGGTCCGCGCACGTCATGTTTTTTCGTGCTTTTTTTGGGGGCGTTCCAGTTCTGGATTTTTGTCCGAAATCCAAAGCAAAAAAATGTCAAAATTTTTCAAATTCCGATTTGTTCGATTTGTTGGGACGTTCGAAAACCGAGGTACCACTGTGTGTGTGTGTGGATATATATATATAATAAATCCATCTTTGCCAAGGCTTCCCAAACTCCACTGACAGGTCACCTTTGCATTGCAGGTCAAAGACAGTCGACTGTTGCATCAGTTCAGCGGTTGGTCACCTGGCCTGTCTCCCACTAAATCAACTATTGTATCCAGAGGCACATTGGTATCATTTAATTGTGATTTATAGTTTCAGGTGTAGCCATAAGCACCACAACGCTACCCAGCTAAATCCACTGATGTCTGGTGTTTAACATCGGGCGTCTTTGAAAACCCCATAAAGCAGTCTGCCCATGTGGTGGGCCTGTATGGTCCAAATCCCACTTCAGTTTGTGAGCAGCCTATTCAATCATCGGAGCATATGGTGTCAGCACACGGATTGTAAACTTCAGCATCTGTGGTGAGCAATCTACTCGTGTGGAGGGAGTGAAAAAATGCTAAACCCACACCGTGGGTTTCGTGGCTGGAGGGGGATTAATAATGTGAAATAATGTAACGCTGACATTTTGCTCAAAACCAGGCCAAAGTTCAGCGTACTAACTTTTAAGGTCAGCAGGCACAAACTATTAAACTCATTCTTCAGGCTTTTTAAAATGTGACGGGAAATTTTGTGCACTTTACTTTTATGCATACATCTCTAAGCAGACGACGCTGACATTTAAGGATGTTTGTCGTGTCATGTTTGAAATACGCAGTTTTTACGATTTTGGATCTCAGTTTGTGTTGCTGCTGGATCATTATTTTCCAAATTTCAGGCACTTATTTTTAGATGATAACAAACGTGTAAGTGCCCGTTACTCATTTTATTGCGTTTATCAAAGTATAGTGTCGATATAGCCACCAAAACTAACTAGCTGCAACATTAGCCGCTAGCAGCTAACGCCCATGGCAAACATCCACTGTTTTGGTGCTCACGCTCTGATCGCAGTTTGTAAGGATCATACAAGCTGTGATCAAAGCCAAACATGCTGAGTAATAAAGTTCACACCTCCGTTCCTATTATTCTACGTTCACTGTCTTTTGCTAGTGAAGGAACTGTTGAATGGCAGCCTCTCGCTGCATCCTGCCTCTCCTCACCGGCTGAATGACGGAGTTCGATTCCTGATCCTGCATGACAGATGTTTCTAGAGTTCTATTTGCAAGTTTGAGCTGCACAGTGTTGTGTATATTGTCATCTTTGATTACATTTTTCACTGTTTCGCCTTGGTCCGTCCTTATAAACAAATAAACGTGAGCCTGTGTGTCGGGGACAGGGGATACACTTGATGACATTTTACAATTTCACCCTTTTAAATGTGGCGCTGCCAAAAAGAAATATTCTGAAACTACGCAATGTTGCTTTGAAGGGGCCCTAATGTGCTTTTGTTTTCTTCAGTAACATACTGGTAGGAGCCCTGCGATGTTGAAATAAAGCTTGAAATGCTTCTATTTACCAAGTCCACAATATGGTCGGCTCGTCCAAATCATTTCATTTTAACAGTACGAAAAAGGATTACCACTCCATTCTCGTGTCAAATGATCAAAAATATCTCAGGAGCATTGAAGGCGATTGCTGCGTCTTGTGAACCCAAAACCATGTGACATCACAAAAGAGGCGCTGATCCGATTGGGGCTGTGTTTCTGTTCTCTTCCTCCCTCAGTTTGCCTCTTATTTATCCGTGTATCTAATTTTAAAAAGCATTAATGTCACTCATTTCCTCCATTGTCATTACGATAAATTCAGCAGATCAGTTAAGGGCCAACAACAAACCCAATATAAGAATCCCTCAGCTCCAATTGTCAAAGCTACTTCATCATTATCTGCCCAGACACGGTGATACCGAGCCACCTGCTCCCCTTATCATTTCATCAGGCACTTTTTAAGGACCCAAGTAACAGATGCATATTCAGTGTTTGTTCAGTTGTGACTCAGACATGTAGTCTGCATTTACCAACATCAATAAAATGAATTGAAAACTGAAAAATTCTTGTGGCAAAGGTCAGAGTAGCATTGGTCCCATCAATCTCAACAATAAACTCAGTTAATTAAAACTAAAATATGGTTCCACCTCCAGAGCCGGTCAGCTTAGCAGTACAGTGCTGCAGGAACAGAAGAAAAGTGGGAAGAAGTCAGAACACATATGCATGAAAACCGTGCATTTAAGCACTTTAATGTCAATAAAACGCCTGTAACTTTAGTCTGATGTGACGCGGTTCAATCTTTGCCTTCAATAGTCCATCATATCGTGATCAATGACTGTGACTGAGCTGCAGAGCATCATGGGAAAGTATCTGTTTCTGAGCTTGCTTGTGATTGTGGTGGCACCTCACTTGCTGCTACATTTATTGAAGTGGCCAAACACACTGCTAAATTGGAAAGAAGGCAGATATACTGTGGTTAGTTGTGACGGTGTTTTGCACTCCACTCTCTGATGTCAGAGAGCTGTTCAAAGAGCCTCACTCCTTCGTAGAAAGGGCCAAATCTGGCTCGCGAGCCGCAGGTTCCCGAGCCCTGCCTAATATACACAGAAGTCAAACACCGGATGAGTGCAATTCACTCAGGCCTTTCACACTGTCACAGTTTTGATCTTGGATTCTGAGATCCTCTATTGATCAAACCGGCCTTCAGAGAAGTTGAAGCAGAACTGAAGTCTTACTCAGGCAGAAGTTAGAACACAGGTCGCACCGATATTCTGATCGTGCCAGTGAAAATTCGTTCTCATGCGAGCATCAGGAATGTGACGGCGTTTTATAATAAAAGTTTTATAACACTTCCACTGATGATGTCACAGTTCACAAGCTCAAACCATTTTTAGTAGGTTCCAACTTTTCGGGTTCTGAGCCAGTTTTATACGGCAGCTGGTTCAGAATAACGGCCAGGTCCTGAGTCACGTCTTCCTTTGAAAAATGAATCACCTGCATGACTGACTGCAGCGGAAAGGACAATGGACCAACATCTGACAGTCAATAATTGTGTCGCGATGAATTGAAGCCAGTTTTCAATGATGGTCGAGAGATACAACTCTACTCCTCTGTCTGTGATGTCGGTGCAACATCTTAAGACCTGCCTCAGCCTGTGTTATCACCCTGTCAGCGCTGAGATTAGGAATATCTGCTTCTCGCTTTTGCTGCGCCTCCACTTCTGACTGTCTTAACAGATACAGAGAGGAGATGTTTTTGCGCATTTACAGTCTGATGGCAGTGATGTTGACCTGCTTTGCCGTGTAATGAGGACCAGTCACTCTCCCAGGATGAGGAGTCCCGCTGGGTGCTGTGGCTCCTGCCTCCTTCACAGCTCTGGATGGAGGGGCAGGGATGTCAGGGTCCGGAGGCGGACGTGACCTCCAGGGCTCCGGCTTATGATGTCTGCTTGTTGCGGCGGTGCTTGTTTGCAGCGCAGCCCTGCCCGACTCTTCTCTCCTTGCAGCGGTAATCACAGCAGACTGCATGTCACAGTGGCCTCTTCTAATTGGCCTGTCAGCCGCCGTGTGCTGGGAGGAGCAGAGCAGGCCGGCGCTTGTGATGCTGCCATGGCGACCGGGTCATTTAATGAGAAGGAGCCTGCTGCGACTGCTGCCGTCCCTGAGTCCATGGGATATACTGCAAATGTGCCGCATCACTCGCACCTCAAACACCTACACAGTATAGAAGACCTCAGTCCACCCTCCCCTGAGACATGAGCTCAACATGAACATATCTGCAACTCCTCCTCGCTCACCGTATTTCTCACCCTGACTTGGCTCTCTCCGAATGGAAAACTGAGTCGTCCATAAAAGGCAAATAGGCATTGAATAGCACCTGTTGTCTAAAGACAAAGAGAGACATTGACTGGACTAACATCACTTCCATTCACTGCTCCATTAGGGACCAAGTGAAGTGGAATGGCTGCATATCTGTCAAGCAATGAGCTGGAAGGCAAACTGTCCAAAATCAGCCTCATTCAGGATCATAATGGTCACGTCTGGCGGCTTTTTGAGTTTTGTTAAAAAAGCATTAAGGGACAGAGTGAATTGAGGCATCAGAGCCTTAATAGTTGAATTGAAATTGTGACGCATTAAAGTCCAGATCACTTCCAAAGCATGCTGATGCTGTGACCCACCACAGCTCTGCTGTTCCACTTGGTTCCTGAAGTCCTCTGACATAGCCTCCATTATCCACAGGGTTTCAGCTACATGTAAATGATGGTGGCTTACATGAGAGCCGACACTCATACAGAATAATGCTCACTATTTAAAGATGGAATCTCACGTGATCAAACGTATTCAAACATGGAAACAAGCGGACGAAACCTAACCCATCATGGGAATTCGGTGAGGCTGGGCCACAGGCCAGCGGAGTGATGAAACTCAAATGATGTCCAATTTCCACTGCGCCCTGGCACAAAAGGCTTAGTAACCATAAATGGAAAAAAAATTCTAAGAATATTCGTGTGGTATCTGCACTTGAAATTTAAGTCCAGGATTACAAGTTAAAGCCTAAATGTCATCCATTAGCGTTCACTTATAGAGTGAGTTCTATGCATCTGACTTTGGGCAAAGGTGTCGCCCTGTTGGGGCCAAACCAGTGGTAAAATTGGTAACCCAAAACTGCATCCTCAGACCTACAAATATCACACGGGCCACCAGTTTGAGGCCCCTGATGTGGGTGGACATGATCATGGTGGTTTTCTGTGTGTATTTAACAAAAAAATCCTGAACAAAACATCATAATGACTGAAGTCTGTTGGTTGTGGAACTCAAGTTGTGCATTCCTGCTGGATAAATGGGGGATGGGAAGGAGGACACCCTGGTACAAAACGCAGAATGTGATTATACTGTGTCACACTGGAGTGCACGTGGGCAGAGCACAATCTGCGAAACTCACAAAAACTCATTCATTACTAGTTGAATTCCAAAATTAAACCATTGTATATTTTCCTTCGGTCTTTTCTAGTAGTAATAATTGATATGTGATACTAAAATCAAATCCTAAACCTAAATATAAAATCTGTGACCAAGATAGCCACTTGATCATTATATAAATTATAACAATATATAATCTAACATATTTAAGTGTATAGCATTATAGTGATTACACCTTTTCCTTTGTACACCTTGTTTTACAAAACAACAGTAAGATACATTTTAAGAGGTTTTCATGTGTCCTTTGGCTCGATGGCGCCAGCAGCAGTCACGGTCTGTAATGTGGCTCACCCCCTGCTTTACTGTGTTAGGAGCAGTGGAAGACTGAAGGGAGGAAACAGAGCAAAAAACAAATCCAAACACACCCAAAACCTGAGTCAGAGAAGATGAAAAACACAAAGAAAGTCCGGAGGCTCAGTGAGACCAGCTAAAATGGATGGGGAAAAAAAGAGGCTGCGCAAAAGATGTGGAGCAAACCAGGTAAAAGCATGTAAACACGAGCAAAATACTTGTGCACAACACAGAACTAGGAGGGGAAGTAAGCATGATCCAAAGTGAAAAAGGGTTGAGGGGTGATGAGCCAGGGATAAAGTAATGGAAGCAACACCAAAGAAAACTTGCAGGCCCTTCAAAAAAAATCAACACCTGGCACAGCATTTAGCAAGAACATGCTTGCAGAGGTGAGAAGTCAAATTTCTGAAAGGGCCACATTAGAAAGTGTAACTGTTGTCCTAGGCCATCATCAAAAGAAAGACAGCGACAACTACAAAACATGACGGAAAAATATCCAAAATGTATACTTAAGTAAGACGGACAAAATGAACCTAAAAAGATTACATTTCGGTAAGGACATTAAAAAGTGTAAATACACTATGAAAACTTGAAATATTCCATTTTTAAATAAACATAACTATGGACCAGATGTTCAAGATAAAAAGGCAACATTATTTTAAATTATTGAAATAATATTTCTTATTTATATTTATAATATTTCTTATATATATATTGAGGAACATGAAAAACACACAAAAAGGTCCAATGAGAAGAAGAACATTTTAGTGTTTAAACAAGAACATGGTATATACTGCTGAAGCGGTGGTGCTGACTAAAAGAGAAAGAACAAAAAAGTTATAGTTTTAGTGTGACGTCCAAAGGGCCTCGAAAATGCAGGCATCGTGCCGCATATGGCCCCCGGGCCACACGTTGCCGAGGTCTGAGCTCGTGGCTACGGTGTAGTCAGCTGATAAAACGGATATAGCTGATAAACACTCCAAACTCTACAACTATATGGTCAACTTCACTTATTGAAACACGTGAAATACGACGCTAAACACAATCCAACATCTTTTGATATGCAAACCAGACGTCCCACTGAAGAACATCTAGTGTTGTGTGTGTGAACCTTGCTGACGTGCATAAAACACACATCACAATCTGGTGTTCATCAGCAGCGATAATGCGGCACTAAACTATAATCTCTCTCGGTGCATATTAATAAGGGCTCAGAGGAATCCAGGCCGACTGGTGAGAGACCGTTGGAGCTTCCTGTTGGAAAATTGGCCGGCAACCCACTCAGCTCTTTGTGTCCCTCCATGCTTCTTGAGTGTGAAAAGCATGTCTGGCTATATTTCTGTTAAGTGTTCTGTCAACCAAACATTGGACACGTGGCTCACGTGGGGCGATCAAACGCCCCTCTGCGCGTCTTCCACCTGCGAGTGTCCCCGCGGGATGATTGGGTTGGTATCTGAAGGGCATCAGGAAGGTTTACAGCCCACGCTGCTCCTGAGAATCGATAATGACGTGAAGACACTGGGCAGGTTAATGGTGTGTGAAGGGGCTGTTATGTATAAAACCCAGATTGTTACTCGCACAAATGGCGCATGCATCACGCCAGTGAGCTGAGGTCTGACTGACGCGGCTGATCTGAGAACAGCCCCTGACCCCCACGGTCATATAAGCACCATCGATCAAGTCGACGCGCTCGGTCATTACGGAGCAAAATGAAATGACCAGCACAGTCGACCACGAAGGTTTGACTTCATTTAACAACATGTTATAAACACCTTGATGAGAGCTGCGGGCGGCCATGTGTAAAAATAGCATCGTTCCAGGTTGAAGAGTTCCACGGCGACTGTGATGTTTAAAGTGCAAAAACTGTGCTGGATGGGGCACAAGGAGCAGCAACAAACTGTCAAAGGTGAAGTCCATTGTAGATGCGCAAGGGTTAGGGAGGAGAAAATAAGGGAGAAAAAAACATACCCACTAAAATCAGAAAAATAGATAAGATACTTTTAAAATGAACAGTGGAAATTAAATATTGCTTTACACAAGTCCTTCTCAAATAGTTGGGCGGGTTCCCCTAGAGGGGCGCGGAGCGATGCCTGGGGTGGGGCCGCATGGGACCTCGGAACAGACTTTTTTGCCGTACTAGAATAAAGTGTAATTGTACATCCACTCATGATTTTTTTTGCTTTTGTTTCAGGCAAACTGATGCATTTTAAGCCTTTTCTGTCACAGACAAAAGCCATTGTCAATAAAGTTATTATTTACTGTTACTCCATGTTAATTTCTTTTTTCTTTTCTTTAATATAGTGTTATGAAGAGGTGTACTTATTATAAGTGTATAGACAAATGATACTATTTAGTGAGGCGACGGAGTGTCGGGGGGCGCGAAATGTTTACTTCATCCTCAACAGAAAATAATTGAGAAGCGCTGCTTCACATCAAGTTTAAATGGGAACAGATACATTTTCCAGTGATGAAATAGTGAACAACAGTAACACTAAATAAAAGTACACTTTATTTGTCATGGTTTGCCTTTTTCTTCAAATTTGTATTTTTGTTTCCTGTGCTCCCTCCTCTGCTTTAACCTGAGCTGGAGCAGCTCACGGCTGATGGCACGCACCTGTAAACAAGAGCACCTGCTCAAATGCTCTGCTGCTCCAGCAGACCACACAGTCTTCCTCCCATGCTGGTAACTTGACTTCTCATCTGTCTACACTTTGCATTCTGTTGTTTTTTTGTGGCTGATATTTATGTTGTTTATCCGAGAACTTGCACTGACTGCGGCATGCTTCCTGTTTCTTCCTTATTTTCCTCTGTTGAGTTGTGAGTCAGACCACCACATGTTTGTCTGTTAGTCTTTATTTTCTGGAAAGTGCACTTCTGACCTCCATGTTCTCTTCTCTTGTAATGTTTTTCTACTGCCCTCTGTGTTTATATATTTTATATTTTCCACAAGTGACAAGCTTGTTGTTGCGGGTCACTTTAATGTTTCAGAACATTTTCGTTGTGGTTGTGTATTGGGAAAACTTAGGAATTTTTTGGTTTGTAGTTTAAATTTCATATAATTCTTAAGGAAACTTTGAAAATGTGTCATATTTCACTAAATTATGTCCCTCACAGTGAGAGATTCTGATTAGAGGAATATTTGCTATTGTTATTTTGATCACAAATGTATCATTGTATTTCACTCAATGGGATTTCATCAAGATTTGTCACCAATTGTCTCAGTTGTTTGATAAAATTAAACCTTATTTAAGAACTAAATTTGCCTTTCTTTTTCATGCTGCAACTGAGCATCATGCTGCTGCTCTGGCTTTTGTAGAACCGACCAGACTTTTTCTGCCTGAAATGTTTTTGCGATATTTAATTTATTCGGATGAAATTATATTTAATCTGATAGTTACTGGTTTCAGTTTCTATCTGAAGTGTCTTTCAGGCTCACTTGTATCAAATCAGACATTTTTTTTTGACAATTCTGCCGTTTCATTTTCTCAAAAATGCAGCCAATAACCCTCTCAATAGGAAATAAAATTGCATGAATGGGAAATATTTTATCTTTAAGGGATTCCAAATAATGAAAGTGCCCCTGAAATAAAATTATTTTCCACAATGAAATGCAACAACTGAGAAGTTGGATGAGGAGCAGCCCACTATTGAACGTGTCCTCCAGCAACTTGCCATCTATAGTGGGTTTCTGACGCTGGTCTTCCGAGCTGAGGAAGGGGGTGGGGGGGCCGGCAGCCCCTCTAAGGTGATATATATGGATTTTGTGCCGCCACTGGTGCATTGAATCAGTGTGACCAAGCAGGCGGGGAGAGGGAAATGGTTCTGTTCTCAGGGTGAATTATATGCAGTCACACACTCAATTTACTCCTGCAAACCTAGTTAGGGCCAGAACATGCGTGGAGGTTTACACACGCACTAATGAATTCAAATGAGTGAACAGGATTATGAACGTCCAATCAAAACATGAATAAAATACACTCATTTTGCCGCGCCTAAACGGAGGGGGTCAACAAATGTTTTTTAAAAGTGGAAGAACCATCAAGTTGGTTCAAGATGAAGCGATGGTGATGTGATGTGATCTGACTAGTATTTGCTTGTGTACAAGATGGATCAAGGAATATTTCTTTGGTTTTTATTTCCCGTTCCGACGTGCCATACTCTGATCCAGTATTAATAGCAGTATTTAAGCGCAGCGCCAGTCAATGCTGTTGCGTGTCGCCAGCTCCATTAGTCGTCTTGTTACTCTGACTTCTGCTTAGGTTTCGTCAATAGACTGTAATTTCACGCAGGATATGATGCCAGATGATAATGGCCCGTAGCTGTCTGAATAAAATCAATGGGACAACTGAAGCCCGGAGAGGATGTTTAGGAGGGCATCAGGGAATATTGTGCCGCGGTAGACACAAGTGAGTGTTTTGATAGATGATGTGAAGCAGGACGGGCCGTGATACTCCGGTGGGCAGGACCAAAACAGCCCAAGTTATTTCCCTTCTCCTGGCTTTAAAAGCATATGTGCCCAAGTCTCTCTTCATCATGATTTATCCAACAAAACAAATCACTTAAAAAAAAAAAAAATAATTCACTGGTCATAATCAGATTTAGTTCAATGAACCTCGTGCACTGCTTCAGTAGATGATTTCAAACTAAAGGCTTGGGCCGTGTTTTGTGCTGCTGCTTCTGATGGTCGCAGAGGCATCAAACCTGAGCTTCATACGAGTAAAACAGACCGAGCTGGTAAATGTGGATTGTTTATCCCTCAAAAGAAACCATTAGTCCAACAAACAAAGAGCACTAGCCGTCGTTTCTGGCAGGAAATCCACCGCAACCGTCTGCCAGGTTAGTAATTGCTCTTTTTATAGTGCAAATTATTTTCTCTAAGATGCTCACTGTCGCACACTGCAATTATACGTGCTTGCTAATCTCTGCGTGGACAGGAGCGACGGCAGGGACCAAGATTTAACGTCCTTTTTTTCCCTGTCGATGTGTTGTGAAGAAGATGTTTGGAATTGTAATTCCAACGCTTGATTCCTGTGCTGCAGCTGAAGGGTTGTCTTTCTGAATCTGGTTTCAAAATGACAGATTATATACAGTATTTAACCATATTCATGAAAACAAATTATGGAGAAAATAAAAAAAAAAACTCATTTTGGAGAGGCACATGGTGAAAATAGAGATTTTTTTTTCAATTCTTGACAGCAACAACAAGTGAAACATAACCAAAATATAATATTTGATGTGCTATTATAATGGTGTGCCATTAAAGACTCAGATTTTGAACTTAAATGATATTCAGGAATCACTTAAGTGAAGCTGTTGCATCAACATCTGGCGTATCTTTCTTCTCACAGTGCGCTCTGGTGTCTCTGAGCCCATCATGAACTCAAGCCATCTTAACTTGACTTGCATGAGAAGGAAGAAATCAGCAGCCAGTGACTCTTTGTCTGAGACGCTTATGCACATGATATCCCTCACCTTCTCTTGCGAGTGTTTCTCAGGTTCCATTTGTTCCAGTTGGACCCACAGAGGCTGGTGTGGTCCTGCTGATGTGAGCACAGCCAGTGTGGCCCCTGACGGGTGAGAATTCACATGTGGTGGTGTGAAAAGTGCATCAGCTCTCACAGGTTTCGCTGAAGAAACGCTCTGCTATATTCACTGAGCACATACAGTGGAGGTGGGACACATCACTGGCAGAATGGATCTCAGGTTAGCAGAGGCAAATGGCTCAGCAGATGCTTCAACATTGGCTTTAGAAAGGTCACATCACTCAGTTTTGAGTCATTTGAGTGACTTACAAAAAAGTATGTAAGGTACATACTTTTTTCTCCCTCCTAACTCCCCATTTCAGTAGTCGTCCTCACTGTCTTGGCTCGATGTTTGTTTTCTTTAAAGTATTATCATTGTTATAGCTACTGCTATAGGCTCAGTAGTTGGAAGCTGTACAAAAAGCAGCAACTAAATAAATGCAGAGTGAGAAAGAATAATTGTCGTGAGGCAAGGTGAGGCAAAGAATGTTCAAGATTTCATCCAAAAGAGAAAAAAAATGTTTACAAAAAAACATTACAATAGAAGATGTCGGAGCCTCAAAACTAGTCATAGAGTCAGCTGTTATAGCAGCAGTCTAGTTTGAAATATAATTCTAAAAGCTGTTTAGTACTGGCAGTAATAACTCCAATTGAAGTAATACTACTGTACCAGAAGGCATCATTTTTGGCACTAGTAGTAGCATGACTGAAACTGTTAGCAGAAGAGGTAGAAGCGTGTGTAGCATCATCAGTGGTGGTATTAGCTCCTGCAGCACGAATATCCCTGCAGTATTGGCAGCTACTGCAGATGTACGTCTGGTGATGGCACTGCAAGTATAAAATGTATTAGTATAAAGTGCCCAGTGCTGTCACATGACGGACTGATTTATGACATTTGTGGATCATTTTGTTTATAATCTCTCTATTTATACAATTTATTATTTATATAATTTCACATTACCTCTGTGTTATCTATTTGTCTATTGTTGTATCTATTTTTATCTTGTCTTTACTTTTTTATATTGACTTGGGTGTTTGTCTTCTGTTGTTTGATAGCTTGTTACTTCACTTTGAAATTTTGTTTGCTGTATACCTTTGGGGTCTTTGATAGGTATCGGTGCCTTTGTTGTCACTGACTGCTGTGTGTGTTGAATTTCCCCCATCTTGGGAATAATACAGTAAAGGCTATCTAATCTAATCTAGATGAACTTTTCTCATGAGCAGTTACAAGTCATCGGAGTAGGACTGTAGTAGGAGCAGTGAGAAGAACAAGGGTTGTGTGGTATTCGTATACAGCTTTAAGTTTTCCAGGTTAAGAAGTCGTAGAAGTGGTAGCAGTAATGCGAGAGACTGCGTTGTTGAAGGTCACTGAAGCAGTAGCAGTATTGTGGTAGCAGCAATGGTTGAAGAAGTAACAGTAGCAGAACTAGAATCAGTGGTATTCGGGGAAGTACTAGAAGCAGCAGCTGTTTCAGTGACTTTAAATCATAAAGGTACACTCACAAACCATGCTTCTGCTCCTGAATCAAGTCTGATTCAGAAAGCAACTTTATTGAATAAACAAAGCTTGGCCTTCAGACTGGAGAGGCTGCACAAAAGGCAGCGCGTAATTAACAGACGACAGAAGCCGAACCCTCGGCTGAGTCTGTGCCTGGTGCCGCTCGCAGCCCACCAGGGCTTTTATCAATGACGGTGGCTGAGCAGCAGGCGCTGTGATAATCCTCCCTCTCTACTCTATCTAGCTCAGTATCACCTGATTCCTATAGACCACACGTCCCCAGGGAGGATGTTGTCCTGTTGCTCCACATTCCTATTGAGCTCAGCTATATTTACCCCGCTCCTCCCCACTTAACGTTTGGAGGATTTGTCATCATCATTCAACTGGAGATTTGCTGAGCGGCTCCCAATTAACCTAACTCCCCTCCGACTGTGACCTCATCAGTCTGCCATTAAATGTGCGCGGTCACAAGGGCCTTGTGCTGTATCACAAAGCTGTGAAAACAGCAGACATTTCTTATAGTACTGGATATTTAACATGAAAGCTTGAGTCAGATCGGAGCAACCGACTGGTGTTCCTTGCTTTGCTCTTTTAACGCAGCTACATCCACGACTGAGGATCCACAACCCTCCTCACTGCACTTTATCTTCTTCAGTTCAGTAATGGCGTCTGCTATTTGCACCTGACTCTTCTGCGGAAATGTATGAACCTCTACTGATGGGTTACTGATGAATACATTTGAAACTAAATGGTTCACTACTTATCTATGACCTAGACATTATGTGTGCTGCAGTTGGATCCACCTCCACATTATGATATCTCAATCTCATTATGCTGGCAGTGAGATCACGTGTGTGCCGGGATGTTTCCCCCAGCAGACCTCCAGGCTAAGCTAAGCAGCAGCAGCAGCATGTCAGCTGACACAGTCCATTTGTAGAGAGCGCTGATCTGCACCAGCTCTCTTCCTGTTTACAGTAAAAGGTGGGTGTCTGCGGAGACAGAGCCGGACACTCCAGCTACCTCACCCCCTTCTGACGCCGAGAAATAAAGTCTGAGCACCTTCTCCGACTTCACCGTGGCTACAGGGCGCTTATATAATGGAAAACATATTAAATTTGAATTAGCTTCATTTGAATGTTTTATAAGACTTGAGTCACAGGGTTCGCCTGCTGTCTGAGGACGGCTGGCAGGTGCGCTGTCAGACTGTTCCATATCAAGTCCAGTTGAGATCAAAATTGGTTTGTCTCTGTCAGTAACCATGGCAACATCAAAAGGCCAGCTGTCACTAGATATGACTGACTGATTATATATCTGCCAAAACATCACCCAGAGAGCCGTCGGCATAATCAGCATCGTCTTCAACGTCCTGTCTTTCCACTCATCTGCTTCAGCCAAACAAATGTTAGAAACGGCTGACCTGTTCAGTCCAGTAAAGTGTTGGTGTCGGCACTAACCTCACACCAGTGACCCTCCTATAGATGATCATTTGGAACTCAAGGACCACATCTGCCCCTGGATACAAATATGTGTGGTTTGTGTTGATTCCTTATCAATGAGAGTCAATGAGAAGCAGAACCTCCGTTTCTAGTACCAGCCACCACAATGCACTGCAGCATTTAATGCCTTTGAGACAGTCATTCGGGAGGTTGCACAGACCCAAATTGGACTTGGTGGAATAAAAAAAAAGAAGTTTCAACATTAAAATACACGAGAATCTCGCCAGATTTGACCGCACGAGTCTTTGTGCCCAAATCTGTCTTAAGACCCATTTAAGATCACTTCACATACAAAGTTGTACCCGTTGTTTCAGATGTTTTTACGCCACAGATCACATGCTTCCATGTGTTCTTTATGTTGGTATTGTTGTTCAACAATACATCCACTAGGGGCAGCAGCCCAGAGTTAAAAGCTTATGACAACAACAAACTCCAAAACAACTAGGGTAACTGTTGGAGAAAAAAAGGATAATACACCTCTTCCACAAAAGAGGAAACGGAGGAGACGGTGGTCAATGAGGCTGTTAAATATAACACCACTGTTCGCCATTGTTATCACTATTGTCTTCATTGTGTCTCATTAGAGCAATGTATCTGGTCGTACGAGCAACACTGCCCTCCATGGTTTCTGGTGGTACTGCTCTGTTTGGTCCTTATCCGGAGACTCTCTGGAAAAATATAGACAAAATAAACACAGAACATGGACAGAAGGCTCCGTCTGTATCTGGGTGTTGAGCATAAATGGAGCTTCAGACTCCTCCAGTTTGCCTTTCAGCTGCCATGCAACGTTGAACTCAGTGTCCTTTGTCAGCCATACTTGCAGTATGGCAGCACCAGTGAAAACAACTTGTGCAACTGCATCATGGCCTCGTCATAGCAGTGTTTTTAGTGTAAGTCATATGACACAGAATATGAGGGACAAGCTAGCGTACTGCAAAGTCTGCCATTGTTGTATAATTGTTATACAGAGCATGCACATTTGGATGACTGTCTATGTGGCGTGTGCAGACCTTTCCTGTATCAACGCTTCCCACTCTGGGCCTCATGGTTGGACAACAATAGACAAACACTACAGGTTTTCTGGTCTCTCTGTGTAAAAAGCAACTTATCAGGTCGTCTCTGTCTTTTGTGATCTTCCTCCTCCTTCCTCCCAAGGCCAGACTTCATCTGCAGTCAGGTGTTGAGTGTCTCTCTCTCAAGCCTTCCACCTGTTTTCAGGAGTGAAAGCCAAACCAACGTACACTTTCAGTCACTGATGTTCGCACAGTGGTGAGATGGTCACGGCAGGATGATCTCCAGTTCAGTCCTGAGCGAGGACCTAGGACCTTGGCTGATGTGGGTTCCTTCAGTGAACCCCAGCCCACACAAACACAGGGTTGATGACAGGGATGAGGATACTTGAGGTCATTCGAAGGCGTTCTGCCAGGATCTATAACAATGACGCTCAGTTGCAACAACCCCTTGCCATTCCAAAAACAGGAGTGTCCTGTGGAAAATGATTTATTATGACTCATTTTCTTTCTTTATGAACGTCATTTGTCATCATGGACCAACCTCCGACATAGTTAACTATTCACTGCTTTAAAAGTTGAACAGCGAATACAGTTCATTAAAAAACAACAGGAGGAAATGGACAAAACATTTCAGGTTTTTCCGAGTCAACTCCACCTCTTGCTCACCAGGATCAGACGCTGCCTGGCTGAGTGCGTGAGAAGCCCCCGTCATCTTAAAAGAGCCCCACGAACAGGCCTCACTTGAGTAGCAGTGGCCGAGCCGCCACACGGCTGCTGCTCCATTGTGCTCCTAATTGTAATCCCTCAGCCCGATTAAAAAGGGCCGAACTCTGCTGCTTAATTAAAAAAGCAATCAAATTTAGCCTTTAAACTGGCTGCAAAAAGGGACCACATTCAATTAAAGCAGGCGTCTCTTTCCTTTCAGTAGCGACGCAAACAAACAAGTGAGGGGGAAGCGCTCGCCTAAATCCGCGCGCTGTTGATTGCCTGCTTCAGCTGGGACTCGTGTTCGCCGTGTAAACAGCAGCGGAGGTGGCGCTGCCGCCGCTGTGGAGGGGGGACGGCAGAAGCAAAGGGGATTAAAGACCCTTCCTCTGGCCTTTTTAGTGGCACTTGTCATGCTCTTCATTTGACGCCGTAATTAACTTTTCTAATCTCAAGGCCTTTGCTGCGCGTGAACATGGGATTCCTGACAGATAAATGTAGAGCGCAGGCTGGTGGAGAGAACAGCTGAGCCAAGAGTTTCCTCTCTATCTCCTCCTGCGACAGGACGAACCTCCTAAAAACTTTGAGGGGGATTTCTTTTGCTATTTTAAATGCCATATAAAGGGTTAAATGTATGTTGACTGATAGGTCTTGAGAGTTTTGTTGTGACTGTTAAAAACCCACATTCCAGCACCACCGAGCTTGGCCACCTTTCGTGGTCCAGCAAGCGGACCATTTAAATGTGATCCAGTTAACGTAAGACGAAACAAAGACTCAATAAGTCATTGATTTGAAATTGCAGACCTGCTTCTCACTGCTACTCATGAACAATGGATAGAATCAGACCAGTTAGCGAAAGAGAGGATTCTGACTGGCTCAGATAAACAGCCAGAAGTGGATTGTTTTATATACAAAGCATCAGTTTTCATTGGTGTTAAAACACAGCAAAGAAAACATTTGATATGTTTGTCTCCATGTTGTGTGAATACAGTGTTAAGAGAACAATGAATGACAGCAAGTGTGCCTTTTTTCTACTTAAAATCTTGCGTCTTCACTTCAGCTGCTCTTATTTGTTTAATTTCGGGAATCCGTTTTGGACGGTCAGATGCGACAAAAATCAGGAGTAACACTAATTCCACCCATTTTATATTTCGCGAAATGCTTCTTCTGACCCTCATGTTGAGGTGCCATTTCCTTTTCGCACCAAACAGTCGGCCAGTATGTCGACCTCATGTCTGTGCGCAGTAGTACAGGCTCAATATTCTGAAGAAAATGACTCTCAAATGAAGACATTTTCATAGGTTCCCTTGCTGTATGCGACCTGCTGTGTGGTAAAATGACAGTCTTGTCGCCTTCTGACATGCTTTTGGTCCAGTCATTAACCTGGGATTAGCCTGGCAGAGATGGAGGTCAAGGGCCAGACAGTAAGTGAGTTGCCCCACTGCCACCGGAGCCGGGGATTGAAAGTTAATGCTTCTCCTTTAAACGAAATCTCTTCTTGAACCTCAAGGGTGTTTGAGTGAGCAGATCCAGAGTGAGACTTGTAAAAAGTCACAGGCGACATGAGGAGCTCAGATGTCCCAGTTTCTGTCATAAAAGCATGTCTAAAAACAATGGAAACATTAGTTGTGGATTTTTGATTTTGTTGATACAGGAGTGTCAAACAAGGGGCCAAAATCTTAAACACAATAAGCTACTAGCTGAGCGCCAATGTTGTCCTCTTTCCTCCAACATTGCTTCAAAACAAAACATACAAATTGAGACAGAAACATCCGCCCACTTTTAGACTAATTCCCCTCCTTCTTTCCACATGAATTTCGGGAAATTTCTGTGTATTTCATGCGAGTTGCGTGATACATAAAAAATAAATACAAAAATAAAATGACTGTCTAATCCTGTTACCAGAGAGAGTACTAGCAGATTGAGGTCCCTTTATGCGACTCTGGACGTCCAATACACGTTGATATTGTTATTATTATTAGCAGTAGTGGTAATAGTTAGAACAGTACTCAACAGTGTGGATTTGTTATTGAGTAAAGCTTGGATGATGTCTGATGTAGTCTGACCGTTAGCATGTCTTTAGATCTATGTTGATGCGTTGACTCATCTATCACTCGCTGCAGTGCTCCTCTTCCCACGCTCTCACAGCAAAGAAGCCGGTAAAATACACAACTTCGAGTTGTTTTCGGACCTGATGCGCCTCTAACTTGACCACACATGTTCACAACAGAACCATGGAGTGATCCTCAGACCCGAGGCGCCACAGCGCTAACAGTGCTAACAGCTAATACTTCAAAACGTGCGTTCCGTTGTTTAAAAGTTGCCTAAAAACTAAATGCAGAACCAAATAAATGTGCTCCAAAATAACCATGTGTCAGTAGATGGTTTTTCACAACTTAAAAGTGATTTTTCGACTAAGCACAAGCCACGTGGGCCATGCCAGAGTCTTATTTAAAAAAGCTCTGGGTGTTCACATAGTAGCACATGCAGCATATCTGCCACCATGGAAGACATGAGACACAACCTTGCCATTCCCTTTATACATGTCGCCGCCCCATTTCACAACAAGCCATTATTGTTTAAGCATCACCTCGTACTCCAAACTAAACTGGTCAGTAGGAGATTCAGCTTCTCATTCAATGTGTTTTCTTAATTTCCACAGCTATTTACATTGTTGCTTCTTACTGAAGGCGTCAAATCTATGAGTGAGACCATGGAATTATGTAGCAAACAAAGAAGTGTGTAATTCCTCCAAGCAGGTTTTATATTTTTGATTCTTAAAACAGCCACCCTTTGCTGTGGTTACTGCATTGTTCACTATTGGCATTTGGGCCATGAGCTACATGATGTAGTCGCCTGATAAGGTTTTCCAACAGGTGACTCCATCATGAAGCTTATTAGGACCAGGGTTTGCAGCACTGCCAACACAGCAGAGGAGGCTGCTCTGAGTCATCTAAAATATGAAACATATTTAAAGTGATTCAACATTTCTTTTCTGTGCTGCATAATTCCATATATCCTGCTTCATATGATTGATGTCTTCAGTATGTAGCTACAATACAGAAAGTGAAAATAAAGAAAAAACGCTGAATCAGAACACGTGTCCAAACTTTGTGCCTGTACTATATGTGAAGACCAAAAGTACAGTTTAAGACAACAACATCTGGGAGATTTGGATAAGAACCATGACACCGAATTTGAATTTAATACATCCTGTTTCACAACACATTGGCATCAAGCTAGGTTTTAGCCAGCAAATGATTCAAACTAGGGCTGCAACGATTAGTTGATGTCATCGATAACGTCGACGTCAAAATCTGTCGTGTTGCTGTTGCTGTAAACACACACAGGCAGCAGAATGGACATCAAAAACTGGTTGTTATTCAGAAGCAGTGCGAAAATATCCCATTCTCTGGAATCATTAAGATATGTTCATTTCTGTTGTTTTAATTGGTTCCTGACTGAGGTCCGACTCCAACTGGCTGCCGTCGCTGCGCGCCCCAGGCTCCGCATCACCACCTCCGACTGACCGCCACAGTCACGGAGGAGTTCGAGCGGGGACGGGTCGTAGTGTTCAGAAGTGTGGCTTGGTTTTGTTTGCAAAAATAGCGCGTCCTGAGGATGAGCAAACCCCTTCGACACCATCATAGAATGAGTGTTGCGTGTTTGGTCTGTGATGCCACTCACCATTGAGCTAACAGCTAGCATGTCGGTTAGCACGGCGCTAACTTGTTGTAAGTTGTAGATGTAGTGAAGTGTCCTCAGTGTCTCTCCTCCCAATAATAACCAGGACTGAACTAGGGAGCTACACTGAACACATTTAGGTTATTATTCAAAGAAGACCTTTTGATGTGGATGTTGATCAGATATTTTATATGAATATTGATGATTTTAAATTCTTCTCAAGGACCAATAAAGACCTCCATTTTAAAGAACCTTTTATGCTTCATTCTTCACTTGGTTAATACATGTTCCTGGATTATGTGTCACTATTTTAACGTACTTGTTTAATAATGTATGGAGTCGTAGTATCACAGTGAGATGATTTAAGCAACTTTAGGTTAAACAGAAATTCAAAATAGGTCCAAACAAAGGTAATCGCGAGTAGTCGACTAATCGAAAAAATAATGAATAGATTAGTCGACAACGAAAATATTCGATAGTTGCAGCCCTGATTCAAACAGTAACTTTCCACTACGGTGAAACTTATATGACACCAAATAGAAGTCGCAAAACACCGCACTCTCCTGTGATGTAACTGTGGCACATGAGCACATCGGGATGACAGTGTTCGAAATTGTTAAATGTATTGTGTTTGAATATGAAGTGCTTTTACTGAGTTAAGGATGCTGTGGTTCAATGTGTACAGAGTTGTAATGTACTGGATGTGTGCTGTATTTAAATAAGCATCCACATGTGAAAAATCATTTATCACAAAAAAACGTACCAAACGTGTCGAGGCCATTTGGCTGGGCCACTTCAGAGAGGAGGGTGCTGCGTTTGGCTGAAGTTTCTGAGGAGGCAGAATTTGTTTTATAAGGGTAATTGATGCTTTGCTGCGAGAGAAGAGGGCAAAGCAGGCATGAAATTGTGCCGGGGATCAGATCTGTATCAGAGCATACAGGAGAGCTGAGGGAGAACGGGCTGGCAGCCCAGGGTGGCTGGATTAGGGCGCTGTTCAGCACCGAGGTACAGTGAAGAGCCAATTTGATTCTCTAGCAAACCAATCAGGGGAAAAGACTTGTCTCCTTTTAGAGTGGAGTTTAGAGAGGAGCTGCTGGAGAGCAGCCAGAAGTGGCAGTGTTGTCACAGAACTCCCATTCACTCCATGTCACAATCACTGTATGCCAGACCTGGGCAAAGTGCGGCCTGGGGGCCACATGTGGCCCTTTGCCTGTGCTTTTGTGGCCCTCATGAGGTCAGACTGAAACTATACAACTGATAAGTAGTCATTTTTCTGACTATTTCTGTCTTGTTTCAACAATAATTATAAGATGTTCAGGACTAAAAGTTCTATTCATCTGCCATTTTAGTGAGTATTTTTTGTTCCTCAAAATACATTGAAAGAAAATGTAAAATATAATTTGAAATTCATTTCCTTTTTCATAGATATTTGTGCTATAGTGTTATTATTTATATTCAAATTAAATCACATATTAAATGGAATGTTTTTATAGGTTTCATGCCATATTTGCACTTCTTAATATCCTTGCTTCCATTGAATCTTTAATGGTTGGTTCGTCCTGGTTACTTTTTTCCGTCCCGCTTCTTAGACATTGCGCCTTCATGTGGCCCTTTAGTACATTGATTGGATTTTTAATTCAAAGAGGGAAAAGACGGAGGGTTTGTTTCCTCAAAGAACTGCATCAGATATTGATCATCCAGATGAGGGCTATGAGACGTGATTCCAAAAGTCACTCTGCTTGCTTCCAGCAGCTCCGTCCTCAGCCTGCAAGGGTCATGCAGCACTGTGCAGGGAGAAATAAAGCCGTGAGCAGGGGTCAGTGGTCGTTTCACACCTGAATAAGCAGCTGATTACACATTGTGCTCAGGTTTGTACCACATGAGCGGCGAGCCGGGTCATCGGAGCATTTCCTTTTGAGTATTCCTGTAGCAGCGTGATGTTATTGTGTTGGCAAGCAGACCGGAGCGGGCCGTCTGCGCGGCTCATCAGAATTCCCCAGCTGTCCCTCCCTGAATAAAGAAAGGGAATGGGCTGTCAATCCCTAATTAATAAACTCTTACACAGCCGGCCCCCTCTCTGAGCCGGGCTGTCTGATCAATAACCATTGTGCTGCACCTCAGATGGAAGCCATTCAGATTTATCTGCTAATATCCTGGGTGATAGCCAGAGCTAGACTAGAGATGACAGTAGGCTCAGAGCCTATTACCACCTTATTTACTGTTTTAAATTCTGCTATAGTCACAGCCAGTTGCCGTCGGTGGAGTAACAAATGGAGGAAAATCTCTACCCTCCGCCCCGGGACAAGTCAAGGACAAAGCAGATGGAAAACGTATGAGAATGTCTTTATTCCAGTGTATTCTCTGCGCCGGGTGTTTACACACGAGCAGGTGAAGACGGTCTCGCTCCACAACGATCACTTACTGTTGTATTTTAAGGCTTAATCTGGGAAATGTATTTCAGTGTTAGGTGGCAGTGAAATCCAAACATACATGTATTGACATGTATTGAAAGGAATTGACATTGTTTTTCACTCCTGTTACACTTAAATTGATTTAGTTTTTAACCTTCAATATTATTGCTATAAATAAAACCTCTGGTTTCTAGTTAAATAAAGGCAATTTTGAGGCATTCCTTCTTTAAATGAAAAGACAGACTGGATTTGTTGTCATTTGTTGTCTGTATTTATGTATGATGTCGGAGTTTGCAATCTGAAACTCTGATATGTAATAGCACAGAAACTGTCGCTCTCTTAACCCATTAACCTTCCAATCTGGAACAACTCCAGCTCTCAACCACAGAATTAGTTCTGTAAAAATAACAGCAATTGCATCAGTCATGTCAACCTAATTCATAATTAAAGTGAAATAAGTCAATGTTTGGGTTAAATACGTGGGTTGCCTCTTATAACATTGGTTGCCGTCAATACCAACCAAGACGAGGATCTCCAACGACAAATCACAGTTTCATTTTAGATTTTAAAATGGCATCACAGAAGAACAGTGGGGAGAGTCCACTTGCGTGTTTCATCTGTGTGCTCTGATTTCTTCCCACCAAGCAGGCTGAGAATCATAAATAACTCTAAAACCTCACATGTCAGGCCGGTAACATGCACATAGAAGCTCACGCATTGTACACAAACAAAAGAAAAACCACAACACAAACATGGTGACCGAAATGAAAACTACATTGGGGACCGCCTGTTTACTGTTATTTCCGATAGGCTCAACAGCTGTTGCTACACGGCTCTGTAGCCAGTCATTGTTATGAAGTGATGGATTTTCACGGTGGAAAACTGAAAAACTGTACCCTCATCATTTCTCTTTATTGGCAGGCATGTACCTCCAGATTAAAACGCTCTTCAAATGTTCTCATTACCTCGCAACATCAACAAAAGTTTGAGATGGAGATAGTTCCAGAGTTGAACCCATGTCCTACTCATCAACCAGTCGGCAGAACCAGGATCCATATAGCATAGGTATATGGTTCAGGGAACATCTGCGGAAAGAAAAAGCATCATTTAAAATGCTTGTTGTGGTATTTTTCTTATTATACTCCGTATTATACGGAGTATAATGGTGTTTTTTTTTACTAATGGGAGATGAACTGTTTGTTTGACACTGCACTCACCATAAAAAGCCATGTATGGAACCTTTGACTGACAATTGATGGGCCATCGGCTACAAAAACAACAAAACAAGCAGGTCAATTATAAATCCTCATCCTGGTATAAATGCGGCTTCATCTCCGGCTCATGCAGCACAGGTCGCTCTCTTCATCTGTCGTAAGGTCAGACAGGAAAACAGATCGCTCTGCTTTGACTCGCATTCAAAATGAATGATACCGACAGAGCACGGATGCAAAGGCTCATAGATAAACGGCGGGCAACACCACTGTTTACTCTGGTGTCGCATTGATCGATAGACCAATGAGGCCGAACCTCTCAGGGCCGGTGATCGTCTGTATTCAAATCAGCTTTATTTCCTGCTCGTCTTTGCTGTCTCAGGAATCAACGACACTTTCGGTGACATTTAAAAATGAACATCGTTTCTGTCTAGGTATTCTGCAAATCTATAAAAATAATTTCCACTTTGGGAGACAAATGTTTGCACTTGTGAAAACCATCACTTAGCCTGAAGGCAAAAGTATTGGAGACAACCCCCCTCGATGAAAGACGAACAAAACAAACTCGGCAGTCGGAGCAAATGCACCGTTCTATTAAACGCTGGAAGGAATACTGAGCAGTATGAATAAGAATATGTTTCTTCAAAGAACATGCTGGTTCCAGATGTCAATCAACACCGTAGCTATAGGAACTGTAATAACAGCACTTTTGTGCAGATGTATTTGCAGTCATGTTCCTTCAGGAAATATACCTGCTACTTCAACTGGATTTTCAGCACATTTTGGTCTCAAAAATGAATATTCACTTCCAGAATAACATTGCTCTTCTGTATACTGTCTGTATTTTTTTAGTAATCCATCGATCAAATATTTTTTTAGGGTTTAAAATAAATCTTTATACTTTCTTAATAAAAATATGACCATTATATTTTTATTATTTCTGTTTTTATTTCCATTTCTGTTTTTCATTCAAAACTGCGAGTTACCTTCCCGACACCTTCCTTCTCCCATCTGATATGACTTCATCCAACCGTCTATCCTGAGCATATCATCGGTTACTGGGATCACATGTCTACACAAGCATCAGAACCAAGCTGTAACACTGTGGTTGTGGTTGTGCTGTAACACTGGGTTCACTGTGAGCTGCACCGTCCTCTACAATCGTTGCACCCAGGCGACACACACTTTGAAACATGATAATGATACAATAAAGACGCTACTTCTATGTGCATAAAAACAATAATTCTTTTTGCCTTTGATATAATATATTAATTTGCTTTTTATCCTGCCCAAACATGTGCAAATCCCCAAAAGTATTTCAGTGAAAGTATTAAGGCACATGTTATTTTGCCCCTCTGAAAGACCGGACCATTGTCTTGAGCACCGCACGATGGTCACACGCTAATGTCATTAGCATTAGCATGTGTTTTAGCCAACTGTTGACAATTCCGCTCCTGAAGTGATTGTGTTCTGTATTGAGATGATATACAGTATGCATATGTTTTTTTGGAAAACTAAATGTGGGAGTAGTTTTCACACCTAAAGATTCATTCGCATTCCTCCAAAATGAACAAATAATTTGTGGATATTTGATATTACACGGTGTGTTGTTTGGAAAAAAAAGCATTGCCGTCAGAGCGCAGAACACAAGTTGTAGGTTTGTTTGGGAACCCGATCGCTATGAGAACTGTTGGTTGGAGGTTCGGCGTAGGTCACGCTTCATCAGACCAGTGTTAGTGATAAGCACTTTGTCACAATCACTATTCTTGCTCAGTGGAGTTGAACTGAATTATCAACACATCCAAGCTTGTGTTTGAAATCCTGCCTCACCTTTGTTCATCAAAGACAATGCCAGTCACCACTGTCCAATACGGCAACGTTATCGCTGCCCACCACATTAGGATGACTGTGGGCGGAGGGTCGACTGTGGAGATGACACGTTTGGGCACTCGACAATCACCCTTCACATCAATGTCACAATCCTTGTTTGAAACTATCTTCTGGGTCAGCGCCTGTCAAAACAGGAGGATTATTACGTTTATATCTGAGAAGGCCTGACATTTTGAAAGTGGTTGCTGAAGTGTGTTTATAGGTTGCCAAGATATTTCCAAGCACTCGCATATAGGACATTTACATTTATTTACTTTGATGAGCTGTTAAAGCTGACAGCGAGTGCGTACTGATGCGCCAGCGCGCAAATATACAGATACATTAATCTGTGTTTTGATTCAAGCTTAATCTCCT
Organism: Synchiropus splendidus; assembly: GCF_027744825.2. NCBI lineage: Eukaryota > Metazoa > Chordata > Actinopteri > Syngnathiformes > Callionymidae > Synchiropus > Synchiropus splendidus. Next base: position 7,597,671 of record NC_071339.1, read on the forward strand.
GTCTGCTCCTCTGCTGCTGGTCCTCGCCTTTCAGTTTAGCATGAACAAAGAGTCGAGAGGAGCCTGCTGGCACCGTTAAACCCTTTTTATCTCAGCGCTAACCTGGCGGACGTGCACGTGCGCAGGTGTTGGACGCTCGTGGGTTAGCCATTCACTAGATGGATCCAATTACTAACCGCTGCCAGATTAGTCAATTGCCTGGCGGAATTAATCACATCATTCCATAGTAAATTCTATTCTTTTAAACCTGCCTTTAAAGGTTTCCTCAACAACCTCATTTGTAGCTTCATTTTCTCACCGTAGTTCTTCCATTTGCAGTTCATTTTCTTTCCCATCCTGAAACCACAAAGCTCTGGATCAAGAGTACCACGCGCTGACATAATGCGAGACACATACTGTAAGCCAACCATCCGTCACTCAGAGGCACCAATCCTACAGGTGCTCGTGGGATTAAGCACAGAGAGTAATCGCAACACTTCACCATTCTTCCACATGTCAGTCGTCAACGCTGCATCCTGAGCGCTCAATTACTTCTTGCATCTACTGTCACAGTTTCTGTGAATGATCCATGACACAAAACCCTTGGTTAGTGAGGTACGTTGGCTGCTTTTTTCTTACGGTCTGAACCCTGCGGCGGCGCGACCAAGGTATGGATTTTTACGACCAAACAACCTTCATGTCGCCAAAATATTGAGCCTCATATCATCAATCTGATGAAATCACTGGTGTCATATTCACATTAAAATGCTCCCAATGGGTTGTTTTTGTGTCCACTGCTCCATGGTGGAACTTCAGACATGCGAGTGAAAACAGTGCATTTTTTTAATTAAAATATATGTATATATATATATATATATATTTTTTTTTTAAGCCAGGTGCACCACTGACCTTTCTTCTGGCCTCTTGTTCTTGTGCAGACACTCGAAAACGAAGGATCATATTTGAGAGCCATTGCCTTTCAGCTCAGTCCTTCTCACCAGGACAGACTTTCAGGTTTGAGAAGATCTACACTACAGATCCTTAACTTCTCCATCTTGGACAGAATTTTCCTCTCGCACTTCACATTCAGCAGCAAACGAAAGGCACATGCTGCCCTGTGCATTGACCGCAGTGTCACGGTAATGTATGCACTTCATGCTGTCATACTACCACCAGGACTTAAAAAGGTTCTATTCGTTTAGGTGAATAGGGACTAAAATAATGAATCGATCCAAATAACAGATTAGTCTTGTACAAATCATCATCTTTTAGTGCCCCATTTCATAGTGCAATAAACAACGTCACGATAGAACCGCAAAAAGAGCTTGCTGAAAGTTGATTTAGTTCAGTGATTCGATTGGATGTTGTGTTTTCATTACATAATATTTACCTGCTTTTACTTGCGGAAGTGATAGAAATGAATGCAGAAATGTTTTTCGCTTCCCCAAAATGGCTCTGCCAGTGTATACTGTTCTGTACAGTCAGGAACTTCATATCAACTCGTAAATACTGTTTCAAAATAAAATTTTAGGTCACATATATTTCTGTCTAATGCCTAATACAGATTTTAGATGGATTAAAGCGCGGCAGAGAACAGGAGAGAACTGCAGAGCTGAATGTTGATCCTGCAGTAGTAAAAGCGTAATCCCAGCCATGTTTCTACGGAACATGTCTGATGCAGCCAAACACACAACAGCCCAACACAGTGGTCCGGAGGGAATTCTGATAATAAAAGGGAGCGAATCATATCTCCAGTCCTGAAACACAAAAGATCAATCACCTTCATACGAATGATGCATTGTTATGACGACAGGAAAGATGGTATCACGCTGGAACAATATCCACCACCTCCTTTTGGGATCAAAATTATTAATGTAAAATACATTGTTTTAAATGATCTGTCTATCATGAAGTACTTTGTGTGTGCCACTAGGTGTCTCATTCCAGGCTTGTTTTCAGGCCACACACACAGCCAGTCACATGCAGGGTGCACATGGTGTGTTTAATATGACCAGCAGAGCCACTCTCCACATGTGCTCCAGTCTCCTCAGAGAGAACAGGAAACCATCTGCTTCCCTCCATCAGTCTGACTCGTTTCTGGAGGAAAAAAAAACAGGCCTGAACCTGCCACTCAGGAGAGCTGAGAGAACACACAGGCGCACTGCAACATCAAACGCAAAAAAACCAAACAAACACAACAATCGTTTGTACGCACAGAAAGCAGTGCCTCTAAACGCTGCTCATCTCTAAATGCCGGGAGAGATGTGACAGTAATGACGACAAATATTTACGCCTGCGCTTCTTAGCCTGAAATAAAAGAGCCGTATAAGCAAACCATTATCTTTAATAGGGGGCACTTCCGCTGCTGCCGCCTTCATTAGGTGCTCGGCAATAGATGTGCTCATTACAGCGCTGCTCTGTCTTTGATATAGCTGGTTGGTTTCTCCATTCTTGAAAGTCTTTTTCATTTCACACTTTGATATACAACAAGTTGTCTCAGATAAACTGTGTTTCATATCCAGTGAAAGAGGATGCAACTATAAATGGAATTATATTCACACGCTTGTTGCTTTAAAAGTCTGTTTATGTTCAGGAGAAGAAACGTTTTCCTCCCTAACACTTCTGCCAATAGAAGCTGGTGAGACTTGTGAACAATGATTTCTCTCTTTTTTTTTAATCTGGGGTCACAGCAGTGGAGAAATCCATTTATTAGTAATTTACACTAATAATAAAAGGAACTTCTGGTTTTCACGAAATAGCTCCACAAACTTCCTTCAATCTTGAGTATTCTTAAAATTTCTGAACACAAAAATCCTCTTTTTGAAGTGCACTTTTCTCATAACATGTCATGTCATACATAGAACCACTATTGGATGGCACTTTTGTCCGAGTCTGACTGTCAAAGTTGTGCTTCAGTACCTGCAGTGGACACTCGTGTGTGATGACATGTTGTGCTACCCCAAGTTTTTCACAATGAAGCCGAGGGTAAAGTGTGAAGTGGGAGTCCAAAAATAACCTTTTAAGAATCGTGGCTCTTTCTGCTAAACACAAAGCGCAACTGTCCTGCCATGTTAAATTCCTGCATCGTATGTCCAGAGTGAGAACTTGGTGCAGGCTGGCGAAGAGCTGTCACACTCCTGCACTCCTGCACTCCGCTGTCTGCAGTGGAAGTTTATCTGTGACAACTGTGACAGGACGTATATGAACACTATCTGATGACTTCAATAATGTCAGGTGCACTTCCTCTTGCTGTGGTGCTGCGCTTAGGAATTGAGGAAGTCATCTTGTATACATCATGAAAGTGTCTGTCCCTTACCAGAGATCAAAGAGTATTTCATCACAATGTGTACGATATGATCTGAATCTGAGTATTAACCTTCATTTATGACTTTTTAATCGTTGAATTGTATTGGTGTCTGCTGCAAAGCTATCAAAGCTAGCTGAGCTAGCAAAATTCAGATGATCTAAACAAGACAAATCTTTGCATAAAAATATATTAAACCACATTCATATTATAGTTTATTGTCGTATTGGTTTCTTTTTGCTATTTTTTACACGTAGTATATATTTGAAACACTGTTTTCACCCCAGATTATGGATATATTTTTTGCTCCTCCCAACTTCCCAACAGCATTTGCAGGTTTCATTGTCTTCTTTGTCATTTCTTCACTAGTGTTGATGCAGCGGTTGCACCACAGATCCCTTGCTGTCCCTTTTACATCCTCACTGATGGCTTTCCACTCCTCGTGGCTCACACTGAAATGGTGTCAAGTCTTTTCTTTCGTGCGCTGTGTGCTATTCTTATGTGAGGAAATCGGATTATCATTCCCAATGTCTTTCATTGCTTCTCGCCGTCATCGCTGACACTGTCACAGTCACACCCCGGTAGAACCATAATATCTCCTGCTATTAATTGATATTAAATATAATTCATGCAGCGCTCACATTATATTTGGGGAGAGTATTCAAAAAGTTGCTTTATCATGATGAACAAATACGAATTTCAACTCTTTCTTCATCTCACGTACAAAAAGAAATTACTCAACGTATCCTATCTACAACCTCTAAAATGGCATATACTTTTTTTGATACTACTTATACTTTGATACTATACGTTTTATGTTCATCAAACACGGCAGGTGTAACATTTACAGTGAAGTGGCTGCGCGATGCTAGCGTCTTCAGTGGCTCCCATGTCTCATGTACCAATGCTTTTTGACCGAAACAGGCCGTTGATCCTTCACCAGCGCACCAACTCAGTCCAATTTAATGATAAAAAAATATTGTCGCTTAGGCTAGTTTTGCTGTGCCAGTAGCACTTGCTAGCGTTAGCATCTCTGGCTAGAAATAGCTAACATAGTTTAGTAGTTTACAACATGTTTTTGTCCACGTTCAAGTGTGTGTTCAAGTTCATAAAATCCAAAATTAGCTCTAGAAAGTAAGAAAACAAAAAGTAAAGTAAACTAATTTAATAAAAATAATAATCGATCATGTGCCGTCCTTGCATCGATGAACAATCGTTCATGTTTTTTCACGATTACTTTCAACAGCCCGCTGTTCTTCCTGTTTCAGTGCATGAAAGTATTGTAAATTCTGGACTATAGAGCGCACCAGAATATTAGCCACACCAACTAGATTTAGTTGGAAATGATCTCACTCGCTTCACCCTGACGCGGAGATTTTAAAATGAGCTTTTTAAAATGTCAAAACTGAAACGTGCTTTTGAATTTTCTCCCATTAATTCTTTTGTAACATTTACACCGGGCCCGATTTGGAGAAGATGTGCATTCCTGTGAGGACCCTTAACTGCAGCGTAAATCAAAATAACGCTAATGTGTTTACCTCAAATGCAAGACAACCATTTGGGGGCTTTGACGGCTGTCACTGCATACTATATTATTAAACCTGAAAGCTGCAGTGTGAGCAGGTTTGCTGTTGTCAAGCGAGATGATGCATTAGAGGCTTTCAGTCTTGGTCCTGCCTCCTGCTCCCGGCCAGCCATTTCCCCATGAATTCTCACTCACTGGTTGTAAAATCTGCCTGTTTGACTACAGCTGTGGGTGTTTATGCGTCTGTCACAGTGTGACTGTGGAGAATAGGCTGCAGAATGTCTGTTATCTATTAATTCCTTCATTAAGTCCTTATCACCAGTTTTAATGCCAATTAGGATGCTCTTTAATGTGGTGACGGGGTGGGCAAGCCACCGCGCTCCGCTCACATCTCGGTGACAAGAGAAGAGGACTCAGCCTCTTTAAGAAGGGACCACCCTCACTTCTGATGGTGACACACAAGACGTGAGAGGCCTGTTGGTTTCCTCTCTCACACAGAGAGGTCACAGCAACAGCACGTAACAATAGATAGACAATAGATTCGACCTCATGATCGCACTCAGACAACAAGACTTGAATTTGGTCCATCATCATCTGCTTCAATATATAAGAATATAGCACTAATAACATCCTCTTCCACTGAGTCAGCTCAGGACATAAACAAAAAGTACAAATAAAAAACAAACAACCATGTGTTTTGTGGCATCAACTCCTCCCTTTTCCTGAAGAATACATGAGATGAGTTCATCTTCACTGTTTGGATGACAACTGTAGGCCTCATTCCTCTGAGGGGAGTAGGATGACGCCAGAGCTTAAAAAATTTAGCAAAGTGCAAGTTTTGTGGTGACTGCAGCCTGGGATGAGTAAACTGTTTGTCTGGAAGACTCAAAACTCCTACGTACCAAGGTCCTCCACGAAAAACCGTGGCAAAAGTGGGGGAACCTAAAAACACAATGACCTTGAAGGGACCGTCTCCTGCTAATTTCGGGAGCTTCTGAAATGATAGTGGACCCCCAGGGGGCAGTCAGGTTCATTTTCTTTAAGTAAAAGAAAGCATGTCGGTTAGAAAAAGGTGGACTGAGACTCTTTTTAATGCATTGTTATGCCTCGATTTTGAAGTCTATTAACACGTCAACTCTGTTGCAATTGCTCACACAGAAACACATACAGGTTTGTCGCACTATCTTTGTGGCCTCCGCTCATTGCCATAACGCTTTCCCCAGTCTCTCATCTGAAACCTAACCATCCAAAACTCATGGCTAAACTTAACCAGGACCCTTAACTAAACTTAAACCTAACTATAATGACCTTGTTGTTTTGAAGTCTTCATCCTCAAATTGAGACATAAGGGCCCCACAATGAGGTGTTTTCCCCCAAAATTAGGAAACGATAGATATGCTTAAACATGCACCTACAGTCATGTTTTTATGAAGTGTGGGCACATTTCATTGCCATAGTGCTTTCCTCCGCTGCTCACCCCAAACCTAACCACCAAACAAATGGCTAACCTTAATACCTTAACCAGGACTCTGAACCAAACTTAAATTCAATTCTGATGACCCAGTTATTTTGAAATATATTTAGATTGAAACCTCAAATAAGAGGCTCATCCTCAACCAGCAAAAGGTCCCCACAAAGGCATAAGGTCTCCACAAGTAGGTGTGTTTCCAAGAATTGGTCACTGCAAGTATAGGTATACAAGCACTACAGACACATATACACACAGCCTCACATGGCAGTTTTAACCTCAATATCTTTGGCTATAAAAATCTAACATGTATATGTATTTTCAAAGAGGCCTTTCATATTGAACAGAAAGAAATCAACCCAAAAAGTGTCAAACAAAAATGACCTTGAAGACTTAATAAAGATGGTAAGCCCTGATAGAAATGATCTCCAAATATTTCGAAGAGAACAAAGCTTTCTACTGGATGTGAGTTATAATGAAACAACTTAACAAAGCACGTTTGAACTGCACATCTCAACATTGTGCGGTGGATGAATCCAATTTGTGGATGCGCTGCAAGATGAGATGACATACATTTGCTCTGTAACGTGGGCGAGATGTCCTCATCTGCAGGGAACTCTGATGAGCACTGCCACACATTTACATGAGAGCCCAGATCGAGGGGCCATTCGTGTACAGACCTCATGTAGCATCACAGAACTTCTGCAAACACTGGCTGATCGTGGCGAGCTCTGCCACATCTTTATACACTGGAAACATGGACTGTGAGGAGGAGCTGGAAATAGGTTTTGTGCCAGCAGCACATTTCCACTGGGATGTATTAGTACAATATATTGACGTTCTTATTGCCAGATAAATGTGGAGCACTTGCAGATCCCGGCAGACGTCTTAAAAAAAGACTAATGAGATGGAAATTCATTGAGACGACCGCCTCAATTTTAGGGGAAAGTGTAAAATGGCTTGTTTTGGGCACACAAAGAGTCTGTGTAATTGTTTGAAAACCAACCAAAGCAGCTCAGTTAACAATCAAATAAAAGCAAAAAACGTGACATGACATGGTCTAGAAAGAGAACATTTTCAGTCAATAAAGAATGACTCCTTATTTCTTGCTCTTTATTTGTTGGTGTGAATCTCTTGATGTTGCCTTTGAAGGAGTTGAAAATGTTTAGAAAATCAAATTGGACCTCCCAGTGTTCACTGGATTTAAACTAAGACCCTTCTATACTGTCGCGAGTGTTGATTGAATAGTTTTAGCTGCTGCTCAGTTTTTGTCTTCAGTGTTTTCTGTGAGGCATTCTGCTCTGGACGTTCATTCTCTCCACCGTCTCTAGAAGCTGAACTATGATACCTGATATTCCAGCCCACTGGACAGATAACATGTACAGGTAACATGTATATTAAAAAATAAATGAGTTAAATTTCCAATAAAAAGTAATGTCGTTCATTTTTTTAATCAGAAATTATATTTCACCGAAAAATATTACCCAGTATCCGTGGTGCTGTTACAGGGTGTGATGCTTGTGTCCTAAAGTTAGAGAGTCTCCCAATGGGCTTCAATGTGTACTGATATTTTTGAGTGGCTAAATAAAGAAATAAAATTAATAATAAATCCTTTCAGTTTGTCAGGAACTTACATGTCTGCGCCATAACCTGCTTCGCTTCGTTTCGATGGAAAAAATATTCATTAAAATATATTAATAATATAATTGTCATTATTATTGTTGTTGTTGTCTGATCAGTCATTTGGATAAAGATATCCACATTCATTTCTATTACTTCTGGTCACGTGACCGGATGTGGCTGATTATGAGGATAACGCAGAAAATTTATCTTCATAAAAAAGATCCAATCGTATCACTGAAACACATCAACATTTATGGCTGCGGTGAAAAAATGTGTCGCCCACAACTACTTTAGTGTTGATCATATTCTTGAAGCAGTGTGGCGCTGTGGTTTTAGCGCAGCTCTGAGGAGCAGCAGGTTGCCAGTTCATGTCTGGTGAGTCTTACAGTATTTTACCGTGAGCCTGAACAGTTTGATGTACTTGTGCCGACACGTGATCGGACGTGTCTAATTTTGGTCGCTCAGCACTGCATTCTGGGGTCGAGACAGGTGCATACAAGCACCTGTCTCGATCTGAAATCGTGTGATTTCAGATCAAAGGACATCAAACAAGCGTAAAAATGAAATAAGATTTAACGATAAACGCTGGAGCTTGTGTGGATTTTCAACTGAATTAAAGTGGTCTGGTCATGTCTCCCTTGCACCCGGGGACTTTAGTCAGAGCTTTCCTCACCATGTTCACTTCTTTGCGCTGTGTGTGGCGCTGACATCTCTTTCCTTCTCTCCATTTTACACTCGATCCTTCTCAATCCCGGCTTTGATCTATGCACAAGGGAGGATTTCCTGAAGACCAAAGAGGCCATTACCCAGGGGCCATTAGGCCTCTAGTAGAGCATGTCAATGAGTGCTGAGTCCTGCTCCGTTTTCACATCCAGCCACTTGACGATGTTTTAGAAGGATGGGGGAGGGAGGGGACTCTCTCGGGGGCTTAGGGCTATAAATGCAGATACTCTGTATTTTTAAGAGAACAACACAGCGTGCGTTCCGCGCTGTGACAGTGCAGATAGCGGTTTGTTTTCCGACTACTGCATGTGAGGAGGCTGGGTCATTAATTGGCGCTGTTGTTCTTTCAAGCAGACTAAGAGAGAGGAGGGGGTGAGTCATCATCATCAGGATGAAATGCTCTGACATTTGAGCATGAAAGTCCCAGAGTTCTTTGCGACCAAGTATTCCTGCGGTGGAGAGGTGTTTTAGTTGGGAAGTAAAAAAAAAAGGACCTCAAGGTTATTGGCTTGTTTTAGAGCAATAGAAATAACAAGGGATAAAGGTGCACAAATATTGACACAAACAACGAAGACTGCTATTTAGATGAGATCTCTCTGCTCCGGTGACTCGATGGAACTAAACGCTACGACAAACGGCGAGTGGAGAGGGGTGTAATCTGAAAGGGACACAGGAGCGAGATAACCTTGATTGCAGGAATCACTCTGCCGATCTCTCCAATATATATTCGCAGGACAAGGGCACGGCGCCTCTCCTCCACTCGTGTTGAGAAAGACAGCCCTCAGAGAAAATGTGCCGCTAAATGAGTGACAGTGTATCACCCTCCTGTTTGCTCAGAGAGCACTTGAGAGCGTCGCTGAAGTTGTTCTTGTCTCACTCAAGGGCATCTGCTCTGATTGTCTGTGGAGAAAGTGACTCATACTTCCTTTTTAATTACAAATCAAAAGGAGGTGTAGAGGAGGCGACGGGGTGGCGCTCCAGCCTCAGAGCTACCACGTCCCTGGGTCAAATCCAGCTTCAGGCACGGTGACGGGTCAGCGGCTCTCTGTGCTAGGTTTGTATGTTCTCCCCACGCTGGCGTGGTTTTCCTCAGGCGCCTTGGTTTCCTCCCACAGCAAATCATACAGCGGTGTCATTGATTGGCACCAGGCCTAAGGTGTTTCCTGCCTCTTTATTAATGATGATGGGATTGACAGTACAATCCAGGAACACTATGCTGAAGTGCGGCAGGGCGGGTGTGTTCCAACGCACGTCTTCAAAATACAATTATATTCCCTCAATTAAGTCACTGACATTTTACGTTTGTAAAAGTCTCAAGAACTATCTACACTGATGTGTTAATAATACTTGAAATCAAATGATTGTAATAATTCAAAGTTTAACTGAAATGGACTTAAATTAATAAAGAACATCAATTTGGAGCAAAAAAATGCTACAAGTAAAGGCTTGTAAATGCAAAATAATTCACAGTTGAATTTTCATATTTAAGTGTTCAGGGACTTTCTTTTCACTGTTGTACGGTAAATTTGAATGACAAATTACTGTTTAAAACATTCATGATTCCGTTACATTATATACTTAAAATAATTAAATTATGTGTAAAGAAATGACTATGTAAAAGACAAAACATAATAAAAAGTAAGACACAATACAAAAACACGTCAAAAAATATGTTGAGTCACAATGTAAAATATTTTTTTAGCCAAAAAACATAATCAAATATCTTTGTAATTTCATATTTCTGCTGCTTGTTTTCATTTTTAAAAATAGTCTACACTAGTAGACTATTTTAATAACAAGTAAAAAATTGCCATTTCATCATTCACCATTTTCAAGAATCGAATATTCCATCGTGAACTCCTCTGAAGCCAGCTGAATAGACCGAGTGTGATATTAGTTTTCTGTGCTGGCGCAGTGGAACCACAGACCACAGAGACGGAGGAAACGGGTCGGGAGGGAGAGAAAGATGGATAAGGTCGGGGGAAAAGAGAGATAAGCGGCGAGCACGTTCGTGTGCAAGAGAGTTTGTATGTGTGTGGCGCGGCTTTACTGGTGACTTCCCTGCGGCCTGGAGACAGCAGAAACAAGGAGTGATTAATTCTACTCTAACCTAGTTGGCCTCAGTCGTCTCCAGAAAGCCAGAGTCTGAGACAAGAACAGCCGGGTCAGTCTCCTTTCGCTCCACTCCCTGGATCAATACCAGATTGGCAGGTCAATCACTTTAGGAGAAAATGAAAGCCAATGAGCAGCGGGGACACGCCCTCGGCTGCTCTTTCTCACCAGGTGGAGGATCAACTGAGCTCCATTGATTTGTGTGTTTTTACCGAGGAGATCCCTTCGCTGGCTTGATTGATCGACTAATAAAGAGTGGATTCTCTCGGAGAGCGAAGAGAGTAAAGGCCTCCCAGGATGTCACTTGGTTTGAAATGCAAATAATTTATACATGGACAGAGAGTTGTGGAGTTACGTTGGGGTCAGTTTTCAAATGTTGACACTTTCACTTAAGACTGAAGATTAAAGACAGTGGTCACCACCTTTTAATAATGATGCCCAATAATAAAAATAATAGTAAGAATAAAAATAATAATAACAACAACAATAATCATAACAACAACTGGACCCCTTACTAAGTTTTCAGGAAAAGATACTTTTACCAAGTACAAGACCAAGTACAAGATGCATGTTTTTGCATCAGCTTTTTATTGTCCCCAGTCTATGGAGTCACACCATGGTTATGCTGTTTGATGAACATGTCACCAGAAAGACGTGTGGTCATTCCTTGGATACACTCAAAACAACGGCACATTGCAATTATGGAGACCAAAGACTAAACAAAACCATACAAAATGACTCGTGTGGCCATGAAAATGTGAATAATAGCAAACCATGAAACAAGAAGATTACATAATATGCTGCATTTAGAATTGTGTTCAGTAGATTGGTGCACAGTCTAAAAGAATCATCTCAGTGTTTTTTTCAGTTTTCATGAACATTTAAAAACAGCAGAATCTTATGAACATATTTGGAGGACAGAACATGGGTGACTCCCGTGTCAGCCGGAATGTTCACTCCACCTGTTTAGCGTTTGGCGTGCAAGTCCTCTGCTATCAATATCGCTCATGTAAAGGAGCTCTGGACTGATTTCAACTCTGAATGCTTATAGTGAATGATGTAATGTGATACGTATCAGCGTGAGTAGCTCCTGGCCTCAGGGGAATCTTCCCTGTCCTGCTGTGGTCACTGCCTTCTAGCTTCGACCCACCCACGCCGTGATGCCACACAAATACTGGGCAGGAGTCCCAACTGCCGTGTGGCTTTTCTTATCGCAAGACCTTCATGTACTGGACTCAAGGACAACCAGGCCGAGCATCTTTCCTCACGACTAACAAATGAAGCCGGTGATATAAGGCAGCTAGACCACTTTGTACCTGTGGGAGACGACTGCAGAGCAGCATCCAGTCTTTTGTTCGGCAAAGGCCACTGCTGCCAGCATCTAATACATAACCTGTCACATTTTCTATAAAGCACTATACATCCTCATCGCGAGGGCATGCGTGGCTGAGAAATGGGTTTTGTTTAGGTGCAAATGTGTCACATGTACTGTGGCCTGCAGGTGAAATAGGAGGCTCAGAGAACAAACAGTGGGGCAGAAAAAAAGGTTATAAGACAGGTGTGTACACAATGATGCACACACGTAAACACACACACATGGCTCAAAGCCTTTTATGATTCTGGCACAGGTTGAAGGGTTTATATTACTGCGTGAGGAAAAATGGCAATAAAATCATGTGGATGAGCTTTGATCAATTAAAAAAAACAGAAAAATCCAACACTTATTTTCCAGTATAGTTTGGGTTATTTGGGTTACATTAAATTATTGGTTTGGTCGGCGTCACTTCACCTCAGTTTTAACTTTGCAACATTGGCGTCCTGTCCAAATTGATTTTACAATTTCACACAGGATGTTTAAAACTCATCCCGGTCCGGCTTTTATTATTATACCCTCAACAGCTTCTAGTCACTGTAAAACAGGGCCACCAAGATTCCTCTTCTTTAAGAGACCATTATCAGTGTTGTGCAACACAAATTGGTCAATTCCGTTTGACTTTATTGAAAGAAGAAATCCACGACTGTCAGTGTGTGTGTGTTTGAGGAGGCAGCGGAAGAGGCTCGCGCTTTCTCGCAGATAGAGCTGTTTGAAAATAGAAAGGTCCTTTCCCTCTCAAGTGCGTCGTGAGCCGCTGACATAACGGAAGTGATACAAACTAGCCTTCAGAATACAGTGTTAATAATAGAATAAACCCTAAATTGCGATTTTTTTTTCGTTGCAAACAAATGAATATTGGTTGTTTATGAATAGCCTGCGCAGAATATGGCAGTTTCCCAAACGAAAATAAAGGCGTTATTTATGTAGGGCCAATTATCCCACTTGGTCTTTTACTTTGAAACGCTCAGCTGGATGTTGTCAGTGTTTCAACGTGCGGCTTTGTTATTTTTAGTCGTCACGTTGGAGCGAGTGGAGAAAAGGAGGAAATGTGGTGGCGGAGAGGGAGGGAGGACAGCGAGTGCGCAAATAGGCGGACAGTCTCATCATCATCATCTTCATCATCATCAGCAGCAGCGGCGGCGGCGGCACAGCATCTTCCTGCTCTTCACCTCCACGGGCTCCATCAGCAGCCTTTCCTCGCTGTGTGATTGAGCTTTCACTCAAGTGTCCTCGGCGACCGTCAGCCTCCCACCGCACACTTTCTCCGGGAGCTGCGTTTATTCTTAGCTCCGCTCTCCTTCCGGCCCGTCTCTTATTTATCCCAGTTTCTTGAATATTTCATGGAAAATGGCGAACTGCGCTCACTCGTGCGGTCTTCTGTGCCTCTTGTCGCTCACCACTGTACTTGTTATTGGCGTGTCCACGCCGGCAGCTGGGACCCACCACTTCCCGCAGCAGTACACGTAAGTACCCGTCTCTGTTTTCTGGGGGTGAAGCGGGGAGAGCGACGCGGAAGTAGGACAGGTGGCCCCGGCGAAGCGGCGGCGCTTCCCTCGGCTCTCCCGCGGGTGGAGGTTTAGCTTCTCCCCGCTGGATCCTCCACATTTAACAGCTGTTTTTTTTAACGTTATTGTTGTTGCTGCCGATGACATTCAGCCCCAAAACCATGTTTAGTTTACAGTCGTAGCATGGAAACGGGTCACATGCGCAGGTGCCAACAACAAGAGCGGGTGAAAGCAATAAACCTAGTGATTATGTCACCGGATTTAAGGACAAAATCCACAAAAATAGGAAGCAAGAGTCAAGCATGTCATTCCTTCATGCCCTATATTTCTAGAACGTAATCAAAACCAAGAAGTTTGCCACTAAAAAAGCATATAGTGAAAGACTTTTCACTTCAATTATAAATGTAGAAAAGTCCAACGGAATTATAGCCTTGGTTTTGAATCCATCAGACCGCAATGGTACATATACAATGCATGAACTTGTATTTCACTCGAATTATGAGGCGAGTAGTTTCTCTCATTCACGCCGTGCTTCCCTCCGAACAACACGCACACACCTGTCCGATCCTCAAATCCATGTCAGACTTCAGCTGCTCTCACTCCTTGCCTGCGTGTTTATGGAGAGATGCACACTCATTCAGTCACTTGAGAATAAACTATAAATAAAGCATTTAATAAAAAGTTCTAAAATGCTAGCCATCAATATTATTAGTTTATTACATTTAATTGAGATTAGTAATTCAACATTAAATCACTATATACTTCAGAAAACGGAGACAATATTGTATCATTCTCTTAAATATATTGATGTTTGAAATTAGGCTGTTAATTCAATAAAAAAACCTTCCCTGAACTGGCGCGACCTAACCGCTCCCTGCAGGCGCTGAATCATGTCTCCGACTCCATGATCATAATGTAATGATGTGGTTTGATGAAGACAAGTCGCTCAGGATCACAGACATGAAAACAATCTGAAAGCCTCCTCCTGCCCGATGCATCTGACTGATCAGCTCTCCCGCTCCTCTTGCTGGCCAAGGTGACTTGTCTTTCATGCAACTGCAGATCGACTTTTAACTTCAATTAGCTGCTCCATTTATTTGATTGTTTCTGCTCAATAGAGTCCACAGAGATTTTGCTCAAACTTGAATTGCTTTCACTGGTGTAATCGATGGTTGAAACTAGCTTTGCTTCATAATATTTTACGGTCTCTTGATGATGTACTTCTGGACATATTGTTTGACGAATGACATGGAGTCCAACAGCGTCAGTGCCTTTTTTTTAGGCTGTAATTTACCACGATGTGATGGTGTTTGTTGCAGAATGCTTGCTGTATCTATTCTGCTGACGCTGATATGTATTATCTGGCCATCTGGTCATGTGGTTGGTATATATCTATACATCTGTGTTGGTGTGGACGAGCTGTTCACACATTCTGTCGCAAAACTCGCATGGACTATAAAATCTAAATCAACAGATGCCACGTTTTCTTTCACCAGGAAGGTAAAATAACTCAATTTTCTCCTACAATTTTAGTTATTTTCCTCACATGGAAATAGTCTAACCTATTTTGCCTCAAAGATTTGGAAAGTGCTATGACTGAAACAGCAGCACGGCCGAACTAAGTGATGCTGACTGTGGCCCGGGTCGTTCTGTGCTCGTTTCAGCGTGGTTCTTGCTCTATTTTCATAATGTTTTGCAGAATAAGTGGACTGAAAATGTGCAAAAAGCCCAGGGCTCAGGGGCAAAGTTTCCAAACTACAATTTGAAGTAATCTGTCGCTCATAGTTTTGCCTGAATAACAGAAAATTGTTTTTTTCTTTCATGAATTACATGAATATTGTGACATAAAATTGAGCCTTTATGGAATGATTTATTTGTAGTTCCCCTTCAATGCTCCAGAAAATATTGCATTATTACAATCCAAGTTCCATTACTTGGATCTGTATTTGCAAATAGTCTGTTATATAACAGGGATTTTATTTGTGTTGTAGTGAAAGACTTTTTATAATGTACACATTCATTATGGAATCGTAAACATTGTTTGAAATACCACTCAAAAGTTGGTTTTGGACCAGACCAATGTTGTCAGGAGAACCACCGGAAGATGACGACGAACTGCTGTTTTTGCATATAACCTTTTCCCTGCGAGCAGAAGTGCTAGCTGGAGTCAGCGGAGAATGCTGCTGTATCCGTACAGGAGATGCTAGCCAAGGCTCAGTAAAACCTATTGAGCACAGTTCGACTCTTGACCTCATATTTGTATCACGGTTAGTGGTTAGCTCAGGCACGCAGTTGAAAATAAGACATGGAATTTGACAATACCTGCAGCTGTTTATTAAGTTAGATGAGATAATAGCCTCCAACATGCTGATCCTCGTCCCTGCCACTTCAGTGTTGGAATCCAGGAGCTCACAAAAGAATGTTGCTGATGATAAATCGCATCATTATGACTTCCAACACGACTTCCTCCTTACTTAAATACAGTATGGCGACTCATGTCGCATACAGGATGATGCTAACTTACGTGATGCTAACAGGGCTAGCACAGCTAGCGAAGAGTGGAGCATGCTACTGAGTGCCTTTCCAAGTGTTTTGTTTTCATTTCAGTTTTCATTTTGTGTTTGTTTGAACAGTGGGACAACTATCCAATTCTAGCCTTGCAAGTGACATTAAGAGGTCGACTTGTACAGACTAGAATATTGATGTGATGAGACACAAATTAGGCAGAGATGGTGTCACAGTAGTACTGTCTTGTATCTTTCTGACCTGTATTGGCCATGCATTTGATTTTATTTCTTAATTTTTTGTCTCTATGCACCTTTGAAGGCAACACTACCAAACTCAGGGCCATTTCTAGCGTCCGTCCACTTCATATCTGTAACAAAAAAGGCACATAACATGTCAATCATGTAACGTGTCTTTATAAGAATTGTAATGGCTCCCAGCACAATAAATGTCAAAGAAACTCTCATAATCCACTGCAACAGTGGAAGTAGTGAGCATTAAATCTTCAGATCAAATTGTACTGTACTGTGTCTTGTTTCATAAATTCAATAATTGTTAATTGTGCCCGGCCCTTGACATAGACTGCTGATAGACTTACATAGCTGAAGAGCCACATGCGAATCATTGAACTTTAACTTTTAACTTTATAACAGTGTTGCACGACTTTAGTTCGTGACACACACACATTCACATGCTGAACTGTTGTTATTTATTTTTATTTTAATTTCCTATCTCATTGTAGCATTGTTTTTTTTTTTTTTTTTACTTGCTCTTATGTTTCCACCTGTCATGCTGCTGGAAATGGGAATTTCTCTTCAGAGATCAATAAAGTATCTATCTATCTATCTATCTATCTATCTATTATATTCTAATGATGTGCTTGTACAAAAAATACTAAGACTAAATCTAGTGACATAAATTTCTTTCGCCTCAATTATTTATTTATTTTTTTCAAAAGAGGGATAACCGTCCAACCTGGCAACGCTGCACGTAAATAAACTGTTTTTAATTGACTGATGGATTTTTATTTCAAAAGGGGACAAAAATCAAGGAGTGAAGTGTGAGGAAGCAGCAAACAGTAGCAGACTGTAAATACAACGTGAAGAAAGTCAACGCTTATCTGTGCCAGTGACCTGGCGTTGCGTCATAAAGGTGGCTGACCTCACCCTTGACTTTGCGGAAGCAGTGTGAAAACAATAGTGAGGATCACTGACTTGACATTCACTGACGCGTGAATGTATGTGACAGCACACATGCATATGTTTCTAAAGATATTTACGTACTCAACGTGTGTTGTCCTGCGAATGATTAGCGGCGTATTAATATTACATAACACGTCTTGGCCTTGGAGCTGAGGTCTGTCCATCTCTATTAGCATCATGTGATTAGCTCCTCTCTGACCATAAACTCATCATGTGGAGGTGACCTTTTCATTGTCACCGTCGACGCTCCGGCAGTGAGTCTTTTTGAAGCCTCGTCCCTCCTCCCGATCCAAGTCCTTTAAAACACAGCGAGAGTGCACTCGTCGTGTGTGCGCTGCTCTTGCTCTCCCGATGAGACCCTCCCTGGCCGGGGGAGACAAAATGAAGAAACAGGGCCTCACTTCACTTATTTCTATGAAATAATGTGACATTTCCAGATGACTGTGATGTCAGATATTAAGCGCGGGAGGGTTCATGCTCGTGCTGATGTTGCTAATGGGGAGCTCAGAGGACTATTTGTTTTAATCACCGCGTGACAGTGCACTCGATTTTCTTGGCTATTGGAGTGAGTGATGCCATAAACAGTGGGTGAAGTGGTGCACCTGTGACTAAACAACCCCCTTTTAATGGTGGATCGTTCCTTTCATGTCTTCTTGGATAACACACGAAACAAAGGCTTATGAACACATAGCATGACGTCATCCTGTAGCATGACATCACTCTGTGACTCCACTAAAAACTGTGTTTCTTGCCAGCTTTTCCTGTGGCTATAGTCCCCCCCCCCCACACATTACACATTATTCTTACACCTATACACTAGACTTGAGTTTTGTTTGCACCTAGTCCTGTTGCCCTACATTTATTTAATCTATATAATTTATTACTCCACTGTAGCTCACCATTCCAGCCTTTAGAGAGTCCTAGAACTTGATGGTAATTCCGATCTGCACCAAAATTGAATGATCTGGTTTGATTTTGCTATTAGACGGATGCTGCCGTCCACATATGGTAACCTTCTTGACTTATCATTTAAATACTTTAAATATTCACGTGTTGA
Source organism: Synchiropus splendidus (assembly GCF_027744825.2). Classification (NCBI taxonomy): domain Eukaryota; kingdom Metazoa; phylum Chordata; class Actinopteri; order Syngnathiformes; family Callionymidae; genus Synchiropus; species Synchiropus splendidus. The sequence continues at coordinate 7,616,049 of NC_071339.1, forward strand.
ATTTATTTTGCTACTCATTGAAAATGGTGACTGTTCTTTCAAAAACATTTTAGTGAGAATAGTGCATTTCAGAGGTTTGAAATTAAAATATACATACATGTATTTAAAATATAAATAAAAATACAATTTGCTTACAACATGCATTTTTGTTAAACATGAGCAAGCGGAGTAAATAGAATTTGTAACAATAGAATTAATCGAAAAAAAAAATATTGCCCAGGCCTAACCTGCTACTTAACAACTCTGTGGCTATAACAGATAAATCTTTGAAAGTGGACTTCATTGTTCAATGCACCAAGTGCTGAATGTCATAGATCCAAAAAGACTCTGAAAGCTGCAAAGGATCGTGGGATTTTAATTTGAAGACAATGCAACACGGCAAGTTAGTCTCCATCCCTTTAATCCGTGCGGATCATAGCACCTATTGTCTTCAACTCACGATGCTCGTGAACGTCATTGGTACTTCCATTTCCCTTATGTTCCCTCAGTCTTCCTTCCAGGGGTGCGTTTCACTTACCCAAGTTTTTCTCCAACCTTTCTTGCATTGTTCCTCATTTTTTTAATCTAATTTCCCTTCCCTCTTGCTGCAACCGTTCAGTCAGTGATCAGTCATGTCCACTCTGTCCGCACTCTCTTCACCACTTGATACCTGCCCTTTACAGAGAATATTGATTCAATAGAAGACGTGCAGTTTTATGACAACAGGAGGACACGGTTCAAGATCCAAACCCAAGTTCAGGTTATTTATAATCTTTGAAGATCAAGAGTTTTAATTGTGGAAAAAAAGTTTTAAGTTCTATTAGACTTTTTTTGAGAACTGTTAGTTGTCCTGGTGTCCATGCATCTATTGATGCTGTCGTCTTTCACAAAGTCTGTTTTCGATATAAGATTTAAATGCCGTGCATCTCAGACTTAAAGCTACGCTTTGGACGTCCGTTTGGATTATTTCAGTTTGCTGCTGCTGCCGTGTTTAAAATAGAAACTCTTAATCCATTAAATCATTTGTTGCTTGCTTTGAGATATGCAGTGATGAGCTTCAGCCGTTTGATCTCCTAATTCCAAAGTTGGCTCTGTCTGGCGGAGATCAGCTCCTGCTTCGAGTGCACTTCTGTCAGACCTGAGCAGTTTTATTGCAGATCCCAGCCAAAACAGGAGCGTTCATTACAGAGAGAGATGGACTGAGATGCTTCTTGAGTGGTTTCCAGAATGCAGGAGGATGTATTGTGTGTCAAAAAAAAAAAAGATGACTCTAGGAGGCACTGTAAATTAATTCTATATTCTTTTTCCCGGCAGAATGATTCACTGGGCTGGACGCATTGAGAAGGAGCTGGAAAAGGTTCTGCAGCACGTCACTGGGACTCAGCAAATGAGATTGGTAAGTTGAAGTCACCGTGTTCTCTTAAATTATTCAGACGAGTTTGTCATGTAAAGTTGTTCCACGTGAGCTGCGAAGGGATCCATTGTGACGCAGTGATGGGCCCCATATAAAGACTTTAATTTATTCTGATGAAGACGGAAGTGGTCAAGCTGTGAATTATTTATGTTAGCTAGTGACGGAAGAGAAATTTGTGTTGAAGCTATCCACGGAAATGTTTCTTTTTTAACCCCGGACTCACAACAAAAGCAGACGATTTTGGGGGGGAAAGTGGAGGCAACACGCGCAATAAAAAAGAGACCAAGACAATTGAAATGACGTGACTATTGTGATTCACTAGTGTGAAAATGTAATCTTAAAACTGAATTTGAAAAAAATGCTCAACTAACTTTAAATTGTGTTGATCATGGATGTGATGACGGTCCAAGTCTGAGGACCATGACTCTCAGTTGGCATTGAATAACTTCAAGGCTAGTGTCTTTCTCTTCACGCTTTTGGTTTGACTGCTGATGTACTGTGTCAAAATACAGTCCTCTAGTTGTTTAACCCTATTATGGTTGAGGAAAAGGCCCATGATATATTTTTTTAAACCCACAACATTTAACATATTTTGCTCATTTTATGTTTGGGGTTAACAATCATAAAGGATGAAAAAAATCATATTCAGGAATAGAGTGAACATGTTATACATTTTTACCACTACAAGAAAAGCGGTGTTGTTATGGAGTCGTAACATAAGAAGTCTAGCCTCCTTTGTCTTTTATTGAACACAGAATTCACTGCTGTGTGTGTGTCACCTGTCTGTCTGCTGGAGGAGCAGATGGCCAATCAGAGAGCATCTGACACTGTTTCACGGTGTGCACACGCTGGGCCTCGCTTTCAGGCTTTGAAACCCACCCCGAGATGAACGCTTCATTGTTTCTGTTTGGCTTTCATGCCGTGAGTCTGCGGCCTGTGGTGTCTGTCATGTCAACAAAAGCAGTAGTTAGCATGGATGATATTTGTCAACAGGTGTTTCTGAAGATCAGTGACACGGCAAAGGTGCTATTTGCTGCTTTATGCACGTTTATATTTGAGAAACAAGAGAAAACACTCTTTGGAGTGTTTGAATCCAAAAAGCTGGCGCTCGATGTTACTGTAAATGTGTATTTAGCTGTCACAGAAGTTGTGAACCTTAACTATGAAATGGTGTTAGCATGTAGCGTGCTTGGAAAAATGAGATTCCTATTTGGTTTTCCACAAATCCACTGTTGGATTTCAAAGACGATTTACAAAATTCTGTGGGTAATTTGAGGTATTTGAATTGAATGTATTTACGCAGTATCCAATATTAATTACAAGTTTCCCAGTTTGTATTTCTAAATATCATTATTTTTTTATGTTTGTCTTGTCTTCACAGTTAACATGAGAAAGTTTTTTTACGAAACCTTTCGTAATTCCAATTTATGGAAGAGTTCTGTGATAGATTTCAGAATTCTGTCAACACATTTGTATTGTGTGTCGGTCAAAAATGTACTGAATATCCTGGAAAAGACTGGTGTTCCTCTGATACAGTAGGAAAAAAACTGTGATTATTAATTTTATGTGTGCACAAAACCACTGAAGTTAATGTAGGGCATCCATCACATCCAAACATCTACTTATTGTATCATAACAAGGTGCTTTAATGTAACTGCACAATGACACTCAGATGCCTGAAAATATTTAAAATAAAGTGATTAATACATTTTGCAACTTTTCTTGATTAAAGAAATATGATCCAAATAACGAACAACCATTATAAAAACAAGTGATGCATCATTCAGCAAAGATTAATGGGAAATTTGGTAAATGGGAAAATGACTACAAATTATGAAGATAGTCATGAGATAGTTTTTGTGGTGGTTATGTAAGTAGAAACACCAAATGAATCTCTCAATAAAATGATCAAAATGTAGAATATTATGATGGCAATAATGTGCACATATTACTATGATAAAGTTACAAAAAAACGTGCTTAATGAAATATAAATTAAATATTCATTCAGATTTTGTTTTCGTATTTAACATTGTGTTCTTCAAGAGTTCCCAAAGTAAACTGAGCAGCTTGAGTACATATATTCTTTCATAATTGAATGACATGTACGATTATTGAACAAACACTACAACAGCCGCCAGATTTTGTAGGAAATTCATGAATACGTTGCCGTGACTCCTTTTTCCAGACGGGCTGGTGTGATCCTGAGCTTAATAAGGCCTAATGCTTGGATGATGATGTGACATTAAGTGCTCAGTGGGCTTTGAGTTGTGTGGATTTAGCCTTTAATTTGCACCACAAGTGTCTGAGGATTGAACCAAACAAGTCAGGGATGTTCCTTTGAATTGAGTCACTTGAAAAAGCGACGTTAGTGCCAGTGATGTCTTGTGTCAGGGCCCAGATGGCTGTGTGTGTGTGTGTGTGCGTGTGTGTCGGGGAGGGGTTCTGTCTGTGTGTGCCGGACAGTGTGTGCACGCAGAGCGTGTGCGAGGACATTTATCACGGCCCCAAACAGGAGTCGTCACAGGGTGTGCTAAATGGCCCAGCATGCCTTGGAAAGCCATTTTCTAAATGGATGCCTTTCTCCATACGTATGTCTGATAGAAATCTTCCCAGGGCAATGCTGGCTGGTAACAAGATTGCCTCCCTCTGCGCACCCATCTCTTTCATGCACAGTTTACTCTTGTGTACAAAAGAATGTAAAACAAGTGCAAATTATTTTTCGTTTTTTTTCTTGAGAGGCAGAACACGAGACAAACTTTTTCTTCATGGTCAGTTGATGTCTTTGAACCAAAGAGATATGTTACTTGGTCCGCTCAACCTTCTGTTGATTTTCTTCTGAGCGTTCCGGTTTTGTTCTACTCTCGCGAAATGAATTAATAAAAATACCCACAACAGAAGAATAAAAAAAAAAAGCAACAATTCAATGAAAAACAAAAACTATACTATAGGCAAGGAAGAAAATTTGTAATTGTTGAAAGTTGTTGGTCTAAAGTCAGTCAGGTCAGTCGATATTAATGGTCCCAATTTAATGAATTGAGTATGTTCTTAATATCAAAATGTTTTTTCTTTACAAGATATCATCAAATCAAATCATTAACAGGGTTTCTGCCAGGAGTTTAAAAAACTAACTGAACGTGGCCAAAAAAGAAGCGATAGAAAAACATTGAAGCAGAGGGGAAAAGTTTTGCTGAACTGGTGATGATAAAAACACTAGTTTTTCTAGTAGATTTCTCTCTATTCTGCACTGTCCTTTTTCTTCATATGTCCGGCTGGAATGCACGACTTCAGTCACTATGGAGCCGTATTTTTCTGAGAACACCACCACGTATAAGTCCACCTCCATGTCTCATGTGTTATGTTTGTTTTAATCTTTCCCTTTCGTGTAAATATGTTTGATCGCTGAGATTTAATTTTTAAAAACAGATAATTTGTCTGAAGGCATGGCACATCTCATTTAAGCCTTGACAGTACATTAACATGTAGCGGAAACCCTGATTCAAGTCAGTACACTACAGTTTCTTCAGCAGAGTTGTGGTGTGTTCGACATGTACAAGAATAAAAAGGAGCCTAAAATTCAACCCTGAAGAACACCCAGATCCAATGGGGTTGTTGATCAACACAATTTCACGGTGCACACATAAGCCGTTCTTATATGTGTCTGCATATTGGACACCGTTCTGTTAAACTGATATTTCATTTTACCAGAAAAAAGCAAATATATCATTGAAAAATCCAGATGATCTTTTAGGTGAAAAAAACTCCTTCACTGTTAAATGTTGTATTAAGCGCCACGCTGTCAGGAATGTTGCACATTAAACTGTCAAGTGATTGTTTGGGCCTCGACGATATTTTCCTTCTGGTGGACGAAAAGAAAAGATGATGGGAGCTGGGTAATGAGCATGAAGAGCTGAAGTTTACAATTGAGCTCTGAAAGACTAGATGAGTGGGTGGATTTGAGCGAGTGGGTGGAGGGTTTTCAATTGCGAGAAAAGCCGAAGAATGGCTCGACAATTTCGACGGATGCATGTCTTTCCTGTGTTATATTTAGTGTCAAACTCCTTAAGATGCGTGAAGGATGCGCCACAATCGGTGAGTTATAAGGTGAGGAAGTTTAAAGGCTTCTCTGAATGCAGATTTCAATGAGGGGGGTTTGGACAGCTGCCAATGGATCTATTTTCTGTTTCGTATCTGAGTAGATGTCATATATCCACTTGCGACGACGCCTACTTTCTGTCGCTCCTTTAATTTGATGCAGTCGGAGATAGACGGATTAAATTATAATGAAAGTGTTATCTCTCTATGTACAGCTTATTGTGAGATTAGATAATTACATATAAATGAAAAATGTGACAGAACTGCTTATGGTGTGTGGCAGGTACTCAGCACACACACACTGTTCGGGGAAAGGGTCCGACACATTTTCAGCTATTTACTGTAGCTGCTTCCAGTGATGTACAGCAGGGACTTTTATTTAAACATCAGCAGCATCACACAGTGGAAAATATAATGCACTGTGGGGTGGCAGCACGGAGTCAAAAGTTTATGACAACAACTGTGGAAGAAGTATTGAGGAAAATGGAGGCAGCATTGTAGGAGGTGGTGGTCGATGAGGCTGTAAAATATATCGCCACTGGAGGACTGAGAATTTCCGCTATTGTTGTGTCTTCTTCGTGTCCCATTAGAGCTACGTATCAAAATACTGCCCCATGGTTTCCGGCGGTACTGCTCCGTTTAGTCCGTATCGGTAAGCTTTGTGGAAATGAACGCAGTGCAAGGACAGAAGGCTCCGTCCGTATCCGTTTATAATGTTGAGCAACAATGGGCATTCTTACACCTCAGCTCCTCTGATGCGTCTGTTACAGATGTGTATGCAATGCACAGATTTTGTGAGTTAAGCAGACAATCATAGGCATAAATACAGTGGTACTGTAGTTTTGGTTTTCATCCCTGTTACTTCATTTTCAGTTTTCGGTTTCCAATAATTTTCATTTTGGTGCATCCCTACTGCAAAGCCATTTATTGATCAGTCGAAATTTGATGTAAATGTTGTGAAAAAAACAAGTTGAACTTGTTGAGAAAGAGCAATGAGATTGTACGCCACATGGTCACTTACAGTTGGCGCAATCTCCTCAAATTAAATTTCCCCAGCATCTTCAACTGCAATTCAACATGTGTGGATTTTCTTTTTCAAATCTGGGTTAACAAGAGAAATCTAATCAGCGTGCATAATTTGGCAAGCTGCTCTCCTGAACCCCCCGTCAGTTCGGGCTCGCACTTTACAGCCGCCCCCCCACGTCCAAGCCCTCCTTGATGCGTCTCTTGATTAATGGAAACCTGAGACTGATGCAGCAGCAGGTCGATACATCCGCATTGAGAGGGAGCAGCTTCAAGTGGTAATTGTGGGATTCTCCGAAACGGCTGACTTTTTAGATCACACTCCTTTAATAGCTGTAATATGGAGGTAAACAATATGCTGCATTTTATTCTCTCACCAAGTAAAATTTTTAGAACCCAGATTATATTGCTTATGAAATGGTATTTATTCTCTTAATTCTTTGAATGTGATGTCTGAATGTGGTTTTGCTCTCAGCTTAGTCTTATTAAATTAAAAATATACTTATAAATACTTATAAATTGTCAATAAATGGCACGACTTAAGTTGGCAAATGTATTTTGGAATATTCTTGGTCTCTTTCATCACTTCTGGCCTCCATTCCGTGTGCTGTTCTGTGTTGACCACATGCTGGCTGCAGGTTTATCTCAGTTCAACACAGACCCTCTTGCCTGCATGTGTGTGCGTATGTCTGTGTTTATCCTACATGGCTGAAGCTTAGGGTTCAATTCGATCAGGTATTTTTTTCCAGAGCAAGGAGTATGCAAGCTGAACACAATTCCCAAGGTTTTTCCAAACCTTCCCACTGCTTCATGGTTATAAGAAGTTGCTTTTGGCCACGGCAGGCTGCCTCCCCAAGTCTCACTAAAGTTCCTTAGGTGGCTTTACTCACCATCGCTGACTGTTGCAATTCCAAATAATCTCTAAGAAATGCCCTGTAATACTGTAACATTGGAAAAACCTGGTTCCGTAAACGTTCCTCTAGCTCTTCTGAGCAGTCTCCCTCCTTTGGGTTCTTTGAGTTCACCAAGTGATCAACATAGATTGTTCTTTTTCCCTATTAGTTTGATTCTTGTTCTTTTGGCAGCCAAAGGAAGAGTCTCTTGTTCCTCCTCTTGCCTCAGATGTTTACCTTAAAAGGGCATTTTTGAGAGAGGCCTAGCTCGTGTTTTTGTCTGTACTGCAGCTCTTTGTTATCTGTCAGTCCCATTGCTTTCCTGTTCTCTGCGACTACTACTCATCATAGTTAACACTGAAGACTCATCATTTCATGACATGATAACTTTGCGGAATGCTAAGTGGGGGATATTCTACTAACTAGAATGAAATTCAATAAGAGAAGTACCGTTTTTTTTGTACTGAGATGTACCTCTGTGATTCGCTCATTGGTCTTTATTCTGCTAAACAATGAGTAATGTGCTCATAAAGTATTCCTTGTAATGGTACATAGAAACACAGAAAAACTGCTTGGTACTGTGAGGGACAACCTCTTTATTTGTTTATTTATTTTTTGTTATTTTGAACATTTTGAATTTCTGTAAAAAAAAATTGTAAAACATTCTTGTTTAATTGCCATTTAAATTTGTAAATAAACCGATCATGTTGTACATACAGTATATATCAGAGATTCATGTAAATATTATTATTTATTGTCTCAACAAAAAAAAATAGTAGTTAAGCTATGTAGTTCAGTGAGATGTGGTTGAAGTCTCACTGTCTATTAACTCATCCTATAACGCTTCAGTTGGTAATTCATAAATTTGCATGTCAGCAAAAATGTCTCTGGAGTACTTAAAACTTCATGGTAAATAACTTAAGTCAACAACTCTTTGTGTGAGCCAGGCGTCCAAGAAGCCTTTCATTTTCAGCTTTACTTATTGCAAAGTTGTTTTTTTAATGCCACGTCTCCCTACAATGCCCCACTTTTTCACTCAACTGCAAACATGCAATATGCCACATGGTCAGCTGCCCTATAGCCACTCTTAATGGGACCAAAAAGAGGAAAAAAAACATAGCAACCCATGAATTATTTTAAGAATGCCCAAGTTGTTTTTCATCCCAGGCACATTAAAATCCACTTCTAGATGCATTGAGTCACATCAGGGTCATGAAAGCTTGCTACTTTTTGTTTTGTTTGCAGCCCAAATAATGGACTGGTCGTCTGCCAGCTCCAGCTTTTTCTGTGTACTCATCCTTATGAAATGAAACAAAGCAATTAAATTGGGCAGACATGCTAAGTCAGTGCAGCAGTGTGAGTGCTGGTCAGTGTCATTACTTCAGACCTCGGGCAGAGCACACAAGAGAAGGGCACTACTATCTGTATTTATTTTTCTTTATTAGTTTGCTGACACTTGGGAAGGTCAATAGGCTGGAGTTTTACAACATGATAGCTAGACTCTGGTGTCTAGTATAAATATGGAAAGAGAAATATCTGCTGAAGGCAGGCCTGCATGTTGATATCTGAGGGATGATGCTAGCTTGGATTATTCTGAGTGGATTTGCGATAACGCACAAAACAAAACACCAGTGGCTTCTGAACAGTTATGATGTATATTTGCCTTCTAATTCACAGGCTCCCAATGTGGGGGTCTGGTCAAGCCGCTGGTTGTGGGTTATGGTAGATGTCAGAAAAAAAAACAAAAAAAAAAATACAATGGCACGTGCCTTATATTCTGGGCGTCACTAGTCTGTGGCTCTATTATGTTGGGGGTAACACAATGAAAAGTGTGAGAACCCCTGATGATGGGAAATATGTTGACATTCTCCTTCAGGTAGTGGTGTCAAACTCAATCACGTCCAGGGTTTTCCCCAGTGCTTTAGCTGCCCAAGAGCTGTCCTATGCTGGGATGTCTCCTTCAACAAGTTTTCTGTCAACATGTCGTGAAGTGTGACACACAATGTTGGCACCGTCAGTGCGGGAGGACACGACTCTTTAAGGTAGACTGTTTAAGAGGGCCGTGAAAGGTGTCCAATGTTCAGTTCCATCTTGCGTGGATGGGCGGGTGTGAGGAAGTTACTGTGTCTGAAATGCAGAGAGAGAGAGTTATTTTTTAAGTGTTTATTGTGCATTGCAACAGTCAATTACTTGGCGAGCTCTATGGGTTGAATGCCATATACAGAAATCCTGAGGTGGTGAATTCACTCTTGGCTGAGGACACCCTGCCAAAAACCTTTTTTAAAACTTTACCAATGTGGGTTTCATATACTTCTGGGTGGGGTTGAACATGTGGGTGGGGAGCACTTGGAAATGCACGTTTGAGTGGCTTGACATAGCGATTGACTGTGTTTTTTTTTACGTAGAATGATGGAGCGCCACCCCGCCAACCCTAACCTCCCTCTTTCTTTTACGCGACACCCCATCCGATTGAAAGCCTAACACTAAAGGCCCACAACATATAAACTGAAGGTTCACTTGCCAACGTCATTATGTCATGGGAGTGAGAATGTGCTGGCTTTAATACAGAAATATGAGCCTAACAGGATGTGACGTCTATCTGCTTTTTGATTTTTGGAAGTCAGTCCTAGCATAAAACATCTCTGTGGGCCCCTTCTACCTGCATGAGTCTGAGGAAGTCAGCTTTGAGAAATTTCTGCACGTGTTATAACATTTGTAATGCGTGCTCATGGCAAATCTTGAATGCTTTACTCTTGACATTGACATGCAGTGGTGGTGATTGAGTTCTGGTGCACTAAACATTGATTCATTCTAAGCTGAGTATATGAATTAAGAACCTTTCACGGCCTCCATAAATAACATGGTGTGTAGCTTTCAACCCCTTTCCCTCGGTCAGCCACATCAGATCTAGATCATTTCATAGAAGAATTTGCTGCAGTTAGGTATAGGTCTTGTAAAATGTATTTCAAACTGAAGAGAGACGAGGCTGAACAACTTCAAAATTGAAGCTCATTTGAGTTTTCCTTATGCAGAAGTGGACTTTTCGTTTAGAAGGAATATTTGTTCAGCAACTGGTGCATTCAGTCATATAGTGACATTATGTAGATACAATATGGCCTCTGGGGTTTGTGCTTGTTTAAATATAAACAATCTGGCGTTTTGTGCCTCAATAGGATTAAAGGTCTGGAAAGGCTGATGCCCTCTCAATGGAAAATGCTGTATTTTGCAAACACAGCAGCTCATTTCAATTCCGCTTCTTCTCACTCGATGTGCATGGCGTGTGTATGTTTGTGTGTATTAATACTTTCTTTCTCCTATTTCATGATGTATTTGGGGCTGTGAAGCTAGTTAGGGAGAGCCACCTTATACAGGGAGTTGCAAGCGACCTGATGCCTGAATTGAAGTGCTCTCTCCGTTCACTGCACCGTTTGTTTGGCTAGAAAACGTTCATTCATCATTCACAGAGCTCGATGACTTGAATTGAAAGCTTGAACATTGAAGTTACTATCGAACGATGAGCTCCGTAGTGAAGCTTCAGCTTCCGTGTGAATCGGGTTACGCAGTGCCTACCTACACGTTTCTCCTTGCATTAGCTGGCAGAGACAGTCGACTTTGTTCTCCTGCATTATTCGCTCTGTGTTTAATCTGAGGGAGGCGCTTCCCCGTATGCAATCTCTCCTCCTTTAGAAGCAGGCTGGACCCGCGCCTATCTGCCGCCAGCTCTTCTCTTGAAGCGCTGCTGTTTGATGTCATTTCAGTTTTACCCCTAAAAGCCTTATGTTCTCATGGGGACTACATTAGCTGACGGAGAAATTCACCAAAAGGTGTAGTTCTCAGTGTCGCTGCCCGAAAGGTAATGGCTTCCTCTGCGGGTGGTGATTATATGTTGACTCAGAACTGTGCTCTGCACATGACAGTGATGCTATCATGCACAACCATTTAGAAATGCAGAACAACTGTGCTAGGGAATAAGTGATAGAACAAGATGATGAGGTTAGTGTATGAAGATGAAATTCTTATTATTATTGCTGCTGTTGCTGCTGTGACTCATGGAATTTCCCAGCTGTGAGACAAATAAAGGGCATCTAATCTAATCTTATCCATTTAAACTATGCAACTGTAATGTAGCTAAAATGCACAACTGAAAATGGGCTACTTAAAGGAAGATTTTCCTTTACTGGGTTGCCTTCATTGACATCTAATTGTTGTTGTACTTGTTGGGGTGGAAGAAAATATAATGATAGTGCTATCCACTTGCTTCGATGTTTTCATGTGAATTCATTTGAATGCTTAAGATTTCATCTTTAAAAAGAGATAATTTTTCTGAAAGAGTGGCGGCACTCATTTAAGCAGTGTCATTTACATGTAGCGGAAAATTTAAATAAGGCTACTTAATTATAGAAAAATCTTTGCAAATGGACAAACCTGCTTTAGGTAACTAGGTTACAATATTACTCCTCTGTTGTTAAAAAAATACAAGAGTGTGTTGCTTCTTTGCAGAGATTATCTGCTTCTGTTGTATCATGAACGAAAAATCATTCAAAATGACTTTAAATTTACTGGAAATGGAGCCTGATGGACAGAACTTCAGAAGGGATACTAAAACATCAACTCTTTAGATCTGTCGATATGGCAACATTTTAACATATATATTTATATGATTCTGATAAAATGAACACCATTCATTTCAACAGCAACAGGGTCAGCATATATTTCACATCTTTTCTGCTCTTGTGTTTCATTGAGTCGGTGTGCCGTGCAATTTCTTAACATTGTCAGAATGTATTTTCTCTTACATTTGTCACAATGCGCCACTGCGACCTTAAATGCAAATGTTAACCTAAAAAAAATAAGTCGCATTCAAGCCACCATAAGTTCCCTGATCTGTCAAATGCAAAAAAACAAAGGAACAGAGTGTTCTGTCCTTATGCCCTTTTCTGGAGCTGAATTCATTAAATTCCGCCGTATAATGTATTTCAGTCTTGGATGGACTCTTTTTTTTCACTGTGTGACGCAGAAACATACAGATGTTAAGCATTTACATTGTATTCTGGTCGTGTTTGATGTTTTTTTTTATCGATAACAGCTTTCATACTGTAAAAATGCCATGATATCATTATAACAAAACCATTATATTTTGAATGAAGATGATCAAACCAATTTAATGACTCCCAAAGAACATCCAGTTGCTTAGTTCATTACCATCTCTCCTTAGTCTTTCACTTGATTTTTATAAGAGGTGACTTGACTGCTGCGTAACTTATAAGTTACAGGCTTTGCAGTGGAGTGAAGACTGCTCCTGTCGTTGCCTTACATTAATAATGCTTCCTTATTAACCAACACTTGAAAGATACCCAAAAGGATTAAAAATTCCATTCTCAATGTTGACTTAAAACACTGAATAATCCAGTTTTGAACTTTGTTCAAAAAGGAATGTCTTTATAGACGACTGCAACTGAAACCCTTGAACATGTTTCAAAGCATGAAAATAAAAAGTGCAGCTGTATTGTGGGAAGGAGTATAGCCAATACACAGTCAGCACACATTGCAGAATGACCTTAAAAGAAGCTTAAATTATGTAAAATGTAATATGCATCTCAATGAATCTGAATGCAGTTGGATAAGCTAAACAATTCCTCCCAACTGTGGTGAACTTCTGCTGATAACACCAAAAGTTATTCGTTGTGTGGCTGGATGAAGTAAGTCTCTTCTGGTGACCAAGCAGAAAAAGCTTGCTAGCGATGGTGCAGTTCAAAACTGTGACCCAGAGGTGGGCAAAGGGCGGCCCATTGCCTGTAAGAAAAAACACAAGATAAAGAGTGGCATACCCGACTTAAAAAATGAATGAGAATCACTTCTAAACTGGTTTCTCACTGACTCATGAAACATACTGGGCAATGTTCTGAACTTGACTCATGAACTCCTCACGTCTTTTATTGACATTAAAGCACTCAAAATGCCCTGTTTTCGCCTGCGTGTCTGAAGTTCCGACAACACAGTCAGTCTCCGCTGCTGCTTCTCGTCTCTGGTCCTCCTGGAGATCGGCTCTGTGGGCGGAGATGCGGACACGCCGGCAAAAACAGCGCATTTGGAGCGCTTTGATGTCAATAAAATCCCTGTGATTTCATCAGTTTGATGTGACAAGGCTCAATATTTTGGCAACATGATGCTCTTTAGCCTGTGAAAATCCAAATATTGCCCATACAGTATATTTCAGTCCAGAAATGACAGTACTTTCTGACCACTCTGTAGCTGCTGATATTTTAACAAGCCTTTCATGGTACGACTTGCTGCATATCTTGGAGGCTAAATTGAGCTTGGGGGCAAAATGCATCTCCACCACCCACGCCGCACTACAACGCATAAGGCAAATTGTTGGAAAACAATTTTAACTGTGGGAATTGAATGTGTCTAAATGTTCCAGCTGGGTTCTTGCAAACATGACTCCACCATTAGCAGGTTCCCGGCAGCATCATTGCTTTTGTAGTTGACTGATGCTTTTGAATAGACGGAGGAGAAATGTTTGTGTGTCTATATGACAACCCAGCCTGCTCTACTTGTTTTATAACCCCAGTGTCAGCTCCAATAGCCCCCCGTCGCTGTGCACGCTCAGCATAGGTGGAAGGAGCTGAATGAATGAATAGCAGCAGAATCTGCTTTAGGTATTTCGTGTGTAAGCCAGAAGTCTGTTTTTGCTTACAGGCGGCTTATCTTCCTTTGTCATGTGGATGTGGATGCGAGTGATTGTAAATCCAGCAGAGTGTAATAGATTTAGTATCACAGTGAGACATGGCAAAGTTTTCAGAAGCGCAGCTGAGGTTCTGTATGCCAGGTTCCTTTCACGCGGCTACACAAGTGCTCTCTCGGGTCTATGGTGTGAGTTCCACGACACATGTTCATGCGTGCGTGCCGGTCGCATGTATTTGTGTGAACTTTGGACCACCAGCTCATTTCACACACAGACAGACATCAAAGGAGGTTCGAATTAACCCTGCGTGTCGGTGCGGCTCTGCATGCCATCCGCAATTTCACATCTCCACCGCTCCAGCAGCAGCAAACCTACATGCCCATTCATATTGAAATGAACAGATGGAGCACCGCCACGCACCCAATTGCCATCCTTCACTGAGGAAAGATAAAATACTTCAAAAGAGCCCAGATGCGTGTGATCTGTTCGCAGGTAGGGGCGATGTGCGCCGCCGCCAGGTGACGAGGTGAACTGTTTTTTTTTTTTTTTTTTTAGAGCAGGTCAATTCAGTTTCAATTACAGGCCTCGCTCTGGCTGCTCGATTAGAAGCAGCGGAGATGCTTCACACGCTCGGACTCACATCAAAGCGCTCACCTCGGCTATCTGCATCTGTTATTCATCACGTCGGTCGTGATTGTTACACCACGTGTAGAATGGTTAATTTAGTCTTCGCCGCATTTTGGGTCCTAATTTGAATTTCTAGTCAACTCGGCGGTTCCACCAACCTGGATGTGGTAATGACCATACACATCCTGGTGCCACTGCTGATGATCATTGCTGAGGTCGATGGTGATTAGGAGCGCCGACTGACGGCGTGAGCGAAGGTATCTGCAGGTTGGAAGTGCTGCTATTTTTACTATCCACATGCCATCCAGTTGGCCGCGACTGCCGCCAACCAGTAAACACATTCATATTTCATTAATCTGGCCTCTCCCCTCTCCTCCCCCTGATGGCCTCTTATTGTCTCCTCTAGAGGTTGTTCAGCACTCCAGCGTGACCGAGCCCACCCCGCTGTGCTTCCTGCGCCCACACACATGCTCACTGTGCTGTCGCTACTATGGGAGCAGGTCTTTTTAGTTTGGCAGAGGATCCACGTCTGCTAAATTTAACAGTATATAGTGCCACTCAGGAAACAGATACACCTACGTGTGAACCATCTTCTGGCTGCTTTCACTGTATATGTGATTAACAGGAGTTTTTTTTACTGTCAGGGTTTGTAGGGGCAGCTGATAACAGGTGGGCTGAGCTGCTTGCATTGTTCGAGTCATTCGTTCATTCAGTGATTTGTTTCTTAATACGTTTTTTTGGGACAAAGCACAGTACACTTTATGGTTTGATCAGCTTCGTTCTTGTTGTGCAAATGTATTTTTATGCCTGAAAACATCATGTATTTTGACTTTCAAATTGTACTTGACCGTAATATATATTCTTCTTTCTTAAGACTGTTAATATTGAGCATCATTTGCTTTGAACAGGAGTGGTGGGGGTCTCATGAACGCTTTTCATTATTGAGTTACACTCAGCAGATGGAGCTAATTTTACTACTGAGCATCTTAAAGACTCCACCACAAAAAGGCTGTGAAAAAATGTAAACAACACAGGGACAAATTTTTCTGTTTCCTCAATCAAAACCAAATATAGATCAAAGCAGGAGTGGCTGTGTCACGTGTATATATATATATATATATATATATATATATATATATATATATATATATATATATATATATATATCTGAACATAAAGCCAATTTAAGTTGGTCATAACAAACATGGGGTTGAGATGGTGCAACGCTCCCTTGTAGCACTGTGTACAGTCATTGCATTTATAAAAAAGTAGACAAAATAATTTGTCTCTGATATACATAAAAATAATAATTTACAGCATCTTTCCAAATGCTGTTCAAAAATCTTTATTTGAATATATATATCTATTTGGCAGTAGGAAATGTATAGTAGCCATTAGATATGCTTGAGTTTGCATAATTTCTATCAGCGAGATAAAACACTCCAATCTCTGGTGCTTGTGTAAGTAATGCCTCACAGTTACTGTTCTGTAATCATCGATTGTTTCTGCCTGTAATGAAGGTTTGTGCTAAGGTTTTCCTGGTATGAATAATTCATTTGCGCTGGGCTGCTATTGATGGTCGTGTGTGTCTGCGGTTAATAGGAAGATGCCACTGCTCTGTAGATCAAAACAAGAACTGCTTTTCCATGCGCAGGTATGTGTCAAAAGGCTGGATGAACTTCTCAAGCAGATTGAGAAATTACTGTAAAACGACAAAAGAGTGCAACAGCTTTGTGAGGCACAAACGTGTGCGTGTGTGTGTGTACACTTTTGCTTTGCTACAATTTGCATGTATTAGGGCTTCAAAAACATATGGGAATTAAGCCTTCTGTCTGTGTACTGGCGGAAACCCTGTTTGCTCTGCAATGTTGTGTTTTTGTTGAGCTTTCAGAGCCGAAGGTTGCTTGGAGAAATGTTGTGTATTTTTGTGTAGTTGAGCTTAGGAACAGTCTCATTTGCCAATAATTTAAATCCCAAGCAGCCTCCAGGGATTCTAACGTTAAGATGACTGTTAAACGTTTGGAGTAGAGAAGCTGGGACTTCTCTCTGTTCTTCTGCAGCACTGACAGCCTGCTGTTGTATTTCAACTGTGGCCTGAATATGTGTGTGTCATATCACTCACACAGTGGTCCTCCATGATGAAGGTAGATGTTAACATGGAAATATATATATTTAACCTATCCATGTAGGCCAGAGTTTTTGAATATACTGTAAATTCTGGAATGGAATGTTAGTCCCGCCCACTGAATTTAAGAAGGAAAATAGATCTTGTTCAACCATAAGCCGCAGTGGTCTATAAGCCACAGGTGCAGTGGTGCTGTCTGCGCTGTAGAAAGGTCAGTGTTGCTTAAAAATGCATGGTCACTTCTAAACTAGTTTTGTAAATGGGTCCCAGCATGGAGACTGACTCATGACAAACTGGACAATGTTCTGAACTTCATCATCAACTCCTCATATCTTTTGTTGACATTAAAGACCTCAAAATGTGCTGTTGTCACAAGTGTGTCAGAAATTGTGACACCGCAGCTGGTCTCTGCTGCTGCTTCTGCTCTCCGGTCCTACGGGAGAGTGGCTCTGTAGGCGGCATTTGGAGCACTTTAAGCTCAATAAAATGCCATGATCTCGTTGGTTTGATGTGACAAGGCTCAGTATTTTGGCAGCATGACGCTCTTTAGCCTGTGAAAATCCATATATTAGCTGCATCTTTGTATAAGCCGCGGGATTCAGGCCGCAAGAAAAAAGTAGCAGTTGACCCAAAGTTAGATCTGTATTGCACTGTCCATTGTTCTTTAGCATTTTTTTTTTCAAAAATTCATATCTTAATAGTCATGCCAGACATCTCAATATTTTGTAAAAGGTCTTCCCAGACATGTAAATACATGATTATACAAAATGATGTAGAAAGTCAGCTGTAGAAAGTGGCTAGCTTCAGCTGTCCATTAATGGCATGCATGAAATAATGAAATATTTGCTTCCAGATAGCACCACCTGTCGCAGTCTCTCACCTGACAAGTTCTGTGTCAGTGAGAGATAAAGCCGGGTCCCGCGGTCCATTGATCTGAGTCACGCTGCAAACTTGCTATGACATTATCATGAAGCGAGGAAGGACCGTACGAAAAAAAGTCCTCATTTAATCGTTGACTAGACACTTTTTTAATATTCCAGGCAAAGTTCTAAGTTATTAACTTCATTTTCTTTTAATGGACACATTCCAGTTCTCATTATCCTGCAGTATTGGAACTAGATCTAATCCATCAAGACAGAATATGCTACTCAAACTTTAACAGTTTTTTTTCGCCTCAGAGACATCCGCAGTGTCACAGTAGTTAAAGTGGAAATTGGAGCTCACAGCTTGAGGAATGGCCGTTCTGTGAAACATTCTCCTTTGTACTGAACTGTTGCTTTGCAAATTTGTGCACGAGCCGCTTAAGTTTGGGGCTGTAAAGTCATTCTTCACAGGCATCAGTTCAAGTTGCATCAACACTTTAGACTGAAAAGGGGAATGATGGAGCGACATCGTTGTCAGTGTGTTACTTGTACCAGGTTTGTACTGATAAAATTCAACATTTGTGAAACGCTTGAAGCATTTTCTTTATAGTTATGATCTGAAAACACTTGCAGAGACATATGTCCAGGCTTCAACCTCATCTCAAAACCATTAGACTTTCAAACCTGATATGTGAAGCTTGTGGATCTGAAGTATTGCAAAGCGGATTATTGCCAGTTTGAGGCAGAATAAAGAAATCCACGACCATTTTAATTACCAGCCGGGTAATTAATGACTACATTAGCTGCACAATAGCAATATACAGCGAAACCTGCGCTCATTTGACTAAGACAATATGTAGCTCCCAGCACAACCCTTGTCAATCTCAGTCTGAAGGTCCCTACATAATCTGTGTTCAATTCAATTTATGTTTATGCAAATTAAGTTGCTTATTTTATTATTTATTCATCGCATTAAATCATATTAAATAATGGAGTCTCAACGTAATTGTGTTATCTTGCCTTATATAGGCAGCCAGGGAGTTTTTCTTTATGCTCTATTATAGACACTTTGAGAGCAAATAATAATTCATGGAAACATTCACAATGAAAAGCAACAATGTAAATACTTAGACATGTCCCATTTCTTTTTTGTGGTTTTTTTTTACGATTTAAGACAGTCTTTTTGGTGACTAAAAGCTACCTGCGTTGTGTCTAAATAAAAGTGTCCCTTTGGTTTCTATATGAGGAACTTTGTTTTTTTTCCTCTTGACAGGAAGAAAGAATCTTGTGTGTTTCATGATTACACAGAAGAAGAGGCCCAGCATTGATCTGCATTTTTATAATGTGTTTGGAGAAGCTTTCATCAAGAGCCCTGTGTGTTCGAAGCCACCAGTTGTTTCGCAGATGCAGACTGTGGTTAAATGCTGATTGACGGCTCACTCTATTCTTTGTAGATTGATTGAAGTAGTTTTTCTTTATCCAAACGTATTCAACAACGGCTCACGGATGAAACAGGCTCTTGTACACCAGAGAATAGATGGAATTGGATTTGAAGTCATTTCATCAGGTTAAGAAAGCAAACAATGCGATTGAAAGGTTGGCCCCGCCCCTTACACCTTTATAATGCTTCGCCAAAATGCCCCCAAAGCAAGACTGAAATTATGGTTAGAGTGCCGAAATGTCTAAAACTAAAACTGCATTAACAACAACATTTCTGGTTCGAATCTCAGTTAGCTTGTCGTTGCTTGCTTGATGGCAGTTGCCACTCCATCGTGGGATCAGTCAATTCTTAACCAGTTGCGAGTCACTTACGCTAAGCTAGCAACAATTAGCTTAGCTACAGTAGCTTACAGGAGCTATAGTTATTGACATGAACGCTCGGCCGTTCCATTGCATAAAAGAAACCTTTGTTCCATCTCAGAAACGTGACAGACAGAAATCTTCCTAAATTTTATCTTATTAAATCACCCTTCACCCTGTTCTACCTATCGTAAGAGGCAATTCTTGGGTGTGTTGGGGCGGCAAGCTGAAATTAACTGGGGGCCGTCCTCTTCAGTGTTTTGCACGACATGCAGGTTAATGATTGGAATTGAATTTAAAAAGTAGTTTTGTCTATATTGTAACACATTTCAAATCTATTTACATTTTGTTTCTTATTTCCAGCGTGTCTTGTCAGTATTCAGGCACATACATTTTTTGGTGACTGGTGTTCAAGCCAGAAATAAAGGTCACCCATCGCAAAAAGATACTTTTGTTATTGTTGCGGGGTCAGTTTGTCACTGACAAAATCAAAGTCTAAACTTTCGGCCTTCTTTGCATGTGGCGGCGTAGTGGCCAGAGCATATCGTGTAGGACAAAAGTTGCCGGTTCTGCATTTAATGCATTTTACCATCTGTCAGTTTAGATGATCATACTTAATAAGAAGGTCATTTCATGTGTTTTAAGCAACCGATCAACAATTCAAAAACATCCGAATAAACCGTGCTGCAGGTGGGAAGAGC
Source organism: Synchiropus splendidus (assembly GCF_027744825.2). NCBI lineage: Eukaryota > Metazoa > Chordata > Actinopteri > Syngnathiformes > Callionymidae > Synchiropus > Synchiropus splendidus. The sequence continues at coordinate 7,636,255 of NC_071339.1, forward strand.
GGCTGCTTGACTGTTGCAGTGCGTGGCATGACGAGGAGTGGGTGGGGCCACAGCGAGGGCTTGCTGGCTCCGCGGTGCTGCTCAGGAAATGATTCTCACACTGACTCAAATAAAGGCCATGTCAGATATCAAAATTCTTTTGGACGGAAATGATGACTGAGTATTTCTTTTTCCCAAGAATTTAAAAATTTAAACAAAGAAAAGAAGGGCTCCAGAAGGAAGACTTTTCTTTTCAGGTGAAAAGAGCTGGTGCTGGGTCACCACTAGGGGTCTATCTGTACACATCTCAGCCAGTAATGAGTCAAATTCATATTCAAACAGTAGCAATACTAACAGCAAAATTTATATTCTCATAAAAATTAAGCAACCAGACAATACTAGCTCCAGAGTTGTGCGTATTTCCTCCACATTTGAAACTGAAGATCAGAGCAGCCACACTTGATGTGTTTAGAGGAAGACTGTTAAGGTACGGGGGGAGGGGCGAAGCCTCCATTACAAATTTAACGTCAGGACGAGAAAGCTCAATTACACAGCTCATAAAACAGGTAAACACCCAGCACCCCTGAACACGCAAACTGTCATCATTTACAATCCGGCGAACGTTAGCCGGCTGAGGAGGCCGATTTGTTGTGGTTAAAAGAATCTAAATATGAGTTCATCACCGGAGAGTAACAGAAAAACAGCATACATCTAAATGCATGTTTGTTATATTAAAACAAAAAACACTCATTTGTCATGAGTCTGACAAATAAAATGGAGATGACACTTGTCAGGATATATCCTGAATAAATTGTCCCTATCTGCTTTGATTGATGGGATTTTCACTCTCTTTTCAGTGCTGTCTTTTTGTCTTCTTACAAGCGATTAATTTTAGTCATTTATGCGGGGAGATAAAGTTATTTACAAACATTAGCAAAGAAACCTACAGATGACAAACTGTCTGAGATAACAGGTTGAGTTGAAGGCCCTTTCTTGCTGCAGCAAACTGTCATCTGGCCTTTGAGGTCTGTCCTTCATCTTCTTGATCACCATGTGAAGCAATATATCCTGATCATGTGCTTCCACCACTGCAGTCCCTGAAGATTCTGTCCAGTCACTACTGTTGTTGCCTCTCCTCTCATGTCACACACATTCTTTTTGCCCACACTGCTGCACTGAATATGTATTTTGAAGGACATCAAGTCATGGCTGGGCAAAAGATAAAAAAAAAAACCCAACAAAGTTCATTTAAATAAAATGCAAATTTGTTTCAGAAGGGGCTAATACAAGGGAATGTCATTGGTGTTCCTGTCTTTGTTCTTTTTCTTTTTAAGTTAGTGCAGTCAGGCCCAGACCAGACTGTGTCTCTGGCAGCAGAAGTCTTGTGTTGTCAGAGATGCACTCACAACTCATCCAGATCACCACAATTGAGCTATAATTATCTGTGTTCTAAATGAAGATTTTTGGAAATTATGATAATATATGTTTATGTATTTGTTGGAAATAAGCTCATATATTTGTAATTAATTATAATCACTATTAAGCCTTCAAAGAGTCTAATTTAGATTAACTCGATCAGAGGCTTTTCAATTTCAGATGGAACAACTCATCTAATTTTTTTTTTACAGCTCTGTTAAGTGACTGTTGAAGATTTTCAAAGAAGTTATTATCTTAATAACGTTGTTCTTGGCGTCTGATCCACTCGTCGTCGTGTGATCTGACTATTCATAAATGTCGCTCCAATTCCCAATGGGGAGGACATTTTGAACCATGATCACATTGGACATTTTCTCTTTGACCTACAGTGCTTCTCTGTCATGTCCCCATCTAGTTGCCTTGCGTTGTTATGCTTGCTTTCATTGTGTACTTTATCCCTCCCTGGGTTCTTCCTGAGTGGCATTTTGAGGCCAATATTGTAGCCCAAATGCAACAGTCAAGATTTTGTTTGAAGCACGAAGTTGTCCTTGTTTTTAAACCTGAAAAATAAACCACTTTTCTGAGTTCAGGTGAGAATAGAAGGTCATAGTGATTCTAGCGTTGCGACAAAGCCGATGCAGCAAACGCACTCTTGTGTATTTAACCAGATTACATGCCGAGTACATGTTCGGATTTTGAATTGATTTGACTGTTTCTGTCCCCGGACAAAAGTTAGTGTGGTCTGAGCCCCGACTTTTATTAAAATCTTGGCTGCCGTTGTGAGTGAAGAACATTTAAGCCGAGGATCTGTTTCTATAGCAGCGAATGCCAAGGCATTAATCTGGCCCGGCTGGACAGAGAGAAATTAATGATCATTTAAACTGACGACATAATCAGGCTTCATGCTGTCCTCCGATACTAAATTGCTTCCTTTGTTCCACAAGATATCCCCTTTTTTCCTTCTCCATCCTTCTCTGTCACTGTCTTTCTCTCTCACTTGCTACTCAACAACCCCCCCCCCCAGGTTGTTCGCTGTTATCGGTCATTAAGTCCTTCGTTTCCATGGAAACAGTCAGTTTGCCAGGAATTGGCATGCGATGAAGCAACCCAGTGATGTTCAATATGGAGAGCATTTCATTTTCCTTCTCCTGATGGTCTGTCGCTGCAAACCTGGCCAGGTGAGCTGCTGGACATTTGGTGGGAGCGACACTCCAGGACCAGCTTCTTCAGCTCTCTCAACTTCAGTCTGTAGACTGCAACTTCGTGGTGTCACTTCTAAGATCATGGACCCTGTTGGCAGGTTACGTCGCCGTGTAATTAGGCCGCAGTGTATGTGTAATGACTTAGCATGCAGCCGTCTTCTATCGCAGCCAGCAGACGGCTGCTGTGACTGTCAGACATCAGGAGCAGAGCAGAGTCTCGGCCATCACCTGGGGCGAGCCCCTCGGATGTTTCGTCAGCCTCGCCTCTTTGAGGGGAGGTTAAATTGACTTCCTGAGTCAGTGGAAATCCCCCTATCGCTTATCAAAAGGCAAGAGGGTTAAATATTCAGTCTGCAAGGTTTGAAATGTAATCTGTGCTCTGCTTAAATTGTCTTTGGATTCCTGCCTCTTTACCGCGTGCTGCCTGTGGTACGGCCGAGATAAGTGGCCAGAACAAAATGGCTGTCATTGTCGCTGTCGCTCAGGTACGTGACTTGCTTCTAATACTCAGCCGCTGATTGGCTAATTCGATTTGGAATATAAAATAACTTTAACATACCAGATGATGAGAATTTGGAATCAATTACCAGGTGGATCACTTTTACTGGTCTCATATGCAAGAGGCGGGTGGGTTTTTCTGCCTGGGGATGTACTGGTCAACTGGAGAGAAATGAGGAATGGAAAGTTAGTTAAAGCAAGAATATGTGCTGTCATTCAGAGTAACGGATGGAGATTAAGAGAGGTGAAGAGAAGCGTGCAGGACGGGTGGAATAAAAGGACACAACATGATGATGATGAAGAAGTGAGTTTCATGGCTGCAGTGAAGGAGGCCTTTCAGAAGAAGACAGTTAAGCTATAAACATACACTTGTCTAAGGTACTGGAAAAATATTCTGATCTGTAAATACTAAAATGTAATTAAAGGGGAAGAAAATAAGGTTAGTTGTCGGAATGGAGTGTTAAAATAAATGTCAGTCTTCACAACTGATGATGAAGTCGCACAAATGCAGCAACAATAGAAAGACGGTATCTTTCTTTCGCACTGTACATATTTGAGTGTGTCACAGAAGGAGCTGCTCAGTGATGTTTGTGTCTCATGTAGCGGGTGAGTGGTTCTTTGATACGGACCAGGGCTTAGCAAACATCTATGTTTATCCTGCCGCCTCCTGTGTGTCATCACCAGACCGTCTAACCTGAGACTCAGTCTAGACAGAGACCGTCGCATACACAGACCAAGTTCAAGACTAGGGTTTTAAGGGCCTGTGACTGCGTGAATACAGAACAAGGTAGTAGTTTGTTTTAATAAATGAAGAACTGCTTCTTTCCTTTGAAGTAAGAAATAAAAGTTTGTCCATATGACTTTTAAATGTACATGTCTGTATTCAGTTTCATGTCAAAGTCTCGGTGACGTTATTCTCTGGTCTCCACTATGATTCCTCCCCGGTGTTGGACGTGATGTTTTCTTCCGATTATTATGTCTCCAGTGGCTGGACAGTCACTATGTTTGTTCCAGATGTTACAGCCACTCTTGTGGGTATTTGCAGCAATTTCCCAACGCAGTTCTGTGATTAAGGAAATATGCCAAAGATTCGGGTCACAGCTTGTCTCGTAGCCAGTTACTGAAGCGATTAACGTGAGCGCATGTGACGCCCGTCCATATGCTGGTGTTTTTTTTTTTTTTAATCTTCTTAATCCAACTTTTTGGATTCATTACAGCCATCATGACCGGCAAACTTCACCTGCATTCACCCTCTTAGCATTGTTCTGTTGGGGATGTACAGTCGGTTTTCACCCATTAGAATCTCATGGGGAGCCTCCCTGATCTGAGTTGATCTCAGCGCTGCTGTTCCTGGCTCACAAAGTCGTTTCCCCTCAGCTCATTATCTGTGTCAAATTTACTCACACTTCACACAGCAGTGTGTTTAAGATTAGTGTTCGCAGAAGCTTTATTTCATTACATACACAACAGTTCATGGCGTAAACGCATTACTAATTGGGAAATAAAACAGAGTAAATCTGTGAGGTATTTTTACAAAGCGCTTTGGGGAAGACAATGTGGGATCTGAGGGAACAAACAATGGCGTGACAGAGCTGCAGTGACTCCACTGATACAAGCACGGTTGACCAAGGAGCAACATCAGCATAAGCAGGGCTCAAGACTAAATGTAATGCAATTAGACATCGCTGAGGTCATGATACGGAGACATAAACACAATTTGACATTCGCTTACTTTGACTTCAAAGCCTGAAATGTTGTAGTTTATCTTCTGAATATAAAAGACAAGACAAAAATTATTAAATAAAATGATCCTCTGCGAGTCATAGCAGTTTCTTGCTTGATGTCTTCAATTGTGGCCCTAGGTCAGCTATTCAAACACGTCCCTTATTTACAGTCCTCACCATTGTGTCTTCAGGAGAGGCGCGTTATCTCCATTTTAGTGTCGCTCTTGTGTTTCTTAATGGTGTGCTATTATCATTTTCTTTCAGGATCTGTGGAAAATGGCACCGTATTTTCTCTTTTTGTTGGGTAAATGTGATTTTCTCTGTTAGTAAAGGCTGAGTCAGCCCGAAGTATTAGCTGACTAACTGGGTACATTTTATTTCTGTTTTTGTCGGTTTTCCGCTGAGATTTCTGCCCTAAATCAGCCTGTATTCTTTATTACTTGTCTTCATTCAATTAATCTGAGGCTTCCACCTGGCTGTGTCTACTATAGTGCCTCTCAATTATTTTCTATTGCGCCCCCCCTAGGAAGAAGTAAATGTTTCATGCCCCCCAACTCTCCGCCGTCTCTGTATGTAGTATCATTTGTCTATAAAAATATTACAAGTACACATCTGCACAACGTTATGTCCTTGCAAACATTAAATAAAAGAATAACCCACCACTATTTGAGAAGGACTGATCTAATACAACTTCTTAGCTGCTGGTATTCATGAGAGCGTCTTCCTCCAACATTAGTTCCATCTGCTAATTTTCTAAATTCCAAAATTTAGCCCAAACCTTTGCTTCAATTTTCAGTCCTCACCATCTTTTGCGATCATAGCAGTCAATGTTAAAGGGACCTTTCAGTCATCCCTGAAATCTTGTATGAGCAGCCAAAAATGTGTAGTCATTTAGGAAACACATTTTCCGTCCATCAAGAATAATATTTCACAAAGAAAAGAATGTTTTGTCTCCTTCAATCAGAAAAAGAAACCCTTTAAGAAGCGCTCACTCAATTATCACTAAATAAGTACATTCGTTTTTGTCGGGGCAAATCGACTCGAGAGGTGTCGGCATGTAAAAATGCAATTCCCAGTTCACTTCAACAATGTCATGGGCGACGTGTCTGATGGCTGTATGAGAAGCGGGTGTTGGTGATAGACTGATGGACAGGTGCCAGGCTTCATCATTGGTGTGCAAGAGGCGCGGTAATTAGTCAAATGAGAAGGCAATGGAGTCGACACACACAGTCAGAATCCCCACGGGGCTCTGTCTCGTCGGCAGGAGGACCTCCGCGGCCCACTCAGGCACAGAAATAAACATAACCATTAAATTCAAGCTCAGAGCAAAACATAATGTGCTCATTTCAAACAAATATATATCCTCATGAGGGTCATACGCAAATAGGAATCATGTGTCAATATGATGTTTTTACTTCTGGGCACAAACCAGTGACAATATGCGGCCAGTTTTGGAGCAATTTAAAGTAGTGGTTTCAGATGGAAGACATTGGATAATAGGAAATGCCGGACAGAAGAGTTATTGGGTGTATATTTTCTGAGGCTGTCTGTCTGTAGAAAAAAAAAAAAAACAGGTGGACGGGAAAAACAATTTGGTACCATCAGCAAGTTAATAAAAAGGCAGCAGTTTATCTCTGTCTGAAAGACAAATACCCTGACTGAGGAGGAGCAGCAGAGGTCGCAGCACATTTCCCTTCATCCTGCTTCACTCCTGCACATCGGCTGGGTTTTTCTGGTGTAAAGTCGCTGGCTGTTTTGAGCTAAGATAGTTCTGGTTGAGAAGGTTCTTTGAGTCAAATGTAATTTTGAATATTTGCTGTGTATCCATAAATGTGTTTTCCTATTTCCTCTTCCTTTCAATCTTTGTCATCTTTGTGGATACATTTTTCTGTTTTCCTGCAATAATATCACTGAGTGGGCTTTTGAAATGTCTCTATTTTAAACTTGGTAATGATATATATCTCTTAACTATTGCATGGAGTCTGTCACATGATATTCTTACTTTTTGTCTGTCTATTTACAAAACGCGTCTTCAAGTGTGAGGAATTTTTTGGAGTTTGGGCAGGGTACCCCACCCTTGTCTGAGAACCATTCTCTCAGATTTAGAGGTGGTAATTCCCAGAGAAAATTGAAGGTCTTGGTTTGAGGAAGCCAACGGCACCACTTGATCTACAATTAGTGGAAACCCACAAAACTATCATGCATTGTTTTGTAATTTGATATTGTAGCTGAATATTTCAACTTTTTAAAATTAATCCTTGTCGTAATATATGTAAACTGTCAGAATATAACAATACATATTGAACAGAATATTACTGCATTTTACAGTCTCAATAATTACTGGTCAAACTGGTTTTGTTACTTTGACTAGAACTGAATAAAGGCTCTTTTATGCTCTCTTTCAGTACAAAATTGTACCCATCTGTGTTAAACGTGCAGTATTCCGACACTGATCACATGCTTCCATACGTTCTTTTTTCTGGTATTGCTGTTCTCCAATATATTCAATAGGGGGAGCAGCCCACAGTCAAAAGTGTATGACCTCAACAATCTCCAGATCCAACAGAACGACTGTGTATTTCATTGTAGGAAGCAGTGGTTGGAGATGCCGTGAAATATATCGCCACTGGAGGACGGAGAGTTTCTACCATTGTTATGTCTTCTTCGTGTCTCATTAGAGCTGCTTTTGGAAAGTAAGCAGCAACACTGCCCCCACATTTCCCGAGGAACGGCTCCGTTTGGTCCATATCCACGTTTACATTTTGCGGAAATGTGCAGAAATACGGACAAAATGACTGTCCAGTGGATCCGTACATAACGTACGCATAAATAGACCTTAATAGCTTGTGAGTAGCTCTGGTGAGTGTGGTGGTTTCATATGGGTTTATGGTATCCAACAGGGACACAAGTTAAATACACAGTCGTTCAGAACCTGAAGGTGAATTGCTGTGCTAACAATAATTGCATTACTGGCTGTCTCTGCAGGGCATATGTGTGTCAATATTGCTTCCCTTTATTCAAACCTGTTTGCTTCATCAGCTAACAATCCCTGTGATCATGTTGCCACACCAACCCCCTCTCTTCCTTTCCCCCTTTTCTCCCATGCTCTAATCTCAACCCTCCCAAAGGGGAGTATGTAAATATTTAGCTCTGCTTTTGTTTTAGCAGATGAATGCTCAGATGTAGCCATCTAAGAGATTCTTTGTTTTGGCTGATGCTTCATGTTTCTCATCAGCTAATCTTGGATTCATCTTTTATTTCCCTCCAAATCTGTTATTTACACGCCATTAATGGATTGCAAACAGATGCTGATTTTTACCTTGTGGGCCCTTCACAGCTTCACATCAGATACTGAGATTAAAATTGGCTGTGCCAGTTCAACACCGCCAGTGGAAAGTTTTTCACACCACAGTACCATTACATCGTTTCCCTGGTCGGTAGGAGGCTGCAGGGGAAACACAGGTATTGGTCAGTACTGACCGACATTCACTCACAAAAAGTCGCCACTCACCCTCGGTACGTGCCTTCAGAGATTAGTTATTCAATGTAATAGGCTGTTGAATACGAACCCTGAATCCGTCTGAACCACGTTTCTGAGGTGATTTTGCATCGGATATTTTTAAAACTAAAATATTGAAACTGAGTCCCCATCACTACTACAGAATGTGCCGTAGGTTTTGGCTGAAATCTCACTCTTATCCACATCTAGTGAGTCACGACACTTACATGTATTTGTTTGTGTAGTTCAACGGACATTGGGACTCCTTACCTCTAAATCCTGTTTGGACTAGGCCATCATTGTAAGACATTGGTAGACACCCTCATAGCACACTGTGATGTTTTTTGTAGCAAAGTGTGTGGTAAAACATGGATCAAACGCCTTTAATCTCATGCTTGAACTGGACAACATTAAAAAGGAAGTCAGCAAGTTAGTGTGTCTACAATATGCACAAGGGAACAGCTTATTGAATTTAGCTCAACAAGTTGTCTTCGTCAACTAAAACCTCAGATATAAATGTTTGAGTTGTTCTGCAAGGTAATGGATTCATCTGATAATTCAAGTTCCTTTCCCATTAAATTATATAGTTAAAGGAATAGACTGCTCAATGTTTTTCTTTTCACTTTTACCTTATCCTTTATTCATAGGAATAAATGCTGCAACGTTATCATCTGTATCCATTGAAGGTCAAGTGTTTTCTATTAAAATTTGAGCACTCAGTCTCCATCCCTGATGTACCTTTTAACGGCTGTAAGAGTGTTTTCAAGAGCAAAAAGAGGCTTCGACGCTCAAACTTTAGAAAGAAATGTCGAAAGCCCGACTGAAATACCCATCTTGTTTTCTCCTCAGTGCCACGCTGAGACATAAAGACATAGTCAGTGTGTGATTAGAAACCCTCGGAGACTTCCAGAGCAGTGGAACAGTGTGAGACTTCTGGTGTGTTGTGTGTCTTATCAAACCCCTCTGAGGCCCTGCTGCATCGTCTGTCTTCTCTCTTATTGAACTCTTCCCAGGGCCTGTGGAAGCTGTGTCTGCTAGGCAAAGCCCACTAATATTCCTTAATGATGTGACATCTGTCTCTGTCAACCGGCGCACAGCCGCATCCAGACATGGACTATTGTGGCTGACTTCACAGAGAGATAAGCAGTCCTCTCGCGCAGACACAAACGCAGGAACAAAACATAAACACTAACCAAGAACATCAGCTCTTCCGGCAAAAAAGTCAACAAATAAGTCTCCGCTCAAAGTGGCTGAAGGGAAGCCATACTTATTTCTTTATTTTTTATTATTTGACAACAGAGTTTCTCTCATTTACTTTTTTTTCTTACGGATGTGTTGGACCTCAACCTCAGCTGTCAAACTTTTAATACAGCCACATGTACAAAGAAAGTCCACACAGGGTGGGGAACCGCCAACTGATAAAAAGCTTTTATTGTATCATTTCCTGCACCTGATTGTAGGGGAAGAAAAACTGCAAGGTTACTCTCATGACCGGAACGGATCACCACTGATCTACGATCCATTCGGATTGGTTGGAAGTTTATAGGTATTTCACGTTCACTTCATGGCTGAAAGCTATGAGTGAGCAGGGTTGCATACTCTCACGCAGTCACCATGAGACTCTGGAGAAGCACTCTATGAAACAGTGCTCCAATAAGTTAGTGGAACATCCATCCAAACCAGGGGTCACCAACCTTTTAGCAACCGCAAGCTACTCGAAAGAGCACTGTGTGACCAAAGTGCTACCATTGGTTCTGTATCGTGATATAAATCATCATGTATAATGGATAACAAATGTTATTCCTCTCAAGTACATGTTTCATTGCTGAGTTTTCACTATAATTACCAATGGTCTTGTAAGACCATAAACATATAAGATGGTTATTACATAAAAATTTAAATTACTGCACCCTGTCCATAAACCTAGAGAAGATGACAGACTACATGCGCAGGGTTGCGCTGACGTAGTTCCAGGAAAAATAATTAGCTGGGTCACTTCCTTCTGGATTGAAGTGTCAATTGGAAACAGGTGTTGTGCTCAAAGGTGACTCCACGCCAAAACGTCAACACCGGCTCAGCCGTGTCAGAAGGAAGGTGAACTTCAACGCATTTTCAGTGTTGTTGTCAACATGAAGTGAAGTGTGAGTCACAGTGTCAGCGCTCCCTCACCTCTACCATCTAAGGTAGACCAAGAAAGACGGACACTGCGCTCCATCGCTCCTACGTCCCCTGTCACGATATATTATTGTGTCTATATCGTATTTGAAAAATCACGACATAAACATCACAAAAATATTCCCCAGCTCCAACTGCAATACAGCTGAGGCAGCCGTGAACATTTTCAAGGTATTAGCAAAGGTCACTCGTGTGCCTGCTGCTTTGTGGACAAGACAATCGACGTTGGTTACAGTTTCTGCGCATGTGGGTCAAGATGAAAAGCAAGACAGCGGACAGTTCTGAGAGAAAAACTAAGCTTAAAGGAAATGAATTTAATCTGTAGTCATCGCTTTTGTTTGTTGGCGTCATCACCTTGTGTCAACTGATCTGTATCAAGATGTGAAATTTTGTCCGTTGTGGGCCGTTGATCTCACAAGTCAACTTCTGCTTACTGCCTTACTTATTTCCTTATCTAAATAAGTTCATATTTTTAAAATAATTTTCATTTTTACTTTTTTTTTGCATAAAATCAAAATATATATCGAACCCGTCCTTTTTCTCAACACTGATAGATTCTTCATAGCTAATGCCAGCTGATTCCATATAGCATTTTTAACAATGATCCCTTGGAGGCCTCCCACCCTCTGTCACTCCATCTGTGTGTTTACAGTGACACTCAGCGCTTGGCTCCGTGGGACCAGTCATCATGGGTAATGACGAGACAGAGGGTGTGCATGAGCTGCGCACGAGAATGTGAATTTACACACGTGTTCGTGTCGGTGTCACTCAGAGTGTGATCTTTCTGCCTGTACTTGAGTGGTTGTGACTGCCAGAGGAAGCATATTGGTGGGATTTGGCTCGGCCGCAGGTGTCGTATCCTGTGTGACTGTTCGCGGCAGAAGGCTTGATTGGCCGTCAGTAGCCATCTGCATAGCCACCTCTCCTCTTTTCCTGTGAGAACGACAGGCCCGCGTAGAAATCTGTCCAGGCATTTTAGCCTCCAGCAAGCGCAGAGCAGATTAACACTCATCATTAGCTCAGTCGTTCTCTGGATACAAACAGTCAGCTGTGCGATGCACTGAACCGTCACATCAAAGTCCAAATGAAACTTCCTTGAATTCACCATTTTCTTCAGTATTTCCCTCAAACTTCTCCTCCTGCTGGGATCAGTGCACATTTTGCATTGTGTAGAATTACATCAGCACACTTTTTATGTCTTCATGAGATAAGCTATACCTTCATTGATCCCCGCTGGGGAAATTCAAAGTATTAAGAGAAAGCAGGATAAACCTGTCTCACCTCTGGCAGACGCCGATGGTGGTTCTCTTCTATCATGACAGTGAAACTGATAGTGGTTCTGTTTATGTGGCAGCACTTGAGACGTAATAAACATCAGTAACTGGAGAGACAATAAACTGTGATGGTTATGTCGACATTGGTTTTGTACTTCATCATCATGGGGCGACCTCTTCTCTTGTTTCAGTTGTGATCTGGGAGATTTATATACCGTTGTGTTTATCATTCTCCTCCACTGAAAAACAAGGTGCACGGTATATATGCCATGATTTCTGAACTAAAAGTGGAAATGTTTTCTAGAGTGTGTTATTCAGTAATATTGTTATTTAGTGGGTTTTGTATGATGATTAGTTGATGATAAAAAAAAAATAATACAATTGTTAAAAATCAATATCGGCCTGTTGGGACTTTAAAAATGATCGGGTTTGGCCAAAAAAATGGCATTGGGTGCAGCCCTACTTCTATAGCATCTTAAGTGTGTCAATATATTTTGCTTCTGAGTTTTGTCAGAATTGGCTGCTTGGACTTCAATTATTTCGCTCTTGGGCTCCAATGAAATAAGCTTGACTTCAGATCTATACCTGAATGAGTCGGCAGTTTCTGTCTGCGTCCCTGAGCGCATAAAAGACGGCCCTGCTAAAGAGCACGACTGCACTTTAAGAAAATGAATATTGATTTAAAGAGAAAACATTTGAAAGTTCTCAGATCAAGAGGAGGCATTATTTGCGTTCAAGAGTCAGGGTCTGTGGTCGGTCAATATGGTGGGGATAACGTGCCTCTTGTTTTATGGTTTAAGCTTTGTTAATGGCTTCTTCCATCTTGAGAAAAAATAATAATGAAAGTGTGTGTGTGTGTGTTGGTAAATAACTGCTGCTGAATTCTGTTCACTGCAAAGCGAGTCTGACACTGATATTTTGGTGCATTATCAAACATCTCACTCACGCGGACAAGTGTTTTAACGTGTTTGAAAAGCGAGAAGGAAGTTAGAGCTTGCAGCTGGCGGCCAAGATGAGACACCAGGCGATCTCATCAGAGCGGCTGCCTGGCAGAGGCCCGGCTTTGCCGTCTCACCGAGCCGCTGGAAGGAAAGCGCCTCTGGCTGTCTGCCCGGCTTTCAGCGTGACAGAGATGGATCAAATGGACGCGTGTGTTTTGCTTCCCTAATTGCTGCACATCAGCACATCAACCTGACAGATATAATATTTCATAACAAAGCAAATGATCCATACTTTTGCAATCACAAGACCAGGGTTATGTCACCGCAAGACATGAAACGGAATACTTCTCTTAATGGATTTTTTCTTTTCTTTGAACAAATTAATGCACTCTTTTATTCCACTTGTCATTCATTGGTGGAATTAAAGGTTGTGGACTGAGTGAGAGAAAAAAACGACTCCTTTTGTTTGGTTTTATAGAAGTGATTTGATAAATTTCCTGTCCATTTGCAGATCTACAGTGAGAAAAAGAGCCAGTTTGAGATCAAGAGGAACAATCCCAGAGACCTGGTGGAGAGGGTCGCCCGCGACATCTCCAAGCTGCTCAACAGTAAGAGAAAAGCCCTGGAGGTAAGACATGAAAAAAAAGTTTAAATATCTTTCACTTTTTTTGAAGGGGAGCATAAGTGTTTTTTCCATTTTCTGCTGTCATACAGATTCATTTGAGGCTTAAATATTTGCATCAAACCTGATCATTCCATGGCTCCAGAAAGCACAAGTCATTTCTTCACAACACTATGCTTGATGCTGTTCTATTATACCTTCTATTTCATTTGTCATTTTGTATTTATCTTCTGTAGCTCAATCAGTGAGTGTGTGGGGCCTCGTGTGACCTCATGGGTGTGATCAAATGATTTAGTTCAGAACCTCCATCTGCCGTCCGTCTTGCTCTCAAAACTGTTAGGATTTTCCTTCCTCTTGCCAGCTCCTTGCTAATATTACATCCAGTTATCCTTTTTTTGTGCGTGTGTTTTCCCTCCTATTTAATATTGGAGGCTGCTATGCAGGGAAGTGTTGATGCCTGTGAAAAGCAAGGTTATTGCAGAGGTTATCACTTAATGTGCCGCATGTTTGGATATAATTATTACCGCGGTTCTGCTCTGACTATTCTCTGATTAGTTAAAAATGTGTTTCTCGCTCACAGAGGGGAACCTCTCACCTCTGCTCGACAGAGTGCTGAGAGGGGAAGTAAAACAGAGAGCAAGGTGGGCCGGGAGAAAAGAAAGCCAAACAATTGCTTCTGAATTCATCAAAGATGGCTTGATGAATTTCTCTTTTAGCTGATGAACTGACAGTTGTGAGACATCCACAGTTTGACTACTGCTTTTAAATTGGACATGATTGTGTTACAGCATCATAGATAATAAATGTTATTGATGAGTTTGTCCAACCATGCATTGTTAAAAATGTCATGTCTGTATTTACTTTTCATTGTTTTTTCAGTGCATTCTTATCATATTATGTATAATTCTACCTCGGAATTTCACTTGACCTTATCCCTGGTAAAATGATAAAATGTCTTGCATGTGAAAATAAGAACTATTATTTGGGATGCAGCTTTAGTAGTGAATAGTAGTGTATAGTGAATAGTAGTGAATGATGCGATCAAACCATGCAGAGCAGCCTGAGCGATGATTTTCATTCGTTCGTTCGTTCATTCGTTTTTTTTTTTAAACAAAAGTGTGCCGCAGAGTTGAAATGCACTCTGTGAGACTGCCGACGAAATTCTGGCAACCCATTCTTGAAGCGCCGAAAAAATTCTGGCAACACAATCCCCCACTTTTCGAGTTGACTGCACCAACTCCGCGGCTCAGTGCCCGGTCAGCTGGAGGCCCAACAGGAGCGGTTCAACACAAGTGGAAATGATTTTCACTTTCCGACCCATGTGTCACACGTTTCCTCTTCATTTGATAATTTCTTTGTTGTCCGCGATGTCAAAGCGTGTCCGGGTCCAACCGTCGTCATGGCGATGCTTCAGTGCTGTGCGATCCAACATCTGCCTACAGTGTTGACGCCTTTGCTTCTTTTAAAGTGAGAATAGAATTGCAGTTTGCAATGAGTGTGCAGCCAAACTATTCTTCTCTTTACACTCTCTGCCTATTAAATCATGGGAAATGGTGTTACATTATCTTTGAAATTATTATTATTTTTATTATTATTAGAACAGCAGTGTCTGAAACATTAAAAAAGAATCTAAAAAATATTCAATCATCTAAACATAAAACTGTGTTTGACAAGCATTATGTAAATATGTTCTTGGCTATTTATGCAACATTAATATTAAAGAATATTAGTATTATTCGGTATTCTGACCAGCATTTGAAACTTTATTTGGTTTCGGCCACACATTATCAATTTGGTGCATCCCTTATTTTATTTTAGTGTCACACTGGAAATAAAGACAAATATACATTTATAGACTTGATAACCTCTATACAGGGCATCTTACTGAAGAGTTAAAAATAAGACACCCATGCCTTATTAATTCTAGCACAAAGGTCTTTGTTGTCATTGGTGTGTGTGAATGTAAGTTGTCGGGTCCAAATGAATAGTAGTAGATCAAAACTAGTGTGTTTTTTAAGGAATTGCTACCAGAAAAATGTACGTGGAAACGTACAGGAGTGAGTGCCCGGAAGGTGCCAATTGACGAACTACTGTTCTGCTGTAAAGATGCATCTTCAGTTCAGCTACATGCATGGTCTCCATTTGCCTAAATGTATGGGAATACATTTCTTCCAATCTGCTAAAACCTAAAATGCTCTCTAAGTTTCCTCAAACTAATTTGAAGTTTTGTTACTTCAATTGTTATCGATGCTCCAACTGAGTAGAATCCATCAGCTGTGATGCGACATCGGGGCAGTGCTGAGCTCGTAGGTTTGTCATATTTGTATTTGACTCTCGTGTTGCACATCTTGCCAACATGACTCTTGTCTCTGCTACCAATGCTGCGGGTGATGGCCTTATCTCTTCAGATTCAATCATCATAGTGGTTAGCTTACCTTCGCTGACAAGCTAAACTTCAATGCTCACGATATTTCCTTGTTTATTACAGGTTTGTAGGGAGATGTAGAATAAGTGAGTGTCCACCTAAAATAATAACAGTACTGCACCGTCATGTAAAGCGTTGTTTGAGTGGAACATTATTTTCCAACACCCTACATATTGAGTAAGTTCAACCAGGTTTCCGCCAGGATTTTTTTATTATATACACTGACATTCTTATGTATGAGACAAATTTTATATTTACGGTTTGGAGTATTTTCTGTCTTTCTTTTCTCTGGACTAATCTTTATACAGTCACTGTCTCATCGGGGCACTCAGAATTCAGCAGTACATTATGATGAAGAACACATCTGTGCTCCTTCTGAAAGCGATTCTCCTGCTGAGATCCTGAAGACGCCACACTGCAGCTCTCGTACAGGATTGGATTTCAAGTAGCGCTGACTCTCCAGTCCAGTGTTTGAGGGGGTTCTTCCAGTCTAACCTCCACGGGCCACACTGTCACCTCACATCCTGTCTGGGAGATTCACTCAGAAGGGAGGAAATGAGGTGAAAAAAAAGAGTAGGACTGGAATGAGAATGTCTCCCTGGGGCGTGGTAAAATCAAGAAAATGATGTTCAGAAATTCATAGATTTAAAAATGAGCAGCAGGCAGGGGAGAAGAAAGGAGTGTGGGTGGGGGGGTCTGCTTTGTGGAGGAAACAAACAAACGCAGAGATGCAGTCATTATTGTCTTAAGACTCAGACAAATACTGGGCTACAAGTTGTGTCAATTAGGTGTCTTATTGTGGTTTATTCTGTTGAATGTAGGTGCATGAATAAATCTGGACTTATTATTCATTCAAGGGAGAAAAAAAAATCCATTTCTTAATGCACTCTGACGATAAGAAGAGCCAGACGCTGCTCAGAACATTTTAGTTTCCAGGCGGTTTCTACCCCCTGTGATGGTTATTTTGTCCCATATATTCCCTGCCTCAAACTTAAAACGACATATGCATGTCTGTGCAAGATGAATTCATTCTTTTGGAATCCATTAAAACATGGCTCCAGGTCCTTTTGTGTAATTTGTATTTATATTACTAATGAGCAGACACATATTTACTGTAATTATCTGCTTTGAAGAAAATGCTGCTGTTTGTTTGCTTTCCTCTCTATCGGAAATGAATTTGTGGGTTTAGAATTTGGAATGAATCGACTGAAAGATTTCCTTTGGGGTTTAGTTTGGAGTCGAAAATCCCACTTCCCTCTCTCTGTCGTGCACCAGTCTTTGAGGTGCTGTGATGACAGATCCTCAGGTAGAAGACATCCACGGACGCTTTACTATTTGAGTGATAGTGCAGTAAAGGAGGTTATGGAGAAAAGTCTGTTTCGTAATATGTATTCACCTAACTGCCCTGCATAGAGAACGAAGAAGTGTGACTTCAGTGTGAACTAAGAAGTTCGGAGCGTCGTTTTTTTTTGGAGTCAAGTTTTTACATCCTGTTTCTTCCAGAGGCTACTCACCACTGGTTCCTGCAGTGTTATATCGCAAAGGCTTCTTGGCACCTCTTTGGAGAGCCACTGAAAAGCTGTATGCATCTAGTGCTCATTGTCTCACATAGCCACGAATTGACCCCCAAGCAAAACACAAACAGAATATTTTTCACAGACCCCATGAATAAGAACTGATGACTTGGGTCACATACATGATGTGTATGATTATTACTGGCCCACAGGCCATGGGTTTGACCACCTTTATGGTTCCCTAAACAAATTACATTAGTTCCTTTTGGCATTATCCTTTCGGAATCAACTTTTTAATAGCATCCTATTCTTAAATCCAGATCTCTGCTCTAGACAAAAGTTCACCATGAGATGTTTTTATCGTGTAGATTCTAGTTGTCATAGAAAGCATTGTGACTAAATGGGTGGAGCTACAGAGCAGCTTCCTTTTTTATTCTGTAAAATACCAGGACAGTTTGTGAGCGTGTAGCTAGCTCACGCTCACAAACTATTACTGACAAGACTAAAGGCGGTGTGGTGATAATACGTGCCAATTTAGAAATGAAACTGTCCAATGATGATGATTTCCATTTTATTGATGGAATCTATTTTTATAGGGAAGCTACTGTAAGTCTCCGAACTTCTTCTGGTCGGTCCATGGAACCTAAGATTGGATAAAAATGAATGGAAGTCTATGGCATATTTCAAGTTGGATCCGAAAATAGCCTTGATCTCTTCCTTTTGAGCTTTTGTTTACTTCATGACATTTCTAAGAACTTCATATAGTGAATCTGTAGAAAGGAAATTTAAGGATGTTTTGCATTTGTTTTGACTGTAAGAAGCCGATTAACATTTAATTTAAAAAATGAAATTTCATCACTCTTCTCACTTTTTTGTATTTTGTATTTTTGTATGATAAATGCTATATTAAGCGTGACACCACTAGAATCCACGATTTAGTTGTTTTAAAGGAACTTTGCTGCAACAGTCGAAACATCTTTTAAAATCTCATTCCCTTGAAAACAGTAAACCCTCTAAGTAGACAGTGTTTATTCCGACCCTTAATGTCCTTGTACACTCACTTCACTGTTCTCGCCTCAGGCCCAAGTCATCATCTCAAACAATGATCCAGTTCCACACTACAGAAATTGAAATGAAACCCAAACTTCAGCCGGATGGCAGACTTGTCGCCTGCCTTCAGGCGTCTTCTATAAGTATATTCTGTCTGTGTGGCTGCGAGGAGTGTAATCCAGGGAAGTTTACTCAGTGGTGAAACCCATTATTCCAAGCCTCTTGTGAGATCCACCTGTTTAAGAGTGAACTGACCTGGTGGACATTCAAAAAGTCCTTAACTGTCCCTGAACAGAGTTGTTGGCTTGGTTTTTAGCGACAACCAAGAGAAAGGTGTTTACAATTGAACCCTTCTTTAAATCCCTCTTACACTTGATCGCAAGCAAATGAACTCAACTGAATGGAACTTTACGTTTTCTTACCCTCGAGAATTTAAATGGAATTATTATAACTGTCTGGGTGGGTAAGAACGGTAAAGAATGAACCGGTGGACTGGCTGGTTCAGGTGTATTGAAACTGTGATGTTGCTACCAAGCTGAAAACTCTCCTGTGTTAATCGCTGAGTCTCAGCTCTGTGTGGAAACGATCTCTTGAGTCGTTATCTGTCTGCCGTCTTTAACACTGACCTGGATTCAGCCTGTTGCATTATAGTCAGACAAGTGTGAAAGACCTGCCAGAGTGATCTGAGCCGTCGTCCCTGCATGTCGTCGCTCTCTGTTCTCAGAAGCTCCGGATCAGTTGGGTCTTTCAGAACCCCCTGAGACGACCTCCTCAGCGTCAGTCAAACGCAGACAAAGTCGAGGTGTCAGTAGACTGCCGCTGAGATTTTCCTGCCTCGGGGAGAAATGTTATGCCCACGAGCAACAGGCGGTGATCATGTTCCATTCCCATCAGTCGCCGACCAGCCCAACTGTCGTTGTCAGAGCTCTTCAGTTATGATTTCACAGAGAGGGACTGGCAAAAAGGTTGGTCTAATCCAATTACACAGATCCCGGTACTATTCCAACACCACTTAGGAGCTGAAGGACGGCTTCCTCTGGGCTGCTTAAGTCTTAACATATAGGACTCGGCGTTCGACAGCTGCACAGTCCAACTGCGCAGACGAGACAAGGTAGGCTTCGTATTTTGTTTCAAGCACTGACAAGAAAGTGTTTCGCACACAAGAAGCAGAAGTTAATGGAATTCCGCAAAATGTTAAATCGGTGCCAGTGTGATGGTCTTAAATTAAACTGAGATCTAACGGCTCACTTAATCATACTGAAAAGATAAATCCTGACCTACATACAAATGTATGATTCACTCAGATCTCAGTTTTGCAGCCAAAGAAACTATTTATTCAGATTATCGCTATCTTTTTTTTAAAAATTACAATACACACCCGACCTACTACGCAAACCCAAAAGGCCCCTTTTTTCCTCACGTTTATGTATCGCAATAGCAAGGTGTCCTGCCTCTAGAAAAAAGGTCTGGCAAACCAATGAGCCTCACTATTACAGATAACTACATAGTCTTTACTCAGATTCACAACTCCTGAAATCAGAACAAACAAACTCCCCACACCAATTAAAAGTGAGTTTTGGACTGAAACAACCTTTGACTGTTTATTATGACAGTGACAGATTTACAGTGGACCTCAGACAGGACACTGCGCGGGGAAAGCAAAAGTCCACTTGACAGTTTTAATCAATCAGACTGCACGGGTCTCCTTCTTCTTCTGACCATGGTAACCAAGATGACACGGCCGGGTCAGAACTGCCGATCTGAGTCATCTGTCATCACGTTACGGCCATTAATAATTCACCGAGACACAGAGGCGGGAGCGCGGCACGCAGCGCCGGCTTGTCAGCGGAAGGCTGTGCAGGGTGCACTTGTTTGACCAAGTGAGGATGTTTGAACTTCACAATGTCTTCTCACCTAGCGCCGGACAGGCACGACTGAAGCAGCTTCGTGAGGTGAAGACTTCATAAGATTTTGAGGACACTTTGATCCCATTTTTTTGTTTGTTTGTAACTGTTCATTTTCTAATGATTTGCTAATATGTAATTTGTCCTTCACAAAAGATGAAAATGAATACATTTACATTTATTAATGTCACTTTATTATTCATATTCTTCTTCAAGGTTGTACATTAAATTGCAAACCTGAAACCACAGACACATATATAGCAGTTTGACCGACCAAAAGTAAGCAATTTCCACGCAAAGTGTTTCAATTAATGGATGTAATATGCATCAAAAGCCCAAATATCAAGGTCCTGCCTTTGACCAAAACCAAAGTTAATGCTTTAGGTTTAGTTTGTAACCAACCTGTGGCAGAATGATGATGTTGAAAGAAAACAAACATTGATTGACAAGACAGATCTATTCGATGTCGGTGGCTTCCATCATGGAGGACTAAAAATAGAGCAACATCGTAGCATGAGTCCAAAATGTATCACAGTATAATGTCCATTTACGCTCAGTAGTATTTAGTCTGTATAACATATCTTTTTCTCAACTTTATAATCCTTTCAATAAGCCGCAAAAGACATTTTTTTCCCGCTGGGTAACAAGTGAAGAACACTGAGTTTCTCTTGTTTGCCTGGTTCAACTACGTCCTCTAACACAGGAAGAAAATGCAACTTGAAATCATCAGTTTCATCTCACCGTTTCATTTTGTCATCAGCAGTCTGGCGTCTGTATTCATTCTTTGACATCATTTCATCATTTGGCTGTTGGCTATCCTTTTTTGTTTCCATGATGACTTGGGAAATCTAACCACATCCTGGGAGTGAGCAGTCGGTGACTTGAGTCATCTTCCCCTGTGAGATTTCAGACACCTCAGTGCCTGGCTTTAATTGAACAGGCATCCGGCACAAATAACTAATTTAAAACTGCTAAATTTAGCTCACAGACTTTTAAAGGGCCAACAACCCAAAGGGAAAGAGCCTGCTTCTGCGCCAACTCATGAGTTACTGCTGTGAATCTCGATTTGTCCGTCACAGATTTTGATTTTGTAGGATTAAACAGGTTACTTCTGATGCTAAACTTGTAATGCATGGAGCAGTTCATTTTTATTCTACGTTTCCTCTCAGCACAGCAGTTGTATAACAGCTGCTGTGTTCACAAAATATTTCTCCAATACCTAATAAAATGTTTATCAAATCACCTCTGAAGGGAGTTGCCCTTGCTCTTGATGCAAACTATAATAATTTTTTTGGGGTTACAAGCAGTTTTGGCCCTCATAAATATATTTCTCCTTAGGTGCTGCAGAGGCTCCCTGTGAGGACCACAATTGCTTGGTCATGAAGGCACTGCAGGGAGGGTAGATCAGTCAAAATGTGTCCATCCTCACTGTGACATTTGTCACTCTGGGAAAAAGTCCTTTCCACCGTTAAGTTACAAGGACATTGAAATAGTTTAAGTGCTTGATGGCCTTCACCATTTATGTGCTCAGGTGCCCAGGTGTATGTCTTCGATCTCTGCGCTCCTTGCACATCCTGCATGTGCATTTCACAACAAAGTGACATTAGCATTCTTGTCTCCAAAACTTCATTTTTCCATGCGTTTGTTGTGTCTTTCTCTCACAGCGCTGCATTTCTCATACTTATTTTATACGAAACATTGCAAGATCATGTGTCCTTTCCAGCCCTATTCAGAGCTTTGGGCCGCTACGCTAGACTATGCTCATGGATTGGTCGTGGATTGGTCGCACAAATAGTTTGTCTCACTCCAGTTGCTGCCCATTTTTAGAAAATGGCTTCAGCTGGACCACAACCACAGCTAGGAGATTTAATTGACGGTCATTTGGGCACAGTTTTATGCTGTAGATCTGCACTAGAAACAAGTGAGTCCCTCCAGCGCCTACTTTGTCAAGGTTGCTACTATCGGACGGAACGGAATGGAGCCAGTCAAGAAGCGATAGTGAAACAAGGAAGCAGATGAGAAAGTTTTTTACTGAATTGGTGACAATAAAAATACTAGTTTTTAATCATGAAAAATAAATCTCTCACCAGTCTGCAGCTGTCCTCACGCAGTCCGTCTCTTCATATGTCAGGCCAGGAACTTGAGTTCCGCCATGTTCATGTCCACCTCCGCCTCCATGATGCGTTTGATCACATGAGATTTCATCTTAAGAAAGAGATACTTGTGGCTCTCATTTAAGACATTTTTGATGAGTTTGCACAGGGTTAAGTATGTGCAAACCTGCCATTTTACTGACTTTAATGTGATCCACAGCATCTTTAAGCTCCTCAGGGCACCACACGCGACTCATAAAAGTCTAGCGCCCCAGTTTGGCCAGTGTTCATTAGTGGAAGCTTAATGAACTACACGGCTTCTATAATGAGAGCGGGTGCACCATGCTGTCGGGAGGTCATGTGGTTTGACTAAACTAATGAACCCAATCACCACAAGGAACTTGAACTTGTATGCTGTCCAGAGAACACTGTAAAACACACTTAGCTGCTTCCCCCCTCGCTGCCGCCGCCACCATAACCAGTCTGGGGGGGAGGCAAATTAGAAAGGAGGCTCCAACTGAGTCATTTGGTTTTCCATTTTCTGTGGCTCTTTGGAGAGACAGTTATAACTTTCACTCCCACCGGGGAGGAGTGGAAGTAGGCCGAGCTCCACTTGGACAGAAATAGCAAAGAAAACTTAACAGCTATCAACTAAAGTCATGTTTTGTCAAACCCACCCGTCCTTCTGCAGTGCTGAGGTTGGTGACTGGAAACAAAATGTTTTCCATTTTGGTGGCTGACAATTGTCTGTAATTGTTCCAAAGTGTCAAAACGTCTTCCTTACCGTCTGTTTGGCTTTAGCTTTTCTCAACAGAGAATGGAAATGTGTTATTCCTATTGAAAATAAATCGACTTTTAGATTTGCTTTACAGATTTAACACGCTTCACTGGGTCCGCGTGAAAGTCCCAGACTCTGAAACTAAGTGTTGAACTTGATACTGACGTCAGGATCATTTATAATTTGTGTAAATTATACTTTTACAGATGTAATTTCCCATTTATTGTCTTTTAGATGTCACTGTGTCGCCTGTTTGGTTTGTCTGCCCCAATAGCATGAAAAAGAGAAAGCGTACTTTGTAATACATAATTAAAATATATATATATTTTTTAATTATTTAGAAAATTACTGGTTTCAACTGAGATGCATCTTTCTGAAGAAGAAATTTAGCATATAGAGTTGGAGCAGCGTTGATATTAATAAGCACAAGGGCTGAAAGAAAATATCGATAGTCCAACATCATGACACTTGATTGTGTGATATTATGTCGGCATTTTTGCTGAAATATTGATATTATATCAGTATTCAATAGATAGTCACTGCTATGTGGTGTTTAATACCAACATTTTCTTATTGAATACTGTAGTTATTTTGTTTATTACAGTTCATCCCTCTGTGGGAGCACGAGCACATGATATCACATTGCATTTTTGGATTTTCCCCCTTAAAATGATGGCTGTAATTACAGTATATATATTGTTGAAACTGTATAGCAATGTATTGCAATATATCCAATCTCCACTACAGTATCGGGATACGTATTGTATCGCAAGATACCTGCCAGTGCACAGCCCTATTCGCTACAACTACAATAGTAGTAGAGTGCCTTGGACATAATAACACAAAATATCCACTATATTTCATGTTATTATAATCCTGAACTGAAGCTTTAAGGAGGGGATTTGTCAAGTAGCTGAGTTGTGCAGTGACATGTCTAGAACTAGTATTTTTATTTGGAGGACATTGTCTCAAATGTCACCCGAAAGAGACAAACACTGCGGCCTGGAGAGTGTCCCATGTCTCCAGTCCAATGTCTGCTACAAGTTGCTCTTGCCCACTGTTATAATGGGTCGGTGTATTAACACGAAAAAGTCCAAGGAAATCAGAGTCTGTGCCCCAATTCTCTACTCACAGAGTGTGAATCTGTTCATTAGTAAAAATTACAAAACCAGCCAGTTTGAAAACGATAAAAGTCTTTCATGTTTTATTAGAGGAAGAAGAGCCACCATTTTACAAACTCTAATAGTGGAGATTAAACTTCAAAGAAAGACAAAGTTCTTTTTATTTTTCTGATGATGGAAATATGGTCGATCGTACTGAGCATTCGTTTGGAGCAGGGATGTCCACACCGTCCTGGTTTGTGAGCTTGTGATCTGAATAGTTTTTTTTTGTAAAGTGTAATTCTCGCATTGACTGAAATCTGAGGTCAATTTGTGCGACGAGTAGCTACCATTGTTACCCTGGACTCCCACCACCACTCATGCAATAGCTGGGCGAGAAAAGTCTTTTATTGAATATAGTTTGGGTTTTTGAGTTTCCTCTGATATCGTCTGCTAGATAATAATCTGAACTTCTGTATTTTGGTTTTTTTTTATTTGTGGCCTGTATTTGTTTCTACTGTAGAATGTTGAACTTTTTTGTGCTATTAATCATGTTGTTAGATTTTTAAGTTCAGTTGTTTTATATTTTATTCACTTCTTGTGTCTTGTAAACTGTCTGATTTTACTTAAAGTTTATTTCATATTTCATTTGTGGCCTGAAACCTCCTTTAGGTTTTGGGGAAAAAGATGTTTATGGACTTTGTTTTTCAGTCAAACAAGAAATGACTGAAGTCCTTTATTCCAGTGCGCTACAACAGTATTTGTCACTTTCAGGATGTTTCTGTACTTTACACTCAAGTCAAAAGTACAAGGTTAATCTACTTTTTGGCGACTTGCTCTCTCTGCATGCTAATGCTGAATCAAAAGCAAGTGTTTGTATGCCTCAGAGTGAGTGTGTGTGTGTGCACTAAATAACACATTGCCTCTCATAATCTCCTCCCCAATCTCTTTGCCCCTGTCATTCAGATATATGAACTTCCATTAGCAACCATCTGTTACAACCTGCAGCAGCGCTAATATGCTTCACACCCACACACGCACACACATATCCCACCTCTCTCTCACGCACACCTTTGAGTGGACGCTCCGGTGCATGGCTGCCTTCCGTCTTGAGAACCTTGGGAGAGTTTGCTGCATCGCTTATTTAACCTTCAGACGAGAAGTCACCTGTTTCACTTGTAAACACCTGTGATAGCATGGTGGTGCTGCTGTCCACTGTGGATCCGTCAAAGGGCGCGCAAACCACATGTTTATTTCGCCGCTACAGAGGTCATTTTTGAAACCAGAACTGGCAGCATTATTTTGCTACGATCTTTACATCATCTCCAGCGTTTGGCTCATTCTTTGAGCCTCGCTGATAAAGGTCACAACATCTCACTCGCTGTCCTGTAGTAGCATTTCACATTAGCTAAAATGTCACAACCCGATCTGCTGCGTGGCGGTACGTCGCCACCGGCTCTTTCCCTCCCAGCTTCATGCACGCATCAATGTTAGCTTTGAACGTTCCATTTTCAGCTTTATTTAAATCCAACACTTTCACTTCTGTTCGTCCGCCAAACAAATGTCAAAAGATATGATTTCCATGTTCCTGCCGCTCCCACAGTCATTTCAAACAGACAATACGGGTTCGTGAGAGGAAGTTGGTTGCGGGTTGATACGCCATCTAATTATCCAACTTCTTCGCAAACAGGAAGGAAAAAAAGGCGCTCTGTGTTTAAGGAATTTGTTCACGTAGCAGGAGCATCTGCTTCACTCCTTCACTTCCCCGTCAGCGAGAGACAAATGAATGGAAATGACTGCTTTGTGTCTTCATGCCGCCGTCTCTCTCGGAGCTGCATAAAACATTTTCGCTCTCACGTGTACTTCACTTTTGAATCTGCAGCGAGGAGAGAAAGACGAGAGACGGAGACGCTTGAATCAATATATGCTGTCTCTGTTGTTTGTTCCTATTTCATGGCGGTCTTGTTTGTTCCTCGTTTTGTTTCCTAGAGGGCAAATTGAAAACAATCGTTTCTATAAAGTGTTCTCTTCCAAGAGAAGGAAATGATTCAACATACAGCGTTATGCCTGTCATATGTGCTGTTTTCACATACAGCTGTAGAGTTTAGTCGTAATTAATATATTAATTTCATCATGAAAATGAGATTTACAGTGTAATCCATTTTAGTGTTCATTGTGTACAACTAAACTGATTTAAAAATAAAAAGGTTCAGTACAAAATAACCTAAATATGTAATTCTAATTCATTAATCCATGCAGCTCTGATTCATACACCATATATTTAAGTGGAAAAAAACTGAGGCCAAGTTGATCCAAGTTTTGCGGAAACTCCCCGAGGCCATTCACACTGTTGTTCAGTGGTGTGGGAATCCAACTCTCCTGAGGCACAGATGTCAAACTCCAGGCCAGGAGGCCAAACCCAACCTGCCAAATAGTTTAGTGTGGTCCGTGAGAGCCGCAAACTTCTGCAGTTCGAATCAAATTCTGAAAAGAAGTCCAGCTCAGCGGCTACATGCTAGCTTACTCCAGCTGTTAACCACATTATCCAGGTCGTGTAGTTCAATGAGAGAAATTCCAATTTCTCTCCAGTTGTTGGACGAAGCGATTTTAGTCGGACTAATGCAATAATGCCATTTTCTGGGCCGCGATGTGACCGTACTCCTAGTGTCTAAGTAGCCCACTATCTAGACTGCCTCCTCCACCCACTCAGATCTCTGTCCCTTTGGGCCACTCCCTCAGCGGGGTCCCTGTTTCCCCCTGGCTGGAAGTTTGTTTGCTAACTTCAGTGGAGGGGGACAGTTCAGGTGGATCTTCACTTCCAATACATCTTCCACGAAGAACATCGCCTCAGATCCGCTTTGCATGAGAATTGAAAAACGGGCTGCATATCACCACAAAGAAATTCAAAAGTGCATTAAAAAGTTTTGATGTTTATTTTTTTTTTCCCTCCCTCAGCGTGAGGCTGTGCATCCTTCCTGTGGCAGAATAATCTCTGAATATGCTGGACCCGTGCCCACAGCCTGTTACTGACGCCGGGAAGATGTTCTTTAATTTGAGTGTGATCAAGAGCCCGGTTCTGCTCGAGCGGGCAGCGTCTTTTTCCCCGTGGAGCCGGCAAAGCAAATAATGGGCTTGTGTCCTGAAAGAAGCTGCTGGTTTCTGACGGACCATTGATCGAAGAAGTGCTGGCTGTTTTCACAGTGTGGCGATCTTACATAACAGAACTGATTTATACATGCGTTCATGCAAATGTTGCGACTTCTGTTATGCTCAAATAAGACGAACACAGCTAAGTCTGCGTTCTTCAATTCAAGCCCTGGTTATGTTTTGGCTCCTTGACTATTGTTCCCACGTTGGGCTTCTATTAGTGGCTGGTCTGTGGTCCACACCGGATGCTCTGCTGAAGAATTCTCATGCAGTTTTTGTACACATTCCCCAGCACTTGTCCCTACAGTGGAGGACATTCACACAGAGCAGCAGAGGAAATCAGAGGTCGACATGCCTTTATTTTGTTCTTCCATCAGAGCAAGCAGTTAATCTTCGCTTGGCCGCCGCTTATCTGGGCGAGTGCCACCCTCACCCTGCCATGGAGGCGAGGAGGGAGGCGACGCAGTGCTCAGCCTTTCCCCCCTTTAACTCAGTTCTCCTTGGCTGATTGGATGAGGCGGCTGCAGATTGAATTATTCTCTCCCTTTTTCCATTTCTCTCCAGTTTGCATCCATTTTCACTGCACCGTCACTTCTCTCCTTGTGTTTTCTTCTTCTTAAGTGGGAGTCGTTCGCACTCTGTCTCAGCTTGTTGCGTTGTTGCAAATCAGATGTGGCACTGGTCTAAAATAACAGTTCTCTTGAAAAATTATTGCTGCTTTTGCAGTTGGTGCTTGTTGGCCACGAGTGTCACAATACACAAGCTAAAAATAGCCATGTTTAATTACACAAAAACAAGCACATCCTTCGATGATCTGAATTTGCTTGCAAAAATGAAAAAAAAAATCTACTAAATATAACTGGAAATTAGCAAGTGGGATCCTATGGAAGTTTAATTCATTACTCTTTTATTTTCACATATGAAACCATGTTTTTACGTAAATAGTTGACGTGTTTATGAGAAATTGCAAAGCATGTTTGGAGTATTCAGCTTTTGTTTGTTGGGCTGTGTCAACAATCAGACTCAAGACATGACAAAATTACTAGATATGTCTGTTACAAGCTCATTTTCATTGCACATATAAAAATGTAATACACTAATAATACAGTAATAATGCTGATCTTTGATAATGCGCAAAGTGACCCTGGCATTTGACTCTGGAACTTAAGGTTTTTAAGGTCAGTGCGTCTAGTCTTTAGCTGTTTTCATCACAAATGTATTGGATTTGGGTAGCGAGCTGCACTTGTTTACGTCACTGCCTGTGTCTTGTCTGTCACTTGGTTACCGTTTATTAATGCTGCCACACAAACGGTTTAAAAATGCAGATGTTCTCAGACTCTGACCTCAATCTGGCTGCGCTTAGTGTTCAGTATTCTGCTTTGCTTCTCCCCCTCAGTTTTTGGCAGAATAGATCTGGCGAATACACACGACTGCCCCCCACTGATCACAAACCAGTGTTTGGATAAGGTACATTCTGTACTTCACTTAAACAATATTCTCATGGTTGAGTCTTGGGATCGTGAGATTTACATAAATATTCCATGCATATCTCCGAACCCTATCGAAATAAAAATAGTTTATTTGTGTACACCAGTGTGAGGCGAACTCTTGTCGGGGGCGAGGTTGGCTCCTGGGAGCCCATTGAGCGCCTCTACAGAGTCCAAGTCCAAGGCCATACCAGAAGACGGACTCAAAGTGATTATGACAGTTTATTGAATTATTTTAGCTATAGTTGCCATCTAGTGTGCAAAACTATTTAATGCTTTAACTAAGTGTTGTTTTCCTGCCGAGGCTCCTCATCCTCCCCCCTGCTGTCTTGAGGTTTGACAGCCTGTCATAAGTCCGTCAGTCTCTTATAGCCTGTCAAAACATAATGACCCAACACCTTTTTGTGACTGACAGGTGTTTTGCCTTACAGGGTGCTGAAGTATGAGTGTGGTGAGGTTTTCCTGGTGCCCTACCTTTAGCGACTGACAGGCAGCACCATACAGCGAGCGGGAATGTGCGCTTGTTTATCAGTTATTTATTTCATCTGGAGTTTCAGAAGCCACTCTGTGTGTGCTGCATTCATAGTAATGACCAAGTGGGTGGGATGGATCCAGTCTATGAATAAATAATGGGGGAAGTTAAAGGGAAAGTGCCAATATGGAATGGTGGTTGCATGTGATGCAGGTGGAAGAAGAGACTGGTGAAAAAAAAATCACCTTGTAAGATAATATCATCACTGTCGAGCTCACCCCCTTCCATCCCCTATCCTTCCTTCATCCCGCCAAACCCCATCTCCGTTTCACCTCTATAATCTTCAGAACCTGCGATAAAACTGTGCTGCTTCTGTTTCTACCCTTTGATACACATTAATCCCCATCATTGATTACAATTTTACATGCTCAGGTTCAGCTTATCACCATAAGCTTCTACCATTTGACACCCCACCGTGGCTACTACATTTACATCTCCTGACGCGTCCGGAATCGGAAAATGACTTGGTTGAGGGGAAAAAAGCACACACACACACGGTCAAGTGACAGCGGTCATAATGACCATTTTTTACTTGTAACCACAGGCTCATTTCTCTCAAACTCTGCTCTTGAAACATCATTGCCACCGTGATAGATGACACACCAGGGCGGCTTTTTAAAGGCAGTCGGGGGAATGAATGCTTCGTGGAAGCAGAGGAGGACATCCAGTCATTTAAATTGGTGCTAATGGTAGACTACTTAAAAGTCAATTAATAGCTTGGGGCCGAAAGCACATTGGAACGTAATACTGTCACGATGCTGTGAAGTAATTGGATGTGTCTGGTGCATGTGTGCGGGTGGCTGCCAATTAAAAATCTGCAAACTGTCACCTGTGTTCAAAACATGTCTGTGTTTGTTTCTGTTTGTCAATTTCACATTTAAATTGATTTTGCTCATTTAGCGCTGCTTGTGATTTTCCTCTTTTCAGTGCCGCTGTTGTGATTATTTTCATCGCAGAGACATTATCTCTGACACGATTATGATTTTCCTTCTTGACCTCCACGAAGGAGGTTATGTTTTCACTGGCATTGGTTTGTCTGTCTGTTCAAAATGACTTGAAAAGTTAAGAACGGATTTGGATGTATTTTTTTGGAAAGGTGTGGAATGGGACAGGGAACAAAATATTAAAATTTGGAAGTAATCCATATTATTTATTTGATCATCAATTCAGGCGTCCTGTACACAAGGCGGCGGGGATTGACTGATATGCCTTTTTAGGGCCGACGTCGGTGGTGATATCTGACGGTTTAGGAAAGCCGACAACCGATATTAGTCCGATATTCTGGGCCGGTCAGAGTTGGCCATCGTATTAAGAAAATCATATGAGGAAAAAATAGACAGTATACATTCTTATACAGAATGGTTTTATTGCTTAAGGTGAACAATAGAGAAAAGAGAAAAATATTGACTATCTTGAAAAAACGGTGGCCTAGCCAACAGATCAATGAAGAAAAGTAGAAGTTAATATATCGCTGATGAAAACATGAATTAACTACATTTACTTCAAAAAGGCAGTAGCTTTCACTTGCGCTATGCCAAAAGCACGAATGAATTGCAGGCTATATTCTCAACACTAGCGGGCGCAATTGGACAAATATCGCGATAGCGATGTGGACCGATCAGAGAAAAATGGCCCAAAAATGCCTGATATTTAGTCCAAATGGATATATTTCTCTATATGCCATGGTGGTCTAGGGTTTAAGATTCGGTGCTCTCACCATGGACCAGGTTCAATTCCGGGCTCTCTGAGTGTACAGGTTCAGTTGCTGGAGATCAAATGGACAGGCACAGTTGGAGATAGATTGACCGGCACCTGGATGCCATTGAAAGAGCCTGCGAGGCAGGAATGGAACATTTGGTTTGTTCTCCTGCATTTTTGCTGTGGCAGTCTGGCAAATTGTGTGAATATAGTTGGTAAACCAGATCAAACCAAAAAAGATAAATACAAAGCTGGAAGACCTGTGTGGACCCAGTATTTGAACTTGATTTTCCATCCATCATTTCTGTAAAATGGTAGGGGCTGCTTGGGGGTCTGGGATCAATTTCCATCCTGCTCATGCACAGACCAGCAGCTGGTCGGAATGGGCCGATCGATCTGGGACAGAACATTTCGTCTGCCAGACTGCTGGGCCTTTGTGGATGGAGATTATTTCTAAGTTATTATAGGAGGCAGATGCTTGTCAGGCGATGCTCCAAGTCAAGGTTAAACTTCTCGACTGCTGCTTCTCTGTGACACAACAGCTCACTTCACCTTTGCTGGTGTGTCGCGTCGACTCTTCTTTTCTGCTGTGAGTGTACGCTTTCTTCACCGTCCATTATTCTGTGCCGATGCTCTTTTGAGACATAATAACTGAGTGCGCTGCTTGTGGCTCACTGGTAATGAAGAGAAGAAGCAGAGTTGCTAAATTACCAGCGCTGTTCGACAACCAGATGACCGTTGATGTCGTTTCATGGCCTTGACTGAACCATAACCTGATTAAAAACACTGTGCTATTAGTTTACATGCACTTTGCTGTCTCTTCCTTGGAGCTCCAGGCTTCAATCCCGTTTTATAGTTCCAGTTTCAGCACCAGATATTGTTCCTGGGACTCTCCCTCGTCTGTAGTCTGTGGTTCCAGCATGTGCTACGGATTGTATTCATTTGTTGATGGGTAACAAAATGGATTTAAATGACATTTTTGAGTTAAGGGTGAAAATAGTATTAAATATGGGACAGTGTTTTTTTTTACGTGGTTAAAACGATCTTCATTATTCTAGCATTTTCCGTATAATAGTAAGTTGTACTTTGTACTGTGCATTTCCAGTTCTACACAAGCGCTGCCAAGCTTGTGCTCGGAGTGGCAATGCAATTATTATCATTTATTTCAATCCGTTTTGTTGTTGTAAACTGATACTGTTTGAAATGAAAGTCAGATTTAATTTACAAAAAAAAAAAAAAAAGCACATTCGCACAAGTACAGACACAAGTTCAAGTGTGTACTCCCAGAATGACAAGAGCCACTCTCAGCTGGTCCTCACTAACGTGAGAAGTCCTGAGCTCCAGACACCTTCTCAGCCTTCCTTCCTAGCTGCCACAACACTCCTCTCACTGATACTTGGTTTAGGTTTGTACGAGCGGGTGTTGGAGAATAAGTGGTCAGCAGGTTTCACAATGACACCTGTACTTGATAGCCGTTCATATGAAACGTGTCCTGCCAGAGAAGAGTTTCTTTGGGTCTCCTTGACCCAGTCAGATTAGAGTTTGGCGGTCCTTGTATCTGGTACAAGGACTGCCCTCGACCAAGTCTCTAGTTTATGTGTACTCTGCATCTTCACAATTCTGTAGAAGTCTGCTGGTGACCCGACAGGAGCATCCCAAATACTTGGTGCCATATTTGGGTACAATAAACTGTTCTCAAATATGGCATGACTTTTACAAGCTTTGCTTTCCACGTTGCTGAAAGTCACCTTTATCAGTAAACACTGGGAGAGTACATGAATAGAGGCTTAGTTCTCATTGGAACAGCTGGGAAAAAATAAAAAACAGACTTAGTTTGTTCATGCACGGATGCAAATGGCCGAGGTCCTGTTGAGTACGGGACTGGAGCTATCACAGATGTTTAAAGGCACATTTTTGCTCAACGTTACACACGGATCCAGGCGGAGCCTTCTGTCCGTGCTCTGCCTTCATTTCCTCCGTATTCATGCACATGTCCACAAAGCTTACGGATGCGGACCAAATGGAGCAGTACCGCCGGAAACTGTGTGGGGCAGTGTTGGGGTTTTACCTCCCAATAGTAGCTCCAACAAGAAACGAAGTAGACATAACAATGGCAGAAATTCTCCGTCCTCCACTTGAGACATATTTGTCCACCACCTCCGACAACGCTGCTACGATCGCAGTCGGTGTGTTTGTTTTTCAGTTTGTCGTTGTCCGAAACTTTGACTCTGGGCTACTCCCCCTGGTGGATATATTGGTGAACAACAATGCCTACGAACGCAACGGTAACATTGTTTGAAACGGATGGGAACAATTTTGTACGTAAAGGGAGCATAAGTGGGGCTTCAGTCTGTTCCAGTACGCAGCAGTGGTACATTCAGGTTCCGTCATGGCAATATAGAATTACACATATATAACCACAAAGTATAATTTCATCATGACTTGTTAAGGTAGACGTATGTTTAAGAAAGTAGCTTAAGCTATTTTTACAGTTAACTTTATGTTGAGATAAATAGTACTTTAGTTTGAGTGATCCAATGAATGTAGGGTGTAGCTTATTTCTGTGGCTTCAATTAAATGTATTGTATCTATATAGTCTCTATTTCTGACATAATTTATGCCTCATTCTTGTAGCCATATATGTTATCAATTAGAAAAATTCCTTTGCTATTTCATTCTACTCCACGGAAAATATAAATGTAATGCTTAGTTAATATTCTTTTAACTTATATTATGCTTTGAAGTTCCAGCAGATGCTTGATTTTCATGGCTGCAGTTTCGTATGTTTAAAGGCATAATTCAATCTATGCTACATGTGAATGTGCACATTTTCAACCTTGTTAAGCTGATTGGTTATGGTGGCAGCCTTGTAAGCCCTTGGCGCTACCTCCACGTGATGCTTTCATTTATCTAGAGCAAAGCTTTATTGTCGTAGTCAGCAACAATGAGCTCCTTTCTTCTCTCTTTCATGACACACATCGCAGACACAGAGATTAAATTTACCACCGGCCACTTTCTTTACGAAGTCAAATATGTCTTTAGCTGGCTGGGATATTTCACTAGGTGACTGGGGAGAGAAAATGGGTGCGCTGGACGACGCTAGCAGGAAATGAGTTTCACACGTGGCCTGCCGTTATGGCGTTCCAGCCGCGAGCACAGCTGAAGGGATCGCAACCGCCAAGTTCTGAAGTCACTTTGATTACTCGTTGTTGATGTTGTGCATTCTGAAACGTCCTTTTGCCCTTGTTATTAACTTCAATATTGTTACGCAACCGCAAGTTTCCATCCCGGAGATGGTGTCGTGCGGGGATCCCTGACTGAGAATCGTGGCAGAAGAAACTTTCAATTTAAAGCTGATTATAGGTTTAAATAAATACTTCATATATTTTCACTGCAGATGGAGGATACGTTTTTATCGCATGTGTGGGTCTTAGTGGAATCCAACCAAACGCTGAGAGCCAGGCTTCTTGTGGCCTGTGCTTGTTTATGTTCGTGAGAAAGGTTTGTTTCATAGAAATGAAAGTGTTTCAACCATCAACTTTCCTGAAGTGGCCCAACTTACAATGGCTGCGCTACTGATCTACTTCTGTCTCAGAATTGTTGTCATTAGTGTTGCACATCTTTTTGTGACACAAACGATTCCGTTGTAACCGTGGTTGTCTCAGGGAGAGAGAGCTTGTGTCCTCCTCTCTCAGCCGCAGAAGGAATGATAATGACTCTTCTGAACGTGTCTCACTTTGGCGCAGTGTTTAATGTGTATCGGCAGACAGGTTAAGACCTCTGCTACATTTATTTACCTAACAATTAGATTTGAGCTGCATAGCCATCAGTCACGCACCATTGACTGTGTCCTGTTAGAAAAGACCATCGCAAAGTCAACTGTTCATGCAGCTAAACATTGTCCTCACATACTCGCACTGAGTTCAGATGTTATTGTAGTCAACAGCCTGTTATTATCTGTGTACTGTTGTTCAGTGTGGTGCACGTTACACATGCAGCTTTCTCAGAGGAGTGCAAACAGAGACAGCTAGTAGTTGTCAAGAAATGTACTGACTTTTTCTTCTCACTTCTTTTTTTCCTCTACATGAGCAGTGTGTCCACACTTGTTTACAGAAAGGGACAGATTTGATGAACAAACAAACTAGAAATGAACTGCAACAATTTATTGTACTTTTTGTGACTTTAGTTGTAACAAAACCGAAGAATGCTTTAAATAAATGTCTGGCTTTTCTATCTGACAGTGGTCTAGAAGAAAAAAATGTGAATCCACTGTACATCCCCTGTACATAAAATCTTATATCATATTGAATTATTTAATGATCCAAAATCTATTTAAAGACAATTTTTGTGGGCAAAAGACCAACAATGGTTCTGGCTCATGGCTGTTGATCCATGGTTGGTGGTCACATGATCGTTGGGCCGGGACATGCACCGATTTCATCATGAGCCGACAAACAATCTGTGTACGCACCAACATGAAACTTCAACTTTCTTAATAGTATATTTATGTGTGATCGATGCCAACATGGGTATTTGTGACATCATCATGATCGGTCGATCAAATGACAAATATACTATGTTTGAGTGCTAGCGGAGAGGCTAACAAGCAAAAGCTAACCGCGGGCGAAACCAATGCTAATGGAGATTATTGTTTTGAATGATCAGCTGTGTTCAGTTGTGGAAGTCCAGAGCTTTCAGAAGCCACTAGCTCACCTGGACCCCAGGTCCTCATCGCCTGGACATGTAGTCGATGAAAAGAGGAGCCGTCTGTCTGCTATATATATCTCAGTTTTGATGACACGGACATCACGTAGAACATAGTTGTGACGATTACAGACATTTGTTAAAAGGATTTTAAAGCATTTTTGTTCTGATCCTTGTCAATAAAGTCAGTGGATGGTCTGATTTGACAGATACAGCAGAAATTAGCTTCAATCCTATCATATTGCTTTGACCATGCAAAATAAAATAAACTTTAAAAAAAGAAACAAGTTGATAACCGTCAGCTCGCCAACATTGTGGAGGGCCCCTGCCGGTTTTAAACCGTCTTGTAATGGAACTCTAAATAATATTGGAGGGAAAGTGACTGACAACTACACAGTGCTTCTGCCATTGTCAACTTTTAATTTACTGTCTTTCTATACTGTGAAAAGTGCCCGCAATTATGGGGCTGACAAAAGTAGAGCCTGCTGTATGGAAGCAGACTTTAAATCTGACTTTGGAATTAAATCCTCCTTTGCCAGTTTAAGTGTAGTGCAAGTCAACATGATTGCCCTGACACGCTATCATAAGTTGTTCATCTAAAATGTGACGATCATCGGTGCACGCAGTCATTGGATAGAACGACTATACAGTATCAGTTGGTGTGTTTGACAGCATTTCAGTGAAGATACACGTGCCATCATAAACATCTGACAGACAGGATTTTCACATTTATTTTCCTCAACAATATGAGAAGTGAGCAAATCGGCATCTGAAGAGCCGGAGCTAGCAGATTGAGGTTTAGTTTCACAGACAGTGCATCAGAAATGGGCTCTCAGGTTCCTCCTGTCAGTTTTGCATTACAATAGCTTTCAGTCGGAGCACTTGTCAATGCTGAGCACTTCCATCCCCGCGTTGAATATTCAAGCAATCATTTCTGTGTGACCGAGGAGCATTGATCGTCTGAGGACAAGCCCCTGTGGGCTGTTCAAACATTTACATCGTCAGTTTGGAGTTGTTTGGATAAGCATGAAACCCGTCCAGGACCGCGTGTGACGCAGAGGACGCAATTTGACTCACGTGGAAACGCGACTCCCCTGGTGGTCTGGTGATTGAAAGTGCTTTTTAATTTATCTGTTAAAATGAGTGGACGTGAACATGACACCATTTGCCATGCTATTGAATAATTACAGTGGTACCTCGGTTTTCGAACGTCCCGGACTTCGAACAAATCGGAAAAAACATAACGTGCGTGGACCATCAGCTGACATGCAGACATGTCCCGTTAGCTACATTTACTGACTGTTTTTTCTACATATTGAGGTGTAAAACCTTTCCTGTCTCCGCACTGGACCGTGGTAGAGTGTCACAGGGGAGGTCCTTGCTCTCCACATCTCCGAGGCTGGAGCGAGCGCGCACTCCAGGGTGTGATGTCCTGTTGTGGGCTGGAGCTGGGACAGGGATGAGGCGAGTCTGGGACAGAGTGTGACTTGGTTTATGACTTTGTCACAGCCAAACTGCACAGAAGTGCACATTCAGAGCTGGACACGCACCGGGCACCTCTTCACTTCTGGAGAGACGTCACTCACTCTGCAACCCCTCCCACATGCAGCGGCCACACACATAGAGGAACAGCGCACCTGCAGCAGACACTCTACATTCACTCCTACAAAAGACTATTTTAAGGCTTGGAACGCATTACTTCTTTTTCCATTCATTGTAATGGGAAAAATCGATTCAGATTTCGAACAAATTCTGTAACAGCCGTCTGGAACGGATTATGATCGAGAACCGAGGTACCACTGTATTATGAAAAATCCTTAGCCGTTGCTTGCGCAACTGAAATCGCGATTTCCAGCCGGACATGTGAAAAGACGGACTGCTTAGATAGGAGGCTGATTTACTTCTCATGATTAAAAACTCACTCAAAATTTTTAGTTATTTCGGGTGGAGGGGGCGGGGGGCTTTCAAAAAGTCCTGGCGGTAACCCTGGCATGTGATATAAAGTATTGGCCTAAGATCCTGATATTAAAGAAAAGCTGGAGAACAGAAATTGTCCATCAAATAGACACTTTCAAAAACAGAAAAATTGATGCAGATAGAAGGCCATCGGGCGGTAACACACTATTTCCTGGTAAGTGTCAGTTATAGACAATTGAGTAAGTATCTTTCCCAAACTTGACTATGTTCAATTTTGAAGGGTACTTACATATGACGCCATATTGTTTTCAAGGAGTAAAATATGGACCAACTCGTCCAAGATGTTTTCATAAAACATGATTTATGTGTGTGAGATAGTCATTTTTGATGCGTGGTGTGTGGAATGTCGAATCCCAAGTGTTTGTGGGCTCAAGCTAAAGGCCCAGTGATGAAAGAAAACTCATTATTGTGTGATTCCAGATACCCCGACAGTTACTGTACCGCGTTGGTATTTAAATGCCAGGACTCTGAGCTCCATTTCTCTCCTGTGGAAAAAGGTCTCCACCGGGAAATGGAGAGTGAGAGTCTGGCACGGAAGAAGAGCGGAAACCGAAATGGAGATGAGATGGAGCCTAGATGGAGTGGGAGGGTGACGAGAAGAAAAGCAGTGAGAGGGATTAATTGTTCACCCAGGAGACAACGATAACATCAGATGTTTAAACGACGCCACAGCTAATCCTGTCATTCCTCGGAATAGAATAATGGAAGTGGTGGAATTATATCACGGGAAACGTGGGGAGTGAGCTAATCTATATTCTGGTTACACAGTATGCGTGATTCCTAAACGGTCTTCAGGTTGTGGTGTGTTCCAGTTCCGTGTCTTATCAGCCACCGATGATAGTGGTGAAGGCCCTTTTTTCAACATGCTTCTGCTATCTGCTGCTTTTTTAATTCGCTTCTTCGTCTAGAAGGAATAAATGGCTCTGGAGTTTATAGCATCTGTTTGGAGCAAGTTATATGTAGATAATGTACACTATTGATGAGTCACTGTGCTCTTCTATGATATTGCTCCTGTGTGATACGATATTTATCTGTGTATGAAAAATTATTAGACTTTGTGGATAGATTCTTTCCAGATTGTAACTGCGGTTTGCCTGTTTTTAGATTAGATTGGATGGGCTTTATTGGGGCACTTGACTCGCAAGTTATTTGTTTTTTGTAATTTAATGTTCTGATAATAGTAATAGTATTGCATGATAACAATTGCAGTAACGCAAGGTTTGAGTGTGGTTGTTTAGCTCATACAGTAGGGAAACCGAGACATCTTAAGAACTTAGATTAGATGGCCTTTATTAGTCCCAGAGTAAAAATATTAAAAAATAATTATAAAATAATTATTCTCAATCTACATTTTTATCCATTGAAAAGTGAGTAAAAACAGGGTTAGCTTTTTGAAACATTGAATGGAACTCAGCCAATCGAGAAGCGATAGCAAAACAATGAAGTAGGTGGAAAAAAGTTTGGAATTGGCAAAAATAAAAACTCCTGAGAAGTAAATATTGCTCCAATCTGCAGCTGTCCATCTCATCATATGTCCAGCCATCATTATGAGTCATTATGAGGTTTATTAGGGGATTTTTCCATGGAAATCATCATGTTCATGTCCACCTCCATGATGCGCTTTGTTGTGTTATTCATTTGTTTTGATGTTTATGCTTTGTTTCAATACGATTGATGAGATTTTTTCATTTTTAAAAAGAGCCTTTTCTGAAGATGTGGCAGCTCTCATATAAGTCGTGGTGTTGCACCACACCCTTTTACCCTGAAAGAACACAAGCAACGAAAGCGTGTGGTGACATTTCAGACTGAATTTTTGAGGTGAAAAACGATTCTCTCGTGAGTTGTCTTTGGTGTTGGGTCAGCAAAGGTGAGTGAACACCAAGCTAAGCCATGACAGATCCCTGTGACAGCAGCAGTTTGACTAACCATCATTCGTCCGCCATTGACACTCCAGTCCAAAAATAAGCACACACCTTCAGTCACTCTCGTCTGTGACACACACACACACACACACTCTCCAGTATTCCGGCAGACACAAAAGAGATGGAAAACATGCGGACACGGCCGTCTCTCAAAGCAATTACAGCAGATTGAAACCAAATTAAATTTGAAGCCTAGAGCAACAGAGGCAAATGAACAGCACTGACAGATATGACAAGCGAGGAAGGGGAGTGCTGCAGGTCCAAAGGGTGGAAGCGATGATGGAGAGGATGGCAGGTGTGGGTCACAGATGAAGAGGGAGCTGCTTTGATAAGAAAGCAAACACCTGCTGATGAAGTATGGCGAGCCGCTCCCACACCGTGGCCACCAGCGGGGAATCTGAGGGTCCGCTGCTCTGTTCAACATCAACTGTTTGCTCTGTCTGCCGATGGATTTGAATAGTGAAGCATGTGTTTTGGAGCGATTGCTTTCCTTCCAGGCATGATCCCACATACGCTCATTTCACTGTGGAAATTAGAGAGTCGCGACGCGTAATCCATAACAACTGCTTTGTCACCTTTAACGTTGCGCTTTGACACGGATGAGTAAACCTAGCTGTCACCTTTTCAATGTACCAACAAGAAGTTGTTATTTTAAACATAGTGTGTTATGATGATGATGAATAAATAGGATTTAAGTCGGGATGTGGTGCTCCATCAGGAGAAAACACCAGGATTTCGATGGCGCATTGTACAGCCTCCTTTACAGTCTACCTGAAAAAGCGCTGTCACCTCTGGGGAGTCACACTTCACTACGAAAACCAACTGAAAACACAAAGTGTGGGGGGCAAATCCCAGTGTAGGTGGCCCCTATCCTGCTAGGGAGAGCCCTGAAGAAGTCCGGTCTCGTCTTGTCTTGAGGAAACTGTCCGCATCGCATCGTATGTCAGTCACTGTCTGAGCATCTGTAAAGTTATGATACGGTTCGGCTTTTGAATCAGCTACACTGGGGCTCCTCATGAAGATACTCGTGTGTGAGTTTAGTGCGGGACCAGATCTCATGGTAATGGTTCCACTCTGGGCTTATCAGGCAACATGTTTTGGAAGTAGACAATGAAGGTCAGAATCATCATCACTTATGGCCCATATCCTGGCACTTCTACAAAACCATATGTGATGTGATGTGGATGAGACAGTGACTCCTGCAATCCAGCATTTTGATTATATGGAGGAGGGCTGCACAGATCCATCGACTGGCCGATATGGGCTTTTATGATGTTGTACTCTTTAGAATTTTACATCACAATGTGAAAATGACAAAACTAAGCAGGAAGTTCGCAGCATGTACATGAGTTAGACTCCAATCTAAAACAACTCTTTGTGTTAAATCACCGCACCGAGTTCTGCTAAGAGGCTAACAGCAGCATTCCTCAGGCGAAACTCTTACACATTTTTTTTCTAGTTTCTTGTTTTGGACAAGCATGTTCAGTTGTCGAAGACCGGAGCTTTGAGCAGCTAATAGCACCCCCGGCCCCCAGATACTCATTCCCTGGACATGTAGTCGATGACAAGAGGAGTGGTTGAAAAGAGAATAGAAATAATTTCATTAATATTAAACACTTGTATGGTTTGTTTAGTTGTTTTGGTTTAAATGTTTCTTCAGTGTTATTGAGCAGAATATGTTAGTGGAATTAATAGAAAAAAGCAGTGGCTGTGTGTGAATTAGTTTATCGGTATCGGCAGTCGGTGCACCCAAACTTGTGCGTGACTTCGCATTAAATTGAACAATGAAAAACTACTCAAATAGCCATCACTTGACCACTTGATCTTCTGAATGTAAACCTCACATTTTGTAGTCCTTGTAAAACCCCAACAGTTTGCCACTTGCAACAATCGGTGTCTGAGCTCAGGGAAGGAGATGACAGAGAATAAAAACGGCAGAAAATGGACACCAAAACTCAAGTGTCGGCCCTTGAATCGGAAAAGCTGATGAATCCAGATAATTCCTCTCCTGCACAAGACGAGTAAAAGAAGAAACTATCTCTTACTTTTACAGATCGTCTCCTGCAAACTATTTTCGACTTGTCAATCTCAGACATAATCTGGTCCTTTCCTCTGACCGTCAACCGAGCAATCAAACGTCAGAATGTTTCTAAAATGTAATTCTTATCTGGAAAGTAAAACTGTCATTTGAAATGTTCTGTCACTTTTTATCAAAGACCATGTATGGCATTTGGGATACTGATGGTTGTCAGAGATATCGTGAAGGGGTCGCTTCCCAAAAATTCAATTATCCACCAAACTGGCCCTGTCAGACTGACTCCAGATCTGTGGGAGATCATTGTGAATTGTGAATATTGATTTTCTTTTGTAGATTTATTATTAAATTGCCTTGAAGTGATTGGTTATTCGGTTGTCCTGGTGAATGGCATATTGCCATGTTTCATACCGGCTTCAGACGGTTGTTTTCATCCTGCAGTTTGTGCTTTTGTCAAACGTATACATCAGTCTCCTCCGATCAAGGTGACATGCGCCCTGCATCCTGATGCAGCGGCTGCCCCTCCTCCTCCTGCAGTGACGACAGGTCACACGCACTTGTTAACAGATGTTGCAGCTAGCAGAACCACGACGTGCTTTCAGCATGTACAAAAAAAACATGTTTCCTTCTTCCTAGTCACCTGCTCCACATGACGTCCAATATCCTCATTCGAGGGTAGTCATTTTTTCGCTGCCTGTCAATACAAGAGTCGGCAAGAAAGAGGGCGCAGCAGTGGGTTTGTTTTGCCGTGTGAGTCGATGGATCCTAATCCCAGCCGTCCAGGCAATCTCATGCTCCTGAGGTAATCTTCACTCTGTTGGCTCAGATGCACCTGCATGCCCCCTCTGAGCCCCCTGCTGGTCCCTGCAGGACGTCACCTGGCTTTGTAAGGGGCCTTCACCTCTCTAAAATCATGACTGACAGCACCTGAAACTATTTCAGTTGACCTTGCTGGATATTTTTTCCATGACCTGATTATGTGCTTGCCTGAGCAGCATTGAGCCCTCGCCATGTTTTAAGATTCTCAGAGCTGATTTGTCTGCTGAGGCGCATGGAAGGAAATAACGTGGGCCGGCAGTCAGTTGTATCAGTCAACCACACACGTTTGCATCATCCACATTGCGTGAAAAAAGAGCCTGTCGAGTGTCACGTGTTGACATCGGTGATCTAGTTTCCTAAAGCTGGACTCACATCACTGTAGCCTGTCGTATCATGATTATGTATGTTCCAAACATATAACTCGACCCATGTAGTGTATGAGCTGCCAAAAAAACCTACTGTAGCTTACAATAATGTGGCACCAATGACCATCCAAAAAAGTGACGATTTAACCTCAGGAAAAAGACGCGGTGGGTGTTTGGACAGAGGTGGGTTGTGGGTGGTTTGTGAGCTACCGGAGCAGACAGCTGTTGAAATGCTTCACCGATTCGGTTGACTAACCAGTCGAATTAATGCTCCAATGGAGAGTGAAGTGAACCCTGAGAGCCTTCAAGAACACGACTTACAACCTGGATCTAAACCTGTGGCTCTTACAACAGTTAAAGATAGTTGCACTGCAGTATGGTACTTGGCCGTGAGAGTGGTGGGAGCCCCTGAGTTTGACATGCCAGCTCTAAATAAACGATTATGAATGGCTGTGTTGTTGGACTTGAGACGCTTCGATAGCTTGTTTAGAGCATCTTCCTCTGATAAAGCTAGAATCGGTTGCGAGGTTGGAACCCTGGCAATGTGGCTGACCTCAGGCTAAACATTTGCATGCGACTCCCCTTGATGCTTCAGCTCACTTTTGGCAAAACAGCATGATAATCTGGTGCAATACCTGGCTTTTTTGAGCCCCAAAGTCTAATAGCAGGTGATAGCTGGTGTCATCCCCATCTGCTCTCTTCGACAAAAGCAGAGTTGAAATGGGAATTTTGGATGATGTGGGGAGGAAGTGTTAACGTTTCCGCTTCTGGGAGGAAAGATTATTGAGGAAACAAAGG
Source organism: Synchiropus splendidus (assembly GCF_027744825.2). Taxonomy (NCBI): domain Eukaryota; kingdom Metazoa; phylum Chordata; class Actinopteri; order Syngnathiformes; family Callionymidae; genus Synchiropus; species Synchiropus splendidus. The sequence goes on from NC_071339.1 coordinate 7,679,933, forward strand.
CAGGGATTATCTACAATGGTGCTACACACCCAGCCTGTGAAAACGGCCCGCCACAGGGCTCTTTGGATCATAGAATAAAGCTTCGGTCTCCCACCAATCCAGTATAGATGTGGTGTCAGGGTTGGCTCATCACGACCACAATACTCACTTGTCAAAAGGAAACTAACCAGGGACCTGGAATTAAGGGCCATTATTTCTCCTCATTATTCAGTCCTCTTTGCATTTTGACGTTTAAAGTCCGGTCATTGTTTACGATCGGACCTTGAGGGCAAAGTCTTATCATGCCACGTGGGCGGTTCAAATGGTGGCCAAGTCGTTCATCTATCATCTGTGTATGTTAATATGCAACATGGAGCGTGACAATTCGCCTTATTGTTGCTTCTTCATTGTTGGCACCAAAATCTGGTATAGCAAAACAAGTAGCACTGGTGTTGGCATAGTACCACGGAATTGTGCGATACATTGGTGCCTTCATGATGCAGATGCAGTTCTTCTTCACTAGTAGTCTTCTTCACTGAGTACTGAAGGTCTTAACTTCGATTTCATCAATGTATGTGAAAACAGGAAAAAGACCGTTAAATTCCGCAAAGAATTTTAGCACAGACCTCTTTTCACATCATTTTACCCGTGTGCCATTTGATATGTGACTTGAAATGAAAATATTAAAGGCTGAATGCTGTGACAGATTGAGTGCAGATATGTGATGGGAGGATAAAACAAGCAGTGATGAAGGGATAGGACGGGGATCAGTGGTGGCGATGGTGTGCAGGTGAGAGAGGTGGTGCGAGAGCAACTTTGTCTGCAGTGTTTTTTAAATTCTGGATTGGAAAGTCCCTCCATCTGTTATTGTGGGACGGTTCTGACTCAGTGATTTCTATGATTGGCCTTAATCCTGACCGAGTGGAGAAGACAGAATGAAGAGCTTAAAGCCGACTGCTCTCTCTGACAAGCGTCAGCGGCTGCTGTGGCTGGGCTCAGTCTGCTGCCCCCCTCAGGAGTGACAGCTGCACTGCACTGCAGTTTTTTTGGTTACACACTACTAAAGAGGTCCTGCTCTTGTCTCTTGTTGAATGGGCCATGTTTGAACACTAACCTTAATCGGTAATGAAATGAATATTAAAATTTAATGTATTGTATTGTATTGTACATGTGTATTGAAGCCAGCGTAAAATGGCCCCGGTCCTTCAGCTGAACACCCTGCAGTGAGTAATATCTTTATCACAAGGACGAGGCATATCTTTTGGTTAGCATTAGGTGTGTGCACGTTTTTAGTGATGCAGTTCTGGATCGATGGCTGTGTGAATGCTCTCTTCATATTGAGCCAGGCTCTTGACTCCGTTTAGTTCGGCCAGTCACTTTTGAATTTACACCAGCGGGTTTCCCTCGTCACATTGCCTGAGGAGGTTAAGTTGTCTCTGCAGAGTCATTTCACAGTCTTTAAGTCCCCAAGGTGACTTCGCCGTTTGGAGAAACAAAACTCAGGAGGTCATTTGATAGACGCTGAGTACATTGATTTAAAGCCACAATCACACACACAGTGTCGTGTTTTTTTTCCTTTTCCGTACCCTATCAGCCTCATGCACACACACACACACACACACACACCGATTTTAGAAGGTCCCTCCAGATCCCGCAACATAGTGTGTGGACTGCCCTTTAAGTTAATGCTCAGTGGAAAGGCCTAACAGGCGACTGCAGTCCCACCGGTGGCCCACAGTCAAGTTGGCGCGCACCCCAGCATGACGCGGCCTCGTCCCTGGTGCACTGTCATAGCCCGAGAAATAACATGACTTTCAATGATTAAAGCACTCCCCTCTGGACCCCGGCTACAAAACCATTATGAATATTAAAAGATCCCAATCACTTCATGCTGAGCCTTTTGTAATTTCTTTCTTCCGTCCTGCGATCTTTCTCCGAGGGTTCCTTCCACCATCGGATTAGAGTAAAGCAGAGACACCTTCAGGTCAGTGCTTCAGCTGGCTCTTTGCACATTGAAGTGGTGATGTCACGAAGCTCTTGTTTCTGGTCTGACTGTAGAGGAAAGAAGGATCTTTGGTAAATATAACTGGAATACAGTGCAGTACTGTAGGAGATCACACAACATAACCACAGTTTCTAACGTTATGTACTTACTTTTTAAAATGTCATATTGCGTCTCCTCCTGGGTCAACTGAAGCATCTCTGGGTTTCATCCACATAGTGACCAACCTATCCAGGATCTCCCAGTGTTTAGGGCTTTTTTCCTTTTATATGTAGGTGCTATACTCATTCAGGGACGCATAGCTACCATTAGACACATAACTGAACACAAAATAAAATCAAGAATCATGTAGAAGCTTGAATCTAGCATCAAAATTGAGACGGTGGTGTGGACTGACAAGGGACAAAAACAGTTGCTTCCCATGTGCTTTTGTGGTTTTGCTGCACAGATGTGAAACTGGCGTTTTCTAATCTTTCCGCCTCAGAACCAGACTTCAGACTGTTGTGAATCAACTGAATGAAAGGCCTCGCCATCACTGAGCTATTCCCAAGGCAAATAGCGTGCATTTGCTCGTGGACTATTATTTTATTTATTATTTTTATTATTTTATTTTAGGTCCTTCTGTTTTGCTGAGACATTAGCCGATATGAGACATGTCCTTCAGCATGTTTATATGTGTGCAAATTCGTAACTTTGCCTGAACTTTGTGAACAGCTCTGGCGCTACTCTGAATAAAGACCCTTGTTATTTATTACTCAACATGCAACGCAGATTCCCCGTGACTTGAAATGTTGTGCAGGGAAGGAAAACTCTACGACTCCATTGAAACACCTGTGCTTCGGACGCAAATGAAGATTTGTTGGGACGGTTGGTTCATGACTATAGTTTTCTACTACGACACCACAGTTGCTTGGGTGAAAAATGTTTTTCCGTTGTCGTTGTCTGTGGGGAAATGTTGGATTCCCTACAGCACATGGTATCATTCAAGAGGCTATGTCATGGCAAGTCGCCATTTACGGCAGGTGATCGAGGTACTCCAAAGTGCTATCCATTACCAAGGTGTGCTTATGCCTCTTGACCTTGCTCGGAGGCTTCCTGACAAACGGCCAGCGGAGGATGAATTTTGGTCAAGGTCAGAATAGCAATGACAGTAGAGGGGAGGAGCTGATGGGTGTTGACTCTTCTGGTGTCTTCGCGTCTGTACGCTGTGTTGTGTGGGCCTGCACCGAGCTTATCTGTGCTGTACTGTGCTGATCTCACTATGCTCATCCAGCGCTCTAAGCTGCTTGGGTTCCAGCCACCAGCGTAGATGATATATCCCTGCCCCCCTTCTTCCCACATCTCTCTCTCTGATTCATAGGCTGTTTTTGTCGCCCATCCATCTGGGCCAACATGGAGGAAGGAAAGACACATGAAGACACATGGCTGTTTTGGAGCAAAGGGGGACTGCATTAAGCTGCTGGAGAAGAGATAGGCTTCTGCAGAAATGGTGGCCCACTAGGAGGGAGAGAAAGTATACTCAGGGAAACAGTGAGCTGAAAAAACATGTGGGCTTCTCAGGGAGAGAGAAATGGGTTTTCTAAAGGGACAAAGTAGAGATACTTACTGACAGATTAAATGCCGACAAAATGACTGAGCCGGGGGGATGAAAGAGCAGCGAGATTGAAGATCATGATTGAGAGTTGAGGGGAGCGGATGGAATGTGTTCTGCAACTGTAAGACACAAGACATTTGTTAGGTCAATAAAAACGAGGCTTTGTAGCATAAATGAATGTGTTAAATATGAAGGAAGATTTGCTGTTGCTGTATTGATGGGTTTGTTTTACGTTGCTTTGTTGGGACTCTCCATCACCATCGGGGGACTGATCCTTCCCTACTACTAACTTAGGGGCCCTCCCATCATCATATTCTGACATTGTTATGAACTTGCTTATAATATGTGAACTATGGTACAGTGTTATTGAAAGAGGAAAATCTACTTTTGTTTATGGTATGGACATGTTGTCTGGTGTCCCTAATGTATCTCATATCTCTTAACAGTTTACTTGAACTATGAACCCATCTGGACCCATTTCCCATTTGTGAATAAATGATCATTTAGTCATATTCTATTCTTGAAATCATCATACAAAGTGTCAGTCCTTTGTCTTGTGTCATGAAAAAGCTTTTCACAATTCTGTCTCCTAAAAATGTTCTGTTTTCATTGGCATATTTGAATGAGAATTTGTTGATGGTCCCTAAATGATGCCTGGCCTTTGTTCTCTTCTACAACACAAGCCTGTTGCTTCTCTGGTGATGTGGCACCAATCTCTGAGCGGAGCAATTCTGTTGGCGACGAGAGCAGAGAAGAGTGAAGACCATGATGATCCAATAGAAGCTTTAACTCCGTCCAACATATTTTCCACTTGGTTGATTTCCAATATAAGAAGACTGCATCACTATCATCGCAGCATGATGGATGACTGAAGCTAAGCAAATGAAAACTCAACAACTCGAGCCTCAGCTAGCTGAAGCGCACAAAGCCAATGTGGCACATGGGGCACGGGTGCATTGTGCTCCGTGTATTTCTGTTTATGTCTTTTAGACATGCGGAAAATGTTTTTTGGTTATTAAAACAAAATTGTTTTTTTTTTAATTTGAGTTCTTATCTGCGCATTTCTTCTGCAGTATTTGGATGAGATTCCATTTACTCACAAACAACACTGTTGTTGCTCATTCTGCTGAATTATTTTGTCAAAACTGCAATGACTTTTGTAGGAGCCAGGTCACTCTGTTTCTCATATAAAACACACTTATATTGTGACTCACACAATCAATGTTCTGCTGTCCTCTGACATTCTCTCTGCATTTTTTTTTGTTTTCTTCCAGAAACTGGCCAAAGAAGCAGAGCAGCTTCAGCGCGAGCACGTGTGGCAAGATGGTGTGACGGTAAAGTAGAACACGTGCTCTTCTTCCCTTCTCTCCCGCAGACGAGTTCTTTTTCTGTCTCAGGAAACTAGTTTACTGTCCCAAAAGCTATAAGGGTCCCGTAATATTCCTCGTTTTTATTTGTGTAATGACAATGTGATCAGCATCACAGAGGAAATGGGGAAATAATATTCAATCTCAGAAGCGTTTGCCTCTATTTTAGTTGTTTTTTTTCATAATTCTGAACGTTTCTTACAGCTGACCTTTAAACGATATGACATCCGCTCTTGAAATCCGGAATTATATTCATCACGTTGTTTGTGAACATGCTTCACCAAGTCTGTACTTGCTCCATGAACGTGTGCGTTCGGCTGCCTATTCTTGCACTTCCACACATGTCCGTGGCCTCGACTTGAAAAATACACATGCTCATTCCCGACTGTCATATCCACTGTCTCCAGGGAGACGAGGTCCCTGTCATGCTACACTTCCCGCAAATGGATTTTTAACCCCGTGCCTCCAGGGGAATATATGAGAAAAGGCTTTAACTGATTTAGAACGAATAATTATGAGCCGTACTTGGCGGGAGAGTCCATTTTATTCATGGTTGCTTACACAGCTGTTGTCAAAAGCCCGGTCCGCAAGTACACCGACACCCTGGTCGAGGAAAGTGATCCAGTCCTCCATCATTTCAATGGAGGTCTTTCCGAGGGTGCCAGAAGAGCAGTTCCTTCCCCTGCATTTTATTAAAAATAGTTTGGTATTTTATCTACTATGGGGAAATTAGCTTTGGTCTCACATTAGTCAGGACCTCGCTGGACTGAACTTTGTGCGTGGAATGATTTTAGGTGCTCCGTGCCCCCGGCTGTGGGAGCAGCAGTGCGATTTCCTCTTCGTCTTGAGCCTGCGGGTAGTGGATATCTCCTTCTACCTGCCTGAGGACAAAGAACTTCAATCGAAAGTGTGCCCGTGCAGGATGTCGATTTCGGGTCACGGTGACCACACCCGTACATCTGTATCCAAAATGGCATCGATACCTCCTCGAGTGGAAAGTCCTGCTGCCTCTTTAATCCAAGATGTCCCCACCAGAGCACTCATCCCTTCTGTCTCCCACTTATTTGTATGCATTCCACGCCATGTTTGTGCCTCTGACTTTCTGTCCAGTCACCATCACCTCTCTCTTATCAGTGTGTGTCTTAAATCAGCCTTGGAAACCGTCGGAAAATGTGGTATTGTTGCAAAACGCTGCAAATGAATGATAATTGTGCTGCTCTATTAATAATGTATTGCAGCTGATTTCATTTGCCTTTATAATTAGGTCAGGTAATGAATCTCAGCAGGGGCGATGGTGGAAGCTTTTATGAAGCAAAGTAGGTGGAGAGAAGGCTGAGGGGAGGAGAGGGAGAGGGAGAGAGAGGGAGAGATGCCACATCCTTGCGAGAGGTTTGTAGATTTCTTGCTTTCCTAATTTCTCTTTGGCTGAACACTCTGCTGACTGACAGTCGAATTAGATTAAGGCTGCGTGCTCTTTGGGCATATTAGGAGAAATGTTTTGCATCTTAAACCAGGCGGGTGGAGCAGCCTGTCAAGTGAAGAGAAAGGTGTGGAATGTACTCGAGGACAATAGTCGGTGGGAAGCCGTAGTATGAGTGTATTAAAAGCATATATGGCCATATTTTCCTAAATGACACCAGAGATACTCTGTATTACGACATTTCTCTGGTTTCTCTCTTTTTAATATTTTGGCTTTGTCTGGCTGATGAACCGACGTTCTTTGTGGGTTTTGTATTGACCACTGGTTTGATGTATTTACAAAGGATAGTGAGAGAGTAAATGGTTGTAGTGAACTTGCCCGTTGAGTTGCCAGATATGAGGCGTGTGTCCCTTACCTGGCCTCTGATGTCATTGCATATGGTCCACAACATAATTTAAATGTTTAGAATTGTCAGTTAAAAGAAATCCCACAAGTCCTATCATGTGCTGAAACACTTAAACACAGCACTGGCTTTGGTATTAAGAAAATTACACTGTAGAAATATTGATTTGTTTTGCAAACCTCCCATGAGAAAAAATACATACTTATACAGAATGGTTTTATTGTTTAAGCTAAACTGAAAAATGTTGACTAACTTGCAAAGGAGCTTCAATAACCCTTACGAACAACATGTCATGAGAATAAGGGAATAGAATAGAGAATAATAGAATAGGGAGAAAAGTAGAAATGAATCTATCACTGATGAAAGCATGAATGAACAAAACAGAAAAAAGGCAGGAGATTTCACTAGCACTATGTCAATGGCACATATAAACGGCAGACTGCATTCTTAACACAAATTTGACAAATATCGGCAGGGACAGACCAGATGAAGGCCAATAGTGATGTGGACCTATTGTAACATATGGTCCAAAAATGGCCGATATATTTTGGAGCCATAGTTTCTTCCTGTGTGATGTTCTAAAAGTTGAGTTCATGTACCATGTGACACCACAAATATACATATATAGAGCGCAAAAGGAGCGCCATCCCATGCCAAACCCCAACCTCTTTCCTTTTCAGCCAACAGCATCTGGATATGCCATGAAGACTGTATAAACTCAAGAGTTTAAGATGCAATTAATCGCTAGTTAACAAAGGCATACATCTGCAGTTGTCAAGCTTAAGGAGACCAGTCAGCTGCTCAGTCCTCCCACACCAGCTGAAAAACTCCTGGACGTTCTTCTTATCGATTGGCAATAAATCTGACAATATAATGCGAAGAGTCAACACTAGTCAAGAGTTTGGACTGATATCAGTGTTATATCTTTCGCTACGTACTAGATCAACACACAGACATAAAAAGTGAGGGTAAAGCAACCAATAAAATGTTCAAAAAAAGGTCTAAAACAAAAACCATCATGCTCTGTTTTAGATCCCTTTGCCTTTTGAAATTGAGGTGCCTCAAGTTCAGACTTTTCTTCTTAACTTAATATGGATTCTAGCATATTCTTAAGTGCCTATTAACCCCACAGTCTTTACCTGGCCCAGCACATCTGTTCGTCTCTCCAAACGGTGACATCAATTGCATCAATGAGACGCCTGTCCCTTGCAGCGGCTGCCATTGCAGCTGTTGCTGCATCAGCGATGCGGTCGGACTCACGCTCACACACACACTCGGTTGCTCTAGCCACACCCATTTCTGGACATTATGGATGTCAAAATGTTGATCATAACAACTGTTGTGATGGTCGCTGAGGGTTTTAGATCCATTGGAATGAAATGGAGTGTGAAATAGACACTAAATTGTTGGATTGCTGATTTCTCAAGGTCAGGTTCCATCCTTGTGACACTTTACTGTTCTGCTGGCCGCAGCGGCGTCCCACAGCTCTCTGGGTCCAGTACTGCCGGACTACTGGAGCAGCTTCACACACAAATACTGTGAATTTGTGAAAGTGCCAGCAGCCAGAGCGCAGCACACTTCTCACGTCTGTGGCATGTGATTTTTCAAATCAGGTCACCAAACAATCTTGTGGCTGGCAGCGTTAAATGAATAGCAAGTGGTCAGAGCATGATTTATAACATGGCACGTGTTTTGACACAGCCATATTGATTCTGCACATTCAGTTTGTTTTTGCAGTATTTCTTTTTTCGCTGTATGTATTTAGATTTAAACATGTCATTTGAGTATTTTCACTGCATTAAAACCACTGGCAGCAATTCTCGGTAGTTTGGATTTCATATTAGCGTCATTTGCATGGTAGCATGTATGTATGTATGTAACGCGGTGTCATTGTCATGTGTCAGATTGAGTCACTTATTCTTGGGTGCTGTGTATCTGTGCCCTCTAGAAGAATGACGTGCAGTGATAAAATAATTGTTTCAAGCTTGACAGCTTCATTTCATTTGAAACCGCATCTTCTGCCAGTATATAACATAAATCATTTTATATTCAAAATGTAATCGTTTAGTTAATGTTTGCAGTATGGTGGCACCTGACTTGAATTGACTTGAGGCACGATGACTTGAATGACTTGAGTCTTGTTGGGTTGGTGTTTTTAGTTTTAAATAAAAAAATTACAAAAACGTCCTGCCCCTCTCAGGTCAGCGTCAACATGTCGGGGATTCTGAAAGTATTTCAACACTGAATACAAACCCCAAATAAATAGGTCATCACTTTTCACTATGACTCCTTGTATTTCACTTAATATCAGTGGAAAGATGAAATTAGATTGGATTTACTCTTCCAACAATCAGAATGATGTGAAGTGACTACTTATATCTTGTCTTTTCAATTTAATATGATGAAACTGTGCAATAAAATAACGTGATTTGACTTGACTTGCCAAAGAAAAAATGACTTGGGACTTACTTAAGACTTGCACATGTGTGACTTGGTCCCATGTCTGCTATTTAGTACACACCAGCAGGGACCTTGGAGAATCTGCTGTCAAAAGAGCAACATGTTTTCGTGGTAAATAGCATCCTCCCATTTAACTACCAAACCAATGGCCTCTCCTGAACCTTACATTTTAACCACTTGCTGGGTTGTCGCGAACAACTCAAGGTTGATGCAATGCGTGACACAATGAGACTTAAGTGTGGCCAAAAAGAGAAGGACAGAATGATTGCAGAGAATGGTAGTAAGACGTGCGCTTTCTATTAGCTTGCGAAGTGGCAGCTGCTGTATGTTTGAAATGCATTAGCGCTAATAGCCGGGCCATCAGGCGAGAAAGAGGCGCAGCGCTGATGGGCTGCTATGATGAAGCTACGGCGAGGGGCTGACAGATCGAGGGAGAAGAAGAAGCCAGAAAGCAAGTGAGAGTGGGAAGGAGGTTTAAGAGAGGAGAAAAAAGCAAACAGAGATGGACCCATCTTCCAGGCCATTTACTGCAGTCATCTCTCGTAATCAATCAGGCCTTTCATCACAGGACGACGACACAATCTCTCCGTTTCTTTCTCTTCCTCTCTCCGTCTGTTTCTGTGCCCCACACACATGTATATAAAGCATCAGGCTGTCCCAACATGTCTTTTGTCATAGCGCATTGTTGTCAGATAGCGATCGCTTCTCATCAATTACGTAAAGACCGGCGCCGTCTTAAGACGACAAAACTATCGAAGCGCTTTCTCCCTTTTTCTTTCACGTTTGACCTTGAGGCCACGGGCCAAAGTTGAGCTTTGTTCTCTTGACCAAGTTGAGCTTCTTTCATAACGCCACTATTTGAGATAATTGGCTCTTCAGAGAAAATGAGTGAGAATCGTTTTAACGACTCTTGGCTCTCGAAGCACCAGCTCCATTAGCCACAGAATATATTAGTCTTATGTGGTTGGCCGTGGTTCGGTTCACGTGGACTAAAATAGACAGAAATGAAGGAGCACATCAGTGGAGCTTTGTGTCGTCAGTGGAAATGGTATATGTATCTCATCGTTTATGAAAGCAAGCTGAAACAAAACGTTGTGGTTTAAAAGACTTGCAGGCTATATCGTTTCCCTTAGAGTATACATTGTCCGACTAATTTTGAGTGCATTTAAAGTGTTTCAAATAGAAGCTAGTTACAGGAACTGTGATATGTTGATTTTACCGTAAATAACTTCAAATTCTATGTGTGAAAAGGAAAAGAAAAGAATCGATTTACCACCGTACCCTCTCCCGGAAGTTATCCGTCCTACATTTAAACTAAGTCATAACGGTTTGGACCTTGTTTGGTCTAGAAGGTTTTGGTCGGCATTGGTGAGCTCATTCCACTAGGGTAGCCAACTCTTGTGATTTTTCTTCGAGCAAGATGATCCCCTCAACGGAGAACTTATTGCTGGGTGACGTTGAGCTTGGTGTCGAAGTTCTAGATGCACCCTGGGACTGATCCTTTTGGACCCATCTGGTACCTGTGTCTACAATATATGTATTCAGCACTTAATACAACATAAACAAAATTCAAGACTTCTGTCATTGTCTTAAAAGTGTTGTAGTATTTTGCTTGAACATGATCTGCTGTGAGTACAATTCAATCTCAGTTTTACTGTACTGTAAAAGAGCTGGCATGTAACTGCTGCCCACCCATATCCCATCCAGCCTTTAGTGTACTATCTTGACTGGTCTTCCATCTGCTTCCACCTGTGAAGAAGCAGGGTCCAAGACCAACAAGAAAACACGCTTATTGCTGGATTGACTCAGTTTGGATCTAGTGACACTGGTTCAGTCAGTGAGCACTAGGTCAATACCGCCTTCGACCTCACATTTTACTGAACACGATCTCTCCCATCCGACTCCTTCATCAACTTAAACAATATACGCACGTCAACAAACAAGTGCCATGAAATGGGAGGTTTGATTTTCAGTCATTTGTTAATGATTAGTTTCATGTCATTTAACTTGACAGCTGGCATGATCTTGAGAATATAACCAGCAAAATACACGGTACAGCTTGTATTTATACCCTTTTTACGTTTTGCTCAAGTGGAAGGAAAACAGACTCAATATTTGAGTGACGGAGAAACTTCTAGACTGCTGCTGGTGCCCAGGGCATGGCAGCTGAAGCAGCATAATGTGTTTATACTAAAGAGACTAGCAGCGTGTCTACAGGAAAGATGACAACCCGCATCGCTAAGTTGTTGGGGAGTCATAAGATAAGACCGGAGACGACCTGTAAAGGGGGCCGCGTATTCCATAACCATACCTTACCAAGTTTCATTTATTCAATTGATCTTAATATAAACATTCATTTTCATTGTTTGAAGTGTTGAGAGTATTGGGCCGCACCACAGACAACACCAGATCTTTTCATCTTCATGTGTGCAAGTCATGACGTGTGTGGCTCCCTTGAGGCAACATTGTAATGTAGTTTGGCTCCACTTTCCTGGACCACTTTCTATCGAAGGGATTTGTGTGTGAAGGCACGTGGTGTCATCAGGAGCACAGTGACGGAACATGAAACAATGTCTATAAACCTGCTGTGGCACAAGGAGGCCATACAAACTCCACATGGAGCCCACAAGCTGTTTGACACTGTGTCAAATCCTGTAACACTGTTGTAGAACGCCAGCTAGTTAGTGACCTTTCTATGTGAAATTGTGATCTACTCTCTGGTTATATTTTTGTTGTAGTGACTTAGTTGTTCCGCGATTTCTGTCACTTGGTTGTGGAGTGCTTTGATCTGTGAAAAGTGGTGTCTACGTGTGACAAACAAACAGCCCCTCTGTATTTGCTGGAATTTTTACCCTCAATAGAGATGGAAGTAAACTTCTGCAGCTCTGGCCAGAGTCGGAGAAGCTGGGGGGAGAAAGAAGGGCTTTATCCAACTGTGATGAAGTGTGTTAGCCTGAAAAGAAGCTTGAGAGAGAGTTGCTCCTGTGTCTAAATCCCTCCGATCGATCGCTCTGCCTCCAAGAAGATGGGAATCAATAGTCAGAGAAATCCTGCGAGCCAGGCAGTGATTTCAACATGCAGTCAGCACACATGAATTGTATTCTAAAGGTTAAATCTGATGCCTTTGGCCTCTTTTTGCCCTGAAGCTTTGCTTCCTAAATCATATAACGATTTATTGACCGAGCATCTATCAATCAGGAAACTGACTGGGAGATTTGGTTACATGAGACCGGGATTATTTGTAGGGCTGTCCCGAAACTACTGGATACGAGTACTGACATTTGAGAACTTACCAATGCTGAGTATGGATACGAGTAATTTTTAAGACTAGGTAATCGCTATATATATATATGCTGATATACATTATATAAGGTCCCTGCATTGCCTGCTGGCTCATATGCAGTAGGGCTGAAAAAAAAAGATTCATATCCGTTTCCTGGTAAACAGTTGGGATGCCGAGCTCAAGCGCTTCCCCTGCTCAACGGAGCAGCCGATCAAACACACAAGTTTAATACTCGTGACAAGCTTTTACTATTGTCAAATGCAGACGATGGACTGGTTACTGGATTCACGTAGCTGATGCTAGCATCGCACAGCCAACTGTCACTCCACAGTGCCATTTTTCCATCGCACCACAGACTGCATTCATAATATATATTCATATTAAGTCACTTGGCGGAAGGCCAGACAAACGGGAAGTATGTCCTGACAAAAGCCTTATTTGTGAGGGTTTTATGCTGGTTACGAGAAAAGTGGCAGCCCTGTGCTGACACTGCTGCTCAGTACAGCTCGGGAGGATTGTAGATACTGGAATAACACCATCTACACGATGAAAGGTCGTCCTGAGCTGTAAAAGTGCAGGGAAAGTATTTGGATATTGGTTCCTGATTATGAAATCCACTGCACCTTTCTCGAGTTTCGGTCCGAACAATGGTGCCACACAGACCTCCATCAAAACTAGATCTGTGGAGCCGAGGTCCACCACCGTGCGCCGCTTCTGGGAGTACCACAATACCTGCAACCACCCTCATTACCATGGGAGTTGACTGTCCACGGTGTTTTGAATCCACGACATATAGTAAGGGAACACACAGCAACACATACAGCAAAATAGGGCAGTGTTGAGGCTACTCCGATGCTGGTTCACATTAGCTCGACACAAACTGCGCCACATATTGCATTTCAAACCTGCGAGTTCATTTTCCGGCTTCAAAACATCTTCATATCATTTGCCGAACAAAAGCTGCTCAAATGTTCGGGTGGCTATTGTCCTCCGCGGCTGGTTCTGGTTTCTGTTTTCTGGCTGTGCATTATGTCACCGTTGCATTTGTGTCTGTCTGCTGACACCCAGCAGCGAGCTTCCATTTGTCATTTGAATGTGAGCAACTGCAAGGCATCTGATGGAAATGATTACGGGGGTCGGAAATAACAGGTTCTCTTTGGCCGGCACTGATTGTTGATTGGCCACTTGCAGTTCCCAAAGAGAGGGTGGTTACGTTTCCAAAAACTGCATGGACTAGCATTGGTGAAATGGCAGGAAAAACAGGAGACATGAAATGCTGTATTTCCAGGAAAACCTGGAAACCTTCGGTTGAGATAAGTGGACCGGTCTGTTGTGAAGCGTCGCCACAGCGACCGATGCCGTAAACACGATAGACATAGATAATTAAATTTGCTTTATCCATTCCCTCTGGATTCCATTGATAGCGTTCGAATTACCCCTGGCCTGTTTATCTGGTTTGTCTTCATTTGGTGGTACAGCACCACTTTCCTGCTTTCCCCTCTGATGATCAGATTGCGGGGCTTGTTTGGGAGGTGTTGGCATGCATGTGTCATGTTGGATAGGCTTTTTATCTGCGACTGTGTCCATGCAGTGTGGTGATGCTATCGGTGTTAAAACCTGCTCCTCAATGGCGGCCTGTCAGCCAACAATGGAGAGCTGCATTACCCAGAGTGCAACAGGACAAAGCCTCCTTTCCTTATCAGCAGGACTGGAATATTCACACTCTGATTTAACTGCTTTCGCTGAGGGGAAGTGTCACCTCAAAGAGGAAGACTTAACTCATTTCTTGAGTGCAGTTTTAACTGGAATCTTGGTATGTCAGTTTGGATGTAGTTGACAGATGTTTGGTTTCATAAATTCATTTTATGAAACTGAAGAATCTGCTGATAATAATAATAATAATAATAATAATAATAATAATAATAATAATAATAATAATAATAATAATAATAGTAATACTAATATTTATTGTTTAATAAAACGTGGCATCCATAAAAATTTGTTATGATTAATTTCATGGAAACACCTTAAAGCTTATATATATATATATATATATATATATATATATATATATATATATATATATATATATATATATATATAACACAGTACATGCTGTAGTCAGGTGGCTATTGGTGGGCCGGTGTACAAATCTACATGCGGCTGGGACTCATGGTTCCACCAGCTCCTCAATTGCTGAAAAGGCCTGCAGATGTGGAACATGCCAATTAGTTGGAGGAGAGGAAAGAGAGAAGCGGTCGCGCCCCAGGCCTCCCTCGTGCACCCCTTTATCTGAAACTCAACTGCTCTCACTCTTCCAGACCAACAGCTTCATTTCCTGTTTGCTGCTGGTCTCCTTATGAACACTTGATGTGTTCATTTAGGACTGTCTCATTGTCACTATGAAAAAAATATATATATATCTTCTGAGTTCTCTTCATATAAACTCATCTTTAATTACTTATTGATATGAAACCCCCTCTGTCAATATCATTATTATTAATATCAGTATATATCATACATTATTTTTATTGAATGCGTAGCTTGTGTTTCTGCAGAATCTGTTCCCACGTAGTTTGGTAGTCCAGGTCCCCGGAACTCACCCACAGTGGCTCCCTGATGTGGGAATGTTTTCATATTGCTTTGGTTTTGTCTGAAATATTTTTGTTCTCTGGGTCACTGTAGTTCTCCAGCAGCTTCTGGGCTATTTTCAAAATGGCCATGATGGCGTGAGCTGCAAATTTTTAAAAATAGTGTTGCAAATTTAGTTTCTAATGGTTTTAAATAGCGTCAACCTGACTTACATTTTGCTCAACTTTTAATTGAGATTTACGGTCTGTCAGTGTGAGGTCAGTCGAGTCTTAGCCGGACGACTTACCTCAGGCGTCAGTGAAGAATTACTAGTACTATCAGGTGAATGTCGTACAGAGCAGTTGTGGACATTCATTACTGTATCACAAAATCACATTTGAAACAGAAACAAGGTTGATTTGTTTTATATATACAAGTGCTATAAATCTCCCAACCATAAGCTACATCGATTTGAGCTTTGGTCACAAGTTTGGTTTTGGCCCCGCGTCCTCCCATGAATTCCTTTGGGTGCACAGACCGTCCATTCTCCAGTTGAAATTGCAAGTCAGTCATTTTTAGCTAACACACATAGATAGCAACGCGTCAACGAGTGCGCGTGCACTTAGAAGATTGCTTTTTATGCCGACTAGCGAGATCCCCAGCTAATACTGCTGAGTCTTTATCTAGCCTGAACGTTGGGACTTGATACACTGTGACACGTAAGGTTGGGGATACGAGGTTCCTGCGGAAATCGGGAGGCCAAGGAGGACATTGTTTGAGACAAGCAGCGAGATTGCTGTCTCTGCGTTGTACTTCGGGTGGTGGAGCTCAATACCAAAACCAAAAACGTCATTTATATATTCTCAAAAACTCTTCTTATTTTCCTTCCTTGTCCGTGCGGCGTGTGTTCACCTTTTGTGCCGAGGTGCGCTGGCTAATGAAGAGCAGCTAATGAAATCCTTTATTGTGTTTGATGTAACGTCAGCTTCCATTAGTGGAATTGTTGCCGGCAATGACTGGCTGACTATCGGGGCCAAGATGAGACGTGGTGTGTGTGTGCGAGGAAGATGCTCTGGGTGTGTGTTTCCCCGGCGCATGTGTGTGAGCCCCACGGCGCCAACAGTGTGTTCTGTAATTATAAAATCATTAGCAGGTGTCCAGAGGAGATATGAATATGACTGTAATCTGTCTCCAGCCATGATGGAGCAGTTGTCACACTTAAATGTCAACCTGCCTCAGTCAACCCGTAGAGGATTCTCACAGATCCAAATTCAAAAGATTTAAGCTGAGCGATCACACTCTGTCATCATTACATGCTTGCCAGCGGGTCTCTGCCGTGTTCCTGACTTCACTGGATCATGGGCCCTGCCGTGCATGTGGACCTGGATGGCGGGAACATCAAAGGAATAGATCTGCTTAGTTGGTAGTGACCGTCATGCCACTGTGCAGCCCTCTTCATAATACGACTGGGATTTTATTTTATTTTATTTTAAAGTTTCGTCACACGCTAATAGAAATAATGTAAGAGTCATTGTTACAAAAAAAATGTAGACCAGGTTTCTAGAACATTGGTTATTCAAGGTGGAGCTGGATTAAATTTCGCAGTAGTTCTACAACCCAGAATGACCTTCTTAACTATGTGTCTACGCTCTCAGTAGAGCGATAACAACTGCTCCATCTTAGTTAGCAAACCACTAACCATGTTAGCATCTGTGTGGATCCAGCTACGAGTCATTGGTATTTATATGTTGTTTAGTTCTTGTTTGATCTGGGATTGAAAACAAAAGTATCCCTATATGCTTTTCTTGCAAAAAAATGCAAGTACTTATACTACTCATTTTAGAAAGGCTGGTATCAGTGCATCCCTAACCTTGAGTGTTATCCATGATGTCAAGTCTTGAAGTGGGATGTGCCCATGTGTTGCTGTCAGGCTTCCAGTAGGTTGTGAGTCTCACGACCTTGAATCGACAGGCCATTGTAGTCTTCCTTCACTCCCTTTATTGCCCCTAAATGTGACACACCAAGAGACAAAGCGTGGAAAGCCTGTGAGGACAAGTGCGGGCGTGTACGTGGTCAGACATGAAAGCAGCAGACATTTTAGCCCTGACAGACAGTGCAGACAAAGTCACATTGTAATCTGGAGCAGGGGGGGTTACTATGGCAACAGTGGGCATCTTACCTCTGCGCCGCTGCTTTTTGACTGAAACCTGAAATTGGCAGGAGGTGGCTTTTGGATGGAGGGAGTAGCAAAGATGAAGATAAGACAGGGCAGAGGGGAGAAGGTGATAGAGGGCAGAAGGAATGAGAGAGGCGGCAGATTGAGATCAGTGCTAAAGAAGGTTTTGGGGCAAAGTAAGAAATGAAGAGCCTAAGACTGATGCAGGCTGGAGATCATCACCTTCCCCTGCGTGTTTGGAAATTGTTGTCCCTCAGAAAATGATTTCATTCAGTGATGGATGTTCTCAGAGGACCTTGTTGAGGTTGTGGGCTACTTCACCCACTGTACACACGAGCTGCAAACTGGCCTTGCAGAGAGATAACTGGAGGATAATTGCTGGCTCACCAGTTAATGTGTGTTTAACTCTGACGCCGGACCTGTGACCAGCTGCAGCAGATGGCTGAGCGGCCCCACAGGGTCATGGTGGTCCAGCTCTTGTTCATATGGAGCAGCCTCCTCTATGTGTAGTTGTGCTTGTAAATTATAGTTTGAAAGAGATGTATAATAATTACAAATACTTACTGCGGGAATTAGCGTCGGAGATAATAGCTCTAATTTTCTTTCACCGCTAATGCTCCACACTTAGGGAGGCTTTTGAAGCCAGTTCACGTACCAACACTACAGTATCTTACACTAACATAACTGTGCCAGGAAAAACATTAGTTTGGCAGCGACTTGTGGCGTTGCTCAGTCGGAGCACATTGAAAGGAATCCTGATTGTTGGAAGAGTTTTTCCACTCTTGTTGACATGGTGAATATACAGCGGCTGTTACGGGGCACAGCAGCTCATTGGCCTTAATTTCTGAAGCTGTCATGGTGCTGTCGATGTGCCCCCATTAAATAGAATCCTCCCACTCCGAGTGACCCAGGGTTGCCTGAGCTCTCGTCCTCATTATACAGTGTGCTCAAAGGCGTCACAGTCTTTAACTTAGACCATCATTTCAGAGAATACGGGATGTCTTGATCCGCGTTTTCAAAGGTCTCTTTTCAGCGTTGACTTGATTCCATTTCTCCAACTGTAAAATCATTGTGGAGGCTCTGACTGGCTGCGTGGAATTTATCAGGGTTTCCAAAATGCCAGTTTTTGAAGCATCTGTAAGGATTTCTGAGACCAAGAACTGATGCTGTGTCAGAACTGGTTAGCTTGGTGGCGAATGCGACTCTCTGTAATATCACTCTGTGATCATCACAGAAAGTTTAAAAAAACCCACCAAACCAGTCTGATACATTCAGTGAATACACCACAGTCCCGTTACAATACATTAGTCACACCATGCTGTAGATTTAGAACACCACACCTCTGGTGGTCAAGGAGGAGAGGTGCAGCCAAGTAGCCAGTCTGTGTGTAATCGAGAATCAAGGTCAACCTGTTGTTTTCAATGATATTTTTTTGTGGGATACTCATGATAAACTAGTTAGAAATCAAATTTTCCACACAGTTTACTTGTTCATCTAGCTCGGGTTCAGTGGTGGTGGGTCAATGGATTCTGGGCCTGTCATTGTGCCTGTGAGTGAGAACAATGCTGCTCTTATCTTCTCAACCAGACAGGTCTAGTTTGCTGTATTTTCTCAGGACGAGGAGAGAAAGCGAACACGCATGCTCTACTTCTCCTTCACTAGGCCTCTGTCAGAAGTGAGCGATGTATGAGAGGTGTGTCTGGTCACTACAGGTGTCATCGGTTTGAAGACAACATTTCAATAGTGTTATCTACAAAGGCTAATTCTGACTTGGAATCATCAAGTGAGCAATTTTGTCTTCAATAAAAGTGTTCTATTTCCCCCCCTATTTGTCTGCATATGCATTTCCATGAGCGACCCATGCAGGGGGAAGATGGCTGAGCGGCCGTCTAATGTGTCCAAACCTGCTGAAGTGTGCGCCGCACCAAGCATCTATTCACTACAATCTCTGGAATGATGAGTTGTATCGCTTCAGTATTCAGTCAATTCTTCCGAAACAAGAGAGTGGTCTAACCAGGACTGAGCTCCAGATCAATCCTGCTGGCACACAGACACAACAACACTGTTGCTCTGCCTCTCTCTCTCTCTGTCTCTCTGTATCTCTGCAGAGGCATGTGCTATTTTTAGCTGCTTTCTCCCCCTGCTCCCACCACCACCACCAATCTCCCATCTAACGCCAGTGCCTTTCATCAACCCACCCTCAACGTCAAGTCTCACCCACTAACTGAACCAAGTGATCCATAGTTACCGCTCCTCTGACCCTCTCAGCTGGAGACTTGGTTAGTTGACGAAAAGGGCTTCTTCTTCTTCCTCTATCTTGTCCACTGTCGTCTTCCAAAGACACAAGCTGCATCCAGGCCAGTCGTGTCAGTGTGAGTTTTGATCATGCCGCGTTTCTTTGAGCTGAGCTGATGACTCTGATGAGCTCTTGAGGCAAAGCAGAGACGCTGCGTGTCACGTGTAGCCTCCCATGAGGAGAGTACATGGTGAATATATTTCATTCTTGTGAATGTGTTTGCAGGAGGATGGGTTTCTTCCCCTCCGCCTTTGATTCACAAGTCCTGACTTGATCACGAACTGTCTGTGGGTCACATCCACAGACCTCTTGGTGTCAGTGCCAATACTCCAGCCCTCTGACGCCTGAACTCCTGCACCTCACTCAGTCCTTCACACCACACCTTGAACCTTTAGCGTCATTTCCGGACCGCTGCTTTTGTCTTAACCCTGTAGCTTATACAACAACGTGGCAAAAGAGTGTGATGCCGCCAAAAGATTGAGCCTTGTTGCATCAAACCGACAGAATTACAGCGCATTTTGAGCTCTTTAATGTCGATAAAAGACGTGAGGAGTTGATGATTCAAGTTCAGAACATTGCCCAGTTTGTTTCATGAGTCAGTCTCCATGCTGGACCCAGTTTTCAAACCTAGTTCAGAAGTGATCCTCATGCATTTTTAAGCACCACTGACCTGTCTACGGTGCAGACAGCACCACTGCACCCGCAGCTTATGGATGGACGTCCTTCTTAAATTTAGTGGGTGGTGCTAATATTCCAATGCACTCTATAGTCTTTATGGTAATTCAGCCCATTTATTATTGTAGGTCAGGCAGACGCATCAAAGACATGATGACTTGACCCATTTGTCAAGTCTGGTGCATGTGTCGTGACCTTGTCTCATGGGGGAAACACAAGAGCAGCTTGATACATTCCATTAGAGGGCAAAATGCTGTATAACACAAAACTTGGTGTGAAATAAACATGATGATGTAATAAAATACCTGGTCCGTACGACTGGAGACGTGTTTGTGTGGTGAATCAGCAGTTCAGAATTCATTTTTCCCACCCTGCTTGTGTAGCAGAACAATGAACCGCAGCCGTCAACCCCCCCCCCGTCAGACCGTGGCCGCGGCTCTCCCAGGGAGGGCGAGTCAGTCACCTTGGTGCCCTTGAGATCACGTCCACAGTCAGTCAGCTCATGATAATGTGGCTGCAGTGGGGACGCGCTTTTGCTGCAGTGGATGCTACCGCTGCTGCTTCCATTAGAGATAAGGAGTTCAGAGGGGGAAGGACACACACAGGTGAGATGCCATGTGTTGATGAAGAACGCAGAGGAGACATCCACATTAGTGCTGCGTGACTGTAACACCAGCACATTTGTTTGTTGCTTCTTTTTTAGCTTTAACAATACAAGTACCAGAAACTGGACTCTTGCGATTATAGTTTTGCATATCATTTGGGGATGACCGAATGAGACTTGAAATTAATGACCTTATTTTGAATAATGTGTGAGCATTTTAAGTTTAAGTGAAGTAAACACTGCATCATGGTTGATAGTTGGATTACCCAGTTGGAAGAAATGGCAAAATAGAATAAAGTAAAATCCGAAACAAGCATATTGAACTTGAAAAATGAAAGCGCTGCAGAACAAACCCTGTTAAAACCGATGTATTCGTAGTGTATGTAATGCTGAATCAGCATCTAGCAAAGGTGTCAATGTCAAAGACATTGTTTCAACTCCCACTGTTGCAGTGCAGTATGGGACTTGCTGTCACTAATACTATTCATTATTCATCGTTCTTATGAAATTATGTTGTGGTCCTGGTGGAATGTGGCTGGTGGGTTTTCAGTTTCAGCCCCTGTGTTTTATAGGTCTAGTTTTTTGGGTTGTTTGTTCTGGTGTCGTGAAAAAGCCTGCGTTTGGGTCGGGGTACATTCTCCACGGATGGTTTCTGAGACTAGAACTGTATTGTTTGCATCACAGCTCTGAGAATGAAGTCATTGGTGCAAGGTTGTTTTTCCGTTTCAGCCAAAGTTGAAAATGAATTCAAGTATGACCAAATGTGTGAGCCACTTCAGGATAGAAAATGAAATACTGCATATTGCCTTGGACCTTTCCAGGTGGTCCAAATCTAGGTGTTTGTTTTCTTAAATGGTTGATTGAGTCACAACATCCTTGATCCAACATGAAAGTGACCAACCAACTGGCGGTGGATTCAAAGCAAAAGGCTGGCGTTAAAACTCTTCCTCCACTGCTCATGCAGCTGTCTCATTTCACCACGTGCCATTTCTCTGATGTAAATGATATTTCAGACCTCTATCTGTGCTCTTCTTCTCATGCCTGTCACTCCACATCACACTACTGCTGTTCTGTGATGCTGATTATATTCTCATGCTGCTCGGTGTGAGTGAATATAACCACGACTCTCTCTAGCTTCTCCACGGGAGGAGTCGCCCTGATATAGACGCCACTATATCTCCTCTCATCTTTCCACTCTTCTTTCCTGTACAGGAGAATGCCATTTCATACTACGATTCCAAAGCGGATTCAGACTATGTGAGTACAGTACGGACTGCTCCCCCTAACCCCTGTCTGCCTGTTGACAGCCCCACCTCTCCTGCACCCTCCTCCCTCCTGGACCCCCCCCCCACGAGCTGTGTGTTAGCGCGCTGCTCTGTGTTGTGTGACAGAGCAGCAGCGTGCCCACGTGCATGTGACAGTCACGTCAACTGTCCACCCCCGGTTTTATATTCCCTCCTCACCCTTCCCTGGATGCTAACTGCATGGGACTTGACCTGCAGGGCTGGGAAGACACCTCCAACCACACCAGGAGTTATAGCTCGGTACACGTAGGCGACGCTTCTATCTCACTTGCCGAGGATTGAAAGAGACGCCTGCTGGCCCGGTGATGTCGCAGCGTTTCAAAATGCAAGTGACTGGTCTTTAGTCACTTCTCTGGCCTGCAGTTCCTCCTCCAGCCCCGGTCCACCTCTGATTGATTAAGCCTCGACGGAGAGCGCAGAAATCCCCCCCATAGATCACAGAATCACCCAAAAGATGGGTGGAGCGGGAGAGATAGAGAAAGGGAGGCGGAGCAGCAATAAATCATGGTGTGATTTTCTCTTTGTACACGCCGCTGCTGTGATGGATGACTCAGCACTTTAGGGTCTGTCAGCACTTCTAATTGGAGAGCATCAGTCATCATTAACATGGCAGAGGGAGGGCAAGGCATGACACACCCCTGACCCCCACCTCACCCGCCCCACCGTCGGCAGTAGAGGTCGTGCAGGGGTTGTTCTGCATCCCTATGACTAAACCGCCGCTGCATCCTAATGCTCTCACTGAGACTCGGTTAAGACCCGACGCAGCCAGAAGACACTCTTACTCTGTTTTGGTTTTTGTTTTTTTTTAATGAAGGTAAGTCTCTTTTTCTGCCTGTCCTGGACTCTTAACCCAGTTTAACACATTTGTGCTTGAAAGATGAAGGTCACATGGATCAAAAGGTCAACGGTAATTGATGCAAAACTATTTTGGCATTTTAGATGTTAATGCTTGAACATTTCCTGACTTGTTTATTTCACAGTTGAAGTTTTTGTAATCTTGGATGTAGCAGTTGCTGTTCACCAATTTTCTCATGCAGTTTCAATGAGAGCGTAGGATTTAGTACCATGAAGTTGATGACATTTAGTAAGAATTAAATTTGTTTATTAAATATGATTATATAAGAATCTTTTTTATTACATTTTTCATATGTAAAGCTTGAGAATGCAATGGGTTTGTGAAGTTCATCTCAGTTTGTACAAAAAAAAACAGTCCTACTTTCATTTATCTTCTTTTTTGGGTTCAGGAGTAAATTTAAATTCAAACATTCAGTTCAATAAACCTTGTGAATGTTTTTGGAGGACTCTTTAAACTAGAATATCCATTTAAACAGTATTGAATCCTATTTAAACAATGTTTCATCTAGTTTTTGTTTTAACAAAGATACAATGTGTCAAACTCAAGGCTTGGGGTCCAAATCCGGCCACCGATCAATGTTCTGAGGTCAGAAAAAGCATGGAACGCACTTCATTGGCTCTTTCGTTTGTAGTTATTGTCTCACGACGGCCCTCTGTTGATCTGCAGAAATGAAACGTGATCCCTTGCATGAAGTGGTCATGAGATAACTGATGCTTTGAATGACTCCACCACTCCAGGATTTCAAACATTTGAAATGGACCTTTGAAACGGTGACCAGGATCAGAGGCGCTACATTGAAACCCAAATGACTGTTTCACTGGCTCATTTGTTGAAAGCCTTGTAAATGAAATGAATCCAGTTTTCCTTGAGCAGAACTGGCAACACCTGCTAGTTAACTAGCTGCTAAAGAATGCATCACAGGGCCTGAAGCATGAAGTCCAAGACAACTAAATGACGGAAATTCAACATAAGCCGAGGCCAGAAATAATATCATCTTGGCCGTGTCATCGCAGGCCTGTTCAGCCATTAATGAATCCTTGCAACGGGGAGATAAAATTAAGAAATTGGCTAATGAATCAAGCAAAACAGGTGGTAGATGGTTGAAGGAAATGAACCAATCAGTCTCTGCTGCTTGGATTTATTCAGCTTCTAATTAGGTGTCGCTGTGGTTAATTATGATTGGGCTCTTCTGGATGGAAAAATAAATGAAGGGGGGGAAAAAAATTCTGCCAAATCAACATTCACTGATTGAGTGAGGGAACGACTTCATTAATATACTCCGTTGATGTCGTCCGGCCAGCGACTCTCAGGGCATAGAGCACAAGAGATCGGCATAACAGCAGCACTTAGCATCACTTAGCATCAAGCATCGCTCAGCATCCAACAAGTCCAAGTCCGGACACATTAAATAGAGACTGGGCCGAGGACGGTCCTCCTGAACTTTTGCTGGAGAAAACAGATATTTCTGTCAGCATCAGATGTGAACCATCCTAAACTTGAATATTTTGTTTGTGTATGGTGTTTCTTAGCCTTAAACTTGACCACATACTGCGTAAGCAGGTCTTTATCCAACACCCCATTGGTGCTGGAAAACAAGTTAACTAGTCCATGTCCCCAAGGAGATTATTCTCCAACATTAACCTCTCAGGTAGCAGCCCTGAAATGTCTCTGTGTCAAATTTGTTCTGTGGTTGTCAAGCCACACAAACAATGAGAAGATTTTAATCATTTAAGTCCAGATCCAGACGTCAGAAATGATCAGTGAATTGGCTGGTGATCTTTAGTAACTTGGGAAAAATCGTTCCTCTTCGCTGTCCTCCTCATGCAGACAGCTGCACTGCAGTGAGACCACAGCAGTGAAAACAGTTACTGTAGAGCGTGGCGTTATTCATTTAAGCAAATCTGTCTGTCAATAAAATCAGCTGTTTATCAGCCTAATAAAGGCGAAAACACCTGAGTTATCAAACATCCGCACACATCACAAGTGCCGATCCTCTGCACTCCTCCACAGTACCAGTCTCCTGCAGCGCCAGGCCGCACACCTCAGTGTTGTGGGAGTTTGCGAAGTTGTTTATGAGCGACGTTGTCAACCTAGACAGCGATCACACCCTTTACTGACCGGCATTTATCAGGTTTGTGTGGAGTCGCGCTGTACACGTAGTTTCCGGCATCTCGCGCCGAGTCGCCTGAGGCGAGAAGCTCACCCCCCGCTGAGAGTGTCCTGAGACATAGTGCAGATTTACAGCCAGGATCAGGTCCGTGGCCAAAACCCGACTCGCTTGTGATCACATCTCAGACTTCTGAGCCGAAAGGGTTTTGTCTCGAGACAGAACCCGCAGTGTGAAAGCGCCCCTGACACATAAAGTCAAAGGTTTATCAACAAATACAGGGATGACTTAATACAGTACCTCTTTCTCCCATCTGATACAGATTCTGCGGCCTCGACAACCAGCTGATTCCAATCCGATATCTGCTACATGCCACTCAAAAAGTTATTCATAATGTGGATGTGAACTGCTTAAATGAATAATTTAACAAACCAAACAAATTACTGTCATGCAAAGTGAAATTGGATCGGATCAGACAGATCAGATCAAATCTGTACCCCATACTGATTCAGGCCAACACCGATAACCATCCCAAACTTATTGTTAGTAACGTCTTTTATCTTTATCATATCACTTTGCGACATCGAGCTATTTTTGAATGACAGGTTAAGACACTTTTGTGATATTTGTGTTTGTACTGCAGTGAAACTTCACTACTGCCCTAGTGGTCACCCTTGTACAGGAGAAACATTCTGAAGAATGTTGATCAAATAACAGACAATATATTTGGAAAAATAAATAAAGTAACTTCATGTGTAGTGGTGGGAGGCCTCGGTATCAGTGAATGAAAAACCAGCATTAATAAACCAACATGCCTCAACATTCCGAGGTATCCACAATGGCTGACACAAAGACAGACTCATGTCCACAACATGTATAAGTCTTTCTTCGTGGGGTGCAGTCAGGGGTTTGAATCGCGATGCAGAGATAAAGTGTGGAGATTAATACAGACCCAAATTTCAAAATGCATGTTTGAAAACCAAATTGAATTAAAGTCAAATACTTTATATTTGAACAAATTCAAATGATGGCTACATTGATTTTTACTGACGTTTGACATTGTTGACCTGAGATTAGTTTGAGCTCTGAATTTCATACCACTTCAGTCAACATCATTTTACAGGATAAATAAAAGGCAGCTCATTTGCTATTTTCTCCATTGATCAGTTTCGATCCGATCACCTCTCACAGCAGAAGTCTCTAGCTTCTCCACTGGCTTGACAGAGCTCCATTGTCAGAAACAGTCAGAACTAAACTCTGATGTGTTTGGGTCTATCTGCTGTTTTGTCTCACTTTCTGTGACTTTCTCTGGTCTTGAGCAGCGCTCGTCCCGACACCAGCTTGTAATTGCATTTTAATAGTCAATTAAAATTGGACCATCCATCAACGCCTGACACGGGTTTGGGGTTTTGATTCAGCGCTGTCAAAAATAAACACCGTTTTTTTAATGTCATATTCAATTAACCCGTGCTGCTTTATCAGAAGTGCAACAGGAACGTGGCAAATTTACCCCACAAGTAATCGACAGGAGCTGATTTTCAAAAGTGAAATGAGTTCTGAAATGATTGGGAAAAGATATTCACTGAATGAGATGCATGGTGCGGAATAAAGAAGACAAAATCAACTAACCCAGTGCTCTTTCATTTGTGGAGATCAGTCTTTAGCTCGCTCTTCTGTAGTGTGCCGACTTGTTTTTAAAGGTGCGCACGACTTGAATCAGATCAAGAAGAAGCTAATAAACTGTTGAAAGAAGGCGACTGCCATTTTTAAACGTCCCACAATCCCATGCTCCTGTGGGAACAGGCACAGATTGTACTGCTCTGATAAGTTATCAAGATCAAAAAGCTTAAATGTCAGGTTTTAGTGAAAGACGCTTTTGAAATGTTTCGCTTCTATAATTCCACACGTGTGTGTGTGTGTGTGTCGGGCTCCGTCAGCGCCTCCTTTTCTTCGTGGGAGAAAACGAGGACGAGGTGTCCTGGAGAGGGTGGGAGACTAAACAGTGATTAAGTGGATGTTGGTTACTGCCGGGGTTAATTTGCACAGCACCTCGCCTGTCTGTGATAGTGATCAGTGGCAGGGAGACATCTCAGATACCTGCTGCTGCCCTGATGAGAAGATGTGAAGAAAGAAGCATCCACTCAGTTGCTATTTTCCTTTCTGGGATTGTTCACGCCAGTCAGGAGAGAGTCAAAGAACATGTTCTCACCATAAAGTGGAGCCACAGATGGGCTCTGAGTCACATGAGGAAATGATATTTTCCTCTTTTGCATTCTTCTGACTCGTCTTCATGTGCGTGTGTGTGTGTCTTCAGGCGGAGGATGGCGAGGAAGAGAACCCCCTGGAGAGTTCATCCTCTTTGGAACTGGAGTTTGTGGATGATCCCAATTTTAAAAACAAGGTCAACTACTCTTCCAGCGCAGTGCAGATTCCCACAGACATTTACAAAGGCTGTAAGTACCAACTTCCTCTTTATGCACACTGTGAGGGAGTGTTGATTGAGTGAGTGGGTTTCTCATTTGTTTTCAAGCAGGTTGCTTGATAACAACACTGGTCTGACTTGGAAAAAAAACACGCTTCTGTCAGTATGTTTGCCACAACTTTCCTCACTTCTGTAAGATATTCAAGGCTTTGTTGTTGTGCCTGCATTAAAATTGACATCATTTACTGTGCGACAACAGTGAGCAATGTTCGTCCACACAAGAACCCAAAATAACCCAGTTTATTTTAAGAAGATCAATTGAGTTTAGGATGCGCTCAGACTCTGGTTAATGTCAATTTTTGTTGAGGTTTGGAGCCTTCAACTGATGTGTGTGTGAATACGATGGTGCTCACGATTATTTGGCTCAAACTTGAGTCGAAGTTGAAGTGTGAGAAGAGTGGAAAACTCTCATTGACCGGGAGACAGATCTCACTTTTTGTGACACAATGATATACGAACTATATAGTGTTTTTTCTTTCTTCTGAACCCTGTGAAGCAACTCGTGAGAACAAAAAAAACAAAAAAATGACACTCGTCATCCATACCACAATATGTCTTGAAATGCGCACCCACACCCACTACATTGAAGATGGAAAACAGATGTTGTTCATACATAATCCGCACCGGTGCAGTGGTGCTGTCTGCGCCGTAGAAAGGTCAGTGGTGCTTAAAAATGCATGATGATCACTTCTAAACTAGTTTTTGAAAACAGGAAATACAAACTGGGCAATGCTCTGAACTTGAATCCTCAACTCCTCATGTCTTTTATTGATGTGAGGAGTTGGCAGCATGACGCTCTTTAGACTGTAAACATCCATGTGTTAGCCATGTTGCTGTATAATTGGCGGGGTTCAGACCTCGAGAAAAAAGTAGCAGCTTATAGTCCAGAAATTATGGTAAGTGAAAGCGACTCATCAAATTGACCATGTGCACATTACTTGCTGGAATTCAACGTTAAGTAAATAGTGCATGGATTCGATAAGGTCGCAACTTCAATTCTTAATGTTCATTTTGTTTGGTCTGCTGGTGAAACGGCTCTCGGACTGCTCCATAACGCACTGCAACAAGTGAAGCTAACCCTAGCTAACAGTTGATTATAAGTCGTGTGACGTTTAAGTCAAATATTCCACATTTATCGTAGTCAGTGTCAGAGCATTCAGTGAGTTTGTACTTTTACTCATGAGAAATCATGAGAATATAGATTTCTGTATTTTGGTAGATACTTACAAGTAAGTAAAAATAATTTAAAGCAGCAGCATCACGTATGCTTGGGTTATAAAACAGTGTCGTGTTTTGTGTCGGCACGTTCATATGTTAGTCAACAATGAAGTGGTGATTTAACACCTTGAAAGTTTTATGTCAAATAATGGAATATTGGAATGTCGGGGATCCTTTATTTAAATGACACTCCTGATACGGCTGCTCTCTTCTGATTCCTCACTTCCTCCTGGCCGCGCCGTGCCCCGCAGACACGACACCCTTTTGTCTGGTGCTGCCAAATGGACAAAAGAGAACATGTGCACCTTGTGGGATTCTGATTTCTTTTGGCATTTTCCCTCTGTTCACCACCTCTAACCTTTTCTGCGGCTTGGCTGCATGCACCGCGTTAAACAGCTCTGAAATCAGAGCAGACAGACAGCTATTTACACAGAGCCTCTTTCCCTTCCCATTGTTGTGTAGCAGTCTTTGTTGAGGAGCCGACGTATGGCACCTGTCTGCAACAATGGCCCCCAGCTGTGTCTCCTGACAAATCTCGTCAGAATTCGACACTTGTGGTTCAGGAGAAGATGTTAAAGGCCACAGCTGACTCACAATGGAGCAATCAGACCTACGCATTGTTCCCCGAGCCATTTGTGATGCTGCGAATGAAGGCCTCTTGATCAGGCCTGATGATGAGGAGTGAAGCGCTATTCTGAAGTAGATATGTTCTGCTGTTATTGCTGCCAAGTGCACCATTGTTAGACAGTCTTCATCCTTGAATCTATAAAGTATGAAGTGGAAAATGTTGCCACGTTAGTCTTCACATTTTCTCCTGGTCTGATTCAATGCCACTGAGTGTTATACATTAAAGTGGAAATTACAATCCTCCGAGTTGAAAGATAATAATGAAAATGATTTTTAAAAGTGGCAAATGGTCCCAGGTGTCCACGGGTTTAGCACGAGTGCGGCCCCAGCAAGGCCCTCCGTCTATGTCCAATGTGAGATTATGAAAGGCTCTCAGTCACTCCTGATGGTCGGAGACTTTCCGTCATCCGCTGTCACAAGCTCTGGTCAGCGACAGGATGCCGGCTACAGACTCTGCATGATAGAAAGCCGTTTGGGAGGTAGTTTATTCAAGGGGAGTTTAGGAAACTGCCCCTCTGTAGTCAACGGATTTTGGTCCTCTTTGCTTTGACACAATGACACTGTGACCTGAAACTATAGCAGGAAACATGTCCTACTGCTAAATACGTGGCAAGATCTTTACACACATAGCTGGCTTAGAATAAAATTCACCAGTTGGTCTCATGACCCATGATGCCTTGTTGTACAGCAGGCGGCAAAACGGCAGGAGGCAGAGTCGGCGGTGAGCCGCAGAGAAATTTTACATTAAAAATATATTTTTTGATGCTAAAAACAGAGACGACAGGCCTGCTGCTTGGTCAGTGTTTAGAATTTTGACTCCTAACAGGATTGGCTTTGACTCCCAACAGCTTAAGCTGAGTCATTTGACCGACAGGTGTCCGTTGTATACATTTCCCACCATGCAGTAATCTGCTCTTGTTGACTGCAAGACATTGGTGGACAGTGGTGAAACCTAAAGGTTTTTCTTGGTGTTTTTGTACATCTCCATGTGTTGAGGAGCTCTTTTACTGTGGGCACATGGCTCTCCATCCCTCAGACCCCTTTAAACGGATGATTCTAAACTTGTTTTTAACTTAATAATGGGACTTATTATACTTATTACTATTGCGTTTGTGACCCGCCAACAGATAAGTGGATGAGAATGGATGGATGGACCAAAACAAGAAAACAAATCATGAAAATAACAAGGCAGTCAAACTAATATTCAGGGAAATAAAGTCAGCTTCCCAGGAGCTGAGAGTTCAAATTAAATGTGTCTTAAAGTTTTCATGATCATATTTTGGATCGCCTTCATTTTCCCTTTTGTCAGTTACACTTTTATATGTGCTTTTTACTTAAATTCTAGGTGATAAAATTGTGTTTCCTGCCAACAAAATATTATTTTTAGACATCCATTTCTCTACAGCTTCATACATATTGTGAGCATATTTGAGTAAAATCTGTGTTGCTGATGTGTTGCACAACTGCCGATTGAATTGCTTCATATACAAATTGTAATTAAAAATCAATTTGGACGGTGTGTTCACGGCTCAGAGCCACCAGTGGAGGCCTTCTGGGCAGCGAAGAGAGAGTTTCTGCTGGAGCCGACGTGGGCGGATTGTTGTCCCGTGGGTCTGCCGAGGTCTGGATCTGCTGTGGGTTCAGGATTAGCAGAAAGAGAAGCCGTGAGAGTGGGAAGATTCAGCACTGGCTCCTCAGGAGGGAGGCCAGAGGAAACGGGCTGAAAGGAAACCAGTGGGAAGAGAGAAGCTGAGTCCAAAGTACAAAATTAGTGTTTAACAGTTGCTGTGAATTTGACTTGTGGTGGGAGCCGCACGCTTGATTCACTCACATTTTTATGCACCGAACAAATCCGCTGTTTTTCAGCGGTGTTATTTATCTTCAAGGTGAAACCATTGTCCTTGTCAATCCACTGAAAATTAGGCGGAGATGGGAAGAAGAAATGAAGGAGAAAAGTCACTTTAGAGCAAAAGGATTAAAAAATCCTTCAGTGGCTAAATGAGGCGATGCGTTCGTCCTGGTTTGCTTCGTCTGTCCGTCTATCGGAATTGAGTGTTCCCTGAGCGTATTAATGAAGCATTTTATGATTCACTATCCTGCTCCTGGTTTATGCTGCCAACTTTCCAATTAGCTCAGGTCAAACATCCAAACCGTTTTCTTGGAGTCCCATGTCACGACACTGCTGAACTGATGGACGTGGCTGGAGTTCTCAGGGAGGGATTGTTTACTCAGAAGTTCAGATGTTCTGCTGAGCTTTTCTTGCAGTTATGCAACGCCTGGTGCGGGGCCTTCACGTGGCTTTGGTCTCTGCTTGTATGGCCCTGTTGAGGTTGTGTGAAAATGTCTTGCTTTCCCATGTGTGTTCCCCACAGGTGTCGTTATTCAATATTATTATTTATTTTTATAATGCCATCATTCATCATGGCTTGCAAGATTTTTTTTTTCATATTGAGGTAGAAGGTCTTGATATGTTTTACTAATACTGCGGGGCCTTTAGATTGTGTCTAGATTTTCTCTCCTTGTGTTTAAATCCACAGATATTCCACTCTTTCCAAAATATTTCTAACATCCTGTCAGTGCGTAGTTGTCGCCTCATATCACACCAATGTAACCTTAATGGTTTGAGTGACAGTTTCATGAATGTTATTTAGAAAATCACTCAAACATTGCAAATATTAGTTAGTTAATGTGCGATAACAAGGAGCCAGAACAGGTTCTGACAGTAATATTTTGGGGGCTAAATTGTTTCAGCGATTGAGAGCCTGGGATCTGGATTAAATGACCAATATCCAACTACTTTCCCCTCGGTTTTACAGCCCAGGAAACGGATATGATGTCGCCGCTTGCCACCATCAAAATGTAGGGAGATAAAGAAACACTTCCAGGCCAAAATTTCACTATTTAATATTGTCATGAAAAAAAATCATGGCATATTTGACAATTTTTTTTCCCCCCAGCATTAGCAAATATAGAATGGGACCAACAGTTTGTCCTTGATGTCTCAAGAGCATGGTACACTGGTCTACTGAAGAATTAATCCTTGAGTTCGTAAGTGAGAGACTTGAGGGCCACTCTGACTTCACATTAGTGTTTGTGAGAATATTCTGCCAGTGGTGCCAGCTGGGAATAAAGAAACTTGTCAATGTATTACTGACAATCCCCCATTAACCGTGGAGTGCAAATCTTTGGCATGTGGTGCCTTTTTGTCCTCGTCGCCTAACGTCACCTTGTCACCATGGTATTGCAGCTGCATGGCGTATGAAACTTATCAGAAAGAAATGATGGCAACTGGTAAAATGTGTTTTGAAAGAGTGACGTTTAAGTGTTTTACTGAGACAACTAGAACACATGCTGACAAGGAACACTGGCACAGCGCTTTAACTTTTTAACTCGCTCTGGCTGTGGCACGTTTTGAATTGATAAGTAATAAATTCAATCATTCTTCCACTTAATCCCAGTACTCCAGGGTCCTGGGTAGCTGCAGCCAGACCCAGTGACATTCAGGGGACGCAAATACAGGCAACCACTCGCATTCAGACTATAAAGTATCCTGCTAATCTGTTTTTCATGGACATACTGCAGTGTCTACTCGGAGAAATGTTGCAGCTTCATTCCAGATCCTGGATCTGCCTCCAGCTCGATGACCCAAAGACCTTCTTGGTGGTGTGAAGCCGCTGAACAAAACATAGTCGATGTTTTACAGAAGAAAATAAACAAGAAAATGAAGCAGTGCCAAGATTATTTAGGAAAAAACAATATCTCTCAAATGCTCTGCTTCCATATTTTTATCCATCTATTGTCATGTCTTGCTTTAGAAAAATGTGTTTTGCTTTGCATCCTTGCCATGTGAATTTACATCTGACCCCAGATGAGGTCAGCAAAACCACATTTGAACCCAAATAATACTCTCACATGAGCAAACAAACATAAGCATTTCTCATGGACTCATGTGTCACTAATGATAGACTAATAATGATCCGAAAGTATTTTCACTCGGTGCAGCAGTGTCCTATCACCAGTGGTTTTTAAACGTCACTTGACGCATTTTTCTCTGAATTTGCTCAATTCAGTCCAATGGTCAGAGGGCAACTAGTCAAACACAACAACCAACTACAAGACCCAGACTCTAAAACTTAAATCTCAAACAGCTCCTTTTTTAACAACCAGTCCAGAAGCACAATGCCAAAATTATTAAAAATAAAATGCAACCTTATCATTGACTCAACAATAATGCTCTTATTTCCATGTTTTGACTGACAAGCCCAGGTGTGTTGGGCCATTTGTTGTGAAAATAGAGTCGTCATATTTAGTTTCACTGTTGTTTTTGGTGTTTCTCTGTTGGATATTTTTCACTGCATTGAGTCACATTCGACGGGTGAGTTTACTCTTACATGCAGTTGTCACTGTGTAAAAGTCAACTGTTTTATTTGAAGCATTTTCTCCGTCTGCCTCCGTCGGTGCAGCCAAATCCTTGAAGCCTGCGTTTGTTTCAGACGCCCCAGATTCATCGTAAAAAAAAAAAAAAAAAAAAAGCGGCACTGTCAGCCGACTCACGCCCTGTTGGAGATCAACTCAGCCCCTTTTAACATCAAACCGATTTAAATGTGTGGAAGGGGAACGGGAAAAAAAATACATCGCAAGAAAAAAAAAAGTTTGTTTAGGAACAACAATGGGAATGGTGGGTTGAAGGAAATGAGATTTAGAATATAGCAGCTCTGCCAGCCAGTCGCCTCCATCTCTGACTCTCATATCGGCTCCTTGACGGTGCGTGTGTGTGTGCGTGTGTGTGTGAGCAGTGGAGGGGCACTATCGTTTACCTGCACGCTAATTAAGAACAGTCAGCAGAACAAACTCCACGTCACTCATCAGCAGGCTCACAAATGACATTTCTACTGTTGGTTGTTTTGCTGCTCTTCTTTAATTAGAAATGTGTGTGATTTTCCTTTTTCACTGTAGCCACTTACCTGCGGCGAACAGGAGCTCTGAAGCTCTTTGTAATGACTCAAGTCCTTCTGACAGCAAAAGGAAGTGAAGTGAGGAGGGGATTATTATCAGGAGAACTGTAATGTTTGGAAAAGTTAAGTGGCAAAATAAGTCAGGAATCTCTGTTGAAAATAATATAGATCATTTATTATATTGACTTATATTATAACTTATAAATTGGGGTGAAAAGCTAGTAGAAATTCACATACACCCACGTTGTTTTTTTTTTAATCGATATCCTTCATAGCGTTGAGCTCAGTCAGATAAGTCTAATTCCGCAGTAGTAAAAATTCAACTTGTGTTAACACTGAAGTATGGGGCCCCCTGGGGCAACACATCCTCACTTAAAAATCACACACCGGTCATTTGCAAATGGATTTTGGTGCTCTGGAGTGAAGTTTCACCTGACAGCTCATTGGTTACCTCTGTGTGTTTGACTGGTTGGATCAAAAGCCTGAGCTACCCAGGTCCTTTGAGGACCAGTTTGAAGAGCTATTGAACTAGGGTTTGAATGGAGTCATGCCACATCCCGATGCAGTGGGCAGTGTGTCACGTAAAAAGGTGACAAAGAACGAAGCACGGACGTAAACTTCGCAAACGATTCAATGACAAACATCGCATTTTGTGGGAATAAATGCTACGCATGTGGTAGAAATCGCCCCGAAATCCTTTATTTCTATTTCCTCTGATCATTAAAACATAAAAAAAAAAAAGATATTGTATATGCCGGATGTGACGCCATCACTCCGCGGCAGGTGGGACACATTTGCTACCTACAACGGGAGTGAGTGGAGTTGTGATGGCAGCCATTGTTGTTAGCAAGCATTACTGTACAGAGTGAACCCTGGGGAGAACGCTCCGTATGTGAGGTAAATCTCCCTTATTCGTCACTGCGCATGTTGAATAACAATGAGAGGAAGCATTTCTGTCACTCTCATGTCAACCTAAGGCAACGCTAGCCTGTCAAGTTTTTCCTTCAACTGTAAAGGTAGTGATTACTAGCTTAGCAATTGTAGCCTCATGATGTTCCATGCAGCCATTTAATGTTGCTGTTCTCTGGCAAAGAAAGAAAAGAAGACAATGGAGGCTCATCTGAAGCTTCGGCACATTCTTTCCTCATGCAAAAGTACAAAGAGGCATTTTTGGGGGGCAGGCTTGCACTTTGTTCATGTCGGGGTTGTTTTGTTTTTCTTTTTTTTGCGGATGTGTCAGTTGCCGCTGCCAGTTACTGTGGCTGCAGGACGAAAAAGCGGTTTAAGGTGGAGACTCTTGAACAGGCAGCCAGGCCACAAAGTAGCCCTGAAGGAAGACGACGGAGGGAACGACAACTGAGAAGATGGAAGGAGAAAGTCGATGTGCTTGGTTGACAATTTGGAGAAAACAGCTTATGGGTGAAACATGCAGAAAAATTGGAATGATACACTCAGCAGTATGGAATTTATCAAGTGTAGCTGATGCAGAAGCACCAGTGAAGCTATGAAACCAGTGCCACTCCACACCTGAAGATAGGCGTCTAACTGCATCAACTCCAACACTGAGCATCCAAACCTCGAGCTGTGATCTGTGATGAGTAATGTTCAAAGCAGAGTGAGAAAATATCAGTGTAATATCCAGAATGAACCCTTGAACAGTAGATCTTTTAACAGTGAATGTTTCTCCTGATCAAACTGTGTTCCAGTGTTAGCAAACCAGAGTAGATCTCTAACATAAGAATGAATAGAAAGCAAATATTCTTTCATATTTATACAAAGAATTCATGTACAGTAAGGATGAAAACAATGTGATCTTATTCATACGTTGGAGTCAAAGTACATTTTTGTTGTATTGGAATGTAATCAGCCAAAGAATATAAGACAATATATAAATATGGATCAGGAGATCCATCTGATCCAGAAAACCGTTGAAGGACTCACCTCTGCCTTCTGAGGGCTGCAGCTCACGCCCTGCAAAACTAGCTTTTCTCAAACACTGCATCCGTTGTTTTATCCATTTGATTGCACAGTGTGTTTTCTGAAACTCCTTGGCCCAAGTCCGTTTGAGTTGTATTGTTTATATACTCCTGCGTCTCCTCTCACTCGGTGTGAACCAGTGTGACACTACAGTTGCTCCGCCGTAGCTCTTCGTTGTTGTGATGCCCCCAGAGGTTGCCATGACTGTCGCTGTAGAGCTAGCTTCACCCCCTCTGTGCTGCTCCTCACCACAGCCCAAACATCCTCACCAAGTCATTCTCAGAAACACTCGATTGTGTAAACAGATGAGGCGATGACAGCAATAACAGTTACAACTCTTTTGTGGTGACTTAGCTATCCGCTGCAGCTCCATTACCATTATGGATTTCTTTCAAGGGACCACTCACTTGCGCTTGTTTGATATACGGCGGTGAGCGCTCGTGTTTGCTGTGCACGAGGAATGCAGGAGATGTGTCGTGGTTCCTGCAACGTTGGATTAATACAGGCCATGAGGCGCAGATCTGCTTTGATGGCTCTTTATCGCAGGTAAATCAGGGTGAATAATGAGCGTATGAATGGTTGGGGGGCGGGTCGTGAGACGGGGGTGAGATGAGGAACGATCTGAAGCAGCGATGCTCCATAAATCCCACTCATAATTGTTTCCGTACTTGGTGTTCAGTCTTGCTCCATAAAGTGGCGAAGCCAAGGGTGCTCTAAATGTCAGGGGAGCGGCCCGCTGATGAATTACCTTTAAAAGATATCACAGCCGGGCGTCGGCCGTGTGAAGGATGAGCCCAACACGACTGCCCGCGTGAGCAGAGTTGCCCCCCCCCAGGGGAAATTTGTCTTTTTATCAAGTGTCCAGCAAAGTCCTGACACATCGTGGCAGAATCAATCAGACGGAAGGAGCTGTGCTCCCTTTTAGCTTTGATCTGGCTGCTGTTTTGTGGAGACCTGACGTGAAGGGGCAGTCACACGGGTGTCAGCACTAAAAAAAAATTAAGCTTCCAGTGGATATTTAGTATGTTAATGGCACTATAGTTGTATTTTTAACTGCATCCTACGATAACAGGGGAGTTTGACCTATTTGAGAATAAAGAAAAACAATTGTAAATATACTGAATTAAAAATAGAATTTAAAATAAATAAAGAATGTTTGAATTAAAATGAAAAGTGTCAATGACATGTAATGCACTAACAACATGATGTGTTTGGATGTTGCTACTGTGATGATGGTGGTTCCCTGAGGTGTTTATCTGGTGACTAGTGGGTGAAAAAAAATAATTCAGGTATAATAATCATAAAAATGACAGTAATATCCCCATGTAATATAAAAGTCATTATGTAATACAGTTTTGTCATGTAGTTGTACCTACTAATTTAATGGAAGAAAAATTACCTAGATGCTTAGCTAAACATGTTGGTGTTGTAATGGTCCTGGAAGTACCATAAATGCCTCCATGACTATGGAGTGCACCAGAAAATTGGCCCCACCCACTAAATTGAAGGAGGAAAATGAGGATCACTTCTAAACTAGTTTTGAAAACAGACTTATGAAACAAACTGGGCAATGTTCTGAACTTGAGTCATCAACTCCTCACATCTTTCGTTGACATTAAAGCGCTCAAAATGCACTGTTTTCGCCAAACGTCCAACATCACAGCTGGTCTCAGCTGCTGCTTCTCATCTGCCGGTCCTGCAGGAGATCAGCTCTGTGGGCCGAGTTATGGACACACAGGCAAAAACAGTACATTTGGAGCGCTTTAAAGTCATTAAAACACCTGTGATCGCATTGGTTTGATGTGGCGAGACTCAATATTTTGGCAGCATGACGCTCTTTAGCCTGTGAAAATCCATATATTGGCTGCGTTGTTGTATAAGCCGCACGATTCAGACTGCAAGAAAAATGTAGTGGCTTATAGTTCAGAAATTAAGGTATATTTGTCTGTGACTTACAGACTTTTCCTTTTATTTACTATTATGTATTTCGCCTAGTCCAGGTGTTCTGGTCAGAGGCGTCCAAGCTGTTCCAGAAAGGGCTGCAGTGAGTGACAAACCTGCACCCACTGCGGCCCTCGAGGACCCCAGCTCTAGATGAAGATGGTCAGGTTCTCATTGTGAGTGAGTGGGAACGTTCATGGAGAGAAGGTCGGAGACACAGTTCGGGAGGACAGATGGTTTGGACATGTGGAGAGGAGAGGAAGGGAGCATGTTGGACCAAGGATGTTGTGAATGTACCATGTGATGAAGATACCAGGAAAGAGGAGAAGAGGCAGATGTCTAGTGAGGGTCAAGGTAAATTGAGGACTTGTAGACAAGAAGTTTGACTTGTGATCCACAAGACCAGGAAAGTAAATCACCAGAGGTCAGAGATGACATTTTTTGCATCTTAAAAAAATGTGTTTCTTCGAAAAGACTTCACAGAAAGTGTATTTTCTTATGATGAAATGACCTAAAACTGTGTGAATGTAGAGTCTTTAAGGAGTTGAAGGTGTTGCGAGTCAGAGCGAGTCTGACTGTGTGGAGCTCTGGGACTGATTATTGCTCTTGCATAGCCAGATTCCAGCTCACACAAATCAAGGTAGAAGGCTTGTGGCGCTTTAAAGTCCAAATTGTTAGAAGTCTCTTTGCCCTTGGACAGTCCAGGACGGCAATCATTTCAGGCCCAGTGCCTCTCCAGATAAGAGTTCAGGACTCTGCAGCACACATGCAGCGCCCTGCTGTGATAATACTTTTTACACATTTATCAGCTGGCTCTTTGACCAGCCAGGACTTTACGGCTCGGCTGGAATCGAAATGTATGTTGGTTGAGTGATAATCCGCACGTAAACATCAGTAAAATGGAGGGGGGTTAAAGAAGATGTAATGGCACCAAATGTGTGATTTACTCCCCTGTGATGGGAGACGTGTAAACACGGAGGGAAACATGGGATTATTTCCTGCCAGAGCGACAAGATTTTCTTCAATAAACATGTTAAAAATGTTCAATGTACTGGTGCTGGTCACACATAGAGGACACAAGTTTAAGACAGTATTTTCCATCTAAGGTCAACACGATGTGACTGCTTGAGATTCTACAACGTTTTTCAACTGGGGTGCCTCGGCACACTGGTGTGTCGTGAGAAAATGATCCGGTTTCACCTCATTTGTCTGGAGATGAAGGTGGGCGATACGATGATATTAAATCATGACAATTAGAAGGTGTTGAGGAGCAACCAAGGTGAGGAGGTCACATGGATTCGCTGACATTCTTTCTATCCACTCTAGTGTCGAGCTCCAGTGTGTTGATGCGCTGACCTGTCCGTCAGTCAGTGCAGCGCTGCTGTGGTGCGCCGCGCTCCTCTTCCCTCACACTCACAGCCAAGAAGCCGCTCACGTGCGCAACTTCCAGCTGTTTTTAAACCTGATGCGCCTCTAACTTGACCACACACTTTCACCACCGGACCATGGAGGGAGGGATCCTTGTCGGAGCCGCGACAATGCCAAAGACTGTCTGCACCGCGGAAAACTTTATTGATACTCATGGACTGTCAAAGTTTGCTTTGTGGTTTAATAGTTGGCAAAAAACTATATGCACCACAAATAAATGTGCTCCAAAATGTGAAGGGAGAAAGAATCATTGTTTCTATGAAGCAGGTTCAGGCAAAGATCAAATCGACGGTTATTTAAAGTAAGTAAGTAAATAAAGAAATCATGATATATTTTGCCATATTACCTGCCCCTTTCTGGACACATTGGAAACAAATACATTTTCTGCCATTTGTTTCTGCAAGTCACAATACATGATGTGGCCCCTCTAAGGAAATTGAATTACCCACCCGATTTATATCTTCTTTTTAAACATGGCTGTACCTTTTTATTCAGAGTTTATCTCTTAACTCTTTGTACTGTTGTGACACTTCTTTAGAAACACAAAAAAAACACACAAACACACCAATTTTTACATAGTAATATGGGTCTGCGTTTATTTTATCTATGCAATTGGATGCCTTCTAAAGCATTTGAAATATTGTTGTTTGCATTAAGCACAGTGGGACAGCAGACGACAGTAGCATTCCGGAACGCTTATGTTTTAATGTAATCTTGGTGGATCCAGCTGGTAATCCAGAACACCATAAAAATGGAGTTATCTATCACTCATATCAACATTTACTGAAAAACTTTTCAACTCTTTCGAGTTTGTATGCAAAGAGAGAACGCAGCTTGAGATCAAATTTTAATTAAGTTGTATAAACTGAAAATTGAGTAAAGTTCACACAATAATAACAGTCATAATAGAGGGAGGAAAAAAACATTTTTGTTTTTACCTCCTGAACGTGAGAATAGCCCGCTCACACTGCGAAAGCAGTCACTCACTGCTGCTTATT
The DNA here is from genome assembly GCF_027744825.2 of Synchiropus splendidus. NCBI lineage: Eukaryota > Metazoa > Chordata > Actinopteri > Syngnathiformes > Callionymidae > Synchiropus > Synchiropus splendidus. Next base: position 7,720,656 of record NC_071339.1, read on the forward strand.
TCTGTCTTCCAGCCGTCACTCGTCCTCCCATTCTGTTTTTTTTTTGTGGTTTTCCCTATTTGTAAGAACTGATTCTCTCCTCCTCCATTCTTCCATTGTATTTCTGTCTTTGAAATTTCAGGGAAACATGTCGAGGAGTTCCTTTCGGTGATGACAGCCATTTGGATTTTATATATCCGTTTCTTCCTAACCGCCGCTTCAGCCAACGTTTGTGTGCTTGTGTTTGTTTTGTCTTACAGGAATGAAACACAGCCGGTTTCATTTATGTATCACGGCTTTGCAAAGTGAATATTGTGAAAACAGAGGCGCTCTGAACTCAGGATTCTCTGAGCGGGTTCGTGGGGCTAATGCTGCGTTTATTACCGGTGTAAACGGACAGTTGTGGCGGGGAGTGAGCTGTAATGGAAAAGCATTCTGCAAGTTGGTAACAATGGCTTTGTGAAAGGGAAGGAGAGGTGGAGCAAAGCTGGACTTCTGTCGCCGTGCTCGGCTGAGGAATTGAATCAGGAGAGCGAGGTCGTCCTCAGCTCACTGCTTCCTCTTGTTTCCGCTTTAATCACAGAGCTATTAAAACGCTGATTGCTCGTGCAATCTTGGCTGCGGCTTTTCAGCCAGTCAGAAGCGACGGCGCGCTTGTGCCTGTTTATCATACTCACTCACTCACTGTTGTCTTGCAGTGTAGCAAAGACCTGAAACAATAGTATTCTGAATAAAACTCGGCAGCAAACAACACGACAAAGGTCAAATGACTGAATTCAATTACAAACACCAATAACTGCAGTTATACTTGTGAACATTTAATGCATCTCACAATGAGTTACGCGATCATGGACGTTGTCCTGTAAAGAGAGACTCAGATGGGACTCATGTACGTCGCACAATTGTTACAACTTACAGACTTGCAACCAGAAGCACACACAAACACCTCACAGAAAAGGCGCTACTGGCTACATGCTAGCTTAGTCCCGCTACTGACTACACACTAGCTTAGTCCTGCTACTGACTACATGCTAGTTTAGGCCCGCTACTGACTACACACTAGCTTAGTCCCGCTACTGACTACACGCTAGCTTAGTCCCACTACTGACTACACACTAGCTTAGTCCCGCTAGTGACTACAAGCTAGCTTAGTCCAGCTACTGGCTACATGCTAGTCCCACTACTGACTACACGCTAGCTTAGTCCCGCTACTGACTACATGCTAGCTTAGTCCCGCTACTGACTACAAGCTATCTTAGTCCAGCTACTGGCTACATGCTAGTCCCGCTACTGACTACACGCTAGCTTAGTCCCGCTACTGACTACACGCTAACTTAGTCCCGCTACTGACTACAAGCTAGCTTAGACCAGCTACTGGCTACATGCTATCTTAGTCCTACTACTGACTACATGCTAGCTTAGTGCAGCTACTGGGTACATGCTAGTTTAGTTCAGCTACTGGCTACATGCTAGTTTAGTCCAGCTATTAACCACATTATCCAGGTCGTGGAGTGAAGTTCCAATTTCTCTCCAGAAGTCGGACTAAAGTGTTTACATCCATTTTAGAGATAGAATTTAGCCGGACTAATGCAATAATCCAGATGTCAGAGCCGTCTTCACCACCACCAGAGACACTCAGGGTTGTCTCAATGCTGAGACATGAAGCCCATTATAGCAGTCTTCATTGGTCATGATATCGATGCTAGTTTTTCTTGCACTTCAAGTTGGTATTAAATCTTAAGGTAGGACGTGTATGCAAGGTCTTGCAGGCCTTGCAAAATGGCTTGGCGGGACAGTTTTCACTCCAAGACCTTGAGTTTAACATGCTCTGAACTGATAGCAGCATCAAATTGAAGGAAGCTCATCACTTACTGCACACAATAGCCGTTATAATTGTTCGCCAAAGGACCGTGTGTCTTGGGCTGTAAACACTGTTTCAGGGTGTGTGCACGTCAACACGTCTCTCCTGTTACATTGACAGGAATGGTAAACTCTGTTTGTTGCGGTTGACCTCTCCCATGGTGTTGAGATTATTCCAGCTCTTCTCTCAGATTAGACAGATGACCGACTCAACGACACAATGCCAACGGAGCTCTTGTGTACCTGGCACCGCAGGCGAGGACAAGGTTGTTCTGTGAGAGACGGTTGGCCTTTGTGTCGCTCTGAAAGTAACTATTTTCATGGCTTCTAACTCCAATAATGGGTCAAAAATGAAATTGCGCCACGTGGAGAAGCTGCCTATCAATCAATATAGAGGCTGGAGATCTTTCTGAAAGCCTTATTGAATGACAGTCACGGACATATTCCGACTGCTTGACCCCAACAGGGATGTGCTTTTCATTTGCTCTCCGAGCCTCAGGTGTTTTCCACTTCTGAATTGTTTCTCTCTGTTATCAGCTCCAGTCATCCTAAATGAGCTCAACTGGACTCAGGCGTTGGAGAGGGTTTTCATCGCGAATCGGCTGGAGGACAGCTCGCTCCGCTGGCAGGTGTTTGGCAGTGCCACGGGAGTGACTCGCTACTACCCAGGTAGGCGCCCGTACCCCGCTGACCCCGAGATAAAAGTCTAAATTGATCCCGAGCTGCAGAACATTGGCAAACTCTTATCAGATGACTGGACTGTTAGTTTGAGGGAGAGCATGGAATTATGATGACCTTGATCTTTTGATCTAATCTCCACTATCCTGCTGGGAGTACAAGACCTAACAGTCCCTTTCTTCACCTCTCAGCTACTCCATGGAGAGCTCCCAATAAGATTGACCTGTATGACGTCCGTCGGCGACCATGGTGAGTCTCAACTTCTTTCAGTTTTCATCTCTTTTATTGGCCTTAAAAGTCATTTTATGATAACAATAATAGTTGTACAGTATATATATATATATATATATATATATATATATATATATATATATATATATATATATATATATAGCCATGACAGTCAAGACTGTATTGAGCCCAGTGCAGAACTACTGTTTGTTCCAGTGAAAGCATTTCAGTTCTTGATTTACTTTGAAATATTTCTTTTGCAGTAAGAAATGCACGTATCAATATGAGTAATAGACCTCTGCTTCTGTACTGAGTATTGTCTTGCCCCCTTCATTGGCCTTGGTCTCTATATGCTTGAGGTGAAGATGCCTGTAAGTCATTTGTGGAAGCAGAACTTGAACTGTCCTGGTGTTAGCAACACAGTCATGTCTGGTGGAGAGTTCACTGTCTTCCAGAGGTGTTTGACTCCATCCCGCTGAGTGGCCCAAATAAAAATTGTGGTTTTCAGATCCAAACAGGATCAGAGTTGGTGTGAGTCTGACCATGTTGGACATGATTTAGTGTAGTCCAGGTTTTTTGTTCCAATTCATCACGCCCACACAGTTTAACCCATGAGGTTTTGACTCAAACAAAAACCATAAGATCGACAATCCATTGATTTCAGTATTCAGACACCTGATTCGTGTCTGAACCAGTTGGTGATTGGTTGGAATGAAAACACCTGCACCTGATGTGGCTCTATGTGGAGAATCTTGGACACCTCTGCTGTAGGCTCCACTAATGTCACGTGAAGTTCTAATGTTGCTACGCCCATGTTATTGCATGAGTCAGCAGCATGATTGTTGATGGTCACTGCAATGTGTGTTGAGTTATCCTCTGGACCAGGAAGCCCTCTGGTGGTCACATCAGATTTAAGGTACTGGTTCTGCACAAAAGTGGTAGTAGACATACTGTACTGGTATCTAATACAGTGGTACCTCAGTTTTCGAACGTCCCGGAATTCGAAGAAATCGGAGTTCGAACAAAATTTGAGATTTTTTTGCTTCTGATTTCGAACGAAAATCCAGAACTGAACGCCCCCAAATAAAGCTGGAAAAAACATAACGTGCGCGGACCGATCAGCTGACCAACGACGCGCTTTGTTATTGTGTAATAAATTGTATAACTCGGCCTCTGTATGCAGACGTGTCCCGTTAGCTACATTTACTGACTGTTCTTTCTTCATATTGAGGTGTAAAACCTTTCCTGTCTCCGCACTGGACCGTGGTAGAGTGTCACAGGGGAGGTGCTGGAGCGCTCACTCCAGGATTTGATGTCCTGTTGTGGGCTGGAGCTGGGACAGGGATGAGGCGAGTCTGGGACAGAGCGTGACTTGGTTTATGACTTTGTCACAGCCAAACTGCACAGAAGCGCACATTCAGAGCTGGACACGTACCGGGCACCTCTTCACTTCTGGAGAGACGTCACTCACTCGGCAACCCCTCCCACATGCAGCGGCCACACACATAGAGGAACAGCGCACCTGCAGCAGACACTCTACATTCACTCCTACAAAAGACTGTTTTAAGGCTTGGGACGCATTATTTCTTTTTCCATTCATTGTAATGGGAAAAATCCATTCAGATTTGGAACAAATCGCTTCTCGAACGGCTGTCTGGAGCGGATTGCGGTTGAGAACCGAGGTACCACTGTATATAGAGTCAAGCCATGCAGCCACTTTTTCTGAAGCATTCTTCAGTGTTTTGCCGTAGCTCCTCTATAAATTAGCATCAACTTTGTTTTGCTAGCAACAGCAGCAGCTAACGTCTCTGACAGACATGTTCACTGAGGCATTTATTTCTGTAATTGAGTGCTCCAGGACGTCCTAACGTCTGAAAACTTTTTTTTTTTCTTTTTCCGCCGTAAGCGTTTTGGCGTTTGCTCATATTTCTCGGGAATCTCATAGGTTCTGAAAAACGGTGCGTCCCCGGTGCCTGAAGGCTTTGCACTCTGGGCTGATGCTTAATCGAGTTGGATGGCATCGTCGCAAAATGCATCACAACGTGTTGTCATCCCTAAAATGGTTCTTTCTCTGAGAAGAAGAGCAAATTCTCCTGCCTCTGACCACAGTCCGAAGTCCAGCGGCTCAACCTCATCCGGGGTCGGCGCCCATGATCAGCCGGGACAGAACTGCTCTGTGATGGTCAAATACCCCCCCCCCTTTCCTCCGGTGCACCCTGGCCTCTCACTTCCAGTTTCAATCTACCTGCCGCTGTCACATCGGCTTTGCCGGCGCCCCGCTTGTCGCCTAGTTACAAGTCAGAGTGAAGTGGACATAATCATGACAGCAATGTTGATTAAACCAGACCTTGTTTTTCATCTCAGCCGTGCTCAACCTGAGTGGCTGTTTGAGGTCAGGCCCAGCTGTCAGAGGAGGATGATGGCTCCGACCAAACAAGCAGAAGATAAGCCGCGCGCGTTCGAGATGTTTGGACAAAAGCTCAGGGTACATTTTGGGAATGGCAGACACCGACTGCGGTCCAGTCAGGCAGCGAGGCACCAGCAGCCTTTTCAAGCCTTGACATGAAAATAATCAGAAATACAGCCTGAGAATAGAGAAGGACCACCTTCAGGAAGAGTCTGAGGTTGGGTGTCTTGCTAAGGGGCCCAGACCTCGGGAGACAGCGCTGAAATGTTCAGTTGTTTTGCTGTAGTTAAACAAGAAAATAATCTCTGATTTATACTTAATATTTTATACTGATTTTATTACCGCATTTTTATTGTTTTATATAATGAACACTTGCATTTATTCAAGCCAAGTCAAGTGATCCTTCTTTAATATTAACTTTATCTATTGTATAAGTTCCGACAGGAGGAAAACAGTTCTTGGAGATGACCCAGGTGAACACATAAAAACTCACACACTGGAAGGACGCATGTGCCCTCCATCTCCATATTCTCCTTCATTGAAATATGACAGCAACGACCCTCACTGTATATGATGTGGCTCCGTTTTAAATGCAATTTGAACCCTGCATACTGATCTATCTGTTATAAATGAGTGACTACGGCCAGTGGATGTTAGGTATTGTCCACATATACATATGTTACAAGCTTTTACTTTCTAACACCAACTATTGTCAAAAAAGTAAAGCTAGTTGGATATTGGTTATTAAATGCAGCTCCCACGGCGTCTCTCTCCTGCTGCATCTGCGCATTGGTCTGTGACAATACAGGCTCTCAATCGCTGACACAGTTTAGCCCCCCAAAATATTACTGACAGAACCTGTTCAGGCTCCTTGTTATTGCACATCAACTGCTTTGTATATTTAGAAAGAGTGATTAATACTCCTTGTAAATGCGGCAATACAACCACTTTAACCAAATGCCTGAGGGAATTTTGATCGAACCGACACCCAAGTATCAGGGCCAAACGCATATCGTGCCAGAACTAATCTGAACCCTTATATAATAAAAGTTGCCTTTCAGGAGTTTCATAATAGAAACACTTGCTTAATCCACGCCAATATGGCAAAATGTGTTTTGGCAGTGAATTTCACCTATTTTTTCTTGTGTCAACCGACACAAAAATTACTACTTCAATGAGGAATGTGTCTGCGATCATTAGACTAACGGGGTGTTCCCTGACAATTTAATTAAGTCAGCAGCAGGACAAAGTCTCCCTGGTGCTCCACCGTCAGAGTACGCGGGTGATAAACATGAAAAATGCTGCCCAACACAAAGCGCCGTGTAGCAGGACCAGTTAAAACAAGCATCCTGCCTCTGATCTGACAGTACAGAAGCCTTTTTAATTCTGCTACACATGTTGCTACTGAGGGGTGGTTTTTTTTTTGTTTTGTTGTGTTTTTTTTGAAGACGGGAAGAGAGAGGCGAGCTGGACTGTCTGGTGACAGCAGCGATGCTGACAAGCTGAGACAGAGGAAGAAGTGTATTTCTGCACAAAGGAACACCTTGTCACTGCTGCAGCGCCACCTGTCATTCTTCTCCAGCCTCTTGCCTGTTGTTACCATGCCGAGGATCACTGTTATATGCTCTTCTGGTCCAGAAGGGCAAATATTAGCCCCGGGTCCGCATTCATCCGGGAAGATCAAGGATCAGGACCATTCTGTAAAACCCTAGTTGAACAAGCCTCCATGAGGAAGGTTAACAGATCAGTCTTGGGATTCACACAAGTACATTGTAGCCTCAAATCTAGAATATAGTGTGCAGAAATAGCAGATGATGTATTATGATTTGGTAAAAATCAGGCCGGTACATGCAGAACTTTCTGACTGTCCTTCTTGGACCGATCATCGAAGTACACCTCTGTGGAAAAAACCCCTCAAAGCTTCTGCCCACACAGATGGACTCTCTCCATCTGCTCCCCCATCAGCAGCCCCAAGAAAATTAATGGTCCAGTCGACACACTTAATTGTGTCCAATTGCTCTGACATTAATTATTAACATTTTCCCATTATAATGTCTGTTCATGTTACCGAGCAGAGGGCGAAGAGGAAAGGTGCCGAGGAACGGCAGACAGCTCGACGTCATGTTAGCCAAGCGGATCCCATTAAACCGCCAGCTCCACCAGAGCGTCACCTGTATCGCACATCGATTTCTTGAAAAATCTTTGCTAATATTGTGACGGTTGATCTTGGAACTGAATTCGATTAGCCTTCCGTACGATAAGTTGCTGGTTTTTTTTTTCTCACGGTCTGAACCCTGCGGCTTATTAAACACAGCCGCTAATATATGGGTGTTTACAGGCTGAGGAGCGTCATGCAGCCAAAACATTGAGCCGCGTCATATCAAACCGATGAAATCACAGGCGTTTTATTGACCTTAAAGCGCTGAAACTGCGCTGTTTTCACCCGTGTGTCCGCAGCTCCGCCCACAGAGCCGATCTCCTGGAGGACTGGTGACGAGAAGCAGCAGCTGAGACCAGCTGAGGTTTTGAAACTTTGGAAACGCGCGTTTTGAGTGCTTTAATGTCAATAAAAGATGTGAGTTGAAGTTCAGAACGTTGCCCAGTTTGTTTCATGAGTCAGTCTCCAAGCTGGAGCCCGTTTTCAAAACTAGGTTAGAAGTGATCCTCACGCATTTTTTAGCCTGGTCCACCACTGACCTTACTACGATGCCAACAGCACCACTGCACTTATAGACCGCTGCGGCTTACGTATGAACAAGATCTATTTTCCTTCTTAAATTTAGTGGGTGGGGCCAATATTCCTGTGCACTCTACTACATGTATGGACTAGATGATAACAATAGTTGAGTGAGATATGTGCAAAAAGACAGCCACTGTTGAAAGCATGTCTGCTACTGTGACAGTACGAACCCTGCACGTACTACTGAGATGCAATTACCATTTCCATTCCTCTGCCAGCGCTACAGAGTGCAGAGTTGCCAGATCACTTATGTGCAGCCACTGCCTCCAGGTGGCCGACAGAAGACATGGCACATTGAGGCTTTGTACACCCGTGTCTTGGAGAGAATAGGGACATCTTCAATTCAATACACAGGCTGGATATTAAGTTTCCATTCACACTGCTGAGATTGAGCTGAAGAAGAATGACCTCAAACATGACCAGGTAAACAGCTTTTAAGCTTAGATATAAAACATCAAACTCAAAATTGTAATAGAAATGGTGTTTAGGTGACAAGGGCTGTTGGCTGTTGTAGCTTAGTTCCGTTTATATTAAAGTAGTCAGTAATTAAGTTACTTTTACAGGAGTTTGTGGCAACACTGACCCTGAATGAGAAACAGTAATATATATAAATATTTAGAACAGGCAGCAGTTTTTTTGTGTTTTAATCAACACATGAAATGCATCAATATATTCAATTGTTTCCTTTGTCTTTGTGGATTTAAAATGAATATTTAACTGGGAGTACTCATAAAGATCGTAATGGTTCAGCTGCACGGCACGTATCCATAAAACACACTGAACAGTGATGATGGACCGATGTCACTTTCATTGCACGTCATTTACGAAAGTGTTCGTCCAGTGACGCTTTGATAGTTTTGAATTCAAATTGTTTATTTGCAGAAGTAGTCTGTCGCCTGTTAAGCTAACCGGCTCCAGCTATTTAGATTTTCCACTTAATAGGCAATAGTATTTGTTTATGGAGCAAAAATAAAAAAGTTTCTCACCAGTTGGATTCGAAACACAAAGATCAAAATTTACACTGTGAATAATCACTTTGGTTTCTTATCTCCAAAGAGCAAAACTAGCAAACAAACTCAGGTGAAAGATGGCTCCCAAAACTCAGCGCGGCAGGCTTGTTCATCATTGTGAAATTTGGTAATTACGGCTAATGTTCAATTCCCCATGTGGTGACTTTTGTGGCATCATTTACTTGCTTTTCTGGACCTCATGTTATCGTTGAATCATGTCTTGAGAACAAACCGAGGCTGGCTGTCTCGGGCCAATCACCTCGAGGATTAGTGAGAAGGTGGTTCCGTTCTATTTCCAAGGCTTTTTTCCCAAATCGCGGAAATGTTTGGTCCACAGTAGTGACGAATGTGGCGGCCATATTGGGTCCCGCAGGAATTCTAAAATAAGAAATTGGAAGCTACTTGGTCCACAGCCAACTTCATTACTGTGTTGTTTTGTCTTGGATCTTGAAAGTGTGAAACTACGAAACCTATCGTCTTGAATTGTTTGCCGTGCTGCTGTGATTCTTCAGTGACCATTCTGAACGTAATGCCCCTTAAAATAAACAGCAAAAATAATCTTGTCACACTTTACTCATAACTCTTTACTAGTATTGTTAAGTTCTATAGGAAATCTTCACATACAGTATTTCTTGATTTACAATGAAAATATTTAAGCGTATTGTGAATTAAATGAAGTAATAACCAATTTTATAACATTTTGAAATGTGTGTTTGTTTTTTGTATTTACTTACACATTTATTTTCTGTTTTGTATGTTATTTACCTTTTTTTTCTTTTCTGTTTATTCTGCCTTTTGGACAGATGGTCCCTCAGTATAGTCCCCCGTATACAATGTGGCCCCCGAGGAAATGGAATTGTGCTCCACTGTCTTAGATGATCCTTGACACAGTCTCTCAAACTTTGAAACGTAGCAAACATACATAGAGTTCAAAAGCCTATTCCTTCCGACTGGCTTTCTACCGCCACTTTTATTCCAAACAAGTCCCATTTCTCCTTCTTTTTGACCTGGATGGACTTAACAGGTTCTGGAACTCGGCCCTTCAATTTCAGTTGTGTCATGTTTAATTAGTCTCGTGGATTTATTTCACTCCTAAAAGCAGCGGCAGCAGAAGTCTCCCTCGATGATTAATACACACTTACTAATAATTAATTCACAGATTTTTCCAAAGTAGTTTGGAAATTTGCCTTTAAGTGCTGAACCTGTCTTCAGCGCATCACTTGAAGTAGTCAAGAGAAAGTGGAATAAATAGACAGACAACATCTCTTTCTCCTGCAGGCTCTCAGGAAGCCACTTCCTACTATATATATATAAATATATATTATCTTAATTCAATCTGTATTCGCCTGCCACATCCGCAGGAGCACTAAGAGTGCAGTAGTCCATAAAATAATCAGCCCATCAGCGCAACACAAATCCACACGCACATGGGAGCCTGCGCATAAGCATCACGACACACACACACACACACACTTAGGTTACTCTCCAGTGTAGACACACAGACTCAAACTCTACACTCGTAATATACATGAGTATCTTAATGGGTTCTATACACATGGCTTTAATAGAAAAAACATGAATATAGAGGAGGGTTGTGTTACAGGAATGCGCAGTAACCTTTTCCTCAGCGCAGTGAAATGAGCCACAGCGACTTCATGCGTAGCGCGTGTATGTCATGTTTCGGAGATGTACGGCGCATGTAATTCCTCCAATTTGAATGTAATTTTCAACATTTTGTGGAATAGGTTGGGGTGCATAAACACAATCCCCAGGGAGACCGCGCCGTTAATGTATCGATTGTGCGGCGCGGCACGGTGATAAAACTAGTTCATGAATTCCAATGAGACTCCTTTAGCAGACCCCGAAATACAGTCACCACGTGGTGGGGTTGGCCATTGTGTCCATCGCTTGTGTAACGCGTTTGGATGGATGGGAGGCGAGGATGTCATAGAGCGTGTTGCTGCTTTCATCTCCTCCCATGTGGAGAGATGCCTGGGCCCCTCCTGGTGACTGCATCAGGCTCGATCTCGATTACACTTGTTGTCGATCACGTGACTGCAGTATTTATTGCCGTCTATCTCCACCACTGCACACCTGACTTGCCGCTCCTTTATAGCGCGTGCTTCATTGGTGCAGGTGTCGTCTGTTCATGGCCTAGATTTAATCTTCAGGTAATGGTTTGTGTTTTTCTGGAATAAATCTCAGTGTCTAGTTAGGAGGGGGTGAGCTATATCGCCGTGCTTTATCTGAGGATCTTTCTGGACGCTTAGTTGTAGGTCTGATACTTGATGCATTTTCCACCATTTGTCAAAGGTCCCGGGGCAGCCGACATTGAGAAGTGGATCGTCCCTGGAACTGGACACATCTAGAATGCCTCATGGCATGGACTGGACTTGAGAAAAAAATCCAATGTTTTGAAGCAACATTTTTAGGAATAGGCATCTGAAAATTCTAATCATCAATATCATGCATTTTTATGCAAGTTTTGTTGTGCTCATGGTGACTCTGGTATAGGTCTGGTATAGAAGGATATTTGTCAACGTTCAGTCATGAATCTCCTGGATTTGTAGAGGATAGTCGTTGTAGTGTTCACGGTATACTACAATTTAACGCTAGTCGCTGAAGCAGGTGTGAAAACACAGCATGTCAAAATTTTTAAAAAAAGAAAATGGGCACCTTTTTCAAAAAGTTTATTGGTTCCAAAACACTGTCCATAGCAGAGTTGTCAAACCGATCCACAAAAGTGGCCACAGGGTTTTTGCTCCAACCCTGCAAGCACATGTTGGTGAACCAGGTGTCCTCTTGAAAGGTTACGTGAGTGCATCAAAGTTAAGCGTAATATGTTGTGGTGTAGAGAACATTTGGAGTGACAGTATTCCCACTGCCTCACCTTCACCTTTAGAGACAGTGAGGCCACAAACATTCTGCTGAATGGTCGTGGGCGGGGTCGAACCAAGGACCTGGGTGGTGGTGCAGAAGTAACTCTCACTTTCACATGATTCCAGACAGATATATTATGGAGTGATTTGTTATGTCACTTGACGGTGAGAGAGAACGGGTGACGGACTCAGTTCGGCACCAGCCAGGCCCATCTGCTTGTCACATGGCCTTGGCACGCTGGCGACTGGGTAATGACAGGGAAAGAATGGCATCAGTGGGCAGAAGCTGAGACGTAATTACTGACTGGAATCCATGCAGAAACAACACATCTGGATCTGTGAGTCAAATATGGGAAAACATGCGCTGATGGCAGCTGCACTTCATGATTTCCACCAGTCGGAGCTGTGGATGTTCAACCTGAGGAGTCCTTGACCTCACTCCCCATGTCTCTGTGGCGCTGTAAAGAAGGGCTTCGGCGCCGTCACCCACTTCCAAAACTCTGCTTTGACTCTTCTGCTTCGGCTTGTGTGGCGCCCTTGAACCCCATTACAGCTGATCAATGGGCCTTTTTTCAGCCTCAAGAACAAATTATCTGCTTTATAGTGGAATAATCTCAGTTGCAGTTCGGGCCAACCTGAACACAATTCACCATTGTGTTCTTGAACATCAGGGCAGTTGGAGATGACCCATAATGGCCGACTAATGGAGGTTTGTATGGCTTGTAATTTAGATTTAGCGCCCTCAAAATAACTCCCACTTGAGGTGTGTTCTCCTTCAGAGGAGACAAGGCGGTCTGAGATTTGAATGCAGTTCAGCAGCTGGTCCACCGGCATCAGGCTTCTCCAACTGACCCAACTTCAATCTCCAGACGGTGCGTCTCAGTCCGTGAGCCCGAGGGGCCACGTTCTGACTCGGTCGTGCATCGATGATCGCTTTTACGTACCCATCCGCTCAGAGCGATGAGGCCGCCGCGCCAGAGTCTTTTGCTGCCCGTCTCACTCCCCCAAATTAAGATTTCAGTAATTAAATTGATAAAAGTCATGCGTGCCAGTATGCCTCATGGTTCTAGACCTGATTTCATACAGCACACACTCTTGGAGAGCTGTGCAAGTCCTACCTTTGATGTGGCATTCTTTATTATTGAAAATAATTGGATCTCCCCACCCGCTGTCTCGCATGCGCGCACACACACACACACACACACACACACACATATACCAATGCATTTGTAAATGTTCACACTGGGCATGCTCAGTTAATCGACCACTGCTGGAGTCACTTTCACATGAGTTTTGAGGAGCCAGACTGGAGCGTGATGAGAAGTGCCCCAACAGTGCTAATATTCAGCATCTATTCTGACTTATTCAATACCTGGCAGGTTAATTGAAGTGGCTGCAAATCAAATGGGTTGCACGGTTCCGTCACTCCATCATGACTATATATTTAAAAGCATTCATTGATGGAATATTTGTTTAGCCAAACCCAGCATGGCCAGTTTTTGGAAATTGTAAGTGCTGTGGAAAGGTAATTGAAAACATGAATCTGATAGAAGCAACTAGCACAACAAATACAGTGTCTCACTCATAGTCTGGCCAGCCATTGTTGTGGCCTGCAAGAGCTTTAAACACCTTTACGTGGTACCAAATGTAATTCAATGCCAATTTACACAGAGAACTAGGTCACCTTCAATGCATGTCGATACCAAAGCTTTGTAAGATTCAAGCATTTCAACAACTGCCATCTAACAGCCTGATTAACTAGTTTTTTCTCGTGGTCTGAACCCTGCGGCTCACACAACGCCGCGGCTGATATATGGATATTTACTGGCTAAAGAGCCTCATGCTGCCAAAATATTGAGCCTCTTCACATCAAACCGCCGTTTTATTGACCTTAAAGTGCTGGAAATGCGCTGTATTCGCCCGCGTGTCCACAGCTGCGCCAACAGAGCCGATCTCCTCGAAGACCGGAGAGGAGAAGCAGCAGCTGAGACCAGCTGTGGTGTCGGAACTTCGGACATGCTGGTGAAAACAGCACATTTTAATGTCAATAAAAGATGTGAGGAGTTCATGGTTCACATTCAGAACATTGGCCAGTTTGTTTCACGAGTCAGTCTCCATGCTGGAGCCTGTTTTCCAAACTAGTTTAGAAGTGATCCTCATGCATTTTTAAGCCGGGTGCAACACTGACCTTTCTACGGCACAGACTGCACCACTGCTTATAGACTGGCACGGCTCAAGAACAGGAACAAGAACATGGTTTTAACTCTGGTTGACGCTGGTTTGAGACTACTGTTGCATCTGTTGAGGATTTGCAGGACTTTCTTAGCATCGCTGTTACCTCTGTAACCTGCCGTCGGTCTCCTCCTCGCAGAATGTACCTGGAAAACTTCTTAGCATTCGGACAAGATGATTTAACCATCTATAATGGTTTGGTTCAGTTACAGTGTAAATCATAACAAATCTATGTCAGGATGACTATTTTTAGTGAAATGGCCAATGTATTTCCCCCGCTGTGCCCTTATATTCAGTAGGTATCAGAACTTCTCGATGTTGCTTTCTGTTGAGAACTGCCCCGTTAGACATGCTGTCAGATGGCAAAAAGGAAACATAAAAAGACGCGTGTAAAGACACCCCCAAACCAACCTCAAAAAACATACAAAGGTGGACTAGATCTGCTGCACCACATGGTTAATGGCAAGGTGTTTGCTAAGTTAAACCTCCGTAGGGCATGAAAGCAGACACCTCAAGATCAAAGAATCTGACAATGTAAATGTACTTTTTAATAGAAGGAAATGAATTTACCAGTACTGAGATTCTGATTCAGTGTTGGTTTAGCTACATTGTGCTGTGCAAAGCTTTCCGACACATTTTCTGATCCACAATGATCAACACTGAAATTCAAGTGAGTTGTTTTAGTCACGCACCTTCATCTGATCTACTCTGAACTTGTCTCAGCGATTGCTGGAGCTCACTCAGGTACAAAGTGTTTCACTAGTAAATCCTGATCACCTGACATCACAGCAGGGCGAGGGATGAAACAATATCTCTGTAGCTACATTTGTTTAACCTGTATTTAAACGAATGTTCAACTCTAAAACCACATGGTGACAAAGAAGATGAAGACACCTTCTATTTGCCCACAAAAACAGGGACTCGTTTGTGAACACTGGTGGTCACAGCAATGTTCCAAAGCCATGTATAAAGGCACAGCCTTCAAGCTGCTCCCCATCATTTGAACCCAGTGCCGTGTGCTGAGGTCGACCAACACCTTACGTTAGATAGAATAGAAGTGAATTTTCAAATGCTGATCTGAGGATCATGAGTCATTCCGCACGTTGTATTTGGTGCCAGGGATTTCTGGAGCAGCGGAGAAACCCACCAGGACTTTTTGTTCCTCCACCTCTCTACCATTTTGGCTGAGCATCAGAAAAGAGCCTCCACAGGCAGCTGGCTTCTCTCCACACTCCGTTCATCAGCAAAAAGAGACCCCCGCTGATCACTCTGCCTCTGCCTTAGACAACCTCTCCTCTGCCTTTATCACCTCGCTGTCATTGTGCCATAGAAAAGCCAATAATATCCGCCAGTCTTGCCTCTCTGTATGAATGGAAATTTAATTGCTGGTGGAACAGAGCGACTTAGATTTGTCTTCTGTGTGACTCTACTTAGTGTTTGGGGCGTGTTCCTCTGCACTGTGTCATGGCAAACCTCCATCACATCCATCACAGCCATGACTTCAGCAGTTGCATAATGATCTTAAGCAGATTGCGCTCCTGCCTGACAAAAGCACTGCCAGAGTAAATAATGTGTTTAACTCCAAACTGATGACTCATCCGTGGAGCAGAACATCTTATTTTACTGACATGCACTTAGCTCCGCCGCTCTGCTCCACAGGCCAACGTCACACTGACTAATCCTATATGTACAATCCTGTCAATAATATTGACTTTGAAAATATATTTTGTGAAAGCCACCTGTTATCGATGACTCTGTGGCTTCTTTATTTTTCCTCTCACAGCTGTCAGTTAAGAAGTTATTGGCGTTGTCAGTTGATAAAGGTGTTAACATGGATTCACATCCTTAAGGGCTGAGTTAGTTTGTTTAAATCCAGCTGGTAGGAAAGCTTGCTTGTGCTGAGACAGCTTCTTCTATAAGGTTGGCTGTAGTATTGGTCGGTATAGTGCGATACCATACATATCTCGACACAGGAGTGGTGATACGATACGTTGTGATATATATATGTGTCATTGGAGCTGTCATTTTAAGGGTGAAAATCGGTTAATGCAACACAATAGTATGTGGATGACAATGAATGAAAGAAAAACACGCCACAAATGCAGCAGCATATTCAAGTATCTGTGTATTAAATATTGATGTGGCCAACCTAAGAAATCTAGACAATATCACACAATTCCGTATCGTGATATTTCAGCAAAAATATTGAGACAATATCATGCACGAGTATCGTGATATTTTTCTTACACCCCTAGTTGGCTGGGTAAACTACTGTAGACATGGCATCCGAAAACCAGCCCAGGCTATAAGCAATAGAAAAGGTTTCTTATTCTCTTTAGAAATGACTTGAAATCCATGTTGATCCATGTCCTTGTTGTCCGGGGCCCTTGACATTGATGGGGTTCCCTGCTTCAGAACACTAGGCACCGCCGTCAGTTATCATCCTGGACTCTGTCATGACGCTGAGACAAGAATGGGTTCCATAGATATCAGTGACTGGTGTGCACATAGTACATAGATGACGTTCAGGCGGAGGCTCAGAGTGCAGTTATCTGTAAGCAGGCTGTTGGAATGGTTTCATATCTCACCAGAATGGCTGCTGTTTTTGAGGATTATCTGGAATTGGTAGGAGATCTGGTTTTAGGTCAGGAAATAGGACGACAAGGCCATCAACAAGTAATTACATACCTCGGTTTTCGAATGTCCCGGACTTCGAACAAATATCCAGAACTCGAACGAACCCGAAAAAAGCTGGAAAAACCGTAACGTGCGCGGACCGATCAGCTGACCCACGACGCGCTTTGTTATTGTGTATAAGGCAGCCTCTGTATGCAGACGTGTCCCGTTAGCTACATTTACTGACTGTTTTTTCTTCATATTGAGGTGTAAAACCTTTCCTGTCTCCACACTGGACCGTGGTAGAGTGTCACAGGGGAGGTGCTGGAGCGCTCACTCCAGGGTTTGATGTCCTGTTGTGGGCTGGAGCTGGGACAGGGATGAGGCCAGTCTGGGACAGAGCGTGACTTGGTTTATGACTTTGTCACAGCCAAACTGCACAGAAGCGCACATTCAGAGCTGGACACGCACCGGGCACCTCTTCACTTCTGGAGAGACGTCACTCACTCGGCAACCCCTCCCACATGCAGCGGCCACACACATGGAGGAACAGCGCACCTGCAGCAGACACTCTACATTCACTCCTACAAAAGCCTATTTTAAGGCTTGGAACGCATTACTTCTTTTTCCATTCATTGTAATAGGAAAAATCAATTCAGATTTCGAACAATTCGCTTCTCGAACGGCCGTCTGGAACAGATTGTGGTCGAGAACCGAGGTACCACTGTATGCATATATTGTCCGACTTCCGTGCGTGTGGGACTCCGGCGGGTGGTGACGCAAGTAAACATGAAGCCGTGTGACAGAGAAGCACAACGTTTTGTACTATGTTTTATGGCTGATGGCTCATCCATAATTTTAACAGAGCAGCATATGCCTCTTAATAATAATAGTTTAGGTTGCATTACCTTAGTTTGGGGCCATCTTCACACCTAGTTAGATGCGATGAACCCTTGCAGCCGTGCAGGAATGTTCTTATCCACTTTAAACATCAAAGAAATTTTGAACTTATTTATTTTTTTAGCATGGAGCCAGTTGAAAAGCTTTATTCTCATCACGTTGTGGTGACTGGTCACTAATTATATGCATCATCCTCTAATATAATGCGTGTTTAGTAAATCCATTCAATTCTTTATGGCGGCTGCGCAGCCCAGTGCCAGCCTCTGTTAGGAACATGTTATTATCCCCTTCGACTGGTGCCTTTAATTATTTAGCCTGGGCGTTGTTATTAAAGAGGAGTATCTCTTTCGGAAGTCAGCTGACAGGAGCTGTTGCCCAAGTCTGTAGCACAACTTGTTCACTCTTCTAAGCACATAAGCCTTTTCTGTATTCTCCAGCTTAAGTGGGCTCAGCCGTGGACGCTGGTATTGTCATGGTTCACTTCATTGTTCCTTCCCTTCTGTGCCGTTTGAGAAGGTTTCAGGAAGATCATTTCTCTTGTGTCACACAGGTATATCCAGGGCGCATCGTCTCCTAAGGACATGGTCATCATCGTGGATGTGTAAGTGTCTCTCTGTCCTTGTGTCGGTGGCCGTTTGACGTTAAATATGTGACATGAATCCTTCATTGTTTTGGTTGCAGGAGTGGGAGCGTCAGTGGACTCACGCTGAAGCTGATGAAGACATCGGTGGTGGAGATGTTGGACACGCTCTCAGATGACGACTATGTGAATGTGGCCAGAGTAAGTTTCAGGATTCAGTGCATATTTTACTTACTCAGTCTTCGTCGCCAAGCATTGCAGACTGCAGCCCAAATACAGGGTTTCATTTTAGGGACTCTCTGGATGGAGGATCTGAGGGTTAAGTCATCAAACTAGTGGTGCAGACAGGCATGAAAGAGAAACAAGGGAAAAAATCCCCAGAACTGTTGGTTTGATTTGGTAGCCTGTCGTCTACAGTTTATATGGTTAGTCGCACAAATACCGACAACGGAACAATGGAACCTTGGATGAAGATGTCTCAGTAGGAGACGAGATGTTTTCACCTCTGTACCTTATGACTTGTTGACTTTGATGCCAGATCCCATCCATCTGTCGTGGCTTCTGTCCATCAGAGCAGTGATTCTCCACCATCGGGCCGGGGCCCATGTTTGGGCCGCGAGTGTTCTCTTGAGGGCCCGCGTGGGACATATGGTGGCAGTAGTGTGTCAATGTCTTGACAGCTGCAAATCTGATAGTTGCCAACTATGGAGAAGTTCTTGAAAATGGTAAAGAAAGTGACGGCGCCCCCAACAGTAACAATTAAAATAACAGTAAATAACAGTATTAATTTTATTTTTTTATTTTATGGTGGTACTTTACTTTACACTTTACTTATCTTCTTCAGAGTTTATTTATGAAATACAAAATATTTTATGATACTTACATATTGTTTTATTATATTTATTTTACTCCAAATTGTTATTCATGACATACAGTTTTTCCAATTTTCTCAGCAGAACATGACTTCCACCTGGTTCTGCTGCTGTTTGGACTTTTCCATGACAATTATCTTTACACTGAACACATGGTGTCATGTCATTTCACCCTGTTTCGCCGCTGCAAGAGGAAGTCATGTCCGTGCCACACGTTCTCAAATGTCTTCTTATAGTTTAACTGCTATCCTGAGCTTCCGTGGTGAAACCTATTAAGTGCAGCAGGTTAATGTTTCGCTCCGATAATGGAGGCGCCGTCACATAATCTCGCTTTTACATTTGGAAGATTGTAAAGTACAACATTTGGCCTGAAACCTTCATTGCAAATTGGAGCTGAATCATGATAATAGTCTGTTAACACTAGCGCTATGTGCCTGTGTTAGCCTTGTTGCTGCCGGCCGTTTATATATGCGGCAGGTAAAAAGCATTGACATAAAAATTGAGTTGTTTAAATAATCATTTGTCATGTGGCCACTGATGTTTTTGTTGGTTTATATTCCGACTTCAGTCACTTCAAACTTCTCCCTGTGGTCACATGATTTAGCCCTCACACACCACAGAGAAGAGTCATCAAGTGGCTCCCAGAATAAAAACAGAAGCGGAACAATTTGGGGGAAAGGCTGAAGCAGAAAAAAATCTTCTCTGTTCTACTTTAAATTGAGTAAATGTTAATCAAGCAGGCAGTTGGCACAGTGTGCCTTTACTGCTCCCAGATGTTTGCTTACAGTGGCAACACAGCGCTTTCCTCATTACGCCGCATTTGCTCTCCCCGCAACTGGCGTCCGTATGGAATTGGACCGGTCTCTCCTCCCCCCACCCCTGCTGATTACCAGGCTTTCCATTAGGACAAATGGTTTGGGGAATATTAACATTATCCAATATTGCTGGCCAGATAACACACAAACGCACGCTCACACCAAGCTCTGTTTGGAGACTTCCCTCGGTAATCCTTAATAATCCATTGCTTTTAGCCACTGCATGCCTCTAAATCCCAGCTCTAGGAGCAGGAAATGAGCATGCTAATCTGGGTGGGAAGGCATCAGATTTTCACCCCTGTAAAGAAAGTAAATGCAGGAAGAACATCGCTGGGATGTGGTGCATGAGGCAGAATACAATAAGCCAATATAACCTGTATATAATATGTCGACACGTTTCATTGCCAAATCAGGGCGTCGGCTATTGTTGCTTTGTTCATGCGTTTAGTTCCGCCAAAAAAGATGATTTGACTGTTATTGTTTTTGATGTTTTAGTGGGGGTCGTCATATTCATATGAGTTTATTTATATGGTTTATTATTAGCATCATTCTGGCATTTTTATCCTCTACATTGACTGATAATGAGTTTCCAATCTAACCTGCTCACTTCCCATGGACCTGACTCATGTTCCTCGCCTCAAATTTAGTCATGTCCTTTGTTGAAACTGATTTCTTTAGTGTTACAGTGGTACCTCGGTTTTCGAACGTCCCGGAAAAATAACAAGTCAGAGTTCTAACAAAAAAAATTTCGCTTCGGATTTCGAACGAAAATCCAGAACTGGAACGCCCCCGAAAAAGCTGGAAAAAGCATAACGTGCGCGGACCCATCAGCTGACCCACGACGTGCTTTGTTATTGTGTATAACGCAGCCTCTGTATGCAGACGTGTCCCGTTAGCTACATTAACTGACTGTTTTTTCTTCATATTGAGGTCTAAAACCTTTCCTGTCTCCACACTGGATCGTGGTAGAGTGTCACAGGGGAGGTGCTCGCTCTCCACACCTCCACTCCAGGGTTTGATGTCCTGTTGTGGGCTGGAGCTGGGACAGGGATGAGGCGAGTCTGGGACAGAGCGTTACTTGGTTTATGACTTTGTCACAGCCAAACTGCACAGAAGCGCACATTCAGAGCTGGACACGCACCGGGAACCTCTTCGCTTCTGGAGAGACCTCACTCACTCGGCAACCCCTCCTAGATGCAGCGGCCACACACATAGAGGAACAGCGCACCTGCAGCAGACACTCTACATTCACTCCTACAAAAGACTATTTTAAGGCTTGGAACGCATTGTTTCTTTTTTCATTCGTTGTACTAGGAAAAATCGATTCAGATTTCGAACAATTCGCTTCTCGAACGGACCATCTGGAACGGATTGTTGTCGAGAACCGAAGTATCACTGTATTCTAATCTGGAAAAATACTGATGCCATGCCACTGTCTTTTATTTAACCCACTATTGGAAGGTATTTGGTTGACCCCGACAACCCTAACACGACACCCAAAATGGCCTCCATTGTGTGAAGTATTAGATAATATTTAGATCAATATCATATAAAATGTCATTTTACTTCATCTAGAGTGAAAATGTCAGCAGATTTCAAACTGTGACCTTCAAAACGAAAACACTTTTGAAAGATTCCATTACTGTGGCTAATACTTTAATCATACATGGCCCCAAATACCACACGGCACGCACACACCACAGCCGTTTTAGGCTAATTCGGTCGATGGGATAAGACAGGTGATATTAGCTTGGCTGTGCTTCCGCTCACTGCTTTGCACTGGCATTTGTGGTGCACCTGTTCTCTGTGGGGGAAGTTGTAATTGCCAGTTTAAGTGCCAACTGGAGAGTGGTAGGGCAGATGTACACACCCACGTCTGCATCCTGATGCATTCAAGCAGTCACATAGATGCCTCTGCCTGTGGCAGAACCATCGCCAGCTCTCCCCAATTCAACTGAGCAAACTGCACACCAAACACATAACAGAAAAATGAGGATTATTTATCAAATGTTGTCTACTTTTAATGAAGTATACCTTTAAAAACGGCCACATATCTGAGCTGTGTAAAGTCCTGACCCAAATTACTGGGCTGAATATTTAGAAATATTTGTATTATGCGAGAGGAAACTACCATTATCTTTGAATTTTGGTAGTATATATCCGTGCTTTAGAGCAACTCGCTACAGCAAGGATTCAGTAGCATCAGTGGCATCTGCTTCTACTGACAAATACTGGCACCGACCTCCTGTCAACAAAGCATGTTTGAAGCCCTCTTATGTGTGTATAATTCTCTCTGCAGTTCAACGAGAAGGCAGACGCCGTCGTCCCTTGCTTCAGGACGTTGGTGCAAGCCAATGTCCGGAACAAGAAGATTTTCAAGGAGGCTGTCATGCACATGCAGGCGAAAGGAACCACGGATTACAAGTCTGGCTTCACGTTCGCCTTCGAGCAGCTTCTGAATGTAAGTGCAGCGGCGACGACAATAAATAAACGTTTATAATTATATCGCCAATCGACAGGATGAAGTGGATGAATGAATTCATATTCATGCTCACCTGGGGCTTATATCCATTGTCACTGTTTAATAGAGGTCAGAGGCAGATAATAGCTCCAGTGCAAGCAACACCTCCCACACTCCTACATTCACCTGCTGAACTTCTGCGTCCACCGTCATCCAAGCTCGGAAAGTGTCTGGCACCGAGACTATGGTTTCACTATTTGCATACGTGTGATCTAGAAATGACGTGACGTCTGTCTTTTAACTCATTTTTTTGTATGAATTTAGCTCGTAAAATGCTCTTATTTACCACAAATACGACCTCATGACAGATAAACACATAAAGCCTTTCTTATTTTAACATTTTCCATGTTGTTTCTTTTTCTGCACCAATATTCTTTTCTCTTAAATTCATTATTGACATTATTATTTTTGCCTGACATGTGGGCAAAAAATTGACATAAATGCCCATGTCGGTGCCGATAAATCGGCCGGCCGATCAATCTTGTTTTTCCAGATTTCCATGCCACTTTTCTTTTACCGTTCATATTCCCTCATATGACTAATGAACTCTCAGTGGAAGGGGACAGTAAGTACAGAAGAAAGGAGGCCAACAATGGAATTAGTTATGATATGGCGGACGCTTGTTACTGAAACAAGACTTGCTGAAGTGATTCTGTTGGCCGCAGCATGTTGTTCTCCGTCCTGTCAGGGCTGCTAATCTCATCTAAACAGCCAGATTAGTGGTGATGAAGGAGCAGTTGGCCCACACCAGACTTTTCTATATTGATAATGACTGCACTGGCGACGGAGCGTTGGACTCCTGTGCAGCAGCCAGAGCATCGGTGGAATCTATCACGTCCACGTGCTCCCAACACAGGTGCTGCCTGCCTCCATATGCTGCTGTGTATTTTAGGACGCTGCCAACTTAATGGGCTCTGATGGGATGATTGATGAGCGCAGTCCACTAGAGATCAGCCACGGACACTTTATATTCCTCTGCTTGCTCTCAGCCGTGACGGCAGGCACCGGGCCCCGCCGCACCGCACCGGGAGAATTTCTAGTCGCTGTCTGTGGTAAACTCACCCTTGATTCGTGGCTGAGATGTGAGAAGAAAAAAATACATCACCGCATAATTGGCTTGAATAGCAACACCTGCAATGAACATACATGGAGCTAGAATGATCACATCTAGCACTGGAAATATTCATATTGAGTTTTATTATATGCTCACTGTAAATAAATCACTCACTGTCCACTCTCTTCAATAGAAGGGCTCAATATGCATTAGATCAGAATCAGAATCAACTTTATTGCCATGGTTAGTGGGGATCCCACCAACTAGGAAAGTGCTTTGGATCAAAATAAAATAAAATAAAATGCTGCTCTTGTCTCTGTTGGTGGCGCTGCTGTACTAGACGGTGATAGAGGAGGTGAGGATGAACTGGACAATGCCCGTGTAGAACTCCACCAGCAACTTTGTCGTAGTTTTCGTAGCTGCCGCAAGAAGAACATTCTCTGCTGGGTCTTCTAGATGAGGGACCTAATGGTTGGCTCCCATTTGAGGTCTTTGGTGATGGTGGTTCCCAGGAAGCTGGGATAAAATGTATGCAAATTGTGAAACCATTCATCATTAAAAAAATGTCAAAATAAAAATATAATATAAAAATAAAAAGTAACATGAGTAGATTAGACTGAGGCAGGTGATGTCTAAACAAAGGTTCAGCTGTCTCTCTCTGGTCTTATGGTGGAAGGTCAACACACACGTGAAAAAGTAGTTGGAGCTATGCAGAACTGAGAGAGAGAGAAAAATAATAATAGTCCAAAAGGTGAAAAGAGAGCAAGCAAGAGAAACCGTGAACGAGTTGGCGGTGAACGTTGAACATGTGGACTTGCATCCCGGGGTGGCACGGAAGTCAAAAAATGGTTCCCCTCCTGCTGCATTTCGTGACACCCCAAGGTAGTGTTAAATGCTGAGCCATGGGGTGGCGCTCTTGGAAAACAATTTAGCATATATAGTACCTGATATACCATGTGAAACAGTGAGCCTTTACAGTGCTTCTAGATCGTGAATGACTTTGATGATGGAAAATTCAATTCTTAAAACCTTTCCTTCTCTGGCTCGTTCATGCATGAAGGTTAATTGATCAGTGGACCCTTCATTGACCGTCCGTGGCAATGTGAGCATGAAGAATTGCTCCTCGTCACGCCTTGGTCCTGCAATAATCAGATAACCCTGTCAGGAATCTCCTCCTGACCCAAAAACAGCTCAGGTGTGTGTTGAAAGATGGATGCCTGAGTGGAGCCCAGAGCACAAGCGCAATACCACTCGCACTGCTTTCCTTTTTCAAAACGTCCAGGGTCTTGCTTTGCATCACCAGGAGCGTTTTGGACCGAGCACCAAGCATGTCTAATGTAGGGAATCTTCTACATCCAGCCGTGGCCAATCCTTGCATGAGGACGAAAAGAGGGCTCGCCGTTGCTCAGCCCGCAGGAGGAAGGAAAGCATGAAACCAGAGAAAACACACCGACCAGGACACGGCTGTGCAAAGTTCAAACCTGCTGGCCAGAGATTCCCCTCAGAAATGTGGACATGCTCCTGAAGATGCCTTGGAAAAAACTGTACTGTCAATATTCCCGGGCAAACATAACACTCATGTTCATGATTTGGACATAAATCTCGCAGAAGTATGATGCAAACATGAATAAACTAAGTTCTTGTAATATATATATATAGAAACAACATCATACTTGGAGGAGAAACAATATTTTTTCATCCATCAGCTCAGTGAGAGGGGAAATATATAAAGATGTGAGCGCGGTGCCTGTCTGTTAGGCCCTCATCACACCTGTTGTAACCTCATAACAGTTTCTGAAGTCATGTGACGATTGAAATGACATTATTTCACTCTCTCTTCCCTGCCTCTTTGTCTCTCCTGCTCTTCTCTCCCCCGGTACCAAAGGAGACCAGCGCCCCGAGGGCCAACTGCAACAAAATGATAATGATGTTTACAGATGGCGGGGAGGATCGTGCACAGGAAATCTTTGAGAGGTACAACTGGCCCAACAAAACGGTGAGTCTGTACCCACAAGGCTATTATGTCTTTATCTCCTCTGGCTCACGAGACTGTTGAAGTCTCGGGACTGTCTCTTTGTTCCACTGTCTCCTTTTAGAAGAGGCAGTGTTCGCCGTGAAAGATGCCAAACACGACAATCTGTGCACATAATGTCCCCTCCAAGCTTTCAGCGCCTCTCTTCTGATTGTTTTGGTATTTTTAACATGAGTCATTTTTCCTCTCCACTCCATCTGTCGGCTTATTGTTCTTTTCCTTGTTGGCTGTCTGCTTATTATTTCAATGTCAACCGCTCTGACCTGCTGTTTGATCAGCCCCTTTATCTACAGAACCAATAAAACTGGCGCTTCCTCTGATTGTCTTTAATCTAAACGCAGCAGCATCTTGTCCCGTTGTTTCGCGCTGTTTACGCTGACATCCATTACTCTGCACGTCAGCTTTCTGCTGTCATACATTTGCCACGTTCAGTTGAACATCCCTCACTGGGCTGTCTTTGCTCAGAGCCTCCTCTGAACGGTGGCTGAAAGACTAATTCCTTCACTCTCAGTGGTCTTTTGCTACATAATGCCTTCAGAAAGTGCCACTGCTGATGTGATTATTCCTACCGTGAGGACAGTTTTGGCTGCTTTAACACGCATTTCCTCTCCATTTTTTCTCTCAGGTCCGTGTGTTCACCTTCTCCGTTGGACAGCATAATTATGATGTCACTCCTCTGCAGTGGATCGCATGTGCTAACAAAGGTAACTGTGTTTAGTTGGAGCGAAAGTGCTCTGATGACTACACTTAACACTTGATATTTCATGTCATTGTTTACTGTGTGGAGGAGGTTATTACCGCTACTGCTGAGCCGCTACTTTTTTCTCGTGGTCGGATTCTGATATTTGGATTTTTACAGACTAAAGAGTGTCATGCTGCCAAAATGTTGAGCATCGTCACATCAAACCGATGAAATCACAGGTGTTTTATTGACCTTGAAGCACTCAAATGCGCGTGTCCGCTGCTCCGCCCACAGAGCCAACCTGAAGGACGGCAACAAGAAGCAGCAGCTGAGACCGGCTGTGGTGTCAGTGGTGTGTGAAAACAACACATTTTGAGTCCTTTAATGTCAATAAAAGATGTGAGGAGTCGATGGTTCAAGTTCGGAACATTGCCCAGTTTGTTTCATGAGTCAGTCTCCATGCTGGGGCCCGTTTTCAAAAGTAGTTCAGAAGTGATCCTCATGTGTTTTTAAGCACCACTGACCTTTCTACAGTGCAGACAGCACCACTGCACCCGCAGCTTATAGAGCACAGCGGCTCATGGTGAACAAGATCTGTTTTAAATTTAGTGGATGGCGCTAATATTCCAGTGCGCTCTGTAGTCTGTTTCTATCACGTATTGCTAGGTCACACCTACTAAACACCTACTAAATATTAGTAAAGTAATTACTAGTCTATTTACAGTTAATGTTCCGTAATTATAGTGCTGTTTAGAGTGAAGCTTCTGTGACTGTTCGAGGGTAAAATCTAGTCCGTCTTAACAAGACACTCAATATTTAATGATGAATAATTACTGGCTAATACACATATAGATAAGAAGTTAATTTAGGGTAATGTTCCTTAATCCAGTGTGACCCAAGATTATATTCAGTTTGCAATAATGATTAAATACGGGTCGATATGAGACAAATTCACATATGAATAAGTTCTTTACAGATGGTGCTCTTTATTTACAGCGCTATCTGTGCACATACATTTATTGTTGTCAGATTAGACCACATAAAAAAATGCTCATTTTTGGTGTAAAACTAATGGTCCTCTATAAATATGGGATAAAACCTGAGCCTCCCGACAGTGTTTTGAAACGCTGTGGGTCCAAAATGAAGTCGCACTCACAGTTGACAAGCATCCAGTCACACGACTGCTCCTTCGACCCTGAGTGGCAGGAGACGCTTGGAAGGAAGCAGCATGTCATTCATGTGGATGGCAAGGTCTCTCGCCCGGTCAGAGAGAGGGATGCAAAAGTAGCTCTGCAAACTTGGAGGCCATTTTTGTTTGTTTTCTTTTCTCGTCTTTTTGTGCAATAGAAGTTAAAGCACAAACCTCAACCAGACTGAATTCACTCGTCCCTTACTAGACCTTATTTACAAGGGATGAATCCAGATGTAAAAAATGGAGTTGGATGACAGTAACAAATATTTCATGCGTGTCACACTCAAGGCTGTGGCGCAATTGCATTCCCTCCTCTCACACTACAAGTCCCTTAATGCAGTGCTGAAGCTTCTGTAACAGAGAAAAGCTTGAACTCAAACTAGTACTCCTGATTGAACATGGTCGGTTCAGATCATTCAGTTAATCCTGAGATTTTGACTTTGCCCCCTCTGTGATCCCAGCAGAGATCAGTTGCACTCCTCTCCTTACGTGACAGTTATCTGTCACAAATAAAGTTGAATCCTGTGTGTGTGTGTGTTTGGCTCATGTTTGCTTGTGCAAATGAGTGAGACAGAGGAGGCAAATCCCAACACAAGCCTCTGTAGCCAAGTGCATAATGTATCGAAATAATGAAAGTCATCTGGGCCTTTTAACATTCCGGGGAGGCTGTCTCCATTTCACAGCTCTTTGTATAAACACTCGTGGCTTTAATAACTTGTGGAACGGAGCGGTTATTGACCCAGACGGTCATCTCCTCCATCCCTAATCAGCGGTGAGAAGTGCCCGCGGCTCAGCATTCCCAATGAGCCTCCGCACTTCCATCCCACGGTACAGTCTGAAGGGGTCAGTGGCCACAAGTGCAGCCCGGGTCCCACATCAGCAGCTGGAACATGATCCCAATAGGACGTCACTCAACTGACGCCCGTCTTCCGGTGCGCACAGCTACTCACTGTCCTCGTCTCACCTCCAGGTTACTACTTTGAAATTCCGTCGATTGGAGCCATCCGCATCAACACCCAGGTGAGCTGACCGGCAGGACCATTGCTCGGTTTTGAAAAGATTCACCTCACCTTCTTTTTTGTACTTGATGGTGTGTGCAAGTTACAGCTTTGCCCGCTTGCCTCCTCTTAAGTTTCTTCACATAAAAATAATGTTCCTCCTCGTGTCTTGTTGGTAAATCTGCAAGTGTTTTTTTTTTGTTTTTTTTCAAAATGCTTCTTCTGCAAAGGTTTTAAGAGGCTCCCTGCCATATTGGTCATTACTGATCATATATAGAAGAAAAATGTGACCTAAAGAAAAAGGTTGGCTCTGGAGAAAAAAAAATATGTCGCATTTTTTTGCGACAATATTAAATATCAATATTTCTGTCAGGTAACATATGATGGCGGTAAGACGCGACATCATATCTGTTTCCTGGGAAATAGTTGGTAAGGCGAGCTCAAGTGCATCAACTGAGCAGCCGATCAAACACACCAGTTTAACACTCAAGACAAGCTTTTACTTTTTCTTTTTTTAGTTTTTACATCCGGACTGTAGCTCTAATAGAAAAAGGGGGAGGAGACACACATTATAAGGCTGGTGGTCTTCATATGATGGCTGACTGTGTTATTGATTTCAAACGTCTGTTTCTGTAAATGGTTTTCAATGTTCATGTATATTGATGATTTCTATTTTCATGGTCCTTATTTATTACTAGTCCACACTTTCTTTGCTCAATAAATACAACATTAGAATGATGTGGTCTCTAAAACGGGATTTTTACTCTCATTACTAATCTTCAGCCGTGAGAGTCAAAAGTAATGTCATAAATATATCAGTACTTAGATGCGGGTTATTTTTTTTAACCTAATCTCTGCGCTGTGTCGAGGGATCTGAAACGTTTTGCCTCTGAGGTGAAATCTGACTTTTTCTTTTTTTTTTTTTTTTTTTTTTTAAATGAAGTAGTGACAGTGTTTGTTTTTTCGATGTCAGCAGGCCTCAATAGAGAGAGATCCCTGTCTCCACCCAACATGACTTGCCCACTATTACTCCATTGGAGCTGTAAAAATTGACTGGGATGTGGAGGGGTCGAGGTCTCCAACACACCTTTCCCCCTCCTCCAACCGTCAGTGCCCAGAATAGACAGCTATAGTCAGCTGTTCCATTAACGCGGGCAAATTTATATTCACATGTGCACCTCTTTCTTTAATAGCTTCCCCAACAGTGAGCGACTGTAGCTGCCGTTTCCCGGAGGCGACGTTTACCCTATCTTTTCCCTGAATTACCCACCGCTTATTAGCAGTGGATTAAAAGCACAAACATCTAGTTGGCGGCAGGCCATCCGCGGTTCATGTATCGCATCAGAGATGATCTGTGAATGTGCTGTGGAGGAAAGAAACTATTGTTGAAACTGATATTTGGAGAATTCTTCAGTCTGATGAGGTTATTTCTGATTCACATTCATTGTCGATAATATTAGCTTTGACGTTTCTTTGTTTCCACGACCGTTTCACAGAGGCTGAATTTCCACTGTATCCGGTGAAAAAGGCCTTTCTGTCACTGTTCTGATGGAATATCTCCCTGTGGCGCGTTAAACCGGACTTTTATTGAGCTAATAATAGAATAGGTTACGGCTGTCAGCGCCTCGCTGTTCCGGCGGTGGGGGGGATCAAACGCTCACAAGCATGATGCTGAAGCCGCCGCGCGCTGATACAAGCATCACTTATTGTTTCAAGGAGAGCAACAGACGGGGTCGGCGCAGAGGTCAGGATTCCGATAAAAATTCCCTCCTCGCTGCAGAAATGTTGATGGAGGAAAGGTGTTGCGGCAGCAAAATACGCATCTCATGCCTGAAAGTATGATACGCAACGCAAAATGGGTATTTAAAAATGACCAATTCTATGAAAAGCAATTTTGAAAAGTCATTGTTGCTATGGCCAAACATGGATCCCGCCTCTCTGGTGTGTCACGCGTGTTATAAACACAGTCACATGAAGCATCTTAAAGTTCAATCCCCTACTTCTGCTCAAAGGAATGGGGACACCTGAATGCTAGCTTGAATTATTTCTGCCAAATGTTATGACAAATGAGTCCAAGGCGCTGCATGGAGAAAGCTCATTTAGCATTTTTCGTTTAGCACTTGTCCGTCTCAGTGACACTGGCTTAATGACTTCCTACTTAGATTTCCCAAACTGACTTGGATCAATAACCTTGTCATATATAAAGATACCTGGATGACTCTCCGGTGAAGAAAAGAACGTGGTGAATGTGATGTATCTCTCGTGGACTTAACCTCTGACCTCTATTCTCTGCGTCTGTCGGACGGTGTCGACGGCGAAGCCTCTGGGTCCCGTTTCCACGTCCCGACTTTGACACCTTTAATGTGATTTTAATAGCTCCTTCATAATAATGAAAAACGGCCATTAGAGTTTTAGGACCTGAGGGTTTCACGGTACGAGCAGCCGGGGAATTCTTCTGATGGTGGTCTGCTGGTTTCTGTGGTGACAGAGCTGAGGCCTTCTGGGAATGTGGTGGCGTTTGTTGTGTTGAGCTACACTGGCTTTCTCTGTTTTCAGGAGTACCTGGACGTTCTGGGCCGACCCATGGTGCTGGCTGGTCCCAAAGCCAAACAGGTCCAGTGGACCAATGTTTACCAGGATGCTCTGGTGAGAAGAAGTTTCAGAGTTTATTATATATTATTATGGCTACTCTTTAGTTTAGAGAACATACTGTATATTGCCTTGTATAAACTCCTTATTCATGTGTATTTTAGCAAAGTATTTGCTGGTCATTAGTCACTATGAAGTAGCGTGTTGTTAACCCTGTCTGTTTTATTAACAGCTGTACGTGGGCTGTTGAAAAAAAGTAAAGGGAACATATATTACCATAAATAAGCTGCTTACTCCTTGTGTGTGTTGCATATTAGCCATTTTTTAAATCATGGTCAAGCACTGAATAGAGTCTTGCTAGGCTTGAATATTCAGTATTTTGGATGATCATCAAAAGTTCACTCACACAGCAATAATTACACATTAATTACACCCTAGTTACTCATTATTAACAGTAAACAAGCAAGTCCTTCGTTTATTAATGGTTGTTTTGCCTTCCCCATTCTGAAGTTAAAAGTTGTGAAATGCATTATTTTTGTTATTATCATTATTATTGTTGTTGTTACATATATTACCATAAATACGCTATTTATTCCAGTGTGTTAGCAACATATTGGCCAGTCATTAGTCTCTAAAAAGTATGTGTGCACTCTTTAAAAAATAAAAAAAAATAAAAAAGGGTTACACTTACACATTTCGGAACATATACTACCGTAAATAAACGACTCACTCATAGTGACTGTGTTGTATATTAGCCAGTTTTTAATCATTATAATGAATCTTGTTTGGCCTGAATATACAGTATTTTGGAATAGTCACCTAAAGTTCACGCTACAAAACACTGTAATTACTCATTATTAACAATAAACAAACAAGTCACTCATTTATTAATGGTTATTATGCCCATTATTATCCCCATTCTGAAGTTAAAATTCTTAAATTCATTCTTCATTTTATCATCATTGTAATGTAATATTATAATATAATGTAATTGTAATATTGTCATTTAGAGAACATAAATTACTATTTCTATTATATTTACTATTATAACAATCATAATAATGGTAATAGCAATTTGGAGAAAATCATTGACTTTTTTAATCATCTATTTTTACGATAACTTATTTTAATGAATACTGACCATGCTTCAAAACATTGCGGTTGTCCTTTATTTTCATGCACTGTTATAAATCGTAATGAAGCAGAACAAAACACAAGATTGAAGAGTTGAAAGGTGTCAGTTTACGACATCTTCAGTCTTGACAGCGCATCATTCTCCCTCGATTAATTTGCTCAAAAAGTCGATAATAAACAAACAGCAGCAGTGTTTTGTTTTAGTGAAAATGCATTTTCCTTTTCAGGGCTTGGGTCTTGTCATCACTGGTACGATGCCGGTTTTCAATTTAACTGCCGACTCCACAAGCTCTCAGGTAAAAAGTGAAATGTGTCGCTTTGTTTTGATTTTCCTCCTTCAATCTGTGTGTCAGTTTTTCTTGCCACAGAAATAAAAGAATAGCTAATGGTTTAACTGTGAAAGCTCAAGCCTTGTTGCTGTCCGGGGCAACAGCTCCCCCCTCAGGTGACCTGTGACATTGCAGCCGTCATCTTCCGCTTCCCCCCACAGGAGAATTTTGTTTTGCTGACATTATTCACACCATTTCTGATCTACTTCCACAGAACCAGCTGATTTTGGGAGTGATGGGGGTCGACATTGCGATCAACGAGATTAAAAAGAAGACACCAACATATAGAGTGAGCAGCCTCTAGTGAATACATTTTCTTATTTATTTAAATCCCTTTGTAATGATTTAACTTGTTCTCTCTCCAGCTCGGAGCCAATGGCTACACCTTTGCTACCGACCCAAATGGTTACGTGCTGCTGCATCCTAACCTGCGACCAAAGGTGTGTATGGAGGAAAGGTCTGCGCAGATGATGTGGATAACAGCCCCCCCTTTCTCCCCCCCGTCTGACCAGATCATTAACTTCCGGGAGCCGGTAACACTGGACTTCCTGGACGCGGAGCTGGAGGACAACAACAAGGAAGAGGTCAACACAAGCACCGCGCACCACTGATTCTGTGTGATCGACAGCATGGGGCTTTATTTGAAGCAGTCACCTCTCTCTTTGGTCTTGGATCCGCAGATCCGTCGGCAGATGATTGATGGCATTCCTGGGCAGAGGAAAATCAAGACGCTCATTAAGTCGGTCGATGAGGCAAGTCATCAATATAGCAGACTCAATCGTGCTCCGGAGGAGCAGAGCGGCCTCCGCTGTGAAGGATGGCGCGACTGAGGCTGCTTCTGTCTTCCACAGAGGTACATCGACGAGGCTCTCCGGACGTACACATGGACCACGGTGGAGGGCACCGACTACAGGTATGTCAGCTGTCTGTCACGAGAATGAAAAAAGTCAGATAAACTCAGATCTTTGTCCTGGTTTCTCCACTGGCTATTGTCCAGAACAGAGGTTCTATAAACTATGCTACACAAAGGTGTGTTAAAAATAAAGATAAAAAATGAAAGAAAAATGTGTTTTTTATTTTTTTATTTAGAAATTAATTCATTTAATAAGTTAGAGCATTTCTAACCCATAGTTAGGTTTTTGTCTACCATTTTTAACCATAGATCAAACATATTCTATTACATAACACAATAATAATAATAATAACGGCAGAATCCATCGACCTTTAAAAGTGATAGGATCTGATCTGATTTAATACAGAAACTCAAATGAATAATGTTTGCTAATAACGTGTGTTTCTAAAGTTGTGTTTCCCGTGTGACCTCAGTCTAGGGCTGGTTCTGCCCACATATAGCGAGAACCACCTCAAAGCCAACTTGAGTGACCAGATCCTTCAGGTGCAGTGTAAGTACCAGCAGACCCACCCGGGGACCCTCACTCTCTCGCTCTCTCTTCTCTCTCGCTCTCTCTCCTCTCCTCCGATATGACCGAAAGCTCTTACTTAGTCAGGTCTTCAACATCATCATAGGGAGCAGACTCCCTCTTCCTCCTTCTCCTCCTCCTCCACCTGGTCTATAGACTCTCTGACAGGCAAGATCCTGATTCCCGAGTCCCTCGACTCTTCTACTGCCCCCTCCTCCCTCCTGTCTTCATATTGTGCTGTACGATGGTGATGTTTTTTCTTCGCTCCGGCTGAAGAAAAAAATAACTGAACAGACAGAAAGGTGAAAGCTGCGGTTTATTCCACTCCTCAGGTGAAAATAATGGTGACGTGTGCTATTATTTTTTTTGCCAAATGCTCTCGCCTCTTCTCCACCAAGCAATGATTCTGAAGCGTCTCCGTACTTTGATGTGTTCTTTTGAATAAGTGTGAAAAACTTGCATGCTTTTCACTCTTAAGAGTTTTATGATTTCCTCGATGTTTTATGTGTCTGGTTTGTGTTGGGTCGCGTTTGATGTCTCTCAGCTTTGGAATCATTCGGATAATAAACTCCCACATGACCCAGATGAAGGGCTCGTCCAATGTGGGAGTTTGGGTTTTCTTTTTTGTTTTTTTTTTTTGTGGGTTTGGATACCCGTTGTCTTTTTCATTCCTTCTTTGTCCCACTTTTCCTTCTTTTCCTCCTTCTTTCCTCCCTCTTTCTGTTGCTGGGATTCCCAGCTTTACGTTACGTTTTTTTGTTTTTCATTTTGTCCTCAACTGTTTTCCGTTCTTTCTCGTGTGTCCTTTTGACTGAAATTGGTTTCCTTTTTTAAGAAAACAATATTTTTATTCAAACAGTCATTGAATAAAATATTGTCTGTGATCCCCTCCTTCCCACCCGACCCCCTGTTTCTTTTTTTGCTCTCTCCTTCTCTGATGGATCCACACAGTGCTATACAACAAGGGCAAGTATACTCCATATTGGTCCACCTCCCTTCCTTTCCTTCCCACCTCCTACCGCTTCCTCCCTTCCTCACCTGATGTACCACCCCTCCTCCACCCCCTTCCTCCCCTGCCCTGCTTGCATCCCTTCCCCACCCATGTTGCCTTCAGGTCCCTGTTTTTCCCTCCCTCTATTCCGTCCCCTTTCTAATTCTTTCCCTCCTGCTGCAGCTCAGATCCAACATCTCTCACGGTGGCACCTTCAGTTCACCTGCCCTTCTTCGACTTTTGGCTGCCATAGAATGACACAAAAACTTTACACGAGAAAGACACTTCCTGTCTGTCTTTCGCTCCACTTCAGTCTGTCTATCTCAGTGAGAAAGGTCCAAAATGGCTGTCTTTCTTTCTCCTCTCTCACCCTCTGTTTTTATATAATGTTCCCTCTCCGCATCATTTCCCTTCCTATCTTTGTCACTTTGTCTTATTCAAATGGTGTCAGCAGGTCATAAAACTTCGACACTTAAACAGATTTACAACCTCGTCTCATGTGACACAGTTTTACAACTCCACCGAACGCAGTTCATGTTGGGCTTGAGTTACATCATGTAGTGGCAAAATTGTAATTCTGCTTCAGACTACAGCCATCGGCCATACATATCACACACATATATATATTTATATATCCCTGTCCTTTATCAGCCAGAGGTTTGCAGATAAGCAGCGGCTCTGTTCC
Organism: Synchiropus splendidus; assembly: GCF_027744825.2. Lineage (NCBI taxonomy): Eukaryota > Metazoa > Chordata > Actinopteri > Syngnathiformes > Callionymidae > Synchiropus > Synchiropus splendidus. The sequence goes on from NC_071339.1 coordinate 7,756,083, forward strand.
ATTTCTTATACCACCTCCCGAGAGGGAGCCAGGTTGGAATGATCTTATCCACCAATAACGTTGGCCTTGTGTGCTTCACAGGAAAAGCAAGGTGTGTTAATGCTGCTGATATCTGTAGTGTAAAAGCGGCTTTGGGCAGATGTAAAGTAGCATCAGACCTCATTTAAGATAAGCAATACTCCAGCTATGTATATAAAAGCCCATCCAGAATAGAAGCAAACCAGGCTCAATATCAATATCTGCAAGTCTTAACCAGTCAACAGAAGTGGAGGCGTCGCCACCTTCAGCCTGACCCCACGGGGCTCAGCTGTGTCCTGCCCACCCAGGTCCTACCATGTGTCCAGGTGCCGCCCGGCGCAGCGCCTGACTCCTGTGTCTCTTGTCACACCCCAGCCTCCATCAGCTTGTCTTCCCTCCTCCTCGCCCTTCAGTCTGCCAGGGTCATGGCCCAACTCCTTCTCAGTAACCCTGACCCCGGATGTGCACGGCATTGTGGGCGCAAAACTACCTGAGCACTCGATTTAGCCAAACTATTTTGCTGGGGGATGCGAATGATGTAGCTGTCCGTCTTGCTGTTGCTCCTCGACATGCCCTTCACAATGCAATGCATCTCCTCAGATTGTGAGTCTCTGTGAGCCTCCCCTCCTGCCAGTCTGAAGGGCGACGCGACCATCAGGACCTTCACGCACCTCCCTTGCAACAGCTGGCCACGTTGATGCCTGCCCGACTTTTTTTGAAGCACTCATGTCCATCTTCTGGTCTGAGAACTTGCTTCCAGACAACAAGCCAGTTCTCAGACGTGCCAAACTTGTACCAACCAAACCGAACAGAACCAAAAACAAATTTCGGGAGTGCTTGTGAAAGTCGTCCTTAAAAAGTCGGGTTCATTTGGAAGGCACCATATTGGCTAATGCTAGTGTTCCCATGATTCCTCAGTGTTGCTATGGTAACCTCCTTCTGCGTCCCGCACCTCTGAAGATCCACGGCTGTCCTCCGACAGCTGGGCGCCTCTCTGCCCGTCGCACTTCCCAGATAATCTTCACCTTTCTGTTGCAGATTTTGAATCACTGCTGCCAAACAGTTTTGAGTCAGAAGGACATGTCTTCATTGCTCCCAGGTAGCCTTGTGTGTCAGCGGTGTCTGAAACCCAGAGTCTCCAGTCTCTGCTTGTGTGGTGTCTTTTATTCAGAGTTTTGAGTTTGCTTGATTTGACTCCACAAAGTACCGAGTGTTTCCAGTCCAACGCCATCCTGTGCTCACGTGTTCGCCTCTGCGTCGCTGACATTTCAGTGCAGTAGCCGTCTCTACCATGTCATCCCTTCTGCACGCTGATGCTGTGGTGTTGCATGCTCGTCGTTACGTGGACGTGAAGACTCAGGAACGAGTCCACCTTCAGTCACGACCTAAAATCTTTGTTTTTTCAGAGAATACTGCAATGACCTGGAACTGTCCAACAACAACACAGAGTTTCTGCTGAACTTTATTGCACTGATGGAGAAAGTGACGCCAGACTCCAAACAATGTAGGTTCAAGTTCAGCTGCTGCTTCCGTTGGGCTTCATGGGTCAGAACAGAACCGTCCGCTATACATTAAACCAGTTATAAACGAATCACTTGGTTATTTACGGTCAATAATGACCAGTTATGATGTTGTTTGTCGGGAAACTTTGGTGACACCTGCTGGATGGAATGTAGCCAGGCATAACAAGACGCTAAGACGTGGCCTTGGATGTGTAATTGCAGGTTAATAAGATGCTAATACACTTGTTTTACAATAATACACTAGTTTTTTTTGTCTTTTACTGAGGTGTCTTCTAGTTATTGCCTTTCACGTCGCCATAAATATAAATGAAGATATAAATAACAAAATTTGAGTGTTTAATACAGATGACACTGCATTATCAATGGAGGTCTGATGACTATTTGGTGGGATGTTTTCTATTCTCAGACACAAGGGCATTAAGCTGTAATCTTGCATGCGAAGGAGCGACATTCTTAGTTGTCTGGGTTAAATGCCTTTTCTTCTTTTGAAACTAAAACACAAATAGTGTTGTCACCCTTGTTATCGTAATTCTTTTGAAGCTTAGTTAAGATTTATGGTTAATGTTATGCAAGTTTTGGGGAAGAGGCTACGGAAACTGAGTGTCCCCACAAAGGCAGAAGTACCAGGATATATGTGTGGTCACGATCCCTGTGATGGGCTGAATGGAGGTATTACAAAAAGGAATTGGAACTTTATTGAATCAATATCATTCTCACATTAATCTTTATTTAATTTCCTCTGTATGTCATTGCGATTAGGTGACAATTTGCTGCTCCATAACCTGATCCTGGACACTGGAATCATCCGACAGCTGGTGGACAAAGTATGGAAAAATAAGGATTTGCACACGTGAGTACGATTGTGTGACATCTCGCATTCTCAAGGAAGTTTCACTTCTATTCACTGCAGTGATGTAATGATTTTATGGCTGCGGAGTTGTTCAAAAAACTGTGTAAAGTGAGTGCTCCTGTTTGTTGTTCCAACATTGATGATGCATCTATGGGAGTGGTGAAGCTAACCACAGAATAAGAGGCTCTGACTGCGGTCACAAGTACGACTCAGAACACACAGTTAAGATTAAGTTTGGACTATTAAAATGCATGTAAACTGCTCAGTCCCACTGCAGAGAAATTGGAATTTCTCTTTGTCTGACTCCTCAACCTGGATAATGTGGCTAGAATGTAGCCAGTAACTGGACTAAGCTAGCATGTAGCCAGTTGCAGGACTAAGCTAGTATGTAGCCAGTAACTGGACTAAGCTAGCATGTAGCCAGTAACTGGACTAAGCTAGCATGTAGCCAGTTGCAGGACTAAGCTAGTATGTAGCCAGTAACTGGACTAAGCTAGCATGTAGCCAGTTCCAGGACTAAGCTAGTATGTAGCCAGTAGCATGACTAAGCTAGTATGTAGCCAGTAGCATGACTAAGCTAGCATGTAGCCAGTAGCAGGACTAAGCTAGTATGTAGCCAGTTCCAGGACTAAGCTAGTATGTAGCCAGTAGCATGACTAAGCTAGTATGTAGCCAGTTCCAGGACTAAGCTAGTATGTAGCCAGTTCCAGGACTAAGCTAGTATGTAGCCAGTAGCGGGACTAAGCTAGCATTTAGCCAGTTGCTGGACTAAGCTAGCATGTAGCCAGTAGCTGGACTATGTCTAGATAGACGTGCGGCTGCTTCGTCAGTAAACAAACTCTGAGACTCATCGCGGTCTAGTGATGTCTAATAACCTTCTACACAATGGAGAAGTGGTGTGTGTCACCCGACGCAGTGTGTGTCCCTCGGTCTGAGCCCATGTCTGCGGTGATCACATGACACACCTGATGTCAGCTGGGTTTTGGAACTGGCCACCACCGTGATCTGCAGATTTGGCTTCAACTTCCTTCACTCAGGTCGTTTGGATCCTTAGTTCTCTCAAGAAGATAAGAAGACGTGATTTGTTGGTTTAAGAAGACAACATTAGCTCCATGTTAGCACCGTTAGCATGGCTGCTAAGGTGATCAAATGCGTGACTCTGTGCTATAGATACTCTACATCTATCGTCATCCATCATCTGGCTCAGTCTTAGAAAGTCAAAACGGAAAAGTCCAAACCCGGAAATGGAGGCTGGGCGCTGGCTAGTGGCACATGCAGCAGCAGAACTCAAACAAAGCAGCGCTGGATCAAAACCAGCACTCTGAACGGAAACATATGAAACCAAAAAGTTTATCTAATCTAATCTAAATCCACAGACGATCGGACTAGTTTTCGGGACTAACGTAGCAGCAGGTCTGAAGACGCGATGCGTTCATGGACGCGCCTCTGCTTGAGAACCCTGTGTGTTTTAGCTGCTGCAGTAGGACTGAGCAGCCTGGTGGTCTTCCCATGCTCGAGTGAGATGGAAAGATGTGAAGCTAAAATAAAATCCCTTTACAACTTTTGCCACTGTAATAAACCTCGCTGTCTGTTGGTCCTGCTCCAGAAGAAGCAGTTTTCTGCATTCATTTAAAATGCGTGAATAAAATCCTGTCGGCGGCGACATCCATCCGTCGGTAGTAGGTTGATCAAGCCATAGTCCAAGGCACGAAAATAATCTGCCGCATTCAACTGAGCAATTACGTGCTGTAGACGCTCGCAATATATGAGAGAGTCCACAAACTGAACAGGTCTGTGACACCTGAGGTGCAAGGTCGCAAACTTGGGAAGAATAAATGGCGATTGCAGGCTTTAAAACATGCCAACCTGTTGCATTTTGGTTGTGGAATTGTTTGCCGTAATGACTTCACCAACCGCTGTTAGGTGGCGCGGCAGGAGCTCTGCATGCTCTACAGTCGCCAGAGGGTTGGTGCCAGCGTGGCCATTGTGCATTCAATCAGTGCCAGAGCAAAATGGTTGAGTGACTGCTCAGTCTCCTCAAAGCAAAACAGTGAAAAGCAAAACATTTTGCTGTTTGATAATTGTGAATGGATCCTCAATCCTTTGTGCCTGTTCTGTCCTCACAAACGCAGATATGGATTCCTGGCTGTGTTTGCTGCCACAGACGGAGGAATAACACGAGTGTTTCCAAACAAGTAAGTGGCCCTCCTCCTGTACTGCCTGCTCCCGGTCGTACAGCATATTTGCTCAAACCCAAACAAAAGGTCTTTGTTCGACACCTGCCTTGTTGGTCAGAGACGTACAACTCTTTTGTCTGCGGCGTTAAATCTTCAGGGCTGCAGAGACTTGGGAGGAAGACCCCGAGCCGTTTAATGCCAGCTATTACCGGCGCAGTCTCGACAACAAAGGCTACATCTTCCGAGCACCTTATCGCACAGGTGAGTGATGCTGGCGGCTCCATGTTGTAAATCTCACTTGGAGCCGGGAAATGTTGCGTCTCTTTGTTTATTGCCTCTTTCCTCCTCCTCTGCAGCCAAGGACGAACTGCTGAACCCGGACAACGACACCATCGGGATCCTGGTCAGCACGGCGGTGGAGATGACTATCGGAGGGAAGACCATCAAACCTGCTGGTGAGATGTCCACACACAGAGAGGAAACAATCTGGCTCCAAAATGCTCTGTGCTATATTTCCATACACCTGCCTACAGTTGTTGGAGTGAAGCTGGACCTGGAGGCCTGGGTGGACAAGTTCAAGATCCTGGCCAGTAACCACACAGACAACCGGCAGGGCTCCAACACGGTGACTATATCAAACAAAATCATTTTTGTTTTAATTTATTTTCATGTTTCCACTTATTGAAACATTGAAAGCATGATCCTTTTTTTGCCCTTTCTGGAGCAGTTGCATGTGTTTGTTTATACTCAAGGTGCCGAATGATATTTCCCATATTTGATAGGTGCTTTCAATAGTTGCTCAGCATCGATACTCCTGGTTCTTGTGCTACTTTTCCTCAGCAGGGTCTGACTGACCCCTGCCACAAAGCCTTTCGTTTTGGAATCATTCTGAGGATCAGTCACCCAAATTTTACTATTGATTCATTTTTCCATTCATTTTGCTGCATATTGCATCATAACTTTGGCTGCTCTTCTTTTTCATTTTCAAAGGAAGCAGACATCCAGTACTGGGCCGAACTCTATAAATTTGCATGTTTTTTAACTCTTAATTCCAAGAAATATCCAAAATTATGATTTAATTTTTGTCTCAACCATGTAATGCCTCAACCATTTGGATACATTAATTCATGTAGTTTCCGGAAATTGTATGATGATTGTGGGTGTCACTCTTGTGCACTGTGTTTGTGGTGAAAGTGATTCAAATTTCAAGGGTTAAAATTTGGCACAAAACAAAATCAGATTTAGTCGTGAACAAGTTCAAGTCTGGTGTGACCCAGTCGCTTCAACAGATGTTCCGAGGCAATTTTCGCAGTGTAGGTTGAAACAAAGCTAATCCTGTTTGTGCAAAATCAAAACTCCGCAAATGAAGCTACATCTTCTTCATTGTTGAAGTGCTTTGATGTTTTTAAGCACAGCCCACCGGTTTTGTTTTGACTTTTATTATTGTTATAGCCCGAACAATAAGGAACTTCCGGTCTCCAACTTGTGAAACTCTTATCTCAACTGTGCAACGGTTGCTTTCAGGCTAGACTGGACACATCATGCTGCGCAGGCTAAACCAGCGCTCAAACACGCCTTGGTTCAAATGGAGAGCTTGAAGGAGGGTTGGTTATGTGTTTGACCTTTGACCTTCAGATCTGCGCGCATGATCGTGGCACCGTTACAGGCAGGGGGCGCCACATTTATGATAAGATCGCTGCAATACATAAATAATGCAGTTTATTTGTCTAATGTTTTAGTTGTGTGTCTGTCCTGATGACTTTTCCTTCTGATCTGAACAGTGTGGCCAGAACCGCATCTGTGAAATGGACTGTGAAGCCAACAGCGACGTCAGTATAGTCTTGACAAATGGCTTAACTTTCCAATCTTCTTTGGCTCACTCGTTCCCCTCTGTCCTCAGGATCTGGTCTGCTACTTGATAGACGATGGAGGCTTTTTGATCATGTCCAACCAGAAGGACGACTGGAACAAGGTAAAGAGGTTGGTCGGCAGTTGGTTTTGGTTGAATGACTTGAGCTCTTGTGGTTTCAACCCCCGCCCCAGGTGGGCATGTTCTTCAGCGATGTGGATCCTTACCTCATGTACGCGCTCTACAACAACTCCTTCTACAACCGCAAGCAGTCGTTTGACTACCAGTCGGTGTGTGAGCGGCTGCCCAACAGTGAAGCCGGAGCGGCGCGCAGAGGAGTCTTTGTGGTAAGTCTCACTCCGAGTGCCATGGTGAGGCCGATGATTTCTGTGTTGAGCTCATGTCTCTGTTGCTGCAGCCCACCATCGCAGACTTTGTTAACCTGGCGTGGTGGACGTCAGCCGCTGCCTGGTCAGACGCTTCTCCTCTCATATTCCCCACCTATCGATGTGGACAAATAATAACCAGCCGTTGTTGTGTGTTTACAGGTCATTGTTTCAACAGTTTATATACGGACTTGCATATCACAGCTGGTTTGTCAGAGGTGAGGTCACACGGCGCAACGCTGAAGTAGAATTATGATTATTATTATTAAGAAATGAAGCTTAATGTGCATGTTAGAATGAAGGAAGTGAGGTGCAGTTTGGGGGTGGAGAGAACCAGTTTATGCAGGGAAATTATTTTCGCAAAATCTGAAGGATAACTTAAGTTTACATTTGACATTTATGAAAAAAATGTTGATTTCTATGATAATATAAGAATATTTAATATGGAAAAATAAGTAGAAAAAATAATCTGTTAAATAGCCTGGAAGACTAAGTATCAGTGAAAGCAATGTGCAAAATTCATCAAAGGACAACAAAATGCAGATGATATTATATATATATATTGAACTGAGGACCACCAAAGGTTAACAGCCACTTTCCCTCAATTCGTGAACATCCTTTGTTGCTTGTTGTTTATTTATTTATTGGTTACTTCTATTATTATTGTTTATTTTTATTCATTTATATATATTTATTTTTAATTTTGGTTATTTTTATTTTACCTTCCTAGTTGGTGGGAGCCTCTCTGACATTGGCAATAGAGCTTTTCTCACTTTGCTGCTTGCTTTCTGCAGCTTTAGCTGGACAGGATACAACTGTACGACTGCATGGCTTCCTGAAAGCACATTTGTTTTGCAGTCACACTCTGATCGCTGTGGAAGACTGAATGAAGTTATGCAGCTGATTCCTCATGCATGAATAGAGTGGGATGTGACAAGCAGGAGGCTCTTTAGTCCGAGAAAAACACGTGCTGTCATGTAGCATATCAGACAAGCACATTTCCTCATGAGCCTCCCCTTAGTTCAGTTTACAATGACAAGTGTTTGCTGGTAGACAATTTTCAGTGACTGTGCTACTTTTTAAACCTTACTAGTAATACAAGACTGTCTACTAGTAGCCTGTTTTGATTCACTTGCATCATGTAGTCTCATACTTCACTTCACTAGTAAAATTATTTTATGTTTACTAGTAGTTCTAGTACAACAACAACCTGTGTCTGCTAGTTTACTAGTAGACTCTCTGACAGGTTAAAATGTTTTCAGTAGCCAATAGGAAGCCAGAATCGCTTTTTCCCTGCTCATTTAATGGCAGGGTTACGTGTTATAACCATTACTAGTGGCACAAGTACAAGGTGAGTTCATTACTTTGTACTACTAGTGTTCTTTTTTTTTAGTTCACTAGTACATGTGACACTTCATACTGTCAGGTTGTACAACAGTAAAATATGATAAGACTGTCCATTGTTGAGTATCAGTCATTTGTTTATATAATATTAATTTATACAATATATTTATATGATTAATTATTACCAATGTATTATGTATTATTACATCATTTAATTTAATTTATTTATGTCGTTGTGAAGTATGTTTATATATTCTGGGTATTTATTTATTTGTCTTGTGTTATTTCGTAGCTTTTTTTTTAGTTTTTTTTTGCCGATGCATTGTGGACATCTTTGATGTTGTGTGTCTTTAATGTCTTTGATATGTGTCAGTGTCTTTGTTGTCTCTCGCTGCTGTGACACGTTGAATTTCCCGTGAAATGTATGAATTTATGACCAAGCGGCTTCAAAAAGTCTTCAAAAAAAGTTTTTAAAAGCTTCTTAAAACAGCATGTAAATCACTATTACAGTCAGCAAAAGCCACTTCATTCTACCTGGAATGGAGGCTGTAAGCAGAAGGTATTGATGGAAAACGACGATTGTCATTTTTGTTTGGCTCCAGTATTGAAGTGAAAAGCTTGAGAAGTGAGGACTTGGCGTTATTGCTGTTTCAGATGAGGTGGATGCCGAGGGAATCGATTCCAAAGAGCGCAGCTGTGTAATGATCCAGACTCAGTACTACTTCAGTAACCTCAGCAGCTCCTACAACCTGCTGCAAGACTGCGGCAACTGTTCCAGGTCCGTACGCACCACAAAACACACACACACTCGGCCGTGAATCACTTAGCCAGGAACATTCATCTTGCCGCTGCTGGAGCTAATAAAGTCCACCGATGATTAAACCGTATCATCTTTAATGAAAGCGTCACATCATTGGCTAAATGAGCCTTGGAAGAGTGTCTCATGAATCCTGATCCATTAGCAAATGAGCCTGTGATGTAAGCCAGCGGAGGGGGGTGTTGACAGAGAGCCGCTCTCACTGCAGGCTGATTCACGCCAAGAGGATAAACAACACCAACTTGCTGTTTGTGGTGGCGGAGAAGATGCTGTGCAACACCTGCGAGATAGAGAACTTGTCTCAGGAGGAGGAGGAGTGTATCCTTGCTGTTGTTCCCAGCCGGCTGGGCCCACATCACCATCGCTAATCGCTGCCTTTGATCTGCCTGTTATCATACCTGTGGAAACAAACTCATTTCAAGGTTATTTACATTGCCGCGAGGCAAACCATGGCGGGTCATTTGCATTTTGGGGACGGCGGGGCAGAAAGTCACTGCAGGATTTGTCGTCTTCCTTATTTGAGACGTTCCCAGACAAAGAAGATAATCCCTGTGAAGAAGTCGCCGTGGCCCGGTATCGGAAAGGACCGTCGAACTGCTTCGACAAGAACGTCGCGGTAAGACTTTGGTATTGGCAGCGTACACCTTCAATGTTTGCACGTTGTTTTGTGGGAAGACCATATCTGTTTTGTCCTTTTACATAAAATGGAAGCATGGTTTGAGGTGGTTAATAAAATAGGGAATTCTGGACTAAAGAGTGCACCAGAATATTGGCCCTACCCACTGAATTTAAGAGGTAAAATAGATCCCTTTGTTAGCATTAGCATTAGCCTGTGCTTGTTTTCTAGCTTCAAACGCTGCATACGCAATGGAGTGGAGTGGTGGTTCTGAAATGGTGGTTGAATTGTCGTGCTGAACGATTTGGCTGTGGCACTGTCACATTTAACGTGGCCTTATATCCTCTGGATGAATTTTGTATGAATGACCGCGCCACGACCCGATGGGCCAGTTCACCAGTCAGAACTCTGACTCTCGCCAAGCAGAACGGAGCAGTGACTGACTGTCTTGGTGGAGGTAGTTGGGAAGTCAAGGTCACGTCAGAAACTCAGATGTTCAGTGGTCTCCTCATTATTAGGACTATGATGCGTTACAACCCTACGAAGTAATTTGATGAAAGATGGAAAAGAGGATGCAGGTTTGTCATTGAGGGAGGAAATCTGAGTGTTTTTGTGTTATGAGGTGGAGTCTGTGGTGAAGGAGTTACCACAGCAGCCACATTTCAGGCTAAAATTAGACTCCCATGAGCCTGATGTTGGGTTTTGTTTCGGCCCACATGTCCTGTTGGAGAATGCCAGTTCTTTCCTTGGTCCCTTGTTCTTCCCTTGGTACCATGGAAGTACCTGTTAATTCCTCAATATCTGTGTAAGAAAAATGTTCCTTGTCAGACATGAAATGCATTTTAGCGCTGAAAGTTTGGTCTCTCCGCAGGAGAACACGTCGGATTGTGGGCGGGGTCACTCCTTCCGCCCGTCCATCTACACTTTACTGCCGATCCAGCTCCTTCTGCTGTATCCAGCCATCAGTCCTCTTCTTCAGTCTATACAGCATTAATTTGATGCCGCCACACAGGCCCCTCCCCCTCAGCTGCTCTGCTGTGCCCCTGCCCTCTGTTCTGTTCTGATATAGTCATAAATAGTAATGGGACTTCCCATCGTGGCAAGTTGGAAGCCCGGAGCGCCGCGCTCCTCAGCTCGCTTCAGTTCATGTCGCTATGTGACAACTGCTGGATATTTGTGTCTTCAGCCAAGTTCATCAGCGGAAGGAAGGTGGCGCCGGAGCGCCTGCATCATCAGACAGCAGCAAACGCCCGCCTTCAGTCTGGAGACCTTACAGGACACAGACCCGCCAAACACACGGCGGATGGATTGAACCGTCTGACCAGAGGTGGGACTTCTAGCTTCTCAGCGCGTCGCGTCGCTGGAACATCCAAGTCAGCTAGCGCCACCAGTCACGGGGGGGAAAAAAAAAAAAAGCACATAAGAATTACCCAGTGTCCAGACGTGTCATGTGAAAACTGCTGATGTGATGAGTATTCCCAACTTAGGTTTTAATTTTCAAAAAATGAAAGTCGTTTGACGTTTAAAAAAAATTAGTTGATGCACTATATCTACTTGCCAAAATGAGATAGACTTTCATGTGGTCTTCTTTTCTAGCCGGTACAAAGAGAGCAGAGACAGAGAGGAACTCAGGCTTCCACAGATCGGACAAGGTTCCAGTTGAAGGGGGGTTTTGGAGGCCTGCGCTCTCTGGCTCACACACTAGTGACAGCTGTAATATTGTAACCCGTGTTCAGTTACGGCCCATTTGGAAGCATTGTCGATGTCATGTAGTATTTCCGATCAACTGACCATGCTGACCTCCGGCTCGGAACAAAACATTCTCGTGCTCTCTGATGTGAAAGCTCTCCTCACCTCAAATCTCACGCTCTCTACGTGTCATCGCAAACTTTTCCTTTCCTGTGTTTGTTACCGTCGACCGATGCTGTTTAGAAACACTGGCTACTGGCCGACAGGAGGGGCTTATCAGCATCCAAGAGCGCAGAAGAAGAGGCCGCTAGCTACGGTGATTCACACGCAGTGCTTGTAGAAGTGGGTTGCCATTTGATCATTTAAAGTGTGAACAGTAACCTAGACTCCCGTGTTTAGGAGCTCTTCATTAGTGCCTTGATGCACTTTGTTTTGGAACACACTGGCTGCCGCAGGGAGAAGCAGCATAGTTTAAAAAACATAACCACAATGGGGTCAATCCAGTCTCATTTTTCGTTTTCTTCTCTTTAGTTTCCTTGTCACGCGCACTTGCTGGACCTCCATTCACAACAGCAAATGATGTCACCAAACAAGTCTTGGGGTAAACATATCCAGAAGCGAGCGTTTCCTAAAGTCCTCTGGCACGCTATCATCGCAAACAGCGCCCGACTCGTAAGCTAGTGCTGCGCTAAGCGTGCTAACAATGCTAGCTAAGTGTAGCCTACGTCAATGTGGCATTCAGCTAGCAAGCAAATTAGAACTTTTCATTGTTTTGACAACATCAAGTGTTGGTGGTGTTAGCTTAACAACAAGCAACATATTTAAATATTACTCTTTGTGAGCGCAACATGAGGTTAGCTTGCAAACAAGCTCTCCAAATCATTTGACAGCATATGTATATGAATTCAAGTGTTAATGAATGAATAAGGGACAGGACTGCAGTGACTAAAATGAGTATTCAATGAGTCCACTTGGTTATTACTATACTGCTTCTCACACCGCCGTACAGTACATGGAGCTACAATATGCGTAATAGTCGATTGCTGGGCCGTAGATCATGTCGAGGGCCAGCTGACTTCTGTAGTTCTGCCTAAATACCCTGTGTGCGTGTGTTTAAAAAATCCTAAAAGGGAATGTTTTCTTCAAGAATAAGGGATAACTGTGTGTGCAGAAATATGCTGTTCTGCTAACAAAAGAGCTGTTTGAGTTCAACCAAAAAGAAAAAAAAGGATAAATCTGCTTGCCCATCAAAGCGAGCAGGTCTGTTTGCTCTGGATCCGTCTGAAAGAATGTGTCGTTCATCAGTGTTATTATGTTTCCGAGACACCGCTTGGCTATCGAAGCCTCTGAAATGCCTTAGCGTTCCACTCCACGGAGCTCTGATGTTTTCCCTCCCCTCACTTGCATTCACACGCTGAAAGTGTTCAGTCGGTGCCGGCTTTGTTTCCGTCCGAGTGAGAGCGTGGAAGCGACGAGAGGCTTCGCTTCTCAGCCACCTCCGACCTTTGTGAAACACTGGCACTGTTTCCACCGCCGCTGCTCAGGTGGGAACCTTCACGCGACCTCAACTTCACACTGTACAGTTGTGATGAATTCTAACTCACAGACAGGCTGGCGCAGCAACCGATGGAAATGTGTAAATTCACCTCCTTTTCTGGAGCCTTCCAAGTCTAGTTTTAAGGTCCTGGTTAGGCTTTGTGTCATTCGTTCAGTCAACAGACATTTGGGGATCAAAATGGAGACGCTAAAAAACACAGTTTTATACACTCTAAAATCGGTAACAAGAAAAAAAAAATCAAGGGCTGAGATGGACATGACACACTGGAGTCTCTCCTCCAATTTAACGTCTGAATCTGTCCGAGCAGGGAACAAAAGACTGAGCCTCTTATCTTCTCGCTGAATATCAGCCACCTCCCTCTCAATTCTGGAACTTGTTTTTGAGCCCATGGTGATGTAGGATCTGATAATAAATGGGTGGATACGTTAACGTCCTTTACTGTCTGCTGGTAGAGGCAAACAGTGCCCATATAATAAGTCAAATTCACAACTAACATACTCTAAAGTGCCCCAAAACTACATCACCAACAAAGCCTGACGAAAGGACGACGAGTGTTCAAGCTTTGCCTGAGAATCGATGTCGAAAAAAGGGAATTTGGTGAAAGACAGGAGCTGATGAAAGAAGAAAAGTGTCTCCTGTGTTGTGGAGGAAGATTGTGCATGTGTTTTGAAGCTAACACACGCTAAAGTTAGCCTTATAAAGGAACTCTAGGGTCTGATTTAAATACTTTTTCCTGTCCATTGTAATCTACCGGCTCTATCATAAGTGAATCGGAGGTTGATCCCCTGTTGAATCTTGGTTAAACGCATGACACCTGGCCAACACTATCGGCTGCCTGTGTCTCTCCAGGCCTGATAGAAAACACATAAATATGTAAAAGTGCACCAGGACGTGATACACAAAGCAGCAAGCACACAAACATGTGATGACACTTATTCATGGCCAGATGGGAGAGATGTCCGGCACAAGGCAGACAGTAGCCAAGGTCGTGGTTTGGCGGGATGTCAGGAAGTGTGACTTCACGGAGCAGCACGAGCCGCCAAACTGAAGGTCATGGTGAGGTTGTGTGGTGACGTCCGTGCGTGCATCCCGGAGGAAGAAGGCTCTTCCAAAGGGACGTGTCTTTTTATGATTTGAAAAAATACTTTTGCCAAAAAATAGGAGTTAAAAAAAATAAATGGAGCAGCTCGGGATGAGAGGGCAGGGGGGGGGAGGCGTTTCAGGACCTGATACATATTACAGGGTCCACTTGAAGCCCCCCTCCCCCACTCCGGGACCTGGCTGCATCTGTGTCGGTGCGTCTCTGTGGGGAAGAGTGTATGTGATTCTGTAGTCTGTAGTCTGGTGCTCTGTGACCATGTTTGACAAGTGTGTGAAAAAAAAATAACAGCAACCTTTAGAGAAAACAAAACCGTAAACATCAGTCCAATTTTAAGTGAAGTTTAAAAGATATATATAAATATGAATATATATAGGAATCCAGCACTGTTGAGGAGTTTCAGATCTGAAATGAAAAATGTAATTTACTTTATTTTTATTATGATTTTATAATGACTTCTCGTGGGAGTGTGAATGTTTGTGTGTGTGCAGGAATTAGCTCTTTCTTTTCTGGACGCCGGTCCATGTTGCTCCATTCTTTTGTACAGTTGAAGCTTCAAAAAAAAAAAAAAAAAAACGGTAAAAAAGAAGAGGGCAAAAATTTGTAAAATATTGTGTCTGTGACTCCTTGTAAAATATTTTCAAATTGTTTATTACAGAGAATCAGTTATTAAATAATGTTCATATTTTTCACTTCATTTCTGTGTGTGGTGTTTTTTTTTGTTTTTTTTTACACATATTGGGTCAAGTTAGAGTCAGTCACCGACTGTTTGGACTGATGAACTAGTCTCACTTCAGAGGTCCAGAATCAGCGTGTCCGAGCAATAGTTCCACACCCTCATGGAGCCGTCATCATCCTCAACTCGCTTCCTTCGGCAGGTTATGGGATTAAACTCATACATTTCTGGATAGAATAAAATATCCAGCAGACTCTGTTGTGTTTGAATCAAAAGAATGACCGATGCAGAGCAACAAAAGCACAGAGTCGTGCTTCTGATCACCAATGTGAGCCTAGACTCACTTAGCAACCATGCTAACGGTTGCTAACATGGAGGTAACATCGTCTCCGTAAACCAACAAGCCACATCTCGTGAGTACTCGGGATCAAAACGACCTGAGTGAACGAAGTTGAAGCCAAATCCACAGATCATTGTCGTGGCCAGGTCCAAAACCCAGCTGACATCAGGTTAGTTGGCTGGCTGCATGCTAGCTTAGTCCAGCTACTGACTACATACTAGCTTAGTCCAGCTACTGACTACATACTAGCTTAGCCCGGCTACTGACTACATACTAGCTTAGCCCGGCTACTGACTACATACTAGTTTAGCCCGGCTACTGACTACATACTAGCTTAGCCCGGCTACTGACTACATACTAGCTTAGCCCAGCTACTGACTACATACTAGCTTAGCCCGGCTACTGACTACATACTAGCTTAGCCCGGCTACTGACTACAGACTAGCTTAGCCCAGCTACTGACTACAGACTAGCTTAGCCCGGCTACTGACTACATACTAGCTTAGCCCAGCTACTGACTACATACTAGCTTAGCCCGGCTACTGACTACATACTAGCTTAGCCCGGCTACTGACTACATACTAGCTTAGCCCGGCTACTGACTACATACTAGCTTAGCCCAGCTACTGACTGCATACTAGCTTAGCCCAGCTACTGGCTACATGCTAGCTTAGTCCATCTACCGGCTACATGCTAGCTTAGTCCAGCTACCGACTACATGCTAGTTTAGTCCAGCTACCGACTGCATACTAGCTTAGCCCAGCTACTGGACCTTAAACTAAAATAAAATAAAATAAGCAGAACGTACGATGCACTGCAGTTTGTTCTTGTCCCTGGAGGTGGCGCTGTTGTTAGATCTGCTATTAACCACATTATCCAGGTTGTGGAGAAATTCGAGTTTCTCTGTTTAGATGCATTTTGAATGTCCAAACATAGCCGGACTAACTCAATAACTCCTGTCCTGAGTTGCCATGTGACCATACTCACTGAGCTTTTCCCAGCATGTGGTAAGTTTTCATCTGTTCTTGTCAACATGATAATGAAGTGTGACTCGCAACGTCAGCACTCCCTCACAGTCCCTGGACTCCGCCTTTTCAGGCAGACTTTCAAGGAGAACAACTAAGGATGCGAAGTCTTGGAGACATAGGGATGTGTACAGAGCAGTGCTACTTTGGAAAGGTTCGAATGAACCCTCCTCACAAATTCATTTTTTTTATTATAATACAAGACCAATTGTCACGATGACTGCTCTGTAAGTGGTTTTCAAATTGTTAAATCGTAAAAAAGTAGAGCAGCAGTTTTGATCAGAACTTTATTTTTCACTTTCATTGATTTCTCTGGTCACATTTCCTTTTTGGATCACAGTTTTAACAAACAGCACCAAACAGCTTTCTTCGCTGTTATACACCAACAAAGGAACTGTGGGTTGGCTACATTCATTCATAAGCAAAAATTGAACAGTATTTATGCAGTGTTTTTTACTTTGTCCGAGAAGATCAGATTATCACCCCCACACAAAGACACAGTGGAGGCGGGGGATATGATATTAGATAACTATATGAACTAGATTTAATGGTTAAAGGTCTTTGAGGAGTTTAAAATTGATGATGAAACCAGGTCAGAGTCAGACAACTCTTTTTTTATTTGGTCCCTCTGAGACGGATTGACACGTCTTGATTGACATTTTGGTGCCGCTCAATGTCAGCGTGTACAGCTTTTTTAGCTTTAAGGTGTTTCCATTATTTTGTCAACCGCTGTATCTGGGCAGCAGCTTCGTGGAGCTCAAGTCTTGGTCTCTCTCTTTTTTTTTTAAAATGACTAGGCTGTTCTGCTGTCAACAGTAACAAATAGAGGTTCATTTAAACATTTCAAAATCCACAAATAGAGGAATATACCTGTGGGTTCTGTTTCCTGTTTGATCCTAACTTGGACTTGGCTCCAAGGGTAGTATTCGCTCTAAACACCTGACTAGAGTCGTACGATTCCACACTAGTCAACAGTTTACTTATTAGTTTGTTCTCAACTAGGTTTAGGACTTTATAAAGAACGAATAAGGATAAAAAAAACTGGCTCAGTGGGTTGAAATGTCTTCCTTCAAAAGAAATTAGGATGAGATTTGAGCAAATTCAAAAGTGCAAGTCAGCGACTTTGATGGCTAAAATCAGTGTGTGTCAAGTCCAAATCACGATGAGCCGGACGCTTGGACCCGTCTTCACAGCTCACGGAGGAAGTCTGTGAGGATTTGGTGCCAAGTGTCGGGGTCCTCCAGGTAGCAGGGGTGGCCTGCTCCCTTCATCACCGCCACCCTGTGGTTGGGCAGGTTGCTCAGGTTCTGGCACGACACCTCACCGAACTGAGCATCCTTGTCTCCATAAACGATAAGTGTCTGGACCTGAGGGAACATGAGGAGCTCAGGTCACTGCTGCTGCTGTTGTTCATGAAACGCCCCAAGTCTGGGACCCCCTACCTTCACTCTCTGGTACTGCTCCGCCTTGATCTTGTCAGTACAAATGGGGGCGATGGGGATGTAGGCCCGTACGAGGGACTGGTGCTCCAGCAGGAAGGGCAGGGAGTACATCCCACTGAGAGAGGGGCTGATCACCACCACCGGACTCAGATCCAGGGCCTCACACACTTCCTTCAGGAACCCCGCAGGGGCCAGTTGGCCCACCTCCGCAGGAGCCACGGCAGCTTTGGACTGTCCGAGTCCTGCAGGCAGAGGAAGTGACAGCGTTGGAAGGTAACTTTCTAATATGGAGGTCTTGCTCTCCAGTGAAGGGACACCGGTAAGTGTTCCGCTCTCCTCACTGCCTTTCATACTGCTCTAACTTTACTGTCTGAGCCAGTGAATCTGCTTGCTTGTACCTTGCAGGTTAACTACTGATGTAGCTGAAGTGTGTTTCCATTCCAGCCTTTTACTGTGCACTGAAATATGTGCTGGGAAGAATTGAAAAAAGTCCCACAAAGCCAAGGCCCACCTGGCAGGTCGATGGCAACAGCACGGCAGCCTGCTGCAGCCAGTGTCTCCAGAGTTCCAATGTTCAGCCAGTTTTCAGAAGAGAAACGGATTCCATGCAGAAGTAAAACTGACACCTTCACCTCGTGGGGAGGTCTACTTTGTCTGTAGAAGAGCGGTGCTGCGCAGCTGCGCAACTGCACTGTCCCTTCGGTCACCTCCATACTTGACACCTGGAAAAAGAGCCACTTTAACCAGCTTCACGCCATGACAGTAGGCAAGGTGGACAGGTGGAAACAAATATCCTGAAGCACTTCAGAGGCCAAAAAGACAGTTAATACATTCGCGTGAACAAACATCAAACTTCAGATAACCATCTGTGAAATTCTCTGAACGATGTATTGCAAAAAACTGCTGGGAAACATGCATCTAACAAATCAGAAAGCGCTTAGTCATCTCTAGAAATCTTACACACGAGGAATTTATGAAACCCATTTCTCTTACATGACAACTCAAAGGTCATCGACGCGGATGTGACTCAAGAAATATCACACATCATCGCTGTCAACTTTCAGAAAGCACAACTTTTTTCTTTGATTTTTTTTTTTTTTTTTTGTTTGTGTGAAATTTTAGTTACCATGAAGTACACTGCCTGGCCAACAAAAAAGTCGCCAACTGGATTTAACTAAGCAAATAGGTACGAGCCTCAGGTCTAGGTTCAGCAACATGATGTGCTCAAAGAATGAGGTCAGCTGACCACCTGAAGATACTGAATGACCAGGTTATTCCATCAATGGATTCTTTCTTCCACAATGGCACGGGCATATTCCAAGATGTCAATGCCAGGATTCATCGGGCTCAAATGGTGAAAGACTGGTTCAGGGAGCATGAGACATCATTTTCAAACATGGACTGGCCACCACAGAGTCCAGACCTGAACCCCATTGAGAATCTTTGGGATGTGCTGGAGAAGGCTTTGTACAGCGGTCAGACTCTACCATCATCAATGCAAGATCTTGGTGGAAAAATTCATGTGACACTGGATGGAAATAAATCCTGTGACGTTGCAGAAGCTAATCGAAACAACGGCACAGCGAATGTGTGCTGTAACCAAAGCTAAAGGCGGTCCAATGAAAATTTTTTTTTTTGAGGCGACTTTTTTTTTTTTTGGCCAGGCAGTGTATATTTTATTTCACTTTTCTATAAATACTAAGAAAAGTGTGTCAGGCATCGAAAGTGAAATCAAACAAGCAACTGAGTTCAAAATGTAAAGTGTGTAAGTTGATCTTGAAAACACAACCGTTTTTTCTGTTCATTACAACAACGACGGCTAAAATAAATAAATTACATTTTTATATCAAACATTTTTCTGTGTGAGACGGTGTGCAAGTGTGCCGTTTACTTCCGGTAACTTTTTGTTGACTTACTTTAGTAAATACATTTGATCGTGTCCTGATACAGACCGGTGACGTCATGACAGCAAAAGTGAAAACATGCAGCAGATAACTGGGGTCGACGTGACCGTGTCACCGAGCTTCGTATGAGTCGTGTCGACACCCAACACCGTGCAGCGACTTACCTGCTGCAGTACAAACCTGGGCGTGTCTGGTGCCTGAAGGTGCTGCACGCACTGCTGAACGTCCCGTACTTTCTCAGAAACTACTGTGCACACTTTCAAACAAGACACCAGCGCGGAAACACTCGGCTAAACTGAACCGGTTTGTGGGGTTTTTTTGTCGATGGTTCAATGTAGAATGTGCACGGCATATGACGCGTCACGCAGCTAAGTTGAAATGCAGCCGTTCAACCAACGACTTCCCTCCACATTATAAGCCTTTATTGTTTCCATACGCGCCACCGTGTGTGTGTGTTACCTGACAGTCCGAATAAAGGAACTTGGTCGCCAGCGGAACAGGTCCAGAGTCTGTCAGTACTTTGACTTCATCACCCGGAAAAGAGCAGGAGGGGAGGGACAATCGCTGGGAAACACTCTACTGCCCCCTGGCGTTCGCTTGCGGAGCTGCGCCGCCTCAGCTTCTCAGTACATAGATTTTAAGCGTTAATCATTGCTAGTCTTATTGATTCGCAGTGTTTCGGGGGTTAAAAGCCTTTGTTTGAATAAGAACTCAGTGCGGTCGCGGGGCTTCTCAGTTTGTTCGGCATTTTTGGTGGATTCGTCGTACTTTTCAGTCAGTTTCGTTTTACATTTTGAAGGAAATTACTTCATGTGTTATCCGCAATGAGGCTGCTTTTGGTTTATTTGCTTTCATTCGGACTGGCGACTGGTAAGAAAACCGCTCAACATCAACATTTCTATGGCGTTTAAATGGCGTTTTATTCGCCCAATATTTAATTTTCTACTCCTGTTTTTGCTTTGCTAAACTGAGCAGTCATAGAATGTAATTGTGCTCTGCTTTTTTGTTTATTTTTTAGTACGTAGCAATGTGTTGGTCCAAAGGTTATATGTGTGCAGGCTGGTGCCCAAATATGACAGCGGGTACCAGGCACCTGGGCCCAAACTGGACCTGAAAATGAACCAAACAGGGGCCTCCAGCCTCACTCCACTGAACTCTGGGGATTCTAAACAAGCTTCTCTCGCAGGTGACAGAAGTTCTCTCAACGAATTCCAGCGCTCTGAAGGCAGAGAGTTGGTTCCGACAGCCTGGAATTCAGCTCGAGTGTTGCAGTTACCGGGTCACAGCCTGGACGACTGCGCGAGTCGCTGTGCGCAATCTCTGGACTGCAGGCAAGAATCACAGCGGGCCGCCGCACATCCTCCACACGCACCTCCTCTCTGTTCTGGATATGGCATCTCACAACCCACCTCCCCCCCTGCTCCCAGTCAAACACAAGTCCAATCCCATTGTAGCTCTAATACATGGAAGCAATTTAGTACGTTCACCTTTAATTGTAATGTGAGATTTGCATTATTAAGTCCAATTGCTGCTTTGTCTGAGAAGAAGTGTGTAAGTACTGTATAATTACACATAAAGAGTTGGCTGAGGTTAATTTTCTTCATCGGACTCCAGAGCCTTCAACTATGAGACTCGGCCTAACGTCATGTGTAAACACCTGCCCTGGGTGGGCGATGGCAGCAACGCTCAGGTCAAGAGGAACGTCAACTGCGACCTTTATGAGAAAAAAGGTGAGACGGAAATAGTTGAAAATCATACAATGACGTTGCTAAGACCGTCTTGCTGCTGAAGTCTATGTCAGGAAGTGCATCATGGGCAAAGGGGAGGACTACAGAGGAAAGGTCTTCACCACCATGAGTGGACTCACCTGTCAGCAGTGGTGGTCCAAGTTCCCTCACGATCACAGGTCAGACCTTCGCCACTCGCCGCTCTTGTTTGCTGGTCTTTTTTGAAAGGAACCCATCCTTAATATTGCTCTGCGTGTTAGGTGGACACCCACCGCCACCAACGGCCTGGAGTTGAACTACTGCAGGAATCCTGATGGAGATCGTATCGGACCCTGGTGTTATACCACCGACCCGGAGCGTCGCTATGAAAGCTGCAACATACCTCAGTGCAAAGACGGTACACTGAAACACATGCTGTCAAAGAGTCCAGGCAAAAGTGGACTGTTTTTGGAGCCCATCCCAGCTCCACAGGGCGGGAGACAGGGGACCACCGCACACTCTTTTACAAACAATGCAGTCAATTGAATTGTGGGAGGAAACCAGAGTTTACTTGACACAGAGTTAAAGTAAGCAGTTCTTTCCAAACGTACAAGTAAATATACCACACCTTCTACAACAGCATTCTGTACCAATAACAAAGACATCAAAGGTCAAGCGGTGTCACTGCCTATTTGGTCCCTAAAATCTGCACATTTTAATAGAACTTTTCTGCAGATGATGTCTGTCACATCTGTAGAATTTGCTGAGCCTCAGTGGACATGTATAGAACTGTTGGGAACAGTTCTATGCTTGTCTTTTTTTTTATTTAACAGTCAACCTCTTTACTAAAGTGTTGACTAACATGAGTGCATGAGTTCATCGTGCAAGGCCTTTAAATGTGTGTTTTGCTTCCAGAGGTGTGTATCACCTGTAATGGTGAGGACTACAGGGGCCAGGTGGACCACACGGTCAGCGGTCGAGAGTGCCAGCGCTGGGATCAGCAGTCCCCACACCAACACATCTACCAGCCAGAGAAGTGAGGCTTGTGACCCAGACATTTGAAAACAGTGATCAACATTGTCAGTGCTGATGATTTTTTTTAAAGATATCCAGACAAGAGTTTGGATGACAACTACTGTCGCAACCCTGACGCCTCTCCGGTTCCCTGGTGCTACACCACCGACCCGGAGGTGGAGAGAGAAAGCTGCGAGATCAGCAAGTGCAGTAAGATGTTCCACTGAAGGTGTATTTCAGCAAAGCAACTTCAGTTACAAAGAATCATAAGATGGAATTGTAGTAACTGCCCTTCCATGTTGCTGACACTATTATTGTTTTGCTCCAAAAAACAGAATCACATACACCTCTTCAATGACCTCATGTAGCATCAGTGTTCAGAAAGAAAGGGGAGCGGGTTTCGCCAGGATTACAACACTTGTTTGGTTTATAGAGATTTCAAAACCGGGCATTTCCGCAGGCATGAGGCACCATCTAGTGGATACGCCTGGTATTGAGTGGTAGTGTTGCGTGAGGTTGATACATCCATCCACAGAGGAAAAGTTCTGATCATTATTTTAAGCGATATATTTTTATTATTTACATTTATATTGATCTTTACATTAGTTTTATCAAACTAGTTCTGCTTCATATTATCGAACTGAAAATATAAATCTTCAGTTTTCATTTGAAGTAATTCATTTTTTTCAGAATCAGAAAGACTTTATTTATATTATATTATATTATATGCAAAAAAATCTCGAAATTTTTGTTCGAACTCCGATTTGTTTGAATTCTGGGACGTTCGAAAACCGCGGTACCACTGTATATTATATTATAATGATTTTCATCATTCCAATATAATATAACAATGTTTTGTTTGGATTCTTATTTTCAGCTGAGGCACGTGTGGAGAACAGACAGCGTCCCAGCTTCACCACCAAATGTTTCAGAGGTCGAGGCGAAGATTACCGTGGCAAGGTCAATGAGACTCCGTCGGGTATCCCCTGCCAGAGATGGGATGCCCAGTATCCTCACGAGCATCCCTTCTACCCAAATACATATGAATGCAAGTGAGTGTCGCACCAAGGTGAAACGCAGATTTCATTGAATGGCTACTTTGGAATACATGCTCCCAGATCACTGCAGATGATTCATTGAGATTGAGGTCATGACATGGTCTCGGGTCTCTGGTTTTAGGGGACTGGAGGATAACTATTGCCGTAACCCAGACGGGTCTGAGGCTCCCTGGTGCTTCACGTCCTTGCCAGAGATGAGAACTGCTCTTTGTTTGCAGATCAAACGATGTGCAGATGACATCGAGGCTGAAGGTACATTTTGTTCACTCGTCTCTATGAGTCTGCATTATTGCATTATTACTATAGTCATAAGAATAAGAGATAAGTAAGATGGTCATAATGTTGTGATACAATTTTTTTTAATCAATATTCAGGAATAATACTCCATTGTTCAATCAATATTCTTTTTCTAAGTCAATATTCAACAAAAAGTCAGTATCAAGAATTTTCTGTGAGTATTCAGGGAAAAAAAAACCTTTCCAATGGATTTCTTTTTATCAATAGTCAGGAAGAAAAGTATATAATATACCGGAAAAAAAATTATTTCCCGATCAATTTATAGAATAAAAGTAAAATTCTCAATCAGTATTCTGAAAAAAGCAAACAGTTCTATCATTGTTTAGGATTAAAAATATATTTAGTAATGAGGAATAAAGGAGTATTTTTCAATTAATATTTAGGAATGAACATTTATTTTTCAATCAATATTAAACAATAATCAGGAATAAATGGGGGAAAATGCATTTTTTTAAACTAATATTTAGAAATAAAAATAATTCAGTCAATTAAAGTATATTTTTCAGTCAATATTCTGGCCCAAAGAGTCACTTTCAGTAATTTTCAGCCAAAGAATTGTATTTATATTATATATTTTTCTGTCATTATCAAGAATTATAGTGTATTTTCTGTCAGTATTCAGGGAAAATCTATCTTCAGGAATAAAATTGTATTTTTCTATCAATATTCAGCAATATTCAGGGGTGTTTTAAAAATTAATATTTAGGAATGAATGTTAATTTTCTGTCAATTTAGTTATTGTTCTTCTGGTCCATTATGAAAGTGTAGGAATGATTGTTATGTCGGTGCATGGAGAGGCTGTTTGGTGGCCTTTATAAATATTCAGGAGTAGCAGTTACCAAAAGCAAAGTATGAATCTTTAAATATTTAAAATGAAAAAGTAATGTACATTATTATGTACGTTGAAATTGAACTGCTTCTCCTGTAACTATTTTCCTTTCATGAGCGTGTTTTTTCGGAGGAGTTCTGCAGCGGTGAATAAAGTAGAGTTACGGTAATAAACCTTAAACCCACTTGGCTCCTGAAACCCTGTCATCGCAGGTTTGAGTGACAGCCATGGGAATGCTGAATTGTTCAGTCTCCGCCCTGCTGCAGTCCGAGTGAACGCCGAGTCCTGTGCCGGGTCTGAATGTCACTATTCTCATTCTAATTCTGTTGTACTACCCTGTTTTTACAGATTGCTACCATGAAAATGGGAAAAACTACCGTGGCATGGTTCGCAAGACCCGTAAAGGCATCACCTGCCAGAAGTGGAACGTCAACACACCTCACCGCACCAGGTATGTTTCTCATGTTTAAACAATTTATTTGGTCTTGAGATGTGCATTTAAGGAATGAAGAGTAAACGTTTATAGACTGAAGATTCCTTTGTTTATATGAAGTTTAGAAGATGAACTCCCTGCAAACTCAGCTGAAATAGGGGGCGCTGGAGTTAGAGTGTGTGCCAGTCAAGAAGGCGTACAGTATGGTGGAGCTCTGGCGAAGTGTGTGGTTCATTCCAGTAAACATGTGACCGACATTGTCTTGTGCTCCTCAACTGCTCCGTGGACGTCACTTTAAGGCCCAGGAGGATACGTTTTCTTAAAGAAAATGTCCCTTGCTCTCTGACAGTTTTGTTTTTTTCCTCACTCAGAATCAACCCCCGGACACACCCTGAAGCCAATCTCACAGAGAACTACTGCCGTAACCCAGACGGGGATCAGCACGGACCCTGGTGCTACACCACCGACCCCAAGACTGAGTTCGACTACTGCGCCATCAAGCAGTGCGGTATAGCGCTCTCATGTGGTCTAAGTCTTCAGTCAAGTCAACGTTGATGGAAAATAGACCTTAGTACTGACTTTGTTGTTTTCAGCTGGAGAGAAAGTCTCCATGACGGAGCCAGTGGGTGAGTTTCCACATCAGCCTTGTCCACTATCTGACTCTACAATAAGACTCTTTCTCTGGACAATAGAAAATGTGGAGTTCAGCGAGTGTGGGAAAAGAGACGACCGCTCGCCGACGACCAGGCTGCGGATCATCAACGGCATTCCTGGGAACTCACCGTGGACAGTGAGCCTCAGAGACCGGTCCGACCTGTTGCTGCGGCGGCTGAACATAGTGACTAACAAAATGGTCTGATGGGTGAGTTTTTGTTGCAGGAAGGGGAACCATTTCTGTGGCGGATCACTGGTCAACCCCAGATGGGTCATCAGCACCAAACAGTGCTTCTCCTCCTGGTAAAGTCTCAGATCTGCTCCTGCTGCAACGTTCATCCACCTGGTGAACCTCTGGTATCCCCACAGCTACGTCGACCTCCCCGGCTACTCCGCCATGTTGGGAACTCTCTTCCGGGATCCGCAGGAAGGCGAGCCTGGAGTTCAGTCCATCCCTCTGACCAAGATTGTCTGTGGACCGTCTGAGTCACAGCTGGTCATGCTGCAACTGGAAAGGTTGACAAGTGGCTTTCTTGTTGCCGTGTGACACTGATGCTTTGACTCTGTTTGGTGCAGTCCGGCTCAGTTCAACGAGCGAGTCTCTCAGATTTGTCTTCCTCCCGAGCGCTACATCGTTGCTGAGCATACCAGGTGTGAGATTGCAGGATGGGGTGAGACAAAAGGCGAGTACTGCAGTGTCTCACACTGGGGACGTCATGAAGAGCATCCGTATTTAAAGGGTAGACAATCGAATTACTGTGTCGTTCTCGTGTCTTGCTAAAAAGACTGACTGAACTAGTGAAGATGGGGGGAGTAAAGAGGCGAACAGAAAGACCGATGAGGAAAGAAGGGCCTAGCGAAAGGGGAGAAAGGGGAAGGATAAGATGGAGGGAAGAAAGAAACAAAGCTAGCAGTGGAAGGAGGGAGCGAGAAAGGTAGAGTTAAGACTCAAGCAGGAAAAGAAGAGGGGAAAGACAATAGTTAAGATGAGAAAACGTTGGACAGAAGAGAAGAAAAAACAAGATAGGAAAGAGGACTAAAGATGAGACAGAAGAGAAGAACGGTAGGTGTAAGCGAAAAAGAATAAAAGTGAGACTTCAGAGGAAGAATGAAGAGAAGTGATAGAGCAAAGAGAAGAAAGAGAATAGATGAGGTGAGCAAAAGATCAAGGGAATAAAGAGAAGGGGCAAGCGAGGAGGAAAAAAGTGGTAGACTGAGGAGAGGACAGAAGGGGGAGTCAAGACGTGACGAAAGGTGAAAGTGAAGAAGAGAAAAGGTGAGAGTGAAGAGGAGAAAAGACAAGAGGGAAGAGAGAGTGAAGAGGAAAAAAGTTGAGAATGAAGAGGAGTGAGTGGAGGTGAGATGGAAGAGCAGGGAAAAGAGAGAGTGAAGAGGAGAAAAGGTGAGAGTGAAGAGGACAGAGTGAAGGTGAGAGGGAAGAGGAGGGAGGAGAGAGAGTGAAGAGGAGAAAAGGTGAGAGTGTAGAGGAGAAAAGGCAAGAGGGAGAGAGAGTGAAGAAGAAAAAAGTTGAGAAGGAAGAGGAGTGAGTGAAGGTGAGATGGAAGAGCAGGGAAAAGACAGAGTGAAGAGGAGAAAAGGTGAGAGTGAAGAGGTCAGAGTGAAGGTGAGAAGGAAGAGGAGGGAAAAGAGAGAGTGAAGAGGACAGAGTGAAGATGAGAGGGAAGAGGAGGGAAGAGAGAGAGTGAAGAGGAGAAAAGGTGAGAGTGAAGAGGACAGCGTGAAGGTGAGAAGGAAGAGGAGGGAAAAGAGAGAGTGAAGAGGACAGAGTGAAGATGAGAGGGAAGAGGAGGGAAGAGAGAGAGTGAAGAGGAGAAAAGGTGAGAGTGAAGAGGACAGCGTGAAGGTGAGAGGGAAGAGGAGGGAAGAGAGAGAGTGAAGAGGAGAAAAGGTGAGAGTGAAGAGGACAGCTGGAAAAGAGGTGAGGAAGAGAGGATAAAAGTTGATGTGGGAATTGAACAGCATGAAAGTGACAGGAAAAGGAGGAGGGGAAAACAGGAATGTGAAGAGGAAAGCAAATTGTGATGAGAAGAAGGAAGGAGTAAAGAGAAAAGTAAAGCATCAAGAGGAAAGAGTCGCGTGACGAACGGAAGGAAAGAGAGATCAAAGTAGAATGAAGGAGAGTGGAGAAAGAAGAAGGGGATACTGCTGAGAGGAGGGTAACAATAACCACGAGTGCTTTTAATATTTTTGTGAAGGACCAAATACTGAGGAGAAATAAGTTGTGAGGCAGAGTGGATCCAATACATTTCAAAATATGCGTTTCAATAGCACAAAGACCAGATGGGGGTGAGATGGGGACAGTCAACGGCCCAGATGTGGCCCCTGCAGGATGTCCACATCTGTTCGAAATACTTGTTCAGCTTTTCAAATTACATCCTCTGCTGCTATTTCCAGAACCATTTACCATCTGTCCCAAATTCCTTCAGCGTCTTCTGATTCTCTCTTAACCTGCGTTTTTTTGTTTGTTTTTTGGTTCAGGTACCGGAGACGAGTCCGTCCTCAACGTGGCCCACGTGCCGGTGATGAGCAACAGGGAGTGCAACAAGTACTTCCGAGGTCGCGTTCGTGAAAACGAAATGTGCACCGGCTCGTTCCAGGGCGGCGTGGGAGCCTGCGAGGTGAGCTGCTGGAGGAAAGACGCCTTGTTTTATTGTTGGATCTTCAACATACGGTACCATTATGACCACCTGTCAGTCATGGTGCAGCTCTTAAAGGCAAAGTTTTTTTTTTTTTTTCAGTAGGTAGAGGTCAGTAGCTGTCAGTGCAAAAGTGGGAATTGATGGACAATATTTTGAATAGCCTTGGCTCATTTCCTGGTCATGTGACCAGATGACAGGCGGTGAGGCACCAATGAGCACCTTCATCAGCCTTTGCTGTCAACGTCTATTTTTGTGTGGTACTTTTAGCTTTTAATCCAGGGGTCTCAAACCAATCCAGGTGTGCAGGTTTTTGTTCCAACCAAACAAGGGCACTCAGTTTAACATAATGTTTCATGCCCCCTCCACCGCCTCTGTAAACACTATTATATCATTATTTATTTATTATTATTTGTCTGTAAAATTATTGTAAGTACACCTCTGCGTAACACTGCTTCCTTGTTAACAGTAAAGAAAAGAAACATAAAGTAATATAGAGCAACTGCCGGTAAAAATGCATAACAGAAAAGACTGAAAGTGCATCAGTTTGCCTGCAATACATTTTATAAAATGTATTCTAGTACGACAAAAAAGTATGTTCCCCGAGGTCGCATGCATCTCTGGCATCGGTCCGCGTCCCCTCCCAGGACTGGTTTAACCTTTCAGGTGCAGCTGAAACAAGCACACTTCAGACACCTGACTGGTGAGAAGGTGACTGGTTGGGTCAAAAACCTGCACCCACTGCGGCCCTTTGAGGACCGATTGGAGACCGCTTAAACCCAGTCCAAATCCAAAGGAATGGCTGATGTGTGAGGAATATCTCTAACACAATAAGTGCTCTTCCCTGTGTGTTTGCAGAGAGACTACGGTGGCCCACTAGCTTGCCAGAACCTGGACTGCTGGGTCCTGGAAGGGGTGATCATTCCCATGAGACGGTGCGGCCACCCGGGGCAGCCCAACATCTTCATCCGGGTCTCTGTGTACGTGGACTGGATCAAGAAAGTCATGGAAATGGCCTAGAGACGCATCCGACTTTTCAAAGAACATAGCACCCATATAAGCATGTTGACTATGATTAACATTAGTGAGGAGCTTAAACTGTTTAGTTAAGATGTTAGTGATCACAAAGGGTCGTGGAGAACAACAGGAAATTGTCAGTTACAGTGTCAGTTGTGGGGATTGACTGTTACGGCTCGCCCTGTTGCTGAGCTCCTGAATACCCCAACCCTCTAAAGAAGCCCCTCCCCTGCCTGTCTTTTGATGCCGGCCCCCACCTCTAAAGACATGCCTTTGTGCCTTACGCAGAACTGTATGCGCTGCACATTCTTTCCAGTTCTATAGGAGGATTTTTGTAACCCGCTCCTGATGAGCCCACGGAATTCAGCTTAAACAAACCTCAAGATCGTAGTCCGGCGGAACCTCGGAGCCGCCGGCCTGCAGAGTCTGACTCAACTGAAGTCAAGCGCCTTCTTCACGCCAGACCCCTCTTTTACATATGGTCTTCTGTTATGACAATCAAAAGGTAGTGACACATT
Source organism: Synchiropus splendidus (assembly GCF_027744825.2). Taxonomy (NCBI): domain Eukaryota; kingdom Metazoa; phylum Chordata; class Actinopteri; order Syngnathiformes; family Callionymidae; genus Synchiropus; species Synchiropus splendidus. The sequence goes on from NC_071339.1 coordinate 7,785,579, forward strand.
CATGAAGCGAGATAAGCAGAAAGATTTATGCATCTACTTCCAGCCAGTAAATGTCAGAGCTGGTGACTGTTGTTTTGATGCGCGTGATCAACATGGGGAAGCAAGCATTTCTAATAAACACTGCTGCTACAACTGTCTCTGCTGAGGGCTACATTCAGAGGGTTTTCCGAATGACACAAAGAATCTGGCGGAGGGAAGGACGCAAATTCCGTTCCATCGTTTCATCACGAATGTAAAGTGGGTTTTTTTTCACTCTGGTCTCATGCCAGGTCGCTCACCTGACATGACTCCGGTAGCGGCGCAGCTTTAACCCACAATGGAATGTGGCTGTGAGCGTTCATATGAAAATCTCAAAAAGAAAAAGAAAATGTTTTGGAGTGCAAGAAGGCTTGTTGAGTCTGAGACCTACGTTTTCATGCTATTTTTCTCATGAATAAATACTTGCACTCACCCCCAAACTGAAGAGGAAAATCTGACTGGACAAGAAAAATGATGTTTTTCATAGTAAAATAATTAAAAATGTTGCACGTGGCATTTTTACATTCTGTGGCATGAGTGTCCAAACTTTCTTTAAATGAGGACAGATTTGAGAAATGACATTTTCCTGACATTCTTTAAATACTGAGTTAGTTTAGTAGCTCACCATTCTGAGGTTCAGAATCAGAAAAACGTTATTCATCCCAACGACTGGGTTAACAATATATGTTTACAGTCTCACTTTTCATGTTTACCTTCTGCAGTTTTGATCAAGGGCCACAAATGTTTGGATCTGTCTAGTGTAGGTCGGTGTTGTGCAAGAGCTTCACTGCGAGATGACGAAGACTGTCACCGGCAACTCAGAGAATCTGATCTGATTGACACACGCTTTAGGTGGCGTCCCTCAACTTTTTTGGCTATGACTGTTGCAGCTTTTACCAAAAATCCGTCCCCAAAACACTCATCCGCTAACCGTTAATCTCAACTAATCTGCAATAACTGATCAATTCAGAAACACCTCACACTGGTGGCGGCCTTACGTCAGTCTGACTGGAACAGAGAATTGAAGGTGCTCGGCCCAAAAGCATCTTCTAGTGCTGCTTATGTTCATGAAACGTCGGACGGTGTTTTATGAGCCGATGAACCACACACCTCCATCATCCACCTGGCCACCTCTTCTCTGTCCTCCTTTTGTTGTTTTGAGGAAACACTAGTGTGAATCAGATGGATCTCTGCAACTTCTGGGTCCAAGCATCCTGGTCTGGTACCCATCTATCTGCTCCTCCGGTGGGTGGTCCATCTTTTTTTTTTTTAACTGGGCGGGGTCCTCAGCTCGACCCCTCCCACCTCTCGCTCTTTCCTGAAACATGGTTTAATAGAGAAAGTATGCTGCTGCCACTATAGCCCCCCCATTCTATCGCTGCAAAGTGGGGGGTTCCGACTAGACGTCTGCCGGCGGGGGGGTCCCAACATTTCCGATCAGAGGAGGCGGTGGGGGGGGATCGCTGTTCCACGGCAGCCAACCAATCAGAGCATCGACACACGTCGAGTTTTCAAAAGTGTCCCGACTCACAGCTTCCAGGTGAAACTGCACAGCGACTCAAGGTAAGTTCCGACTCCAACATGTGCCGCGGCGCAACTTTGGCACCTGTGTTGCTTTGTTTACCGTCACTCTTTTACACGATCGCACCGTGATTCTGACCTGAGAACGCACGTCCTCGTCCGTTCTTGCCTGTTGTCTCGTGTCTGTTCAAAATACTGTCGCGGTGAAGCTGCAGCCCGGGACGGTTTACACTGCGCGTCTGACTCGACTGGGTCCGACCGCCGTCCATGTGCAGAAAGTACATTCAGTCCTGACAACTGCTGCAGCTGCGGCTCCACCGACGGGTTTTTTTCTCGAGTTTCTAGTTTGTGTTGTGAATCACTTGGCTGACTTTCACGATCCTGACGTGCACTCGAACCCACACGCTACATATATTTGGTAGATCAGACGAGATCGAGATCATGAGGTCCGTGAACGCCTCTTTTAATACTGGAGGCAACCTGGGGGTCCAGGGGACCCTCATGTCTATCTTGCTGGAAAACTGTTTTTTTCAATATTGTCTCGCTTCACACGCTCTCTAAAGTTAGACAGATCATTGAAAATTATATATATATATATATATATATATATATATATATATATATATATATATATATATATATATATATATATGAAAGTGTCGCATTCATATTGACGAATCTAAGTCTGGTTTAAAAATTTAAAAATGGATTTCATTAAAACATCGCAGGGGTTCAAATCCACAATTGATGTACTGTTTGGTTTGAACACACAGCTAGTGTGAAAAATCTAGAAATCAAATCTTTCGTCAGACCACAGGGCAGTAAAATAATTTTCAATGATCTGATCTACTAAATGTTCATATATATATATATATATATATATATATATATATATATATATATATATATATATATATATATATATAATGCATTTGCTGAGATTTCTTTTGTGAAATCTAATGCCAAACATTGACTGATACACTTTTTGCGTGTTTTTAACTCCACTGCCATTAGAAACTGATTTTACTTTTTTTCCCCCTGTATCAGCAACTGCTTGTCAGGTTTCGATCAAACCCCACGGTTAAGAAACTATTGTTCAAAAACTAATATTGCATGAGCTCTTGAGTTATAATGTTAAAACTTTAGGAACCCTTCAGTCAGCCAGAGACGTGTTAATCATTAACCCTGTTATTAGGGTTAATATTAAATTTGAGTGTAACGTCTAATTTAACAATGCACTTCCTTGTTTTGCCATTGAGCTTTCCAAAAATGGACAACAAAGGAAGACTTTTTTATGAAACAAAACCAAAAAAAAAATGTTTTTAAAGACACCAGGTTAAATCATCAAAGATTAAACTGTCACTTTCCAGGAACCTCTGTGTAGACATAAACTAAAAACAACTTTCTCCTTGTCAGTTTGATTATTCAACATTGAAAACTTTTTTTGTGACTGGAAACTGGAAAAACTGCAACATATACCTCCTTAACTTGCTAAAATATTCAGCTAAAATCATGTATGAACATTTATTTACTTTTATATCCAATAAAATATTCAAATATTTAAGGGTTTATGGAAATGTCAGAATTTTCCTTCAGTGTGTCTCTATGATGCCTGCGTTTTCTGGAATGAAAATGACTGCGTACATTTGATGTAGTCATTTCAAATTGTAGCAATTTACCTGAGCAACAGAAAATATAAAGGTGTGGCAACCTCAATATTAGAGGTGTTTTAATCACGGAAATATTTGATTCAACGCCAGTCATTTGCTTCCTGGGTGCAGTGAACTTTCATTTCATAACCATTTCATTGTTCATATTCCGTTGTGAGACCACTGTAAGAACTGTTCATAATTCATGGATCCGCGATGGTGTCTCCAGGTTTCTTCCTCAGCTCGCCCATGCGGCCGCTCCTCCAGCCATTGATGACCACACTGTTTGAATCCAGCAGACATGAGTGACAGCGGGCCCAGTGAGCCGCCGGTGCAGCCCGGCAGTGGTCAGCCTCCAGCAGAGCCTCAGCGAAGGGGCAGAGGTCGCCCACGAAAACTGCCACAGGTTGAGAATCAATTGAACTCTCAAGTTTGATCAGGCGAACAAACCTTATGTGTACACTGGAATTTCCCAGGAGCCCGTTGGGCCCCCGACGCCGAAGAGACCGAGGGGACGACCGAAGGGCAGCAAGAACAAATGCCCCAAAACTGCACTGGTGAGACATGAGCCTCAGTTTGAGGCCAGCCTGAGTCAACTCTGGGGGTGAAACAGAAATATTGATACACTCAAGTATGCTCAATATTTCTGCTGAAATTGTGTGTGATCTTGATATTTTTAACTCTGCTTCATCAGTATTTATACGTAAGGGAGCAAGTCATTCCTCTGTCGGACTGCAAACTTTAACTGAAAGTCAAACTGGGCTGACGTCATAAACAATAAACTTGTTTTCATGCACATGATATTGTACTGCATTATCTGATTTCCCCCCTTAAAATGACTACAATAATATAGGAGTATCAGAATACATCGCAATGTATGGTATCACCACTCCTGTGTCGGGATACGTATCGTATCGCGAGATACCTGCCAATACACAGCTCTACCGTAGTCAACTCTGGGTTCTGTGTATTGTTTATATGATGGGAGTGGTGGCCTGTCCAGGGTGACCCGCAGCTTTCACGCTGTGTGGCTAGGTAGACCAGAGTCCCACTCCACCCCAGGATCATGGAGCAGGTAGTGACTCACTTTTACACAGTATATTCTTCGTCCACAGAAACTAGAGCCTGCGGAGGAGAGACGACCTCGTGGGCGTCCGAGGAAATGGGTGAGGAGTTTAAATGCATCAGAAGGGACAGTTTCCAGGACTGGCCTTCATTCAAACAACTCTCTCTTTTTCAGCCACAAAAAGTCGTTCAAGTAGAAGGAACAAAAACGCAGCAGGTGAGTGAATGAGATGCGAATGCAGTTTTGTTGTGTCCAGACGGGTAGACTTTTCTTTCCAAGTGTGACTTAGGTGTGGATTATCTTTGAGTCTGAGCGTGAGGTCGTCCTGCTGACTGAATGACTAAAATCCTCAACTGAACACGATACGGCTCTTGGATCGGGCTGAGAAACATTTTGTGAATCGAAAAGATTTCACAACTGCGGTCACCATCATGCAGGATCTGATCTCGCCTCCTTTGGTCTTATCACATCCTTCCCTTTGCGCAGTTTGTCATCATTGTCAAATGTTAAACCTTTTAAGAACTGAAACCGTTGAGAAAGAGCTGCCTGTCTCAGACACGCTCAGTAAGAGGAAGAATGAGTCAAAGGAACCAAAGAAAACCTGAGCTAACAGTTTCCTGACATCAACCGTCGTCTTTCTGGCAGATGGACTCACTTCTTCACATGCCACCTCCTGCTACATCACTACTTCTCTCTCTACGTTTGATTCATAGTCAGGTTTTTAATGACTCAGGTGGTTTGTTGTTTCAGGCGAGAAAGTAGCTAAGGTTTTGTTTTGTGTTGTTGCAGGTTGCCTCGGAAGAAGACGACGAAGGTCGATCACCGTTTGAGTCCTCATCATCTCAGGTTCCACCTCAGGAGGAAGAGCAGTAGATCTCAATCATCTGTAACTACCTCGATGCGTGTCAGCGACACACACACATACTGAGACACACACGCACACACATTGACAACACTTACACTTTCTTACTGGGTCATGAGAAGTTAAACTACCAGCGAAAGCGACATCATCTTTGCAACTACTTACTCCCTTTGTGAGCCACTGTCTTGGAGACTGGAGGTCCTTCCTCCACTGACTCAAGCCTACGGTGGATTAATGTTACTATCCACCATGCCAAGTAGTAAAGACCAAAGCTATGAGAGGAGAAGTGCTTTTATTGAACATTGTTTTTCCACGTCTCGGACGATACATGAGCTACTTTCGTGATCTATCCACTGGTACTGCTCCTGATATGCTCGATAAGAACTCATGGGTCCAAAAAACATCTTTTTAATATCAAACATTATCATCAAACAAATGTTTTTATAAGCCTTGTATCAATATTTTTTTTGTTGACTTTGCCATACATCCCTCCTTCTGTCTGCGATTTAGCTATGTGTGACCCATTTTCAATATGTCAATATTATAAACCAAGCCGCAAAAATCTCCCCATTGGCTCGTACTACAAGTTCCATAATGCACTGCAACAGTTGCAGAAGAGTCGTCGTCCTGATGAAACATGGTCGCGTACAAAAAATTCCATGTGTCAAGTAGAAAAACAGCACAACATTAGCCATAAATGAGTCGTGACAAAATCTAATCCAGCCACTGCTGCATGAAGTACTTTTTAAACATTTTTGCTAAAACTAAAAATTCTGACTGATGGACTTTATCTACATGATATGAGTCATGTTAAATTTGACCTGTACCTCGGTTTCAACTTGCACGTCAACGCACTAGTCATTCTGCAGGGTGCAGAAACGCACACTGACAGATGTGACCAGGATAAAACAATCTCTAATTCAGGATTCATAAACAAATAAGCGATACAAGAAATATACATGTCAAGGGTCATAACAAACTTGTATTGTCCTCGAGTCTGTTTCTCAGCAAGTTTCAAATAGTATTTGCAGTCAGCCAAAATACACACTACATTTTATTAACGGTTGTTCGTAGCCAGGTACAAACATTTCTTTCCTAGATTTCTTTAGATTTTTAAATAAATCATGTTTATTTTAATTTAGGAAATTTGAGAAAATGAATCGCTCCATTTTTTATTTTTCTTCAATCTGTTGTTTACTAGACTGCTTGAACTAACAATTGACGGTAAATGGGGAAAAAAAACGATTTGTCTCCCAGGTATTACTCAGTAGTAGTTTTTATGTAACTGTATTTCTCTTCTTAAATACTGAATCCAAAAAGTAGCTTAGAATTTTTCTTTAGGACGTCTTGTGTTGTCAGTGCAGGTGTGTGCGTGTGCAGCTGGTGTCTAGTAGAGGCTCCGTTCGATGACTTTTCAGACACGTTCCCCAAGTCAACCTTGATCCATGCGACTTAGTTTTCCTGAAAAATGCCGTTTTCTGACAAACTCGTCTGGAACTTGTTTTATTGGCAGCTACACTTCTTAAATTAGAAACCTTTGAATCTCCAATTCATGTTGCTCCTATTCTGGCATCATTGTTGCAGTTGCCTTCAGAAGTTGTTTTCAGTTCTGTGTCGCTAAACTTGAATGACATTTTTACTGTTTTGATTTTTCACAAACATCCAAATGTACATGTTTTTCCATAGTTTCTATGAATGAAAGAGGTGTAGCGAGATGGATGAAAGAGCACTTATTTTGGACTGTTACTTCTCGTGCTGCATTTGGGATACAATGGACAGAATCCAAATCCATGAAAAAAAAAGTTTTTTTTAAAACTATATTGTGATTGTAGCCTGTATTATTGGATAAGTAGATTGTCGTGAACCATCGCAATAATTGGGTAGCTCAGACATGAACCTGGGTGTTCAACTGTTCCCAAAGTCACAAAGTATCCAAACACAATGATCCATTCCAGACTGGTGAGGGAAGACATTTGGATGATTGAAAAAGATCATCTATGCTTCGATGTTTTACACATCCCATCTTTGCAGTCATCAAATGCTGCTGTCCAATTCTTTCTTTCTTTCTTTGTTTTTTGTAATTCTAGTTGATCCGTGAATCCATTTCCCCCGATCCATCCCCCACAATATGTCCACTTGAGGGCACAAGCCGAGGACAGATAAGGAAAATTTAAACTATTAAGGCAAACAAAACATAATCCAGAGCTGCACATGCAGCACTGGTTTGCTCTTCTGCTCAGAAGAGGGACCTGGGATTGACGCCAGAACTGTTCAACTGTTAAGTGTTCGCGAAAAAGCTAAGGGTGCTAAAAAAAATCATTCCTGTGGGCAACTGAAATGTGAAAATAAGTGGTGTGGATGACACGGAATTAATCCATTTAACGCCTTTATTGTTGCGCTGAATTGTTTTATTAAAAATAGATGTGAAGCTTTCATTCAAAAACTCTCCGGTGAAAAACAGACGGCTCACGTTGTTATCTTAAATGAATCTGCGTTTCACGAGACTCAGGATTTCAAGGCCACAGTTCTCTTTCACCATTACAAAAACCTCAGGTACACGATCATTCGCAAACATGTCGTCATTCTTTTCACTTCTGATGTTGTGCGTTGTATTTGCATTTGTCATCTGTACTGACGTAACCAGAGAACCTTGACACAAAGACCTCATGTGAACCTTAGCTATTGTCTTGATCTCCAACTCTACCTCAGTAACCAAACCATCTCATCCACGGTCACTTCCAACTCAGTCAGCACTTGAAACACGCGCAGGTCAGTAGACAGGACTGTTTTCATGCGTAAACGTCAATACACAGATACAAGTTTCACTTTTTGCAGAAAAAAAGAATGAAAACACAATTCTCAGATGACAAAAAAGTTTGGTGTTTCCTGGATAAATACTTGGTAGGTTTCAGCCTTGGACTTTTCTTGTTCACAACTGTAATGTCTTGGACCATCATTCCACTGTAAACAGATTGATGTAATTTTACAGAACACTGCTGTAGTACATGGAACACAAAAGACGTCCAAAATTGCCCGCACTATATAGTAGTTATATGGTGTATGAGATTAAATTTGGATTCTGACTGGTCAGTTTTAAGGCCCATTTATGCTCCCTTTACATAGAAAATTGTACCTGACCATTTCGAACAATGTTCACCTGCTTCCTTGTGTTCTTTACGTTGCTGTTCACCAATATATCCACCAGGTGGAGCAGCCCAGGTTCTAAATTTTATGACAGCACACTCCAAAACAAACATGGCGACTGTGGAGTCAGTATTGATCTTGTAGATCGGAGGCAGTGTTGTTGGAAGCGGTGGTCGGTGAGGCCACTGGAAGACGGAGAGTTTCTGCCATTGTTGTGTCTTCTTCGTCTCTCATTAGAGCTACGTATTGGGTAGCAACAGCAACACTGCCCCCTCATGGTTTCTGGTGGTACTGCTCTGTTTGGCTTGTATCCGTGAAATACGGAAGAAATGAACACTGAGCAGAGACAGAAAGTTCCATCCGGATCTGGCGCCGTACGTAATGTGGAGCATAAGTGGGCCTTAAGTCCTGTTTCATTTGGACTGGTTTTCTCCTGAGACATATGCTGATGTCAAGATATCCATAATTGAAGGGCCTATAAAAATCTATCAAAAACATGAGGTGATATATTCAGTATTTTCACCGCTGTACAGCTGATGTATTCACCCAGCAGAAGCACTTGTAGTAGCTCGGTAGTACAGTACTGTCAGGCATCCATGGTGCCCCAATTATGATCACTATTGAAGCAGAAAGTTATTCAATTAAATTTGAAATTAAAATTTCAAACATCGTTGTTTAATTTTTTTTTGCTCAATATCCATCGCTGGACCTCTATGCTTCTGACTTGAAAGTACATTTGTTTCCTGTTGGCGCCTGCGTCCTGGTTGTTCCATGCGTTTCATCAGTGTTGACAAAATTGCTGCCAGAAGATCTTCATTAGTTGACAGGAAGTTGTTATGTTTAACTGCATTAATTGTTACCCTCTGGACTACCTCAGATACCAAACAAGCGTGGCTCATTTATGTCTGAGAACATTTTTTTTTGGGCGGGGGGGTTAGCTTTTGGCTGAACTCCTCTGACCTGCAGCTGTCTGGATCTGGCCCAAGTGGTGTTGGAGAGTTGTGAAAGTCAAGTTCCTATAAGAACTGTCTTGTTAATCTCATGATGTCACATCACAGGAGGACAACATGATGACGTTCCTGGGCATTTATTTTTTTGTTACAGTGTGACTTTTACTGTTCTGAATACGGTTACTTGATCCAGAGTTGTGCTATTGACATGTCATCTGCCTCATTATTGCATCTCACAAACCTGTGATATGTATGTGTTGTTTTGGGTCTGTAAGTCGTGTTGTGTATGTTACCCTGCTTTGTTCTTTTTTTTGCTTATCAATAAAATTCCGCAGCTACAATGAGGGTTGTTCTGGCTCTGTGAGTGGGAGACTCAAATGTTGGACCGAAAATTCACTGCATGGCGACACAAAAAGATCATACATACACACTCATACACAATTTACGGGAAAAAAAATAAATCGATGTGTTAACCTAGTCATATAAAGCAATGTTTTTCAACCAGTGTGCCGTGAGCGAGTCCCAGGTGAGACGTGGGAAATGGTCCGGTTTCACCTCATTTGTCCTGAGACCGAGGTGGACGATACGATGACATTAAATCAGGAACTTTAGGAGGATCCACCAAGCATGAGGAGATTAACATAATTTCTGGACCATAAATATATACATTTAAGAAGGAAAATAGATCTTGTTCATACATAAGCCGCAGGTTCAGTGGTGCTGTCTGCGCTGTAGACAGGTCACTGGTGCACTGGCTTAAAAACACTTTTCAAAACTTGAAACCTGAAAACAGGGTCCATCATCGAAAGTGAGAAAAAGTCAAGGGCCAAAACCACTTGTGTTTACGTTGGAATTTAGAGCCAAACGCGCTTCGTCTGGAGACAGCGTCTCACATCTTTTATTCACATTAAAGCCCTCAAAATGCGCTGTTTTCCGTCACAGTCGGTCTCAGCGGATGCTTCTCAATTCCAGACCTCCAGGAGATCAACTCTGAAGAAGGATCTGTGGACACGTGGGCGAAAACAACACATTTTGAGGGCGTCAAGGGTAAATAAAAACCCTCCGATTTAATCTGATTTCAGCCTGTAGCAAGCCATATATTAGCCGCGTTGTTGTATAAGTCGCAGGGCTCAAAAAGTAGCGGCTTATAGTCCGGAAATTACGGTACATGGATTCGGTCACATTTTTTCTATACACTACAGATCTATGCTGATGCGCTGAGTCATCCGTCACTTGTCAGACCCGCGACGCCAAAGACTGTCTGCAACGCCGAGCTAACAAAGCTAACGGCTAACATGAAGTCTCGCTTCAAAACTTCATTGACACTCACAGACCATCAAAGTTAACCGGTTTAAAGGTTGGCTAAAAACTAAATACAAAACAAAATAATGTGCTCCAAAATGTTAAGAGACAAAGAACAATTGTTTTTTTTGCTGAGGCAGAGAATGTTAAAGGTTTGTCATGAAATTCTCCAAACTACAATAGAGAACAAAAGAGAACATGATAAAATCTAAACAGTTTTTTAAATAAACAAAAGAATAAATGATATATGTTTACCAGATTACCCATCCCTTTCTGGAGATTGAACCCCTTTCAACTTGAATTTTTGGCATTCCAGTCACCCTAATATCCCACTAGCAAGGTGAATCCAACACTATTCAAGTTGTGTCAATGACTTTTATTGTATACAGACGGACACAACACTTGGTCAAGCAGTTATGAAGAAACAAAACGTTCGACAGGAGTTCCATGTGAGGATGTAAACATGTCCAGTGATGGATGAGATACAATCACAATAGCAGTTTGACACCAATTTACACTCGTCGCTCATCAGACATGGAAGATATCGAAGTGAAAGAGGAGCTTTCCCGACCATCGTGGTCGGAATTTCTTTTTGTGGGGATCCTTCACACTTAGGTGGTCGATGATAAAAGTGCAAGATCGCAGGTGAAGCTTCCCTTCATGTTCCTTTATAAAGACATGCACCGACCTGTTTTCACATACCGTGTCATCATCATCATCATCATCATGAAAAGATTCATTAAAAAGTGTCCACTTTTCCTTCCTGAGTGGCCAACATAGCCTGGCATTCCCGCACATGGAAGCACGCTGTTATGCATTGAGAGCTTTGGCTACATCTGTGAAGACCAGCCGACTGGGTCTCTGCGTCGTTCCCTGCGAGGTGGTGAGAGTCTGTGGACCAAGAGACCCAACTCAAGTCAGAAGTGCTGATAAGGAACATGGAAGTTATGAAGTTTAGTTCATGCTGATGTTGGTTTGATCATGTCGGATGTTAGTTATGACACTGGTTAGCACCTCAGTCTCACAACAAATGTTCAGCTCCTCCAGCTCTTCTTAGGGATTTCTGAGACATCATTTGTCAAAGAACCATAAACTCGCCAGCCTGGGTCAACCCCAGGGCTTCCTCCACTGGGGCATGGTCAGAGCCTCTCAGGAGGAATCTGGACAAGATCTCAGAGCCACCTCAATCGACTCTTCCTGAAGCCCAACCCCAGGTCCCTCCTTTCACTGCGACAGAGTCCGAGCACCCTACAGAGAATGCTTGATACTGCTTGCCCAGTTTCTTTTGGTAACCAAAACTTGTGGCGACAGGTGAGGGAAGATCAAGAGCTTTGCCTTTCAGAGCTGCTCTTTTGTCTTGGGGACAAACCTATGTTTTCATTGGTCCCACCCTCCATTATTCCCTCAAACTAAACCAGAACTCCATTTGGAACCTGCACTGTAAATTCAACCCCTTTCCAACTGAGAACCAAGGCCTCAGACATGGCTCATCCAACATGCCATTAGTCTGCACTCTAGTCCCATTGCAATAGTGCACATTGTTCGTGCACTTAATATAATAATTAAATTCTCATTTTGAAAAGAGGCTTTGGAGAAAGGTTGTTTCTGGGCGCCGCATGTGAAAACAGTGAAGCCAAAATATGTTCCTCTAATGCAGCGTGACACAATGAAGCGTTACAAATATTTGATAACTGTACATTTTTAAACAAAAAGGAAACATACAAAGTGACCGCACAAAGGTCAGAGGGGATGTTTAGTCATGGAAAGATAGATCGGGGTTAAATGCAAGATTCCAAGGTATAGAAGTCTGAATATAGAGACAATTATAAATTCCAAAATCACAATTCACACCAGGATTGGAACACGGACGACGGATGTGATGGAAAAGATGAAACAATAAAGAGGTGATACTTTACCATGCTGGGTCTAAATGTCACAACTTAAAAGAAATGAAAAAAATGAAGGTAAATCATCAAACAAAAAAAATATTTGGGATGATTTTTATTTTCTCCGAAATTTGGACTTCAACATCTCTAACTTCACTTTAAGCTTAGTGTGGGCCTTATTTCTTTCATTGTACAGTATTTATCATTAATATGTGTGTATTTTTAAATTATCAATTGTATCGCCTAGAATGTTGGGAAAAGTAAATAAATTAGTTATTCTGTAAATACATGTCATACTTTTTACTTTTTAATTGACATAATATGAATTTAGAAAGAGTCACAATAAGAAATGAAGTCACTTCAACATTATGTGTTGCGACAAGAATTTAAAATATGGAGCAAAATATACATTTTATTTAAGATAGGAAATATATTGACACGTCGATTCATTTGTCTGTGTAGACATGCTATAAAGCACGGGACTCAAACCAGTCCTCAAAGGGCCGCAGTGGGCGCGGGTGTTTGTGCCAACCGATGAAGCACAAACAGCTGAAACAAGCAGCACCAGACTGACTGGACTGGTTTGAGACCCCTGCTATAAATGATCTCCTTAGTATTAGCATTCCACATCAGGGTTTGCTTCCGCAAGTCAGGCTCTTGCCCCTTAACCTCTCTATATATAGATGGTTTATGTGGAAGAAATGAAAAAGACACAGCAATAGTCATTCATTTGTGTTTAATAAGATGGAGAGAAATTTTTCAAAATTTCAAGCCAATTTAACACAATGAAAAAATGATGACGTCATGAGGCAAATGTATCTGTGACGCCAGTGTCAAAATTAAAATTCTCGTATAATGATATCATCACTTTTTTCTGAGTGACAAATGTATGTCTCATTGAGGTGTGGTGTTTGTATCCACATCCAAAAACTAGAGAAAAATAAAAGTGGTGCACACTTGTGGCACAGAGCAGCAAACTACAATGTGAAGAACGAAAATAATGAGTTTGAATGTGGAGAGGCTTTTTTTCAGTTTACAGCATTACATTTATGCTTTTTAAAAGTGTTGTAATAAAATATTTGTAAAACATCTACAAATATTATTTACAAATCATTTTTAAAAAATCGCTCACCTTGGCGTTTGGACCAGCGACGTTGCCGTCCCGGCCGTGGTCCAGCAGTTCCTGTTCAAGCAGATCATCTTGTTCTTCAGCCGGGTCAAAGTTGTACATGGGCATGAGTTGATGCCTCAGCTTCTCCAACCTGCCAAAGGTCAGAGTTCAGAGACATGAGCTACGATAAATGCTGAATGAGGCGATGGCATGAACGTACCGCTTTCTTTTCCGAATGTACAGCCACTGCAGGAGAGAACACGAGAAGAGCTCAGGATGTGTTCTAAATGTGATAGTGAAGATAGGGAAGAACTTACTAGAGCAAGTGCTAATCCGATGACAGTGATGATGCCGAAGGGCACAAGGACCATTCCCATCCCGGAGCCCTCAATCACTGCCTCCGGAAACGTGGTGGCATTAAAACTTGTTTCGTTCCTTGTGATGGTAACAGTCATTAACGTCGTCCTGCTGGTGATATTGTCTCTAGCAGCAGTGGAGGGGAAGGGGATAGTGGTGGTGGTGGTGGTGGGCACCGGTGTGGAGAGGATGCTTGCCGTTGTCTTTGCAGTGGTCACCGCCATGGTCAGAATAATATTTGACTCTCTCTGTGGATGCTGTTGCGTCACTCAGACCGCGCCATCGTTGTGTGTTCCCACTGGTCTGGGGTGTGCTGGAGCATGAACGTCTCCTTGAAGCCAACAGGAACAAATGAAATTCTGAATTCATTAAACTCAAAGTGGATTTGTTGTAATCATTTGAAAAAAAAAAACATCCTTGCTTACAAGGTTGCTGTGGGAGTCGTGGGGTTTTGGGCAGGATGTGGGTGTCAAAAGCACAAGACTGACACAAGTGAGGAATGTAAACCTCGAAAATTCAAGCGTTGAACTGAGGAAGTGGGGCAACCTGTGTTCGTCTGCCTAAAAATAAAGAGGGATTTGTATTGTGTTGTGGTTCATCTCAGCCAGCTAAGGCCTAGATACTTTCTCAGAAATAAGCTGGCGTTGTGCCTCAATACTGTACATCCATTCACAACTTGATATGCTCTTTCAGCTGTGTCGGCCAACTGAGTAATGCTACATACAGCTATTTTAGTCTTCACTAAAATTCGCTCAGGGCGACAGTGCTCAGTTGACACCATGAATCTAAATGGCTCAGTGAAACGCGCGGTGATTTACTCTCATAAGGGTTGTAAACTAATATTAAATATTAAACCAGCCTGACTGAAGTCAGAAGCATCCTATACTTAGAACATATATATATATATATATATATATATATATATATATATATATATATATATATATGTGTGTGTGTGTGTGTATATATATATATGGGGTGGGATTTGATCAAAAAAAAATCTAATTAGAAAATTTATGATTAATTAATCTCGATTAATCACGGTTTAATCGTATAAGAATACTTGTCATAAGAAGCCACATTTTTCAATTTGAATGAATTTGGTATATTCCTGAATCAAATGATGGACCTACACATACATTTAAACAACAAAATATTGTTTATTTTGCATCAGTTTGACAATAGCACAATAAATCACAATGGTGGCTATATTCAAGTTTTTATATCACTTTATTTAAACTAAAGCTCTTTTAATGTGTTGAACATATTGGTATAAGAATTTCAATTTTATAAGAATTTCAAGTCCATTCAGAGAAGTGAAAAACATCCCTGAACAAAAGCAAACAGAAGCTTTTGTTTGCTTTTGTTCAGGGATTCCTCCATGTTTGTTGTTGTTGTTATCATCCTAGCTGCCACGTGTCTTGTGCATCAGTGGACCAGGAGCTCCTGCACTTACAAAGGTTCCCTGTTGTCTGGAGAGCAAACTGTTCAATTAAATTAAACTAAATTAAATTAAAACTATTAAATGCGATTAAAATATTTTAACGAGTTAATCGCGATTAATTAATTAATCTCATTAACTCGTTAAAGTCCCACCACTACATATTTATTTTTTAATAAAAACATTTTTACATAAAACGATTGTCTTTTGTGTCAAATAATTGTCGACAGTCGAGGCTAAATGGCAAGTGCTGTCAGACCTGAAGGACACTTCTGTGTGTGACACCATGAGGACAGGTCCTAACGTCAAAGCACCTGCACTCACACACACACCGCCTCCATAGAGACCCACTGCTGGCTCGCGCTGGCACGTGTGTCCCACCTACACTTGCACACATCCCTCATGATCAAGAACATGGATGGAGCTGCCCGCCAATACAAACGACCGCAGAGCTGTGAACAACGTTGGACACACACCTCTCAGACAGGTGACACACAGGGAAACCAACAGTCGCGTGAGCTCCTTCTCCTGCTGCATCACGCCTGCCTCTTCTTTTAATGGCAAACATGTGCGGCGGAGGCAGCAGCCAATAGGAATCCTCAACGTCATTCCTGTGGCTCGGCTCACAACACTCGCGTTAAAGCTTGTACATTCTTTAACGTCGCCTCTGTTTTTGGTGACTCCAAGGTCGTACGGAGGTTGGGAGTCTTTAGGGGTAGTTACATGTTGAAGGTGGCTTCTCACGCAAAAGGCTGGTGTTGTGTTTGAGTTAAGGTGACCTACCTGAACATGTATTATTGGACGGGACACCGCAGAAGGCCGGACAGCACGAGAGCTTTCATTGAGAGAAGCTACATTTCCTTCAGTGTCAGCGCCTCCTCCCCCCTCTGCTTCTCCTCTATGCAGGTAAAGCACGGGGTGTTTACACTGGAAACGCAGCCATTTTAAGGGATGGCTAACTCCCAAAAAGATTGAGTGCAAGCCGTCTCCTCCCGCAGATCCCCAGCCCGGTCCTGGATCTACCTTCCTGTCCCGGTCGTTGTTGTGCCGCTGCTCGGAGGATGCTGCACAACAGAGAGCACCGCTGCTCCCGCCCCATGGCCTGTGATTGGCCTAACGGGTCGGTGGTGACGAATGTGATTGGATGCTTGAGGTGCCTGTTTGGATTTGCGAGGATGAGGCTGGGATTTAACGGCGCCGCACTCCAGACGACGCTCGCGTTATGTGAGCGACTATATCCGGGTGGCAGGACTGAAGGAACTTAACCCTGTCGTCTCTTCCCTCCGGTTTCAGATGAACTGTGTGAAGCAGATTTCACATTACTCCAAACTCCACGCACAAAAACTGGCCAATGTGAATGACATATCTAGATCAACCAAGTCATTGCTTTTACCATACTCTTCTAATTCTGATTATTTGCGTTTAGTAGTGTGTTCAGTAGAATTGTTTTTCTTGGTTAGTTCTATGGTTGTGTTCTTGATTTATAATATCTAACACAAACGGGTTTTCACCAATATTCCCTTTTTTAATCATACATTTATAATATTTCTTTGACATAACTTTAAAATGCATCTTTCAAAAATAGAACCTATAACGTACGCAAACGGGAGAAATACAGTCAAAATACATTCACTTCTTCATTCGCAGTTGTGTTTTGTTCGCACACACGCTGCAACACATTAATTCAAGTGGCTTTGGACAGAAGCTCCAATATGGGTTTAGTCAAACAAAAGTTTGTTTGTCAAACAAAAACAGTTTGAAAAAACTGCATACGGATCCAAATAAGAAGGTCTTAAAACCTGAATCGGAATCGTGCAAATATCTTGTTTTTGTATTTATAAAGTTGGGTGTTGTTTTGTATGTACAGTACTGGTGCAGAAGCAGCAGCTGCACAAGAGTCCAGAAGAATGAACAAGAAGAGCAAGTAACAATTACGACACTAGATGTCACTTGATCGTATTAATAGTGTATTAGACAGTTGTATACAGTTGTACTTGCTTGAAAATATGTATAATTTGCTAATGTATATATCTTATCCCCACCCATATATATATATATATATATATATATATATATATATATATATATATATATATATAGCAGAAAAACAGAAAGTTATTGAGAAATTCTAATTAAAGGGAAGAAATTTTGTTTTGGAAGAAATCAATGTGTTGTTTACTGACAATCTATTTATAAAAAAATAAAAAACAGCAAAGATAACAAGAACAATATATCACAATCAAGCAGTGAACTACACACGAAGAGGGCCACACTGAAAAGAAAATGTAAGGGCCCTTGCACCAGACATGTGCTGTTCCTGTGCACTCACATGATACAAGTAGCCACATTTTGGATGCTTTTTTTATGTATTTATATTAAACAAAATGGCTGCCCCACTGAAACTAGTCGTGGAAAATCATACTTTCACCTATCGCTTTATGATGACAGTGGCTCTCTGTTTCCCCCTGTATCAGTAGAGGCGGTACTGCACTAAGACGCGCTTAACTTATTCGGACATGTACGATATACAGTATTGGGGACTAATCATATTTTAGGAGAGAAGTTCAGTAACTCAATCATTTATATTAACATAAGTACAATTGCTTTAATTAACAAGGGACATGAATCTAATTCTTCAATTAGTGATTTATATTTCAGTGAACGATATGTGAATGTTTGTAATATTTGTGTTTTTATATATATATATATATATATATATATATATATATATATATATATATATATATATATATATATATATATATATATATATATATACACACACACAGACACACACAATGGAATTTAACATTAACAAAGCATTTTTTCAGAGGCTGTAGTGTATCTTTGAATATGATGTCTGCCTGAAAATGAATTACTTACAGCACAGTTATTTCGGTTAGCTCAGATTCTACAACGTTGAGGTCAGTGTTTGGGGTAGTTACTCAAAAAACATCCAAAAAAATCCATTACATATTATTAGTTGCTTTTTTTTTTAAATAATGCCTTCAATTACCTAGTTACTCACTGCTTAAAGTAATTACTTCCACTACTTTTAGATACACACACAATGTAACCATAAACACATCGCCACTTTTGACATGATGTAAGGTTTATGTTCCATTATTTTTGAAACGTGTTCAAACTAGAGGAACACTTGGTCAGAACAGGGCTACCGTAACAGCAGATGTCACTTAATTTTTCTAGAGGTCATTTGAGCAACATATCCTCATGCCAAATCAAATAAAACAGTCGTTTCAATCACTTGCCGTAATGAGAACATTAAATTTGCCTTCAATCATTGCAGTCATGAATATGATAACAATGCAAATGAAACTCAACCACCAAAAGAGTAGCTCAACTTTTTCAATCTTTCTATGCGTTACTGAAGAATGATGGATTATGACATCATCTCAACGGTATTTCTCTGTTTGCCGTTTTGCTTATGTCGTGCGAAGCCAGATCATGTAGGTGCGCGTTGAAAGGTGTGTTTCAAGGAAGAGGTGTTTATTACCAATCTTGTTGCAGCATTTACGTCATCAAAAGACAGTGCATCTTGTCAGGTTTTATTTTTATACACAAAAAAATGGCAATCGTAGTATCATTTGTCAGAAACAATATGATGTGAATGAAAGAGTGTTAACAATACTGCACTCTGATACTCACAGTTTACAGAGGTGGGAACGCCTTCCACTGTAATTCAACACCAATGCTTGTTCTATAGAATTGGGTTCTTAGAATCATGTTTAAGGTAGAATATACAGCACATAAGTGTTTGCTAAAGCAAGAATTAGAACAATTCCTGAGCTGGTAGAGGAACAAACACTGCTGGTCATGTTGAGAGCCAGAAATGGACGGCTATCAGACACTGCAATAGTGGGAGAGGAAAATGTGGAACTCATTGACAAAGATACTGAAAAAGCAAACATTGAGGGTTTTCAAGAAACTGGATCTGACACAGAAACAGCAAGAGTACAATGGACCAAAACAAAAAAAATAAATAAATGAATTGACTCATTGCCAGCAGTAAACAAAAAAGCATACACAGAGAAGAAATGTTGGCTGAATTGTAGGCAATGTAGCAATAATGAAGCTGTGCTATACTATAGATACACAACTGTCATATTATTTGCCATGTAAAGCATTTTACAATCTATTAGTGCTGACTGAAATAAACATGAATTCACTGCACTATTATTATTTGTTTATTTTGACAATTTTGTTCATTTTTTATAATATTTATCTATTTGTCTAAGGTCCTTCATTTTATGGCATTAATTTATTTAATGTTATTTATTAGTTTGATTGTGCAAAAAAAATAATAACTTCTGTAAAAAGTTACTTTATGTACATCTTAAATGTTAGTCTGAAGGGGTGACAAGTCGATTTTTCCCCATTGCAGGACGATCAAGGGACGAACAAGGGCTAATCTAATCTAAATCGTGTATTATTAATGACAAATGAAGAGGAGTTTAACTGCCACACACAAGGACCTAATGCTTCACTGCAGATTCACCTCCAGGAGCAGATGTGTGAGGGATCACTGAAAGTGGGAGATGGTGAAGCCACTGGACCACTTCATCTTTGCATGTCCCTCTACCTGTCATGGAATAGTTGGGCACATCAAAGGCAGAAAACAGATGAATAAGTGCAATTTAACGAGCAATATCACCATCGCCAGCCATTGGCGAGGACACCCGCCTCAGCCTCCCCTTCCCTCGGTGCTGCAACGTGGGGTTTCCCGTCGCTGACTGCAGGGTTACCGCGCCCATCTCGTCGTTCGATGGCCGGACGCGTTTAACAGTACGGAGCGGGCAAACGCGAACTCGATCGTAGGGGGAGCCGCGAGCTGCATGAACCCTGTGAGACTTGATTTTTCAACTACATTTCGAGCTGCCTGGCGGTGCGTGGAGGATTGTGGGTGTGATTCGCCCCCTCCCTCCTGCGGTTGGTCGACTGGGGTTGTCGAGCTCTCGCTGGAAGACTAACGCTAGCTGGCTATAGCTAGTTAGTGGGCTCATTCCTGCACCTGAGATACACTGCGCCTCGGTTTACGGTCGATGCCAAAAGTGAAGAAGGTGAGTGGAACCGAACGTACAAGTATGTCGTGTCGCTGTTTGAATGGCGGCAAGGGTCTGTGGAAGTGTGGCGGAATAGAGCTGACCGGGGGTGGGGTGGCGGTAGCTTAGCCGCTAGCCTTCTCTTTTATCGCCAGCGAAAACATGTCCAACTGAGAGCCACAAATGAATCCCGTCGCCGCTCGCTGTGTTACAGTAGATAAACAGCGAGGGAGGCTCCGCCGTAGGCTTCGACTCATGCAGCAAGTCAATACCTTGAACCGCCGGCCGAAGCTGGCTGGATCCTGGATGTCAGCTGTGGCCCTACCAAACCGCCTCTCGGCCTTAAAAACGCAAACACTTGGTTTAATAAACCAGTACACACGGTGTGCTCGCAGATTTCGAGTGAGAGATGTGAAAGCACTGCATATCTAAACGTCATTTTAAGTCTAAACAAACCCAAATGGTGTAAGATGATGCTGTCACTTGAAGATGGAAGACAGGGTTGGGCAGGAACAATAAATAACCCTGCGATTCGCATCAACGTGTGCTTGCAATAATTATTAGACTTCTTCCCCCAAATGCACTGAACGTGTGTGGAATGTCGGGTTATATTTTTCCTGACTGGTTGTGTCGTTAAAGACAAGTTAGCGAAGCGGTGCACCCCCTTTAACTCCGCGTGGTTGGATGGTGTTCTGAAAATGATTCGCCGGTTTTTCCGAAGGTTGATCACAGGTTGATATTCGTCGTGATAAACTAGGAACATCGGTGAGCTTGTTCAGGCCACCGCCGCCCGACCTTGCAGTCCCGTAGGCTGCCAATCCAGATTACTGCATGTCCGAATTAAACACCGGCGGGTCGGTTAACATTGCCCGGTTTGGTTTAACGAGATTGTTCGCATTTTGATAATTGGATTGCTGAAACGACCGTGGCTGGATTCAGGCTGCTGCTGCTGCTGCTGCTGCTGCTGCTGCCTTTAAAGCTAACTGTGTAGCCTTTCACCGGATTGCGGAAGAGGAGCCCCGACTTACTTCCACAACAACAACTTCTAAACTCGACTCTTTTAAGGTTTATTAAAATCCAGGCTGCAACTGTCGGATCTTAGAGTCTACGTGGACTCGTGGGGAGCAGACGGTGCTGCTGCTGAACGTCCCTGGAGCGGTTTCTTCGCTGTCACTGTGCAGGCCTCCTCACTGCTAGCGAGCTAACTGGCGGACAGGAGTCTGCAAGATGGCGTTTAGCTGCAGCTGCTCCCTTGTCATCCCGAGAGCCACTTTCATTTCAAACTAAATCACGTTGAATGTGTAGGAACAACATTTGGTCCTCACTTAATGACACACCGTCGAACTGCAGTAATGTGTGCAGTTGGTTTTAAACAAATACCGACTGAACTGAACAGCTATTCAAATGCTATGCAAACAATCTCGCTGCTGCAGGGAAATCACAGAACTCCACACAGTTGCCGAGTCAACTGTAAATGCAGAAGCAGTGCAGGGTTTGTTCAGGATTCATTTATGGATCAGTGCGTTTGTGAAGGTTTTAAGATGAGCCGTAATTTGAAATGTATGGTTATGTATTTAAACACTGATCTGTCGCAGGTGTAGTGAAATCTGAGCCAGCCAAACTTCCCATTCCTGAGTCGCTTCAGGTTCCGAAGCGGCTTTGGATGTGAGTATTTGGCACCGTGGTCTCTTTCTGGCAGGCCATGCTTGGAAAAACCTCCATAGGGCGGTTACCAAGTGATGATTTAGTTCATCTGTGCAAATGAAGTGCAAACAGGATACATTATATGGTGTTCATATGAAAATCTAGGTAGTTATAATAATCATGTTGTGTGAAAGGAATTAAGATTGGAATCTTCTTTTATATTAATAAACCATACTTACAGGTCAGGGTTAGGTTTTACCATCTGCTATGAGATGGGATTAGGGACTCATTGACTGAGGATTTAAACTGTGAGGATTACAGACTTGCGCAGTGATACCACTATTCATGATGTTTTTCTATGATCCAGCTTAATGACTTGTGATGTGTGATGTTATTACATGGAAGGGCAGCGAGTCTAGCGGGCTAAATGTTGAAGAAGAATTGTAGCAGCTAAGTTAAAATACAAGGACTGTGGAGAAGACTACCCTGAAGGGACCTGAGAACAGTTTGAGCCACAACTCCAGGCCACTGCGACTTGTTTATCATGCTGTCAGCTGACCCTGATCAGGCGGTGTAAAAGGAGAAGTGATGAGACAGGAACTCTTTCAGTGCAAGTATCCAGGGGTCAGTGAGAGATGTTATTTCAATGTGAAATATTTACAGATTGAAAAGAAAACAATACACCTGTTTGTTTCAGTCCTGTACTTCACACTGCTTTCACGCACCCTAATGTGGCATGGGCCTATCTTGAGCATATGATGGGTGCTTTTGGACTACTTAAGATGTGTGGTGCTTTGATGCAGTGCAACTCAGACAAACAATGCAGTGCTTCACAGGCCTCTCTCATTTTGATGACAACTCGGATAGAGATGCAAGTCTACTTCTGGTTGCCATGAGATTTTTTTCCCTTCTACCACCTCATGCTATGTGCCATGGACAATAATTGCAATGATAGTTCAATGGTTCTGACATTACTACACCTATATTTTGGTTCTTATCTCAATAAATGTAAGCATCAAAGCAAATGGATATTGGTAACTCCATTAGCAAGACTTATTTTGAGACCAGTTATGACACATACACACTGGAAATGACTTGTTACAACTGTGATTGGTGAGTCTTGGGTTCACTGGCATTCTATCTTTAAACCTTGTTCTATATGTGGCTTTAGGGTCTGTTTCCACACTTGTAAGTACATTTTTAGGGCTGTAGCACAATAATTTCATTCCTTTGTTTTCTGCTTATTCCGTTAGTGTGATTGGGAACTGCTTACCCGGCTATTTGGGGCGAGGACACCCTGGACAAGTTGCCACTGCATTGCTCAGCACACTGCTATATGGACAATTAAGAGGAATGAATTTTCCTCTATGGGAGGAAATCGGAACCCCCGGAGGAAGCCCAAACAACTTTCCTCAAGGCAGGAATCAAACCGCCCCATCCCCAAACACAAAGCAGCTTCACTTTGCGTGTTGAGAGTGTTGATCGCATTACGATACCATTTGTTACTTGGCAAAACTGATACAAGGTGCTGCTCAACAGAGCTGTCAGTCTCCTTACTTGCACTGCACAGCATTCCACAGTGCTTCACTTCCTTCCCATGTGGCAATGTCCGCGTGTCACTCGATTGATACAGACAACCGGAGTAGAGACGCAGCAGAAGTGGATAGAGACAGCAGCGTTTCTATCTGGGTAGACCACTGCAGCGTGGTCATTTCAGAAGTAACGGCTTAAGAAAGTGTAGACATCGCTGCAGAGAAGGTTGATTTGAGGTGGATTGGAAATAATTATCCATGCATTTTTTTACACGTTTGTTGTTATTTATTATTGTTAAGGTCCGTCCTTTTGCTCAGCCATGCCAAAAAGTTAAATATCGAATTGCTGACCAATGTAGAGCCGTACATATTTTGTATCGCAACAAGCTCTCTGCAGTGAACTGCTTAAGTCTGAACATGTATTTGTACATTTTTCTTCTGTGAGTTTTCTTTTTGCAGAACACTGGTGCAATGTTCACCTAGTCATGGGAATGTCATTCCTCTCTCTCCTTTTAGTAACCAGTAGTTTTTCACTCCAGTGAGGCTTTGCTCTTTAGGAACTGGCGACAGAGTTATTCATGCTGCATTCTATGTAAACTTTGAACTCAAAACTGGTGCCTTGGAATGCTGTCATGCCTGCGACCATGTACTTGTTTGCATTCTAGTCCTCACGCTGTTTACTAAAAGACAGACGTGTGCGGAAATTGTGATGTCTAAATTTGTACTGCACCTATCTCCATTGTATAAGTCAGACAACTAGATTTTTTCCCCCTACTGCTTACTTTTCAGAGAAGAGATGACAGAACGAGTCAAGTCAGCTTTACAAAGTGTGTTAAACCAATGAGCCAAACAACAAATATTTTGCATTCTGTGTAAAGATTAGGGATGGTAATTGATAAAATTTGAACAATTCCGATTCCATTATTGATACTGCTTAGCGGGTCTCTCGTTGACTCTTGACACTAAAACTGGATCATAACCATTTCTAAACATGTTGAACGGTTTCCCATGTTACAAGTAAACCTTCAAAACTGTCATTTATAGTTTGAAAAGTGGATTCAGCATCAGTGAAACAGGATTGTGTCTTACTTGGTTCATGAGGAATAGTAACAGTTGACAGGACTTTAAAACAGAGGTCTTTATTTACCTGAACAATTTGAAAACACAACGTACGTATGTATCTCTTTTGATTCTGATGCTATGAAGCGCGTCATTTGATAAACAATATCAACATGAGATATCTAATATGATGTGCTGAGTGTAGTTCCCTAGTTCAGCTCTGGTTAATGTTATTGGTGCCGGACGCTACACATGCTTCTTAAGATGACAGACTGAGGACACGTCGCTACATCAATGTAAAAACAGGTTGTAGCCCAAATGTGACGTGTGACATCTTTGAAAACAAATGTCAGCGACAACAAGTCAGGCACCGTGGTAACCATCATGCTAGCTGATGCTAGCTGTTAGCTCCAGGGTGTCCAACATCCCAGATCAAACATGGAACTCTCTAATACTCATACTGAATTGGTGTCCTAACGCCGCATCAACTTTGCAAACAAAACAAAGGCACAGTTTCGAGAGCTTGACAATCCACTGCCGATCGAACTCCTCCGTGACAGCGATCGATTGAAGGCACAGTTGGTGACGCGGCTCCTCATACGCGCAGTGACTTCTCAGTCAGGAACTGATAGGAGGAACCAAAATTAACATTTCTCAACCATTCCAGAGAATCAAACAATTTCATTCTAAACCGATTCTCACTCCACAAACCTTAATGACTGGAGAAGTTTCAAAAGAGAATACACATAACATATTTGACTGATGTCACGTCAGATCGAGAACTTCATGCACTTCATCTCCTATCACACTGACCACGGTCTCCTGCTGTATCTAAAACAAAAGTTAGTTAACGTCCTCTTGCTATATCTTCAAGGTGATATTCAGATTCTGAGGGACCCGATGAGTCAGCCAAACAATTTTATCCCATGACATGTAGCTTAAAAAGTATAATAGGATATCCTGCTCAGCCAATCGGAACAGCTATCACACAGTAGTCCATAGGAGAGCACTTCACTGACATTGACTCAGACGGAAATACAGCTGGAGAGGGTAAATCGAAGCAGAGGTTGGTAAAAATTAAGTTTGTCTTGTAGTTACAGCAACTCAAGTGACCACATTTCAGCTCCAAACAACCCTAGAGCATTTATTGTATGTCAGTTAGCGTTACAAGTGTGTATTCGAAGAATGTGATTTCTTGGTAGCTAACCCTTAGAAATGTCTCTCTGATCAAATTTGCATTCACTTTGTGTGTGACAATTTTGGCTTTTAGGTGCCCCCTCTTCATCACTTAAAAATGATTTCTTCCTGTACTTTTGTTCCATTGAATAATTAAGTAGATTGATCTCAGTGCTGGGTTTCCATTTTCCAGAAGGACCGGAGTTGGTAATGGATCAGTGGTTACAAAACCACGAGCGTCAGTTGACCTTTTACTGAATTGCATTTTGATCTATAAACATTAAAAAGAATCGTATGTAGAATTACATCTCAAAAACATGATTTAAGCGTTGCGAAACTGTCAACAGGTTAATTTGGGAATGTAACTGTTTTGGGTGTGTATTGTGAGTGACATGTCTTTATTCAATTTGAACCTATTTTTCCTGTGATCAGTAGGTCACCTTACATGTGTGATAATTGATGCAGTGTGGACCCTGTTTATTTCTGCAGCTTTATTTTGAGCAACGAAATACAGTGATTTTTGTTTTCTTTTTCATCCGGCATGTTTGCATGGGCCCGCATCAATATAAGTGGCTCACTTATCTCTTGGCTAAGTGTCTGTGGGATTGAGGTCAACTGGATAACATGGGAAACTCTTACTGTAACAGGATTTGTCAGGCAATCTGAATTGTGTGTCGGGATTATGTCGGTCACATTGGATTGGCGCAGGTGTGACAATAATCTAACTGTATAATGCATTCAGTATGCAAGCCTTTGGTCCAGTTTATAGTGTATGTTTTGTATAAAAGGCAACCATGTTGCATCACCATCATCAGCTGTGGTTCTGTGTCCCCATGTTTTAGATCAACAAGTGCCCTGATAGCTGGAGAGAAGTCATCGACAAAGTAGAAGAAAATGAGTGAACTGGACCAGTTGCGCCAGGAGGCGGAGCAGCTCAAAAACCAGATCAGAGTGAGCACTGAGTCATTTTCAAATCTATTAAAGATTATATTATGCATGTCACAGACTGAAATTGAAAAAATAAATGTGTGTTTTCAGGATGCTAGGAAAGCATGTGCAGATGCCACACTATCACAGGTAACTTATTGTTTTGGTAAATTTGATTGCTGAATCCAAATTAAATTTGATGTTCATTACTTCCTTCTTGTTTGAAAATGTTTTGAGATCCTTGACGTATTCATGTGAAAAACACAATGTCAAAACCTTCCAGATCACAGCGAATATCGACCCCGTCGGACGAATCCAGATGCGTACAAGACGAACACTGCGGGGTCATCTGGCTAAAATCTATGCCATGCACTGGGGGACAGATTCCAGGTAAACATGCGGCTAATTCGTCTGTGACTATTAGTCACAGACATACAGGGCATTGTATTGTTTTAGAGTTTCTCATGAAAATGCATTTCAGTTCAGTTGTTTTTGATTTCATTTCTCGGTTGCTCGAGGGGCCAACATTGCACTGTTGTGGACTCCATGAGAATCTAAAGATGATAAACCTTAGTCTTGCTAGAGGGTCCGATGTTGATCCTGCTATTGCCCTTCTATTGGAGTCAGCATCTGAAACTTCTCATATCACAACCATTTATTTCTGTTTAAAAATCAATTTGGGTGACATTATGTGCGAACATTGCTATGCAATATGATTTTTGAACAGTGCATGTGCATCAATAACAGCCTGAGAGATGGAAATGAACTTCCATGTCATGTGGTTTTGTGTTACCCAGGCTCTTGGTCAGTGCCTCTCAAGATGGAAAACTAATTATTTGGGACAGCTATACCACAAATAAGGTAACCACGATTCATGATGATTTTTACTGCAAAGACAGTCTGTCAAAGTTTGCAAGTCTATGTTAGAACTGAATTACACTACACAGTGACAACCAAGATTCTGCCTCGCTCCGTGGGACCAAACGTCCAAAATAAAATGAATAGAAGTCTATGAGAAGATCAAAGTTATTTCCTGGTCCACTTTGCCCCGTGCCCTGGATCTCACATACGTATGCTGTACTTCCATTTGAATGCTCAATAGTGATGTGAGTTTAGTGTAATTCATGAATTATTTGCCTGTGCAAACTCAATTAATTGGACTACAAATCAAACGTTGCATTTATGACTTCACTCCAGAATCCGACTGCACTGGCGCTAAGGCAGATGCCAAATGTACTAAACTATCAAAAGGTTTAGCCTAGCAAACATTAGCTGACATGGTTAAACACTTGTGACCCTGTAGAGCTTGTCCCGTCTGCTGGCTGTCACTCGACCGACCGATCGGGTGAGAGCCTGCGACGGGCATCACACGAAACCTAAAGTAATGTTTGAGGGTGGTGGAAAACCAGTGCTCTCATGGCATTTGAAATGTATCTTTCAAATTCACAGACACCATATGTGAGATCTATGGCATATTTCAAGCTCCATCAGAAAATAACTTTCCCGTTCATAGTTTTTTGTTAACTTGGGTCTCGTGAGGCAGCAGTTGATGGGCAGGACTTGGGCTCCCCATTGAGACCGATGATATCCTAAAATGATTTTTAAATTGTCAGATGTAAATTTGCCTTCCTTTGCTGACTCTTAGGTTCATGCCATTCCACTTCGATCTTCCTGGGTCATGACTTGTGCGTATGCACCTTCTGGAAACTATGTGGCCTGTGGTGGTCTAGACAACATCTGCTCCATTTACAACCTGAAAACACGCGAAGGGAATGTACGTGTGAGCCGTGAGCTCGCTGGACATACAGGTACAATACTGAAGCCAGTTAAAAGTCGATTTGTTTTTGCTTGTTTCCATCGTGTATTTATTGAGTTGATAACCTCTGTGTAGCATTCATAAAAACTTTTGGCTCTCATATTTTTCTCCACATCAGGATACCTTTCCTGTTGTCGCTTTCTTGACGACAACCAGATTGTTACAAGCTCTGGAGACACTACTTGGTACGTTTGCTGCATTTCTTTCTCTCCTTAAATGGAGAAATCTCTTTATGACCTTTCACTCTCACGTACACAGTGCACTTTGGGACATTGAGACCGGCCAGCAGACAACCACATTTGCCGGTCACACAGGTGATGTCATGAGCCTGTCGTTGGCCCCAGATTCGCGGTTGTTTGTCTCTGGTGCATGCGATGCCTCTGCTAAACTCTGGGATGTCCGAGAGGGCATGTGCAGACAGACATTTACCGGCCATGAGTCTGATATCAACGCCATTTGTGTAAGTTGTTGGAGACCTTTTTTTTTTTTTTTAAATACTTTTTGTGTTTGTTTTTAATCGTTGATCTGACTTGTTTTGCAGTTCTTTCCAAATGGCAATGCTTTTGCCACTGGCTCAGATGATGCCACCTGCAGGCTGTTTGATCTGCGTGCTGATCA
Source organism: Synchiropus splendidus (assembly GCF_027744825.2). Lineage (NCBI taxonomy): Eukaryota > Metazoa > Chordata > Actinopteri > Syngnathiformes > Callionymidae > Synchiropus > Synchiropus splendidus. The sequence goes on from NC_071339.1 coordinate 7,814,718, forward strand.
GGAATTAATGATCTACTCTCATGACAATATCATCTGTGGCATCACCTCTGTTGCTTTCTCCAAGAGCGGTCGCCTACTTCTGGCCGGATATGATGATTTCAACTGTAATGTGTGGGACACACTAAAAGCTGACCGCGCTGGTAAGATTGCTGGCATGCTACACATTGGGACTTTCATTTGAATTAAAATCACGCAGACCTAGAAGGTCTCAATTCCCTGAGGTTCCTTTCCACAAATTTGGGTCAAAGCAAAGAATTGTGTCAGTGGGAGAACAAGATGACCCGCTGTATCAGCTTCATGATGAAGTCGGTTTGGTAAGACTGCCGTGCTTCAGATCATCTTAGAGGTCCATTACAATTCCTGACTAGTTCAGAGTTTACACTTTGTTTTCATCGGGGGAATTTCCCTTTGTAATGTGAATAAAGCTCAAGATAATTCTGGCCTCTCAACTGGGGTTGAATGCATTTAGACAATACAGAATAACAAATGTATAGCGAGTATGAGAGCGAATGTTCTTATGTGTTGTTGTCCCACGATTTAGTTAGAACATCTTGTTCTGCATTACCTAGTACACTAAAAGTAAACGTCTTGTGTACTTACAGGTGTGTTGGCAGGACATGACAACCGTGTCAGCTGCCTGGGAGTTACTGATGATGGCATGGCAGTTGCGACGGGATCCTGGGACAGTTTTCTGAAGATCTGGAATTGAAGCCTGAAGGTTCATAACATTCATTGATTATATGATCTGATTCATGTTGTTAACACAGAGAATTCAAGGCAGTTTTAACTATTTAAACAGCCAATTGTTTTGGACAGAATCTGCATGTACAGTATAAAAATCTAAAGTTTAAATTGCTTAAAATGGTCCAACTCATTCTCATCTGCTGATGTTGGAGAGTCGTGGTCGTGGTTATTGCAAGATGTGTCCCAATTTTGTATTGGTGACTATATATGCTGCTGTGGCAGATGCGATCTCTCTGGACCTTTCTGGAACACTTTGGTGACCCGTGCTGTAGAAAGATCCAGGGCTGTGAAAAGTGTGTAAAGTTTTATCTAGTCTAATCTCTCTCTCTCGAACCATTTTGGTTTCAAGCAAGAGGAATATGCAGAATGAATTGATTGATTTATATTTTCTCAAATCTGTTTAAAAATCTTGTCATGCAACTGGGAGTATACAGCTAGTGGCCTCTGATATAAGATTTTGAAATTCTACTTTTGCCAGTGAGATTATGCTGTTGAAAATAACTAGGAAATTTGATCCGGACCACTGTCTAGATCCTGGAATTCTTCAACGTTTGGGTCGATGAGACCATATTTTTTCAAGGATACTTAATGTTGGAAGTAGACTGGAGCTGCTTGGCAGAGGTTTATGCTCACAGAATGATTCACCAGTGTTTTTTTAATGCCTCCTACTTTTTTAAGATGTGGTGTACTAAAATACTAGTAATGTATGTGTTTGATAAAACAATGCTGTGCTTGCATGAGTCTATTTTGATTCATGATCTTATGAGTTGTGTTCAAATGATAAATGTGTAAGGCGTCATAGACATTGGGACAAAAAGACAATGAAACAGACGCCCTTTGAATGGAGCTGCCAACAACTTGTAGAGGCCCTGAGCGCTGTTCTTCTATGATTCTTTTGCTTTGAGTTTTGTGTTTTTACCTCCAGCTTTGGCTATTTTCCCCTAAAATTTCAGTGAGGACTGGCTTGTCTGTGGTGCAGTGGCATCGTAGTACCTCTGCATAAAGTAATGCACCGGTTCCTTAAACCTAGATGGCTGTTGGTACTTTCACTTGAAGTCCAAGCACTTTGCAGTGTGAGACACTTAACATTGAAATCTTTTTATTTCCCAGATGTTCTTTTAACTCCAAAGTCGACTGGAAGACCATTACAACTTCAGAATGTTCACAACATCTTCTTTCAACACTGTTTAAACTGACTTGGACACCACCAAACGAAGGGAAACCAATGCCTTTCCTACACAAAGAAGAGCACAATTGTTCATCACCTAATTAAGGATCTCCTGTGGTATCAAATCAGAAACTTGTGCATTCCTTCTTGGACCATTTTATGTTACTTTGAAAGAAAAAAAACAGGCAAAAAAAAAAAAAAAACACTATCACCCCATGCAAATGTGTGCGTCTTGAAAGCAAATGTTGGAGTGTAATTGTACAAATTATTTAACTTTTTTTTCTTTTTTTTTTTTTAAGAATTCTATTCTGATTGTTATTCTCAGTGGCTTTCATTTTGTCCCACTTCTTCAGTGGTTTTAGATCTATTTGAATTCCAGTCTTTCTAATCCAATTAAATCATACTATATGACAGAAGAGCGAAAACACGCAGAAGTAAACGCACGGATCATATTACATGAGCAGCTTTCAATATGTCCACGATGTATTTATATACTAGCTGTTTTTGTTTCATCACAGCCTTTTGCACATGAAGAAGCTTTGTCTCTCAACTAATACTATGTTAACTAACCAAGCACATGCTATAAGTTATGAATGCTCATTCCAGTACAAAAGGAGTAACCAGTTAACCCCCCTTAATTCTTGTACATGCCTTTGACTTGGGGTGGGACGGGAGGGGTAGCAAGATAGGTGCTGAGACAAGTGGGGCATGGCTAGATTTTATTATATGGACAGGGCTGGGGGGTTGTGTTTAGTATCCACTTTGAGTGAACACCTCACTTGACTAAATAGACACTTCCTTTGCTTGGGACTGCAACTCTGTGAATGAAATGTACAAATCACTGTCTGAAAATAATGGTCTGATGTTTTAAGTTAAGACATTTAATTTGTCTGCCATTAATTAATTTAGATGTGCATGCTGTAGACTTGCTTTCAATGGTGCAACACTTTTACATTGTTTTTTTTTTCCCCCATCAAGTTTCTTAAAAAAAAGGAGAGTGATGTAATGATTGAATTAACGGAGGACTATTAGTTTGCGCAAACTCTGCACACTAATACTGGTAATGCTATGCACCAGAGTGAGCAAGAAGGAAGAAAGGTATAACATCAACATGCATACTTTCTTGTAAATTATGCTTACTGGGTATATTACAGCCAATTTTTATTTTTCAGATTATCATAACGATCATTGTAAAGACTATCCTTGACATGTTTTTTTTTTCTTCTCCCCCCTCTCCTTTTTTTTATCTCCACACTCAATGGAACAAAACGCAGAAATATTCTCCATCAGGAAAGAAAACTTTTGTACTTTTTTTTTTCTTGGTCTTAAATTGAAAATCAGAACATTTGAATGACAACATTTCACTGTATACAGAAGCACTTTTGTTAACATTGTGACATATTTTCACTTTTTTTCCTGCAATGATGTACAATAAATGTGATGTATTCGTGTGTGGCCACAAGTGAAAATGCAATTCAACTGAGATGGATTCCCTTTTCTCTCTCTCTCTCTATCTCTAGCTCTCTTTCTCTCTCGATCTCCATTAATATTATAGAGCTCTGCACCCTTATGTACGTTTTCACTTTTTGTATTTCATTTCAGTCTATTGGTGTTCCACGGTGAGCTGGATGCAAGATAGATACTGTACTAAATTGTACTGTTATTGATTGAAAAATGTAATAAAACGCTGTTTGAGATCTCTTGTGTGGATGTGTCCAAACGTTAGCGAACTGCATACATTTTTTTTTTATAAAATATTGCGAGCTCACATCTTCCCAGATTACTGTCTGTTAAACGTCGCCACAAATGTTGCAGGTTTATCTCATAAATGCCTGATGCGTGACGTTATATCATGTGCTGTATAGTGTGGTATCTTCATCCAACATGTTTTGATCACGGTAACAACAAACCTGAATGAAAAAACAGTTTAAGATTCTTGAGCTTCTGGAGAAAGTGACGGCACACTTTAGTTACAAACTGATTTCACAGTCGTCGCTCGTAAACACACCGCCATCTTGGCATCTTTTCCAAACAGACGACCGGAAGTTGTCATGGACGCTACCAACTGAAACGCGGGCTGCAGATTAAATTCTAATTAAGCGTTAAGAAAACACAAACGTTTAGAAAGAACGCGATGTCAAAACTCTCCAATGAATCGGAACTTGCTTTAATCCATGGAATGAGGTTAAAAAGCTTAATTGAATTGATGAAAACATAGCCGTCTCAGAATGGTATCGTCGACAGTGCCGACGTTTGCCTTTGTGTCGTCATCACGTCAGGCCCTTCATGCTTCTGGTAATGTTGCCCTCGTGGAGAAGTACCTGTAAAGCGCTGTTTTTATCGTGTGCTGGACACTTAGTGTGATGTATTCTATTTTACATGGGACGCAGTAACCGTTAGACTACCGTGTTGGAGCTGCCGTCTGGTCTGTGCTTACTTTCACTCTGTTTACGTTCATGTTATGCTAGCTACGAACAAAGGACGCAGTGCAACCCTCCGCGCCGTTTCGGCTCAGTCGTCATCGTTCCGCTTTGCTCCGAATCCAAAGTCGATATATTTAAATCGTAGCCACTGACATCGTCAGACTCGTCGACTACGTTGCGTTTTTAATTCGGTTAGCATTTTTGCTAACTGGCGTGGGAAGTGTCGAAAGTTGTTGTTGAAGCAGGGGCTGCCGACCTCGAAGGAATAATGGCCGACGTTTACATTCGAGTGGCGGAGGAGGAAAACGAAGAGCCCATGGAGATTCCTTCCGAAGACGACGGCACCATTCTGCTGTCCACGGTAGCTGCTCAGTTTCCCGGGGCTTGCGGACTGCGCTACAGGAGCCCAGTGTCCCAGTGTATGCGGGGAGTCCGGCTGGTGGAGGGGATCCTGCACGCGCCGGAGACCGGATGGGGGAACGTCGTATATGTCGTCAATTATCCAAAAGGTAAACACATCACACGACTGTCGCTGATATGAATTTTTTAACGACATATATAATAAATTCCTGCGCCTCCACTAGAGCTGTCCAGCCACGCCCACAGCTGAGTTGTTTACATCCATCATTCGATTTTTCGAAATGTATTGTTTCCCATCCAGGTGGCTAAGAATAGATCGCAGTGACTGTTTAAATAGATGCCCGATTGGTGCCATGTTAACTACATCATTTGATATAATTTACTGTGACGTAACATTGTCTCTACGTTCACGAGAGAAGACATGATTTAGTTTTAAACAAAAGCAAACCCTTAACATAGAGATGGATGTTCACGTGGAGGAACATCTTCTCATTTTATATTCAATAACTTCTCAACAAGTTCGTCTACAAATGACTAATATTTGTGTCGTTTTAGTCAACATTAGCATCATATATTAAGGTTGTCGGGGATAAAAGTACAGATAGAAATTCAGGTTATGGTCTGCAATTCTGTTACATTGTTAAAAGTTAGTTTGTTGAGCCATGCACAGCTTTGATAAGAGCCAAATCTCTGTATTAGAAATGTCTTCCGGGAAGATGAGAACCTATAAAAAGTGTGATGAACTAAATCTTTAATTAACGATAAAAGAATTGAAATTAATTGTCAAAAAAAGTTGCAACTTGAACAGCTAGATGACATTTGAATTGTTTTATGTTGTCATCTGCCAGATAACAAGAGGAAGATGGACGAAATCGATGCCTCCTCGGCGGTGAAAATGAAGAGAGGGGACATGAAGACGTCAGATCTGATAGTGCTGGGGCTTCCTTGGAAAACCTCCGAACAGGACCTGAAAGATTACTTCAGCACGTTTGGGGAAGTCATCATGGTTCAGGTATGATGTTTTGTTGCATCAGTGGTAAAATAAATCATAACTATGTCCATTTTTCACCACATTTGTTTGTTTTTTAGGTAAAGAGAGACGCCAAGACTGGGAATTCAAAGGGATTTGGCTTTGTTAGATTCACCGAGTACGAGTCTCAGGAGAAGGTCATCTCCCAGCGCCACATGATTGACGGCCGATGGTGTGACTGCAAGCTCCCGAACTCGAAGGTGAATCTGGTAATGTCCACAACTATGATTGTTCTTGGAATAAATTAACCCAACAAACAATTCAACACTGTCATTGATGCCCGTTTCATTTTCGGATAACAGCAAGGACCAGACGAGCCATTGAGAAGCAGGAAGGTGTTTGTCGGCCGCTGCACTGAGGACATGACCACCGATGACCTGCGGCAGTTCTTCATGCAGTACGGCGAGGTCACCGATGTCTTCATCCCAAAGCCATTCCGGGCCTTCGCCTTTGTGACATTTGCAGATGATCAGGTTTGTACCACAATGTAGGGAAAACCAAGAGTCAGGCTGCGTGGGTGATGCGTCCAACAGAAATAAGTTTGTTTTTGTCTGAACTCACAACAAACACCATCGGTGTTTCTGTCGAGTCATTTCATGACCAAATCAGACTGAAATTGTTCCTTGTATGTTTTTTTTCTTTTTTTTTTTGTTTCAAAACAAAATCCATTTAAAAATGTTTTTCCCCTTTGAAACAAAACGGGCCATCCCTTCAGCACATCTGCTGTTGCTGTGTGTCCTCACCTGGTGGTGAAAAGTTCAGCAGTTGTTAGCCAAAGTGTGTTCATGCATATTTGATTCTGCTTCAGTCTGGAGTGTCCTATAAACACCTGACTATTGGTGCAACAGATTTTAGGTGTGGATGGATGACGGCTCACTTGGCTGGAGTTAACAGCACACTGCTGATTCTGACAAGTTCTCCCCCTTTCAACAAGATAATGTATCATTAATTCATGTGTGTCTCAATATGCTTTGAGTTTTCGACTCCCAGAGATGGAAATACCCAATTTTCATTTATGTTTTGAAACAAAAGGATGAATGAATGTAACGTACATGAATTAACAAAGTAGTCGCCTGTTGAAACCTGATTTATTATAAAAGAAACAAGACTTTCAAGGGATTAAATGAGGCACAATGTCAGTCACCTAGGTAACCGTAAAAACGTATCGGTATAAAATCCAGGCTGTCACTTTGGCTGCTCAGACAAGGTCCATGGCTGGGACAATTTTTATCATTTATTTATTATATTTTTGGTCTCTTGTATCTCAGTCACATCAACATCAGTAGGTGATGGGCTGGTGAGGCTTTCAAAGCCCACCTGATGGCGCTCTCTGCTCTATAGTCTTTTAACCGGTTCTTTCATAAAGCCTGGCTGTGAACTGTGAGAGAATGTGGACATTGCTTCATGACCCTCCATCAGCCAGTCGCGACTCATAAGGCTGACCAAACTGAGAACATGTCATGTGCTTGTGTCCTTGTTTTGCCGAAGTCTGATCGCTGTTTCCGCTTCCAGGTTGCCCAGTCTCTGTGCGGCGAAGACCTCATTGTCAAAGGAGTCAGTGTCCACATTTCAAACGCCGAGCCGAAGCACGGGAACAGGCAGTTTGACCGCACGGCTCGGTTTGGCAACGGTTTCGGAGCGCAGGCGTTTGGTAGCAGCCGCAGCGGGTTAGGGAGCAGCTCCAACAGCAGCCTGGCCAATTTTGGTTCCTTCAGTCTGAATCCGGCCATGATGGCGGCGGCACAGGCAGCTCTGCAGAGTAGCTGGGGCATGATGGGAATGTTGGCCAGTCAGCAGCAGTCGTCCTCCTCAGGCAGCTCGTCCACAGGGACCAGCTCTAGTCGAGATCAGGGTCAGTCGTTCAGCGCAGGCAACAGCAACTATGGCAGTGGGACAGCCAGTCTGGGCTGGGGAACGGGTTCCAACACTGCCACCAGTGGGAGTGGCTTTAGCTCCGGCTTTGGCTCCAGCATGGAGAAGTCCTCTGGGTGGGGTATGTGAGGCGTCTTGGGTAAGTATTGTGAGAGAGATGCCTGTTTCGTTTTTTTGTTTGTTTTCTGGCGTTGCTGCGTGTTTGGAATACTTTGTGGAGTATGTTTTTTTTTTTGTAAATTTAGAGAAAAAGCTAAAGATTTAATTTTGAAGGTGCTGCAGTGTTTAGCAGGACATGTGACTTATGAAGTGCTTTGATGTTCCCATTTCAACTAGATTCTCTCATGCATGTGTTGTAAATTGTTTCCCAGTCACTTTGGAACAGCATGAATGTTTGTAGCTGAGCAGTTTTCTGAGGGTTTTTTTTGTGGTCTTCATCTCCAAAGGCAAACATGCATCGGGAAGAATCTGGTTGAAACCCAAATGTCTTTTTAAGTGCAACTTTATTTGCAGTCCAGTTATGTGGAAAAGCCTTGATTGAAATCTCTTCTGCAGTTCACCTTCTCTTCCACTCCCCTGAGAGGAAGCTCCTCTTTGGCAGCATTCTCGGCCTGATCTCGGTATCTTTGTCCCTCTTCCCACCTGTAAATGCTTTGCCATCAAAGAAAGGGCTTCACACCGCACGTTCTCGGAGACGGTGGGTGGCTTTTCACTTTTATCCACTTTTACATGGAGAGAACTGCGCTGCTGACATTTTGAGAAGAAAGTGCGATTGGATGGTGGCGAGGAGTGGAGCGATGAGTGAGCGAACGTGGAGGCGTGAAACGGACTGGTTGTGCAGTGAAAGAGCCCAAGCTGACTGCTTTCTGAGTGTGTGAGTGGACGCTACGAGCGCCTTCCCTAACAAGGACATCTCTTTGGTTCATGAGTCTTTTTTCCCCCCCCCAACTCTTCCCTCGACTGTCACGTCTGCAGAAACATCAAATGTAGTTGAATGTTGTGACCTTGTACTGCTTGTATAACCTGACTCGAATGCTGTATGGTGTGTGCTTTCATGTATTTGAACTGATCTGTAAGTGTGCACTTGATGTGGGTGACACCGGCTGAGGACTCTGGGCGCGTGTGTGAGAACATGGAGTGGGTCCCAGGTGCTTGATGTTTGTGAGGTGTTTGAAAAACTGTCAAATGAAGAGAGTTCTTTAATAAAGCTCATTTGAATATATAAATATATAGAGAGAGAGATGTTGCCTGAGTCGACGTTTAGGAAAATCTAATGCGATTCACATATTTAGGGACCTGCTCTGCTGGTCGAGGGCTCCGTTTGAACCCTGCCAAGTCGGTTCTGAAGGATGAAGACGGAGGTTTGAATGTCTGACCTTCTCAGACGTGACATGGGTAGTACCAGTCTTGTTTTCTGTTTCTTTACTCGCTTCACAGGTGTCTGCTGATAAAGCTGGTTGTGGTTGGAACTAAACTACTCCTAGTTCTGTCAGTCTCTTGTGCTAACGTAGCACATCATCTTCAGGAGATTCAAGTATAGCAAAGAGCTCAAGTTTAGTATCTTCAAATGTATGTCTGAAGTTCACTAAAGAAATGCTTAAAGCGCCTCAAGGAAACGTGTTAAAGCAGCCAGTTACACCGTACAGACAAGGGATAGAGTCGCTTGGCCTTGTCTGTCCGGTCTCAATAGCCCCCACACATTTTCAGCTCAGTACTGAGTCAGCAATAGCCGGCTTGCATCAAGTCAAGTACACCAACACGACCAGCAGCTTGGGTGACTTGTCTGGTGCAACACACGGGTCAAGTTTGTGAGGTCGAGAGTGTCCAGTGGAGCAACGTGTCTCCTGATGCTGTGTATTGAACATGGACACAATTGGAGTTATTTCACTCTTAACTCAGTTACTAGTTAACAGAGCAGTAAATATTCAGTCCAAAGAGAAGCAGAGTCCATTCAGGTTCAAACAGACACTTTCTCTGATAGTTTTATTCAGACAGTCCCTAATCCACACTCTCCTCCATGTCTTTGCTCTTCCTTTTACCTGAAGGCTTTTTTACGTTTTTCTTCTCCTGGCTGATTTCTTCGCTCTTGTTTTGTATGTAGATCGACTGAAATAAATAAACACATTTGATTCAACTCCCCTTGTCTCATTTGCACTGCAACACTGGCACTGAGGGGTCAATATTGTGGCATGTTTGGAGACTGACCAGAGCGGTGCTGCGACGAGCTGCCAGCTTCACATCTTCCACAGACACAGTTCTTCTGCTGGCGTGCCTGAAACCAAAGAGGAAAGTTGTGAATAATGCGGGGTGTGTAGCGTGTGAGCTAGAAATGCAAATGGTGTACCTGGAAAAGGCCTCCAAGTCTTTGGCAAGTACATCTGGAACAAGTGAGAGTCAGGAGAGGCGAAAATGAATGTGAAAAGTGTTGCTGCAAAGACGCTCCAGAAAGACAGATCAACATTAAAAAGGCTGGTCACATCCTCCTGATAAACCACTCTCCACGAATAGAGTCGTTGATCAAGTTATAGTTGTATTCCAGTGAGGTGTTTCCTCGCAGACAGACGAGACAGCAGTTGATCTAAACGTGACCAAAACATTGAGCGGTGGCTCTGGCTTGACAACTCACCGCACTGCCTGAAGGTCGTCTCGGCGATGGCGGCTATCGCCTGGCGGGTGAACTTCCACCGGTAATCTTCTCCAACCTTCTGACACAAGCGCCCCACCGTGTAGTGGACGTCTGCCTTTAAACGCTGAAATGAAACCGCTCTATCAGCGACAAAGCTGAAACATGACGGACAAATGACATTAAAACTGCATACCTGCTTCGTTTCGTCTCCCTCGACTGACATCCTCGGTCCTACAAGATGCCCGTGAAGACAACCACTGATAAATGTATGTTACATTCAGACCGAAAGGCGCCGGTTCTTGACTAAACGTTCGCGGCACAATTTCACAACAAACCAACGACAGGTCCAGTGGTATTCACAGCGCCACCCAGTGGAGCGGAGGGAGTACGACGCACCATTTTTTTTATGTTCAATTGGGTTGTTGAAGCGAACGTTGTAGTCAATTTACATATGAGATATATTTTTTAATAAATTGGTCAGATAACTACTACATTAAGCATTTCCCGAAATTAATGAGAAAATATTTAGACAAACAGGTAAAAACAAGTGGTAAAATATGTGTGTTATTTTTTTTTCTCCCACCTTCTTTTTCTTATATATATATATATATATATATAATTATATATATATATATATTTTTTTTTTACATTTTTTTTTTGCAAGCAAAAAAAAAAAAAAAGTGGGTGCGAAGTGGGTGATTTTTTTTTTCTCCCACTGTTTTTTTTTGGACATGTTGGAAATGGGCTTCCATTACAGCAGAGGATTAGGGCAAAAAAAAAAAAAATGTCTGATGGTAAAAGAGTCTACCGCTGTACTGCCTCCGTCATAATGAACAACGTAGTGCTCCTTGTGAAGCTGTACTTCAGTATAGGTTTTATAAACAAATAATAATATGGACTTTGAAAAGACCGTGTTGTCTCGCTTTATAAGCTTCTTTACAAGCAGACGAGGCATGTTCACGTTTTAGTTCAGAGCATCACAAAGACCATGCAAACGACTGGGTCTATTCCACAGAAAGAACCACACAAACTTGGAAGAACTTGTCTTTCGGTCAAAGGGGGTTTGTCATTTCGCACAAAACAATACCTCAAGAGTTCGGATTTAGAGGAAGTGTAGCTCCGGCTAGCAAGGTGTCTGTTACAAGATTAATGTTGTAGTTGTAGTTTGTGAGTAATGTCGATGACGTAGTAATGTTATTTTAATATTTTGTGTGTGTGTTTGGCCCTGATCCTCCGTCATACTTCCATACTAAACCGGGGGCAGAAGGTGGGAATGTTGGCCAAGCTGAGTCAATGTTGGCCAGTGACTCCGAGCAAGCCAGAGAATCCACCAGATGTGTGTGAAATATGAAACTTCTCACCCAATTCCATGGGGTTCAATAACTCACCTTTGGTCTGAGAGGCGTTCTTATTGCATCTGCGAAGTCAATACAGACTCAATCTACAGCAACAAAAGTTTACGACCCGGGATTTGAAGGGAACATGCATCGCAGCTCAGGAGGATTAATGGTGTGTGCGAGTGTGCAGGTGCAGTGTGGAATTCAAGCCCCCGACTCTGGTTACACTCGGCCCTGGTGTTAGAGCTCTCAATCGGATCCATGTTCCTGTACGTCCTGGTCCTTGCAGCTTATCGCAGCAGCAGATGGATCCCAAAAAAGCAAAGGCTAAAATTGTAAGTTTGTCTTCACAGGATGCGTTTGGAAGTCAACACTGTTGCTGTGTTGTTTGCAGCCAGGTTCTGAACGCGCTGTTCGCAGCTCTTGTTTTGGTGCCTCAGATCTACGTCATGAACAGGTAGAGGACTCCGTCTTGAAGCCTCTCATCGCGCGTAACCTGTCATGTGCTGGTTTTAAGGCCGAAGTCCTCAAGGTTCTGCCAGCAGCCTCTTCTCAACAACTTGGCTGCCTCAGTCGCTTTGTCTCTCGTGGCCTCAGGTAAACATCACTGGAGCTTTGTGTCGTTTGGAAGCTGTGAGTGACGGTGGTGGACAGCTTTCTCAGTCGTGTTCACAGTTTTGGAGTCGGTTCCTCCGAGTTTCTGGGCTGGATTCCACCTGTTTGGACTGGTGTCGTGTGTGCACGGGGCCGGAACCTCCATTCTGACCCTGACTGCAGCAGCATGTGTGAGACATTGAGTTGAATGAATCTTACATTGCAATCGTATCACAAGTTGTTTGCATGACAATACGATAACAATATAAGAATATTTGCCCCATAAACTCACTCTGTTGCCGTAACCAAACTGAAACCTCTGTTTTGGCTCAAGCTGATTTCAAAGCAACAGAAAACATATTTTCCACAACGACTTGAATGAAAAACAATCTATATCACCAAAAGCAAGTTTTTGAAACATGTTATAAATATAGAACCTAGAAACTACAGCTGTTAAGCAGTTTAACAGAAAAATGAAAAAAACAAAGACATTATGAACGTTAGACTAATCTCCTCCAATGAATGTAGACAACCATCAGTATATATCAGTGCATTCTTCAGCAACTATGACAATAAAATAAATATAAAAGCGTAAGAACAATCTCCACCTCTGGCACTGTTCAGTGGAGAAACTGGGCGACGGCTTGAAATCGTGACCGTCCGGAAATGTTCCATGATATAATACAAATCGCTCGGTGGCCCAGACCAAGTGGATAGTAAATGTCAATGAAACCCATTCATCCTTGGTGGAGGTAATAAAAACATAAACATAATCCATTCATGATAAAATGCATTGCTAAATGGATTCGATTCCAAAGAAACTGTGGCAGACGCCTGTTTTCCTTCAGTGCTGCTGATCCGTTGAGCAACACTGTAGGAATGTGTACCGTAAAGTGCTGGATGGATTGTGTGTTCTTTCAGGCTCAAACCACTGTGGAGCTGTACTACGCGTCTCTGACGCTCACGGTCGCGTCCATCCTGAGCAGCGGTAAACTCTGTCCCTTGACTCATCGGGCATCCGACAGTCCTTTGCAGGAATCCAAACCTGCCTGTGTCCTGCAGGTCTGCTGGCGGCGCGAGGGGCGATGTGGCTGGCTGAAAGAGAACGTGATAAAGCCGACCAGCTGTCAGGTATCGACACCCAATCCTTCTATTAAGATTTCCTGCGGTTGCCTTCGCACCGGCAGCTGGTAACTTTAAACCCTGGGAACAAAAGGAGGAATTCATCTTTCACTTTAATAAAGCAGATGTTTATTTTGCCAACGGTGGAGCGACTTGTGCTTCACATTTTCACTTTTTTTCCCCAAACACCTCTGGCAGAATTTCTTTCGTGATTCACTCTGGCTAATCGAGACTATGAATTCAACTATTGCATAGTTGGAACGTTGAAAACCACAATGTAAACAGACTGAGTTGCACGGTTTGGTTTTCAGGCAAAAGATAATTAATCTGTTCTTTATGTACATTTACATATATACATAAATATATATTAGACATGGAGGAAATAGTCTTCACTTCAACTCGTCTGATTTTGATCTAAAATAATGTGGAGGATCACATTTGAGGAGATTTACTGAGCAGATATGAGAAAAGGCACTTGAGGGTTGATGGTATTGTTGCATCAGTGGACGTTGACTGACTGACTGAGTGACTGACTGAAGCGAGGCGACGACTCAAACATGGTCATGTTTCAATGAGGTGGGTCCAGTTGCGGCCTTGTTCATGAGGTAGCTATCCACAGTAGCTCATGTTTTCATCAGGTTAAAATCATTTGTTAGCATCATGGGTTATTGACTGTGATCATTTCTCATGTTCTTTTGCTGCTTCAACAAGCAGTTTCATGGCTTTTCTGCCTCTACGGTGCCTTCATTTCTCATCTGGGATGAAGGAACTTTGTTTCCTTTAAGAATATATAAGTGGCTTTACAGAGAGTTCACTGCACCGAGTTATGTCCAGACCACTGAACGTGCCCTTGAACCAGTGAGCTCAAATGATTCTCATCCCAGAAGGGCATCGTAGTCGATGTACCAGACCAGCTGGCCACTCTCGGGCCTGACTGCCGTAACCGGCCACTTGACTGGGTCGTCCTTGGTTCTGCTCAGCTGGGTGACCATTTCATGCTTGCCTTTGCCCATCACTAGCAGAGCGACCCGGTGAGCTCGGTTAATGGCCGATATGGTGAGACTCAAACGCTGGTGTGGCTGAACCGGACTCTCGGTCAGCGCCACCAGCCTCTTCTCAGTGGTGTCCACCCGACGTCCAGGGAAGAGGGAGGCGGTGTGTCCGTCGTAGCCCAGCCCCAGCAGGATGAAGTGGAAGCGGGAGTCGTTGACCAGCGTTCTCAGCTCGTCCTCGTAAATCTGCGCGGCCCCGTCCTCCTCCGCGCACAAACGCTGCCGGATCTGAACCGGCATGGGGTGGACGTTGAAGTAGGGGATGCTCACGTGCAGCAGGAGGTGCTCGTGCAAGCTGTGGAAGTTGGACTCCTGGTCAGTCGGAGGAACACAGCGCTCGTCCACCATCCACACATGAGTCTTCCTCCACGGGAACGAGAAGTGGTGCAGGGCCAGTCGGTGGAAGAGAGCGAGGGGTGTGGAGCCGCCCGAGAGGGCCAGGTGGAAGACCCCGCCCTGGAGCACAGCGGCCTCCGCCGCCTCCTGAATGTCCACTGCCAGCTTCTCCACCAGCTCCTGAGACCAGGCCGACACCATCTTTGCGCTGCGGTAACTCCCCACCATCACCTGGACGTCTTTGGCCGCCGTGTTCTGAACCGGCCCGATGAGCACAACCTCGCTGAGGTAGCTCAGTTCTTTCCCAGCGAGACGAACGTTCAGCAGGTCATGGTTGTCGGCTCCCCCGGGGTAGACGCGGGGGAAGGACGTCTCCAGAGAGTTCAGCATCGGCGTCCACATCAGCCACGACGCCA
This sequence comes from Synchiropus splendidus, assembly GCF_027744825.2. Taxonomy (NCBI): domain Eukaryota; kingdom Metazoa; phylum Chordata; class Actinopteri; order Syngnathiformes; family Callionymidae; genus Synchiropus; species Synchiropus splendidus. Next base: position 7,829,798 of record NC_071339.1, read on the forward strand.
GCAGGTTTTCAGTGCTTATAAAGTGGTTGGAGCGTCCAGCGAATATGTGAGAAATCAACTCGGCGTAAGCGTCTCTCTCCACCGCTGGAGTCTGAACGTAGTACTCGGAAATGTGTAACCCGAGAACGCTGAAGTCGGCAGGCTCGGTCACCTCCTTCCACTCGCCGTCCACCAGACCGGGCTTGAACAGACTCTTGCTGACCAGGATCGCCGGATGGTTCAGCTGCCCGTGGCCGAAGTGGAAGACTATCTGTTTGGGCTTGCAGTGGCCGCTGTTGTGGTTCTGAAGGCAGAAGATGTCGTCCTTGAAAAGGATGCGAGCGTACCCCACTCGCTCGTCCAACATCTTCCCAGAGACCAGCAGGATGGGCACGTTTTCGTACCGAGGGTCCTCCATGTGCACCAGCACGGCTGGAAGACACGACAACATCCAATATGGTTCAGCTACAGGGGAAGACTGGTGCAGATGTTCATGGAAATGTCTTCCATAAACGTCAAACACTGAGGCGGAAACTGGAATTTGAGGCTACATTCAGGCGGAGCTGCACATCTGAACATAAGGTTTCAAAAAAGTGTTTTTACTATCCACATGGATTCACTGGGAACCATGTAGTTCATATGTGAGGACTGTGGAGGCGCTGTAATGCGTTTGACTGGCTCCTCTGTAGAGCAGGGGTCGTGAACGTTTAGACTTAGAATTCTTACCTGCATATGTTGGAGTTAAACTCATGTGATCTTTGGTCTTGTTCAGCTCCTGTTGGACCTCGGCCTGGTAGCCCTGGTACTGACCCAGCACCACCTGACGCTTGCCTAAAGGCAGCACCGAACCAAAGACCTGCAGCTTGTTCTGGAGAACTTCCTTGCTGCTGCTCAGATTGGCAGGAAGCCTCATGGTCAGCAGGGTCATGACTTCAGTCAGGTGGTTTTGGAGCACGTCCCTGATCACTCCGTACTTGTCGTAGAAGGAAATCCGACCTTGAAAAGGAAGCAGACGACTCATCAACAAATGGGGTGGAATAACGGACCCGACTGAAGTCACCTTTCACATCCAGGGTTTCTTTCAAAACGATCTCCACTCTCTCGATGTGGTGTTTGTTCCAAATCGGATCCAGGAATTTCTTGTTCTGCGCTCTGAATGGAAGTATCTTGGACACAACCTGAAAACAAAAAACAGGACTGAGCATTTGGAAAACATTTTGGTGACATCTCCAATAACATACAGAAAAAAATATTATTAAATAAAACCAGTTACAAAGTAAAAGTGAAAGTACAAAGTAAAAGTGAAAGTAAAAAAAAAAAAAAGTGTCTTCACTTCCAACGTCCTAAACCTAACATGTTGCCTGTCTCTCCTCTCTACATGTTTTTGTCTCCACATGTTGCACTTCTTGTTTTTAACCCGAAGACCTTCAGCTGCAGTTCATGACCAGACAGACCATGGCGACCTGGTACCACAATTTGCTCATCTATTTATAAAGTCACATAATATCGTCACCAGAGCACCAATGTTTCCATGGCAACGCTCGACACCCACCTGCTTCCCCAAGTAGTGGTCGATCCTGTACATTTCTTCCTCCTTGAGCGAGTTAGCCAGCTGAGACGCCAACACTTGAGCACTTCTGAAGTCGTGCCCAAAAGGCTTCTCCAACACCACACGCATCCAAACTCCCTCTGGAGGTCTGCAAGTGCTGTTGATCTTCTCGGCGATGTCCGCATACGCAAAGGCCGGCACTGAGAGGTAGAAGAGCCGCCCCGCCTCCTCCATCCCTTCTTCTTGGAGCTGTCTGGTGATGTGCTTGGTGAGGTCTTGGTAGTCCTCCACGCTCTTCAGCTGCCGATACTGAGCCAGCCGCAGAAACTGCTCTTTCAGCAGCGCACAGCGCTCCTCAGAGACAGACTCGGAGCAGGAGAGCGACTTCAGGATCTGAAACAGAACCGGCGTGGCCTTGTCGGACGGAGAAATGCCTCCAGCGTAGAAGGAAAAGCTGTTTCCCCGGGTGACCTGGTTCACGTACAGGTGGAAGAAACCCTGCCACAGGTACTTCCTCGCCAAGTCCCCGGTGCCTCCCACAATGACCACTGACACGTGACCGGAGCGCTTCCCCTCCACTTCCTCCTTGCTGTGTCCGCTGCAGACGCCCAGCGTCAGCAGCAACAGGGTCACTGTCCCGAACATCCTTCACTGACGCCTGTATTAAAGCAAGAGAAAGACTTGATCGGTTTTATCCAGAACACAGCCACGGACTCACATCAAAGCCCATTTGTGTGGAGCGGCATCTCAAGGGTGTCAACTCAAACTGATCTTTGAAGGTCAACGTGCTACTTGTCAAGTGCTGAGAATCTGAAAGTAACTGCATGTATTTATTGGCGGCTCTTGGGGCCACATTAACCGGCAGGCAGACAGAGCTGAGGTACAGCAAGCAGGCTGCCAATAGTCAGGTGACTTTGCCGTAGCATAGTGGGTTGAGCACGTCCTCTCTCCAGCATACGGCTATTACGTATTTATTTTTAATGGATGCACTCTACTATATAATATCAAACTACAAACAAGGCCATTTATGGTGTTTTAATGTCTCTTTCTTTGATTTCCAACTGCCATCCCTGGCCCCAAACCGTGAGGTGCTTCAAGCCTAGTGACAGTGTTTAGCTGCCAAATGCCCAGAATATTAATATAAAGTGGGACAACAACAACAAGTCTTCAGTTCACAATTATTCACTGAGCGGTCGTGATGTCAGTAAGAGGCGCCGGGATCATTGCCACCCAAAGCTTTTACAGTGGACTGAACTAAGATGCAACATTTGCCAGTCATAACTTTCAAACCATATTTTGAGCAATCCAAAGATTTTAGGTAGCAAAGCAATATTTCCACACTTTTCCTTTTTCAAATGACTATTTACAGGTGTGACTCCGTGCTGCTCAAACTCCAATAAAGTCAGTGACTGGTCGACTGCCAAACCAGACGCAGCCTTAATATAAACTAGTAACTACTAAAAAATGTATTGAGTACAACTTTTGTAGTACTACAATAATTTACTGATATTTTTTTTACTAACATACAAAACAATACAAACAGCGTGATGATGGAAGAAAGACTTGGACGTAAAACACTCTTTTTCAAATCTTTTAACAATAAGAATAATAATAACAACAATAATGTGCAGGTTTAAAATAGTTGAATTTGCCAACTCCTGTAAAATTAGTCATCAATAAGCAATTAAATTATTACTTTACTCAAAATTAAGTATATTGAGTCAATATGCTGTGTATTGGTAGTAGCTTGAGACAAACTTGTTTTTTCTAACTGGCTCTGTCTTAAACGCACATGTCGTCACATCTTGTATTTTGGAATGGAATCTCCCCAACACCCGCGCGGACTGAAAACCCTGAAATGCATCTACTCCCCCAGACAGTTGGAGTGATCAATACAAATAAACAAGAAATCCTCCTCTCCTTCCACAACTCAACTCGCTCTCAGCAACATCCTTAATAAAACACAAGCCAACAACAAGCAGCATTTTCACAAGAACCAACCCAAACTCCGGTGGTGGAAAGCAAGTCCGCAGCCTGAACCGTCGCTCCCGACATGGACTGGTCGGAGAGTATTTCAGCTGCAATACAGACTTTGTACTTTGCTCAAAGGCATGAGCTTCCCTCTGCAATCAATTTGCTGTCGATTGCCGGGAAAGTCTGAACAAAAAGTCGATAGTGTTGCAAGAGAATAAACTCCAGTGAGCAAGAGGGGTCGGCAGGAAATCGTACCGACACGGTAGTTGGTGTGCGAACGCTCCCTGCCAGTGAAACTGAGCGCCGCATTCCATTCAGTATGAAACACAAAACCCTTATTTTGTACACTTGAACTTAAAAAAAAAACCCAAAACAAAACAAGGATCTATTGGTCATGAATGTCTTCTTTAGAGATTTAAACAGCAACACCTGGAGTCCTGCATTGTCGACCTCCATTTTTGTTTCACTATGCTCAACTGATGCATTTCACAATGTACAAACCAACTTGGTCCGAATCTGAACTAACCATTCAAGTCACAAACATTGGCTCACCATTTTCCATGAGCACATGAACAGGTTCAAGGACTGAGCGTGTGTCAGTGGTGCGGATGACTGATGTCTCATGAATGTGAACAAGTGAGAAATGTATGCGTGAAGCACCACTGAATGATGAAGTGGAAGAATGTCGGGGAGAACGCCGCACCTCAGAGCTGGTCCTTTGATGGCCCAGGTCAGAACAGCTTTTTCCACTCAGAGGTCATTGGCACTTAGGAACAGAACTTCTCCACTCTCTGCAGCGAGGTGACGTCTGTTTACAACACCCATGTTTGCCAGTGCGACACAACACAACAGCCTCAGCCATCTGGTAGGGATGAACACCTGGGAAAACCACCCTTCACTCTCATCAACAGTCCACATGAGACTTCTTAAAAGCCACGACATGAAAAAACTGCATCTGATTTCAAGCCTGGTGGTCAGATTGGTCACAGATGCACAGATGACTGGGCCGTTTCACTAGGCTAGTTTTGGACCTCAGGCTACTACCACATTTGTCTTTCCAGCAATACATGACTCTAACAGGGACATGTGACCTTGTGATCAGAAAAGAAGGCCGACATATTGGCCAACTGTGACCCATGACACAAACAGAGTCCCCTCATGGGATGAAAAGAAAGACGCATTTGTGCATGTTTAACTTGCTGGTTGAGGGTGGATCGCAAATGTGCACATGACAGTTGTTCAGTTGATAGTCAGTCTTCAATGAGGACTTAGACTCTTGGGAATAAAGTACATCAATTCATCCAGCAGGTGGTGCTTCTCACTCACTTCATTTCACCTCTGAGTCAGAGCATGAAGCATCCTCCTGTTTACTGAGCGTATTTAAGAGAATGACTGGGCTCAACTTACTCATCAACTCAACATCGGAATATTTATATCATTTCTAATTATTATGCTGGAATGGATCACATTCAGGTTTATAACATGAATTAAAATTATAAGAATATTTAAAACCGCAATGTAAAGTTTGCACTTTGAATTAGAGGTTGACCGATATATCGGTGAGGCCGATTGGAACTACTAAACAATGTCACCTTTTTAAAAGCTAATATCAATATTTATACAAGAATATTGTTCTTTTCAACACAACCAACACATTGCACCACGCACTTGCTCATAAACCACAAGACAGGAGGCTATTCTCAGGAGGTTGCCCAGGTAATAATAATCTCCAAGTCTTAGATCATTGATTTGTTTATGTTTTAGTGGTAGTGGTGGACCAAAAAAATTCAACAAAACTGCACTGAAATGAAATAAATAATAAAAGTTAAGATTACACTTCTTATGATATAGCGGAAATGTTATTAAAATGAAACAAACTTGCTGCATAGATGTCAGACACAAGCACTTCCGTTCACGGTCACATGACACACTTCCACTTCTGTGGTGAGGTGTTATTAAAGTGAAATAGAACTTCACATATGTGAATAATATAGCCAGTGGGTCGAGCGTTGTGTACTTTATATAGCAGTTTATCAATGATATACTTTTTACATGCCCATGTTATTGTTCACATTCGAATTGAATTTGAAACATTTTATATTTGGCCTTGTTTTTTTTATATTAAATGTCACTTCCCTTTTAAGAAAATGATGCTCCCCTATTAAAACCATTTGAATTCATTAATATAGATGCTTTATGTTTAATTTAATTTAACAAGTGACCGTGACACACATGCAAGTGCTGTTAAATCATTTTCCCACGCGCCACACACACCCCCTTTATGCAAGTCACTAGTCAGGCCAAGTGAAAACACAGCCGCCCTACTGAGGACAACATCAACAGACAAGGACAATAATTGCTTTTACAACTAACTCAGGTCCAACTTGTTGTCAGCCATGAATCATCGTGAGAACAGGTCAAATACAAACCTCACACCATAGAAAATGTGGATCAGACAAGTCATTGATGGAGCCCTGACTGTCTCAAGGCAGTGATGCATCAGCAGGAGGTGAATATGAGTCTGAATTCCACCTGCTGCTGCTCACTGCAGACCCTCCAGTCAATGTTACATATTGGTTATTGTTACACCTGCAAAGCCTCAATAGGACAATAGGAACGTTGTTCCGTCCCTGATCGTCCTCTGGCACTTTACTACAGTTGGAGGAGCTGCACTGCACGGAAATGTTCGTCCAAGCAGTTTAGGCTACGCAGTCAGTTAAGCAATGGAAAACAACATGACTTACATCTACACGTCCCAGTTTTAAGACATTAAAAGGAGACTTTTTTCACATAGTCCGGTGAACATTTCCTCTTTCAGATACGCGAATGTAAACAGAAGCACGTTTCCTGACTAACGTCACTTCCCCGTGACGATACACAGTCCAGCGTTAACGTCCCAACGTGTAGATTAACGTTTTCTGACTTGGTTTAAATGATAAATGAACGAACCTGCTGCACGGAAACACATGCGCCAGTGACAATCACTTCCGCTCGCGGTCACGTGACATGCTTCCGCTTCTGAGGTGAGACAGCGCTTCCTTCAAAGACCGATCGTTCAACTCCCCCTTTACAGTATATATATAGTAGGTGAAGCGCTCTTACCTCCGCAATTAATGAATGTCATTTATATAACTTATGGCAAACGTGTTTATATAACTTATTACAAACGCAAAAATGTTCATTCTTTATTTATGTTTTGCACGAAGAAACGTCCTTACATTACTGTAACTGTGATCGTTATTGTTATTGTACATTTTGGTAAATATTCCATTAAAATTAATTTGTTTAAATACATTTAATAAAATGTATTTAAACAAAAAACGATTAACAAAATTATATTTCTAAATATTGTATTATTATTATTATTATTATTATTATTATTATTATTTCAAATACTTACATACGTCAGAAATTTTGTTTTCTTGGTTCATGTTTTTATCCATTTTATTATTATTATTATTATTATTATTGTTGTTGTTGTTGTTGTTGTTATTAATAATATTAATATTATTATTATTATTATCATTTCAAATAGTTACAGCATCAGGAATTTTGTTTTATTGGCTCACGTTTTTATCCATTTTAATATTATTATTATTTATTCATTTATTTATTTTGAAATAGTTATAGTATTAGAAATTTTGTTTTCTTGATTCATGTTTTCATCCACTATTTTATTCAGTTTTGCTCCACTGATCTGTGCTCACATGCTGACCAGTAATGACTGCAAAACAGAGTTGTACAAATAATACCTAAAAATCATGAACACGACAAAAAAGTAAAGGAAAATTTGTTGTTTGTAACAATTATCACATGAAACTAAGACAAAGTTTAATTTATGCTTCTTCGTCATTTTAAATAATTTAATTTGTTTAATATGGTTTGCAGCTCGACGATCTTCCTTTAAGAAAAATGAAGATTTAACAATGGTATCTTAAAACCTTCTCTCTGAATCAGAGCCTTGAATGTTTGTCCTTCTGTCACTAGGTGGCGATATGGACGCAATCTTGTCCAACCCACCAGGCAGTGAAACCCTGGACAGTCCTTCTCTTCATCCCAGACAAATAAAGTTCATGAATTCATTCTCTTTTTTCTACAGTCTTGTTGACAAGAACACTGGAGTGGAGCAACATTGCCACCTGCACCTTGTGTGGTTCAGCTGTGTCACGTCATCATGGGACCACCACAAACACAACAGGTGCCCTTCAGGACAAATAAGGAGCCAATTGTTGTGGAGCTCTCAGCCAGTCGCTGCTCGGCCCTTTCCTGAACAGTTGTGGTCCTTTCAGCGAGTAAGCATGTCACATCTGACCTCCACAGCTGATAAGGGAACTGCAGCGGTGTGGATCAAAGTTTGTAAAAAGAAAAAAAACAACAATAATGTGGAATAATGGAGCATGCAAACAATTCTCCTCTGGAGAGAATTACTCCTCATGCATAATTTTACATGCCTTTCTCATTATATGGTGCCAGTTTTTGTTTATAAAAAACAAAAATAAAACATAAACATTTGTCAAAAGCTGTTGGCTGCTGTATGGTTCATGTATTATAAAGTAAAATAAGAAAGTGAAAACATTATTTACGTCACACAGAGTAGCTTGTTCTTGAAATCTCAATCCAGATTAGGAATTTATCAAACAGATTAAGCCACTCCCAAATCTGTTGAGGAAATCGACACAGTCGCCCTGCTGCAGAGGTTTTCTGTGAGTTAGTGAAGTACAGGTACAGTGCTTCCAGCACATGATGATACTTGAAGCACTTTGACACAACATTTTTGTTTGAGAGCAGTTGTCTCCCATCATTTAAGGTGGGCGAAGATGCTGGGTTTGTGTTGGGAGGAAGATCTGAGCCAGACAGCTCTGGCAATGATCTGCCTCTCAATGGTGCTCGCTCTCTGCTGAGGAAATGCGTGTCACACGGATGCCTTCCTGTTGATCACACAGCCTGGATGAGACCACAGGAAGGGCCACATGGAAGGATGAAGTTTCCTCTCAGACTTGAGAATATGTTGAGCTCCTTCAGACGAGTCGATGTTGACTCACAGTGCCCTCATATATCTTGAAAACTTGGGGGAAGTAAGGCTGAACAGTAGGAAGCAGAATGTGAAGATGATCCGGTTGAAAAGAAAACAACTGATGTAGCAAATGAGAGATGAAAACAAACCATCCGCAGCGCCTCAGACAGCTGTGAGGCCTGTGATCACACGGTCACATGGCCCTCCCAAGTTGGCCGGCCACTGTGAAAGGTAAACAGTAAACAGGATGGAACATCCTCCGTGTGTGTGTGTGTGTGTGTGTTGGCTGTTAACGGGCCCACGGGTGAGTGCGGGTCCAGCTGTCACCACTATAACCTCAGGCTTGATGCAAAGCTTTGGGGACCCGGTGTGTGTGTGCGTGTGTGTGTCGTTACCCCACACCCCTGGGCTTCCTTCCTCCCCTTTGTTGGTCCCTGCCAGGCAGACTTCTACAAGCTGAGCACACAAGTGAATGCATATGAATGTGTGCTGTCATCTTTATTAGCCCAACATCCATTACGTTTAACACGGCTCTTTACTGAAGGGGTTTTCACTTTCACCCCCCACCCCCCACTTGGTTAACTTGCCAGACGAAGAGGATTATAGTGACCCCAGCTCCAATACACAACCTGTTACCGGCTAATAAAAGCAGCGAACAACAGCTCATGTTTAAAGCTTAAAACTATGCCTGTCCATTTGATACGCAACTTTAAAGATAATCCCAGTCACTTTTGCGTTTCAAAGACTCAAATATTTCTCTACCTGAGCTCTTCGGTTTTGGTCACATCTGCTCTTTGATGCGTGAAGTCGGCGGTAATGCAGGCAGCACTGAGCGAGGAGGGCGAAGCCGCACTTCAGCCAGCTACGTATGAGTAATGCATGTGTTCTTAAACCGCATCTCCATCTTCATAAGACAAAAACCTGTCGGGGCTTGTTCCTCTCTTTTGTCTCTGGACGCCACACCGCACACGAACTGCTCTGCCCGGGTTTGTTATTAGTGGCTGCATGTGGAGCTTTTTAAAAGAGGCCAGCACGAACAAAGAGGCAAACAAAGAGGAAGCTTTTCGGTGCGGTAAAGCAGCGACACCCACACCTGAGCTGAGAGGCGCATAAAGGAAGAGAGCGTTGATTGGCGCCTCAGCGGGAATCTCTGGCGTTTATTGTTCTAAGAATGGTTATAAGCCTATTACAAATGTCCACACAAAGCCAAGCATTTAACCGTGGGAAGAAATTTCAGTTATCCCAGTGCAGAAAGGGGTTTTGTTTTCTGCTTAATGGAGATTGTGCCCAGGAATGTATCTGGCACTTCACCTGCTGCTAAGGACCTCAAATGCTGCCTAATCTGAAATCCAGCAGCTGAATTCTCTTTTTCACATTACGTTTCTCCCAGTTGCTTTCAGGAATTCCAGTAGCTGTCAGTGGAGTTGAAATACAGTGGAAACCTATGTCATCCCGCTGAGACTCAGAGAAGAGCCTCGGTCTGCAGGAAGCAGGAGGGTGGTGGTGGTGGTGGGGGGGGGGTAATGATGTCATACCCCCCCGCCGGAGACATCCATTCTGGTGCAGGAATGTCGCGGAGTCTCTCTGTTAAAACAGGTGGAGCTGAACGAGTAAGTCGGCTCCCATTTTCAGATTAGGGCGGTGTATTTAATATATGTGGCGCGTTCCGTTGAGGCGACTCATTGTTTGAATTGTCTAGACACAAAGTGGATTAATTCGTTATTTGGTTGCAGAAATTAGCTCTGTGGGAGTCAACGCTGAGATTGTCTCACAAACGTATGAAACTAGCGCAGTAAACCGGTCTGACTTAATTCTTTTACACTGACCCACTGTAAAACTAGGGTGAGAGTTGAAATATATTTGCAGGCTCTGTAAAGCGGGACTCCTGCTGTGTCAGTCGGCGCTATGTTTCCCAATCGGTTCCCAATATTTTGCTGGCCGTAAATGGATAACCACACAGGAGTCAACAATCTAGGAATCTGCATCAAACCCAAGGGCTGGGGGCCTCACCTGTGCCGTCAAGCCATGTGATGTGGCCCTGAATGGCTTTTGAAAGATCAAATTGGTTCAATGCTAGTGCTATTCAATGCTAGTGTAAACTGCGCTAAAGCTAGCATGAGGACCCGCTTACACTGAAATGTTCAACAATTCATCTGTTTGAAGTTGTTCTCAGATTTTCCAGCAGAACTTGCCAAATGCCACGTTCAAAAGTTAGCTCTATAACTCGAAGGGAATAGCTATAGAGTTCAGTGTATAAAATAGAGTTTCCAATGCAGCATTTCCTGTCATGCTGAAGGTGTTTTTGCATCTAGAAATGGCACATTTCTGTCTTCCCTGCTGATGCACTGGACAGACTGGTGGTGAAGATAAAGCTCACACCTTCAGCTAGTCCCTTCGCACAAGAATAGGACTGTTTACCTCAAGAAGTAAAAGGTCCCATGACAAAAGCAACTTATTTAGAGCAAAGTGGTGAAGATGTTAATCAAAACAATGATGTTTTTACTGCATATTTTGAGTAGAAATGCATATAACCACAGCAAACTGAACTTCTCTGACGACTGTGAGTATAAAATATGACTCTTTAAAGAATGTCTTAAACACCAGATACGATAAATGCAATTACTAAAGTGAAATTACTTACTACTTACCAGTTCTGCTTCGTTCCTTCTGAGGGAAAAAAAACAGGTTTTTGGTTCCATGTCTCTCAAAAGAAATCCTTTTGTCGTCGTCTTCCTGCTGAACCACACTTGATCAAAGGCCGGCGACGTAGAGGCATTTTGAGTATATCCTGTCCCGTTGTTCTTAAAGCACGTCAAATACCGAGTGTGATTATTGTGTCATATGATACGGCGGACGTCTGCGTGAGGAGAGAATTTGGACTCTGTAGCTGCGTGAAAACTCTTAAATCCCACGGGATTACTTCAGACAACTGTGGCGTCTCAGCACATAGTGACCTCTTGTTTTAGTGAAGACACTCGTGCAGTCATGCTCTTTTGCTGATTGTTTTTCATGCACTCACTGTGATCGATCAGTCGATCACATGGAAAGTCGAGAGGAACATCAAAGGTGCAGCAGAACTGGAGTTCATGACAGGCTGTATTTGAATGACTGAAATGCTGTCTTGTGTTGTGTTGGCTTTTAAAGTCTGCACAGAGTTGTGTCACGGCTGTGAGTGATAACTCATTTGAAATGTTGGCTCATGGATGACATAGAGCTCTGCAAACTTTCCGCCTCAAAACCTTTCACAAGTTGATAGATACATATTGTATTCTTGTTGTTTACATGAAAATTTCCCCCGCTGAATCAGCATCTGAAGTGAATCTTCAAGCAGTCGAAAAGGGAAGTGAACTTGTTCGGAATTCATAATGTGAGTGCTTCCTTTTGTACCCAGTTCTGACAAGACACTGAGAGCTCTTATGCCACATATGAACATGGTAAGGGTTGGATTCCAGTCGTGCGAGGTTGAGTAGGGGTGATGGACACACCTAGACTAGAGGAAGTAAAGGAATAAATATCCGGATTTTCATACTATAAGCCGCTACTTTTTTCTCACGGTCTGAACACTCATGCAACAACACACCTAATATATGGATTTTTACAGGCTAAAGAGCATCATGCAGCCAAAGTATTGAGACTCATCACATCAAACCGATGAAATCACAGGCGTTTTATTGACCTTAAAGCGCTCTAAATGCGCTGTTTTCGCCCGTGCGTCCACAGCTCCACCCACAGAGCCGATCACCTGGAGGACTGGAGACGAGAAGCAGCAGCTGAGACCAGCAGTGGTGACAAAACTTCGGACACGCGGGTGAATACAGCACATTTTCAATGCTTTAATGTCAATAAAAGATATGATGATTCCAGTTCAAAACATTGCCCACTTTGTCATGAGTCAGTCTCCATGCTGGAGCCTGCTGGATCCTCAAGCATTTTTAAGCCTGGTCTGGACTGACCTTTCTACGGTGCAGACAGCACCACTGCACCTGTGGCTTATAGACAGCAGATGTATGCACAAAATCTATTTTCTTCTTCAATTTAGTGGGTGTGGCCAGTGCGCTCTATAGTCTGGAATGTATGGTAGATGCCCTGTTTTTATGGTTTATGATAGAGTTATGATTTTTCCATCCTTTTGCTGGTCAGATTCATTCTAGAGGTGGCCAATTCAATTCCCCAAAGGGGCCACAGTATATCCTGTTATCTGGCTCTGGAGCTGATAGAAAGAAAGAATGAAGACAAAGAACCGTAATATGATGGGAAAACTTAAATAACACACGTGACAAATATCAGAAAAGTGGAGGGAAGTTGTTGTTTATTTCATACATTTTTTTTGAAAATCAATTTTCAACTCATTTTGAGGGACCAGATTTACTCAGCAGGAACTTTATCAAGCTATATTTACAGTTTAATAGGCAACAACAGTAAAATGATACAATGGTTTGTAAGCAAGATGATCAACTGGACGGCCTCATAAGTACAGTCAAAGGGCTGCATGTGCACTTTGCCCAGGTGCAGTTTAGTCTTTCATTTTCGTCTGGCCTTTGGTTCAACTGTTTAGTGAGTGGCAGACACTGTGACTTCTGATCTGAAATCCTCTCCTCTCTCAGATGAAGGCCAGCTCTCACTAAGTGAAGCCCTGTGGAGGTGGAGAGAACGTGACTGTCTGCTGTAGAAGCACCAGTACATGTGGTCACACAAGTCACATTTCAGCTGGAAGTTAGAAAATGGATGTCAGTCGTGTAAAGGGGGGTCTATGTGTAGGATTAGAACCCCCCCAACCCTAGGATGCTAAGCAGGAGACAATGCTTTAATGTGTCTAGTCATCAGCGTATAACTTTAACTGAGTGGATCAGAACATAACGGTCCATCCCAAACTGCTTTACTGTCCAGTAATGTGAAAACATCTCTTGGCTAGAAGTGTCGCCTACCAGCACTGAAACTGGAGTCGTATCGTGGAGAAGGAAATAGCGCCAGCATCCCATGCGGTGTGAGTTAGACTGTGGAGCCTGGTTTTAACATGGCAAGTGGCAAGACAAGGGAGATGTGATAAAAACGTTTTTTTTCTGTATTCCCACCCTCCCTCATCCTGTCCCCCCAAAAAATGAGTGAAGTTAGCCAGTTGTAACAGATTTACGGGGGGGTTGTTTTCTTATTTTATTAACGTTAACTAAAGGTTTCTGAACACCCAAACACTAAAATAGACTAACAATAAAATGATAATAAAACTAACACTGCTTGACAAAGAAGAGAATTATTGAGAAATACATTCTAAAACGCAAGGTCACCATGATGTTTTTGGATGACTTGAACAACTCCTCAACCTTACTAATCTTTCTAGTTAGCCGACAACACAGTCTTTATCTTTTTTTCCCATATTAAAAGCCGAATCACTAAACTGCATACAAATGACGGCGTGAATCCATCAGTCTTAACGAGAGATTTGGGGGCGTCTAAGAGCGGTTGGAAACAGTGGGTGTAATTCCTGTCGGCGGTAGACAACAATCCCCCCGACTTCTTCTATAGTGACCGCGCTCTGTGTTTGCTGATAGCACGCGGAGTGTGAGGACAGCAGGGGCGTGAGGGGAGCAGGGCCTGAATGGCATGGTGTTGCTGCTTTGGCCTGCTGTTCACTGACCCACAAAATTCAAATCCATGCCCCAGTGTGAAGTACTTTTGTGTTGTCATCACCCTCCGAGGCTGGTGGCCAGAGGGAGGGGTGTTTGGGCTCCTGGAGTGCTGCGGGGCTGCAGTCCACACTCCAGCAGGACGCATACTCTGTGAGCTGAATGAAAAGGAGCTTGTATTGTAATGAAAGCATTTGCATACTTGTGTTTGAGAGGGTGTTAACCTTTGACACCGTCGACTGGATGACGACAACAGAAACCACTTCTCGGGAACTTCAAATTTACGCACTCGAAAATAACACCTTATCTTCAAAACAGTGAAGACAGAGAAAGAGATACTCGAGTGTGGGAGATGTAAGTGTCCGTCGAGTGGAAGTTCACGCCGAAAACGCTGACGCTTCATGTCTTTTGTTGAGAACATCTCACATGCTACTTTAGTTTGAAGGAGCAGAGGTGTGTGACACAGAGTTACTCATATAATACTGCATTCAACAACCTCAAACTGAATTGAACAGCCCTCCAGCTTTTCTCATAGTACTAGACAACTGCTATCACAAGTACTGCAATACATATTTGCCAACAATTCCTACTTCTGGAACAATTACTACCACCATTTCTAGAGCCTTGAATATTTTACAAGTAATCCTACTGCTGGTGTTATGATTACTATAACTTGCACTACTACAAAAACTACTACTACAATTACCTTTTTACACTTATAAACCATCAATATTCCTAACTGTATATTGTACTAATCTGATGACTATTGCTATCACAAAGCAACGTTTTTAGTCATGACTTACCGTACTAAATACACCAAAAGTACTATGGATATAGCAACTACTCTCCTTGTCCCACTTCCCATGAAACTACTGCTACTTCTATGGCTACTATTAGCACTGCGATGAGAACTGTTATTATGACTCATTTTGAATAGCACTCCTTTGGGAACCTTTCTACTACTTCTATTTCAAGTACTATTAGTAACAATATATAACTACTACAACTGGTAGTATCGTGACAATTTGTCTGGCAACTATCTCAACACTTTTGTCCACCTCAACTACTTCTATCTTTCGCTTATAAGACAGTAACTACCACAGTTCCCTCCGCTCGACCACGCTACACACTGCTCTCCACTATGACAGTTTATGTGCCAGTTCTCCAGCATCACATCCAGAGGCCCTGCTACCATTTGACTTCATGGTGGACTCTTCCTCCTTGTGAATCTGTCTGCAATACTGGGACTACTTAATATTTCAGTTGAATGATTAATGCAATATAATAATCTTTTCACTACTGCTGCCTCTAGTGACTACATTTTGACGACACAATAATAACATATTTTTGTAAGCGGTCACTAGTGTTATATTACTTATTCAGCCTTATTCACAGAGCTGAACGTCATCCACATTTTAGCTGAAACACGTGTAAAAAAAAAATCCAGTGTTTTAATTCAGTGCCCTAAAATGGTGAATTGTCCGTAATAGTGCTGTCGGGGTGACGCTTATGGTGTTAAACTATAATTTGTGTTTGTAAGTAATTGACGTGATTGTCATTCCGAGGTCAGAGAGCTATAATTCAACCCACACTTAACTTGTTAATCTATTTTTTTCCACCGCCGTCTCTGCCTCTGTCTCTTGTGTGATTAATGTCCGTGCATAGAGACGTGGAAGCAGACAATGTTCGCCTCTTCAGTTGATTTTTTGGGAGGTCTTTGTCAGGCAGGCGGTCGGTGCTTCCCCCTTGAGTCGAGGGACTCTTGTTTCAAAGTACCCGCCGCTTCACAGAAAAGACTTGACTCTGAAATTCCTGCTGCCATGTTGCTAGGTGATGCTTTTGTATGGTCTTTTTTTTGTTGTTGTCACATTTTCATACCCAAATTGTCAGGTTCTTTCTGGAGAAAGCCTCATTAGTAGTCATATATTCATACCAACGCACCCCCACACTTGACCCCTCCTTTACCAGTCGTGGGAAAGACAAGGCCCTGTGGATGGTCCAAGCCATCGCTGAAAAGCGCCCCGAAACATTAAACCCTCTTAATTTGCCAAAAACACAAACCTATTTGCCCTCAATCACGCTCATTTGCGGTTATTTTTACTTCCAATTACGATTGTGTGTAAATAGCGTCTTGCTTAAAGATGTCAGTGACAGCTATTGAGGGGAAAAAACACTAAATGTGGTCCAAAATAATGACATAATAATATTGTATCTTGAATTGAATCTACTTGTTTGAAATTCTACTTTCAGGATTTAATGTTTTCAAATCAGTTGCTAAAGCTAGCAATTAAATTTCAAAAGAAAAAAAAAGTGTTTATTTGAAAAATGTGTTAATATGAAGTGTTTAAAGCATCTTTGTCATCTGTTGATATTGAGACTATTTTTTTAAAATAGAAAATGCCTTTCATGTCATCACTATTTAACTCCATTATCATTTATAGAAACAAGTGACAAAACCTATTGAACTGACACAAAAATGTTACTGTCACTGAGCGCATTAATAACTAATAAAATCTTGGAACCGTTCATTCCACTGACTGACAAAAAGTCCATTTCAGTTTTGTGAAGAAAGAAAAATCACATATTTACAGGTTGTCAAAAAACTATTAAAGATAAAAATAAATCATAGATTAACTTCCAATTACAATTGTATGTAATTGCGTGTTGCATGTCGCTAATAGATGTCAGTGACAGCTATGGAGGGGATAAACCACTAAATGTCGTCCGAAATAATGACATGATAATATTGTATCTTGAATTGAATCTACTTGTTTGAAATTCTGCTTTCAGGATTTAATGTTTTCAAATCAATTGCTAAAGCTAGCAGTTAAATTTCAAAAGAACAAAAAGTGTTTATTTGAAAAATGTGTTAATATGAAGTGTTTAAAGCATCTTTTTACTTTTTAAAAATGCCTTTCATGTCATAACTATTTAACTCCATTATCATTTATAGAAACGAGTGACAACACCTATTGAACTGACACAAAAATGTTGCTGTCACTGAGCGCATTAATAACTAATAAAATCTTGGAACCGTTCATTCCATTGACTGACAAAAAGTCCATTTCAGTTTTGTGAAGAAAAAAAACATATTTACAGGTTGTCAAAAAAAAACAACTATTAAAGATAAAAACAAATCATAGATCAGTCTTGTGAGAGTTAGTTACACTTAAATATACAGTATTTCTGTAAGGTGTTTTGTACAGGAACCTCAAACTGGGTCATTTCTAGAAGTCTTATTTGTGGTGTAAAGAGCGCAGAAGCCAACGTTAGCACTTTCAGCTGTGACCCGCGTGGACCCTGGTCTGACGCTACGTAGTGTCACTGTGCAACAGCAGTCTTGCAGGAGAAACAGGTGCCGGTCGGGTGGTCAAGCCCCGCCCACTTCGCCTGCCATATATGGAACACATCCGCATTCCTCAGCGCTCGCTGTAGGGAGGTGCTGATGACGCCACCTGTTTCTCAATGGACTGCGCGACTCGTGCGCCTTCAGTAGTGAGCGAGGCTCAGTGGAGTCAGCGGGACGCAGCGGGTCAGGAGTCGCCGAGGCGCATCTGAAACTGGAATCATGGAGCCCCGCCGGACCCTTCTCTGTCTCTGTGTTTTTGTCTGCCGAGTGTTGACCAGCCTTCAGTCCAAAGAACGTAAGTAGCTCCGGATCAACTTCGAGAAAAGCGTGGCGGCAGCGACTCGTGCGTCAGGACGTTGGAATTCCAAGTCCCCGAGTTTACGTCCGGTTTAAAGTACATCCACGCCCGTTTCCATTTCACAAAAAAAGACATTTATTAAATCCGTCTCTGGTGACCTTTAGGAATTTAAAGTCATTCATTGTCGTAGAATTACGTCGACTACAATTGCGAAAATTTAATTTTGTGTCACGTTTGATTAAAAAAAAAAAGTAGTATTCCTTTAGAAAAAAAATATTGACAGGAGAAGTTATTTAAAACTACTTTCATATCAGTTTCCGCAATATGTTTTTAACATGTTTATTGAAGTTCGGGCTGAAATTTCTCGACTAAATTGTTATTTATTAGAAATATTCTACTTTTGTGTGACACTTTTATGATTCTATTTTAAAACAGCTACTTTAGTTTCCATCTTTGGAGGCACCTGTAAGATGTCTGAACATGTCTGGATTATGTTCCACATTCATGTAGGTCCTTTGTCATGGTATTTTAACTGCCCACGCCTTTCTCAGAGATTATTAGTGCTGGACCTGGAGGACACGGTCAATGAAGTGTTGAATTGCACCGACATGCTTGATTAGACTGTCAAAGCCTGGCATGTGCCCCTCATAAAACATTTGGCCTGGAAACTCAGGGTTTTATTGTGGCTAAAGTCACGCTGCTCTTCAATAGAAATAAGTGATTTATTTATTTTTCTTCCCACTTGCTGGAGCAGCGTTACAATGTTCTGTGTCTCTGCAGAAGTGTTGCTGGACATGAAAGCTTCTGGGGGAGAGCTCGGATGGCTGACGTCCCCCAGTGAGAACGGGGTGAGTATTTATACCTCAACAAGCATTTTTAAGACTTCCAACGGTCACAGGTTCCCGTGGTAAATAAAGAAATAAAAGATTAGCGGTGGCAAATATTTAGACAGAGGTATCAATGAGGTCTATTTAAAAGGGGAGCGAGTGGCAGCTTTGAGGTTTGGCACCCCTTGTGTCCAGGCTTCGCTTTCATATAGAACTTAAAAATACCGGCTGGTCACAGGTCAGCTCTGGATTTAAAGGCGTATTTCTGTTCACCTTCAAGTTTATCTTTCTATGATTCCAACTCTGACCTGAAAGTCTCTTTAGGTTTGAGCCTGTGTCAACTTAAAATGTAGGTGACACAGTTTTGCCTGTGTCAATCGGGCAGGCTCGTGTCAACCGGACACTGGCTGTTGACTTTTTTCATCTTAGGAATACAAAACGTGAGGAAATGTTTCTCGAGAGGTTTCAGATTTGAAAGTTTACCATTCCCCTTTTCACTAAGTAACTGTTATTTGATGAGCCTTCACATGTGAGATCAATGTGAAACTGTGTGTGTGAGCTTCCATTTTTCAGTTTCAACAAAACTGCCAGCATGTGAGGACTTTAATGTCAAATGGAGGCTTTTAATCTTTCAGCTCGTCATTGCTTCCACCCGCTCTTTCATTGCTGCCAATTTTGCCGCCATGTGTCTGTGCTATAAAACTCATTTAACGGCTATAAATGTTAGTTGGGAGTCCTTGTTGTGTTTGCTGTGACACACATGGACCCCAGTCAGTCCGCGGAGTGCAAGTGTGTGTGTGTGTGTGAGTGGAAGCCACACACGTTGGTGGTGCCACACATGTCCAGGCCAATAATTCCAAAGTGTGGAAAAAAAGCCCGGCTCTTTATGAGCTTCCCGGCTGGCGTGAGAGATGCGGTGTCTCATCAATAAAAGCGGCTCGTGGAAACAACAAAGACCCTGAAGCCTTCACTTAAAATTCTGTAGCTCTTTTCCTGATTATAGCTTGTTGAGTTTTGACCTGAAAACTGACCCCTCTTTTTTGCTTCTGACTCGCAGTGGGAGATTGTCCAGACGGTGGTCAACGGCTCCCTCTTCTACACCTACAGCGTGTGCAGCATCGACACCAGCGAGCAAGACAACTGGCTACGGACCACCTTCATCCAGCGGCGGCCGGGAACGTCCCGCTTGTCTGTGGAGCTTCGCTTTATCGTACGGGACTGCAACACCTTTGATGGCGCCTCCGTGTCCTGCAAAGAAACCTTCAACCTTTTCATATCCGAAGCTGACGCTGACGTCGGCACCAACTTCCGTAAAGGGCAGTTCCGCAAAGTGGCGACCATTGCTCCAGATGAGGTCACTCAGGGTCGCACGCTAAAGGTCAACACAGAAACCAGGACCGTGGGGCCTCTATCCAGAAAAGGCTTCTACTTGGCCTTCCAGGACATGGGTGCGTGTGTGGCACTGCTGTCGGTGAGAGTCTACTACAAGACCTGCCCCTCCACCGTGGAGAGCCTGGCTGTTTTTCCCGAGACTGTGGCGGACTCTCTCAAGGATGTGGAGGGAGTGTGTGTGGAGAATGCCGTCAGCCAGGCCACCCCACGCATCTACTGCACAGCTGAGGGGAAATGGGTGGTTCCTGTGGGCCAGTGTCAGTGTCTCCCAGGCTACGAAACCACCGGGGACGCCTGCCAAGGTAAGCACCACCCGCCACCCACTAATCTTGAGAGATGTGTTGCTGCTGTGTAGCGAAGGAAAACACCTGCGACACCTGCTGCGGGAAGGTTTGAGGAATGACTCTTGAGGAATGTTCATTAGTCCACTAGGTTTCAAAATATGTCACAAAACCTCAGTATAACCGTCACAAAGTAGGTCAACCTGCCGCTGATTTATGAGGAGAAAAAAGCGGGTTGTTTAAACTTGTTGACGATCTTTACTGGCAACTAAGTGTGGTTTGTGGTGAAACAGAAAGAAGAAATGAAGCTACCACCAGTGAGTCATCATCTCACCTGCGTGCCAGCATCGCATTCTTTCCACTGACTTTAGTGGATTCAGGAGCAGGGATTATCAGGGGAATAGGATTCCTCGCTGCAGATTGTTTCAACTTTCAGTTTCTTGTCAATGTCGAACTAAAGAAACAGGTTCGGACAAGACATTTGATAGGGGGGGATGTAATATGGAAACTGAAAATATTCTGAAAAATTCAGAAGAGCAGGGAGTTGAAGGTGCCAAACCAACATATTTACAAATGAAAGCTACTGTAACAGGTTGCACTTTCATCATCCATAAGCAAGGAGGAATCTCGGACCTTCCTTTACTCAGCCAGCTCTGGATGTTCCTTGGAAATGGAATCTTTCTCCACCACAGTCTTAAGTCATGCAGGAAAAAGTCATTTCCTGCTCTTGCATTTCTGGCCGCAACTGAGTCAAAAGTAATTTGAAAAAAGCTAAATGTGTTTTCTCTTTAAGGGCAAAACAAAATACAATTACATCAAACCTTACTATGTATCTAACACTTTGCTCCAATGTGTGTCATTTCTGGAGAGAAACCAGTTATATTTTCGTTTCAATATTCAATATTGGTTTTAGCCACATGTAGGTGACATCCTGTCTCCTCACTTCGTGTTTGCCCAATTTACACAGTACATTCCAGTAATTGTGAGATAATTTAAATTCCAGTTTTAGTTTTTGCGGAGGTTCATCTCACTAGGTGAGAAAGGAACCTTTGTCTGACAAGCAAACTACTTCAAGGAAATTTGAGAATGCATGTTAAGTGTCGACTGATATTTCAATACTGAGGTTACGGTAAAGCTCAAGTGTGTGTGCTATTGTTTGCCTGCTGACACACCTAGAATAAGTTGAGGAATGTCAGACCTCTGGGGTATGTGTTGCCCGGGGGAAAGACCTGTGAGCACATATACAAAATCAATAAAAGAAAGACGTGGATGTGTGAAGCCACGCAAACAACTGAGGCGTCCTCGCTGGACGCTGGCTTGCGGGGTGTGGTGTTGGACTGTCTGGGGGAAACGTGGGAGGACGGCGAGGAAGGAGGGAGGAAGGGCACAGTATGCTGCGGAGATTGCTGAAAGGAATTCTTTCACCCTGCCGTCACCTACAGCAGAGGTTGACTCAAGGAAGGGCTGTGTGAATGTACGAGAATGACTACCTGAGCGGTGCGTCTTCCCATCGCAAGTATTTGTTTGTGTGTGCTGCCGTGGCAACAGGAACCACAGATTACAGGGATGGAGCTGTCACGCCTCTGAGAGGTTAAACTCTGTTAGTCAGTCTGTGGGTTGTGACGCCTGATCTTTGGAGTCACCTTAACCGACAGTCTGAGGTCTGTTCTTCTCATCTTTTTCCTATAAATGAACAGATGATGGAGGTGACTTTAATAACTGAGCGCTGAGATTTAGTGCTTCACTGTGACAGGGGAGGACGACGGGCAGGAATGTTTGAGGTTCCTGACAGCTCTGAACCCAGCACCTGAAACGGAAATGAGCTGAGAATGTTGTGAGACAGGAAATATTTATGGTGGGGGGGAAACTCTCAGGTATAATGGAGGAATATCCGACCTGCTCGGAATATTAGACTGAAAGAATGAAGCAATTGTCAAGCACTGGTTCTTCATATGGAGTCACATATTCGGCGGCCACTTGAACACCTCTTCAGTTGCCTCGGGAAAGTCGTGGATTCCTCAGAGGAGTCCATCTGTTGTGGGAAAAGGAAGTCAGCAAGATGAGAAGGAATGCTGATTGACAAAAATAAGCAGGTTGTCAGTGTTTGCAGGCGGTGGGAGGGGAGCAGGCCGACAGTTGGCGCATGAGGCTGGTTAGTTCCGTGGCTGCCTAGTTAGGTGTGGAGTGTAATTTAGTCAAGAGGATTAGCTGAGCAACAGGACAGCTGTTAGCCAATGACATGCCCCGCTTTGACTCTCTTTGCTCTTTCATCCGCTGGTTAACGCACGCAACGAGCTCACTAATCCATGTTCCCACTCATTAGAACAATAAGCCGCCACAAAGGGCAGAAAACAGATTCAATTAACAGATGCACTGGGGCGGAACCGGCGTCCCTTTCACATCTGTTGCACCACAGAACAACTTAAGAGTGAAGAGTCTTTCTTAAGAAGTAATTCCACAGGTTGGTGAAATGATAAAACTTCAAAGATACACGGTGGTGAGGGGATTTACAGCTACTGAAATATTGAATTCAATTCACGCACATGTTGCATGTGTGCGAGCTGTAGTCGACGTATTTATGGCACCACTCAGTCCAATCTCAGAGACAATGGATGAATAGCTCTGGAGTTTCTTTGCTACGTGACAGAAGTCCTGCTGCTCCGGCTCAAGATGAAATGGGTTGGCCCCCTTTTCTTATGCCAAAAGACCCCAGCTACACCCCCACACCAGGGAAGTGACTCCCCAGAGAGAACTTCTGTTGGTGCTCCGGACCTTTAACTCCCTCACCCATCCCCCCACAGTCTTTTCTATTCATCTTCACCCCTCCTCAAACTCAACCTGCTCCTTCAGCGTGAGGTAATACCAGAAGTGCAGAGGTCCTTCTGCCCTGATGGTGCTGTAACGTGACCACCTCTTCCATCCAGGCTTCACCTGACCTCTTCCTTTGGGTCAGATGAAAGGCTTCTCTCAAGAGGAACAACAGAGTAAATATTTCATGCCTTTTATTCCCAGAAAGCTCGTGAGAGCTGACTGACCAAAAGCTCATAGCGCTGCAGAGAATCTTGCTTCATTTCACTCGATGACCGACCTTCTTTGTCGGTTGATGTTGAGTGCTGCCGCTCATCTGGGCGGACAATACTTGAATAAGAGTCTGCATGAATGAACAAGCTTGTGGTTGAGCTAGTTTTAATTTGTGGTTGGCTGGCACATTCCTAACCGATCATGAAGAAGCTCTGTCATCCACCAGACATTCAGAGCGGAGCCACCTGTTCCCACAATCAAAAGGTGTCGGTTGGCACATAATGACACATTGATAACACATTGCTGTTCTTGTTTTAAGTACGTCTCGAGACTGAGACATGCAGATCAAGGATCAAACTTGTGAGGTACACTGCAGTTTTGACCGATAAAACTGTGGTACGACACTCTTTTTGTTTTGCTCTACCGCCTCATTATGGGACAATTGTTTTTCTTGAAAAGAATCTTTTCAAAGTTCCAGCTGGGGTATTTTCTGAAGCGGGGGAAAGAATGCAGCAGAAACATTAGCTCCAAAGTGACTGGCAGTTCCTGTGTTCAGCTTTTTGTCACGTCTGCACCTTCATTAACCTTTCACACCCTGGAAGGATGAAATGTCCATCACCAGTGCCTGAAGTCCCATTTCCTTTTGGCAAAAACACAAATATGACTCGCCCGAGTGCGCGAGCCGAGAGTTCACAAGGGAACGGGAGATCAGATCACCTGGCGGGTTGAGTGCCATCCGGTTGACATCAAACCTCTGGGCGACAGGGCATGTTGAGGCACACCGTCAGGGAAATCCCGTTTCATTCCTCTGGATACAAAGACAGAGTTGATTATAGGCTACTCACAAAAAAATGCTTCCTGTGGACTGGAAGGGCGCAGCATCACAGAGAAAGCCTCATTGTTTTCATTCAGTTTGGTAATTCCTTCCTGTGTTTGTCAGTTATTTTTACAGTGCTGTTCAAACTAACGCACGCCGTCTCTCCCTGCCTCAGCGTGCAAGCCCGGTTACTTCAAGAAGTCCTTATCGGATCGGCTGTGTCAGCTCTGCCCCGATAACACCCAACCCTCCGCGGCTGGAGCCACCGAATGCCAGTGCCAGGACGGTTTCTTCCGCTCGCCCACTGACCCGCCAACGTCCGCCTGCTCTGGTAAGAAACTCACCCGCTTGGAATTTGAACTGATGTTGTAGCTGCTTAGGTAACTATCTGATCTTGTTATCATGGAAACATAATCAGTCTGGGCCGCTCCAGGATTGGATCTTATCATTGAGTTAATTTCCTTGTGTATTCATGACTCACATCCTGTCCCGTGGCCACCTCCGGAAGAGAAGCCAAAAATGTGGACGCACCCCCAGCGAGGAAGTTGGCTGTAACATCTCTCTCATCTCTTTCCTCTCCCAGCTCCACCTAGTGCCCCGCGTGACCTGACCTCTGTTACCCTGTCAGCAGAGGGCAGGCTCCAGCTGTCCTGGAGTTCACCTCTGGTCACCGGGGGTCGCAGCGATCTCACCTATAGAGTGGTGTGCGAGCTCTGTGATGTCGCGCCATGTGTCCCCTGCGGCGAGAAGATCCGCTTCGAGCCAGGTGCCACTGATCTGCGGGAAACTTCTGTGGTGGTCACTGAGCTGGACTCCCATCTTAACTACACCTTCACCGTGGAGTCTCACAGTGGGGTCTCCCAGTATGGGTCCTCTAAGGCTGCTGCCACCATTACCACAGCTCTGGACTATACTGGTGAGCAAAGTTGCATTTGTCTCAGAAACATTTTTTTTTCCCGCAAGTTCTACAAATCGGCACTTTAGAAAGGTTACTGTAGCTGCCAAAGCTTGTTTTGTGGCTTAAATAAAGGTGGCACCCAAAACTCACTCAACGATATTATGACGCTAAAATGGTGAAACATATTTTTACCCTCATATTAAGGTATGGAAATACACATAACATTGAGAGGGAAACCTACACTATAGAACAGGCTGTTAATCTTATAACATCGTCTTGTAATCTGTGGTGTTTCATCCAAAAAGAAAAAAGGAGACTGACTCCCAACCCTTGTTTCCTTTGTTCCCCTCACCAACCGTCAGATCCCCCCAAGGTGACGTTGATCCATCTGGACGATCGCAGCCCCACCAGTCTGTCTCTCTCCTGGGCCCTGTCACGCAGACCTCCGTCCCACATCAATCATCGCTATGAGCTTATGTACCGAAGAAAAGTAAGTCAGGAGGCTTTGTGGTCTTTTCCTCCTGCTTTCATTCAGTCATTGATGTCCTTTCAAAAGGTTTTTTTTTTTACTTGTTTTTCTGGTTTATGCACGACATTTAATTTTTTCCTTCTCCTATGAAGGATGATGATGGAGAGCGTGATGTCACCATCTACACCGTACTGGTTTTGGAGAAGACATCGGTGCAGATAGTTGACCTCACACCAGACACAAGCTACATGTTCAGGGTCCAGGCTCTGAGTCCAGAAGGAAACCCTGGCGCCTACAGCATGGAGTACGAGTTCCACACGCCACCGCTAGGTAAAACTAAGCCCTTCAAGTGTTGTTCACTTTCCTCCTGTGCGGAAGTTCTTCTGAGACTTTACCTTTACGTTCTGCTTGAAACATTAGTGAATTAGAAAATATCACCAAATACAGACCTTCCTCTTCAATATAATTCAGTGCCTTTATTAGCATGATAAACACTGTTGGTAGCAACTACATAGAGTTCCAGAGCTTGCTTGCACAACACACAGAGTAGGGGTCAGGATGAAAGTGTGTTCTCCACCATATCAGATTGGAATTTAGAACACCACTTAAATTCAATCCTCTGTTCCTTGGTGTCAACATTGCCTGAAATTCCACTGACAATTATTGAGTCATTCGGCTGAAGACAGACAATCACATAAACTCTTTGGTGGGAAAAAAAAGTCATTCCAACTTTATAAAAAAAAAATTTCCACAGACACACTCCTGTCCGATTCAGACTTAAATGGCTAGGTTCTGCATCTCTGGAGACTAAAAGTCTTCTCTGATTTGAATTTCTCAGCAGCTGTGCCTCAGATCCAAAACAACTCCACCATTGTGATGGCAGCGCTGGTCGGAGTGGCCGTCATCTTGCTGGTCATCGTGGCCGTCCTGCTGCTGCGCAGAAGGTTGGTGACAAACCCCTGTGTCATTCACATAAGTGCCACCTACTACACTGTCGCCGGTGATGCTGGCCCACAAGCTAAAGATAATCCCTGATATCCTCAATGAGGGTTTAGCAGTCATTACCCAAGTAGCTGTATCATAGACCTTTGACATTCATCGATGGGAGTCGCCTGCAATTACCACAATCCTGTCTGCAGCCTGTGCAATCCCATAATGATCAGTCATCTACCCCTCACAGGAGACTGAACTCTCATCGCGGCGGAGGCCCCGAGGATCCGTACTTTTCCACAGGTAAGATGAGCAAACACACTCCTGTAATGTGGAAACTCCTCACACACACACCAACGTCTTTGATCTCGACTTCAGATCAGCTTAAGCCTTTGAAGACTTACGTGGATCCACACATGTACGAGGATCCTAACATTGCCATCCAGAAGTTTGTCAAGGAAATCGATCCCAATTCCATCAGTAAACAGAAAGTGGTCGGTGTCGGTGAGTGTTTTGGATTTCAGTCTCTTCCAAGTGGTTTCTTGCTCAAACTTTGTCCTGACTCGTCTGGTCCCGTGCGATTCAACAGGAGAGTTTGGGGAAGTGTTTTGGGGGGTGATGAAGACCCCAGCACGAGGCGACGTGCCTGTTGCTATCAAAACCCTGAAGCCCGGCTACTCTGAGAAACAGAGGCAGGAGTTCCTGAGTGAGGCGAGCATCATGGGCCAGTTCTCACACCCCAACATCATCCGCCTGGAGGGAGTGGTCACCAAGTGTGAGTATTTACGGAAAACAGAATTCCAATGAAATGACCGTTTCCTTGTGGCAATAAATACTGACGGGCCTTTTTCCGTTTGCAGTTAAACATGCAATGATTGTGACGGAGTACATGGAGAATGGAGCTCTGGACACATATCTAAAGGTAGGGATGGAACAGCAGAGCAGCTGTTGGACTCAGGCTTTCATTTCAACAACTTGAACTTGAGTTAACTGACTCTCCCAGGACCGCGATGGTGAGATTCCCTCGTACCAGCTGGTCGGGATGCTGCGAGGAATAGCTGCTGGCATGAAGTACCTGTCGGACATGAGCTACGTCCATCGTGACTTGGCAGCAAGAAACGTTCTGGTGAACAGCAACCTGGAGTGTAAAGTGTCCGACTTCGGATTGTCCCGCGTCCTGGAGGACGACGCCGAGGGCACCTACACCACCAGGGTAAGCTCCGCAATCCAAACTCGTACCACACAGAACCTCAGTGTTCTTCCCCGGTCGCCACCTCCAGTGCTGACATCCATCGAGCTCACTTGAAAACGCTGATT
This sequence comes from Synchiropus splendidus, assembly GCF_027744825.2. NCBI lineage: Eukaryota > Metazoa > Chordata > Actinopteri > Syngnathiformes > Callionymidae > Synchiropus > Synchiropus splendidus. Next base: position 7,857,534 of record NC_071339.1, read on the forward strand.
TGCATGTGTCTCTTCTGTTAGGGAGGAAAAATCCCAATCCGCTGGACGGCTCCTGAGGCCATCGCTTACAGGAAGTTCACCTCAGCCAGCGACGTGTGGAGCTTTGGCATCGTCATGTGGGAGGTGATGGCGTTTGGAGAACGACCCTACTGGGACATGAGCAACCATGAGGTTTGTTTCATCTCTCTCTTTCTGAAGCTTGTGGTTGGAGAGTGGGACTGTAGAGGTCAGCGTGTCGTACGTGTTTCCTCTGAGCTCATGGTACTTTCCCACCCTGCTACGCTCATTGACATCTGATGTCAACACATGACCACAGCATGTTTTCTGTCCATGTGAGCTTCACCCCAGCAGTGAAATAATACTATAAATCCTCTTTCTTGACCAGGTGATGAAGGCCATCAACGAGGCCTTCAGGCTTCCTGCTCCCATGGAATGTCCTTCAACCATCTACCAGCTCATGTTGCAGTGCTGGCAGCACGACCGTTCCAAAAGGCCTCGCTTCACCGACATTGTCAACATCCTGGAAAAGCTCCTCAGAAGCCCAGAATCCTTAAAAACCATTGCCGACTTTGATCCACGGTAGGTTAACCAAACTAGAAGGAAAGCATGATAGAAAGTCAACAATGAAAAGTCTAAAAGTCTAACATTTATGTTCACGCCACTGGACTAATGTCAGAAGCCAATTGATGAAATGTAGTTTTAAATTACAAATATTTAGTTAAGTAGAATCACTTTGAATTTACCTTTGAAGTAAAACCATCTCCTAAGCAATTTCCTGGGTCGGTCTTCAATGACTGACGTGTCTGGCTTGTTGTACTAACCGAGCACATGTTCTCCACAGTGTGTCCATCCGGTTGCCGAGCACCAGCGGCTGCGACGGCACCATGTTCAGGTCGGTGCCCGAGTGGTTGGACTCCATCAAAATGAGCCAGTACAACGAGAGCTTTGCCCGCGCCGGGATCACCACCATGGAGCAGGTGCTCGCCTTGAGGCATGAGTAAGTGCACACATGCAGAGCTGATTTGTGTGGCACCCTGCCAAAATATGATCCAAGACAGAGAGAGCATTGAGCCCTAAGCCGAACATTTGTTATGCAGTTTGTGCAGGCAGGAATACTCCACCTCAGTCCGTGCCATTCCGCGCATTCCCAAACGCCTCCTGCTCTTTATTTAATGCTCTACTCGATGTCGCCTTTTCAAAAACACGAGAGCTATAATTGATCTTTTCCTTCCAGAGACATCAGGAACATTGGCGTGCGGTTGCCGGGTCACATGAAAAGGATCGCCTACAGCATCCTGGGCCTGAAAGACGAGACCAGCTCTCTCAGCGTCTTCTCAGTGTGATCTAAGCATTCCTCACAATCAAAGTGGACCGACTGTGCCATTTCACTCACGGAGGACTGAAGTGTGGCTTGGCCACACGTTTCCTGTGACAGTGTGGCCCGACTGAAGAGGAACCCGCCCGCTGCTCAGGGAGAACTGAGATTCAAAAACACTAATGTACTTTATAGAGAAAAGTTATTTATGTAAGAAATATTCAACGCTGCAGGTCATGTGATGTTGCAAAAGAGAGCGCATTGCGAGTGAGCGAGTGCTTGACCTCGTGCTGACAGGCGAAAATATTTCATGCTCTTTGTGATTAAGGGCTGCTGTTTTCTTTCAAGCACTGTCTTCCTTTACCTGCCAGGATTTAGTCACTTGTTTTTCTACTCTTCTGGTGATCGACAAGACTTTAACTCTGGAACGACTGTTCCGCTCAGGGCGAAGAATCACACATTTCTGTTTTGTCTTTTTCCTGCATCGAGTCTCCAATATTGTTTACGTCGAGTCTTAATACAACTGTTGGATTTTATTTAATATTTATTTTATATTTATGTTGTTTCATGACTCCTGATTCATGTATTGCCAGTTATCATTTTTATGTTGTAATAAAATCAGTGTTTCATCGCTCATGATTCACTTTGTTGTAGTAAGTTCTTGTCATTGTTTTTCTTTTTATTTAGTCCTCAAGTTCTGGGTTAAAAATGTTTATTAATGGAAAGAAATAATTTTTAACAATGAAGGAATTCCTTTTCAAGTTGAGCTAATGTCTTTTCATTTCACTGTAAGCAATGACGTTAAGTAAAAAAAACTTCATCGATCAAAACTGTGAAGACTAGAAATAACTTCCAACGGAACAGGTTGCGTCATTTTTATTTACTTGTGTCAAATGACCCTCGATATTCTGAAAGAAATCATCACACAAATATTGACCATATATTATTGACTAAACTCCATCAAGCGCGACTTCAGAGCGCGAAGCCGGCAGTGTTTTTAAAACAGACAACTCATAAGTGATGTTTGAAAACTAAGTTTTGCCTTAACGTGAACTTTGCGTGATGCAATAAACACGCTGTCACCATAAAACATCAAGTACCAAAAGAAAGATGGTGGAGGAGGAGCTCCAACCAGCTTCATCTTCAGTAAAGGCTTGACTTTAGAGTCATTCCATTGCTTGGGAATACTGAGCTAGACATGACGCACCATAGTGTCCAAGCATCGCTAGACCAAGGCAAATTATTTCAGCCACTAACAAATGCACTGGCTGGTACTGCGAGGCATCACTCAGAGACCACACAAACACGGAGCAGTCAGTTGCGCACTGCCAACAGTGGAGCCCTGAGTTCTTTTATGAAGAGGGCAGTAAAGGCACTAAAGCATTTTCAAAGCTCAATAAATGTGAAAAAGACACTTTAGTGTTTCTATTTGTGTTTTGCAAAGCTGATGGCAGTAGATTATGATCAGAAATTGTAATGAATAAAATAGTTTCAAATCGGAAAAGCTGTTTCAAAATTGAATTGTGGCCCCAAAAATAAGAATGAAATCACAAGTAAAAGATTCCCACCCAACTGGGTTTGCCCTATGCTCCCCGCCCAGTTCGGAATTCACCTCGGCATCTTGAAACTGGACCATTTCAGCTGGCACACCTCATCCCACATGACTCGACAGTCTTGACATGGTGCACCGCAGGAGCTTCGACAGCAAACCTCACGACCAAACCCTCTCACACATTCCATTGTTTTACAAGAGTGAACTGTGACCTTGAACTTGAGGGTGCTGACGCTTCTCCCTGTGAGGGAACTATGACAGACCTAATGCTGATCACTTCCTGTCAGGCTTTGCGATTCCTAATAGCTTTTAAGAATAAAGTTGCTTGCTGTTTCTCTTCATGCACAGTTGCTGTGGCAACTTCCCCGCAACTGTTGATGTTGTTAGAAGTGTTTCTATTGGACCATCACGTCGTAGCTATTTTAAGAAGCTTCTGGCTTGTTTTGGGAGGAAACCTGTCATCCAGATGTAGCTGACCACCTTTGCCACAGAGGAGTAAAATGTCACACCTACACACAACTGTGCTCCATCTCACACACATCAGTCAGACACACTTCCCCTGAGCATCTTGGGAAATACCCCCAACATTATCCAACCAGAGCCCACCACCAGACTTTGGGGCAAAGTCACTCTCACCAAGTTTAAATGTGGGTCACAAGTCTTACTCATTGAGTCGCAGTAACAGATTGAACGTCATTTCAGTGCGCAAGTGCTCGTGACTTTGGTGAATGAGTGGGCAGTTTCAGCAAATCTGACAGGATCAATGAGCGACATCAGGAAGCAGGAGATCTGAAGGTGTTTCAGAGGAGGTAACTCCAATTTGCCATCAGCTTTTTGACATGTAATCATGTAATCAAACCTCCCAGCCGCTTCATTTGAGAGGCATAATACTATAAAGCATTTCTGCATGTGTATAACATAGGCCTCATGCGACAGTATTTTTTTCCTAAGTAAATGCTCAGCAATAAAATATACTTTCAAAGACAAGACTTAACATGAGCCATTTCAAAATATTGCGTGAGTATTTTCTTGCTTTTATTCAACTAATCCCAGCAATTGCAAAATGAAAGCTGCAATGCCTTTAGAAGTGTTTTTTTTTTCACTTGTTTTATTGATGATTTCTTGAAAGAAAGTGAACAAACAGAAAGAAAGCAGTCAACACATGTTTTCACAGGTTTTCTAGGGGGTTTTAAAGTTGCATTCCAGACACACCGAATCTAAAAGTGAAACTAAATGATCGTGAGCATTGGAACTAAGGTCACTCATCCCAGTCGGGCACATGAAGAGATGTACAGGGTGAGGACAGCTGCATGTTGAAGAGAGACTTCATTCTCATGATTAAAAGCCCGTTTTATTAAGCTCGATTCAACAAATTTATTAGTAGCTTTATTTATTTATTATTATATTTTTTACTAGTAGTTGTGGCAACTCTTGCCAAGGATCAGTCATTCTGTTCCAAGCATGACCCACTATTGTATTTTTCCAACACAGAATGACATCAGTTACTGCGACTTTTTGTTGCATGACGGAAGGCTCCGGAGAAGTAGTCATTTCAGTCAAAACCGATGACCAAATGAGCAACAGTGGGCAGCAAAGATGGTGCCAGATATTCAGACATTGTGGAGAAAAAGGGATATCAGTGACAGCTATGTCATATCTACTTTATTTTGTTTAATGCCAATAAATAGCTGTAGTTTCTGCATTTGTCATTATAGATGCTTTGGAAACATTTGAAAGCATTTAAAAAAAACCTCAGACTAAACAATATCAAACGACTTGAAAACAAAAGACTTTTTTTGTCATACCTCTACTTCTACAATTTAAATGAACACTTTTTTAACTTAACTGAACAACTATTAGTAGATATAAAATAACTAGTTAAAAATGCACAATGTACTGAGCAACTTTTTTTTTAAATGGACAAACCTTTGTACCTTTTGAACCTTTAGTACATATGAGTTCTCTAAAAACACACTTGTAATTGAACACTTTCTTGACAAAATCAAAATGTTAATGCTCAGTCATCTCCACTTTTTTTTTTTTTTTACTTTGAAACTCTTTCTTGAGTGCGCAGTCCTGCAATGTATCATAGGACATAGGAGATAAACTCGTCAATCGAGTAGAGTGACACAGATAGACGTCTCAAGAATGAACAGAGCAACAGATGTTTAGTTATGTGACTTAAAAGAAGAACCTTTTTGATCTCATTTTCTACATCAGGCGCCCTCTAGCGTTCCACACAACACCAACGTTGCTTCTGTCGAGGAAGGAATTTTGACACGCATCAATGACGTGGGAAAATCTCCATGAGAACGTGTTTGGGGAGTCAGGCATCAGGAGACGCTCATCTCTGTGAAGAGAAAACATTTCCTCATTCCTGAAGTGCTTAAATGGTGGCATCGTCAGATTCATCACCATTGATGGTGAAACGTGATCTTTTTGTTGCTAACAGTGAGTGACATAGGAAAGGCAAAGCCATGAGCCCACTGATCCACCAGGTGGGTTCCATCAGGCAGGCATGTGGCTGGACGTGCTTTTGATCCATATCTTCACTTTCCATGAAGTCCATATTGGTCCAAGGATGCCAGACAAGTACTATGTGTTGTACTTGTCTATAGTACTATATGTAGAATTCTGCTTGACAATGGGAATACTTGGAAGATGACATTTTTCAACACTCAAAAAGTGACTAAAAACTACTTGTCTGACATCCTTGGACCATGGGAACATAATGGAAAGCAAAGAAATTGATAAAATGCAAAAGTGAAAAATGGTGATATTTTTTTTATAAATTGGTCCTGACACAATACAGGGTCTCAATCAAAACAAAAAACATGTTATCCAAAAAAAAAAACAAAAAAAAAACGACTTGTCTGGCATCCTTGGACCATGTGACCATCATGGAAAGCGAAGAAATTGATAAAATGCAAAAGTGAAAAATGGTGATATTTTTTTTATAAATTGGTCCTGACACAATACAGGGTCTCAATCAAAACAAAAAACATGTTATCCAAAAAAAAAAACAAAAAAAAAACGACTTGTCTGGCATCCTTGGACCATGTGACCATCATGGAAAGCGAAGAAATTGATAAAATGCAAAAGTCGAATTTTGGTGATGGTCCAGACACAACTACACAGCGGCCTAGACACAAAAAGACACAAAAAAATATATACTAAAAAAAAAAAAGACATAAACTACTTGTCTGGCAGTTGAAATTGAACTTTAACTCCTGTGTTCCACCTGCAGCACACCTCACCACTGTCTCACACCTGACATACATGTCCTGCACCACTCCAACACACTCCTCTGCCACTCCAGACTTCCTCATACAATACCACAACTCTTGTCTTGGCACTCTGTCGTACACTTTCTCCAGGTCCACAAAGACACAATGGAGCTCCTTCTGACCTTCTCTGTACTTCTCCACGAACATCCTCAGAGCAAACACTGCATCTGTGGTGCTCTTCTTTGGCATGAAGCCAAACTGTTCCTCACATATGTTCACTTCTGCCCTTAGTCTACTTTCCACTACTCTTTCTCACAACTTCCTCGTATGGCTCATCAACTTTATCCCTCAATAGTTGCCACAACACTGGACATCTCCCATGTTATTGAAGATGGGCACCAACACACTTCTCCTCAATTCCTCAGGAATCTTCTCACTCTCAAAGGACTTGTTTAATGTTCTAGACAAAAAGTCTACTGCCACCTCTCCTAAACACTTCCACACCTCCACAGGTATATATCATCAGGACCCACTGCCTTTCCACTCTTCATCCTCTTCAATGCCCTTCTCACTTCAGCCTCACTAATCTTTGCTATGTCCTGATCTACGATGGTCTCTCCTTCTACTCTTTGTTCTCTCTCATTTTCCTCATTCACCAGCTCTTCAAAGTGCTCCGTCCAACCCTCCCCTCACCATGACCTGCTGCACATCCCTCCCATCTCTATCTCTCTGCCTTGCAATCCTGTACAAATCTCTCTCACCCTCAGTATGGTCAAAAACTGTCCAATTGTTTCCGCCTTTATTTCATAAAGAAAGATTCTGAGATGATTTAGAATCCATTGATTTTGGCTGAGCTGGGTTTATGACAGATGTCGGCAGGTGCAGCATGTCACTTGGGTTTGTGACCTGACGACGTCTACAAGCGCGATCGTGGTCGTGGGGCAAAAGTCTCGTCTGTCATCAAGACACGGTGTCTTTTGTTGAGTTTTTATTGCCATTTGTTTGACCTATTTCAATCTTCAATCTTGTTCCGATACCTTATATTGAAGGAAGAAAAACAAAAACAAATAACTAAACCACTAAAACTAATAAAAACTAAATAAATAAAAATAAAACTAACTGAATTTGAAAGACAAAATGTTAAAACTAAATAAAAATGAAAACTAATCCAAAATCCAGTCCTAAAAATCCAAAATGTTAGAATGTTAGTGCATTTACTTTGCATATTATTGTTGTATTTTAGGTTGTCTCATTTCACTTTTCTTGTGCTGTTTGTCCTCTGATGTCTTAGTTTTGTTGTAGGTTGTGCATATGCAGTGTGTGGCTGATTAGTGTGTTTTGGCCTTGTGTTTGTCTTTAATCAATCAGATCAAATAAGACCTGTTATGTTGGGTTGTTGTAATGAACAAATGTTAGCATGAGCAAAGCTTTGTTTTTCACTCCTGTGTTGATTACATTCACAACAATTTGGGAAATCTTCCACCAAGTCACATTCAGAAGAGAAAGTGTCATTCATTTGCATTGAATTGTGAGTTAACTATGGCTGCCGTGCCAATATTATTATCTATATTATCTATATTATTCTCACAGAAAATCTATCTGCCCTCATCCCGGATGAGACTCGGCACGGTGTAGTGGACCGCAGCCTTGTGCAGCTCAACAACAGGTGGAGTCAGGGTGAGAGGAGGTCAACTCAGTCATGACAGCACTTTTAGTTTTTGTCATTTCTTCTTCAAGTCTTCAATCCTTAAGACGCTCCACATCCAAGAGTGCCACGAATTCCAAGCAGGTACTGTTCGGTATATAACCCTGTTCCTCACATGGTTGTTTGTTCTGCTGTGAACAATCTGTGTCTTTATCCTCCAGCTGTAGAAGCTGCCACTGTTATGCCTTTAAATGTAGAGATTGGCAAATTGTATCTGGACAATGTGTGTTTGATCAAAACTCCTAAAGCAAGTAGAAAATGTGGCGGAGCAGTACTTGGTATTTCAGACCTTCTGAAGCACCCGACAAACAGAAGTCATGTAACTAATCTGCTGTCTATCATTCATCACAGCACCTGTAAGTGACAAGTTGTGTGTGTCTGAAATTTCAGAATTGAACTTCTGTCCGACGAGAGAAAAAGTTTTCTTTTTTAAAAAAATGCACATTTTAAAGTTTTGTTAGAATGTAAACATTTAATAATTAGAACATGTTGTTGTATTTAGTACTTTTTTTTTCTTGTTGTACAGTTAGTATGGAGACGTTTCATTCGTGTCATTTATCATTGACATGTATTGTACATTTTTATATACAGAGAGAGAGAGAGAGAGACAGACGACTGTGGTCTGGAGCCCACCGCTGTGTTGGGTGAACTTCGCGGAACTCACCCGCCTCGGTTCCGCCAGGGTGGGCTTGAGGTGAGCAGCCAGCTCTGCCTCGGAGGTTGGACATGGAAGTGACAGCAAACTGCAGGAACTAGCCGTCGCACCTGAATGACACAATCCCTTGTAAGTCGCTGTCTCACAACCTTCGTCAGTTTTCCCTGTTTTTGACTGTAGAACTGAGAGTGTTGTGTTTGTCAGTAAGATAGCTGCTAGCCAAATAGTTCCTCCGTGAAAACGTTGCACTTCTAATTCCGGTTAATAAACCGGAAAATATTTGTTGTGTCAATAACTAATGTAATAACACGCTTACGGAGTGACATATTTTTTTGTTTTAGCTGTGTTTAGAAGTTGAAAGTGCACCGCAGTTGAGAGTCTCGAAGTAACTGACAAACATTTTATCCACTGCCATTATATTTCAAGGGCTTTTTGTTTGTTTTTTTATTTGCTTTATGTTGTGTTTTTTGCACGATATTAATAAAGCAGTGAAATACGTAACATCTCGCAGTTCGCTAGTCATTCCCGGTTTCTCCAGCAGATGGTGGTATTGCTCCATTGAACATAACGAAGCACGGGACATCGTTGTGACAGAAGACTGGTTTTGTTTCCATACAAATCCATCGTGTTGTCGTGCTACATCATATCTGTAGTGTTTATACGCAGCAGCTGTATTTTATTCGGTGGTTTAGATTCGTTATTTTATTCGACGTGCATACGATCCGCCATTGGTCAGGCTGACGTCACGTGACAGGAGTTGTTCGGATGTTACATTCCAAATTTTCCGCGTGTGAATCCAATGTAGCCCCTTGATCCATGTTCACATCTCCAGCGAACATTCTCGAATGACGCGCGTGTTTTGGGGTCCAACGTTTACAGTGGAGTTTTTCGTAACCGTCACTACGTTAGTGGCTCAGCAGAATGGCTCCGCTGCTCCGGACCCATTGTGGGTATCGCTTCTCGGCCTTTTGGCTAAGATCAAGTGTAGTATCTGTTCTTATCAGTTTAATATCTGATACGTCCCCTATCCGGGGACCATATATTAAATTGATTTTTGGAACTGGGAGATGGAATAGGGGCTTGCTCCGTCCACTCCGCGCATCGACCTGGTATTGCAGTACCTCCAGGAACGGTGCACCCCCTCTAGTGTTTAAAATAAGTATAACTCGTCCTGTGCTCAATATACACATTTAAGATTCAGATACTTAATTCAGGCCACTCTTTATATTAGAATCTTCTGAATTGCGGTAATATTTTGAGTAGAAGGCACTTGATCAGCGTGTTAGAAGCGCATAGACTTGCAGACAGTGACTGACAATGTTGGCGAACAGTTACAAAGCCATGGGAGACACAGTGGTTCCAGGAGGACGTATACAAAATGCTTTGCCCCAGGGGCAGCTACGCATGCGCTGACATTTACGTTTGTATCTTGAGCTCTCTTCTAGAAGGTTTATGTTCTATCTGGCACCACCTAGTGGACATCAAATAAACCGAAGTTTTGTTGCCCAAAGCTGGCAGCAGGATTTCGCGATGTCATCAACTAGTGATGGTGAGATGAAGCTTTTTGGAGCACTGAGGCATTTAGAAGAATTGGTTCGACTCATGAGTGAGTTGTGAGTTAATTGCTGCCCCCTGGTGGATCATCCGTGCATTGCATGTACCTAGTTGTATACGTCAGGTTTTCCAGGGCAAAAATGGTCACACTGCTCATGTGGAGGGCTCAAAAGCTCATGTATCATATATGATACGTTTGGCGTTATAGGGTTAAATACATGCAAAACTCCATGGATAATACTGTCTTTTGCCTCTTCACCACAAGAGGGCAGTGTCTGCAAGCGAAAGAGAGACATCACTTTTTCCCATATTTGAAATTTGAAACAATTTTTTTTTCCAGATGAACGAGAGCTGGGTTGGAGAGAGTGAGAACATTTGGCTGAAGGTGTTAGCTGCTCATCTTCTTTACTGGGGGCTACTTCATGAAACAGGCCTTGGGCTTTAAGGAGAAGCAAGAGACCTGCAGGACATGAGTCAGAGTTGACTGGTGCGCAGCAGGCTGGAGGGAATATCCATTCAATGGAGACGCTGTAGGAACGTTTTAGGAGGCAGCCAGACAGGTCCTTGAACCACAGCAGATTACAGGTTCCTTCTGTAATCCTGGGACGCTCCTATCTTAACTGTCAGGTCCCCTGTGTGACATCACACCAGCAGTGTTCAGAAGCGTTGCTGAAGTGATGAATGGGCCAACTTCATTAACATGACAGTCAGAGGGTTGTGGCTGCAGATGAGTGACGATGTGGAAGAAATTGTTTGCAGACACTTGGGAAGACTTTGATTTGTTGTGTCTCAGTCAACAACGTCAGCCTTGAGAGCATGTTTACTGCTACAGCTCTGCTGCAATAACCTTATATTGAATTTCGTCCTGAACACAAGGAGTTTATAAAAAAAAAAGAAAAAAAATGACACCTTACGCTGCTGTTTCATAAAAATCATAGGAAGCTATGAAGTCACTGACATGAGTGGTGATGACTTCTTATTAAAGCTAAACAATTTTCCCTCATGTTGTGTGTGTAGTTCAGTTTTAACATTTAGGATTCAGGTGCTGAATTCTAGTCTCCTTGGACGGGGGAGGTTGGAACTGGGAATTCCGTCAGAACCCAGTTTAGCACATTCCAGTTTTCATTATCTAAGTCGGTAAACAAAATAGCGATGTCCACAAAAGCTTTTGTTGCTCATGCCTTTTGTGGATATAACACATGTGCCCTGTTTGCAAATAGGAAACACAAATTCTCTGTTAGTCTACTTCCTTCTACTTTGTCTACTTCCTGTTTACCTTCGGGAAATCTATCTCGGAATCCGTGCTCGGGGTGGTGAGGATTCTCCAGCTTTCCACCTTTAACCCTAACCCTACATTGGGTGACGTCACCTGGAGGTGTCACTGGGAATTTTTGAGTTCCCAGCACAACTGTAACGCATCCTTGCTGTTTAAATCCCAGACAACATACACAGCATCAGTCAATCTTATTTAAGGAGTGTGGTAATGGCAAGTGATGGGTATATGAGGTTTCACGAAACAGTGTCCTGATTTCTCTCATGTAAAATGTTTTGACTTGAAAAACTAATTTAATGAAACTTCACATCACATCTAAACAAACAGCACCATCTAGTGGCCTCTGAAAATTATGAACTGTTTCGCTGTGATACTGTTTCATGATACCTCATCTACCGATCACTAGTGTTAAATCCCCCTTTGTACTTTCGTCAGTCAAAATTTTTAAATTTTTTTTTTTAAAGAAAGTTAAAATATCAATTTTGTCTTGTGTAAAATAATTGTGACTAGTATATGTTTCAATCATTCACTTTGAACCTCAGTGAATGGTGATCACCTCCAATTGATGGTTTCTGTCTTGGAACTGAAACAAACAAGTTGAGTACATCCATCACACTTATGAGCTCACAGTGACAAGTGAGTGGAGGAGGTGAGTTGTGAGGAAGCCGATGATAGATAGAGGAGCCTTCACTAGATGTGGCAGAGATAGAAGCCTGATGTTGGACGTCCTGCCGACTCTCACTACTCCGCAGTCATTGCTCCCATCCATCACAAGCTCCCGTGTCTCACAGCCAGGCTCACTGACAGACATTTCACTGTTCTAAACTAACGCTGTAAGTCTGTGCTGACTGCAGCGATGTACGAGTGCTCCAGGACGTCACGGCAACAATGAGCAGACTAACAATAAAATTAAAGCACATCTGTGTTTGAGTCAGGTGATTCAACATCAGCTCTATTGGGCAACGATTTGGTTATAAACCCGCAGAACCCTGTCTTCATAAACCAGTAATGCCACTGCGCAGCCACTGTGTTTGATAAGCAGGAGAGGAAATGAGTTACTGTGAAGCGAGCCACTGCCTCCGCGCCTCAGACATCCATCTGATTACAGCAGGACTGGTGTTTGTCTCTGAACAGAGATTTTTGTTCATTACAGGTCATGAAGAGTCGGATTGTGGGCGGCAGCCGGAGTTTGACTTTCCCTGTCTTACTGAGTTCACTGTCAGCCTGTATTGACTTGCTGCTCTTCGTCTCCCGCTGCCCTTCAGTTTCTGTCTTCAAATCACAGGTAATACATGTCAGCAGGAGTCTATTGATCCTCACCTTTGGATTGTGGCCAAAGGAGTTTGAGATTTAACAGCGCGAAAGTGGAATTTACTTGAAGATGACACTGAAAATATGTGAGATGTGTGATGAGGAATAACCTCTTTCATGAGCAGATTTTTATGTGGAACATTCTACGTAACACAAAACTAACTCCTTAAAACAAATACATTTGTTAATACTGTGGCATTGGGTACCAAGAAAAAAAACCTGACATCAGCATAAGTTTAAAAAGATTCAATTCGAAGTTTTATTCACCATTTTGTAATGTAAGGAATGTTGAGCATAAATGGGATGCTAAATGTTTCGTACGGATCTGAATACGGTACATTTCCTCCGTATTTCTACATGTTTCCAGATACGGACTGTGATGCACGGTGTTGCTGTTACTACCAGATACATACTGTAGCTCTGATGAGACACAAAGAAGACATAACAATGGCAGAAATATATTGAATTTATACTTAAATATATTTAATGTAACTTATTTTTGAGGTGCTAACAAACTAACAAAAGTGTCCGTTACTCATTTTATTGTGTTATCAAAGTATAGAGTAGATATAGCCTGTGAAACGGATTAGCTCCGACATTAGCCACTAGCGGATAACATCCATGGCTAACGTGCACGAGCATTTATCAGACAGAAATAATAGCCGATTCACTGTCATTTGCAGTGTTTGTGGTCCATCTGGTTTGGACAAGTGTATCATGTTGTTTGTTATCTAAACTGTAGCCACATTTCATCATCCCTGGCGATTGTTCTGGAACTGATTGAAGAAGAATAGTCTCTTACTCTGACGTCTGTGTCCACAGTCAACTCGAAATACATGTGCGAACGGACGTTTTGATGCTCAAAACTCTCTGATTGCTGTTTGTCTGCTCCTTATTGACAGTCATGATGTAATAATGCGAGGGAGGAAAAATGCAGCACCATCTTTATTATTTTACAGCGATGTAAATGACTTAAATGAGAGACGATGAGATGAACATAACAGTTTTCAGCATTTTTTCACGGAAGAATCCATCACAATGACTGATGTCCGTTGCTCACAGAACCACATTCCAGCCGGATATGTGAAGGAAACAGACCCGTGATGATTCTTACAGATTTATTTCTCATAACTGAAAGATAGTGGTTTGTTGTCACAGAGTCTGTAGATTTTCAAACTTACCCCCTTTACTTCATTCTGAAACGTGCAGTCGAAATAAAGTTTTATTACCTGGGTCTGTTAGTCTTGCAGCTGCTTCCGCCTCAAGCTGCATCCTGCCTCTCCTCACTGGCTGCATGACGGAGTTCCATCTCTGATATTGAATGATAGATGCTTCTAGCGTTGCCTTTGCAAGTATCAGCTGGACAGTGTTGTGTATACTGTCATCTGTGATTACATTTTTTGGTGTTTCGCCACGGTCTTTCCTCATGAACAAATAAACGTGGGCCAATAACCTTTATTACCACGAAAATGTGGTGCATTCACTGAACTGTTTCAGACAAATTAAACCCAATAAAAACCACGTATATATTATGAGTCTGCACACATATTGCTCTGTGAAGTTGTCAGGAAAAGAGGGCAAACCTTATGATTCACATTTGAGATGCAGTGAAATGAGAAGTCTCTTGTACATTGTTTTGCTATCTTACTGCCCTTGGAGGTAAATTCATGCTGGGATTGACATTCTTCCGACGTGACTGATGACGTCGGGTCACTGTGTTTGCCCTTCGCTTCCAGAACTGCATAGATGTGCGTGCCTCAGTGTACACTATCACATTTGAATGTGAAGAAGCGTGCATGTGCATTTACACATCCAGCTACACGTGCTGCAGAATGCTGCCTCACTCTTGCTGTCCAGCTGTGAAGGCACAAATGTCTTTGGTGTGCATATTTGTTAGAGTGATGGCTTTGATGCTGATCTTGGAAAACAGTCAAGTTTGCCCCGCTCCAACATCCCACCGGGTCTTGTGGTTGTAGCTGGTGTTGGGAGACAAAGGTTCAGGTCTAAAGATGCAGGATGTTGGAGATATTGAGGAAACAAAACCAGCATGGGGTCAGAGCACCACCTTCAAAGACCCATCTCCTAGGCAACTAACGTCTGACACGCCTGACGTCTGTTGATTTTTTGTTGTTCATATTCCTCAAAAGGTTCTCTCAAAATATATGAGTTTGGATGACAATCGAAGTCTGTTAAATATTCTAACTTGGGGATCACAAATCTTTACAAGTGGTGGTCATCAGGCCTGTGCAGAGATTTTGGGGGGCTGACAAAAGGGCAACAGTGTGGTCGAGCGGTTTATTTGCAGCCTCAGACAATGTCCCCTTTAATTTCTATTGATCGAGTCAAGAAAACCAGCCCTAATTCAATGAAACCTCACATCATTTTAAAACCAAGAGCAACATCCAGGGGGCGACTTAAACTTAGGAGACTGTTTCATGACATCTCTTCTGCCTATCACTAGCTGCAGCCTTTGTTGTCCGTTGAACATTGCTTTCGTCAGATGTGTGATCCCTTCAGTCAAGCCAATTTTTCTGTGCTGCAGTGCAGGGATTTGCACTGGTGCTGATGTGTTCATTCACCAAGCAT
This sequence comes from Synchiropus splendidus, assembly GCF_027744825.2. NCBI lineage: Eukaryota > Metazoa > Chordata > Actinopteri > Syngnathiformes > Callionymidae > Synchiropus > Synchiropus splendidus. Next base: position 7,872,712 of record NC_071339.1, read on the forward strand.
GCCAGCACACTGCTCCTGGCACCGATCTAATGATGGCATCATTTTGAGGCATCTCTCAGCTGAACCTCTTGACCTCTGAGTGAGAGCCGGGAAGACATTAGCAGCGATGTGCGGCATGCAGCTGTGATCATGACCAAACACTGCCATCTTCGAAGGTCTAAGCGCTGTTAGACACGACCAGTCAAAATCCTAATGACAGACCAGCTGAACCAGCACGGGACAGAGGGTGACAAAACCTGAGTAAATCACGGTTCTGCTTCCAGCCGAAAGGCAACAACTTTGTTTTAACAGCCAGTAAGAGGAATCAAAACACAGTTGATGATGTTGAGTCATGATATGTCTGAGGGGAAATGACCTCTGGCTTCTGTAATGGCGGCGCTGTGTTTTCCGTCTGTCATAACACAACTCATGTTGGATTCTCATGTTATAAATCCTCAAATACAAGGAGGCCAAACCAAAAATGAATCTCGCTCCTCACATCCTGGTGAGATGCTGCTTTGCTTCAGCTGCCGAGGGCGGCGGTGCAGCTGTCGGAGAGTAACTCTGTCGATCAAAAGCCAACACTGGCAGCTGACAAGGTCATTAGGACTCGCGTAGCGTGCACATCACTGCATCAGCAGCTTGCAACATTATTCAGCGCGTGTCCTTTTAATCTCTGACTGAAATCACCAGCTCTCTCTTTAGTAGGTTGATCGTTCCACACTGTGCATCCTGGAGCCCTGAAAGAACATCCGTGCATCTTGCTTTACCAAAGTGAATGGCATTGCTCCATAGAAAATCCCTGGTTGAGTTTCAGCCTGTCATTCACTGCTGATCTATTTTTATCTCCGACTGAACATTGGGGACCGCCAAGCTCTCTGAATGCATTACATGTGTAAAGAGTTTAGCGTGGTGGGGAACACTCTGTGACTTCAGACCCAGTCTGTCTCACTAATGCTATCTATTTCAGAGACTTTTTTATTCCTTGAATATATCTGTGATCCTCAATGGATGTCTTTTACCCCGAGCTTCCATTTTAAACAGGAGTCCAGGGCAACAATTCATTACAGACCACATGACAGACTTGCAGACATGGTCTTCCAGTGTAGAGGAGGATTGAGGATGATATAGGCATTGTTGTCTTGCAATGCGATGTATTGGTGATTGAATTTCTGCAATGAACCGTAGAGTATTATCCAGTCCATCCTATTTATGGAAACCAGAGGTTTCTCAGCGAAGGGCGCACTACTGGCTGCACTCTGGGGAGAAGCCTGGGATCCAAACTCAAGTGGAATAGGTTGAAGCAGCGATAGTACTGAAGTGAAATGCCAGATTTTGTATCAATGGTTCAATGGAAATGATAGTTTCTTGGCATTCCAATAGTCCCATAGGTGATTGCCACGTTTGTTTTGTTTAACACTTCTATTTTTAAACAGCATTATGATGCGGGGTAGATTAACAAAGTGACAATAAAGTTACAGTGATTATCGTCGGTGCGAGACGCAGTCATCGATATGCTGGCACCCTGTGTCGATATTTGAATGAATACATTTCTAAATCTCGACCAGCCGGTATTCGCCAGTGTTTCCCATACAGCGATGAGATGCAGTCGCCACCTTGGCTACATGTGAAAGCCGACACCAGCAATGTGGAGAAAGTTCTGGTGCTGTTTTGGTCATGAGTGGGCAAACCCTACCTCTGTGAAGTCTGCATGTTCCCCCAGTGCTTGTGTGGGTTTACCTGAAGGACTCATGGTTCCTCCCGCAGTTGAAAAACATAAAGAAGTTAATTGAGTGCGCTAAATTGACGGCTAGTGTTGGTCTCTGTGTGTCCTGTTATAAGCTGCGACCTGTTAAGTGTGTCCACTGACTCTCATCCAAAGTACGGCAGAGAGGCTCAGTTGGCGAATATCATTGATCATTGAGTGGGGAAGGACCGATCACATCATTTCCTCATTGCTAGACATCACTTCTTTAAAAGCAAGACTTCAGCAGATGCCACTGAACCATTGAATCATTTTGTGATATTATATTTTCTGGGTATTATAATTATTGTTGTTTAAATGTAGCCATTAGTGTGATGTTGCTTTGTAACTACATATTCAGATTTTTCTTCTCAGTGAATGAATGTCACTACAGCACAAATGTCTTGATGACAAGGTCGTATCATTGCTGTGTCCAGTCACACCGGCCCATATTTAAACCCCAAACATCGAGCATTAGAACTCAAATAAAGTCAAATAAAAAATATACATTTCTGATGGCTCGCATCATTTAATCATTCAAAACTCTAGGTCACAGTCTTTTAAAGTGACAGCCACCCTAGTCTCTCTCAGGTACTCTTGACGTCTGGACTGTGATGGACTATACTGCAGAGGAAACCACAAAACTTTGAAATAGTGCGTCGAAGCGGAATGCCATCCTTTGTGTCCAGCTGTGTTGACTTCAAAACAGTTCAGTCCGGTGGTCAGTGAGTTGCATGAGAAACAGATGTTTATTCCAACCTCATGCTTCCATCTGTGCCTCCTTTGTCTTATGTCGTTGTCTTCAACATGCTCAGAGCTGCCAGACCAAAAGCAAAGACAGAGACTTCACTCAGAACGCCTGTCACATTGCCCTTTCAACAAGGACCAAGCCCAGGGGCGACTGTGTGCTCCCTCTCCTCCGTAGCTCCAGACTTTGTGTTGGACTGAAAAAACAGTCTTATGGAAAGACAGATGACCCAGTGACACCACCGCTTGGTCACTCATCTTTGAGTCCAAAAATTAAATATGATAATGTTTATGAATATGATAAATCCATACTTCAGTAGTCTTCATGTATTTCATGTCTCAGCCTGCTTAATATCCGAACCCTTCATATCTAGCCCATTCACCGCCCTGCAGTTGGACTAGACACGAGTCACCTGAGCCATACAAGAGTCTGACATCCACTGGTATTGTAGGTTTTGTCACCAGAAGCCACGGTTGGCTTTAGACAAACATAAGCTGGGGGCAACTCAACTGACCACTTCGTTTCATGCAATCTTTAAAAAAAAAAAAAAAAAAATCCCTCTGACAAGAATCTTAGACTCAGATGTGATGTGATTTTACAAAACAAACAAACAAACATAGGAAGTGTTCTTCTCTCTGCGCTTTTCCGGTCTGTCAGATCAGGTTGATGAAGAATTGTTGAAAGCATTGTTGTTGAATGTATGTTTGATGTGGGGTTTGCCATCAATATTCATCCATTCAAAACAGGGGAACTGTTGTAGAACTGTCATACATTACAACCTTAACTTCCAGAGAGAGTAAATGAGATGTTGAGATGGAAGCATTCAGTTTAAAAAGACCATAACATTTTAACGCTGTAAGTGGGAGCCTTTGATCTAACAAGTGCATGGGTGAGCGCAAGAAAACTTCCAATTAAAACTCTTCCACAAAGCCGCTGTTGACGGTGCAGAAAATGTTGCGAGCTTTACCGCTGACTCAGCTAAATATGCCACTGAGAGAATTACACACATTCCGGCATCTGAGGGCATGTAAAACCCGGCACGTCCTTCTGTAGCAGAGAGAGAGGGCCGAGGAGATTCCATGTTGTGTGTGTGTATGTGAGAGTGTGTGTGTGTGTGGTTTGGGGTGGGAGGGTAGCACAAACCCAACATCAGACCAACGGACCATCTCATTTGTCCTGGCAGCCACTGAAGCAGGGGAGGTGTGTGTGCTGGCAGATGACGAGGCAGTGGAGAGCCGCGGAATGACACTGCTCACTGAGTGGAAGGCAGTGAAATAGGGATGGAATGCCTCTGCCAAATTACACATTTAAACATCACATAGGTTGTTTTTCTACAAGCGTATTTACCAAACACCATATGTATGTATGCCATTCCTTCTGTTGCTGTCTGGCTCAGTTCCTCTCATCCATGCTGGGGACTGACACAGTTTCGGAACCATGGTTCATCAGTTCATCCTCCGATGTGGAAGGATGCAGCAACAGTCTTGAGATGTGCTTCTCCCTCTTCACACTACCTTGATTTGGGATGCAGTTCCTTGCTAAGGAAGCAGCCAGCTGGACATGCGTCCAGAGACTTTGAAAGACTTGCTGTACAAAGTCGACAAACATTGGCGATGAGCTTGCTTGATGAAGAACGTAAATATATGAAAACTGTGACATGTTGTTCCTTGACAAGCCCAAAGGGAGAAACTAGGCCTAGTCATGATGGATGCGAACAGCTACAGCGCTAGCTGCTGCCAGAAGCGTCCAGGTCTCCATCTTTTGAAGTTATTCTGGAGAAATGTGTCCATATTCTATCAGCGTCCTACAAAAGGCAACTTTCCAACAAACCCCAAAAAGCAGTAATAATAATAAAAATAATAATATCAGTCCTGAAAGTCCTGAAAACGGATGTGTTTCAATGATCGACTCTTCAGATACAAGTTGTATCGCCAACTGATGTTGCCACTCTGGACCCTGTTAGCGGCTGTGATGATGCGATGAGGCTGGTGGTGGAGTCACACGGTTACATGATGGACCAGAAAACTGAATTATTGTGTTAGTCCAGGTGCGTTTGGACTTTTAAAATGCATGTAGACATCAGCGCCACCTCCAGGAACAATAGCAGACTGCAGCGCATCGTACGTTCTGCTAAGAAGGTGATGGGTTGCAGCCTGCCACCTCTTCAGGACCTGTATGTCTCCAGGACCCAGAGACGTGCAGGAGGGATCAGAGCCGACCCTTCTCACCCTGGACATGGACTGTTTGTTCCTCTTCCCTCTGGCAGGAGGCTACGGTCCATCCAGACCAGAACCTCCCGCAACAGCAACAGCTTCTTCCCCTTGACTGTCAGACTGTAGATTTTATTTTATTTTATTTTATTTTACGTATGTGTGTTCCTTGATCTGAGCCGCGGTGAACACATAACAAACCTGAACCTTTTGTCACTCACGACGACCATGATCAATGACTCATTCCTGTTGCTCTGATGCCAAATCCGCAGAGCTTTTTGAACTATAAGTGACAGTGACTCAAGTTCCCTTGTCATTTGTGCTGCACAGTCAACCAATCAGAAAGTTTAAAAACATCCTCTTTGATTCTGGTTTGACTCTTTAAAAACTGTCAATCGTCATGACACAGTTTCAGTGAGTAGCAACATAAATGGAATTGCTTTAATCTAGAACAATACACAAATCTGTTGATACTGACTTATTTATCTTCCCATTGAGAATCACTAAGGCACCGAATTGTTCATCAGTATTGATAACAGAATCGGAATCTTATCAATTCCCATCCCTAAGAGTGTATTGCAGATGTGACTGTCACATATGATAATGCGATGACACATGTCAGGTTCAGAACCATTTTTTTTCTCTGTCTGAACAAGTTGGTCGGCTCCAAATTATGTTTGGGAACCGTGCCGGTGTGAAAGGCCTCTGTGTAAACTGGGCTTCAGGCAAATGGAAGCAGGAATGGTTTGGTGGTGATGCGGTTGAGGGCACTCTGGGGCCCTCCAGGCTGGTCGCCCAGGCACTTGTCAAGTGAAGTTCTGACTGTTCAGAATGAAAACAATGGTCACAGAAAACGTTCACTGCTGCTTTTAAAAACCCGGTCCTCGCCATCATGAAGATTGTGTCAGTATGCGATGAGTGAACCCCGTTACAGGGCTTTAAATCCATTCACGTAAAAGCAAGTCATATGACAAGAACATGGATACACAAACACAGATATCATATAGAAGATTATTCTAATCCGCTTACCTTACTGTGGTCTCATGTATATGGATACATGATTAAGTGCAGCCTAATGGTTTCCTCGAATCCATGCGTAAGCTGCTCCTCTCTCATGGAACATGTTTGCCATCAGATCTCAGCCCTCAGTTCCCATTACTAGTGGCACACCACCATCATCATCATCAAGTACTGAAAAAGCAAAGGTTGTTTTTAAATGGCTTCAAAAGGATCGGCAGGAACACATTGAAGTTGCTGACAAGGTGAGACATGTCACCAGAGTGAGTGCTAACACTGAAGACCTGTGCTTAAACTAGGCACTGAGAGTTGAACTCTAAAGTGTTAGAGTGTAGTGATCTGATGAAACATTGATGTGGCTCGCAGCATGTGGCTGTGTCCTTGGCTGCGGAGAAAAATCCCCTGTCCTCCATCCCACTTCCTGTGCAGGCGAAGGGCAATCTGCCCAGAATCCCAAATGTCAACGGATGGCTTAAGAAATGACAGCTGCTGCCGCATCTTCAGAGTCAGTCGCCGCATTCTGAGAAGGGATGAAAGGCGCAAAGTGACATTTGCAGCAAGTTCCTGTTCACGTCCTCTTGCCTCCTCTCGCTGGGTTGTTGCCACGCTGCCCCTTGTTTCCTGCCCTGCTGTGACCACGGATATAGACTGGATACTCGTCTGCATACCAGGCTCAACATCACGCTGCGTTTGACATTCATCATTTATTGATGGGCTGCACTTTAATTGTGGCAGGAGAGTGCTTGGCCACACACTGGCGGATCCATGAGGATGGCCCGCCGACTGGGGGAGAGTCCACATTTACACAGCATGCTGGCAGCACAACTGTTGACTTATAATAGTTGTGACACTCAGAAAATAACCTGCAGGGTCATTTTTATTCCAGCGCTTTCCTTTATTTTGCTTTCCCCATGCTCCTGCGTAAGGCAAATAAAAGCATGCTCCCTAACTGGATACAATCTCTCTGAAGAATTGTCCAGTTTAAAATAATATCCGCATCACTCTAATATTTCATTCAGTCCGTTATTGGGAATATATGACTGCCAGTTTCAATGGGATGCAACCTTTATTCTTGGTCGTAAATGAGCTGCATTAAAATGTGACATTAACTATGTGATGAGAACCTTGAAAAGCTGCTACTTTCTAAAATTAAACGTCTATTGCTGTGGAATATTTTAAGGTTGTTGCCAGTGTGAGATGTAACAAGTGAAATAGAAGCTAACCAGTTGATCGACAGTTTTGCTTGGCCCCTTCCAAAGTAAGAGATTCTATTTCTCTGGCTCAATACGAGTCATTTATCATCATTTATGCTGTTTATTCCTTCACCATATACCATCATACCATCAGATCTGTCCCCACAATACTGTCAAATGTCAGATCTCTCCTAAACATAGAGTGTTCTTCATGTTGCTTATGTGTCACATGGAGTCCACTCTACGCTGAACCAACAAACAGCAGGTGCCTCAAACCAAATACCCTTATTCTTTCTGTTACTTCCGGTTTCATTTTGTAGAGCCGCACTTGTCTTATCCCAGCGAGAGAGTCCCAGCAGTGTATATCCTGTTAGTGACCTGTGATTCCTGAAACCTTGCCAGTTTTTTTGCCTACACCTTGGACACTGGTTTTATCACCCAGGTACCGAACCTTGCCTGGAATAAAGACCTGTTTGTCCTTGACCTTCTGTGTGAGTCAAGCACTTGAGTCGAGTTTCCTGCATTACTGACAATATGCCTTAACAGCATGTGCTGGAGCAGATCTAAGCATCAAGTACTGTATAAATGAGGCCAATCCAATATTCATTCAATATACAGTAAAGCATTATAACTATGCAATAAAGAAAAATATATTGTTTTGTTGGGAAAAAAGTGACAACAAAACAGTTATTTAATGTATAACAGACAGAAACGGGATAGTTATAATCTCCTGTCCTCTGTAAGATGTGTTTTTACAGAGATGTTGCATGGAAATGAGTCACCTCCAAACACATATAATATGAAAAAATGTTCATGGATGAATGCATTTATTGAACTATGAAAGACAGCGGATAACATCACACATACGCCGGAAATGATTCAAGTTTTGCTTAAAATCTGTGTCCCAGGTAAAATTAAAATGATAATTATTGCTAGTATAGATATGGCTACATTCCTTTTGCAAAGAGTAGCTCATGTTTTGCTGTAAAAATTAAGGACCATCAGTTGTAATTTTAATGATTGTCTTAAAATATTTTACCCGGTCATAACTGATAGTTAGTCTGACTGGTGAAGGTAGATTATACAAGGTAGATCAATGTATGTTGGGGAAATTCACCTTGTTACTGATGCAAGCACGAAAGACATTGAACATAAAGATGTACATAAAGTAACGGTACGTAAATTAATACGACAAAAATAAGGACATTATACAAATAAATATCTATTTATAAGGAGTCTTATTCAGTCTTTATAAATGTACAAAGCAGTTGATCTGCAATAACAAGGACTCAGAACAGGTTCTGACAGTATTATTTTGAGCACTCAATTGCTTCAGTGTTGAGAGCCAGTGTTATCACAGACCAATGTGCAGATGCAGCGGGAGAGAGGCGCTGTGGGAGCTGCATTTAATAACCAATATCCAACTACTTTCCCAGCCGTTTTACAGCTCAAACAACAATCCATCACATAGATGGTGTTATTCCAGTAACTACAATCCCCAGAGCTAAACTGAGCAGCCACTACTGTAGCAGAGATTGCACACATAAAACTCCCACAAAAGAGGCTTTTGCTAGTTCACACTTCCCATTTGTCTGGCCTTTCTAGCTAAGTGACTTAAAAGTGCTGTGCGTCGTTTGAGAGTACAGTGGTACCTTGGTTTTGGAACGTCCCGGACTTCGAACAAATCGGAGTCTGCACGAAAATTTCAAGCCAGAAAAAACATAACGTGCGCGGACCGATCAGCTGACCCACAACGCACTTTGTTATTGCGTATAACGCAGCCTCTGTATGCAGACGTGTCCCGTTAGCTCCATTTACTGACTGTTTTTTCTTCATATTGAGGTGTAAAACCTTTCCTGTCTCGAGTGTCACAGGGGAGGTACTCGCTCTCCACACCTCCGAGGCTGGAGCGCTCACTCCAGGGTTTGATGTCCTGTTGTGGGCTGGAGCTGGGACAGGGATGAGGCGAGTCTGGGACAGAGCGTGACTTGGTTTATGACTTTGTCACAGCCAAACTGCACAGAAGCGCACATTCAGAGCTGGACACGCACCGGGCACCTCTTCACTTCTGGAGAGACGTCACTCACTCGGCAACCCCTCCCACATGCAGCGGCCACATACATAGAGGAACAGCGCACCTGCAGCAGACACTCTACATTCACTCCTACAAAAGACTATTTTAAGGCTTGGAGCGCATTATTTCTTTTTCCATTCATTGTAATGGGAAAAATCGATTCAGATTTTGAACAAATCGCTTCTCGAAACAGCCGTCTGGAACGGATTGTGGTTGAGAACCAATGTACCACTGTATTTGCTTTTGGCGGCGCCACAGGTAAATGAGTGTAATTGCAAGCTGTCCTAAAGCTTGGTCTCCGGTCCCACCCCCCCATCCCATGTTTATTTGTTTATGAGGGAAGCCCGGAGTGAAACAGCAAAAACTGTAATCACAGATGGCAATATACACAACACTGTCCAGCTTACACTTGCAGAGGCAACGCTAGAAGCATCTATCATTCAACATTAGAAATGCAATGCAGCCAGTGAGGAGAGGCAGGATCCAGCAGGAGGCAGAAGTAGCTGCAAGACCGATGGACCCAGATTATAAAACTTAATTTTGACTTGCATGTTTCAGAGTGAAGCAAAGGGCGGAGTTTGAACATTTACTGATCTGAAACCACAAACCGCTAACTTTTATTTATGAGAAATAAATCTGTAAGATGCAGCGGTCATCGCGGGTCCGTCTCCTTCACGACCGACTGGAACTGCGCTACATGTGCTACATGAACAGACATTATTCATTGTGACAGGAAACGGATATTATGTTGCATCTAGCCGCCATCGTAACATGGGAGAAAATAGATTCTGGGCAGAAAATTTGATATTTAATATTGTCACGATTCTTTATAATAATAATAATGATCATAATAATGCTGCTGAATAACAAAAAAATTGATGAACTAAATGGCCCATAGACTTGCCTAGTATTTGAGAACTTGGAATGGAAGTGTGTAAGTGACAGGTTAGAAATTTAGAAATAAAAAAATAGCATAACAGATCATGTTTTATGATTATGTTAAGATGATAAAACAAAATTATTTGTGTTCCAATTCCAAATTTGGCCCTGATTTAAATCGTCGTCAGAGCAAGACATGAGTTTTTGTTCAGTTTTGATCAAGATTTCAAACTCATCTCTCACATCTCTGGCGAGAACATTGAAGGATGAAATCGTATGCTGCATCACCTTCAGCAAAGCTTTTTTCATACCACAGTTCAGTAACACCAAATCACGATGTTGCCCTGCTTTATTATTGATATTAACCCTGATGCACCATAAAGAACCATCATTCGCCTGGTAAATTACACACACTGGAACCTGGCAGGTGCGCTGGAACATCAGAGGCTGTGAAGGATGTCAGGGTAATGCTTTTTTCATGAGTGATTTTAATCTCAACAGAGGAGTGTTTTGGTGGAAATAATAACTCTCCCTGACTCAGCAATGACTCAGAAACTCTTTAAATAAATCTCTCTCTCAGGACTTGGTTGTGCTGAGATTCCTTTTCATGTTCAAAGGCTGCAGAGTGATCTGCTATTAGCTGCAAACATGTTCTTACAGGAGCCTTCCCAGTCAGTTTAACAGACTTCCCTGGTGTTTTTACAGATAGGAGCAGGCATGTCATGTGACTTGTATCACGCAAGATTGTTTTTATTCCACATCACTCATGGTGATGTGGAGTGATATGAATAATTCACCTGCTGTCTCTAATATATGCAGATTGTAACCAAATCTCTTTGGATTAAAAAAGTCACTGTCCCTTTGGCAGAGTCGACGGCTGAGAATTGAACGAGGACAGGAAAAAAAACGGCAGTGAATGTGGATCATGTGAATACATTAGCTGACTCGGACAATTGATTTGCCCAGCAACAGACTTGGCGGTGTAATTTTACTCTCCCCTTGATCCGCCAGTCAGACTCGGAAACAACCTTGATCTAATTGCATTACCTGTTGGAGCAAATCCCATTTTAAGGCCTTCAAAACAAACTGTCTAATAGAATCTAAACTGAAATTTCTACCAGTGCTCACCACATCCCGCAAGAGCTGACGCCCAAACAGTTGCTGTGTTTACATGGAACTGTAGTGTTTGTTTAAAATGGCTTGAGATAGAGTCGTGGCGGTTGTGGCTCAACTTCTACACCTCCAGTTATTTACACACAATTGACAGTAGTCCATGACAGATTAAATATTATCTGCATGAGCACCTCTGAATCTGATGGTGTCAAACATTTCACTGCAATTTCATTTCAGATTATCATGGTACTAAAAGCTGCTCTTTGGTCCTCATTTTATAAGGACTGTGAAGACGACCCACAACGGTTGCAATTTTAGCACCGCAGAGCGTTGATTCTCTATTATTCTATGTCAAACACGCCATACCTCGTGGTTTGAGAGCGGATCATGAATGAGTTTAGCTTAGTTTAGTCCAACCACTGTGTATGACGTGCTTGTTCTCTGTTCCATCGCTTTTTATTTCATACCTGTCTTTTGTTGTCTACTAGTCAAGAAAAAAAAGCTCTGTCGTCAATCACGCTCCTTGCGTGCAGCTTTAGATGAAATGTTTATATTGCTCTTTCACCGTAAGATGTGACTAACTTTTTTAATGTTGTAATTCTTAAATTCATTCTCTTCCTTCTATTCACGTTGAGATTTCATTCCACTGACTCCATCTGTCATCTCAAAAGAATGCTTATTATATATTACACTTTTGTTTTATATATATATATATTTACACATATATATACATATATGTATATATAAAAAATTCAATTATATATATAGTAAATATATACAGTACATACAGTAAATTCAAACTTTTCTTTCTATTCACGTTGAGATTTCATTCCACTGACTGCATCTGTCATCTCAAAAAAATGCTTATTGTATATTACACTTTTGTTTTATATATATATATATATATATATATATATATATATATATATATATATGAATGATTGAAAAGTACCCTTCAATAAGGTTTTTTTTTTTTTTTTGACTCAATGTTTTTGTAATTCCTCAGCACTCGAGGAAGTGACATCATGTGTTGACAGCATGGTTCAGGCACGCCTCCCTGGAAAGGAGAGGAGAGAGGGCACGAGATGAATTGTGCTGGATTCTCAGGCAGACATTGGACTGGCATGGCTACGTGCTGCTCAGCACTGCGATCTGCATGCACGATGCTCCAGCTTGGATATATGGATTTTCTCTGCACTGCAACACGACCTCAATTCAGCTCCGGATGGTGAAACACTGAGCGTGTTTTCTCCTCACCGCATGTTGCCAGGCGCTTGAGAAGCTGAGCAAGGCAATAATAAAGAAGAGGGGGGATAACCTTACCGCACACTTGAGCGATGTTCCGTGGGCTTCTCTCGCTCTCTCATTTCAGACTGTCAGGCTGCTCAACACGGAATCCTGGGACTAATGGAGGGATGTAGCCACTCTGCTCTCGGCTTGCCATGCTTGAATCACAATTATATATCCTTTTTGTGTCATGGACCTTATTGTCTTTGTCTGTCACTGCTGCCGGATCGACTGTGGGGTAGCGTGACGGACAAAGGCGACCCCCTTCTCCCTCTCAGCGGGATCTCCTCAGCCTGTGCTTGCTTGTGTCTGCTTCCCTACCCTTGCTGCTGACTTTACCGCTGCTTACTTCTGACCTCTGCTCATTCAGAGAACGCATTCGTTCCCATCAGCGCTACATGATCCGCTGAAGACTCTGCTTTTGCTGCCCTTCCGCAGCCTCACAATCCCAAAAATCCTTCTCAATTTCTGGCTTGTCAAGAGCAGGATGTCCCTTGTGAAGAATTGATCGTGACTGACCTCTCTTAACCCCTTCCTCTTCCTCGCCCTGGTTTCCTGCCCTCTGACCTTTCGTTTTCCACCTCCACCCACCTGCCCTGGTAGCCCTTACCCAAAGCCTCTTTGCCCCCAAATTCTTTCACCCCCATGACCATGTTGCCATGTGTTTACTGGCTCCAGCTTATCCTCGTCTTGCTGACCTCTGAAATATGGACCTGGGGGGAAAATTGTCCATCAACCTGCTTGTGCCCGGATCCTCACACCGTAGATTGCAGTGGCCGTGGGCTCACCCGTTTACCCGATGAGATCCCTTTGGATGTTCGTAGGCTCTTGCTGTCGGACAATTGGATACCCCGCATCCCTTCGGACTTCCTTGTCCTCTACAGTGACTTGGTATACCTCGACCTCCGAAACAACTCCCTGTCCCACATTGAACCAGGGACCCTCAGCACCTCTTCTAGACTGGTGTTTCTGGACTTGGGCAGCAACAATTTGACTGAAATCCCCAAAGGGACGTTTGGGGAGTCCCGGAGTCTAATCAAGCTGCGCCTTGGCAACAATCCATTTCTCAGTATGGTGAGTGAGGATGCGTTCTCGGGCCTCACCTCTCTAAGAGAATTGGAGCTTGAGTGTAATGCACTGTCTACACTAAAGGTGGGGGCACTGAATCAGCTGCCCTCCCTGCGGGTAGTAAGGCTCGAGGGGAACCCTTGGGTGTGCAACTGCAACTTTGCCAACCTGTTTGCGTGGATGTTGGAGAATAGCCACAAACTTCCAAATGGTAAGTGAAGCTCAAATCACAAGACAAGTCTCTTGCCTTGTCTTCAACTCCCCCTTGACAAGTTGCTAGTTTAGCTGTAGAGAAGTAAGATAAAGGCAGCCCAGTGGCCTTATAAAAATGCGCTGTATTTACTGTGTCTACCGTGCCGTGTCTTTCAGAACAACCTCAAAAAGAACGCAAAATCGCTGGTTAAGGTTAAAGCTATATTTGATACTTGCATTTAAAATTTAAATAAATTTTCATCAGGGTAGCTCTGGAAACTTTATTTGTAAGAATCTAAAGGTGTACAGGGAGCAATCAGTCAAGACATGTCGACAATACTGTAGTGCTGAACAGTTGTTTCATTTACATCAGTCCACATGATCGAATCTTCAAATTGCACCGTCATACTATGAAGCTCATTGGATCTATTTTGTTTTTCTTTTTTCAAGACGGTACCCCCTCCCTCATTCGTGTTCTAATTCAGTCTCTGTCTTCCTCCACCCCCACAGCTTACAACATTTCAGTGTGTAACATGAGATGAGTGTTAAATAATCGAACTGGGTTGTTAGTTTGAATCCAGCCCTTGTTATGACTGCATTCATCTTTAAACATTTGAGCCATATCGCTTCCCTGCTTATGTAAGAGCGGACATTTGCTATAGCTACGTCTATAGTGAGTGGATTTTTAGGCTGCATTGTTTGGACTCGTCTGCCACTGTTTTTGTATCTGGAGGGTTGAGTTAAGTAACAGCACTGATGTTTTGGTGTGTTTGTGTGTGAGAGAGAGAAAGAGAGAAAGAGAGGCTACATGTGCATGCAAACTAATCCAGGATCAACATAGACTAACCATGACCCTTAGATGTGATAATCTGTGGATATGCCAGCCAGAGGGGTAGTAACACGGAGAAGTAGCTATTGAGAGGCTCTTCACACTTTCTAAAGAACGCAGAGCACATTTTTGTTGCTGTTCTTAACAACATGGGACAAAAACAGCAGCTATGTAGTCGGGGCGTGCATGTGTGTGGGAGTTGATGGTGTAAAAATAAAAAGATCTGACATTTCAGCCTCACATGACTGCTAGCTTGGGCATTGGTGTAAAATAAACAGAAAAAAAGCACAATTAATATAGTTTTTTTGTGATTCAAGCTGACAAATTATTGATGTAAGGCTGAGGGCTGAAGTTGGCCTTAATGGCCACAAAAGTGTGATATATAATAAGCATTCTTTTGAGACGACAGATGCAGTCAGTGGAATGAAACCTCAACGTGAATAGAGGGAGAAGAATGGCCACCAGAAACTGTGGGGAACAGTGTTGCTGTTACGAATCATACGTAGCACTAATAAGACACGAACAAGACAAAACAATGGTGGAAATTCAACAGCCTCACCCACCACTGCCTCCACTTTTGAGCAAGAGGTTCATTGTCAACACTTCTTCTACATACGCCATGTTTATTTTGGAGTTTGCTGTGGTCAAAAACATGGGCTGCTCCCTCTGGTGGACATATTGATGGACAGCAATACTAACAGAGAATGCACGGAAACATGCGGTCAGTGACGGTAACATTGTTCGAAACAGGCTGGTACAATTTCGTATGTAAAGGGAGCAAGAATGTCCTTCATAAAGCAACACACATGGAGATGAGAGACAGGGAATATGCTGAGAAATGGAAGCACTGGGGAAATTAAAGTGGGAAAATTGAGATTCACGGAGGTGAGTAGGACAGGTGTGACCAAGGAGATAGGTGAAGGAAGAGCTACATGCAGTCATTCTTAATGCACACCATGAAGTATGTGTTGGCAAAACACATGCATTTGAGTCTTGGAATTGTAGCCCTCCACACCGCGGAAGAACAAAACTCTTCAGCCACTTAAACTGGGGAATTATTTCAAGGTATTTTCTGGCCAGATGTATAAATTTGGGTTGACATTGGTAGGTTAAAAATGCCATCTTCTTTTTCAAGCAGACAACATTTGTGATATCAGGAGTCAGCAGTGAAGTCATACTTTGGTGTCAATTGTCAAAGGTCTTTATTGAGCTTGTGGTTCCAACAGAGTGGAACTTGGTTTGTGTTCAGTGTCGTGACAGGCTGTATTCTCAGGATGCACAGGGTAGACACCGAAGATGCAGGGATGCAGAAAGGAAAAATCTATATGTCCCCCTCAACCGCATTACATTTTCTGGCCTCTGCAAATTAATGAAAGCAATGTATGACACATGCTATAAAGCATCCGCCTTTAAACTTGTTAAACTGGTGGATGGCAATCTGATTCTGCCACTAGAGCCTTATGTGCATCAATCTTGTCTTCGAAGTCAACACCACAATGACTGTCTTGGTGGCTGCAGCACAATATATTTCAACCACAGAGAGTCCGAGAGACAAAAAAAAAAAATACAATCCTATCTGGCTCTGTGTGAAAAGTAGCTACAAGATCTCAAGAACCAACGCATCATGCCATGATCCAAAGAAATTCAGTTAGAAATGAGACAAAAGGGGATTGAAATCCATCATTCTGGAAAAGGTGACAAAGCCATTTTCAAGGCTCTAGCGAACCACTTCAGCACTATATGTCACAAATGTAGAAAAATGGGAGCAGTGGCAAACCTTCCCAGGAGTGGTGGTGGACCGACTAAAATAACTCCAAGAGTGCGACAACTAGTCATTCAGGAGGGCGCAAAAGAACATCAGAAGAACTGCAGGTTCAGTTAGGTTAGTGTTCATGACTCTACCACCAGAAAGACACTGGCCAAAAATGGGATCCATGGCAGAGTTCCCAGGCAAAAACCCCTGCTGTCAGCAGAGAACACGACTGAAACGGCTTGTCTCACTTTTGCCAAAAACCATCTTGATGACTGATGAAAAAAAAACACTGCCAACTTTGACGGAAGAATGAATTCTGCTGTCTACCAGAAGATCCGGAAGGACAACGTCCAGCCATGAGTTTGTGCCCTCAAACTATTGGATCATGCAGCAGGACAATGATCTGAAACACACCAGTAAGTCCTCCTCTGAATGGCTAAAAAACAACAAAACAAGTGGCCAAGTCTTTAAAGCCTATTGAAATGCTGTTGTGTGGCCTTAAATGGGCAGTTCTTGCTAGAAAACGCTCCAAAATGGTGGAGTTGAAACGATTCAGCAAGGAAGTGTGCGCTGAGATTCCTCCAGAGCGATGTGAAAGACTCATCACTAATTATCACAAGTTACTTTTTCACATAAAGTCAGATAGGTTTGGATTTTTTTGCCTTTAATAAAAAAAAAAAATAGTTTTGAGTTTCTCTGAGTGATATTAAAATTATTTGTGTGGGTGATATGCCCCCTTTCTGAGGGCAAATACTTTTTCATGTCACTATATATATATATATATATATATATATATATATATATATATACACAAACACAGTACAGGCCTAAAGTTGGGCACACCTTTCATGTGTTTTCTTCATTTCCACAGCTGCTTACATTGTAGATGTATCAAAACTATGAATGTGCACTTGTGGAATTGTGTAGTCAACAGAGAAGTGTGGAATTTCTCGTAACATGTTTTATATTTTAAATTCTTCTGCACAGCCACCCTTCGCTTTGATAACTACTTTGCTCACTCTTGGCATTCTCGTGATGTAGTCAGCGTCTGCAGATGTTGAGAAAATCATAACACATGAATAAGGTGAATCCATTTGTTATAACAAAGGCATTGAAAATCATGAAAATATTAAATATTGCTATCGGTAGACTTAATATAAAATGTGCAAACGTGTAACTAAAGCATCATATTGAACACATTCACTTGTAGATCGGAGGGGTTGAGCTCTGGATCAACATCTTCATGAAGGAACTACATTTTTATGCTAAGTTTTGGTCATACACTTTAGGGTTGCAACTGAAGGTCAAAAGTATCGTAGGGTGTAAATAGCTCCACGGTAGTTGAGGTGGCCGTGGAATCATTGTAGGCTTGCACCGGGACAGAGTCAGGACATGCCAGAGGTATCACATCAGAGGATATACAGGTTTCCAGGGAAGTCTCTTTTGCGCTTCATCCATGACTGAACCGTGGACAAGCAGGAAAAAGTGGAAGTGTGAATGGCCAATATGGTTCCATGAAGAATCACACTGAAGCGTCAATAACCTTTCACATCAACATTTCCGAACTGAAGCAGGAAATACTGCGCCAATTGCTGTGATAGGTTGTTTTGACTGCTCACTCTGGTGAGAATCAGAACAAAGTCAGCACATGAACTAATTCCAACACGCACAAACTGCTCTGCTGAGCAATTACCATGAGAGCTGAAGCCCTCACAAGCGCGTGTCGCCGTGTTGGAAGTGACGCCACAGTGACAGATGGGCAGACATTAGTGAATGAGGTGAAATGAACGAGCGCAATGAGCATCGGCTGCAAAGGCCGTCACCACTGTGGGTGTTTCATCTTGATATTAGAGTCCTTAGCAAAGGGAAACTCAGTTACGCAGATAAGTATTGCCCTTTAAATCGCGCCTGAGTTTTGATCCATCCCTGCACTCTGGACTCATTTATTGTCATTAACATGTGTTATCGAGCCAGTCGTGTTTGGGCTGTTGATCTTCCGCGTCTGCAGCTGGTATTCAGGGATTTGGATGCAAATGATGAATGCTTCTTTACTGGATTAAGACGATTTCAGGGAAACACCTGGACAGCTTGTTATATTTAGACAGAAGTTATTGCTCACAAGGCTGTGCTGTAACCCCCATTATTTAATCTTCTTCTGGTTAAAACCTGGGACAATATGTTTTTATTCCAACAGTGGATAATAACTAAGCTACAAAAGCACTTTGGCAACATGTTACTTTCAGAAAACAGTCTTCGCCACAATTCCACAACTGATGGTAGCAGCTGTCCTGAATTGTCAAAACTATAGCAGCTCTTCTTGTTGCTGTTCGCCCCATTGTGTATGTAGCGATGTCAGCAGCCCAGTAATTAATATTCATATATATTCATTATATTCATATTTGTTGCGCTGCGTAGACATTTTTCTGCGCTGAGATCATATTAGCTGTGCGCATTTGCGCGTGTGCACATCTTAGACCAAGCCTTGGTTACAGTTACATGAAATATTATATTAAGTTTACACTTTTTTCTGGTTGTAATGGGTTTTTTTTTCTTTCTATACACTGTATATGTTTTTATTCAGATTTTTTTCTGTTTAAGCTTCATCCCAACATGTGTAAAGTGAAAACAGCTATGTTAATGTTGCAATCCATCGTCACTCCCACGGCATGTTGACGTAGTAAAGTTGCCTTTTGCGTTTTATACTGACGCCAAATGCCGCCGCCAGCGTCGCATGTTAACGCATTGGCAGCGGGTTGGGTAGGCTATGGGTTGGTGCTCCATTCATTCTTGTCAAAGCCCTTCAAATCACTTGTGTCTTGTGTGGTTTAGTCATGGTGACTTTCAGTATCATCACTAAGGAAGAGAGCCATGTAAAGGGTCATAAATAGCAACTGACCACCCGCGATCACCCGACTCAGCATAAAAGGCTTTTTTTTTTCTTCCCCTGCGCACCTCCACACCCTGCCCTTGCCTTGAATGCTACATGGATAACGTTCTATTAGTCCATTGAAACACCTATGTGGGACATGGGACACGCAAGACATCAATATATTACGCCATGATGGGAGCGAGGATTTGTTGTAAAGCCTTAAACAGACGATGTCATTTCATTCCCTCGTCTTTTGTCCTAAACCTTAAGGAGCCATCATCCAAAGATGTTTCGTCTCTTCCTCTTTATTAAATGCTGCTACAGTTCATTTTAAACTACTATTTCAACTTTTAAATCTTTTAAACTCCAGAAAAAATAATTCAATAATAATTAATAATATTAATAAAATAATTAAATTCCAGACCATAGAGTGCGCCACAATATTAGCCACACCCACTAAATTTAAGAAGGAAAATAGATCTTGTTCATGCATAAGCTGCACCGGTCTATAGGCGCAGTGGTGCTGTCTGCACCGCGTTAAGGTCAGTTGTGCACCTGGATTAAAAATGCATCACTTCTAAACTTTTGAAAACAGGGTCCAAGCATCGAGACTGATTTATGAAACAAACGTGGCAATGTTCTGAACTTGAATCATGAACTGCGCATATCTTTTACTGACATTAAAGCGCTTAAAATGTGCTGTTTTCGCCTGAGTGTCTAAGTACTGACTCCATCACTGAGACAGTGCTGTCTCTCATCTCAGATCCTCAAAGAGATGGGAAAAATTTAGAGCGTTTTAAGGTAAACAAAACGCCTGTGATTTCACTGCTTTGATGTGACCAATGGCTCAATATTTTGGCAGCATGACCCAGGCAGCATCGAGCCAGCAAAAATCCATGTATTACATACACTGATGACACTGATGCACAAGACACGTGGCAGCGAGGATGATAACAACAACAACAAACATGGAGGAATCCCTGAACAAAAGCAAACAAAAGCTTCTGTTTGATTTGTTCAGGGATGTTTTTCAGAGTTTCCACTACTCTGAATGTACTTGAAATTATTATAAAATTGAAATTCTTCTACAAATATTTTCAAGACATTAAAAGAGCTTTAGTTTAAATTAGGTGATATAAAAACTTGAATATAGACACCATCGTGATTTATTGTGCTATTGTCAAACTGATGCAAAATAAACAATATTTTGTTGTTTAAATGTATGTGTAGGTCCATCATTTGATTCAGGAATATACCACATTCATTCAAGAAAAATGTGGCTTGTGGCAAATATTCTGATACCATTAAACTGTTATTAATTGAGATTTATTAATCTCAAATTCTCGAATTAACTAGATACATTTTTTTAATCGAATCCCACCCCTAGAAATAGCATATATTTTCATGAACAAATAGCTGTCCGGAGAATGTATCAACCACAATAACGCATTTCAGCAGCTCCCTCAGCGCAGCCTGCAGACACAATTCCCATTCCATTTGTCACGTCCTGGTTTCTCCTGTGATTCCGACCTCACGAGGCAGCACACTTTTCGGTTTCGGTTTGCACAAATGTGATCACATCCGGTCGCTTTGGAAGGAGGCTGTTTAAATCGCTTTTCCTTCCATGTGACTGTAGGTTGTTCAAAGGCATCACAGCGTGACAGAGCTTTAAAGCTGCTTCGGCTGTGGTTTATGTCGGGATATCGACCACCTATAAGGGAATCGGGAAATCCTGAATAGAAGTTTACTAGTCACCAATCAGGTTCCTCAGCAGTTGACTTAAGGGATCAGTGAACATGATCCCGACGTCTTCAGTGCTCTTGGGTTAAGGATGAACAAAGGCCATGTATAATTCAGAGTGACACAGCTTCACATTGGCTGAAGTAACTGGAGCCAGAGACGCCTTCACCAAAGAATCCAGCCGCCTCCCATGAGAGACAGAGGCAGAGGCCTGCTATGTCGATGCTATCAACACTCGACATGACCTGGACAGTTTCACTACACTGTAGCAGTTCATATGACGCGGTCAGGGTCTGAATTTTCCTTCACAGACTATCGAGTTGCTCCACAGAGACCAGTTACCTCTGAACATGACGCCACTGACCACTGTGAACTCGTGCTGTCCTGCGCTGCATTGCTTGCTATCTTCGCTCCGACTGTTTGTATGATGAGAAAATATCGGTTTCATTCAGCACATGCTGATGGCTGCTTTTGTCTTGGCCTAATTTCATGTTTATTTAAAGTTGGAACAAGAGCAAGATCGAGTGCTGGCAGTGCGTGAAAAGGTGGACTGAGTTTCACAGTGGGATGGCTTCAGCTCCTGCAAGGACAGAAGTAAAGGAGGACAATCTGTTAGGCTCAGCTTCAAAATAAAAAGTGATAAAGTTGTTTGCTTTGTTTTTATATTGGCACCAAAGATTGTTTCGTGTGGAGGGAATCATTTGGGGGAATGATTTACTAGATGCTAGGTCATTTGGACTGATTTAATATTTTCCCAATGCTTGGGTGCTCATTCGATTTTTATCACGATTCCGGTTTATATTGAGATTCTTTGTCTGATTTGATTAATATTGCAATTGCGCTATTTATATATATTATTAAAATTAATAACAATAAAAATGCACATCATAATTTCCCACAGACATTTGGTCAAAGTGGTGACCATGGTTGTACAGTGGTACCTCGGTTCTCGACCACAATCCGTTCCAGACGGCCGTTCGAGGAGCGATTTGTTTGAAATCTGAATCGATTTTTCCCATTACAATGAATGGAAAAAGAAATAATGCGTTCCAAGCCTTAAAACAGTCTTTTGTAGGAGTGAATGTAGAGTGTCTGCTGCAGGTGCGCTGTTCCTCTATGTGTGTGGCCGCTGCATGTGGGAGGGGTTGCCGAGTGAGTGACGTCTCTCCAGAAGTGAAGAGGTGCCCGGTGCGTGTCCAGCTCTGAATGTGCGCTTCTGTGCAGTTTGGCTGTGACAAAGTCATAAACCAAGTCACGCTCTGTCCCAGACTCGCCTCATCCCTGTCCCAGCTCCAGCCCACAACAGGACATTAAACCCTGGAGTGAGCGCTCCAGCCTCGGAGGAACGAGCACCTCCCCTGTGACACTCTACCACGGTCCAGTGTGGAGACAGGAAAGGTTTTACACCTCAATATGAAGAACAAACAGTCAGTAAATGTAGCTAACGGGACACGTCTGCATACAGAGGCTGCGTTATACACAATAACAAAGTGCGTTGTGGGTCAGCTGATCGGTCCGTGCACGCTATGGTTTTTCTGGCTTTTTTTGGGAGCGTTTGAGTTCTGGATTTTCCTTCGAAATCCGAAGCAAAAAACCTCAAATTTTTTGTTCGAATTCCGGGACGTTCGAAAACCGAGGTACCACTGTTTATGTTTGTGTATTTACAGTGTATTGTCCACTTATGTCAGAGTCACACAGCGGCCAAGTGGTGAGCACTCTTGCGTTGCAGCAAGAAGGTTGCAGGTACCTTTCTGCAGTTTGCATGTTCTCCCTGTGTGCGGGTCGGTTTTCTCCGGGTTCTCTGGTTTCCTCTCACAGTCCAAAGACATGCTCACTAGGTTAACTGGACACTCTAAAGTTGCCCATAGGTGTGCGTGTGTGCGCTGTGATGGACTGGCCACCTATCCAGGGTGTAGTCCTGCCTCCACCCCCAATGTCTGCTTTTTGAAATCGTCTTTGTGTTTAAAGAGCAATTTTGGAAAACGGAAAAGAAAGACCAGATGGGAATCAAATGGGTTTTCATTCAGACAAGGTTTAGCTAATACTGCTCCCACAGTGAAAAACATGAAAGGACGAATTGGTGTTGTTGGGATCACAAATTAAAGATAAAGAAAATAAAGGGCCTCTCACAATAAATAAATGGAATAATTAAATAAAAGCGATAGAAGTGAAAAACAGACGGGTGCGTTGTGTTTAGTTTCATAACCTTCCTTAAGAGTTGACTCATACACTCCGTAAAAATGAACGTGATTTGTTGGTCCCTAGTGTCATTGCGGCTTCTTCTACAGAGTGACCTGTGGAGATTCACTGCCCTTCATTGTCACTGGAGAGAGAATCGATAACATGGATGACTGGCCATGACTCGGATGACACACGACACCGTCACTACCATTTATTTTCTGTCACTTGTACAAAATCCATTACTGCCATTTTTCATTGTCGATATATTTGATTGTACGATATTAAATTGCCTCGTGCTAAAAAAAGCTTTGCATTTTGTATTTGGAGAATATGCCTTGCAGATTTCCCCTAGACAAGGTAGGAATATCACCCATTCAAGCTAAGTGAGTGTGTCAGGCAGAGTAACTCACCCACAGGCTAACGTGACATGATTTCGTTTTCAACCCACTTTTTATATCTGGATAAAGTAGCACCACGGCGTGGCTCATCCCTTCCATTGTCGTCGCTGAATCATACTTCAATCACTTCATGATGATGTCGCACATCTTTGGGGAGCAGTTAAGTGAGTCATTACAACTGAGGCAGCAAGTGTCTGGACGTTTGCACCAGTGGCATCTGACACAGACAGTAGTCCTGGTGAATCCTTTCTAGACTGTGACGCAGAGATCAATCTAAGGAGACAGTGTGCTGTTGAGGGCGTCTACTATTGGTCTGTCACTGCTCCAAAGATCACTCACTGCAAAAGACAGTGGATAGATGATCCGAGTGGCCGGCTGCATTCCCGCCTGTAATCCATCAACTGACGTTGCTGATTTGTGCTGCGTGTGGTAGCCTGTGTTGTGGGGGAAGATTCGGACAGCGTCGTAACTTCATCTCATGTGGTCTTGAGGCTGAACATGTTTTGTTGATGCATCTCAGAGGAAGAGGAAGCGAGTCCTGCCTCGGGTGCGCAGTGCAAATTAAACTGTTCCATCATACTGGAAATGATCGTAAAACAAAAAGGAAATGCCATAGATCTCACAGAAGATGTATGATGAATCTAATGCTGCGAGAGCACTGCTTTTCGACTGGCATTTAGGTTTTGTGTGATATGCAGAAGTGAATTACAACGCTGGTCGCTGGCTCTCTGTCAAGGAGAAATGAGAACAAAAAGCGCCGGAACCAGAATGCGGGCCGGGAACTACACGCAGGGACTGGGGAGGAATCTGAAACACAAGAGAGGCGAATTAGAATTCAAGCCTGAATAACTAGGAGAACACAAAACACCCTTGGAGTTAAGCTCACAAGGCTCAAACAGAAAGCGCTCTGTGGTGGAAGAACACACACACACAAGGAAATGTGTTGAAATATGTTGAAGAGAGGTGAAAAGTGAGACTGGAAACTGCTCACACACGGGCTGAATAGCGAAGGGGAGAGACAGAAACGGAGCGAGGAAGAACGAGGAACTAAGGGAGCGGCTGAATGGGAATTCGAGTGCGCACAGGATTTAGAAAAGTCAGGGAATGGAACGAGAGATCTTGGAAGAGTTTTCCGTCACGGAGTGCGAAGCAACCATCTGGCGACAGGAGCTGGCGTAGAGCATGAGACAAATCACGGAAGAATACAAAAATGAACAGGCAAACAAAGTGCGGACAAGACACTCTCACTCGGTAGTCGGTCGAGTACGAGCCACCAGACGGAACAAGCGCTACAGGGACGCGGTAAATACTAAACAATGTCAGCTAATGTTTGCTAGCTTCTACTTTTCATAGTTTAGTACCTTTAGAATCTGCCTTAGATTCTGCTGAGACGTCATACATTTGAGTTTTTCCAAATAATTACGTGTTTTCACAAGCAAATAAACTGTAAATTACGCAACAAATATATTGGAAGCTCACAACATTATTTATAATTTAAATTTAGGTACACCATATCTGTGATCCAGGGCATTTTCTTTGGTCCCATGGACTGACCGGAGGGGGCAGAGAATTAGACTCCCGATTAAAATGTAATCTCGATCATCATTTCCTGGAAATAAAGTGAGATACATAAATGTCTACACGATGTTTTTAGAAATTGCAACTATACATGTTAACTAATAATCACATTTGCATCATTCTTTTAAATTGTAGAAACCAATTTATGGTGGATTTTTTTATTTTTATTTATATACTTGGGAGAGGAGGAGTATTGAAGATGTGTGACTCCAGGTAATGGAAGCACCTCAGGCCGAACAAAACATTTTTTAACCTTCACAGTAAATAAATCAATTACAAAAGGAAGGGGTCTATGCTCTCATAACTATTGGTAAATGAATTTATTGTCTTGAATATACCGCTGTCACATTGTCCAAAAGCACTTCATCTTCTACCATATATCTGATCAAATGAACAGCAAAGATAAGTCAGTGCTGCCACTGAACCCGAGTCATCTTCCTGACATTTAACTAGCCT
The DNA here is from genome assembly GCF_027744825.2 of Synchiropus splendidus. Lineage (NCBI taxonomy): Eukaryota > Metazoa > Chordata > Actinopteri > Syngnathiformes > Callionymidae > Synchiropus > Synchiropus splendidus. The sequence goes on from NC_071339.1 coordinate 7,898,020, forward strand.
GTTACTTCCCAGGAAAACAGAAAAAAAAGCCAGTTGTGAAACCGTATTGCATAAATGGTGGTGATGATTAGGAGCACATTTGTTACGTAAAAAAATAAATGCACTAGCATCTGTCTGGTGTAAACAGATGGGCGTCTCAGCCTGTTGAGGAGGAGTCTGCTACTGAAACCCATTAAATAATAGTGTTTTTGTGCTTGTGTTTCTTCCTGTATACCGTCAGTAACAGGTTAATGGAATTACCAAGATGATTTAGTGATGATTTTTTTTTTTTTTACGTCAAGTTTTAACTGTAATTTCCCAGTTAGTTTTGAATCACGGATGGCTTTTAATTTTCAAGTGCATTTCGTTGCTCAGTAATAAGAATCACTGAGGTTTGTAAGTGAATAAATATGAGATTTATGATTTTTTTTTTGTCTTCTTGAATACATCATGACTTTTTCAAATGAGTAGTATGCTCTGTGTTAGAGAGCGGAGGAAATCAGAGTTGGAAATAACTGCTACTGTGGACGCCTGAGGTGTTTTGGTCCAACCAAACTCACCTGATATCTTTTGGTGTGCTGGATTTTGTTTTCAGAACGTTGACTGTTTTTTACTGCTGTTATGCAGATGATGTCCCAGGAGCCTCTTCAGGCTGTGAAATCTCACTGGATAACTTTACATGTCGGTGTCAAGTCACAAGAACGAAGAATAGCACCTTCTAATTTTGTAGGTAACCAGTTAAACACTGGGCATGATTGGCAGATACTACCATTATTCTCAATACACATAGGAATCTGCCTTCAGTCTTAGCAAAAGCTGTGAAAACCTATTTTCTATTTCACTGGGATGATGACTTGCACCGCTCGCTGAAGGAAGGAAGAGCAGGAAAAGTCATTATGGGCTGTTTTGTAACAGCGCTTTTGGCAAAATCACACAGCTGTTCACTCGGGCTTCACATTATCGGTCACATTAATGCGTCTGAGCTTCTTATAGTGTAATCTTGAACGCCACAGTGGCGCGTCACTTCAGATATCTCCTTGTGACTTGGCTAATGCAGGCGTTTCAGAGGGCTGCACAATCTTCAAGCATTAATCTGACTCCAAAATACTCTGGGTTTCAGTTAAGTATCGTGATGAAACCAGGAGGAGACGAGTGCGCAGCTGGTTGATTCTGGCAGGACGGGCAGAACCAGACCGTCCTGTCTCAAGGGCAAAAAACAGGTATTGGAGGTGATGCCTTTCTTTGACATGCAGTCCTTGTACTGACTCAATAACCATAGAATAGATCATCTGTCGCTCTTGAAGGTTTGTTTTGCATGGATGTTTATGAACACACCCTTTATACCTCCCTAGATGAATGTTTATATGGCTGAGTACCACTTGTCATCAAGCTTGTGGGCGCTCCGAAGAATACAAACAGATGTCACTGAGAAAATCCAGAGTTCCAGATTGGTTTGGATTAGCACACAGGGATAACTTTTTTGTCGAGTGGATTTTACTTTAGATTAATCTGCTATAAAGCATCTGCAACACAGGCTTATTATGTTTGAGGTGAAATATCACAGTTTTTAGACCAATTTTTCTGATGAATCCAGCTTTCCTTTATGTCCATTTCAGGCCACCGTAGATCAAGCTATCGGCGCTACTTGTTCAGGCAAAAATAAATGAGGAATGTTAGTAGTCACAGTTTCTTCTATACTTAATGTTCTGAGGGAGCATGAACGTTATAGGTCCAGTATGCTTTGTTTCTCTCTCTCGTGTACCGCCGCGTGTTCGTTCACTCGTGAGAATGACTACCAAGAATCCAACAAGTTATATCCAAGAAATGTATGACAGAGGAGTCTAACACAAAAGCAGAATTCTGGGTCAGCAACTACGCTTGACTTAGCTGACTTCTTTATTAGTGGCACAATTAATAATATTAATATTGTATAATAAATGCACAGTTCCCATTAGCTGAAGCGCTGATCCACGTACCTCGGATGCGCGCAGATGGTGCGTTTATGAGCAACGGAATTCTTCATGCTATTGAAAATAACCAGGGTTTACAGGGTTTGTTTGTGGTGAGAATAAGACGAGCCTTGGCAAAAAATGAAACTGACGTTTATGGATGCAACATCAGAAAAAAAGAATACCAGAGTTGGAGCAATTCTTCTTATAATGAATTGAAATACTTAAAAGTCATGTCGAAAAACATGTAGAATACATGTATCAAGCCAATTCAGGAGAGCGGGAATCCTACCTCTTTACTTGAGGGAAGACAGGACTTACAGTACAAGCCGCTACTTTTTTCTCAAGGTCTGATCAATGTTGCTTGTACAACATTGCAGCTACTATATAAAGAGTGTCATGAGCCTCATCACATCAAACCATTAAACTGAAAGGCGCTTCTTTAGCTTCAAGTTGAGAACATTGCCAAGTTTGTTTCATGTGCACGTCAGAATCAGAATCAGGATCAGAATTTATTGCCATGGTCAGTGGGGATCCCACTAACTAGGAAAGTGTTTTGGAATAAAATAAAATAAAATAAAATAAAATAAAAAAGGTTGATCACAAATTCAGCAGTCTGACGGCCGAGGGGAAGAAGCTGTTCCTGTGATGGGAGGCTCTGGTCTGGATGGACCGTAGCCTCCTGCCAGAGGGAAGAGGAACAAACAGTCCATGTCCACGGTACGAAGGGTCGACTCTGATCCAACCTGTACGAGACATACAGGTCCTGAAGAGGTGGCAGGCTGCAACCGATCTCCTTCTCAGCAGAACGCACGATGCACTGCAGTCTGCTCTTGTTCCTGGAGGTGGCGCTGGACCCCATTTCAGCACTAATTCAGAAGTGATCCTCATGCATTTTCAAGCCGGGTGCACCACTGACCTTTTTACGGTGCAGACAGCACCACTGCACCTGAGGCTTATAGACCACCACACATTCATACTTATGTATGAACAAGATCTGTTTGCCTTTTTCCTATTTAGTGCGTGCAGCTAATATTCCGGTGCGCTCTATAGTCCAAAAATTACGGTACGACTTCTCACTCGACATCCATTCAGTCAGAGCTGCAACTAATCAGAGCCAAATTAAAATCATAAATAGATATTATAGTGCAATTCTGAGTTCTGTTTTGAACCTTTAACGTGTCCTCCGGCAGCTATCCTCTCAAACACACACACAGTAGCAATGTTTGGCATAGAAAATGAGGACAGTTGGCCCTTATATGTGGGAAGTGGAAGAGTCGCTTAACGGAGGCGTGTATTTTCTGCTGATGCTGCACAAATGTACACTCTTCACATTCTCCTCTTTTTTTTCTTCACTCTCTCCTGGTGGTGAAATATAGATGTTAAAAGTGGTGGTAAACCTTTCTTTGCCTGTCGATATCATGTGATGTCAGATGATGGAAAGAGTGACTTTGGCACGAACTGCTCGATAAAAGTTGGCGAAACTAATCTCTTGAGCTTGAGCTCACATTTCATTGAGGACACAAACAATTGTTTGTGGTGTTTGAGACCATGTGGTGTGACAAAAGGAGGTTTTGCTTCGAAGCCATGACACTCAGCGACCGAGCTGTGTGGGCAATAAAAATAGCCAGAGTGCGGGAGTCCAGGGGGGTGGAGGGTTGGAGGGGCTTGGGTGGATCGCCGTACATTGGATTATATTGGATGTCAATTGCTATTTATAAGCCCTTACTTGGCTCTCCACCAGGAAGACACCGGGACTGAAACACACAACCATTTGAGGGTCTTTAAACAGCAACTGATACGCAATGGGAGGAAACCGGAGTACCCGGAGAACATGCAGGAAGGAGGTCCGACCCAGCCATCGAACTCACAACCGTTTTGGTGGAAGTGCTAACCACTAGGTCGCCGTGTGGCCCCTTACAGTGTAATAACCAAGGTTAAATGATGACTTAGAATTTGTGTTTTCATTTTTGTATGCATGTATGGGTGGTTCTCTGTCTACACGCGTCCTGTCCTGGGTGTCACGTGATTCTTCATGTCAACAAACTAGTTCAGGAGGAAGCTGTGGATCATGAATTTTGGTTTGCCACTGTAGAAATCAATAGTTCTGATAACACAAGACAGACAAAAACTTACTAATCCTAAGGAGACCACATCTTTTATATTCAACCCGACCGGACATTTGGGAGAAATAGTCAAGATAGTGTGTCTTGTCGGGTGACGCTCTCCTTCACCAAATAGATGCTCTTTATTATGAGGTGGAACCGTTGCTTCTGATCTCCAGGTCGATTTCATTTGTAAGGAGCTTGAATATTTGAGGTTGCAGATGCAAACTGATTCCCAGTTTAAAGCAACAGAAATATTGTCAGTCAGTTAACACAAAAACGTTTCTTGACACTATTGACACTGAGTTTTTTTTTTATTGTCATGTTGTGTATGTTCACCAGAAATCTGATAATTGTGCAAGTTACACAGTGAAGGAAAAGTTTTTTGCCCAATTCGGTCGACACAAACAGATCTCGAAACATATTTCTCATAATAAATAAACCAGGGTCTAAAAAAAGGACCTCTCCGCACCGAAGATATAACCTCTTCATACAAAAGAGTCTGTGGTGAAGCTGCTGTCGTGCTGTGGGTGGGCGTTCTGTACACACTGTGGAACTTCACCTGATAAGCAAAAGACTTTTGCTCGACCTCTCAGTTATTAAATCAACCTCCACTCTTCACTGCACTGTTGCTGCAACACAATCCTGTTGAATCCAATGACCATGCAAAGAGGGAAAGGAGTTTGAACCTGAGTCAAACTACTGTGTGTACAGTGTTGGATTTCCTGTCATCCTCTTGCGTTGGTCTATATATTTATATATATATATATAAATGCACTAATGTGCTAGCATTTTAAAGCCCAACATCATTGGTGTTAACATTTGAAACAGACGGGTAGAGTTTACTCCGTAAAGGGAGCATAAATTGGGTTTCCGAGATTTTGGTAACTTGGAGTAAGTCAATGATGTGGTGTTATCGTTGAATTAGACATGTCTATGGACTGTACCAAATGGAAACAGAAATTTTCTTTTAGCGCATTCACACTAAATTTGCTAAAGAATTGTCGCAACATTTGGATGGACTTGCGATTCCAATGTCATGAGTAACATTGAAGCTTTAGCCAAGTCAGAGCTGCGTCTTCAATGACTGTTCCATATGAAATGAAGGAGCTCATCTACCGTTGTGCGGCCCACAATAGATGCCCTCACCAGTTTACGACAAAGTCACTTCATCTGATGGACAAGCTGAGCATCATAAAACACAGGGCTTGATCTATTATGTCAAGTCAGAATGGCAGCCAAGTGGACAGACTGGATGGGTCCATAAATACGCCGGACGTCACAGGCCATTTTCACTCATCCACTAAATCTGTCTCCTCTGGTTTTGATGCAGGAGTGGAAGGAATGGAGTGTTCGCTTCCCATGGACGGCAGACGGGTGTCCCTGACCCAGCTCTCCAAGGACAGCTTCCGCGAATGCCAGGCAACACTGACCCTGACGGACCTGTTAATCATAATCTTCTCTGGCATATCTGTGTCGGTGGTGGCCATTATGACGAGCTTCTTTCTTGCCTCCACGGTCCACTGTTTCCAGCGGTGGAGTAAAGGCACCAAGGGGGACGAGGAGGACAGTGAGGAATGAAACGGACTGCTGAACATTAACCGCTGCATCGCTTTTACTTCGTGTGGAAATCCTGGACGCTGTTGATGCTTTGTTTGCACGCGGACCTCTGTCGCTGAGGACAAAGACCACTCCCTCCAGAGGAACACTATATGATCACTTACTAACATGAGATATATATATATTGGTAGTAAAAAGCCTCAGTATTTACTGCCGACACGTATTAAAAAACCTTGTCATTGATAAACTGTTGTAGCGGTTTTGTCCCATTATTCTTAGGACACACCCACACTGCGATGTTGTTCCATACTTTAAGTAGCATCCCTTCCAAACACTGCCAACCCATTTCTACTCAGGGTTATTTGAAAAAAATAAAAAAAGGTATTTTCACTTTAGCTATCCACTCATTGTAATTGACTTGTGGTATACCAAAGCGACGCCATTAGTGGTCACTTCAAAAATATAAAAGCTAAACAAAGCACTCTAGATATTCTCAGTGATGGTATCGTGGTAGTGTGGAAGTATCCTTCAAGAAGCCATATTAAATCCCACAATATTAGACATGTGTTTGATCACAAAGATCTCAACTATATAGACCCTACTGCAGCACTTAAACACTTGAGGCAGGAACACTGGTAGTTAAGTATTTAATGGCAAATATGAATTTCAAATATACTCATCTTAACTTGAATAGCACCCAAATTGTGTCGAGAGGTCATCATGAAATGTAATTTACGTCTGTGTGAAACTGCAGTGTGCGACAAAGCACTTTAAAACTCATTAAATGTGGCGTGCCCCTTTAACATCATGTGCACTCTCTGCTTTGTCTTTGCCAAAGATCAGATTTGCAGAATTTAGGCCACATTCGAATATCAGCAGCTTCCCCAGACAAATCTAATGTTTCAATTTGCAGCATCCAGTGGCGTCTCTTAAAGCTCCATCAACCTCCGACATCTTTTTGGATGTTTCAATTTGTTGTCTTGTCCGTTGATGTCCGCTTCTCTGTGACAGTTGCTGTAAAAAAAATGTTCTAATTCCTCTTAAATTGTTCGTATTACTGGGGATTTCTTCACAGGGGTTCGAATCAAAACTAAGCAGCTCCCTCAAACCTGTGTGCATTTTACATGGTTCAACAGTTACACGACTTTGGTGTGTAATAACAATTCCAGGTGTAAGCATTATACATGTTATAAATCAATGTTTTGTTCAACTTTGAATCGAGTCCTGGTCTCATGGGTCAATCCTCACCCTGTAGCAGATAAAGCCCCATTTATGCTTTACGTACAAAATAGTACCCGTGTTAACGCATCATTGTACACAGTCTTACCGTCACTGAACACATGCTTCCATGTGTTCTTTGCATTGCTGTTCACCAGTCTATACACCAGGGGGCAAAGGCCGGAGTCAATAGTTTATAACAACAGAAAAATTCCAAAACAAACGTGGTGACTGTGGAAGAAGTATTGAAAATGTACCTCTTGCACAAAAGAGGTAGGCAGTGGTCTGTGAAGCCGTTAAAATTTCCGCCATTGTTATGTCTTCTTCTTGTCTCATTCGAGCTTTATATCTGGTCGTAACATCCCCCCACGGTTTCTGATGGTACTGCTTTGTGGAAACCTGCTGAAATATGGAGGAAATGAACGCAGAGCATGGACAGAAGGCTCCGTCCGTACCCAGATCTGTGCGTAACGTTGAGCATAAATGGGCCTTTTGGGTGCATTAGATGTCCCCCAGAGTCCACGCTGGTCAGCATCCAATTCTTCATCGTTCAACAATGTGGCATTACATATGATCAACAAGCAAAACAATGTTCCGAGACTAACAAAAAACTGAAACGTACATGTTGGTCATTGCAATGTGATGTATCGATGACACTTAATGAGGTTGAAGTACTGATAGGTAGATGAGGTATCATGAAACAGTATTGCAAGATTGATGAAATAGTGTCCTAGTTTTCAGAGGCCACTGTGCTCCTGGTTTAGAAATGGTGTGAGGTTTCATTAAATGAAGTCCAAACATCAGGACATCAGGTCATGTGTCATGACACCTCATCAACCCATCACTAGAACATGCAAATTGAGTAAACGGAGCTTCGTGAAGCCTCATTTGTGAGTCACTTCATGACTCCTTTATAAAATGTAACTCTATTTAATTTGCATATATAAGCCTATCATGTCCAATGAAATGGACCTGAAGACATGTTTATTTTAGCATCAGCATTATACATGATGGACAGCACTTTTCAACGTTCCACTATTTACACATTTACGGATCTTACAAGTGTCTGAAACACACAGATTTATTCATATTTATAAAATGGACACCAGCATTGAGGGTCAAGATGTCAAAACCTGATACAATGACAATTGTGTAACCTAAAAAAATGCATTAAGTACGAGGTCAACCAAACATGGATGAGACTCAGCAGCCCGTAAAAGTCAAAAGATAACATTCACAGCGAGTGCCGCAGAATTTGCCATTCAAATGAACCTGTTCTGTGAATCATCAGAGGCACCTATTTACATTCACTACATTCACATTCTCCCTCTCAGGCTCAGAGCTAGAATATTGTAGTCACATTCTCATAGACAATGAGTTGTCCCGTCAAAACTGAACCAAAATTGAATTATGGCTGATTTCTTTATTACAGCGGTAGAGTTATTATACACACGTACGCAACAACTTGATTATTTAATAGAAATATATTGCATTTTTCTTTGACTATTACTCTGAACACAACTAGTTTTTACACATATCAATAGTGTTTCACGACTACTGTGTAGTTGCTGTACATTTCATACGTTACCTTAGCTATTAGCTCAAAGCATTTGTTTGCATGAAAAATGAATTTCTATTACTCATTTTTATCAGAGGTTTATTAGCCTGACAAACAGGACCATCCACATCATGGCTATTTTTCTAGCAAGGTTGATGAGCAGTGTGTTTTATTTACTCTGTCAGGCCCTGGAAATAACTTCACACAACGGAAAGCAGTGGCAGATGGCGGTCGCACTCTTTACCAATGGTGATGGCAGAGCGAAATTTACATTTTGTCAGGACGACTCAATGTGAAATCCAATGGAATTCCAAATGTTGAACCGCAGCTGAATTTGGGATGTTTGGGTCGGAAAAAATGATATATACATACATACTAAAATAAAAATATTTTTCTCTCTGTTGGTTTTGCAGATTTGTTGACCTTCTGTTATTTCTCTGTTCAACCAAGAGCATCCGTTGGCTTTGAATCCTTCTTTAGTGAGACCTACTTTTTGACCACTTTTCGCACTCTAGCTATCTGCTTGAGCTGATCGGACAGAATTAAACGCGTCCTATGCTCAAGTTTCTTTTAGCACAGGACGTCGCACTAATATGATTGAACTGCTTTTCTTCATTTCTTTCTCTCTTTTGGGTGAAATGCTAATCTCCGTATCTTGGATGTTTGCGTTCAGGACTATTTTCATTTTTCACAACCCTTAGCAAAAGGTGGAGGCACATTACCGAGCAGCACAAGAGTCCTTGACTCCAGATGGACCCTCAGAACAAAAAGTAGTTACAACTCTTCCTTGAAATAAGAAAATGAAATGCTTTAAAACTTGACAAACTCAATAATAAATAGGCCAAAATATATGACTTGACTTTGACTATAAATATTTAGTCAATGCAAATGCCAGGGTAAAGTATTGCCCTTTATAGCAGGGAGATGTGAACACACACAGGAAACTTGTCTACTCATAAACATCTCATTTAAATGCAAATGTCTCTCCATTAAACAATCTGTGATAATGTGCCAATGCTAGTGCTAAACAGCAACTCCATTTTTTTAGCAGGATGAGTTGAAAAAGAGGATGAAAAATCACCAACATGTCTATGTGCAGTTTGTGTATAGTCAAGTGCAAGAGGCATTTATTATTTTTTCCCCCCTGGCTCTGGTTGCTGACCTACGAATGCAGGATGGAGTGGAAAGAGCAAGCAAGAAACCCAAGCAGAGAGGAAGCTTTAAATGAGTAATGGCCAGATTCTTTATAGTGGAGTAGAGTCATGAGAGGAGTAGGCAACACTGGGTTTAAGTTTAACTAGAGGAAGGCATGTTCAACTGTGAAGCTGAAGATAAATACTTGACGATTAAATAAAATAAAAAAAAAACCATAGAAACCTTTCAAATATGGTCACAGCCAACCAGATCACATAGAAAGAGTGGTAACAGATCCTCCATCTGCTCATGAACAATCTCATTGAAATGCAAATGTCTCTGTATTAAAGAACTTTCTATTGAATAATTCAATTTGATAACAAAGAAAATGTCTCCTGACTTGGTTCTAAACACGTCTACTTGGAGCTGATGATGGATTGCCCTCTCACCCAACCGGAGACAAATTTAAGAACAACTTATTTTGGTCAAAAAGTCTGAAATAAGTTGTTCAATCCTACCAGTCGATGCTAAGCTAATTCACAAACCGTGGAGTCAGTTCCTTCCAAAGCAATAAAAAAAAAGTATGAAGCATAGGTGGAGGAGATAGAAAGGTCCAAAAATAGACCAAACAATATTTGGATGCGGGGAATCATTCCGCAGCGGCTCACACAGACTGCTGGTGCACGATGGAACAGCAGCGTGTGAGGGTGGTGGTCGTGATGAGGATACTCCTGCAACCATTTACCTCATTTGGTTGCCATGGTTACACAGCCGGAGGCCCGATCTCTTGGACGCTGAAGCAGGAACACAGAGAGAGAGAGGAGAGACATAGAGGGATGCGAGGCTGCGCTGCTCGCCGTGTGCCTTCCTCTCTCTCTCTCTCCACGCATCAGCTAACGTGAACTGGCATTTGAGCCGAAAAAAAAATGTCTGCAACTGTGTCCACATGAATTGAACTGTGACTTAAATGCCCGAATACCCAGTTTTAAGTGGCTGAAAAGGTTGCTTGCATATTAGGAGGTCAGCTAATCTGGTGCTTTTGAAAAGAGGAGGGGGTCAGCTGATGTCAGTGAGTGACAACATTCCTAAAAATACATCTGGAAAATTCCAAACTTGAATTTAATTCACAGAGGAAAGCCAAGATTACTGGTCTAGTCTCTGCATTGAGCGCATGTGATGTGGATTATGTTTTACAAAAAGGGTTAACTGCTGGAATAACAATAAATAAAAGGGTTGAGTAGCCGTCACTTTATATATGACGCGCCGATGATAGTGCTAAAGTAGACATATCTGAGCACAGCAGCCTCATTTCTTTTGCAGGATGAGTTGAAAAAGAGACTGAAAAATCCACAACATGAACACATGCAGTTTGTGTATTGTCATGAGCAAGAGGCATTTATTATTTTTTTTCCCCCTGGCTCTGGTTGCTGACCTTCAAATGCAGGATGGAGTGGAAAGAGCAAGCAAGAAACTCAAGCAGAGAGGAAGCTTTAAATGAGTAATGGCCAGATTCTTCATAGTGGAGTAGAGTCATGAGAGGAGTAGGCAACGCTGGGTTTAAGTTTAACTAGAGGAAGGAATGTTCAACTGTGAAGCTGAAGATAAATATTTGACAATAAAGAAAATGGTTCCAGAAGGAGAGGTAACAGATTCTTCATCAACTGCTTCTTGTCTCCAGTGGTCTAATGCTCTGTTGTCTCTTATCGTTTTCATTAAAAAAAAAAAAAAAAAAAAAAATCATTGAATGTAGTCAAATTGTTTTTTGTTTTTGTTCTTTTCAAACCAAACATTATCTTTTGTTATGGTTTTATGTCATTTTTGTTGAGTTATTCAAAATTGAGATGTGACTATCAATATTCTCCATTGACCTAGGCATAAAACAGTAGTATTAAAGTATTAAACTGTAATAATTGTTTCATCAACTGTATTTCATCTTTTTTTCCCCAGGATTTGTCTAATACTGTCCAAGGATCATTTTATAGTAAATCTAAATCTACAAAAAGACAACCTTGATTGTCACTTTTTTTTTTTTATCGTTCAAATGCCCCCCAGCGACACTGCCAGTGTGTAATTTCAGTCTCTTTCCTCTTGTGAACGGTAGATAAAGTATCATGAAACAGTATAGCAGGGTTGATGAAACTTTCAGAGGCCACTAGATGGTGCTCTTGTTTAAGATACGATGTGAGGTTTCGTTGAATTAGTTGTTGGAAGTACAGTGGTACCTCGGTTCTCAACCACAATCCATTCCAGGCGGCCGTTTGAGAAGCGATTTGTTTGAAATCTGAATCGATTTTTCCCATTACAATGAATGGAAAAAGAAATAATGCGTTCCAAGGCTTAAAATAGTCTTTTGTAGGAGTGAATGGAGAGTGTCTGCTGCAGGTGGCTGTTCCTCTATGTGTGTGGCCGCTGCATGTGGGAGGGGTTGCCGAGTGAGTGACGTCTCTCCAGAAGTGAAGAGGTGCCCGGTGCGTGTCCAGCTCTGAATGTGCGCTTCTGTGCAGTTTGGCTGTGACAAAGTCATAAACCAAGTCACGCTCTGTCCCAGACTCGCCTCATCCCTGTCCCAGCTCCATCCCACAACAGGACATCAAACCCTGGAGTGTGGAGAGCGAGCACCTGTGACACTCTACCATGGTCCAGTGCGGAGACAGGAAAGGTTTTACACCTCAATATGAAGAAAAAACAGTCAGTAAATGTAGCTAACGGGACACGTCTGCATACAGAGGCTGCGTTATACACAATAACAAAGCGTGTCGTGGGTCAGCTGATCGGTCCGCATGCGGTATGTTTTTTCCGTTTTTTTCCGGGGGCGTTCAAGTTCTGGATTTTCGTTCCAAATTAGAAGCAAAAAAATCTCGAAATTTTTGTTGGAACTCCAATTTGTTCGAAAACTGAGGTACCACTGTACAGAAGACAGAGCCATGTGGTGGCCTCAGAAAATCCGGACATTGTCTCATGAAACCTCATCAACCCATACTTGCCTCTAGATGATAATGCATAGTTGTCTGTAAATTATTTTCTCTGCAACTGAATTTTTCTTGAGGTGAGGCTTAATGCCATTTCATCCGACCAAAAGACAGACCAAAACCAAGAACAGAAGAACCTAAACAAGAACAGAAGAACCTACGGTGGCCAGAACAGCAAATGCAAAATGGCACCAAAAATGTGAACACAGCAACATTAACTCACGGCTTGGTTGTCCTCACACAGAAGTTGAAGATGGTTCCTGCAAGCCTCGCCTCACAGGGATGATTGTGATCTGGACCCATTGTGATAACCTGAGCCCAAGCACTCGTCTATTCAGGTGCTGATTTAAGTAAGGGAAGCCAGCACATTTTCAAACCTTTCTCCTTGTGTGAGAAGAAGGTAGTGGCAGACCCTTTGAGCATTGCAAACCATCCACCTTAAATGGGTGAAAGCAGTCACTAAACTTGAGGCTGTTATTGATGCTTGCAGAAAACCTGCATTCGTGATTTTGCTCTTCCATCAAGCCTGGAGTGCAGTGAAAAGTCGTCCAAGGTCACATGGAAACATGAAGTGGTTTTGTCATTCACTGAGAATAAACAATGAAGCGTGAGGATCTGCATGCTGTCGGAACAGTTGGTTGCATTTGTCCACAGATGCGCTGAGTCAGAGTATTAACTCCTGTTTTTAATTTAACAATTGAATCCTCCTTGTTCACAAGGTGATGCAAATCCCTCAGCAGAGAGGCCTTGAATGAGAACATGACTGATAGCAGACACGGGTGAAAGTTGAATGAGGGACATGGTAGCCAGAGGCGATCCTGAGCATTAATGTGTGCTGACGGCAGACTGCTCATCCGGCGGGGCCAAACTCAGGCTGGCAAGCTGGCGAACCCGATTACCTTCAAATTTTCTTCCGTCTTACAGAAAATACCTAGCCTATCCAGCACTGAGGTAATGTCGGCCAGACCTCCACAGGATGTGGAATCGGATTGACAACAGAAGCCAGCGTCTGCCAAGTCTGGCAACCGGGAGTGATATGATGAAATCGTAGGTGTTCAGATTGGAGCCAGCATTAACCCCTCCTGGTCATGTTGAACCTAATACATGCTATTTAAAGGAACCATTTCACAAAATAAAAGGTCTTTCAAAATAAAAGATCCTTGGGACTCAGATTGTACACAAAACGGAAATAAGTCATTATTTCTAGGTAAAAATTGATCCCCGGTCCGGGGCGTTGGGGACCCGGAAGTGTAGAAAAAACAAGTACAGTGGTACCTCGGTTCTCAACCACAATCCGTTCCAGACTGCTGCTGGTGCGCTGTTCCTCTATGTGTGTGGCCGCTGCATGTGGGAGGGGTTGCCGAGTGAGTGACGTCTCTCCAGAAGTGAAGAGGTGCCCGGTGCGTGTCCAGCTCTGAATGTGCGCTTCTGTGCAGTTTGGCTGTGACAAAGTCATAAACCAAGTAACGCTCTGTCCCAGACTTGCCTCATCCCTGTCCCAGCTCCAGCCCACAACAGGACATCAAACCCTGGAGTGGAGGTGTGGAGAGCGAGCACCTGTGACACTCTACCACGGTCCAGTGCGGAGACAGGAAAGGTTTTCCACCTCAATATGAAGAAAAAACAGTCAGTAAATGTAGCTAATGGGACACATCTGCATACAGAGGCGTTCGAGTTCTGGATTTTCGTTCGAAATCCAATGCAAAAAAATCTCTAAATTTTTGTTCGAACTCCGATTTGTTCATAGTCCGATACGTTCGAAAACCAAGGTACCACTGCATGTGCTTTTTGACTCTTGAACGTTCTCCATGTATGTGCGCTGTTTCATGAAAACGGGGCACCTGAAAGTGAATCAAGATGACTGAAATGGAGGCGACCCTTTTATTGGACCTAACAATAGATGTTGAGTAGCTCCAACAAAGGTACCCGCAGTTGGATCAGGGCTTTTGCTCTTAGCCTGATCATGGAGATTTTTCAGTCTCCATAACATAAAAAAAGGCAATGCTCATATTGGATTTTCCTTTACAAAGACGAACTCTAATAAATATGAGTATGTTTATTTGTCCAAGTTCATTCAGTATTTGATGGGTTTGACAACTTGTTGAACTTGAATAGAGTGTTGTTTGATGGTTTCTCTAATTTTGTATATTTATTGCCGTGACAGGAAGTGTATTTGAGGGAATCATAAGGGACACAGGTGCGAGTGAGGCAGAACCGCAAAACCTGACCGCAGAAGATCATATATTTATTTTGTTGTTCCTGCATCAGAATTGTGGAGTGTTGACTCCTGATAAAAGCCCAACCGCACTGTAAAATACACCAGCATCTCTTGGAGTGATGCGTTGTGCTCCTGTGTGGTAATATTTGTGCTCAAACTTCTCCTCTCCTTCATTTACAGCGCCTCTAAAATTTGAGCATAAAATAAGCCTCATAATGATCCCGCAGTGGCCTGAGGAACTGGTCTAAGATTTTCGATCCGAGGATTAAAAGAGTTGATATGTCTATAGACGGATAGTTGGTTAAAATAGTGTGTCAAATGTAGTTAACTTTAGTCACGTGCAGATGCATGTCTTTTCTGAATATGTCGGTACAATCCATTGCTGTATATTTTCAATGCACAACCTCTCATACAGTGTGAAATATCGTCACCAGAGAGCGTGTGGCTGATGAATCCAGCTGAACTGGCCACATAAATCCAGCAGGCCATGATGGATAGATGAGGGTCACGATGGCGGCGTCACGTGACAGATACAGACCCGCTGACTCACTGGAGACCTAATGAGGTCAATGGAATTCACATTCACATGCCACTCTTTTATTCACCGCCATGTTCAGTCACTCCCTGCCAGATAATCTAGTTGCCATCCAGCCAAGTTTTCCAGCGTTACTTCGCCTGCCTGTCTGAGCTGTTAAAACTTGCCTGTAAACCTTGGATCTTGTCTTCTGCCTCGGCCTTGCTGGAAACTTCTGCCTGGTTTGGACTGCTATTCTGGTACCGTCGACCTGAGCCTGTGACCCTGGAAACTCACCCTGTCTTCTCCCTGTAACGTGACTGATCTGGTGTTGACCCTGGACTGGTGACTGTTGAATTCTTGAGTTGTTGCTGAGACGTGTATTTGTGTTCATGAGGCCTGTTTCGATGATACTAATGGTATTTGCTGCAGTGCAGTTTGCATGGAATGCATGGTGCGGATTTAAATTTCACAAACCTCATGCCAAGGGGTTCCATACAAACTAACTCAAGACCTGTGGGTCAAATCTGATCATCTTGTGACTGTAATGACTAGAAATAGTTTAGATCAAACTCAAATCTGGTTTAATGTTCTCCAAAAACTACTCACAATGATGCATGTCGATATCATGACCTACAAAGAATTCACACTTTTCCCATCGACAAGCTTTGCAAGTGGAGATTACACAGGTCAAGAATGAATGTGGTAAATTGAATCAGTTAAAAGGGGAATTCAAAGAAGAGGAAATATTGAGCCCTCTGGGATTGACAGACCTGCTTTACGGCATGACATATTTGAAACCATTTTTATGATAAACTGCTCAGTTCCTCATTGCAATGACAAGATCAAACTCCATTTAAAGCCATTTGTTTCAGTAGCAAAATGTCGACAAACATCTCTCGCCGCCGTCCCAGCCCGGATAATCCAAACAGCTGTGGACTCCCCTCACTGCTGCCCCCTCTCACATCCTGTAATCTCAGACCTGCCTCTGAAAGCCGAGAGCACCATCTGCTCTGTTTCAGCTTCTCTTTGAGATCGTCAACCTCCGCATCTGGATCACTTCCCACCCCGCACCCACCTCCACCGTTCGCCGGAGCTATCCCATGTGTTGAGCAGGTCATTAAGCTTCAGTCCAGGGATGCTGTTATTGCAATGGTCAGGGCAGCACCAACCAAAGGTCAGATCTTTTTATAACCAAGACTTTAACTTCATTCTTCATACAAAAGAATATAATAACTGGTATGGCCTTTTGTTGGCCAGTTTTGAAAGAGTGCTTGACGCGTCATCATCCCCGCAGGTGACGGACTCGGCTTCAGTGGAACCCAAAAATAAAACTTAGAAGTACCGTCACCTCACTAAGTCAGACTTACGGTCTGTAGTAGCAGAAGAAAGCCACTAGAGGAGCTGGAACCTTATAACCTTAGGTCAAAAAGGCACACATGTACTGATCCTATTTTGTCTGAGGTGATGGATATTGGGTCCAAGGGAAGAGGAGGAGAGATCACACCAAGTTTGAAACCTGTTTGGTCCGATAAAATGAGCTTTCAGTTCAGTCTGGATGCTTATTGTGGATATTGTGTCATCATTCCACCTCAGTGAAGAGAAAAAGCAGAACTTCATTCTGGACATTGTGGCGTGGTGTGGATGAAGGGAATAGCACCCAGCTACTTCTGCTAGCCAGGTGTAGATGCTGCTATAACGGAGGAAGCAAAGTCTTGTTCTGATGTTCAAATGTTGAGAAAAGTCATCATTGGGTTTGGCTGGGAGATCCATGGTAGAGAGTCCACATGGACTCTGCAGGACCACTGGAGAAGCAAATGTTCTTAGTGGGAGTCAATGCTCCTTGCAAATGGCCCGAAGCTGTGATGAAGAACACTTCATCTGAACAATAAAAAAATATCAAAGTGCTACATTGAATATTGTGGTCTGCCACAACAACTGGCGAGCGATAATGGACCACAGTTGGTGTCTGATTTCTGCAAACCATGAAGCAAGCTATCAAGTCAGGCTACAGCACACTGTCTCTAAATCAACATCTCTTTGCTTTTCTACTGTCATATAGAAACAAACCCCATGGAACAACAAGAGTTTCTCCAGCCGCTGCTATGTTCAGAAGACAACTTCAAACTCGACGTAACCTGCTGAGACCGCGACAAAGAAAAGTTGTCTACCTTCAACAAAGAGGGATCAGATGGAAAGACGAGGCAGAGCAAAGTTCCCAACATTCACAACTGATGACAAAGCGCTACCCAGAACTACACTGGTGGAAACCAGTCACTATTGTTGCAAGTCATGAGCCCTGTCATATACTGTGGAATCCAACGACCATCTTGTCTGGGGAAGACACATTGATCAACTTCTCCACTCGACTGGTTTGAGAGACGAACCATCTTCACTGGTCTAGAGCAGGAGGTCCGCTGGGATGCCAATGAACCAGAAGAAGAAGAGAAATCCATGTGCTGTGGAAGCAGATATTGATAAGAGCTTTTATCACGCAGACAAATACGGGAGACAGGAACATCGTCTTCAGCTCCCTCCTCGTCCGGGTCATTGCTGACACCTTGTCATCCTGCTGCCAGCCAGGTAGCTAATGATGCTAAGTGATCCAGACAGGAGGACGCAGCCAATGATATTGTTATGTCTCTGCTTCGGAAGGAGGAAAATAATAAAAATGGTCGAGCGCAATGTTGTAACTAGTTATTTAGTTAAGGTAAATTCAACAAAATAGTTGACATAAAATACAACACGCAACAAAATTATCGCATAGATTAAATAAGAAAGGTCAACACAACTGAACTCAGAATCACACGTATCTTAAAGTAAAGGACCAACTACACAAAGCAGCCGCCACTCAGGAGTCCCAACATCCGGTGGCTATTGCTGGTTGGTGGAGGTCACAAACCACAGGCACCTCAGAACCAGAATCACATTTATTGCCATGGTCAGTGGGGATCCCACCAACTAGGAGAGTGCTTCGGAATAAATAAAATAAAATAAAATAAAATAAAATAAAATAAAATAAAGGAGGCTTTGGGCCCTGACTGAAAGAATAAATGGATTCATATCTAGAGTTAGATATGCCAGTTTCCTCAACATTCTTTTTCCAGTTAAAGTTCAATTCAATTGGATTATGTAAGTAAAAGCTGTACTATGGCAATTTGGAGTTTTGGACTGTTAGGTTCTGCTGAATAAACACTGCTGAATAAAACATGGCCGGAGGCCAACCTCCTTCTGTCTCTCCAGGATGCTGCTGCCTCCATCGAATCCATCTTCACTCATTAACTGGGCCACATGGACGGCTGCGTGTATTAATAGATCGTGGCTACAAAGGTGTCTTCCGATTGATTTGGCATTAAAAGATGTTCTCTTTGAGTCAATGATTCATTGATGTGTGTTCTGACAAACAAGTCTTGGTGCTGAAAAGTTAGTTTCAAAGTTTGGGACTCACTCAAACACAATGACAGGCAGAGTGTGTAGGCATCACACTTGCCAGTGGAACATTTTTCAGCATCATCTACTGGACCTCAGAGGACAGCAGAAAGGCTTTTATGAAGTAAAGCCAAGAAGAAATAAGCAATAGGCTTTTGCTGCATCATGGTGTATTTCATAGCCTCCATCTATGGTCACATTATAACTTCTCACTCCCCAAATTCAGAGAAGATCTCTTCACCGCGTTGTTGATAGTGACCCAAGATGACTTACTACTACATCGTACAATTTCTTTGCGCTTGTCACTAGCCAAGGAATCTCTGACCGACGACTGCACTCATCATCATCCAAGACAGAGTTGTGCGCAGGAATGAACTGAAAGCTTATTGTAACCTACAAGGTATGATGGAATTGTTAAGACACTGCTCTAGATAAGGAGCTGCACCAATGGAGTGACTTTAACTGGGAACTATTTTCTTTCTATTAGGATTGTCAATTGAAATTTTTAATCATGATTAATCGCACTAAAGCCATAGTTAACCCACGATTAATCACGCTTTTTGTTTCTATTCTAAATGTACTGTTTTAATTTCGATAAGTCGCTACTTTTTTTCTGAACCCTGCAGCTTATATTGAGCCTCACGACATCAAACCGATGAAATCACAGGCATTTTGTTGACCTCGAAGGGGTCAAAATGTGTCGTTTTCACCCGCGTGTCTGCAGTTCTGCCAACAGAGCCGATCTCCTGGGGGCACCTGAGATTAGAAGCAGCAACTGAGACCGGCTGTGGTGTCGGAGCTTCAAACACATGGGCGAAAACAGCACACTTTGAGCACTGTAATGTAAAAACCACAGGTGAGGAGTTCATGATTCCAGTTCAGAACATTGCCTAGTTTGTTTCATGAGCCAATCTTGATTTTCGAAACTAGTTTAGAAGTGATCTTCATGCATTTTTAACCCTGGTGCACCACTAACCTTTCTATGGCGCAGACAGACCTGCACCCTCTGGAGTGGCTGAGGACCCCATAACACCAGTGATGGGTAGATGAGGTTTCATGAAACAGTGTTGCAGTGTTGATGAAAATGTGTCCTAATTTTTAGAGGCCACTAAGATGGAACTCTCGGTTTAGAATTCATGTGAGGTTTCATTGAATTAGTTGTTGAACTCCAAACATTTTACTGCAGTGGCCTCGAAAATCCGGACACTGTTGACCTCATCAACCCTTCAGTTCTGTGTCATGAAACCTCATTGACCTTCCACGACATAACACTATGCACTGCAATTTGAAAAACAAAAGTCTCTAGTTGCACTATGGAATCTCCCTAAGTCGGATTCAGGGTTTGTAATACATTGAAATGTCCTCAACATCCGTCGAGAATGTTTATTATCATTGAATTTGGAGACATGCAAGTTAGTGCTGCTGATTTAACAGCATGTATGTAACTTCATGATTTCTAATCCAGTTTGACCCACGATCTGGACCTTACCTTTTGTTGTCCTGCCCTTTCATGAACGACCCTGACACCTCTGCTCTGAACCTGTTACTTAAAAAGGAGCTAAGTGCTCCTCAACAAATTTGAGAAATGGAATGAACCAAACAAACGTCTATGAAAAGTGACAACTCTCATGAGTCATCTGTTTAGAAATATGCCGAGCCAAAAGGTCAGACTTATTTCCCTAAATCCTTTATTTCGGGGCTTGAGCTCGCCTCAGGAAAGGTCTACTTGTGGCCAGCGCGCATGAGACAGCCTTCGCTGGCTCAGTAGTCACTGCCTGAAGTGGATAGGACATGACGTCCTGCGGGAACAGACAGGTTGTCTGGACGCAATATGACTGTTAATAAAATCCACATTGACATTCTGCTGCCGTAAACACCTAATAGCTCTGCATTTTCCTGATATAGTGTGGCAACTGAGAGGACCAGACCAGGACGCTGTTTGTCCAAAAGGCTCTTTGACCATCGCTATTGGCCCTGGAAATATAGTTTGAAATACTTCTTTTTTTCCCCCTCTCTCTCCGTAACAGTCATTTTCTTTGTTGAATAAAGGTGAGACGCAGAAAACAATTCTATTTTCCTGCTGCTACGTGTGTATTTTCCCGTGTTATAGAGCGTGATCAGCCTTTGTTATTTTATTTTATTTTATTTTATTGACAGTACTTTATTCTGAAGCTCTCTCCTAGTTGGTTGGATCCCCACTGACCATGGCGATAAATTGGAATGTGCCAAGCGTAGTGGTGGTCTTCGGCTCTGCGTGCGCTCGCTTCCTCTCCGTCTCACTAATGAGGGGTTCAAATGTTGCAGCAGCTTGAAGCATGTCATGATTTAAATATGAATCTGTTTGTCTTATGAGGAAATGGCAGAATGCAAAACCACCCCACATGCACCTTATTAAAATGCAAAGACACTGGCCAGCTGGAGTTTTATATGAGCATTACAAGCCAGCTAACACAATTTTATACAGATGTTTGGAATTCAACGTGAGGGCAAGACTTATTTTTGACCTAAAGTAACCTGGTTTAACATGGAGTGTGTTGGGATGACATTTGTGCTCTTCTAGTCAGGACCATCTCGTACTGTGTGCTCCAATCTTGTGAAACTACTCAGAAATAAGCCTTACAAGTTAACCATTACGGATACATGTCCATTTGTATTATGTTTTATTATGTAATGTCAGCACCATCCCGACTCATATTTTCAATTTCTATGATGTGACATTACATACACACACACACACACACACACACACACACAAAAAAAAAACAATTCAATCAACACACAATGATAAATTGTTTTTTTTTTTCCATTTCATTTTTTTGTAAAAAAAAAAAAAAGAGATGGAAAAAAATGTAAGTTTTTTTCTGTCAAAAAATAAATTGAGTATTAATATTTCATATTCCTTTCTTAAATGGAGTGAGTAGACTGCAGGAGAAAGTGAACCCGGGTGGTTTGGTTGGACATTAAAGATTTAAGTCTTCAATATGGCTCTGGGACGATGAGCTGGAGGATCACGCGCACTAAATCCATTACCAGCGCGCCTGAGAAACGTTGACACGGCAACCAATGACATCACTGAGCTCTGCACGTCACGTCACGAGTCCTTCAATAGTCACTTTAGTCACTTTATCTGGTCGCATGAATGTAGTTGAGTCTGTACTCTCCTTTCCCAAGAGTCAGTTTTACACTGCCATCTGGTGGTTCAGATGTATTACCGCAGTCTATGGAGGCAATTTATATGTAGGCGAAGATAATGTAATGATCTTCAAGATTTTCTTGTCCCCGCCTCTCCAGATGGCCTCTGTAATGAATCTCTCACAACTGTTCATCCTCTTCTGCCCGTCATCTCCTGCCCTGCCTCCAGCTTCATCTTCACTCGTCCTCCATCCGTCTCATGTTATCCATGAGCGTTCTATCTTGCTTCTTCTGACCTTCATGCCTCTACTCTCCAGTTCGTTCACACGTCTCCCCAGCTTCTCCTTCCCCTTCTTTCTCTCACCACCAGCCTGTCCATGACCAGCGCTGTGTTCTCAGCATCTTCATGGCAAACGTTCCATGAGCATTTACTTGCTCTTGTAGTTAAAGAAGCGTCTAATATGCTTTATTCTATGTGTGCATCCACACAGAAACAAATGCTCCATTCTGGTTCTGCTTTTGTGAACATGTGGTTTTAGTTAGTTATGGTGGGGTGTCATGAGGCAGGGTCTTCATTTTCAGTAGGGGCCTCTGTTTTTAAAGTACAGTGGTACCTCGGTTCTCGACCACAATCCATTCCAGGTGGTCCGTTCGAGAAGCGAATTGTTCGAATTTTGTAATGGATTTTTCCCATTACAATGAATGGAAAAAGAAATAATGCGTTCCAAGCCTTAAAATAGTCTTTTGTAGGAGTGAATGTAGAGTGTCTGCTGCAGGTGCGCTGTTCCTCTATGTGTGTGGCCGCTGCATGTGGGAGGGGTTGCCGAGTGAGTGACGTCTCTCCAGAAGGGAAGAGGTGCCCGGTGCGTGTCCAGCTCTGAATGTGCGCTTCTGTGCAGTTTGGCTGTGACAAAGTCATAAACCAAGTCACGCTCTGTCCCAGACTCGCCTCATCCCTGTCCCACAACAGGACATCAAACCCTGGAGTGAGCGCTCCAGCACCTCCCCTGTGACACTCTACCACGGTCCAGTGTGGAGACAGGAAAGGTTTTACACCTCAATATGAAGAACAAACAGTCAGTAAATGTAGCTAACGGGACACGTCTGCATACAGAGGCTGCGTTATACACAATAACAAAGCGCGTCGTGGGTCAGCTGATCGGTCCAATGTTTTTTCTCGCTTTTTTCTGGGGCGTTCGAGTTGTGGATTTTCGTTCGAAATCAGAAGCAAAAAAATCTCAAAATTTTTGTTCGAACTACAATTTCTTTGAATTCCGCGACGTTCGAAAACCGAGGCACCACTGTATTTAAAGTTTCATGGAACTTGTTGATAGTGGCGCCCTCATGTGGTGAAGTGCTAATGAAGTCAGTTTACACAACGAAAGTAATTAAGAGGAAATTGACAGTTAAAAAAATGTAAAATTATGAGTTTCGTCGACTTGTGCTGAAAGCTCAAAGTAAAGTCTGCTGTCAGGAAGGAGCGTCATCCTCAGCTTTCTTCCTCAAGTCGTGTACTTCTTGGAGATCCGACTGAGATTAAAGTCTGATCCGCTCTTTCAACTCAGGATCTGTGATCCGTGCAGCGTTTGGCGTCAGACTGATTCACTTTCAACTCCCCGATTCACTTGATTTTCAATCTTGAGCATGGATAACTTTATGACATTGTGGGGACAACTCGTCTCATCTTTAATGGCCTCCCAGAGCCCAAACATTGGAGGCGAATGACAGGACGGCCTCATTTTTGGCTTCTCTAGAGATTGCAATATTAATGTTTGAGTGTGTATGCACAGCGTTAGGTAGTACGCAGTACACAGTTTGGTCTTAAATTATTTCAAATACACACCTTTTATTGTCAAAATATCCTAATGTGCAGAGCAAAATGACAAATATCAGCATTTCGGTATTTTGAATTTCTAATTTCTTTCATCAAACTTTGTGGTGAAAATTCCCAAATACTTGTAAAAACAACAACAACAAAACCCCCAAAACAGATAAAAAGAAAAAAAAAAAAGTATAAATGTAAAAAGACAAAACAAGTTGTAGCTATACTAATATTAACGGAATTCAGTGTAAATAATTAATAAATCAAATGCATCTATATACTGTCCATTGTTTGATATAGTACTGTACTTGAAACACTTAAATATGCAGCAATGAATAGATATACTACAATCTTTATATAATGCATAATAATAATGAATTAAAAGGAAGTAACATTTTCATATTGTCTCATTTTACTTCACATTGAGTAGGAAGTATTTAGATAGTAATAGTAATGCATCTGTTAGTCCTTATGAACACAACCATAATAACTTCATTTACTTTGTCACTGGTTCTGTTCATCACTTTTATGGACAGAATTTCATCTCTGCTATTTGCAGATGATGTTGTTCTGCTGGCCTCATCGGACCGGGACCTTCAGCATTGCCCTGGGGCGGTTTGCAGCCGAGTGTGAAGCGGCTGGGATGAGGATGAGCACCTCCAAGTCTGAGGCCATGGTTCTCGACCGGAATAAGGTGGTTTGCTCTCTCCGGGTTGGTGGAGAGTTCTTGCCCCAAGTGGTGGAGTTTAAGTATCTCGGGGTCTTGTTCTCGAGTGAGGGAAAAGGGGAGCGTGAGATTGATAGACGGGTTGGTGCAGCGGTAGCAGTGATGAGGTCGCTGAGTCACAAGACGCAGCTCTTGATTTACCGATCGATCTACGTTCCCACCCTCACCTATGGTCACGAGCTTTGGGTAATGACCGAAGGGATGAGATCGCGGATACAGGCGGCTGAGATGAGTTTCCTCCGCAGGGTGGCTGGGCGCACCCTTAGAGATAGGGTGAGGAGTTCGGAGGAGTGGGAGGAGCTCGGGGTGGAGCCGCTGCTCCTCCACATCCAGAGGAACCCGCTGAGGTGGCTCGGGCATCTGATCCGGATGGACGCCTCCCTGGGGAGGTGTTCCGGGCATGTCCTACCGGGAGGAGACCCCGGGGAAGACCCAGGACTCGCTGGAGAGATGATGTCTCTGGTCTGGCCTGGGAACACCTCGGGAAGAGCTGGAGGAGGTTTTTGCGGATCGGGAAGTTTGGGCTTCCTTGCTCCGAATGCTGCCTCCGCGACCCGACCCTGGATAAGCGGCAGAAGAAGGAAGGAAGGTTATAGTTGACTTTGTCAACTGCACCTAAATCGTATTGAACCATGAGGCGTAAAGGCCTGGAGTCAATCCCATAGAGACTCTCAATTCTCAAATGGGAAAATATTCAAACATTGATTCAGAGTGAGGGGAAACAAGGGAGCCCAGCGACGGAGAAGTTGGGTGATAAAAGTGAGAGGAGCGTGAAATGGCTGTCAGTCGGCACTGAGGAGACATTTTCCTGACCAGCGATGCAAAAGAGTCATAAAATTAATTTTAGCACAAAGCTCCAATATGTCTTGTATCCTGTTCGGCGTTAATGTGGCAGCTTTATATTCCACACGGAGTGGAGACTCGGACACACACTGGTTTCTTAGTCAGCAGTTTGCACTGAAGATGATGAGGAGTCTGTCTGCAAGGATGTGCTTGACTGTGTATTCAATATTCATTTGATATACTTCAGCATCTGTCCATCAATCGCATGTGCAACAGATTTGTCAAGAGAGTCGGAGCCACACAGTACATTTGCCATCAATATGTAATGTGGGGAATACACACACACACACACACACACACACACACACACGCAGGCGTGTCACACCGTCTTTGTGCGGACTGCTCATTGCCATAACCCTTTCCCCAGCCTCCCACTAAACCTTACCATCCAAAACAAATGGCTAAACTGAAGTTGGACTCTGACCAAACTTGTACCCTAGTGAGGGGTAGATGAGGCTTCATGACACAGTGTTAAAGGATTGATAAGGTTTTGTGAATCTGTGTCATGACTTTCAGAGGCCACCAGATGGCACTGTGCACTGTTAAATGTTTGGACTTGAACAACTAATTCAATGAAACCAAACATTATTTCTAAACCAAGAGCGCCATCTTAGTGGCCCCTGAAAATTCGGACCCTGTTTCATCAACCTTGCAGTACTGCTTCATGACACTCATCTACCCATCACTGTTAAACCCAGCTATACTGACACTCCTCAAATTGAAGCTTACCCGAGTGGGTCCCGGCACAAGGTCCCCACAAACACCTAAGGGCCCTACAAGAGGGTGTTTTCCCTGACATTGGTCCTCACTAGGATATGCTTAAACACACATACACACCAACAGACACTCATAAATACTTAACCTCATATGACACAGGAGTGTTAGCAACCGTGAGAGACATGCAAATAAACGCGGACACACAACGTGACATGCATAAAATAAACAGTCAAACAAATAAGAAAGTGTGAAATGCGAGTGGCCAGAAATAGAAGCACATAGTCACCAAGTGACTCACAGACAAACTCAAGAATAAATAAATAAACACACAGCAGAGACTCAAAACAAACAGTGACGCACAAAATGAAAACAGTCACTTATGCAAAACAAATAAGACACACTGTGTGAGGTCGAAAAACAAAAACAAAGTGCCACACTTAGAAGTTACTGACACACACACACACGCACACACACAACTAAGAAATGGTCGAATCCATACCAGGAGTGGATTTAACAATTCAAGACCCATAACTGAAGAGATATTATTTCTATTGTATTATATTATCTGTTCCTGCCAACAGAACTCCTAAACTGAAAAAATAAATAAATAAAACAAGGAGCTGAAAAGTCCAATAAAAATTAAAATTAAAATAAAAAACAACATACACATGCAGAAACAAACAAAAAAGATGGGTAGAAGTAAGCAAAAATAAATAAGTCACTGAAAAAGTGAAGAAACAAGTGTGAAAAACAAAAAGACATCAAAAAAAGTGTGTAAAAGTGACACACACTTTCCTTTCATCCATACAAAAAACTTTTTTTCCCCAATTTTTTATTCACATTTCTCTCAGATTTATGAACAGTAAACATTTCAAAATAAATGCAATGTTATCATGTTTATATATTTTAATCTCTCTTATCTGTGAGACATTTTCTTTCTCATCTACATCATTCTCTCCTTCGATCAAGCACAGACCCCCACATCCGAGCCAGAAGTGTGAAACTCAATTGAACCACTAGGTGGCAAAAAAACACAATTTAATCCCGTGAAGACTTCAAAAGGTCACACCATCCCTTTGAGACTAACTTTCTTCATTACAGAGAAAACAAAAAAAAAAGTTGAAGTTATCTCAGAAAAAAAAGGTGTCTGCTTTTCTATTGAAAAGTTAATAAATTGCGCCTGTCGGGCCACGACACGGCACTTCGACGGGGATCATTTATCAAGGATTTCAACAACAACACCACACATTCACGAGGAACGGATTCAACTCATACAGAAACCAGGAACATCTCAAGTCCCATAATTCTAGGCAGATTATGTCTGTTTCTGTGGACAGTTTCAGCTGAAAGAAACAGGTTTGATTGTCAGTAGTCCATCTGATGGTTAAGATTTGAAATAGGAAAGTGAGTGAAAACACTGGCCTTGTCTTGTTTTTAGTCACTCGGAGCCATTCCAACGTCTTTTCGGAGGCTGGATCTGAGGTTTGAAGTGTGCAGAAGTGAAGTGTTTCATGCCAAACATGACCTCTATCTCTCAAGTATTATCAGTTGCAGACACTCCGAGCACCTACCAACCTGAAGCTGAGTACATTTCTAGTTTCATAACTGACAAAGCACAAGACTAATCTCAAGCCTTCTTTGGAAATTAAGCGTGGAGGCAGTTGAGACACTAATATCTCATATATATATATATTTTGAAACAAAGTTTGCGCAACTTTAGCTGCTTGTTTGAGATCGGAAATAAGAAGCTAAGCTTTAAACCACAAACATGTTCAGGTCTAGGAAACTAAACAAGACTTGTCAAGCTGACTTCGAAAAAGCCTACATAGAATCTTCTCTTCAAAATGTTGAATATTCGTCATCGTTTTTACGTGCTAATAGAGCAACCTAACAACGCCGCAGGAGCTTTTGTTGTTTACAAGCTGCGACACTCGCACAGGAAAAGGGCAGCGTAAACTCTCCACACATTAACGCGGCAGTTGTAAAGAGATAAACTTGAAAGGTCTTCCCTCTTCTGCGAGATGACTTAACTAGGTGAGGGAGCCTGCGTGGAAGCGGTGCGGGGTGAAGTGGGGGTTATTGGAAAATACATTGGTCTCGTTGGAAAAACAGGTTCCAAAAAAAGTAGGAAAATTTAGGGGTGAGGGGAACTGGAGCTGTGGCCTGTGGATGAACTCATCGGGGACTTTGCTTGTTGGGGTCATTCCAAGTTCAGGTCTTTCCCTCGCTGACTCTGCGAGAGCGGAGGAGCTGTCCATGGCTGAAGGGGCCTGCTCTTGACGGCCTCCAGCCCCCGCTGCAAACCCCCCTCCCCCCGGGGGCCCTGTAACACAAGCCCATTTCCAGCAGGAGTTCTGTTGGGCATGTAAAGAACCGGGGCATGTCCTAGGTAAACGGAGGTCATTGTGGGGCTGGAAGGGTGAGCGAAGGCACCTATAGCAATAAATACTTCCCTGACACAAAAATTTGTTTTTAAAAATCTCATCTGCTGTTTATTCACAGCAGCTTGTGTTACCGGTGTTATCGGTTTCACAGATGTCATAAAGTGTGTTGTTGTTGTTGGATTGAGGGGTTGTTTGCGAAAAGTCGCTGCATTACATGTTTTTGGAACAAAATTATTTGATCCACTTTTGCTCATTTCTAAGCTCAGCAAAAGCTGTGGGCAAACAGATGGAATACACCGCTCACCGTTCTGTTCTTGATTCCAATTCATTTTTTAAGCGTTTGAATCTGGGGTTTAAAAACTCTCAAGAGGGTCCAGTTAAAGTGAGGGGCTTCATCTGTCATCAAGCGCACTGTTTTCTTTAACCACAGGTGCACAAGTATTGCTGGTTTCATGCAGAGTAATATGTGCATTCATGTAGTTTTAGACATACTGACAACAATAATTCTTTTAAGTCACTGACTAACACAGCTCCTTTGTTTTGTTATGTATCATCACAACATAAGTCTGCAAAACCTTTGAAAAAGTTATAACCAGCAATAATTTGTTGTGTCTCAATTTCAGGAGCCAAGGTCGTGTCGCATGACAGCACGCAGTAAAGAAAGTAAAGAAGCTCGAACTGTCCTCTTCCTGATCTGAAGGAAACAGAGAAACGTGTCCTCGGTTTGCACCAGGACCTCAACCTGGCCGGACATGCTCGACTGAAGCTTGGTCGGACAATTCATGCCGTCAATGTTCAGATGGATTTTCAATGCCCAGAAAGACTTCCCTTTAAAGATGTTACGGTGGGATCAGATTTTGAATTTCAGCTACTGCTGAATATGTTGAAGAATGAGCCTTGATTTTCTGAGAAAACCACGTGTTTAGATTTAGAGTTGACAATGACATTTTCCGCTCTGCGCGGAATAAATCTCCTCCTGGAACCCGCCGTTCGGATGCCATCATGACTTTAGGAAATGAGTGAACTCCGAGTGACACCAAGTGCCAGGTGGATGTGCTTGTGGTGCATGCGGAGGATTGGGAAAGAGACAAATGAGTCTATCCAGCATGCGACACTCGCAGACCAAACAGCGAGTCAGGGGTGGCCAACTAATCAGGCAGTTTGCAAAGGCAGCCCAGCATGAGTCCTTAGAGGGGATAAGTGGTCCCTCCCATCATGTCAGGAGTGAGCTGGTACCAGGGGTTAGTGAAAGGTTGGCAGGGAGTTAATGGGATGACTGGTGGGGCGATCGGTAATGAGGGCTTTGGAGACATCTGACATGCCATAGGACACGCTTTTATAGCCACAAAATGACTCACAAGAATTATGGAGTCCATCAAAGGAATTCGCATGCGACTCCCTGTCCAAGTGCTCACTTGTACTTTCACTCACGATTATACTTAAACAGAGCTAAGGATGTTTCCAACACCTGGAAAGGTAGATTAGGGTATTAAATGTGCACATAAATATAAACAAACCCATGACTGTTTATCTTGTGTTGTGAATTAAACAGCAATGAAAACAGCGTCCCAAAGCAACATTAATAGAGATACCTGCATGCTTGAACGGAAAAATGACATTACATTTGTCAAGATTAAATAGTAGATTATAAAGTTAGAAAAACTGAATCTGAGAGTTCAGGTAATTCCTTTTGGAATAGTCTTCAGCATTAGTGCTGTCTTCACAGAAATCATACTGCACATTGTGACTGTAATTTCCGGACCATAAGATGCTACTTTTTTCTGAACCCGGTGGCTTATACAGCAACGTGGCTAATATATGGAGTTTTACAAGCGAAAGAGAGTCATGCCCTCAAAATATTGAGCTTCGTCGCATCAAAATGATTCATCACAGGCATTTTATTGACCTTAAAGCGCTCAAAATGCGCTGTTTTCACCCGCACATCCGCAGCTCTGCCAATAGAGCCGATCTCCTGGAGGACCGGAAACAAGAAGCAGCAGCTGAGTCAGGCTGTGGTGTTGGAACTTGGGACACGTGGGCAAAAAACAGCGTGTCTTCTGCGCTTTGATGTGAATAAATGATGTGAGGGGTTCATGAATTAAGTTTAGAACAAAGGTCAGTTCGTTTCATCCGTCAGTCTCAATACTGGACTTCGTTTTCAAAACTAGTTTGAAGTGATCCTCATGCATTTTTGGACCAGAGGTGCACTGACCTTCCTACGTCACAGACTGCACCACTGCGCCTGCGACTAGCACAGCTTATGTATCATCAAGATATATTTTCCTTCTTAAATTTAGTGGGTGCGGCTAATTTTTTATGCTCTATAGTTCGGAAATAATGGTGAATAAAAATGATATCACAACTTTACAACTTAATCTGATCAAAACTTGCGATGATGAAATGAAAAATGCATTTAACTTGGACATAAATTCTAGCTGACTTCCTCATTTGACTCCCTCTTCTTCTCCTCATTTTAAAAGCAGTTCTTCTTAGTAGTTGGTGTTGTACTTGCTGTGTTGCTTTACACTACTCTCATGGACTCACTAGGTAGCAACTCATGAGCGCCCTCTAGTTGAGATTCTGAACTTGTAATTCATTTTAATGAAATAATCGTAACTTGATACTTTTCACAGTGATACTTCAGTTAATGGGTGATATATATATATATATATATATATATATATATATATATATATATATATATATATATATATATATATATATATATATATATATATACACAAATGACTGAACAGCTTGTTTTTTTATTGTTACTGAAATCTGAGATATATATATATATATAAAACCTTGTCATTAATCGTTAATGTCAGTCAGAATAAAAACAAAAACATTTCAGTTTTGTTTTTTAAATGGATGAACTGTATTTGTTTTCGTTGCGGAGGAAGACGTGCCACTTCAGGGAGAAAGAACATCCTGTTATCCATGAGAAGAAACTCCCTCCATGATCCTGATAAGGATGAAAACGCCGTCTCGTATTTTCAAGACATTTTGTCTCCATTGACAGTTCAGCAGCACTTGTCCCTTCAACCCGCCAGCAGACAGTCTCTGTCTTGTTGACAAGAATGTGATAGAAATCCTGAGTTGAAGTGAGAGCAGGAGGGGTGCTGAAAAAAAACAGCATGACGGAAGAGAAGTTGAGACGCTGAGAGGAGTGAAGGGTGAAGGAAAAAGAATGGGGGGAGGTGGGTGAGGGGGTGTAGCTGTGCGTGAGTGGAGGACCTCCCCGTGAACTGTGCAGTCGCGAGCCGGGTCATTGGGGCGAGTTTGTCAGAGCGTGCCTGAAACAGTACACCCAGAGGTTCAGCCAAAGTTCACACACTAAGTGTACAACATCCATGTCCGTCAGCTGCAGCTAGCCAGGCAGCATATGAGCGGCCACGAAAACAACCAGCCTGCTCGGAGACATACTTGCAAAATCGACATGACTGCTCAAAATATCATCAATCTTGTCCGCGGGGAACTGGACATAAACTGGCACAGATGTGCAAACAGACTCAGCACTGTGTGTCCACAATCGGGCTGACGTCTTGTTTTCTTTTGAGTGCAAGCAAAGTTTATCTAGAGGAGACACTGGCTGTGTTCACATGCTGAAGTGACCCATTCTGGAGTCTGTTACTGTGGATTACAGGACAGCATCCAGTGAAAGTTTTAATGCCTTTACAAAGTTTTCAGAACCGATTCAACAAGACATTTTGAGGCAGAAATGTCTTTGGGCTCTTTTCCCCAGTCGAGGTTGAGGACATGCAATGTTCTTGTCGACTCAACATATGCAGTTTTCAAGTGACTATCTAGATCTTAAAATGGAGCCCTGACAAATTACAAACATTTTTTTTCACCAATTCCAGGTGTACCAGAAAAAAAGACGAATGTTTTATGCAGCAAAGAGCGATTAAGTTTGCTCACGCTATTAGATGACGGCTCGGAAAAAAAAGAAATTATTGCACTTGTCCGGTTTTTAAAATGCATGTAAACAGCTTAGTCTGACTCGAGAGAAATTTGAATATCACCTAGTTGGGCTGCACGACCCGGATCATGTGGCTAATAGCTAGCCTAAGATAGCACGTAGTAAAGTAGCTCGACTATGATCAGGTTGGGTGACGTGCGGCTGTGTGAGGTTCAGCTATGCAGCGGAAGGAAACAAACTCCTGGACTAGCCACAGTCTTATGACATCTAATAATATTCTATACAATGGAGAAGTTGTTTGTGCAAGTGAATTACGTGTGTTCCGTAGTTTATGTCTGCGGTGAACACATAATAAACCTCATATTGGCTGTCTTGTTTAACGCTGGCTTTGCAGATGTGTAGATTTTTCTTCAGCTTCCTTCACTGATTCATTCACACAAGAAGATTAGAAAATGGTTGGTTTAAGGAGATGACATTACCTCCGGGTTAGCAACCATTAACATGGTTACTAAGATACTTGAGGCTCAAGCCTTCACATCTATCATTCCTGTAATTCATAAAAAAACAAAACAACATTGACAGAAAAACACAACGCTATGACGTGGAAAATGTCATGTCAATGTTTTCCTTGTCTGTATTGTTATTGTCATGTCCGTGTTTTCTCCATGCTTTTATTTTTGTCTGTGTCGGTTGTCCCTTTGTTTCCGTTTCCTGTTCTGTCTTCAGCTCAACCCCTCGACACCAGCTTGTGTCGCCAGATGATTCTTCGCGTTCCTAATGGTAAACTCTCTCACGACTTTGCTCCCTGGGATACTCTAAATTCTGTGTGCGCTTGATTTCCGTTTCAGCTGCCTCCTTTGTTCTCGTTCTTCTAGCTTCATTTCTGTTTTCTCTGTCATTCTCCGGTAGAGTATTTTGTAGGCCTCACTTTTGTTTTCTCATAGATTTGCCTCTCTTTTGTTCCAGGTTTTTCCCAGCCATTACATGTAGTTCCCTGTCCATGTTCTGGTTCCGGCGCCTTTCCTTCTTAATTCCTGTTCGGCGGTGTATGACTCTGTCTTTGTTCAATAAATCATTAATTTAACCTTGTCTTCGTGCCTTTTGTCGTCCAGCACTCATTTGCACCTGCGTCTAATCTCAGACATCCAAGACAGAAACACAACGCAGATAAAGGAAATCAACACACAATTGACTGAAAACATAACACAATTAACGGAAACCACAAAAACATTAACTTGCAACAAAAGTGATGATGGCGAACATCTTCCACCCACCAGGTTAGCAGAGACCGTCTCTCATTGGTTGCCTGGCCAATTGTGATCTTGTCACTGATTGGACACCAGTGTACCCTTCCTTTGATAATAGAAAGGGAAAATAATGTGGAGCAATGGCTGCGATACAAACCCTCGCTTATTCAGATTATTCCGAATTATTTTGATGCAGCGCATGACTGTGACGTCTTTCTTGACCCGCTGTCAACATACCACCAAATAACAAAAAACATGGTCACACTTAAGCTGAGGCTAAAAGAGGATGAGTGAACTCAACGACATGGATATTGCGAAGTTAGAAGTGCCATTACAGTCGAATTAAGTGGAGGCGGGCGGTTGTGGGGATATAGAACTATGTCGCAGGTACTTCAACAAAAACATAAACTACTGTACACGTGCCTTTGTCTTCGAGCGGTGACCAATCGGTGATGAGATCGTCACTGGCAAGGCAACCAATGAGAGACAGTCTCTGCTAACCAGGTGGGTGGGACGAACACGGTCGCCCTCATCACTTCCGATAAAAGTCAATGTTTTTGTGTTTTCTGCTAAATTGCTCTATCTTTTTTGTTAATTGTGTGTTTGGTTCTCTGTTAATTTTGGGGTGTTTCGCACTTCTGGGCCACCGTAGGAACTCATTCGTAAACATTAAGTGAATCATTAAACTCAGCCTAACTTCCTCCTCCTCATGGAGTTTCTGAAACTCAATCGAGGGGTCTTTTTGAGAGCAACCACATAGTTTCATGTCGCTTGATGCGATTCAAGGATGCCTGAAAGTAAGTCATGATCGCCAAAGATAACAATCCACGAGTCGAATTTTTCAAATAATCTGTTGAGATCGGGAGGTCTCGCGAAAAACGATGTGCCCAGGCTCAGCATCGCCTCTCGCCCTTGTGATGAGCACCAGCTCTCACGAAGGGAATAAGCAGAAGATTGAATGAGTGAAAAAAAAAACAGTAATGGGCTCTGCTCAAATATACAAGAACAGAAGAGGAAAAAAAGAGTGGAAATATTTACCATCTATTGCAGCAGATAATTCTCAGCACAGAGAGATTTTCTTCAACTTCAGTCAGAGTGTCTTAAATAGACCAGGCCACTAAGCCAAAATCCCCTCTGTGTCAATGAGCTCTTTGTGGGAAAGCTGTCTGCTTTATTCCCATTGAAGACTGGTTGGCCCATTGTCAAACCCAGAGCTTGACCTGGTGTTGAACTCAATTGTCAAACTTGCAGAGTGGTGCTGGACCTTGGTGGGGGAGGAGAGGCTTGTGGTTTCGCTGACTGAGGCGAAGTGTTTGTCATCTTTTGGTACCTGGAAGAGTTGAGCCAAATGATTTCACATGTCTCGGCTATTCAGGAAGAGGCTGTGAAAAGAGGCTCTTTGAAAGAATTACGGTTTAATGCATGTCTGTGTGTTTCATCAAGAAGCCCTCAAGTCATGGGGTGACCACCACAGTCTTCCTCCCAAAGCTCAAGCCGGGGGATAAGTCAGCATTGTGTGTCGCACAAGGCTTTGACAGACAGGCCCAGCTGTGGCAGTCAGGCGCCAGAGCACCACGCCTTCCAAAACTGAGGCAGACAAGGCCCAAAACCCAGAACAATCTACTCTTTGTGGATCTACTGGAAATCATCAACTGCATCCAAATGACCGTAAGCCATAGATACAAGCCAGATGTTGGAATTCCTCAGCTCAGTTAAATCCCAGTCCAGTCTGGCTCATCCAAGCGGTGCAGTGGCAGCGGTGTGGGCGGGTTCTGCTGTGTGAAAGCCACTCGTATGGGACCAGTGAATTCTTCTTGAGGTTGCAAATGCAGTCCTGTCTTTTGAGGGCAGCTGTCCTCATCATTACTGGGCCCTATCGTTCTCCCTTTCAACCAAATAGGCCCCAGATGCCTCATCCATATTGGTTTTACTACATGGAACAAGTTAAGAGCGTGTTATACCAGTCATTTGAACTGCCTCACCAAATCAATGGCTGTCTGTCAAAGCTGGATGGGAAGCGCATCCGAACCTTTTCCTTCCTCAGATGATCAGGACCTCTGGCTGACACGATATAGTTCTGGTAATCGGTCATGTACCCGGAGGCTCATTTGTCCTCTTGCAGGCTAAATATAGAATGTTTGTCCAACCACCCCTTCACCAACATGGCACCCTCCAACCTTTCACCTCAGAGGTGTTGAGCAGGCAATTAGTCTTCTCTAGCTTCTGTGTGAAGTGCACAAATAACAAAGTGGCAGTTCCTCACCTTCCTGCGTGGCCCTTTCGTCTGTCTTTGATAGGCAGGAGTATTGGTCACACAAGGATACAACCTCATCAAGCAATAGTGCCATGGACTCAGCGGGTCATACCTGTTACTTTAGGCACTTCAGTCGAGGACACGCACAAAAAGATTCAAGGCGTGGTGGACGTGTACAAACACGGATGCTTCATTTGATGGATATTCCGGATCACACGAACAAGAATGTCACATCTGACTTACGACCCGGATCGGTTGCGACCAACTGATCGTAAGTCAGATTGGACGTAAGTCGAATGCCACTCAAGAAAGCCAACACGAAGGTTATAGGTGCTACTGTAGTGGTAGACCGCTGTGTGGGAGTGAGATGCTGGGTTACTGTGCTGCCGTAACTGTCGTATGCGATACCACGCTGCTACGTGCTGCAGTGGCAGACGTTGAATTAAAAAAAAAAAAAAAGCATCTGCTAGCCGTGGTCGTAAGTACAGGTGGACGTAAGTCGAACAGGTCGTAAGTCGGATGTTACTTGTGTTTTGAATGTCTGACAGACCATCTACATACATTTTCTTCTCGTCTCATCTTGTCAACGAAAACTCACCGACATAACCAGTGTATTATGGACAACAAGGACCCATGTTTAGTTCGTCATCGTCATGTTACTGTCATGAAAAAAAGGGTTGTTAACGAAATATTTTTGTCACCGCCATCGTTGACGAAAACAAGCAAAATATGCGAAAATTGGGGACAGGAAATGAGTAAATAAATTGTCTAATCGTAAACAAAAGAGATGGTAATGCTGAAGCTTTTCTTTCATGAGAGGTTGAGACACCCTGCGGTCAAAGGTTCACTGTGTGAGAGACGAAGCAACAGTTTCTTCAGGGGAATGGTTGTCCGTAGTGAGACCGCCGTATTAACCTTTGAAACTCTGTTCACCCATTCTGCTGAGGACACAATAACAAACTCTGCCTGACTGTAAACACTGTCCCAATAACTATCAGGAGGGTGCTTCTCATCTTACTACCTATTCTGTCCCACGTCACAGTCAGTTAAGCTCAAACAAACCTAGGTCTGGCCTCGTTCTTAAGGTTGCATGGAATGGGAATTTTCGTCCCGAACTATCAAAAACAATCTGCATCAAGTCACTAAGTTGTGCAATTGTATTTGGATTAAAACAGTGTACCTCTGGCTGCAGCTTGGAGATCAGGCAGAGTTAAGAATGACACTTTTATTCCAGCTGTGACATCACTTTTGAAGCACTTCAGGATAAGTTTCAAGGTGTTGCTTTGCACCACTGCAGCTCATAGAATGGTTTCTTGCTATTGCTTAATATTTGAATAAGGTTATTGACATGATTCTTGTATTTTCTCTCAAGACAAAACTGCGGCTAGTCAGAGATGTGTGCCATGTGGTTAGAAGTGAATCTATGATCGTGAACACTGATGATGTTTCAAATGACTCACATGCACAAAATGTCAGAAACGGTTTGTGAACTCGTGAACCTGCAGTTTTTCAGTTGAGCAGCAAAACAACGCACAGTGCACATGCAACGTTTTAGAAAAGTGCTTCCAAACTCTCCAGCGCTCTTCTCCTGCCCACATCCTCTCTTCAAAAAAGAATCGGTAACTGCCCTCCAGAGGGATGCCTTCATCCTGACGCACACTGTGTGTTTGGTCTGTTTCCATTTAACTAAGTTCAGGTGTAGTTCACACAGGCCGCAAACTCCTGTCATGTGACCTACATCCATGGTTTGGGGAGGGCTTTTACCTCTGTTTAGGTCCAGATCCAGGGCTTCTATCCAAGTGTTGTTCTACGCACTGGACATTTTTGGATCTATGTTGTAGTATTTGACCTATATTAAGTTTGCAGAGAAAAAAAAAACAACTAGTGGACGCTGCCCTCAGTTTGACCCACATCTGATTCACCTTGCAAGGCAAAACACTGGCGTCCGATGCCAAGCTTCTGGGTTCAATAGCGTTGTGACACTGTTGCATAATGTGTGAGGGAGCAGTCATAAATAAATCTGGTTGAAGCGGTCCATCTGGTTGCAACATTTTTTTTTAACAGCGCTCTCCTGATGTGATGCCTGTTGGGCTTTATAAATATCTCCAACCCATCCGCGCAATGTGAACTGCGTTTCACCCTCCCACACCCTTCCCATGCGAGTGTTTGCCTTCTGCTCATACTGAAAGACAGGCTTTACTCTTCTTTGTTTGTCCCTCAGCACTCACCTCCCACTTTCCCCCTGTTAACTGTCGACGCTCACAAGCAGAACACTGGAAACCACATGTGAAACACAACTCTCTTGGCTTGATGAATGACCCAGAGGGATTTTTTTCATCATATCAGAGTTCAGGAACTGAGGTTACCCTCTCCTTTTACAGTCGCAGGTGTCCCATATAGAGAGCTGCACCGTCAGTCCTCTGATAGACTGCAGTTAGTGAGTTGTTTAAATCCTTAAAGTTACATTTAGAGGAGGAAGAACAACTTCATGGAAGATGTCACACAGCACATGTCTCCTAAGGAAGCATTCTGAGGACACTTCCTTCCATGTAAAAGCAAACAAGGCTGTAGTGGAAATGTCACATATCTGTCATTAAAATGAAATCGAACTCCTCTGACAACAGTAACAGTCAGTGCAACACCTCCATACTAACTGACATGCTAGCTCAAAATGACTTCATAACAATGGAAAAGTTTGCTTCGTGCCCCCTGATCTTGTTTTGAATGTGTGCATATTGTGCTACCAACAACAGATGACGATCACAGACGTATATGAATTGATGTGCCATATTGGTCTGACTGAACGGATGACACCATTACTACTTCTGCCGGATGCCAAAGACCACTTTCTTCACATGGCGAAAAAACTTTGTTATTTCCAGACTGTCAGCAGCTACTTTTTTTTCTGGAGGTCTGTATCCAGCGGCTTATACAACACAGCTAATATGTGGTTTTTTACAGGCATAGTGCTGCCAAAATATTGAGCCTTGTCACATAAAACCGATGAAATTACAGGCATTTTATTGACAGTACCTTAAACCGCTCAAAATGCACTGTTTCACCCGTGTGTCGGCAGCTCCACCAACAGAGCAGATGTCCTGGAGGACCAGAGAAGAGAAGTAGCAGCCGAGACCGGCTCTGGTGTCAGAACTTTAGACAACATTGCTGAATTTGAATCATGAGTAAGTCACAAGCTGGACCTCGATTTCAAGTTTAATTTAGGAGTGATCCTCGTGAATTTTTAAACACCTTGAAAACCTTTCTACGGCGCAGACAGCACCACTGCACCCGCGGTTTATAGACCTGTGCTTAGGTATGAACAAGATCTATTTTCCCTGTGTGTTTTGACTGTCACCTGCTGAGCTTGTTATACCCCATTGACCTTTAACACCACTGTGTATAATGATTCTTACAGTTTGACAGGTCAGCTGAGGCAATGCAGACGCCCCCCCCCTTTGCTGTGGCTCCTTCGTCATGCCACCAAACCATGATAAATGAACAACCTTGTGAGTGGCAAGCCGATTCTTATTCAGAGAAGGTGGATCAAGTCGTGTAACAAATAACAATCAGCTGAACTACTTTGGTGTTGTTGGCCTGTGGCGAAAGTGACTTGTTCATGTTTACTATCGATTTCTGCTGTTTGTCGTACTGTCGTATCAAGCGTACCTAGCCAAACCGATTAGCCATGATGCTAATAATCACGCTCGTCATGTTAGACAAAATACAGTGGTACCTCGATTTTCGAACGTCCCGGACTTCGAGTTTGAACAAAAATCTTGAGATTTTTTGCTTCGAATTTTGAACAAAAATCCTGAACTCAAACGACCCCAAAAAAAGCTGGAAAAAACATGACGTGCGTGGCCCGACCAGCTGACCCACGACGCGCTTTGTTATTGTGTATAATGCAGCCTCTGTATGCAGACGTGTCCCGTTAGCTACATTTACTGACTGTTTTTTCTTCATATTGAGGTGTAAAACCTTTCCTCTCCACACTGGACCGTGGTAGAGTGTCACAGGGGAGGTGCTCGCTCTACACACCCCTCCTCCAGGGTTTGATGTCCTGTTGTGGGCTGGAGCTGGGACAGGGATGAGGCGAGTCTGGGACAGAGCGTGACTTGGTTTATGACTTTGTCACAGCCAAACTGCACAGAAGCGCACATTCAGAGCTGGACACGCACCGGGCACCTCTTCACTTCTGGAGAGACGTCACTCACTCGGCAACCCCTCCCACATGCAGCGGCCACACACATAGAGGAACAGCGCACCTGCAGCAGACACTCTACATTCACTCCTACAAAAGACTATTTTAAGGCTTGGAACGCATTATTTATTTTTCCATTCATTGTAATGGGAAAAATCGCTTCAGATTTCGAACAAATTGTGGTCGAGAACCGAAGTACCACTGTATTGTAGCGAAAAACAGTGTTTGTAATGGACTTCTAAGGCATTCTTTGTGTTTACCGCTGGTCTTGGGTGTGTTATTAAATGTAGGGAAGTTATTTTTGAGATTAGAACAAATGTGTAAGTGTCTCATTTTATTGGGTTTATCACAGTATAGTCTAGATATAGCCAGCAAAAGCTCCAACATTAGCCGCTAGTGGCGAACGTCCGCTAGCATTTAAATGTTCAAACTTCACCCTTTGCTTCATTCTGAAACGTGCAGTTGAAATAAAGTTTCACAATCTGGGTCCGTCGGTCTTGCAGCTGCTTCCGCCTCACGCTGGATCCTGCCTCTCCTCACTGGCTGAATGGCGAAGTTCGATCTCTGATTTTGAATGAAAGATGTTTCTAGAGTATCTTTGCAAGTACAAGTTTGACAGTGTCACTGTTTTGCTACGTTCTTTCCTCATAGACAAATGTTGTTCAAGTGTGTGCATCAGTCATCGGTTGATTCATTCTGTAGTGCTGCGAATGGTGCTACTCTTTCCACACACAATGACAGCAAAGAAGCTACTTCAAATTGTTTTTAAACCTGATGCGCCTCTAACGCGACCACTCACCTTCATGGCAGAATGATTGTTCCTTGTCGGTCCCACCAAAGACTGTCCT
Source organism: Synchiropus splendidus (assembly GCF_027744825.2). Lineage (NCBI taxonomy): Eukaryota > Metazoa > Chordata > Actinopteri > Syngnathiformes > Callionymidae > Synchiropus > Synchiropus splendidus. Next base: position 7,938,753 of record NC_071339.1, read on the forward strand.
GACGGACCGGCAAAATTCAAACTTTATAGACTATCAAAGTTTGCTTTGTGGTTTGAAAGTTGGCAGAAAACTAAAGGCAGAACCAAATAAATACACTCAAAATGAGACAAGAAAAGGAATTATTGATGTTGTGATCAAGCCGAGGCAAAGAATGTTAAAGATTTGTCTGAAAAATTCCCCAAACTAGAATAAAAACATAAAACACTGTGTTCCAGAGTTGAACACTCTGAAGAAGACTTTCGACTAAGCACAATTGCGCTTTGGCCGTGACTCAACAAGGATGGAAAAACACTCAGTTCTTTCTTTCTTGATGCTTATGGAGTGCACCTTGAAGTTTCGTATTTCCCTACATTTTGTGCAACATAAAGGGACTCCTTAATGACAGGCATCAATGTAACTGCCATGAAACTTTGTCTAAAATATCTGACATTAAGATTCAGGCAAACTGCTGCAGGAATGTCTGTTGACTTAACCATATGAATTTCAAATCAAGCACAGACTCCTGGGAGTGTGCTCACAGCTGAGACAGCAGCGTCCCCCCCATGCAACCAGAAAACGAAAATCCTCCACTTCCACCTGCGCCTGGTCACTCACCCCGCAGCCAAATGCCTGCCGCAGGAAAATAGCTCTCCTAGCTCCTTTTTGATTTATTCAGTATTTGGCTAACCTTGCTTTGAACCCACTCTGTGAGATTTCAAACAAATTCAGCCCTCCTCCTCAAGCGTACATGCCTCTTCAAGTTCCAACTCAACATGCTTCTTTCTTTCGCAATCCTGGAATGAGAAACAGGCTGCTGAGAAAGCCTCTGAAGATCTCCACCAGTGACCCAGCCCTGTGGAGGGATCACACTGTGTGGGCCTGTTGCAGGTGTACACAAGGGCACGTTTGGTTTGCAAGGGCGAGAGTTTATGAGCCCTGCTTGGCAGCCAAACTCCATCCCGACTTGTTTGCAGCCTGTCAGATTAGATTCTGACTTGAGCACTGATATGGTGGCCCACTATGCATCTGGATCCCTTCAAGTACAAGGTTTTATTGCGCTCAATTTTGTGTTTTTTTTTTAAACAGTTCCCTCAATTTTCAATGACGCTTTCTGAGCAGGGATGTGGGAGTGTGTGAAATTTCATCTTTAACAAAAGAGATCATTATTCTGAAGGCATGCTGCCGCTCATTTAAGTCGTGGCAGTGCGCAACAAATGTTTCCATGTATTGGAAACCTTAGGTGGAAGAGAGACGTTGATGCCAGGATGCGCCAGCGTCTCTCTAGACGCTGACTAGCGCCATGTTGGGCCTGTCCCAATTCTCACCTAACCCTTGTTTTTGGCCCTAACATTCGGTTTGCGTGTTAATGTGTAGTGTGTCCCAATACTGTTTAAGAATGAGGGCACTCGCTGTTCACCACTTGAAATGATCCCTTCAAACCAAGGGGGCTGCGGTTATCAGTACAAGACTTTTCTAAAATGGGCAGCAGAGAGGCACAGTGACGTTGGGTGACTTGTCCAAGAGGTAGTAGGTGAAAACCGAACGGGACCTAAAATGGAACATTGTGGGAAACCACAGGTAAATATGGCTGTGGGTGAAACAAAGTTTCCTATGGTGACTGACGATATTCAGTCAGAGCAATAAGACTGGAACCAGTTGACATGAAACACTCTTGAGTGATAACTGGGTTTTACTTAAAACTCTACAACAAGACAATGTAACATTCTAGAACATATACTTTATAAAATAAGGGAAAACTGACATCTCAAATTAGGAGTTTTATTAGCGATGATATGCATCTTAGCAACAATAAAACGCTTTATTAAACATTTAATCCCCTCAATATGTGTAGTAACCAGTCAGTTGTATAGTTGCTTCTACGGAATCTGTATCTCTGCAAAATATTCCCTCTTTTCCCTCAGACCAGCCACAATATCACAACTGTTTCTACTGGTGGTGGAAGATATAAGACATAAAACCTGTGGCTGCACAGGTTTATTCCATTTTAGTTTGTGCTTTATGCTCATATTTGGCAATTCATCTACTCTGACTCGTTCCAGGTGTTGGCCACGCTTTCAGGCCCTAATAACATCTTTGGTCAAAAGGGACCAAATATGAAGCTGCCTTGATCTCATCCACTGAATGTGACTCCAGGGCGCTCCTTGGCCAAGTATTAAAACATTCAAATAAAGTTTGGTCAATGATGTTGGAGTAGCCGCTCAGTTTGGAGAGTTTTCGTCTTATATTATGACCAAAATGATATGAAATGTTCCAGACACAAGTGACCAGCCTTTTTAGCATTCATTCTCACACGCCTCTCTTCATCCCCATGCTGCGATTTTGACAGTTGGGAACAAACAATAATGCTGATGCCGCGCACACCGTGTTTTTATGTTTTGACAACATTGTTTGTCACAGTCAATGAACTCACACCCGAAATAAATCACAGGTGCTATCACCCGCGGAGTCAAAACCCAGACACACAAAACAATGCGCACCTTGCAAGAGTCTATTTTCGGCAGGCACAAAGAAACAAAGTGTATCTCTCAAACTGCTTTTTATTATCTTGTTTTGATTTAATGACACAGTAAAATCAATTTCAAAAAGAAGGAACCATCAAAACAGACTAAAAAGCTCCCACAGCAACTACTAGTTCAGATCTATGCATGGCTTCTGTTTAAAGTGAGATTGCGGTCAGTCCCACGTCCTCTGACACGTACGATCTTCTGTCTGTCAATGGCAGCAGTTGCTGCAGCATCTCAAAATCCATTCAGCAAATGTCTTCACGCTGCAAAAGGATGTCCTCAGTGGCATCTTAAGGTCCGTATTCCCTTTATTAAGTCTCAGCGTTGCTTAGGTCACTTGCAGTCTCATGTCCTTCCTTTAAATGTGTTCATGCAGGTATAACTCCCAGTAAACTTGTGGATTTCTTCAAGTGCAACTTGTGGCACGAAGCTGGGAAGAAGGAGAAACAGGAGTGTTGTGGTTAAAAGACAGCTACACCAACATATCTCGAAGAGACAACACCATACTGTAAGGGTAACATATGGCCTGCAACCAATATCACGATAAATTGAGCTTGTTTACCTCAGTGTTGTACATGTTGGGAAGATAGTTCTACAAAAAAATATGCGGCTCAACCTTCAACTTTGATTTCACTTCATGTATTATCCCAATATCAATTGGTTTATTATTTGTAAAGACTATTTTTTACTCTTCACACATACACAACGCTGTTTATGTGGCATAACTAGGTGTAAGACGGTCAATGTTTGGAGTTAAATTTCAATGAACATGAACAACTTCTTGCAGTATAGGTTTGGGGGAAAATTGTTTCAGTGAAGGCTGTGACCCGTTTCTCACCCTAACACTTGTTTTTGACCCTAACAGTGGGTTTTGTGTGCTCATGTGTAAGTGTAGTGTGTCCCAATACTCCTAAGACCGAGGTCACTCGCCGTTCACCACTTGAAGTGATCCCTTCAAACCGAGAGGGCTCCGGAGCTGACTTGAAACCAAGTGGGAATATAAAGTGTGGATAGATCTCCAGGATACGAAAGTACGTTATTTAAAAACAATGTTGGATAGGACAACAGGACATTTTAGCAGCGAGGACAACTCTTCTGTTGGTTTACTTTGTCTCGTATCCCACGTTAGCGACCCAAATGGTCAATACAATACAACAATACAACATGTACTGTATGCTTTTATTTCTCCTTCCAGGCTAACGCAAACATCACCATACTAACAGATCTATCACCGCAACATAGCGGTGAAGCCGAAGCAAGAGGGAGCAAAAACATTGAGCATTTCTTAAAAGTCTCCAACGCAGCACGGCAGCCAATGACACATTGTCTTTACGCGTGACACGTGAAGTGTTGTCCCAATTCTTAGGGACGTCAATCACTTCACTTAGTTGTCGGAGGGCACTTCATAGTGGAAGGCGCTCCAGACCAAGTGCTAGTGTTAGGGGGAGGAATGGGACACAGCCAAAGACAGACCCCAAAAGCCCAAAAGTGATGCTCACTGTAAGTCGCATGACAAGCAGGGTGAATGATATAGTTAATTTTGTGACGCTAATAGCTTGAATGTTACCCTTTTATGCTGACTATGGATCGGAGTAGTCACATGACCACACAGGTTTTACCCCGTCTTAAAGAGAATGCACATTGCCTTCCAAAACACATGTTCAGAACAGACATTTATTTTCTTTGTTACAAAAATTCCAAATTTACCAACAAGGGCAAAATGACATCGGTTATCATGGTAAAATTCGGTAACGGTACATTTTCAGCTTATCGCCCAGGCCTGGTATTGTTATTTATTATTATTATTAGTATTATTTCCTCTCACTCAATAGTTCATCAGGACTTCAGCTTTGTCTTATCATCACAGCTATTCTTATTGACTCTCAAGGAAACGCACCCAACTCACAGCCCTCGCACTTGCCAGCTCCTCCTGCAGTATTCTAACTTGTGGACGTAAGTCATGTTCTCAAAAAAGTCTTATGAGTGTACGTACCTTTTTAAAGTCACAAGGACATTCATGGTCCAGGGCAGGTAGAGAAACGCTTTGTCTGCTCGCACTGCATCGACACTCTTCTGGGCGACAACCTCGGGTTTGAGAGGGGGGAAGAGTTGGGGGAATCTAAGAAGGGAAAAATAGAGACTTAAATTTGGAGTTACAAAAAAAAAGATGGGAGGGCATGTTGGCTTTGTAGGTTGCACTCTGCTCACTTGGATATATCATGTTCTTCCAACAAACTAAGACTCTTTGAATGTCTCAATGATCAGTCTTACCTGACTCTCATGCCCTGGAACATTTCTGTATTGGTGTGGAAGGGAAGCACTGTGGTGCAGCTGACACCCGGGCAGTCCAACAGGCCGAGTGTCAAGCTCTCCATGAAAGCCAGTGATGAGGCTTTGGAGGTGCAGTAGTCAATGGCCCCTGGGATGGGAGACTGAGACAGGATGGAGTTGATGCACAATACATGGCCATGCTGCAGCTCCAGCATCCTTGGCAGAAAAGCTTTTGTAGTCTGATGAGAGAAAGAGAGAAAATTGGAGGGATGGTACGCAACGGGAAAAAAACTGTGAAAATGAATCCACAGTTTTCGCAGCCATTCCTTTTCAAATGATAACTGCATTCCTGCCTGCATATCCCACAAAGCTTTTGATCTCCATACAAACACTGAAATGCCAAGAGCTTGAAATCCCTGTCTGAGGTTTCAGGCAATTTGGAAATACCCCACTTAACCTCCTGTAATAACAGCTCTGACTGACGTGTCTGGAGATGCAGTCGATATATGCTGACACGCGAGAATCAGAGTATGAAGACGGTAGAGAAGGAAGAAGGAAATCCCCCTCTTAATCTGCATCTAAAAGAGTCTTGCTTTGTGACAAGGGCCTCATTGTGTTTCAGTGAGCAGTCATGCCGACATGACCTCATGCATGTGATCTGCAAAGACGTAAGCAGTTGGGACGGTAATGTTGCAAAAATAGTCATTCGAAGGTGAACTCACATCCCAGGCCGCATTGTGTGGTCCCTAGTCTTCTGGCAGAACATTGACAATATTCCCCACAGCAATGACAGTAACATACTGCCTGGTCAAAAAACAACACCACCCAGATTTAACTGAGGACATAAGCGTGGGCCTCATATTGGATGAGGGTCCAGCAATGCTATGTGTCCAAAGAATGAGGCCAACTCACAAACTCAATTTTCAGAATTTCTGCCACGATGGCACTGACAAATTCCTACACGCAATGTCAGGATTCATCTGGCTGAAAGATGAGATTGGTTGGTAGCAGATCTTAAGTGGACAGTCATCAGTGAGATGAGGTCAATGTGAAAAAAACGAAACCACCACTCTCCAAGTTTATCCTGTAAAAAGTTGAGGAAGAGAGGTGACATATCTGACTATGACCTCTCTCTTACCATTAAGCAGTTTTAATTCTTATAGGCAGGTAGGTCTTCTATATACTGTAACTCTTCAAGGAGATAAAAAATCCAAAAACCTTGCAGCCTGCAGCAACTATTCTGTCAAAAGGAGCACTGAAAAACATTTAATGCGATGTGAGACGTTGTAGTTTGGTGAATCTCATGAGACTTTACATACTGGTCTCTTGAAGCGGGACTCCAAAACGAGAGCACTGCATTTCTGAAAGTTTCCACTCCGGACATTTTCAAACGTTTCAGATTCAGGTGGTAAACGAACGCTGCACCCGACTCCAAAACAGCGACTGACCTGCTCATCTAGCTCAGTGAAATTAATCATTATTTCTTGGGCAGTTGGCTTAGCGTTCCGAATATCACGCTCGGACCGGCGGGTGTTGCTAAGCGGTACCTGCGCTAACAGCCTGCTGCAGAGGAACCAGCGCTCTCACTTTCACAAGCCCTTAAAACGTGCTCTGTCAAGTGCTGGTGGTTTAAATGGCGTATTTAATTTTGACACTCTTCCTGGCACAGCATTTTCCTGTGCATGTGCTGCAGGATGCAAACTTCACGTGACAGATAGAAAGAAGCTCCACAGCAGGCATGCTGCTGCCGAGTGAGCAGCAGGGATGGAGGAGCGTCAGGTGATCGGTTGTTACAGGTAGTGATCGGCGACCGATACTTTCGGAGCATCCCCACTCATAGTGCACTTAGACAATGACCTTGTCACCTTGACAGGTGTGGTTGAGTGCATCCAGATGGTCAACTTCTATGGGAAGAGTTCTAAATGGTCGCTAAGCTCAATAAGCAACGCAATTGTGACCCATCTTTGCTACCTTTGGGCCCGTTTCCGTGACCTTTACATATCACTTACCCAAAACTGTCCCATGGTGTTGATGTGTTGCGACTTGAGAAGAGCGTCGTCATCACTGTCCATCAGACTTTTGCCGTGAACTACTGCTGCGTTGTTCACCACTATTGTGACGTCGCCCACCTGCGAAGGAAAACAATAATTGATTACCAGCAAGGACAACTTACATTCACCTTCTGTTAACCACCGCTTAGTCCTGTTCAGGGTCGGAGGAGTGCTGGAGCCAATCCCAGCAGGTCAGGGCGAGAGGCAGGAATACACCCTGGACAGGTTGCCAGTCCATCGCAGGGCACACGCACGCACAGCTATGGGCAACTTTAGAGTGTCCAATTAACCTAGTGAGCATGTCTTTGGGTTGTGGGAGTACCCGGAGAAAACCCATGGAGGCACAGGGAGAACATGCAGACTTCACCCAGAAAGGTCGAGAGCTCGATCAGAGCCCTAAACATTTTGCAAAGCAGCAGCATTGCGCCACTGTGGACAACATTCTGATGTTATGTCTACACCTGTCAGTCAACACAAGTAGGAAGACAGCAAGAATTGTCGTGTCAGAGACTGACATTGCTTTGCAGACGAGTTGTCCTACCTTTTCTCTAACCACTTTGGCTTGCTTGTAAACTTCCTCCCGATTAGCCACATCACATATGAAGTAATGGCACTCCGTTCCTGAGAGAGAAATCTCCTCAGCAGTCTCTTTGAGGCACTTCTCCGTCCGTCCCCAGAGGATTAGCTGCAAATGATCAAACACCATCGTAAATGAAACAGTGAGAATATCAAATGCGTCAAATCCATGTTTGTGCTTTATCTTTGAGAAGATTATCAGGGACTTCAACAAACAGTTTTGCGCAGGATTATAAAGACTCAGGGGATGCTGCGTGAGTGAACTGGCATTTGAGCAGGGAACGCTGAGTTGGATGGCGATGGTGGTGTTGGGGCGCGGGGGCGGGTGGGAGGGGGGCAGGGAGGGGTTGATTGGGCAATTAGATCTGTCAGTTTTTGGGGTCAGGGAAAGGTAATGAAATCAGGGGGTGAGCCCTCCTCATCTCTCACACAAATTCTCAAAGAGATTACACAGCCTGTTGGGCAGATGAGCTCTGTCATTTCTGGTCAGGAAGTCTGCAAACAGTGCGTGTGTGTGAAGCGCGTGAGGACGCCAGAGTGGGACGTAGCTGCTCGCCCATGACCGAGGTTAATAGTTGAGTAAAAAGTCTACTGGAAAGTGATCTGGCGTATCCACGCAACAGTGAGTTTGCATGTCAAATGGATCTGCTCGGAGTTACTCGTGATGACTTGCCGAAGTAACCACTTGGAAAATGAAGACTTAACCCTCGCAACTGATTCACTGTCATGAAAATGGCAATAGCACCAAGGAACTTTGTAGAAGTCAGCATTTGCTAATAATCTGATTTCAAAATATTTTGCTGTGGTGACCAGGTGTGAGTTTGAGACCAACTCATTCCTTTCTGGTTATTTTCTGCCAGTTTTTTTTTAATTTCATGTACATTAAAAGCTGGCAAAATTCATCAGAAACAATATCACAGATAAATATTGATGACATAATTTTTAAAAAGATTATTAAAAATGCAATTTTATTTGACTTAAAGTTAAATCATTGTTAATAATTATTAAACATCCATTATGTCCATCACTGCACGGATAAATATCACTTATCACTGAGAATAAAAAAGTTCAACTGAGGGGTCTATATTATATCAGAAGAGTGTAGTAGCCCTTTCGCTGCCTTCAGAGCGACGTACTAGTGTTTAAGAAGGAGAAAGTGAATCTGTGTTGAAATTATGATCATATTGGACTGAAAAACACAAGGCAATGATTTTGTGCAGCTGCAGGATAGAAAGACAAAATATTGTGTGTAGCATACACTCTTTTAATTTGGACTATCATTGGACAAATATATGGATTTTTAGAGGCTAAAGAGTTTCACGCTGCCTCGTCACATCAAACCGATGAAAACACAGTTGTTTTATTGACCTTAAAGCACTGAAATGCACTGTTTTCGCACGCGTGTCCGCAGCTCCGCCAACAGGGCCGATCTCCTGCAGAACCGGAGACGAGAAGCAGCAGCTGAGACCGGCTGTGGAACTTTGAACACACGGGCAAAAACAGTGCATTTTAAGCGCTTTAATGTAAATAAAAGATGTGAGAAGTTTCATGATTCAAGTTCAGAACATTGCCAAGTTTGTTTCATGTCAGGCTCCATGCTGAACACTGAAAAGTAGTTTAGAAGTGATTCTTAAACCGGGTGCACCACTGACCTTTCTACGGCGCAGACACTGCACCCGCGGCTTATGTATGAACAAGATCTTTTTTTCCTCCTTAAATTTAGCGGTTGTGGCTAATGTTCCGGCGTGCTCGACTTTATGGTAACATGTTCAGCGTCCAGACCAACTGTGGCGGTAATACAAGAAGGTTTTACAGTCAATAACGCACAAGACCCACTTGTGTGGAATGCAGTCTGCTGTCCTATCAGTTGGGGGATCCTCAAAGCTTTCATCTGGTCCTTTGTGTTTGCTTCATTTGCAAGGGTATTTGACTAATCTGCAGAGGCAGGCAGGTCTTGCTAAACAACCAAAAGCTTTTAATTTGGGCCTAACAAACAAAGCTGACAGCTCTTATTAAAATCCCGTACTCCCACTGCAGCCCCTCTATTTTAGTGGCATTTCATTTGTAAGGTTCATCACCCCTCACAACACAGCACCCTCAGCGCAAACAAGCACCGGCCAAATTGCTGATCAAAGTAAGAAAACAGTTATTTAACTGCTCAAACACAATTTCCTATCAGCACCGGTTGAACGAGTGCCCGAAGCGAGACCTCGCGAGCGCGAGGCTGGCACCCAATACTACCCAAGGTATAGCTTGTTGCTCCGGCTGAATGGCTGTGATACTCTATATCTCGGGTTTGAATATATGGGTGGGTATTAACCCTTCTATTCACACCCATTGTGTGGACCAGCAGAGAGGTGGCAGACAGTGGGGGCAGCAGGAGTTCAGGAGGCAGTCGCCTGCCGCTGTCTAATTACTGCAGAGACAGCAAGGTCAGTTGCAGGGCAATACCCAGCTGGGAGCAGTGTGCTTCCCGCCTCCAGCACAACACACACAAGGCTGCCATCACAGGCATCGTCGCTTCTTTGTAATGATCTCTTTGTGACATGTTAACCACACAAAAATCTGTTTTTAAGCAGCAAGCACTTATAGTTACAGGGGCTTTGATTCACTCTTCTGTTTCCCAGTGTTGGGTCTTCTGAGAAACCCTCTCTCAGGGCTCCAAACTTTTTTTTTTTTTCCTGAAATTACTTCGGTCTGGGTTATTGTTTCAGTTTCGTTCTGCAGCAGATCTTCCCAAACAGCAGATGAGTAGAGGCCCTGGCTCTGTTTGCAAGCGCTAAACTCTCCAACTTGTAGGATCCTTTCATCAAATCTTGAACCGTGAAAACACCAACGCACACAGAGAGAGAGAAATAACGATGAGCACAAAAGGTGCTTGAACGGGGGTGAGCTGAAGTTCATAATGGGGTTAGCCCATGAGAGTGCGACCTTCACTGCTGCACCGAATAGAAACCATCAAAACGAATCGCACGATCGCAAGGAGAATAGTTTGTTTCTCTGAACGCGGTTCATAATTAAGTACTCCAAAAATGACTCCCGTCTGCTTCGCTTGGCTCCATATTGACAACCATGTCGAAGAAATAGTGAAAATACAACCCAAAAAAGAACCAAATGACCTTTTCCCCGAGTCTGACACTGCAGGGTGACGCGGGACTTCTCGGCTTTAGTGACCATTACAAGCCTATTTCCTTATTGGGACGGGTCTGGTGAGAGAGTCATTGTCAGGCACATTACTACAGGTGTTATTTTCAAAGCTTTCACACCTTGAGAACGCTCAACAATGATGTGCTGAAAAGCTCGCTGACATCCTTTGTTGTGCAGCTGCAAAGTGAAGCTATTAAAGACCCCTTTTTTCAGCTCAGTCCCTCGAGGAATCGTCACTGAAAGACAGGGCTTCTTCTCTTGCAATGTTTTCCTATTTACACTCTCGCTACGGCGTCGTGTCACACCAGTACAGATAATTACTACCCATGCTGTTGCTCTCAAAGCTGGTTTTCGGGCTCTGATTTTTCTCTGCATCATGGATTACATCTGAGATGTTGGGGAAATGCAGCAGCTGGTCATAACACATATTCTCTAACAGGTCCAGTGGTGGCTCATGAGGCGCTTGACTGTTTAACGTTCTCCCGTAGACAACTGGAGTTGGAGATGATGACAGGAGCGGCAGTGTGGGGATAGGAGTGGTGAGTGTGCAGGACAGTCAGTCAGTTATTCCTGTCCACCTACCTTTAAACTGTGAAGATTGGTTTGTAAATGAGTAGTGAATCACTCATTTTGTGCAACCGGCTAACATCACTGTAAAGGGATTCACACTTGGCCTGAGTCCGATTCGCCCCTGCTGTGCAGCCTCACACCTCTGCGCCTCAGGCTATGTCCCTTTTTTCCTCCTCACATGGCGGCGCTCTGTGCAAAATAGCTGGTTTGTGACCCACGACAAAGCACTTCTCAAGGAAGTCGGCATCAGTCAGGTGACACGAGCCCCAACCTTTTTTTATTATGGGCTTGGCACGTCACCTCAGATATGAACTCATGACAGACCTCTGCCACGGCTGTAACAGAATGTGGCGTTTCACAGCCAAAACTAAACATGAAAGAGTGTTGTCATGTTATATTACAAGAAAATAGCAGAAACAAGTTGTGTAATATGGGCTGATTTATCCACACAAGTCTCACAACAAGTTGGACAAAGTGAGCAAGGCTACAGACGATTGAGCGATTTTTCTGTCAGTCTCTGAGAGTCTGGTAATCTTCAGTCACTTCAGAAAAAAATAGGATGTTTCCTCGCTGTTCTCCGCAGCTGTGAGATCACAGCAATGAAAACAGTTACTGCGGAGCACAGCATCATTCATTTAAATAAATCAGTCTGTCAATAAAATCAGCCTAATAAATACATGTCGTTCACTATCAAACGCCAGCTGCGCTGCACTTGTCTGCTGCTGCTGCGGCTGCTCAGTTTATGAGGTTGTTTTTGAACACTGTTGCCAACCCAGACAGCGATCAGACCCATTAGTGCTCTGCATGTATCATGTGTGTGTGGAGTCACACGTAGTTTCCAGCATCTAACACCATGTCATCTGAGGCTATATCTTTCAAAGATTGTTGAAAAGATACCTGACTTCAGGGAGATGCCACATGCAAAGGGCCCAACTTGGAAGCAGTCAATCACTGCAGGGAACCACGAGGGATCTGGCTGAACTACCGGGGAAAATGATGGGGTGCATGAAGAACATGAACCTAAACTGCATTTCAGTTCAGTGGCACATTTTCACTCAACTCAAACATGGATGGCTGACCGCAAATATAATCCACCCCTTAAAAAAGAAGGTCAGTGTGAACCATAGGCCCTGGGGTCAGGTCATTGACCAGAGACGTGCAGTAGCTCAGTTTTGAAACCTAATATATTCTGATCACATTCTGCAAAACTACCAGGTAGAAACACTCTTTTCATGGACACCAGTGTGATGACACTACGAGTAGGGCATTATTCAGGCACCGCTGAGAAAAACGCCCTCCTAGCTAAAAGCCTACATAACAATAAACTTGTTTTCACATGATGCTGTAATTCATTATTTGATTTCCCTATTAAAATGATGGGTTTTATTACAATATACCAACAGTGTCGCACTATATCGCTATGTATCGTACCACCATTGAGATACTTATTGTATCATAAGATTCCTGCAAATACATAGCCACAGTCTGAATGAGTTCCAACCAGCGATATGTAGTGAGGTGTGACTCGAAATGACAGTGCTACTGTGTCATCAGTGGTAGTAGTAGTAGTAGAGCAGTAATAAAGGATGTACGACATGCTGGTAGTTTACATTATTCAGTCTAATGCCTTTTCGATAAACAAACGTATTGGTCCTGGCAGGTTCTGGTTCTGGCATGGCATAAAGTTATTTAGGAACAAACAGATGAGCAAGCACTCAAGTGAGACAGGTGTAAGTGATCTCTTTTCCACCAGCGAGACTGCTCCCCAAAACAGTTTTGGCAACCCAACTGACCTGTACACGAATGAATGTCAGCTTAGCATTTCCCTTTAATCACCTCAGTCAGCCATAAAATCAGTCTGGGCTTGCCCTCCGAGTGACTCAAGTGGTTGTGTAATACTTGAACCGAAATTGAGGGCAGAGTCTCCGGTCTCAATGGACCAACAGAGGCCATGAACTCTGCTTTGAGAGGAAAATACGCTTGCTCTACAAGACAGCTGGAACACCTGAGGATGGTGTTTTCCAAATCAGCTTGACACTCCAGCAACATTTTTGGACCGGCGTCAACAGACATTAAAGGAGGGATTGTTCCATTCTAGCCAGAGAAATGGCGTGCATGTGTATTGGAGCTCATCCTCGGCAGTTTATCAGTGCAACACTAGTGGGTCAGCATCTGACTCGCTCCACTAACAGCATCTAAAGTAAAGGAAAGAACGGCAAGAGTTCTCTGGTTTATTGGACCACCTTTGTTACCCAGTTTATCTTAGCTGGAGGCTTTATGAAATCATTTTCAGGACAACTAGGAAGCCAAAAACAAAGGAGCTCAAACAATCTGCTCGGTCTCATAAAAACAAAACACTCTTCAATGAGCAATTCAGATTATATTCAGGTCTTATTGACTTGCTGGGATGTGACCAAAACTTAAGATGCAGCTTGACTGACTCGGGATATAAGACGAGGGGCTGAGGTGAAAAGATAGCTCAAGAATAGCCACCTCTGCTGAGGCTGCTTGCACCCTTGACAGTGCCTTCAGAGGAGGAAGGTGAATTTCTGAAGTGCTTTGAACCAGCCAGTCACATGAGAACAGTAGAAGTTAAAGTGATCTACCGGAAGGTGACAGTGTTCGTGCAGCCAAACTTGACATGAAAGTTTCATCCATTAGAGACTCGGAGTAGAGCTGCAGGGTTAGCGATATGATGGGTCAAAAACATGCCTTTGATGAAAACAAATAGCAAAAAAATGTTCCCAGGAGCCTAAAAATGACTAATTCTTCTTGAATTCCGTCACTGTTTAAGTACATAATAGTCTCTCAGTACACGTCTTTACTGAACATATCTGAGCTTTGATCTTGTGCCCTGACCCAGATCTTTGCTCATTCACAATCTCCGACTCTATTAAAAAATAGAATAATCAATAATTGACACAAATCCAACTTACAAAAAGTTTTCAAGTTGAAGCATTTTCTTCAGCCATGTCAAATTTGACGAGTAAATGTTTTTAATAAAGTTGCTTCATTTTAAATGTTTGGTTATTGTTCATTTCAGTCCCAAACGATTCCAGTGACCCACGTGAGAAACAAGTCTGGAGTTACCTTTCTGACCCCGTGTCGAGCGAACTCTTTCGCCAGGTGGCGTCCGATGCCTCGACCCCCGCCGGTGATCAACACCACCTCCTTCCCCAAGTCCTTTCTCCTGGTCGGAAGCAGCCAGAAGAAACTGGCTCTGGCCACATAGTAGAGCATCTGGAAGGGGAAGAGAGCCATGCGACATGCGCTCTTCAGCTCCATGGGCGCCTTTGGTTCAAGTTTCCGTGCGCAGAACTCCTTTAAAAATATATATTAAAAACAAAACAAACAAAAAAAATCACCTGCGCCCAGAAAAAGCCTCGCTGTCAGGCGCCGGTGGAGAGCTGGAGAAGAGTTCGAGCATGTTCGTGGAGCGGGTTCACTCCGCTGACAACTGCTGTCAGACCCAGATTGAGGAGTCCAGATCCGAGCTGAGCGCTCCTGCGTCTGCTCCTCTGCTTTATATATGTCCGCCCCCGTTCACGACCCCCGGTACTTCCACTGGTCGAAGGTCCGGGGTGAACTCGAGGGGAGGTTCGGAAGGACATTAATCCTGATTGACACGTTTAACCGGGGATGGCTATGGCTTGTGCGCGCGCCTGCTCCCCACCCCCTTCACGGATGCGCTGCGGTGGTTCTCAAGCTGTGGCCCTGCCCCCCCTACTGGGCCGTTCCACTGCGAGCCAGGTCCAGAAGTTCAAGGTGCTTGTTCAGATGCCTATTCTCTTTATTGTTATCAATGAGTCGTGTAAAAAAAAAAAAAAAAAAAAAAAAAAATCTGTGAGACTGCTCCCCATTCTTTCTTTCTTTCTTTCTTTTTTATTAAAAGTGAATGTAATGTGTTTGTGTCTAGATTTAAAGGAACAGGTCTTCACTTAAGGTTCTAAAATAAATAACTCAACTTGGATAACAAAATACATCTACACATTTGTAACAAAGAATTCACATCATTGTGAAGGTAAAATGTTAAAATTTCTTTTCATTTCATAAAAAAAAATATATATATATATATATATATATATATATATATATATATATATATATATATATATATATATATATTGCTGCTGTCAAGTCAAGTACAACTTCATCCAATGTGCGTTTTCTCTTTTGTAAATAAATATAGATTTATGATAATAATAATAATAAAAATATTTTTTATCATTCATTCAACATTTTTTTAGAAATACAACAGCATAATGAAGCGTTCTTCTTCCTTCTTTTCCTTTTGGCTTCTCCCTTCAGGGGATCATCCTCCTCCATCTCACCCTGTCCTCTGCTTCCTCTTCTCTCAAACCTACAAACCTCATGTCCTCCTTCACCACCTCCATAACTCTCCTCTTTGGCCTTCCTCTTCACCTTCTGCCTGGCAGTTCCAACCTCAACATCTTCCTACCACTGTAAATGCTATTTTTGAAATATGATAAAAAAAGCAAACCAATATCATATGCATTCCTACTGTGGCTGTCTGTTTAACATAGAAATGGTCTTGGTCAAAGGGTAAATAATCCGAGGTTTCTGAATAGGTAGAACACATTGCCAAAATAAAGTACACCATTGTGAGCAAATGAAGTGGTTAACATTTGCAACCACAATAAAAGACTTAATTGAATTGATTAAAATGTTGTTTTTCCTGTTGAAAAACTAATTTGGCAAGTTAATTAAAAAGGGCCAAATGTTGTTCCATGTATCACTCCTATCTATGTATGTCCTAATGACCTCTTCATTAAGTGAGCAAAACAAACCAACAAAACAGCACCGTCCGAAAAAACAAACACATTTTGGTTAAATAAATAAAAGAGAATAACCTATTAGCTGATAATCGAATCACCGACCGGCGGATCAGTCAACGTCAATGTAAAGAGAGCCGTGTATAAGCTGAACCAACGCCACCTGGCCAAACTGCGTTTGAATTTCAAATGTTGCCACTGAGGCTTAGTGGACCCCACTGCTTCTTCAGGACTGCTGTGATGACTAAACAATAGGTTTGGTCGAACTCATAGTGAGCCACTTAGAAAGGTCAACAACAGCAAGCATCTTGATGAAATCTGGTTCTACGTTTCAAATTCGGAGCACGGTAGGTGGCGCTCTTAGTCTAATAATGTGAGGAGGTTGCATTGTTGCTTTTCGAAGCCAAAGATTATACAGCACAACGTGAAACCCTTGTGGTGTCTGAAAGGGAGGGCACCATTTCATGAACCCAACACAAAGCATCAACAAGCCGATTTGACATTATTGAGGTTTTCTCGCTTCTGTTGCACGACTGAATAGACAGTAATATTTGATAACATTCCAAACCCTGCTTCACAATTTCACCACTGGTCATGCTTCTGCACGCATCAGATGAAAGCGCAAGCAGCAAAAGCAAATTAAAATGCATCGTGGCGTAACCTGAAGGACCGAACTGAGGCTTCTGAACAGTATGATGAGTCAGTGTCATGAGAGCTTGTGTCAGACCTAATATGAGTTGTTCTCCGCTGCTGCAGTGACACAGACCTAGTGACAGTGCAATACAGGAACTAAGTCAGTCGTTGTGCAGCTTCAACATGACTGCCTTGTGTGGACACCAGCTTATGGAAGTGAGAGGGGCTCATGGGAATCTTTGGGGAAAATCCAGATGGACAAAGATGCCAGATGCTTTCTTCATTTGCGACATCTGTCGGAATAAAGACGCAAAACAGGAACGTGCAAACCAGGGTTTATAAAGCAAGTCAATGAAGCTGAGAAACATGATGAAACTGTAACGGCCTGGAAAAGACTCTCATCCTTGTGCTATCACCGCCATCTACAGATCAACCTTGAAAGTTCACACGAACCTCGGCAATCTATTATGGCAGAGACACCACGAATGCCAATCTCTCTCTCTCTCTCTCTCTCTCTCTCTCTCTCTCTCTATCTATCTATCTATCTATCTATCTATCTATCAATATCTATATCTATATCTATATCTATATATATATATCTATCTATCTATCTATCTATCTATCTATCTATATATATATATATATATATATATATATATATATATTCAGGGGAGGATGATCCCCTGAAGGGAGAAGCGAAGCTGAAAGGAAAAGAAGAAGAAGAAGAACTGTCTTTTTTAATAAGCTTTATTATGCTGTTGTATTTCTAAAAAGAAATGTTGAAGGAATCATAAAAAAAAAAATTGTATTATCATTATCATAAATCTATATTTATTTACAAAAGAGAAAATGACACTTGACACTTATATATACTATATATAGGTAAGGTAAGGTAACTTTATTGTCAAACATGCTACAGTACGAGACATATAGCATGGATGAATATATATATATAGTATATATAAGTGTCAAGTGCATTTTCTCTTTTGTATATATATATATTCATACCTTCAGCTGATCATTGTCCTCCATCTCACCCTGTCCTCTGCTTCCTCTTCTCTCAAACCTACAAACCTCATGTCCTCCTTCACCACCTCCATAACTCTCCTCTTTGGCCTTCCTCTCCACCTTCTGCCTGGCAGTTCCAACCTCAACATCTTCCTACCAATGTAAATGCTATTTTTGAAATATGATAATAAATAAATATGACAATCATGCGTATGGTTTAAGTACTAATTTACAGTGAAAGTGCTGACTATGAATGACAATAATAATAATATAATAATGATAATAATAATAAGGTAATATAAGGTAGATTTATTGTCAATTCTGCATATAGAAGATTGAAACGTCATTACTCGGCGGCCCGTGCGGTGCCATACAATACATTGAACTATGAATAAAATGCAAAATAAATAACAAAAAAAACAACAAAAACAAACAAACATAAACAACAAAAACACAAGTATCGAGTTAATAATGAGAGTGCAAACAATTAAAGTGCAGCTAGGAGTATGGGGGTGTGTGTATGAGTATGTGAATGTGAATGAATAAAAACATAAATCCCTGAGATTCTAACATCTCACTGTTCATACTGTGGCTCAGATAAAGGCAGGCAGCTTGCGTGAAGAGTTCAGCTTCCTGATGGCCCGGTTGATGAAGGTGTCCTTCAGTCGGCTGGATCGGGCCCCCGACTTCGCAGCCTTGTTCCTGATGGTAGCAGATTGAAGATGCTGTGTGAGGGGTGTGTAGCGTCCTGCATTATCCCAACAGCTCTCTGGTGCATTATCATGACGGCTTCCTGGGCGAATGAACACGTACGTCCCTTGGATTCTAAGGTCTCTCTATCCATACTGTGGTGCGGGTCGAGGGGGCAGCGTGGGCAGTGAGTTCAACTTCCTGATGGCCTGGTGGATGGAGCTGTCCTCCACCAGGAAGCTGAACTCTAATAATAATAACAGTAATATTCATAATAATAATAATAACGATAATAATATGATTAAATTATTTTGTAAATTACTCGATTAAGTGCGATAATAAAAAAATTAATAGATTAGAAAAAAAAGTATTTTTAACCATAATAGAAATGAAGAAATTAGCATTTTTTTTCTTTTTATTTTAACCAAATTTTCAAATATATTTGCCTGACACATTGAATTAAATAGAATAGCATTACTATTTTTAATAGCAAATCATCATTATGATTTTTTTTGGTGATTATTTCATAAACCCTTCAAAAAGTAAACTAGAAAAAAATAAAATATATGCGGACAGTCAGCCCCACCATTAAACGTGAGGTCTTGTGTTGGTTCAAATATCATGATCAAAACTTCACACGGTCCCTGAGGGCCCGCTGTTAGACATGAGTCTGTATTTATTATTTCCTGGCGACAAGAAGCCAGACATGCCCTTCCTAGGAAGCCCAGGTTGGCATTCATGGGGCGGGGCTCCAAGTGAGCCATTTCCACCTAATGACTTCCCTCCACCTCTGAAGTAAAGGCACACAATGGTTGCTGGCTGGTCAATTTCGATAATTGGCTTCGCGCTCTCGCTGCTGCCCTGGCAATTGGACACTGCTGATGAATTCAGACATTCCTGATGGAGTCGCAAACATGGGAACATGTTTCTCAGGGCGTTGCATTTTGGTCATTATTCCCGTGGGAACGTCTGACTCAATGCTTGATTCTGTTTTTGTCAATCTCCTCTCAGGCACGTAGACGTCCTTCATTGCCCTCCATCGACAGATATGTTGAGATCTCAGACACTTTCAGATAAAGGAGCAAATGGCAGGGGTTGTGTGCTGTTGTCTGTGGGGTGGGTGGTGTGTGTGCCTGGGCAACAAATGATCTTCATCAGGTTTCCGTGAGGTTCTTGCTCACCCGTGTCCTTCTGATTCTGTTCATGTGATTGAGTGGAATTGTTGTTGTTGGACCCGGCCTGAAATAAAGTCCATGACATGTCCAGCATTTGACCACAAGTTGCTCTCGCCTCACTCACTCTTTAAGAAGACTGGCGCTCTTCAGCTGCCTTTAATGACAAGCAAAATGGCACTGAATTTCATTCTTGTTTCCGAGTGTTCATTTTATGCAACAATAACCCATTCATTTTTTTTTTTTCTGTGGGTTGTCAAGTTTTTCCTTTTACTTTTAAATAGTAAAAGCACGCCTGTTGTTTCAAAAATATTTCAAAAAATGTTTATATGCTAATTATATGCCTTCCAACCAACCACAAAAATAAATAAATAAGCAAAGCAGCGCCATTGGTGGAGCTTGCTTTGGGAAGGCCAAAATATTGAACAAAAAATTGTGCTTACATGGCTGACGTCTTTCACTCAGTTAACTTTATTACGTTCTAACTCGCAAGCAGGATCGCAGGCATGTGCCCAGGTGCATTCTGGGTAACAACCGACCAGTCAGCCATGTGGTCACCCACTGTTTCCTTCATTAGGCAACGTCATTGTGGAAAACGTACAGAAATACCAAGGAAATGAACGAAAAGCACAGACAGAAGAATGCGTGAATCCATATGTAACATTTCGTAGCAACCAATGGTTGTGACTGTACTTGCTCTGCCGCCTGGATTTCTATATCACCTCATTGTGTCCGCAGCTCCTCGGACGAAGGGGAAAGTGGCAATTGCTTGCTGCACCTGCGGCATCATGATAACAATGATCATAATGATGATTCGATTTATTGGGTTTTAAGGCTCTAGTCATATGCCCTGGGATTGAAATGTTCCACCGCTGGCGACGACTGACTTCTTTGAACAAGTGACATGTGGATTTAATTCCCCATCATCCAAGGGCAGGTGCGAACATTTTATCAGTTGATTTGAAGCCTGTTTTCTCAGTCCCAATTTCCCTGAGGACCGCCACTGAAGGATCTTACGTTGTCAGTGTCATCAGTCATTGAACCTGCTAGCAGCACAGTAGCCGACAGAGTGACAGGGTACATAGATACAGTGAGATGAGAAAGAAGATGTGGCAGCAGCTTTGTGTGTCGTGAGTCACTCCCAAATCTCAATTCCAATCCTGTATCAAAATCCACCATCTGTGTCAACCTGATTCTTCATCTAGTTAGTTACATCTGGAGCACGGTACACATGAGGATTTTCAAAATCTGAAGACCCTGCATCAAAATAAAGAAGTGTTTGTCAAGTGCCCCTATGATCTGAAGACAGCACGTCAAGATTCAGTCATGCTGACATGAAAGAGAAAGATCACTGAGCATGGGTGATGGAGGTTTAAATGGAGAAGTCCAGAAATACATAATAGCGTGAGCCATGTGAAAATAAATAAATAAATAAAATCAGGTGACTTGGTTGCCATATCACAGCTTTGAATGGACTCGGATGGGGATCCTTTATGTAGCGCAAAATGACGCTACACTTACGCTGTCGCTCAACAAAGTCAAGTTTAATTCATTCAGTTGGGGGGAGGCACCGGTGAGGTAGGTTTGACCAGGGAGTAAGTCAGCAGAGGACCGCCACTGCATACATAACAGGATATTGTTCAAATAAAACATGCAATTCACTTAAACAGAACTACCACAATGGCTAATGCAGACACAAGAGAACGTGCACTTCATTTGCGCCTATTTTGAAGCCACAATTTAGTATTTCATTCCCATGAATTAGTACTTTGTTCCCTTCAATTATTCTGTGGACACAATGTATTTTTATGATTTTTTTTTTTTTTCCATGTCAGGTCTGGGGCCCCCTACATTAAGATGACAACTTTCCCCCATGGCTTAATTGTTTCTCAGACAGCTTATGTCTTTAGTTTTCATGTCACAATTCAAGTCAGGTGTGGTCAATTTGAAACACACCTGACTTTAAGAGAAAAGATAGATACGATTTGCCATCCTTGGTGAGTAACGGTATAACTGCCAGTCAGTAAATCCGCGTCACAACTGATGTCCACAACAGGCTTTTATTGCTCTTCGAGACGTATTGGAGACACCGTGAAAACTGAAAGGAAGAAGCGATTTCAGCTTTCAACAAACATAGTTTACATTACAAAGAGGACATATAGACAATAAACAAGTTACTGTGTTCGCCTTGTGACTGAGCAGCTAGTCTTTGATTCACTCTGTACAACTTCCGTTAATGTTGCGTGAGATTCAAACAAACTTTATCGATGGAACTGGACCGGATCGACCGGAACAATGCAAACAATTCTAAATACAATGAAGTTTGTTATTCAACATTCTAATCGCGCTCAATAAAAACAAATAAGAGACTGTATTAAAGACCATATTAAATATATTCATATTTTCCAAATATTGATGTACACATTTTCTGAATCAACCTCCATTACAAACGGTCATCAGGGACAAAAACAGTTGCAGGTGTAATGGTAGATTTTTCACCCCCTTGTGAGTGTGTTTTATCTGCTTTTGTGATAAAAACTGGACCAATCATTTAGAGGGGTTTTAGAGGGGGAATGGTCAGTATACCTCCTTTAAGGGTGTGCTGTCTCTGGTTTACTGGTGCATGTGCATACCGCATGAAGAGAGAAATGATACTCCTGAAAAACTATTTCAACCTCAAAGTGTTTTTAAGCGGAGTGCCCCCTTCAGGGCAGTGTTTCAGGTAACAACAATGCATCGCCTGGTGCAGATCCTGCCACAGATGTGTGTCAACCAGTCAAGTTCCCAGCGAGGACATTGGAGTAGTGGATCAGAGCACATCATCTGGCGTTCAGCCTCATGATTGTGTGTTTTCATCGTGTCAAAAATGGGGCAACGACTGAGCATGAGCGGCACGTGATTTAAGGTGACCCCAATCTCTGCTCTCGCCTGACTTAGGATGCCTGTCGGGTTCAAAACCGTATCAAAGGAAATGACACAACATGCATAAATGAGCCACAGCGTGTGTGTTTGTGTGTATGTGGGTACGTTTTGCCATACTTGTGAGTACCCACTCTTGACAAACCACCTTCTTGTGAGGACATTTTGGCCCGTCCTCACTATGTTTAGAGGACTAAAACGTCAGTAAAAGTAGTTTATTATAATTGGGCATCAGTTTGGTTCAAATCTGGTTATGGTTAGCCATTTGTTCAGGAAGGTTAAGTTGAGGGTGAGAGGCTGGGGGAAGCATCATGTCAATCAGAGGTCCTCACAAAAATAGTCAAATAAACATGTGTGTGTGTGTGGGAATATTAGCAGTCAGCTCACTGTTTGTCTTGGACACACCTGGAGTTTGTGTTGGCTCCTAACCAGATTCACCGAGGGGAGGGCTGTGTTGTAAAGTGGCCAGTCAGTGGGCTCACCCGCTGGACCCCCATGTGATTCATGATGAACATACTGTGCATCAGGGATCTGTTGGCCGTATTTAGCTGACATGCCTATAATGGTCCATGTATTTATTTTCAACATCGTCTCACTCAGCACTCTGGGCTGTGGCCATATTACATTTCCATGTTTGCAAAGTGGCCCAGACTGCTGGCACACCGGCTCTGTTTATAAGAAGAGAGCGGCAGACACAGAATCTTAATCGGGGCGATGTTGCCATGGTGAAGTAACTTTTTTATTTATTTATTCATCTGCATCAAACTATACTTTCCCTTACTTTAATAGGTCACACACAAAAGGATGCATTCATTTGTTTGGTCATGGGACATGTAGGTGTACTTGCACCCAAAGTGTCACTAACAGTTCTTTATAAATCTTCTTCTTCTGAGGAGATCAGTGATGCTGAAGTTGAACAACTGCTGAATACAGACCCAATGTTACCAGCTGTAATGTGTCACTAATCATAAACCAGTGTGGACTCGCATATTTAATAAGAAATGTCACATTTCGTGAAGAAGTTCCAGCTAGTAACATGGTAAGAATGCCTCTGGGCTTTTAGCAGTTTCCAAAAATGCTACAGGGACTGTGCATATTAAAACCATCCTACAGTTTTGCTGAAAGCTGTGGCACTTCAGGTTAAGACACGCATACCACTCCAGAGATTCAGTGTTGGTTCCTGTGCAAGAAAATGAATCTCATTGTTTGGAAGTACTGAAGTTCTGGTAATAAATGCTGAGAATTCTGGAACATGTTAACATGCAGCATTTCAAATAAAATGCTACTCTCATCCGGACACGGCGGCTTTGCTAGGATTCAATTACTTAATCGCTTACCTTCCCAGGGCCGACAAACCTGTTTCTCCTCTTCACCCCTGTGTCGTATCGATCAGCTCCGATCACAGGCCTCCACCCGCCCAGCTGGAAACAGCCACGTGTCACTTCCTTTAACCGACTCAGGCAGAGTTCGTCGTGAACCCTCAAAAACGTGGCAGGAGCGTGGTGCCGAAGGCTGGCGAGCGGCGAGGACAGACATCTGCCGTTCCCTGGAGCTCCCGTCCTCATCGACTCTGTGCTGCAGATTGCATCTTTCAAACCCGCTTCCAGCCCAACAAAATCCTGCTGTGGCCATATTGTTTCCTGGCTGGGTAGTGTTCTATTTCCTGAGGAACCTCAATGGGGACTGCCGTGGCCAGCTGGAGCCGAACTACATCCCGTCTCTGTTCCATGAAGCGCACAGTGCATCTGATGGTGAAAATGATGTTGGTGAGGACTTTGTTATCTTGTGGTTTTAAGATGAAAACCAGTAAAGAAAGTCATGTTTAAATCAC
The DNA here is from genome assembly GCF_027744825.2 of Synchiropus splendidus. Lineage (NCBI taxonomy): Eukaryota > Metazoa > Chordata > Actinopteri > Syngnathiformes > Callionymidae > Synchiropus > Synchiropus splendidus. The sequence continues at coordinate 7,962,918 of NC_071339.1, forward strand.
TCTGTGACTCACGTCTAAACACAATTATCAATGTTGTGATGGTGAAATCGCCTCCACAGTCCTTCTCCTCACCCATTTTGCCGCACAAAATGAAGCCTGCTGATTCAGTGCGGCTCCACTCTCAGGGTCCCACTCAACACACTGATCCTTCATGTTAAATCCCATTCATCCTTGAGACAGTTGCAGATGAGTTTCAATCCATATCTGAATGTCGAACCCTGCAAAGTGTTCATCGCAAAGCCTATTTTCTGGATGTTGAAATGAAGTGTTACATCCTCCTACAGAATAATCCTGAAAGATGTCATGCCCTTGCCTGAAGGAATCCATTCCTTTGAAGCCGCAGGTAAGAGGACCCCAAGGATTCCACTGCATAGACCTCTTCTCTTTCCTCTGGGTGTTTGGTGTCACCATAGCAACCAGCTCCACTAGTTTGCTCCCATGTGTTGGACCGAGACAAGGTGATCACACCTTTTTGTTTCAGCCGCTAAATGGGCTTAAATGTGAGGAATGTCAGAGGCCAGAATGAAGCAAGCAGAGATCCTGGCGGATAAGCACTCAAGCAAAGTGCTGCTCGGTAACTGGACGGTGGAGAGACTTGCAGTAGGTGTTGCGGATTTTGAAATGGTATGTTCACGTTGAAAGCGTGGTGAGGATTTAAGTGCCATGTTAGATGATTTTTAAGAGTGAAATATCCTGTCAAACTCGAGCCCAGGTGCCAAATCTGTCCTGGCAAGTCTTTCTGTAGCCCACAAATGGTCATTTAGAGCTGCAACCCATGCATTATCATGGCTGCCATTGCCTCGTGTTTTGGGCGTTTGAATACAACTGGATGTTTTCTAGCAGGTTAAAAGTGGCAACAATTGAGCAGAAAAATTCCACAGAAGATGTATATATTTATATCATGAAAACCGATTGATTTACTTTAGGAAGGATAGTTTTGGAAATGATGTCAAATGTGTCAAACCCAAGGTTCTGTTTTCTAGGAACCTGAACCATAAACACCAATCTGGAAACCTCACAAAAAAGCTCAGCTGTGAATCAAGGACACTAACCAGAGCGATGAAAAAGTGTCTTGACACAAACAGCAAAACAAAAAGAAACCAAAACAAAACAGGTGTTTCCTGTGAAAAGATAGCTAGTTGAAAAACTACACAATGAACAGATTTTATTTTCTACCCAAATCTATTGCGTCAATTTCTGGCCCCTTGGCTGATTGAATTTTACTTACATTACATTTACTTAAATTCAATACACACAGCTTCATGAAAAATACAAATCTAAAGGCATTTCCTTCACCTATTTATCACACATATTTTGGAAACTCTAATGTAGCTGTTCCCCAACACTCCTCCAGACTGGAGACAGATGAACAAAAATGTGTAGCGTACAGCCGTATCAGAATTCAGAGACAAATTGCTTTCGACCTCGGCCTGCTGGTTCGACAACTTGAAGCAGAAACGGCTTAAGAACTACTGTACCACAGCGCCGATCAATTGCAGAGCTTTGCTAATATTTGCTCGCTGCTTCATCCTTCCCCGCTCCTTGTCTTTCCACTTTACACCCTCTGTTTATTCTGCCTGACACAGTTCCCCGAGAGGCGATGACAGCCAACACCACCAGTCGTGTCGACTAGCATCCCCACAGGGACTTCAACCGCACCTTCTCTGGAAGAAGCTGTGCCCTGCTGAGGGGCTTAGGTCAGCACCTCACTACTCATTCATGGTGCGAACACCACTCGAAAAGAGTCAGGTGCTGAGGCACTGGCTGATATTGATGGCCTGTGATAAAACTCTCTGTGAACGCCAGTTTCTGGTCAGACTATAAAATGATGAGTGTGCACTTAATAGCTAGTTGGAACAATTTGCTTCTTGTGTCATTGCAAAGATCATTATTAAAGAGAAGGTCGTGAACTCCAAGTCATAATCTCGAAATCCTGTCAAGGCTCCAGGGCGCTTAATAACAATAGGGAACACAGCCTTCCAGGGAGGTTAATCCAAACCGCAAAGAGAGCGCTACGGACGGAACCGCTTCACTTCCTTGCCAATTCTGAAGGCCGACCGTCTTCGTCTTGGAAATGCTGTAGCAGCAGCCGCTCGAGAACAAATAGGAGTAGGTCTCCTCAGACCACCTTTATTGTTTCCAACACATCGGCTGGTGCAATAGATGCAGTAATGTGGCGCTTAACTTTTCTCTGCGTTTCCTTTATAGCCCTTCCAACCCACCTTGGCTTTCAGCGTGTAAAGGCAGCAGTCGCACCTCCCATCACTGACCGTGTCAACGTACCAAAGACACCCACTGAGCCTCATGTGCGTCTCCCTGTAAGGATCTGAATACAGTCCCAGATGTGACTTTTGAAGGGACCCAATAAAAAATCATTCACCTGTTGGAGTCAACACTTTTCAACTCACCATTCACTAAGCTCTGAGTAAAGTAAAGCCGTCCAAGGAAAGATGTCAAAGCCAAGTCCGTCTAGTGATTCTATCTGGCTCTTGAGTTGGTCGATGATTCTATTCAGTCAGAATCCACGCAAATGCAGGGCTGACTTTCAAGAACGTGATGTGCTATTTAATGCTAGCCATCGATTGTTTTGTTGCACTTCCATGCATCACTGTTTGGGTCATTGGTTAGGGATTGGGAATCCTGCCGTGCAGCATGATGCAAAGTGCATCAAGAAAATGGTATGCGCTTTGGACTTCACTGAATGTTCTCTCTATGATGCCAGTACTTAAAGAGGCCCACAGATCCAGTGATTGATCTAAAGCAATCACATCCCACATACGAACAGTGTGGCTTCAAGTGAAAATAACATTTGAAATATCTGTGATTTAAAAACCAACGTTCCCTCCAAGCTGCACGCTACGCAATGGCGCACAGCTGATACGATCTCAGCGCACAAAAGTATCTACGCTGTGCCACAAAAACTAATCCTGAATTGAATATAAATGAGTGCAATTTCTGGACGACAGGGTGTCTTCCCGTCAAGACAAGCCTTGTGACATTAGACCAATAAAATGAAGCCTACTTTTGAAAAAAGAAACATTTCAAAATAAACACAACACAGTGGTTTCCAGAAGGAGGCAAATGTTAAAAATTCAATGAATATAAATAAATAAATAAAATTGAAATAAAAGTATGTAGTAAAAAATAAAATTATATATATATATATATATATATATATATTAGATTGACCGCAGTTTGGCATCGACCGACGGGATATGTGACTCCCATCCCATTAGGTGTTTAATTACAGGGAATGAAAGTGTTTCATTAGGAAGAATCAAAGACGCTCATGTTTGATGGTCAGCCATCTGCGTCTGACTCTTTCCCCGTCTGCCTGCTTCTTTCTGTCAGCCATGTTGAAGCAGGTCGTCAGCGCTCTGCGCTCTTGAATCCCCCGCCTCTGCGCGGCTGTGACTTCCTCCGCCACATGGTGGTGCTGCAGCAGCACAAGCTCCAGTGACGGCTGAGCTCTTCCTCCAGGCGGTTATTAAAAGGTAAAAATGATAGATCTGACATCATATTTTCAGTTAATACGCTCTCGTAGTCACCCTCGAATGCAAGAAACGAAGTCAAGTTCTCAAATGCACTTTGATGTCTATTTTATTATTATTTTTTAAGCAGTTGTCGTCGCAGTAAAATATTTAACACAATATATTTCATTTGATTCAGTCTTCATTCAACCCACCCTGCCAGTGAATGACATATTATGAACGACACTGTTTTTGTGCAGAATGAGCAACCTTTCTCTCTCTGTGTTTTACCGTTACTCATGAAATGCCCTAAAAAAAAATTGGATGTGTCAATGTGGATTTCATGTCACAGTTTTATCACATGCAAATTGTTCTTTCTTTGTAGTAATTTAGATTTTTTGAATTTGTTGGTCACTGTTTATGGGCTATTTTTTTACTATATACTTTTTATTTCAATATATTTTTTTGATAAACATTTTATATTTTATTTATTTTAGTTGAATTTATACTCTTTCTGGAAACTATTGTGTTGTGTTTATTCTGAAATGTTTCTTTTCTCAAAATATTGAGATTATATATATATATATATATATATATATATATATATATATATATATATATATGTGTCTGTGTGTGTGTGTGTGTGTGTGTGTGTGTGTGTGTGTTTTAAAGTTAGATAGGTAATTCTTCCACAACTTTCACTTATCATTTTTCACTGTTTTTGGACCCATTTGTCACTCTTTTTGAGGTTGAAATGACTGGCTATACGGTCATCCCGATAATGTTGTCACCAACATCATATCATGCTTCACCTCTTTGCTGGATTAGCCATTTAACTTTAACCACTGAAAAATCAGAGAAACAGACTTCATATTTTTTGTGTGCAGTTTAATGTTCAAACACTTCATCAGGGCGTAGAATTAGTGGTCAATATTCAACAGCAATTGTTTAGGACCATAACCTCTCTCATGAAGGTTACAATCACATCATCATCTGCTTCTATAGTCTGACGCGGCCATAAACATGGAAATATAAAGAGCAAGAGTGTCTAACAGTGTCTGTGCCCCGGGAAGCAGAGTGCTGTGATGGGTCGCGACAACAGTGGCCCAACTCTGGAATGTTTTGGACTGTCATTATCCATAAATATTCGCTCAACTAAATTGGTTAAAGACCTTCAGAGATCTAAAATGAACTTACTGTCAGCGCCGATGCAGCGAATAATAGAAGCAAACTATTTACATGTCTGCACTGCTTGCACAAATATAATCAAATTGTAGTTTGACTGAAATTAGCGGGATAATACTTTGCATCTATTGACAAGTAGTGAGACGTGACAAACAGATATTTAATGAAGTACCTCAGGACACAGGAGTCCCATATCTAGCTTCAGTTTTACTTGGATTGTGATGGCTTTGGGATGGATCTGTACAAGGCAAAACAACACAGTCATTATCAAGCGTGCTTGGGCGGGGATTTTCCATCGCCATCGTCTTATTGAAAAACCTTCAGACGCTAGTCTGGCGCAGCTTCTTATCGGGGAGTGAGAGGACAAAAGGGAAAAGCATGCCCTTCCCCTCAGACAGGACGCTCAAATCCTCATCTATGAACGCCGGCGAAATCTCATCAGCCAGAAATCTCATTGTGAACTGACGGCTGATGCAGTAGATTGTGCCGTCCATGGTGGTGCACTGGAAGGTCGGGCAGCGGAGGAGCCGCCGGCTGCTGCACTCGTACCATAGCTTGGCCACGGTGTGGTAGCGGTAGACGCTGATGCCGAGCTGTGGGTTGACATCAAAACGATACAGAAATCTCCCCTCGGCTTCCAAATCCGCAGTTCGGTCTTTGCTCCCCAGCAGAGTGTGTCTCCATGTGTTGGTGGCGGGGCTGTAGCGCAGCAGCATGTATCTCAGACTTCCTCCGGAGACAAAAATCTCCCCGCTGCAAACGGCGACGTGATGCGCCACAGCAAAGGTGTCATAAGGCAGTGGTGCCACGAACGTCCATCTGTCGGCTCGAGGATCATAGCGTTCCACTGAGGAGAGGCACTCTCCTCCGATGGCGTAGACAAAGCCTTCTAGTGCTGCCAGTTTGCATCGAGGTCTGGCTTCATTCATTGGACTGATCTCCTTCCAAATGGATGTCAAAGGATTGTAGCAAAATACCCGCTTTGAGGGTGTCTTCTCGCTGTCTGCGCCCTCGCAGCCCAGGGCCACAAATAAGTAGTTATCCATTGTACACATGGCACAGGCTCTGCTGACCACCTCTGGCGGGATAAGGCAAAGCGTTTGCCACACGTTTTTGTTATCATCATAATAGTACACAGCACTTGACATTCTCTTTCTCAGCGCTGCCTGCTGCCCTCCTGCTGAACAGTCTCTGGGGTCCATATCTGCCACCATTAAATATTGCCTGCCTCTCATTCTCTGCTCCCGGATGAGTTCACGTTCGCTGGACAGCAGCCGCCCAAAAAGGTTTGGTTCCTTCAGCACTTGGAGGTAGTTGTCGGACAAGACCCCCAGGGCGGCCTGCTGCGTGGTCGTTTGACCATTTCGCTTGGCAATAAGGAGGGATTCCAAGCAGTTTCCTAGGTTTAGATTCAGTGCTTCCGATTCTGGGGCACTAGGTGTATGCTCTTCCACATCAAGAACTTCAAGGTTTGCAGTCTTAATGGGCACATTAGAGTCAGTAACTAGGTCTAATTGAACATAAGCTGGCAGCTCAGTCTCTTCAGTAGCAAACAGGTAGCTCTGCTTGCGTCGGACAGGCGATCTTGGTTCGTCTTTGTGATTCAGAACTTGGGGCGTGTCAGGATCTTCGCCGCACTTGCGCTTTCGTAACTCACCTGACTGTCCAAGAACCGCTTTGGAGTCAGAGCTGGAGTGAGAGCTGGAGCGTATATAGTAATTGTAAATCTTTCCAGGTAAAACCTGATCTCCTTTACCATCCAGAACCAGGTTGGCGTCTACCACTTTAATCTCAGCCTTAGAGAGGAAGGTGGAGTGTGTTCCCTGGTGATCCAAGTCCTGCCTCAGCTCTCGGCCCACTCCAACACTGCTCTCTAACTTCTGTAAAAAGCATGGGGACCGGCTCCTTGTGGAATTCGCTGCCTGTGCTGCGGGCACACGGCTCACATTGGGTTCGGTTGAAACTTCAGCGGAGGCGACCTCTTCCTGCTTTTGGGGAGCAGTATGTCCGTCTTTCACAGTTGAGTCCCGGTCAACAGAATCCTTACCAGCTGCGTTCCAAGAAGGCGTCAGTTCAGGACTGACAGTAGCCTTGGGCGTCTTTTCACTGTCACACCGAGAAGGCAACTCCGTCTTACAGTTGCGGAAGGTGGTGCTCGGTGGCTGTGCGTTGCCTTCAACAAGAAGCTGCTGTGGTTTGGCCGGATCTCTGGATGTGTAGAATCGATAAGCCAGTGACACGAAAAGCACCACAGCAGCAGAAACGCTGAGTTTCAGAAGCAGCTGCATGTCGAACTGTACGCCCAAAAGGTCTGCAATAGGCATCGTTGAAGCACCGCCGACGGTTGGGATGATCCTGTTGAATGATATCGTCACTCGCTCCCTCCTGACGGCAGCATGCTGTCTGCTCTCCTTTGTCAGAGAGCTCCAGTGATCTGATGACTGCCCAGAGGATCAGGTGAAAATTGATACAGCTGGAAGAAGTATTTGCATTCATGGCAGCCAGGGGGTGGAGCACTGTCATGCGCTGGCAGTGAAGCCAGATAGTTTAAATAACCATTCAAAGAGCATGTAAATACGCCATGGGTCAATATTTGCCTGCTCAAACAGGCTCTCGCAGTAATGACAGCTACGAAATAACTTCCTGAAAACTTCATTTCTGATGCAACATCATTTCCCTATGTTCACTCTCGAGTGTGTCATTCTTTTAAAACAACAGTAATGTCAGTAAAAGCACAAGCCAACGCACTGAAGGACAGGCTTGTTTCAATAAGGGCTGGTGGGAGAACTGCGCATCAGAGACAGACAGGATGTTTGCACCTGCATTGTTCAAAGCTTCCAGTCTCTGGCGAAGTACCTTCACAAGTTGCAGGCAATTTTAAACAAATAAAATCTTGGACTTGCCCGAACTTTTGACAAACTTGTTTTGTTTTCGTGACCAAGTAAGACGTTAGGTAGCACTTTTGGAGAATGGAAAATATTTTTTCCTCCAGCTTTGACTCACACAAAGTATTAAATACTGCAACAGGTTTGCAAAGAGTTGGGTGGTGGAGTAACTGAGTGATGCCACAAGATCCAATAAAGAGGTAACATGTGAGACGTGGGTTGGAAAGTCAATAACATTTTCGACTTGTGTTGACATACTACAGTTCGATCATCAGCTGATCGGGCAGTGAGCCAGGGAATCGGTGCTTAAGTGCAGAGCTGGTTTCACCACTGCGTCACATTGTTTGAAAAACACATTCTTTTACATCGCATTGTTAATTTGAAGTGAAAATCGTCTTTCAGACCTGCCAATATCCTAACACAGTTTCCACACATATTTTGATATTCTAAACCAGTTATAAACACCAGAAATGAAAATAAATGTTATACAACAACAAGGTAAATAACACATACAATGGGTATAAACTCAGATAATAGAATGTTTTTTTTTAAAAAGAAAATTTGTGGTTTGCTTTCTGTGCCTCTTTGGACATGCACAAAATGTTCTGGGTACTCCAGGTAAGGTGGGTCCCTGCAAGTCTCAAATCTGAGGAAGATACTTTCCCGAACTTTCGGAACAGTCACTCTCACTCACTTGTTGCTCTGAAAGCACCGCACTCTGACCACAACTTCACACAAGGCTCTTGAAAGCTGTCCTTGTGCTTGCGGTGTAGATGTGCCCGTGTCAAGATTGTCTTTCTTGACAGCGATATGTCAGATATTGCGACTGACAAAGACACAGGTTGGCCACCCATTCGCAGCAGGCGCGGCCAGAATGAAGGGAATCAAACTGCACTCCGCCTGACTGCTGAATAATTCACAAGTGAGGCAGCATCTCGGCGTGCAGCTCAGGTGACACACACAATAATATTGTGACTGGCCTGTAGCGCAACTACACTCGGTATCAGATGCCAACTTTCTTTTTGTTGGGTAAAATTCCACACTGGCTCCACATTTCTTTTAATAGACGTATTCACCAGTAGTTTCCTGATCATTTCAGTAGGCACATAGGACTTTGGCAAATGAATTGCAAACACTTGCAGCAACGTGCTTGTAACGCTTCTGTTTTGCTTCCGCAATCATGAAATGTGGGACAGCAACAAAGACACGACAAGATACTCGACCAGAGTGCTGAAATCCATCTGAGGCTCATCTGTTATACCCAACTAAGCCTTGTGCTCTCACCTCTCACCTGGTTTAAACCTTAATCCCTTAATACAATGTCATGTCCTTCGTACGATTGCGGGAAAAAAAAGAAAAAAGGGGGAAAGAACGCGAGGATTTTCTCAGATAAGGTGACGATTGGCTCTGTGAGTGTGAGCAGACATACCTGAATTACAACTCTAGGTTCATTTCAATCCTGCCAATCCATGGTTCTTTAATTCCATTCAACCTCATTCATCGTGTCGAGAGACACTAGTCAGCCACACGCTGCACATCCAGGTTAGTGGAATAATGAATTCAAGACTGTATCTCTCATTCTCCTCTCTCCTCTTTGGGGTTGTGGAGCCATCCAGGAAAGGCTCGAGACTGAATGTGGACATTCAAAATTCATTTTGATTTAACAGTGAACTCCATTTTCAATCTAGTTCTAACAGGATGTAGGGGGATACAATTTCTTTGTGAATGGATTGTGTTAGCTCCAACACTTGTGGACCGGCCCCTTTTTCCTCGCATGAAAAAAGTGCCCTCCACCCCCTTAGTAATGGCACATCTCTCATTTGCATCATTTATCCTTCGAAGTATTAAAGCAATGACTAGGGATCCACCAATGTCATTTTTTTCCGAGTACACAAGTACTTGCATTTGAATACTCACCATGACACAAAAGTTGCTTTGAGTTTTTTCTTATTTTTTCAATATATACCGTTATTTAAACAACATTCATCAGTATATTTTTCTTGCACATGGGTGGGCAGTAGTTTCACTGCAGTACAATTTGTTTTCATTCAAAATCTGTGCGCTGCCCTAAACTGGTATCGGTGTCCATTCTATTAGTGTACTGAAACCCAGTATCGGACCGATACCCGATATCGGTATCTTTTTCACCATGGATGCCAAGAAACTGCCCCCAATAATGACTGACAAACAGTCGTGTAATAAGGCTGTAATTACACCTCTGTCATTGTCCCCAGGTTAAGTTCCACAGCGAAAATGGATATTTGTGATCAAGGACATTTTGTTCAAGAATTTATATTATATTATATATTTATATTGCACACATTATCCCACGGCTCTCCTTTAGTCACACTTCACTGTATCTCATCAATTACACCTGCACAGGCTTCACACATACTCAAATTACCATGTTGATCCTGCCAGTAGCATTAGCTTTTAGCTTTAAGGTGTTTCCATTATTTTGTCCAACCCCTGTAGATCACTATCTTTGGCTTCTAACAACTATTTTTTATATTATTTTTTCAAACCAAGAGCGCCATCTAAAGAGCTTTGAACTTGAAATTAGGTCAGTGTTTCATAAGACCTCATTAACCCATCACGACGAACACAACTTATGTCTATAGCTAGATTGTATTTTTATTTATATCTCTATTCATTTTTTAGGTTTAAAAAAACACAAAAAAAGTGAAACGAAATTGCTAAAAATAAGAGCATCCCCCTCTATTTCACCACAGAAACTGCCATATATTGAGGTATCAAAAAGCCATCTCTGATCTGGGAAGCTTTAACTGCACATTTATGATTGAACAAAATAAACAATTTCTAAGCATTACACACATTTTCAATGATTTTCTCTGGTACTGACGGAAAAACCACAGGCAGAAAATGTGTCTGGAAACTGAAATTCAACCCACCAACGTTTCCATAAAAATTCCAAAACCAAAACATCAAAGAAAACTACAATAAATATAGCCATAAAAAAAGTCATATCTTCAAACACAGAGAATATCCTTGTGAGGAGGAGGCGCCCTTGGTGCCAATTTAAAATGTAACAGAGGAAAGACAGATTTAGATTTTTTAACTTTGATGAGCAATAGCAACTATGTCAGTTTTTATCGTGAAATTGTTTCGAAAATTTTTCTAAACAATATTAAAGAAAAGTAGATAAATGTTTGGAATAGTTACATCAAGGGCGCTGGTGAGAACTGTTTTTCTTTTAACTGTATCGGGATACAATTAAAGTCAAGACATATGTTTAATCATCGATCCATTTTAATACAGGTGAGATGAAACAAATACAACAACCCTGTCTACACACGCACACGCACACACACACACACACACGCGCACACTTCAGGTGAGCTCCTCCCAGGAATGGTGGCTCCAATGATCCTACAAGAACAGCGTCAGTCCTGGCCACAGGGTTGTATAGGATGGAGATCAGTGAGACAGAATGTCACATGAAGACATCAGTCTGTTAGATGTGAGGTGCTGTGCAGTCAGCTCAAATAAGGGGAGGTTGCAGGGGGTGGACTTTTAATGTCACATGCACCACAACCCTAAAAACCAAGCAGACACATGTTGACATTATTCTGCCATGGGAATATAAAAAGACAGATGCCAAATAAAGCAAAATAAAAAATAAAAGATAAGGATGATTCGTAGTCATAGTTGGGACAAGTGTTGCATGAAACAAAAGTGAACCTGAAACTCCACCACCTTCTTCCCTCGCCCATATAACCTCTTTAATTATTTTCAGTATTTACAGAGATGTACACAAAATACACAAAAAAAGGATCATTTTTCTTGTCTAGTTACTTGACGGACTAAAATAATTCTCTTGTACATTCCAAGCCATTAAAAGGAAAAGAAATCAATATGGAAAAAAAAAAAAAAAAGGTTCTCTGGGAGCTTGAAAGTCTGTGCCAGTCATTCCCATAACGTTTGAGGAGTGGTCAGTTCCTTCTTTGAATTCCTCCGTCCTCAAAAGAAAAATCCAAAATGTTTTTTTTTTTTACTGTTTAAAATCAACTATTTTTATTGATCAACAGGCAAATGTGGGACAACAGAGACACAGAAAAATTAGGTGTAACTGGGAGGGGGCTGTACAGCAGGAGGCATTGTCATCTTTTTTTATTTTTTCCCGTTTTTTTTTTTTTTTTCAGGTTATTGTCATGGTAGCAAATACCGCTCCCTTCGGTAACTCAGTGTCCCGATGACATGGATGTTCTGTCAATGCCCCAGAGAAGGCTTGTAAGGATCAAGATATCAATGTGTGAGTCCGCGTCTATTGGATGTCAGGCAGCAGGTCTGTGGGAATAACAATGTCCTGGATTCGAGGTTTCACGTCAGCTCCGCCGTCAGTGTGAGGACGAGTGTCAGCCACGTTAGTCCCAGCATGTGCATGTTTGCGGCGCCGTCTGAAAGATGAAACAAACATTGTGACAGCAGCAGCATGTAAAATAGAAAATAGTAACGTCAAAGATCCTGAATTGCAGCATTGACCCCATGGATCGGCATCACAGATCTTCCATATGATCACAGAAATCAAATGTTTGTGATATGATTTGGCTTGCTGCCAGGGTGGAGATGTTTAACAGGGCCTGGTACAACTTGAGTACACACTGACTGCGGTCATGTGCAAGCAACGCACTGACAAACATTTCATTTTCTGGTTTAAAATCCTCCTACATTTTTCCGGGTGATACACAAGTGGAATCCTGTTTTATGCCCTTGATATGTCGCAGTGATATTTCCTTTTTTTGTTTTGCTTCTCTAAAGAATGAACCATCCATTTTATTCCGCTTCTCATGTTTTTGGACTGTTGGAGGAAACCAGAGTGCCTAGATGAAAAGTATGCAAAACCACAGAAAGTCTACCATGTAGAGTAAGGGTCTCAAACTCAATTGACTGGGGAACTATTGTTATTGGTCATTTTTTTTTACAACTGATGTTGTATTTCTATCCATAGTCTTTGTTGGTAATTCCGCTTTATGTCAATACAAACCTCTTGAAGATCTATAGAACTGGCTCTTGGTGACTCTTCGCCACCAAAGCCAAATATTGCTTTTGTTTTTTTCACTAGTCGGCCACCAATTGTTCAGTGCGTCCTTGTGGGACAGTCTGGGTATCACTCCATCCTGAAGTAGGTGCCGGCAAATCTCAAAATGGAGGAAGCTACTTTCCTTCGCCTTCTCCTCAACTTAACTTCAGAAGTATCGGGACAGTCCTTGCACTCTGTTGTAGCGCACATTTTTCAGGTTGAGGACTGAAGTTGAGGACTAAGGAAGGAAGTGGAATTCACCGCAAATGTCATCTATTGTGATTCAGTTATACATTTTTTTTCCAAAACACCTGACATTGGACAAACAGGATGAGGATGTGGACCGCTGTGCATCTCAAGGGCTGCACATTAGAGACCCATGATGTTGGAATGTACGGTAAAAGGGACATCCAACAGGCAGAAAGATTGCCAGCTGACAAAGAACAAAAAATCACTAATACCGTCCTGAATAACTGTGTGAAGGTTTGAGCGACGTAGAAGTCAGTGGTGTCGACTGTTTAATCAGAATTACATCTAAAAATAATAATTTTATGAGTAAACAACTTTAAATCCACTGAAACAACACATAATTTAGGACTAGGTGAACACAATTTTAATTCATAACCGTTCTATTTATTTAAGAAGATAATGTATTTCAATAATTAGGGACTTAACTGTAGCTCCTCCGCAACTGTTTCTTTAACTGGCATGATGGAACAGTCACAATATTCAAGGCTTTCACCGTCCAAGTGGAATGTAGTTGCAGAAACAGATATTTACTTTGGATGAACTGGTGAAGATTAATAACAAGAAACAGATCATTCAAAATAGAAAGGAACGGGGAGCTCTGCGTAGCTGGCAAGGCTTGGAAACATGAGTACATCAGTGTTCTACATGCATATTGACAGCTTATAGGCCGTGTGTGTGTGTGTTACAATTCATATTTGTGCAGTAAAAACTAGAGCACCTGCAGTGTTTGGTGATATAACAACTATCTGCACGCGATGCGCAAGTCATCCTTCAAGAGGCTAACGTCAGAAAAAAATTAAAAAAATCCCCACGGATTTGCATGAAAAATATCAGTGAATCAATATTACATCAGATAGTTCTAGGAAACAGGCGATTTTGATATAAATGATCTTCAGAAGCCCCTATGGATGTCAGCAGAGAGCTCTTGAATATAAGACGCTCCTTCGGCGTAACAAAGATGGTGTCAGCAGTAAAGTTTACGTGAGGTACAAAAGGTTGCGATTTGGATTTCATTAACTACTACCTCCGCGAATTCACTTCCGAAAGAGGGGCTTGAACTCATGGCCAAACCATTACAGCATCAAGGGGTCAGAATATTGGCAGTCCTGAGTCGAGACACAAAATGAGCCGCGGCGCTTGAACAAGCTCAAGACTGGAGATAACAGCCACCAGCTTGTATTGCTCTGCTGTGGTGCAACCTCTTCTTCGCATGCCTCGTGTGCTTGAGGTCAGTGATGCTACTGCCACCTGCAGGTTGACAAATCTCATTACCAATGGCATGGATACAATAAATGTTCAATAGTAACAAATCATATTGAGTAAAAATATATATATATATATAAATCATCATAGTGTAGGTGAAACTACGCAGCTTAGCGGTGGCATATGTTCCTGTTTCCAGTGACTCCAGTTCCATAATATGACCTTGCCCCTCCTGTTCAGAGGTCATCAAAACAGTAGAAATTTCTCTGCCCCTGTTCAACTTTCACGGTGGAAGAAATTGTTAGGCGTTATTCTTCTTTTTAAACAGACAAAGCCTGACTAAGCGCTTTTTCATGAACGATCACAAACACTGCTGACACAACCTGACCAGTCAGTTCTCATCGCCTTCAACAACAACAAAACAAGGGAAGCGGAGACTGTTCTAGAAAATAGCACAGCGCTCACAAATCCCAGGTTTACAAGGGAAACAGCACATCTTAGTCAATAATATCCAAGTATCTTGGTTGGTATCTTGGTTGCCAATATGCAGTGAAAGATTTGCGTCAAACTCAATGCCATTAGTTCAAAGCTGACAAGGAAATTCATTTTAAAGCGGCCTACAATTGCGTTGAATTTAGAACACACACTGGCCCAAAAATGCAGTGCAACTTCGTGAAGTGATGGCCTCCTGCCACAAGATGGCAATCGATCCACCTCAATATTCTACGTGATTGCAAATCGCCCCCCAAAAAATTGGAAGATAACTGAACAATGATGAAAAGTCTTAACACAAAAGTCAATAGAAGCTGCAGATGTGAAGTCATTATATCATTTTGTTTAGCTACTGCTTTGTTCAGGTCCATATTCGGCGTCACAATGAATTATTTATTCATTGCATTATTTTGGGGATTTGACTTATTCACAAATCACTTGACAGTTCATTTTCACTTTTGACTGGAAGTTTGTGTTCGGCATTTAAGCGAGATAAGTTCGGCTGAGGACAAAGCCGCAGCCTGATAGACTCTCCTGATAGATCCCCAATACACAGCGCTGCTGCTGCAACGCGTTGCATAGAAGTGCGAAAGAAAGCGCCTCTTTGATGGAGCAACACATTTAATGCCAACATCGTGCGAGCTATCCAAATGCTGACACGAGCCGCTCAGGCTGATACACCCAGCTTTCACTGAGGGCCGGACAAATAGAAATATTATTTCTGTCAGCCATTCACTTGCATATCGGGTCAAACAACCACGGCTGCGGGGTTTGTGTCCGAATGACGTGTTTTCCCCTGCTAGTGAAAATGTCAATATCTTCCACATGTTGACAGCACTCTGTCCTCCGGAGAAAAAAAAAAATGCCCTGAGCCATTCAAATTATTTTCCCCTCCTTCCTTCGCTGGCTCGTGGCAGTCGAAAGTGGGTCAACTTTTCCAGAAACAGCCTCATGCCAATTCCAGCTGAACACAATTTTGAGTGAGCAGAGATGAACTTTCCGACAGCGTGTGTGACATCAGGCTAGGAAAAAGGGAACAAGTTGGAAAGGAAAAAGATTTGAGCTTGTTTATTTCAGCGTGATGTGTACGGCCAGTTGTCCAACAGATGTAAAAAATCTGCCATATTCAACTGCCACCCCTGAACACAGACCTCCAAACTTTCAATTCTCACAGGTCACAGGATGATGGAGAGACCTGCATCTGTGCCGCCCCAGTGAGGTCAAAGAAATCGATTGCTATTGAATTGGAAAAAAAAAAAAAAAAAAAACACATACCAAGAAATAAAGTTCCATTATATCATAGTATGTTTTACCCAAACAGTAGTTCACAAAAACATGAACCACCTCACCAAATATCTTCCGATATTTATGATTTATATTAAAAATAATTTAATAAAACAGATATAAAATGAAATAATGTGTAGTTAAATGACATTTATTTAAGTATTTGATGGCATAATTACATTATTTCCCTTCTTTTATAATTACAGTTGGGATTGATTAAGCAGTAAATAAATAAATGGAAATGTATTTATCACAATTAATTGCATTTTAATTGATTTCATTGACTAAAAAGATCAAAATGAATTGGAGTGAGAAGTTTAGACCCATTTCATCTGATTTATTTTGCATAAATTTTCCTCTTAATTAATCAAAATAACTGATATTGAACATATTTAAATCACATAATTTAAGTGAAATTTAAGACTTTTTTTTGGCGCCACACAATTGTTGCAGGATATAGTAGCTAGAGTACTTTGAAAAATTGTTCTGGGCCCCGACTACATTGTAGAACAGCTGATCCGTCAGATCCGCAGGTGTCCCCAAGTTGAGACTTAGGGACCTTAGGTGGCCGAGCCTTTTCTGTCAGGGCTCCTCCACTCAGGAACAGTCTGACACAGGAGATCCCAAACACAGTGTTCACCACCAGCTTCAAATCCCTGCTCAAAACTCATTTTGTCAGCTGGCATTCATGTATCATCCACCGAACAATTCCTTAGTTCTTGATCACTGAGGGCCTGAGTGCAAACATTCCTCACTGTTTTGCCTGGAAAGCACTTTGTGAAGAGCGCTATTATATTATATTAATGTATTATTATATTATTATTATCATGACTATGCTTCATCAGTACAACTAATGAAGCTTTATGAAGTAGGTTCACTTCGAAGCGCACCATAATCTTCAGGTTTGAAAAACAATTTCAATGAAACTGCAGATGATTTTTAAAACAAGACCACCACCGATAAAGCACTGAAAAAGGCTTCATGAAGCTTCCTTGATCCGACGTGTTGAGTCACAACCAACTTTAATATCGTGGTTATGCAAACCTCATGGAGCTCCAGAAAATACCACAAGAAGAGAAGACCTTGCTACATGATGCTTGATGGGCAGATGAGGTTTCAAGTGTCGATGTTTTTGGAGACCACTAGATGGCACTGTGTGCTCTATAACCTCTGACTTCGAACAACTATTCCAATGAAACAACACATGACTTTTAAAGCGACACTGCCACCTACTGAGCTTTGCTAGTTATACAACCTGTAGTCAAGAAAGCAGATGCACACAGACTGTTTTTCTTGGTAAAGAACTGTCATTGACATTAGTGGCTATTCTATTTTTCTCTATCCATGATTTTCAATTGCAAAAAGAGTCATGCACAGACTGAATTAGCGTCAACATTATGAGGAAATACAGGTTTCTTTATGACAAGGAACATGCAGTGGTCAACCAGACACTGCTCCGTCTCCATCCTCTGACCTTCAGTGAAGACTTTACTGAGTAAACTGAATTTATCAACTGGATCTTACTCCACAGCAGACAGTTTTAGCTGCTCTCCTGGAAATATGGACACTGTTTTTACACCATTCAGCACCAGGACAAAGAAATACTGCAGACTTGTCGAACAAGGTTTAGAGCATATGTTTCCACGAGTGTTGCTCCCTGAAATACCCCACGACGGCACCATGTGTCTCGCTGGTGTGGTTGCATACAGGTGAGCACAGCTTCTGTTGTGACGTGAGATCATGTCTCAGAATGTAAAAAGCCTTCAGACATGGACAAGATGTGTGGACAGAAGCCCAGCTTCTCCTGGGACTTGTTCTTCACTGGCTGCAGGGCTGTGTATGGGAAGTCGTACCAGCAAACAAAGGGGGGGATGTGTTGAAGGAAAAAAAAAAAAAAATCACACGCCTCATAATTTTGTAGGTTACTGTGTTGCTTCTTCATTAAATATTAATTTGAGCATATTTTGAGGAGTTGTCATGCATCTCAACTGTTTACTGTCCAGCTCAATTGAGCATGCTGTGTGGCTCGGGGGCCACAGGCAACACAGCTACAGCTGTGTTTTCCCAGGAAATAACACTGGGACAAAGACTAGATTTGTTTTTAGTGTTTAGAGCTGCAGTGCCAGCTCCATTTACAGTTGCTGAAAAGTGGAGATGACGTTTCATGATACAGTGTCCACATTTTCAGAGGCCACAAGATGGCGCTCTGGTTTTAGAAATGAAGTGATGTTTCATTGAAATAGTTGTTCAAGTCCAAGCGTCACACAGCAGCTGTGGCCTCTGGAAGTCTGAACACAGTTTGATGAAACCCTATGGACATATCACTAGTCACTGCTCATGTAACATTTTCACATCTTGTTTTTTGGCGATTTTTTAATCGCATTTTAATTTCACTTTAATTATTACCCTTCATACAGCCACATGTCCAATGAAAATCTTTTTTTCTCGGGGCCATGCCTCATTTATGGTTCACTTTATATCCACGGTATATGTAAACAACGTAAGGTATTTTTGAATGACAATAAAGATTTAATAATCAAACTTCCTTATTGCTCAATTGGTAATACATTTTATTTCTTTAGTAACCAAAATTGCACGCATACCTACTAGAAATTGTCTTTAATTCCCATAGTATTATATCATTTATTTCCCTCAGGATTTAGTATTTATTTGCTTACAATACAACACTGACTTTTATTCCTGAATTATCATTAACATGACTTTCTCCAGAGCTTATTTACTTCTCCATAGTTTGACTTATTGGGTAACTCTGGCTATAAGTTGTGATCAAATGTGTTCATTTTAGCTGCTAAAAAAAAAAAAAAAAAATTCACATGGAGGTACAGAAGCAGCTGTTGATGTCATTTCAAAATCAGAAGGTAAGAACCACCTGAACAATATGCAATAGTCACAACTATTAGATAATAGCTGCAATACTGTTTATTTGTTTATGTCTAATATATATATATATACTGAAATTCCGTTGCCATAATATAGTGATATGTCTTTGTGCAATGACAATAAAGAAAGTCTAAGTCTTAGTGTAAGTCTAACTCGTCATGGCAGATGAGGTATGATGAAACATTAAAGGGTTGATGAAACAGTGTCCTAATTTTCTCTTGGTTGAGAAATGTTTCATTGAACTGGTTGTTCATGTCCAAACATTTTACAGCATATGGCCTCTGAAAATTAAGAACACAGTTTCAAAAAAAAAAAAAAAAAAAAAAAAAAAATTATATTTATAAAAAATTTAAATATATTTCTTAAAAAAATGTATATATATATATATATATAAAAAAAATTTAGGTTAATTCAACATTGATGATTTCTTTACGTAAAAAAAGTTGTTGCTACGGCTGAAATTGGCTCAAGAAGACAACAGTGAAACTATCCTTTTTGATCTTGAACAAACAAATTCTTTTGATCTGCAAATGACACTTAAAAACCAAAGTCAAGCACATTTCAGATCACAGACTTTCACCAACACTTGATCTTCTCAAGCTGCCCTTCATTTGCTTCCGTATTCTGTACAGTGAAATCATCTTCTGAGTCCGCGTCGACTATTTGAGATGCAAGTCTCTCCGCCATCTGTTTGCCTTCACATTTGTTGTTTTTTTTCTTTTTTTTTGGCAAATACCTCCTTGTATCTGTGCCAACCATATTTCTGAGACTCCTGCTAAGGCTGATATCTGTGGTAGCATGGCCTTTTTTTACTTTTTAAATAAACCGATAACACTATCTCTGACACACTGGACATGAAAATGCTAAGTTTGTGCAGCATTTCTGCTCGAAATACACAAGTTTTTTGTTCAATTTTTTGACCTTTCGAATTGAGGAAATGACTTTTTAAACTACATTTTAAACAGTTCATCAGTTTTATTTGGGAAAAAGCTGACACACACACAGCTTTGTCACCCACAGTCTTTGTGGTGACCTCTCACTGCCATAACCCTTTCCCCAGCCTCTCAGCCTTAACTTAACCATCCAAAACAAATGGACTCTGAAACAAAGTAAAGCCAATTACACGGACCTACTTATTTTGAACCTTCAAAAACACCTAAGGACCCCACAAAGATGTGTTTTCCTCACTAAAAGCTTCAGATCCCACTAAAAAAAATGCATCAACAATCATCTAAAGTACAAGTTCTCTCCATATTATCACGTCAACGAAACAAAAATCGTAATTTCCGACTCCAAATATTGAGGCAGACCTGACCTCATTCGGCAGGCGTGCACGGGCACTCGCTAACCTCCCGGGGCTGCTGTGTACACAAATCTGAATTGCATGCGCGGCGTGATTGTGCGACCAGGCTGACCTGAATATGTCCTTACCGAGACACACCTGCTCCTGCGCTCGAGGTGGCATTTGCATATTCAGAATTGCATCCGTAAAATACAAATTGAATTGCGATGAGTGAGGGAGGACGAAGTGAAAGCGAAGAGTGAGATTAAAATGTGGAAAACAGCGACACCTGCATCATATTAGTGGAGCTTTAAGACATCTCCGCACGCCATCTGCTTCGCAAGAGTGTACAGTGGGGCAAATAAGGGCATCGCACACACACGCGTGGGAGATTACACAGTGTAGTTATACCATTCAAATGGATTTTCCACTTCATCACCTCGAACCCATGTGTTCCTTCATCGTGTATACACCGTAATGTTTCTCTTGTTCAGATTCAGAGTTCATATTTGGTGCTTATTGCTAATGGATTGTGACAAAGAGCTGCAATTATCAGTCTGTTATCGTTGTGGGATGAATGGTTGGTTCACAATAGGAAGTGGATGTCTCTCAAGTGAAACAGTTACAAATAAGTCAACAGAAAAAAAAAAATGTTTGGTCTCTGTACGTCTCTTGTGATGACTTTGTGGGCTGAAATTATTCTCAATATATCATTTTTTTTCCTGTGACTTGAAGTCATGTACTGATGTCTTCTATTGCCTTTAAAAAATACACTTTAAAAGGGCAGATGAGGTTATTACACCGGTGATAAAACAGCAAATCCACGAATCCAGGAAGCTGAGGTCGGCGTTGAGAAAACACAGAAGGATCCAGGTGGCTACGAGGGAGAGGAGGCAAGATGGAAATGTTGTCCTACAGTTTCTCCTGACAATCTCTCATTTTTTACATATGATAATCTCCTAAACTGCAAATGAGCCTCTGCCACACACACAGCGCAGCAGTAATCTCACACTCAAGCAAAAGTGACAGGCTTGGTTAGTCACGGAGGAGGTTACGAGTGAACGCTGTCGAAGATTAATCCTGACTGAATCGTCTATCTGGGGCACGGTGCTCAGGACGGGATGAGAAACATCCACCTGTCAATACTCGGAGCACTGCAACCGCAGAGGGATTTGTTGCACAATGGTGTCAAATTTTCTATTCATATTTCCTGATAGAATCACTCTCACATCTCATTTTATGTGGAACAATTTTGTGGTAGCGTGGGGATCCAGCGAGACATGAGGCTTTATGGGGACACAGCATCTCTGAACCTGCGCAATACATGCCCAGCACTTTCACAGATCACGTGTCTGGCATGACCAAAACACCGGCATGTTTTCACCTCTCAACAGAAGTTTGTTGAACCATGCAGGTCTCCGAAATCAGCGGCTCTTAACCTTTTTGATCTCGGGACCCACCTTTCCCAAAACAAATGGGGCCCGGGCCAATTCAAGTAATAGAATAGATTCATTACTCCAACAATGATGTACAATAACAATCTACCTACACCAACAAACCAAAACCTTGTGAAATGACATGAAACCACGTGAGCATCGCAAAGATATTTGTCATCGAAAAGTCCAACCAGCAGCACAACCAGGTGCAAGTCATGTTCATCAAATTTAGTCAAGAAAAATAGGAAGAAAATACACTTGATGGAAAGTGTTGAGAAAATTGGAAAAAAAAGAATAAAATTCTGAATAAAATAACTATAATAAAAC
Source organism: Synchiropus splendidus (assembly GCF_027744825.2). Lineage (NCBI taxonomy): Eukaryota > Metazoa > Chordata > Actinopteri > Syngnathiformes > Callionymidae > Synchiropus > Synchiropus splendidus. The sequence continues at coordinate 7,984,673 of NC_071339.1, forward strand.
CATGTCTATATATAATTAAAAAAAACTCCTAAGAAGATAAAAATGAAGTGTAAATAAAAGTATCGCCATTTCAGAACTGCTTCAACAGGTGCTTTCGTGGACTAATTTTTGTCTTTTAAAGAACTTCTCCATAGTTGTTAACTATCACAGATTTGCCACTGTCAAGTCAATTCAGTGACACACTACAGCCACTATATGAGGCTAATGTATCAAAACTCAGCAACAAAAAAAAAAACTTTTAGCCGCCCTCTAGGAGGCGCTCACGGCCCAACCATGGGCCCCGGCCCTATGGTTAAGAATCACTGTCCTAAAGGTTTGGAATTGTAGAGGGTAAGCGGGACAAACTGACCTGGCAAAGATCGTGCACTTGACAGAACTCCTCATTTGCTGTTTTTAAACCAGACTTCATACTCAGTACAACTCATTTTTTAGGCTTCTGGTGAATGAGTCATTCCTTTTGTGATGTCTTTTTAAATCTACCTGAAGCATTGTGAATTGATGCACCGACAATGTCAAGCTGTGCAGCACTTGAGTCAATGTCGCTGCAAAATGCGCTTTATAAATAAAATGCAAGACTACATTCTGCTACATCACATCTCATTGTTAAAAAGGGTTCATGCTAAGGAATATATATATATATATATATATATATATATATATATACACATATATATACATATATATATATATACTTTTGCAAGATCTCGCAATACTAGTTTGAAGTGACAACGTAACTACTTCCGGATCAAACAACCATAGTGATGGCGAGTCAGCAGCCGTGGGGAATTTTCACTGAATTTTATTTTGAAATTGGACTAATATATGAGGACATACAGTTCGTGCTTTGTTGCAAGCATGGTTTTGGTCATCCTCCATGAATCCTCTACTTCTCGCAGCAGAACCAATACATTTGAACGGCGTGAGATGTTGCAAAAGTATCGTAGCGTCTGCTGGAAGTAGACAAAAACAGCCGTTCCGTCGTTTAGTTTTACAGTGTAGTGGTCTACAGAAAACAGAAACAATGGCAGCTCCTCGTTCTCCTCAACAACTCCCAAAAAACAGAACTCTGTCTCACCCCCAGCGCAGCATCTCACTCCACCCTCACTCACTTGTCACCACTGAACTCTTAAAGGAACAGTAGCGTAAACTCAGAACGTCACAGTATTACGAGGTTTAACAAAAATGTATTGAGTGACATCGCAATACATTTCTGACAGATCTTTTTTTTTTTTTTTTGGCCATAAAATTTTGGAATTATTTTCAAAAACAGCTTTGACAGTTGCTTTCATGAACAGGTTTTACTTTTGTCGAGGTGGCATCATTTTGTGTTTCCCAAAAACTTGCCAGCTATCACAGATTTGCAGCTGTCAAGTAAATATAATGGCACACTGTTGCCACCAAGCCCAGTGTCTCTCTCTTTGTCCCTCACGACCCAAAGGTGTAAAACATAAAGACTTTTAGTGGCCCTCTAGGAGGCGCTCACGGCCCAACCATGGGCCTCGGCCCTATGGTAAAGGATGACTGTTTTAGAGCATCATTGCTTCCGTCCAAACTGGCCCTGCAGCGTTTTAACAGAAATGTTTCTCTTGTTTTAAATTGTACTGGCTGTCTTCACAAACTAGGCACAAACCACGATCCAGGCACAAGATGCTAACCACTTCTTTCGCTTCCTCACGTGTGCGCGACACACACACACACACACACACACACACACACACACACATATATATATATATATATATATATATATATATATATATATATATATATATATATATTCCATTGAAAGAAGCATTTTGAAAAGTGTGCAATGGTTTGGTGGAATGAGAACTACTTAAAAAAAAACATACACACCTGCTCAGATGGTGGAACATGTTTCATCATTTCACACACACACACACACACACACACACACACACACACACACACACACACACACACACACACACACACACACACACACACACACACACACACACACACACACACACACACACACACACACACACACACACACACACACACACACACACACACACACAAATGCACTGATGCTGTAGTGAAAACACTTACTGTTTGGATTCTGTGTGTTTTTCATCATGCTCGGGTTTTCTGCGAGACACAAAGAGAGAAAGGGAAAAGCATGAGCTTGATAAAAAGATGTCGGAGCAACTTAGAAACTGCAATCATGTCAGACTGCAGTGCTGTGATGAGGCCCAAAGTTCATGAAGTGAATGTTAAATGGCAGATCCCCGGTGTGAAAGAGCGGCTCTGTTAATAGAAGAGGGAAAACAGAATGCTGCAGCAAAGCGAGCGCACAGTGACTAGTGACTGGAAGAAAACAGTCTGTCACCAGGTTTTTGCATCCACCATTTCCACCTTTAATAAGCAGAGCAGCGTCTCAAACACACACAACAACCAGACAACACAATGGTGCAGGAGTCACTTCAAACAAGGCAGGAACCTGGGTGGCTTGTGTTTAACTGACTGGCCAGTCACACTGAAACCGTATAAGAGCGAGAAGCCGACCGGGATGGTTTTGTGTTAGCATATACAGTATTTATGCACGACTGCATCTTCTGAATCTATTCACCAGTCAAGCTGTTCAGAATTATTTTATACTTATAATTATATATTTATTATAGAATTATAACATTCATATCGAGTCATATCATCCTCAACAATATGTCCACCAGTGACGCTGTGTCTATTCTTCCTTTCAGGCTAAATGGTTTGTGTTGCAAACCAAATCTGCAGTGTTCTTGTCCAATGATGAACATGAAAAGAATAGACTCACTTTCTGTACAATTCACATATGAGTTATTGTCAGGCTGTAATGAATCAGAAGATTGAGACATAATAACAGTTTTACATATGCTTTAAGTTTAAAAAGTGAAACCATAAAAAATATTTTTTATGTATAAATTATTGTCAAGAATTAGAAAGATAAATAAACATTCTCTTTATGTCACATTGCAGCGAGAGAAATAAGTAAAAACCAGCAGTTGATGAAAAAAAACCCAGAATATATTGTAGACAATTTACTTAACTGTACTTTACCTGGACACAAGGGTTGCGACAGTTTGCCCCCCAGGATGCGTGCAGATGAATGTGCATCAGTCAAGCATGTCACAAGCGAGTTAGCACTATAGCGAATGATATGATGAAATATCATATTTGATACATACATGACACAGAATTTGCTGTCGGTCTGTAAAATAATTTGTCACATTACCAACATATTTAAAGGATTTTTATGTATTTTTATTTTTTAGAAAATGATAAAGTTATGATACAAAAGTTCTATATGAATTCAGGACGCTTTTGAAGGTCACTAGCATGTACGGCTTTTTATTGCTGCTGTAAAATGTAATTTAAAGAAATCCAATTGTTGAAATGAGCACTTGCATGTGATGGTGTGAGTCCATGCAATTTACAAGGCCTCGGCTCAGAATAGACTGCATCTGGACATGGTCTAGACTCAGATGTGCTGGATTTTATGTCCAAACCAGTCAAGACCGCAGCAACTCCGATTTTTTAAAAACACGACAAGTGTTAGGTTTAAACCTAATAAGTCTCTTGGCTTGAAAAATCGTGACTCTTTGCAACATCTGACACCTGCCAATATCAGCGCTCCATTTTGACGTCATATAAAGAAGACAGACAGGAGAGCTCACAGCAGCAGCTCTGTCTTCAGAGTCAACAACAATTCAATTTGCATATTGTAATCATAAAGAGCAAACCGCCTGTAATGAAAAAGCCCTCAGAAGCTTGGGCCGCAGCGACAGTCACATGGAATGTAAACATGAGAATAAGAAACTGCCAAGCTCGCTCATATTTCATGTTTCATTAATGTAATAATTGACTGGTTCTCTGTGAGTGACTGATCTTGAGACCACATCTGCATGGTCTTGGTACTGTTTCGGTTTAGCTTTAGCGCTATTAATGGTTGCGACGCGCTCAGGTTCTTCCTTTTTGTCATGAGCTGGTCATGTACAATGAGTGCCTTGGCGGCGGTATGTTATGTTGTGGTTTGATATAGAGGATTTTCACGCTGCGTCATCAAAACTGGAAGTCGTCATGTTGGAGGTTCCATTGTAATGTTGTTGAAGACAACATGTGTTAGTCTCAACAGAACACAGACTTATTGTACAGTGGTGCCTCGGTTTTCGAACATCTCGGAATTTGAACTAAAATTTCTAGATTCTTTTGCTTCGGATTTCGAATGAAAATCCAGAACTCGAACGCCCTCGGAAAAAAACGGAAAAAACATAACGTGCGTGGACCGATCAGCTGACCCACGACACGCTTTGTTATTGTGTATAACGCAGCCTCTGTATGCAGACGTGTCCGTTAGCTACATTTACTGACTGTTTTTTCTTCATATTGAGGTGTAAAACCTTTCCTGTCTCCACACTGGACCGTGGTAGGGTGTCACAGGGGAGGTGCTCGCTCTCCACACCTCCACTCCAGGATTTGATGTCCTGTTGTGGGCTGGAGCTGGGACAGGGATGAGGCGAGTCTGGGACAGAGCGTGACTTGGTTGATGACTTTGTCACAGCCAAACTGCACAGAAGCGCACATTCAGAGCTGGACACGCACCGGGCACCTCTTCACTTCTGGAGAGACCTCACTCACTCGGCAACCCCTCCCACATGCAGCGGCCACACACATAGCGGAACAGCGCACCTGCAGCAGACACTCTCCATTCACTCCTACAAAAGCCTACTTTAAGGCTTGGAACGCATTGTTTCTTTTTCAAGTCATTGTAATGGGAAAAATCCATTCAGATTTCGAACAGCCGTCGGAACGGATTGTGTGCGAGAACCGAGGTACCACTGTATTTAGAGTTGGATAACAATAAATCACTGATTCAAAATCAAACGGTACAAATACTAAAAGAATAACACATTTTGAAACGAACAATGTTCGGCAGACTCTGAGGGGTTTGGTGAATGATAGAACCTGGCTCATAGTTCACTATTATCTCATCGGGTCCGAACTCCGAAGACATAAATGCTGCTCGCCAACGGACTCCAGAGCTGCAGTCATTATACTCTATTATTCTTCATGATGTATATCAAGGACTGCGCCAAGTGAGCGCAGCCCCTGAACACTCCTATCTCTTCTTCACCGCTGGCAGAAAGAGACGTGTTTCATCTCAAGGCCACCAGGGACAGTGCCAAGGTCATTTAATCACCATTTACTCCCCCGGAGCGAGAGTAGGGGCAATCCACGAGGAGCAGTGAGACAGATGGGCCACAGCAGGCACATAGCCGATGACACCTGAGGCTGAATCGCAGCGTTAAATAAACGTTAGTGGCTTTTTGAGTAAAACGTCTCCCAAGGTAACGCATCCCCTCGAGTCACTCTTCCTCATTAGACACACCCCGTAATTTATATTGGTAAGCAGACGCCTCACAGTCACAGAGGAGGCGCAATAAGTGTTTTCGAAAATTGGCACAACGGAAAAAGGCCTGGAGAGTCAGTTCAGAACTTCTCAGGCCGGAAATAGGCGCGACAAATTTGGGAAGACTGGTCGGCTCTGTATTTTCAATTTTGCCAAAGCCTCAAGTCTAAAGAGTCAGTCTCTCCTTTGCTAATAAATAATCAGAAAAAAAGCTCAATAAAACAAGCATGGCTGTTATGAAACTAAAAATACCAACTTACGATCTGTCCAGCCATAACTTAACCTTGATATGGCAACATATACCAATTTCTTCATACCATTTTGATTGATCTCTTTTGACTAAATATTGACTCATTTTGTGTTGTTGTCAAACCAACCAGGGTCTGTGCTGGGTCAGGTACCTCTTCTACCATTTTATCAGCAGATTTAAATACGCACGTTAGACGTTATGTTGGATTTGGGCATGTGACCTCTATTCAGGACAGTCGCTAACCTTGAAGTGGGAGATGTTGGAAGTTGATGTGTTCATATTGAGTGTCGTGTCTGTCGCCTGTGGCGATGATGTCATATCCCACTCCATTTGATTCCATTTGCAAAGGCAACTGGAGGTCAGCACGGTAAACATGTGTTAGCAAAACAGCGTAGTGGTGCTCACTCTCTGAACTAACAGTCCACACGCGGACATCAAGTGGCATGAAGTGAAATGGCTTATTTTTTCCCCGAAGACTCCCAGGTGCTCCTCCACATCAAGAGGAACCAGCTGAGGTGGCTCGGGCATCTGATCCGGATGCCCCCTGGACGCCTCCCTGGGGAGGTGTTCCGGGCATGTCCTACCGGGAGGAGACCCCGGCGAAGACCCAGGACTCGCTGGAGAGATTACGTCTCCGGTCTCAACATGTATGACCAGTGAAATAATGCCCCACCATTTTTGAGAAAAAAGGGAGGAATTGAACGTGTGAATGAGAGCAGCTCTGATCCGGCCTGTCTCGGACGCCAAGGTCAGAGCAGCAGTACCTGATCATCCCTTGTGATACCCTTGTAACCAGGCAACTGAAAAGTAGTTGAAAATGAATAAACGCGTGAAGCGCACTACTTTATCCTCCTGAAAGGAAATGACTATCAATGTCACTTTTTCAACACATCATGGCCGACTGCGTGGTAGCTAAACACATTTCCCTCCCAGCATTTCTCCCCCTTTTTTTTTTTTAAGAGAGCATCATTTCCATTTGATCTGAGCGCTGTTCTGTACTAGCATGGAAAGTGAAACGTCTTCATCGCGGAAATACGCTCTGGGCTGTCAAACAAAGGACTTCTGATTCATAAACGAATCATAATAGCTCAATTGAAACATGACAGAAGTGCTATTGCATTGTTTAGGCAAGTATTTCGAATACAAGAGGGAGATGATCGCCGCTGTATGGCGATGACAGAAAAGGATGTCATGGTTTAATTAATGATGAGCGACATTTATCTCCCGCTTTTAAACACTAGATCTGCCACATGCATTCAGACTGACAGAATGTTCATGAGATGCCGGTACCAAGAATGTGAAAATGAAAATGGGTGTGAAAGAGTTGTTCTGTGAAATTAAACTGCCTCTGCAACCAGCATTACACATACAATATATGTGCATTATAATACGACATTAAAGTCAGAGGAAGCTCTGGTACAGGTCCATCATCATTTGAACTAGTTCTCAGGGCAAAAGACTAATAGAACCAGGAGGTTCTATTAGAGGCTGTTGTTGATCGACGTCTTCTTGGATCTGAATAGATCTTGTATACGTACACAACAACTTTATAGGCCGCTGTCGAGAGGTAAGTGGTGCACCCATCTTAAAAATGCACGAGGATCACTTCTAAATGAGTTTTTAAAATGGGGTCCAGCATGGAGACTGACTCAAATTTGTGTCTGAAGTTCCAGCACAGCCGGTCTCAGCTGCTGCTTCTTGTCCCTGGTCCTTCAAGAGATCGCTGTTGCTCGCTCTGTTGCGGACAAGCGGGTGAAAACAGCGCATTTGAAGCACTTTAAGGTAAATAAAACGCCTGTGATTTCATCAACTCAATATTTTGGGAGCATGACGCTCTTTAGCCTGAAAAAAATCCATATATTACACGCGTCGTATAAGTCGCAGGTTTCAGGCCGCAAGAAAAAAACAGTGGCTTATAGTCTGGAAATGATGATAATTAAATTGCTAATGTGAATGATATTAATTTCAATATGATTCAAGTATATGACTAAAAAGTATGTTTATTATTATGATTAAAAATGTTGTGCTAAATTATAGAATTTTTACGGCAGGACTTTGAACATAAAAAATAAAACAAGTTTACAGAAGAAGTTATAAAAGTCAAAAGAGGTATAATAAAAATAAGCATACTAGACATGATGGAAAAAATATACAAATTACAATAAATAAACAATTCACTATGCAAATCATATTCATTATATAAAAATTTAATTTGAAACCAAATTTAATCTCAGTACAACAAAAATAAATTCTTCTTCATGGCTGTTTATGTATCACAACAGTAACTTAAAAATTTCAGTCAGAATGCATAAAATTGAGCTTCAGTCTGACCTCACAGCAGCCAGTGAGGTTTGATCCACACATACTTTTGTCAACCCATCTATAAAACAGCGCTGATATTTATTTGTATTTTTTTGCGAATGCTTAAAAAAAACAGATCCGGAGGAGCGAGACTGAATGTTTGATTATCGCGTTTGATACGGATCCGGTTTTCTTGTAAATCCCATAAATTAATTTCGGGATCCGACGTGCTGTCTCTATGAAATCAGCTCTTTTTGAACGAGACAACAACTGCCGCTTTGATTTGTCTGTTTGATGATTTTTTTTTTCCACCCCCTAAACTCAGTCGCCTCTAAATTCCATGTACGAGTGTAATCTCTTTAAGTGAAGCCTCAAAAGAAGTGTCATTGTTTCTTATTAAGCACCCACTTGCTGCCGCATGAATGATTTATCACCAAAAGTGGTCATAACTCTCTAAAGTATTTTTCACGATGCATCAAAAGGAACGTGTGGAATTATGTCATTTTTAGTGACACTTCTCAGAGATAACCGTCAGAGCTCTAGAATTATCAAGTTATGTTTAAAGTCCATACGTAATTCATGCTTGCAGATGCAGCGTACGTACCAAAGACTATGAGGCGAGTGTGTGTGTCTGTAGAACCCAGCGGATTCTGGGCTGTGCAGCGGTACATGGAGCCGTTGAGCTCAGCTGGAACCCGCTCTAGGATCAGCTCCTTCCCCTCCCGCTCTGTGCTGCCGTCCAGCAGGCGACCGCCGACTCGCGTCCAGGTGAAGAGAGGCTCAGGAAACACCTCGTTCTAAAGTGGGAGTAACAGAAGCAAAGCGGGAGACAGACAGGGAGTGGTGAGAAGGCGGCACGGCAAAAGTCTGTGAGCCTCAGCCAAGAGATTAAGAGCAAAGGAGGGATGAATAATGCATGCTCTGATTTTTCCTCCTAATGCGAGAGTAAGTTAACAACATGCATTAATAATCAACACTTGGCTTTACAACAGTTTTATCCTCTCACAGTTCTTAGCCCCTGAGAGATATCTTCTCCCCCTCCCAGCCCCCATTCTAAAAATACAACCCTACACCAAGCGCCGTCTCATGCAGATCATGTCGACATTCATAATAATAAGAGGACACAAGACTTGGCTAAACGTCGTTACGGCGGCTTCATCGCAGGATTTAGAGTCGTATTCACTGAGAATCTCTCGCAGAACATCCAACACTTTGAGTTCCAAACTTGGGAAACTGTTTCGGGCGGAAAATTCTGGTCTTTCCTTTTTAACATATTAAACATTCACACGATTCTATTTTATTTTATGTAGCTGTTTACTACCTACTTGCTAGCAAGCAACAGAATTTGCAGTGTAGCTACAGCCTGCAAAACGGATTAGTCTGACATTAGCCGCTTGCAGCTAACATCCGCTTGCATTTATCAGACAGAAAAATAGTCGATTCATTGTCATTAGCAGTGTTTATGGTCCATCTGGTTTGCACATCATTTCTCGTGTTCTATCTGTAGCTGATGTGATCTGCAGACCTGCTCAGAGCTGGTGAGAGACGCAACTAGCGCCACATTTCATCATCCCTGGCGACTGTTCTGGAACTGATTGGAGAAGAATAGTTTTAACTCTGACGTCTGTGTCCACAGTCAACTGTGGACACGTGTGAACAGGCGTTTTGACGCTCTGCTCTGTATGCTCCTTGTTGAAACACAAACTCATGATGTAATAAAGCGAGAGGGGAAAATTCGTCTTTATTATTCTACAGTGCTGTAAACGATGGTGGCGCATCGCTATGGCTCAAATGAGAGCCGCCAAAGATGTACTCTCACGTGATCGTATTTAAATGAAGTGGAAAAACCGAAACAAGCACATAACGCACCATGCAGGTGGAGATGAACATGACAGTTTTCTGCATGTTTTTCACAGAAGAATCCCGTATGAAATGGCAACTGAAGTAGTGCATTCCAGAAGGAGACGGACCCCTGATGATGGCTGCATCTCACAAACAGATTTATTTCTCATAACTAAAAGAAAGCGGTTTGTTGTCACTAATTCAATAAATGCTCAAACTTTCCCCTTTACTTCATTCTGAAACATGCAGTCGAATTAAAATTGAATTGTCTGGGTCTGTTGGTCTCGCGGCTGCTTTAGCCTCTCGCTGGATCCTGCCTCTCCTCACTGGCTGCATGACGGAGTTCGATCTGTTGAATGATAGATGTTTCTAGAGTTGCCTTTGCAAGTATCAGCTGGACAGTGTTGTGTATACTGTCATCTGTGATTACATTTTCTGGTGTTTCGCCACGGTCTTTCCTCATAAACAAATAAACCAAGCCCGAATACTTTCTATTTAGAACTTGATAAGCAACAAATCATGATAAAGGTATCTTTTGTTGCTTTGCTCATGACAGCCACAGAAAAATACAGGCGAAGGGCTGAACTTTGTTCACCTACACTGTGGAACTGCTGCAGCAGATCCACTTTGAGCTAGACAGCCTTAACCCACCAATACTAGGGCTAACTGCGTCTCGGCATGCGACCCTCACTCAGTGCTTTTTTCAATGTGTCTGTCACAACTTGTGGCAATAACTTCAACATCTTCAGATTTGCTCATTTTATAAGACAGGAAAAAGACACAGGATTTGCTTCATGGCTACTATTCATGGCTACCATTTAAGAAGTATTTACACAATTTCTACATCGTAGACGTTATGCCACTGCATCTGCTTCCCTCTTTAAACATGAATGACGCAAAGCAAAATTCAGCATGTTAAAAAAAGATGACTGTACTTCCGAATGGCAGGTGTCTGAAATATCTGCAGCTGTGCATAATGATGCAGGCGGAAAAGGGTGGCTGCTGTGTCTTTGTTGAAGGAATTAAAATAGTCAAAAAAGTCAAAATTTCCCATTTCCCAATCTCTTCCTGCAGCTTATCAACAATTTCACCAAATAATAATAACAATACAAATTTAAGAAAACCTCTCCACTCATAAGGGTAGTTTGACGGACTTCCTTTTGTTTGCTGCCGCGCTTGTATTTTGTATTTTCGTACCATTGTGTTTGCTCAGTATTGACTCAGCCAGATCCAGACTCATTAAAAATGCTTTCAGCTAATTTTTATAGTTTTTTATACTAGTTTAATGCTGAGTTCCACACCTTCATGAGAAAACCAGACAACCAGTATCTCACCAGTAGTGTTCACTTTGTTGTCCATTTTTCATTTAGTCATAATCTTGTGCCAAGTCAATTCACATTTAGTCATTCACATATTTTAGTTGACTAAATTGGTGTCGAGTTTTATTTTTTATTGAATTGTATGCTGTGTTTTTATGAACTAAAAATAAGGAGCTGTCTCTGGGCTTTTTTTTTGTTTCTTTTATTTGCTAACAATCACCTATTTTCATGAAGAAAACGGGCCGTGATACAACCCAAACATTTAAGTTGTTCGGGTGAAATGGACCTTTTTAAACAAGTCAAGTCTAACAGCTTTGTTCATTGAACCCTCCCAAAACTCTTCGCAATTTGTTTACCTTCATCACTATCTGGCTGTCCCCCTCCATTTTTGAGATGCGTGAGGCATTAAAAATGTGCTCTGTGAACCATCTGCATCTTCTCTAGACATGTGTGAAACATCTCGTTCGCTCGACTGACTGCAGCTGCCTGGTCTCGACGTGCCACTGCTGTCCAGGAGATCAGGAGCATCTAAAGCCCACTGAGGCAGGCGGACGTTTGACAGGCGATGACAGTGACACAAAGACTTTCTGACTGCTGTTACCTTTAACTCCTTCTTATGGAGCCCCAGACCTGACAGGGTAAAAATGAAAGCGTGCACACAATTTAGTAAATTGTCCCCACGAAGCAAGTAAAATGTGCGCAGTATTTTGTGTCCACGCATTAGTAACTCAAGGGAAGGAAATAAGGAATAAGGAGACAAGTAAAACATGCGCACGAAATGCCAATGTGTGGGCACGAAGACCAGCGAGCTCCACCTCTAACCCCATTTAGCAACGTTCATATGTTTGCTACTTTGACAATTCCTCCACTAGTCGCTTGGTTACCCAGCGTGCAACCTGTTAGATTGATAAAGAAGAACCAATGGGACTTGACTTTGACAAGATGCTGTGCTTATCAGAATATGTTAGGGAGCAATTTGAAGGAGTCATGGTAACAGAACGATTGGGGAATGCGAGTGTGTGTGCGATGGCCACTGTTCACAGACTGGAGTCAAGCTATCCGACTTGTCCGTGATCGCAGTCAAGCCATACACAACAAAAAAAAAATATTTTATGTGCGTTTAGATGCATTGCACTTGCAGTGAAGAAGAAATGACTGGAAGACCTCAACTGTTTGTTTGCTTCTTTTCTTTTTTTTATTGTGTAATATTATGTACATTTTATTTTTACCACGTCAGGTCTGCGGGGCTGTACCTTCTGATGCATTTACAAGCCAACATTACACTGCTATGTTGGACTGCTGACCGGAAGAGACCAGAGCATTCATCGCAACTTTTGAGGCAACACTGTGTTTACACTGTGGCCATTGTGTTTGATTTCAATAACTAGGCTTGACTTCTACGACACATCTTTCGCTTAACCCCGGACACATCTGTGCTCATCACTTTCTCAAATCCCCATGCACTTACCCCAGGAGATCCTACCTGGAATCCTTGCACTGTGATGCGCACAGTGTCCCCTACCTTTGCCCGAGATGGGGACATCATGAGTTTAGGACCCTTGGGAGCCGCTGAAATGAGAAAACAGGCAAAAGTCAGCACATGGAGCATGAGATAGCAAGCCTGTTTTTGCCAGAGACACAGAGACAAATTCTATTTCTTGTCAATTAAGGGCAGTGGGCAAAAGGCTGGTGGCCTGGCAGCACTTTCATCTAAAAGACTGTGCTTGATTTATTTTTCCTTAGAGTGAAAAAAAAGAGGTGTTAGTCATTACACTGGGAGAATGGGGAGAGCAAAGGGGTGGAGAGTGGAGGCAGAGAGATATGGGGACCTGCAAAGATCGAATTCCCTCGTCTCACTCGGACCATTTAGACTCTGGGAAACAATGGACACGAGAGCAACAATTGACTGTTCTGAGCAGGACGGTGATTCCATGCTGCGTATTGCATGATAAGAGTGTTGATTTTGATAGTTGCACACATATTTGTCTATGACTGGATTTAGGAGTCATCTCAATAGTTTCTCATACTGGGCCAGTGGAGTGAGAATGGATCAACATCAGGTGTAGATCTGTGAAATCAATGTCGACGTGCAGTCAGGGGAGGCAGGTGAGGCGGGGCCTCACATCGCCACTTACTTCAATTTTCAAAATAACTTGATAAAATAGTCAAAATAAAATGTATTGGTATTGCATTGGTAGTTTTATCGAATTGAAATGTTCAGTATACTGCATGCATTTCATCGAATACATTGGGAAAATACGCGTCATAAAACCCCAAACGTATCATCAAACAAATGCGGTCAGCTTGATAGCAGTCGGGCAGAAATGGGAGCTAATGGAGCTGAGTCTTTTCTTGGACAGCCATTAAGTACAGGCCGGCGTCAAGCTAATGTGAGAGCTGTTGGTTTAAACGTTTAAACTGCAGCAGGACAGAGGAAGTGGCTCACTCCACTTGGATAAAAACACAGCTGCAGATGAAGACAAATCACATGAAGTGACATTAAACCCCTCAAACGGACAGATCTACACAGACGGCAACATCAGTGGATTAAACGTGAAACCGAGCAACCTGTAGTTCAGCTGATCAAAGTGAAAAAATTGGCTCACTTATTTACAAAAGCAACCGGCAACAATTCAGTAGTGGCATGAATTGTTTTTTCTCTGCTCTTCCAAAGCAACACCACTGATACTGTCTGCACACACTAATACAGGGACTGGGCTGGCGGGTTGCTCATGGAAAAAAACAATCTTAGCTAGCAAAAGTGTCACCACTATTTTCCATAACAATTTTAAAAGTTTACTCAGCTCAGACTTTCAAAATACCTTGTATGAATCTTGAATTTTTTGGGTCGATTTACAGTGAAATGTTTCTTGGGTGAAATCCAAGATGGCTTTCGACAAATGAAAAAGCATGTTCAAGTTCAACACATCCCAACTCACAAGTCCACGTAACATCCTCACGTGCACTTATGTGCCCTCGTGACACTGAAGTCACCCTTCCATGATGAATCTTAACCCATTTGGGTTCCAATTCAATCAAATGTTTCCTCTGCCACAGCATTTCCTGACACCACCGGCATCGATCACTGGGTTGTTCAGCAAAAAAAAAAAGTCAGGGGTTGGGCTTAGGGCCAAATAGTGCTGAGCTGCTGGCCGTAATAACAGTAATATGACAATACAGCAATTCTGCGACTATTAAATTATTGCAAGAAATTTCATCCATGATATGTGTCTCTTTAGAAATTCATATTTTATTGCCAAGACTGAAGCCATCTACATAAACAGTCAATTTCACATGAATGACACCCAAGAAAAACAAAATATATACAATAGTCACAGACACATACAGGCCGCATTTCATGCTGACAACAGTCAGACTATCATAAGCAACCGCTGTCGAGTCTTTACGAAGAGAGGAATTTCCCTCCATGATGAGGGGTGGTGTCGTGAATTCAGGCGAACAGGAGTTCAAAAATGTCGGAAGCACAGTTAGATTTGGTTTCAATGTCATAATATATTCACGCAACGAAGCATTACCTCTGACTTGTGTGTGAGAGCTACCAGCTTTGTTGTGTTAAAACAGCTGAAACCAAGTTTGTGTATTCCCCGCACGCAAGTAGTAACTATTCGCTCACCATCCACCACTGTATTCTTGTCTGTGCTCCTTGTCTGTAATATAAGAAGTACAGTTTACGAGCATCACCCCACACCATCGCCTTAGAATGTCACTAAATGCCAAGGGAGGGAAAACTTTTGATAAAATTGACCTGTCATACATAGCAGATGTGTTGTAATGTTGAAGGTGAGGTGACCACAGAATTCGACTACTGTTCATTCAAGCCAATAATACAATACTGCAACACTGGTCATATGGCAACATCCAAAGAAAACAGTCCCTTTAAGCACCTCTTGTGTACTAGGCGTGAGAATTAATGTCAGCACAGTTCTCATCAAGGGTAAAGAGAATATGGGTTTGTTGAGCCTTGACAGGACAAAGACGAGCAACATTCCGCCAACCCTCAGAGTAATACCTCAGAATACTTCTCAGAAGGCATATGGCCATGCAAGATTACAGCTCATTTCTGGGACATTCTCCAAAATTAACAGTTGGCATCCTACGTCACCGACTTAGATTAGGGCAGCAAGCCGAGGAGAGGGACATATTTCTGAAAGGCCAAAGAGCCACACGGAGAAAAAGAGCTGCGGTCTCAGGAAAAAGCCATCCTATACTCCGACACCTTCAGGTTGTGAATGCAGAGCTGTGATCACTCGTGGCAAGGTCAATGAATAAACATGTCGGCCTGAAAAAGTGCAGTGCATCAGGTGTGCTCTCATACCATGCCAACACATCAACAGGTTGGCCAGCTGCATCGCTGTCTTCAGCACATGAAAGGGGTGAGTCGCTCTTGTGTAAGAAAAGTAAATGTTGGAGGGGAATCAAAGAAATTCAAAAAGGATGAATGACACTGGTTGTTAGGGGGATTAAACATTAAAGCCTCACCTATCATAGATGGTTTGTGAAACTGTGAAACATTTCAGTACCTCCTTTCTGACAGTGACCATTCACACTTAAGCACATTTTTAGAGTTCTTCATGAAGGTGTATCAACAGAACACTCAGTGGAGCAGTTGGAAGGTCGCAGATATGATCTTCTAACCCTTCTGTGTTGAGTACTCATGTCAAAGTACACGACTCTGAATACTATGTTTTTATGATGCAGATGTGCAAACCCATGCTGTAAAATGAGACAAAAATGACAAAACCTTTCATCAGTTAGCAGTCAAACCTCGGCCAAAGCAAAGTCATGACCCTCATGTATAATAAAACATGAATTATAAATTGAGACTAACACATTTGAAATGAGCATTTTCCGCTGGACCACATCAGGCGGGCGGACCAGATGTGGTCGGTGAGTTGTGGTGGGTGAGATTGTGAAGTATATCGCCACTGGACTACGAAGAATTTCCACCATAGCTATGTCTTCTTCCTGTCTCATTAGAGCCAAGAATCGGGTAGTAAATAGCAACACTGCCACCCCATGGTTTCCGGCGGTACTGCTCCGTTTATCTGTCCTCCATCCGTAAGTTTTGTGGAGAAATATGGATCTAAAGAATGCAGAGCACGGATAGAAGCGCTGATCATAAATGGCACTTGATTATGAACCCCTCTGTGGTTCTTGTCCTCACTTTAGAAGCAGGTCCATTATATATATATATATATATATATATATATATATATATATATATATATATATATGTATATATATATATAATCTTATTTTATTTTCAATTTTATTTTTACTTTTAGGTTATTGGTATTATTATTTTATTTTATTTGTATTTTTTTTTATTCTCTGTGTGATGCCCTTCCTGACTCTTGCCTCTATTGCTGCTGGAAATGTAAATTTCCTGGAGGGAGTCATCCCAAAGGGATCAATAAAGTCAAGTCTAAGTCTAAGTCTAAGGTGTCTCCATTTACAGAAAATGAATTGCCTCAATCAAAAAACTCGTATGCTTGAAGTTCATAGTCTTGAGTATAAAGACGCAAGGAAGGAAGTATACATTTAATTGGAGTCGACTTGAAAGCAAACCAATTTGAAAAATAATTGGAACATTGAAAGTTTACAAAAGTACACAAACACACTCCGGGGATTCCCCCACATATAAACTAGCGTGGTGCACCACCACGGCCACCTTACCATCAGAAAATGTCCTTTTAAAGATGAAATCTCACGTGACGTATTAAAACAAAGTGGAAACATCGAAACAAATGGATGACACATACCACATCAGGTGGACATGAACATTATGTCTCATTGTTATTTGAATCGCAAAATCCAGATTGCTTGTCGCACACTTGATCCGGACATGAGTAAAGACGAACCTTGTGAGGACAGGACGGTTCCAGATTTCATCCAGAATTACCTCTCATGATTAAAAACTAGCGTATATACTGCCACCAATTCAGTAAATTCCTAAATGTTCCCCTCTGCTCCACCACAGCCGGAAATCCTGCACTCTATATAACACCATTGTCAGAGTTGCATACTAAAGAATATTTGAAACTATTTCAATATCTAGCTCATTATTGAACTCAATGTATTCACATATATACAGTTTAGTACTGAAGTACAAGTGGAAGTCTAAGTTAATTCACTGTAATTCATATATAATGTATAGTAGTTTTGGAATAGCTTCTCTTTATATTTCCATTTTTGGGAGCTCAAACGGACGCATGTCTGCGTCTCATGGATTCCACCACCGACAACCTGACATTTTGGTCTGTGCTGAGTCGAGAGACAATACGAAGCAGATGGGAAATCAAAGAGTTACCTTTTAATAATAGAATCTATATTGTAAAGCTTTCCTCTACCACAATGTTTGTTTCCAAGTTACCAAGCACCTCTCTCATGACCAACAAACAGACAAGCACAGTGGGCAGAAGCACAGAAAAGACACAACACTATGTGAAGACAAGCATCTGTGAAAAACATGCCACATAGACATCCATATAGACTTTCTCACACCATATAGGCTCCAAAAATAAACACATGAATCTACATACAAACAAGTCATGGCTACACACATGAGGTGAAATCCACAGATGCTGTTCTGCAGCAAAACATCTGCTCTCAGATCTCTGGAAACTGCTTATAAAAATCCCCCCACTTAAGCAATGAGTTTAAATAATAAACATAGCTGCGCTCCTAGATCCAAAGCAAAGAACGACGCTTAAATATTAAGAGGAGCTCTCAGAGCTCGGTGTGTGACCATCATGGGAGAACATAGAACAAAAGAGATTTCCGTGGTCACTACATTTATGCATCCTGGTTTGCCAAAAGTGTGATCAATCATATGCACTTTGCCTTTCTCAACAGCCTCGATGCAGATGAAAGGGTTTCTGGCGATTTCATTGTGACAGCAGCCAATTTATAAATGAAAAATATTTAATATGAAAAGAGTATTTTGCAGTCGGTTCTCCATTTCTATTGAGATACACACTGGACTGGAGCAACACCAGACTCGCTATCTCATTCAAAAGATCTTGACACCATGATCTGACTTTTTTTTCCTGCTGCCTTTCGACTCCCACTGCTCGGTGCCAGCTTCATTTCCATTTATATGGGGAACACAGAAGCTTTGATGAATATTCATGTTGTGTAATACAACGTTGGTCGATTGTCAAGACTGCAGCTCCGTCTCCTGTGGCAATATTAAATATCTAAAAGATTTATCTTTAATGGTCGCTGCAAAAGCCTGTTCATTTCCTGACATGGCACACCTGAGAGAGGCGAGGGTGTGTGCATCTGCACTGGCACATCTTCAGTAGATATTGCAATGGCATGTCATGCTGAATGATTCACACTGATTTTTTTCAAAGCCCCAACAGGCCACATTTTTTTCCATAAATAAATCACACACAAAGTCAGATGATCAACAGTGTAATACAAAACATTACATTATTTTAGAGCAAAAATAAATATCTATTACACAATACCAAAGTCAACACATTTAATATAGAATAGATAACTTCAGTCATCACTTGTTAAATGCCGGAATGTTGCCTTATAATCTGACAGCCCACTTCTCTTTTCATTGACTTCATGTCCAGGGAATCAGTATCTGGGCTCCATGTGCTTTATGAGCGGCTGAACGCTCCGGTGTTCAACAACAGAACACTGCTGCTCGTCCGAAACAATAAAAATAACTCCATTAGCAGCGTGGTTCGCTCCGGTAATCTTAGCTTTCATGCGCTCAACTTGAGTCCAGTCATTTGGCTAAGGCAGCAGATCTGCAGCTTCACAACAAGCAGGGTGATTTTAGTGAGAAATGACTGCCTTGTAGTCAGTTTTAAGAGTAATTACATTGCTATGATGAATATAAATATAATCTTTCAAAAAAATTTAATAAATCTGTGTATATTTGTTATTTGATTAACTGATCGTAAAGACATCATAAATGCGACATTATAAATCACTGCGGATAACTTTTTTAAAAACTGAACCAAATGTTTTGTCGTTCACTGAATTGGTAAAAACGCTATTTTTTTATCATGAGAAGCAAATCTGTGTCCTGTCCAAGCCGTCCTGACGTGGTCAAACTCTTCATATCCGGCTGGAATGGACAACTTATGTTCCCCAAGCAACAGACGTCAGTCATTATGATGTTTCTTTCGGGATTTTTCCATGAATAACTAAGTGAAAACCATGTTCATGTCCACCTCCAAGATGTGAGATTTCATCTGTCATCTAATGATACGGTGGCTCTCACTCATGGCGGTGCGCCATGCTAGTTATTATGCAGCGAAAACCCTGCTTATCCAATATGTGGTCCAGACCTCAAACAAAGCAGTTGAAAGCTTCTTCAAATATCAACAGCACTTTTTAGACTCCTGTCCAACAACACCCATACCAACATGAGAATGTGACTGGATCACTTGTCCCAAAAACCAAGGCACAACCTTGTGAAAACAGCATGCACTGATATACATTTTACTGATAGTACTTGTATTTATTTGCGCATCATGTACACGCTTTACAATCCACCAGAGACCCAGGTATCACAGTCTGCAAGACATTTGTTAGGATTAGATCTATTCATATTTCAGAAAAAAATTCCAATACAATAACAAAGCAACAGTTGAGGGACATTTTTTGGAGGTTGTCAACTCACACAAACGTGACATAATATACATAATATACCCAATAATATATACATAATACAGCAGCTAGAATTGGACTTCCCACCCTTAGTGAATCCCTCTGTTGCTGTGCACCAGTAATGTGACACGATGGGAACAGTCTATCCCTTCATATTTTTGCCGATTCATTCGCGTAGCTTCCTCAATATAATAATTCTAATACTTAGATGCAGTACTGAAGTTCCCGGGATCATGAGGGTTTTTTTATGAGGGTAATCCATCTTCTAAATCTCCATCTCGGCATGCAAAGTCACTTGTTAAAACTACACGTACATTGGCCATTAATCTTTCTGCACTGGGGTGACCTCTATATTAGTGGTGCTAACAGCCTGTAGTGGGCTGCTAAAAAAAAGGGCTGCTAGGTTCAAGTGCTCGGTAATAACCACCTGGGCCATTGCAATGACAGTCAGCATCACTGCATTCAACAAGCCGAGCGGCAAATATGAAGCCTGATGTAGTTCCTACTTTTCAAAAGGAGATGGCGGCCATCTGTAACTGAATCAGAGTTGCATTTGTCTGTGTGCGTCTATCGAAGTTTGGCGTAAACAGAGATTGAAAACGGCTCCTTCGGGTTGAGGAGACGGGCAGTGTCACACATACCTGGAGTGTGGAGAGAGAGTTTCTCGCTCAGTGCTGAGACAGGATCTTTATTATGTTTGTGGTGTACAGAGCCCATCACAGGCATTTCGATCAATGGCAGTTTATTGTTTTTATTTTCGTGTGTGGGGTTTCTGAGGGATTGAGATAAATTAAAAGATAAACAAAGATATTTAACATAACAATAATAAAATCACCTCTTAAGTTTATGAGTAGTGAATGTTGTGGACATTGTTGCTCTTTGTCGATATTTATTTACATCAGCAACTTTTAATTCATTTGAAATTGAAATAGCAGTACTTTAATTTTCAATTTACAGGAATCCTGTTTGCAGTATTTCATTTGAATATTTCTTTTTCACTGCTGTATTCACTACATGTCCACTTTTTGTCATCAGTTTATATAATTTAATTTGCCTGACCTATATATTCACCTTCACCTTCACCTTCACCTTCTTCTGCCGCTTATCCGGGGTCGGGTCGCGGAGGCAGCATTCGGAGCAAGGAAGCCCAAACTTCCCGGTCCGCACAAACCTCCTCCAGCTCTTCCCGAGGCGTTCCCAGGCCAGACCTGAGACATCATCTATCCAGCGAGTCCTGGGTCTTCCCCGGGGTCTCCTCCCGGTAGGACATGCCCGGAACACCTCCCCAGGGAGGCGTCCAGAGGGCATCCGGATCAGATGCCTGAGCTGGTTCCTCTCGATGTGGAGGAGCAGCGGCTCCACCCCGAGCTCCTCCCGGATGACCGAACTCCTCACCCTATCTCTAAGGGTGCGTCCAGCCACCGTGCGGAGGAAACTCATCTCAGCCGCTTGTATCCGCCATCTCATCCTTTCGGTCATGACCCAAAGCTCGTGACCATAGGTGAAGGTGGGAACGTAGATCGATTGGTAAATCAAGAGTTATATATTTAGTTACAGTAAGTTCCGCACAGTAGAGCGCACCACAATATTTGCCACACGCACTAAATTTAAAGGCTCAATATTCATAAAAATATAAAAATCCATATCTTAGCTGCATCACTTTGAAAGCCACAGTGTTCAAACCGTGAGAAAAAAGAAGCAGCTTAGAGGGTGGAAATTACTCATCTATTGCCTTTAGAATATTTAGTTTGCACGCTTCGTGTAGTCTCGCTGTGGTTCTGGTTTAAGTTTAAATGCAAATATCTATGGTTTTGTGTCATTTGGCAAGGTTTGAGCTTGTAAAACTGTACGTTCATTAGATAGTAATTTAGATTAAAATAAATCAAGTGTGACATTACCACTTCAGTTCTAATATTCGAATAGGATCAGAAACACAAAACAAACGGACATCAGTGTCATGTTCTGTGACACCCTGCATTTCTTTCACTGCATTATATTTGAAAGAAATGATCCATCAGAAAGGAAAACATCGGAAATGACCAAAAAAAAAAGAACAAAAGATAGTTTTTGTATTGCATAGTTGGTTCCCATTTGGGACTTATTGGAAGGGTTAATAAATCCATTGTTTCTAGCCAACTTTATGGGGCCTGCTGGTGCCAAATTTCCTGTGTCCCTCCATCTGTCAATATCAGCTTTTCAGTCCAAAACTGCGACATGATGGAGTAGCCCATTCCGACTAATTGATACTCTGTAGATTCACCCTCATTACCCAGATAAACATATGGAGTCCCGCAGCGAATCTGTTTGGACCAACACAACCAAATACAATATAGGAAATATTTGGATCAGGGAAATAAAGGGAAGTTGTACAGCTGTCCAACAGGAGTTGAAAAATACCTGGTGAAAAGTGTGAAGTCAAAATAAAACGATTGGGTAAATATTTTAGTTTCCATGAGAGATGTATTTTGCAAAGAGTAAAGAGTGCAGTAAGTGTACTTTTCTGAACTCTGTAAGTGATAAGATGATGATCCAGCAAGGGTCTCTTCCTTCATGCCAGTCCATTGCTTTGTTCCGTTCACATGACCACATCTATGCTGCCTGCTCACTCACATTGGCTGTTGTAGCACCCTACCTTTGGCATCACGTTTTTGGAAAAACGCAAAAACATATGGAGAAACACAGTAGCATAACAACATTATAACGTTAGTTGTAATAAATCAGGATCTATGGTTCAAAACTGCTTCCATTTCCAAATTGCATTTAAAAGAAACTACGATGAGAAATTCACAATAGGTAGGGCAGAATAACAGTCTTTCCCCCCATAATCCATAGAAATGATAGTTTCAAAATGTATGTCAAAAAAAAAAAGAATGATAAAGTCAAAATTCAGTGTTATGGTTCAGCTTTATCCAACGACCAAAAAGAGCAAATAAATCTTGACAAATTGTGTCTGAATCTGCCTTGTTGTGACCCTGAATCCTGCGAGGGTTAGAACGATGTGATGCCACTGTGTTTTAGGAATTTGTCAGTTTTGCCAGAGCATGCAGGCATTATGGGATGCAGCATATATCCTGATTTCTATGTTTATATTTTCATCATAGAAATTTTAAAATAAATACTTAAAATAAATCATAAACACAGGAATCGCCTTCTTAGAGGTGAAAACCTTGGGAACAACGATGAGTAAATCATGTTCGCTATAAGGGCACTATGTTCCAAGGTATTTTTTCAATGTATGTAAAAGTTTAATAGACTGTAATAGAGACAGATGATTAAAAACTAGTGTTTTTTTGTGACGATTCAGTAAATGTCAAAAACGTTCCCCTCTGATTTGTTTCTCTACTGCTTCTTTTTTAGCTGTGTTCTATTTGGAGTGTCTTTTTGTACTTTTTTTTTTTTTGGTGGGGGAGTGCTTTGCCACAGTTTTGAAAAATCCTAGCAGAAACCCTGCAGTGTCTTTCCTCTCTACGTCTCTCTATGAATCTGCGAAAAAGTTACTTGATAATACCAACTCCAAAGACGTGACAAACTGGAAACCGGAAATGGGCATATACAAAGGCATCAAGGGGAACCTAAAAACTATCCATGGGAGATGCTTCTCTCCTCTTACAGAGAAGGAAGGGACCACTGGAAACACAAGTGGAGTTGTGTTTTACAAATCATGGAATCATCTCCACAACAACTGTAAAACAACTTGGGATGGCTCCTGTCCATTCACACACTTACGTATGACTGGAGAGCAGTGGTATAACTTGTTGAAAATCCTCATTTCCAACGATATAACATTGGTCAGTGTCTGAATTCTCACCTGACTCTAATTCGGGCTGACTGTGTCAATATCAGCACTTGTCTTGTCAGAGTTATCTTGCAATATCTGTTAAATGAATCGGCCTCTCAGTCACTCACTGCTTTCATTTCATTTTCATAGTGCTTTCAAGCATTCACCACTAAACTTGTATCAGCTGTAACACAATTCAACAGCATCACATGAGACTCAGTGTTTTTCTGTGTACATTTGCGAGGCAGACATAAGGACACCCAGGCGGCTAGCGACTGTCGCAAAGGGATGTAAGGACAAATCAGGTTATCGTCAGACAAGAAGAACTGGAGAAAAGGGTGTTTCAGTCAGAGGAAAGACAGCAGGTGAGCAAAGGTAAAAATGAGGTGAAAGCATCTGACTCACCAAGAGTGACCTCAGTCTGCATGGGCATGGACAACGCCGGGTGTTTGACCTCACAGCTAAACAAGGCATCATTATCCAGCTGGGGGTTGAGGGTCCAAGTGAGTCGGGCCTGCACCACCACAGATCCGTCACTTTGAGGGAATTGAGTGTGGCTAAAGTAGTAGAGTGGGTCTGTGCTGTGCACCCAGCGAGGGAACTCCCGGCTGACCACCGTCTCCGGGATGACCTCTGTGGCGGGACTTGGCTCAGAAGGTTGCTGGCCCTGAGTGTGGCTACGCTTCGGAGGCTCTGTGTAGAGACGCGACGAACGTCCTTCAGGGTCAAGCAGGGAGAGGGAGCGCTGCAGCTTGGTGTCGTCCAGGTCCCGGCTGATGAGTGGCCGGGCTCCCCTCACTCCGGCAGAGCCTCCACCTTGCTCACTGGTGGAGGGTAGGGTGTAAGAAATCACCTCGATGAGCTCTCCGTCACGCTTGAAATAGACCTGGAAACAAGCAGAAGCGAAACAGTGAGATGGAGATGGAAATCAAAACAAACTTTGCTCGTGAAGTGAGATTTGTTGGCCGTGTTTTGCAGTAGGCTGACGAACCATGGTCTGCAAAATAGGGCAAAACTCCTGAAGGCCATGACAAGCTCTCTCGGTCCCCACGTTCACGCTGAGTCACAGAAGTCTCATAGCTATACTGTACAGTGAGGGTGGACTAAAGAGAAGTCAGGCCCTCTGATATCGGCAGCACATGAGACTAGTTGGCTGACGTCACAGTCGGCATTTTAACAGAAAGCGTGTTGTCAAGTGCTAAACTGTATAATACATCCGTCATAGTGAACGTTTGATGATGGCTAATATGGCTGTTAGACAGGATCAATGTTTCCTGTCATAAGCAATTGTGAAAGTCTGTCTGAAGACGGTGATTGAGTCAGGATTCTGAGTCAGAAATGGCCCCCGGTCATAAATGAGGTACTTCAGATGAAACTCACTGTCACTCAGTCTTCAAACCTCTGCTCAGTTTTGATTGTGAGGCGGGCAAAAACGTGAATTCTATTACCCCGGCAAGAGCTACAGCTGTGTAAAAGTCATTTTCCATATTTTATTTTGTTGGCCTTTGGGTCGCACAGTAGATTTTTAGCAAGTCCAAGTCAAATCCCAAGTCCTACAATTGGAGCTAGCTTGCTATGTTTTGCAGTCAGTATCCATCCTACTTAGACCACTGCAATGTTATATCTGAGGAAATCGAGGCATGTCTACGACATCACCAGGATCCATAGCGATTGCTTTGAAATACTAAACTTTATTGACATATACTTTTGCTACTCTGCTACATTTAGCATGAAATTGTAGATGCTGCAAACAACTAGGTTTTCATCTCTGTGTTTACAATAGTAATTTCCTGCTCATTTTCATGGTAAAGTTGCTGAAGATGCAATGTATATTAATAATATTTACAATAAAGAACAGCTGTAGCCAAATGAGAATCACTCTGTTGTCTGACGTTAGCGTTGTGATGGGAAGACTTTCCAGGAGAGAGTCGAGACAGACGGGATAGTCACATCATTGTTTTAAGTATCGCTGACTGAAAACGCAAAGTTGAAAGGTCTATCCAACACAGACGTGTTGTTGGACAGTAAGTTAGCTGACAGTTCACCGGTGCTAATGCTAATGCTCCAGCCATTACGCGGCAGACTTATCTGGATGGATGATGGATTAGATGTCTGATCAACTTGACGTGGTTAATGCAGTGTCTTTGATTCTACACTCGCTGTCATTGCAGGTAGTTGCCGTCACCAAAAAAAAGGGCACTGCCGCAGCCACTGTTGGAGATTGTCAGGTTGAAGGCTGCGGGCCGCTGGGTGCACACACGTGTTGGGGATCAGCAATGGAGACATACAACACTGCACAAGTCACAAACAAAAGAGTCCGAGTCGAGTCTCAAGTCTTTTGTCCTCGAGTCCAAATCAAGTCTCAAGTCACTACTCGGTGCGACTGGAGTCTAAGTTGCAGACTAGTGTCCCCATCTCTGACACAGTGTCCAAGGAGGACCTTGCAGAAATAAAAAGCCACCTTGCAGTCATTAAAAGCTGAATATCCAACCTCAAACACAGAGTTTTAATCCTCACAGAAAACAGGATGAATATAATATATATTATATATGCATTATACACATTAGAAATGCAATGTTGTAGTGCATTCCTCATGTGAATTAGGCTGCCATTCACACAGAAGGTAATGTATTATATACACGAAACCAGATCAATTCACACAAGCAAACTTCGATAGGGTCAATTTAAAAACAGAGAGATCCAACCCTGGAAGAAGATTGGTGATTCTCCAGAAGCTTGTTCAATCTAACCTTTGTATTCACATCAACTTTATTCTAAAACAAAGTCAGTTGGAGCCCGTTCTGTGCCCTTTCACTGCGTAGGTTGTTTGCCAGAGCAGCTGCAACATCATTACATAACAAACTGTTTTCTGTTACTGGGTTGTACTGCAGTATTTATAGCCGACTCTAAAAAATGTAATGCCTGCATCACAGCTGGTTCACATCCGCGTGGGGTGAAGTGCCCTTGCTCAAAGGTAGAGCAGGAGATAGTTTGAGCAGCAGAAGCAGCAGCTCTGTGGTCCCATCGACTTGCTCAGCACCAACCGGATTTGATCTCCAATAATGGGGCTGTGAATTTATAGGATGCTCAAGCAGAAATAACAGTTACGGATCACGCTATCTGGTCCTATCCATCGGTGTTGACCCATTAGGATATGCAATATAGGATATCCTAAAGGGTCCCTTTAGTGAAAGCCAGGGAAGTACATTGAGTGCTTGGCAGGGATTGGTCGTTGGCCATGTTTAAGCAATTTTTATTTTCACTTGTAGAGCCACAATATTGATGTGTGACCGAGGAGTGAGTTCATTCCTCTTGAGGACTGGTCTCAAAATCGCAGACACATGAACAAGTTAACACTGACCTGCACACCTGCTTGATTTGTGCTAGTGTTTTTATTTATTTCTTTTTTCAAGCTCAGTTTCCAGAGTTTGCTTTCTGACAGCTACAACTCGCATTTGTCATGACGTTAGCAAACGCAAAATAGCAATTGCTCGCTCAGTTTGGTACTGAACGTCCTGTGGCCCACATGGAAGTTGAAGTGAAAGAGAGTGGTATACAAACAAAACAAGCAATTCACTGTCACAATAATTTAACTGTGCTGCACTATTGATTCTCTGTGTCACTGTTGTGTATTGATTTGCACTTTCATATTTACTTAAGTAGCGGAACACCAATTACCACACGGTTCACTGGCTGATGCGCTTTCAACATCCATCATCACTTGTGTCTCACCAAGAGGCTAGAAGGTCAGAATTCGATTGTAAAAACGGTGAAAGAGGACACATCCAGCCATCCCCAGTGGCACACAAAACGGTTTATTCAACTGTGATTCAAAAGCCTTCATTAATTATCAAAGCTGGTAGAGCGAGAGCAACGCAAATAGGAAGCACCTGTTGTGTCGCTTCTGTTAGAAATAATAATGTGGGCGCCTAGTTGTGTAGACAGCATGAAGCTACTTCCCTCATACAAACAGAGCAGGACAAAAAAACATAGTTTAGATGAAAAGATTTGAATACCAGATGAACGCAATGAATTAAGCACAGTGGAACCTCGGTTCTCCACCACAATCCGTTGCAGACGGCCATTCGAGAAGCGATTTGTTCTAAATCTGAATGGATTTTCCCCATTACAATGAATGGAAAAAGACATAATGCGTTCCAAGCCTTAAAACAGGCTTTTGTAGGAGTGAATGTAGAGTGTCTGCTGCAGGTGCGCTGTTCCTCTATGTGTGTGGCCGCTGCATGTGGGAGGGGTTGCTGAGTGAGTGACGTCTCTCCAGAAGTGAAGAGGTGCCCGGTGCGTGTCCAGCTCTGAATGTGCGCTTCTGTGCAGTTTGGCTGTGACAAAGTCATAAACCAAGTCACGCTCTGTCCCAGACTCGCCTCATCCCTGTCCCAGCTCCAGCCCACAACAGGACATCAAACCCTGGAGTGAGCGCTCCAGCACCTCCCCTGTGACACTCTACCACGGGTCCAGTGCGGAGACAGGAAAGGTTTTACACCTCAATATGAAACAGTCAGTAAATGTAGCTAACGGGACACGTCTGCATACAGAAGCTGTGTTATAGACAATAACAAAGCGCGTCGTGGGTCAGCTGATCGGTCCACGCACGTTATGTTTTTTCCGTCTTTTTTTGGGACGTTCGAGTTCTGGATTTTTGTTCGAAATCCGAAGCGAAAAAATCTCGAATTTTTTGTTCGAACTCCGATTTGTTCAAAGTCCAGGACGTTCGAAAACCGAGATACCACTGTATATTGAAATTGTATATTGTAGAATAAGCTGTGTCAATGTGAAAACAGTGTTTATATAGAGACGACAAAAAGTAGGTAAGTCAACTGCAAACTGAAATGGCAATTCTTCAACAAAAGTTTGTTATGATAGTTCAGGATGTCATCTGCACAACCAAGTAGAAACAGTGGATAACGTGGATGACACATGTGATGACAGTTAAGGTCCAGCTTTAATCCCAAAAGTAGTGCCATTTTGTCCTTCCCTGTTCGCCCATGCTTAGAATTGCCATTGCATGTGGGTGGGTTGCTGAGAGATGGCTGAGAGATGCCACCACATAGCTCCGCCTCTGGGAAACAGAGCAAAAAATGGTCCAACCACTTCATCTAAATTATATGTTGTTCCTGAAAAATCCAATATAAAATTGGATTTTTATAAAAATAAATACAAAAGTTTTTGGATTGTAACTGTTGGTATTTTGCCAGCAGACAAAATCATGTTATTATTATTCACCAATGCAAGTCACCATCAAAATGAACAAAAACTACCAGGTTTACTAAAGCGAAAATAACCCTCCTGCGAGGGCTTAGACGAGGGTGGAGACCCAGGAGCAGGAAGTAGGAAATGGTACAAACAAAGTCCAAAAATGCATTGAATCAAACAACACTAATGGGAAGGGACCCAGTGTCCAAAAACAAGAACCAAGGGAGTCTCCATCAGAGAAAAACAGGGTGATAAATGTCCAAGAAGTCCAAACAGAAATTCACTCGATGGGTCAGGCACGAGGAGCAGGAACTGAGAACAAGAGAACCAAAATTTGAGAATGAACCAACCAAAATACTCTGCGGCGCTGCCTGTGCCACAAGGTTTACCCCACCTGATAAAAAGTTGCAGCTTACAGTCCAGAAAGTATGGTAAATATTCAAAATAAGTGCAAGGTGCAAGGTCCTTGAGGGTCCCACTCTTCCGGTTCCCTAGTCTCAGCCTTACTGCGGTTTCAGATTGAAGGAGATTGCCTTATTTTTCTTTAACACTGCCAACTAGTCGTCACATTTCTACACCTGTGTGTCACCTGTTACAGCCAGAACACCTCATTTGATGTCTGTGATTCTTTGCGGAGAGAAATTGGAGAGGTTCATATATTTTTTTCTATCCACCCGCTAATGATGCCAAATCTAATTTTCTCAGATTTGCCAGGTTTGACAGCCAGAGATAAGAGAATATGCATTTTGTCTTTCACACTGCTCAAACGCAAATCACTGATTCAATTTCGACAAGTGATTATAGAGCTGCCAAAACAACACGGAGGGTGAGGCGCGCTGCGTCTCCCACAAACAGCTGCACATCACAAGGTGACACGGTTATTTTGTGCTTTGCTGCTTCGAATCAGCGCCTTTCATGATTCTTGTCGCTTTAATTCTTGATAAGATTCAAAGCAAAAGGGAACAAGGCAACACACCACTGATGCAGAACATCAGCAGTGCACTTTTAACTCAATCTGCTGTACCGATACTCGCGCTTATCTTGAGATGCTACAGTATTAAAAGCCCTATCTTTTCTATGAAGCTCCAGAGGACTGTACGTAACAAGGAAAATATTCATGCAGACACACAACTACTAGCACAGTACGCTTCTTTCATGGCCACCTTTGCCCAAAGCAGTGTTTTTCCACCATTTTTAAACCACGTGAAAAAATCCTGAGGCACCCAACCAAAAGAACCTTGGCTAAAGAGCAATTGTGTTAACTCCAAAGTCCTGTAGAAAATCCATTTTCATTTGTGAAAATATTTCGCTACTGACACTCGGCTATTCTGGCATTATATTTGCAGAAAGAAATTGCAGAAACAAATGTCTCCAGAAAGGGGTGGGGCAATATGGCAAAAATATATCACTAGTTATTTATTTAAAATAACTGTTTATACATAAAATGTATTTTATGTTTTGAGACTGACTTGCACGTTTCTGGTGAGTGTTAGTCCTGAAGGAAAAAACAAGAATCTGACAATTTAGGGCAAATATCTTTCTAGTTGAAACTAGACGCACTGCAGTGTGTCGTCGTTCCGACAAGAAGAACTCCATCGTCTTTCGTAAAGATGTGTGGTCAAGTTAAAGGCGCACTATGTTTAAAAACAACTCCAGGTTGCTCATTTAACCGGCTTCTTCACTGTGAGTGTGTGGGCAGAGGAGCACTACAGCGAGTGACGGATGAGTCAGCGCTTCAGCACAGATCTATAGTGTATAAAAAGAATGTGAACGAAACCATGTAATATGGTCAACACGTTCTAATTGTTCATGATTTAAAGTAATCATATTTCCCACCCCTGTCTTAGGTGAAGTTAGGTGAAGCTGGATCATTTGCCACGGCTCACCCGCCAGTTTGTCACCGCACACTTGTGTGCCGTGTCACACCAGTTGGAAAACGCTGGTCTAGAACATAGGTTTAAACAATACCTCAGCAGGAACTGAAAGGGCTCTCACATAAGTGAGTCATGCTTCCTCACAGTGGCATTTCATCGTGTTCACAAAAGCACAAACTCAGTATTTCTTCGGTGTTCTAAAGATTATGACCGTGCTTTATGAAGCTTCATAAACCCAGTAATACTTTTCACAAGTACAACAAAATCTTGTATCATTTTGAAACCCGGATTTCTCCTCCTGAGCCCTGGAAATCATGATTTTTTTTTATCCAGTAATAGAATTTGTGCGTAGCTAAATTTGGAGTCTTTTCAGCGAATAATAATAATAAATGAACAATGGTGTTTAATAATTATTCTTTTCTTGAAGAAAAAAAAAAGTGGCAAAGGCTGCTCCATCTGTTAGCCATAATGGGAACAAAATGCTTGTCTGAAACAGACATTTTTGTCACAATGATTACAGATTTTTTCATGGGCTCATTCATGTACACCATTTTGGTTCTCTATTGAACCTGGAATCCACGACAGCAACCTCCTCTAGGATGGAAATGCTGCTGCTAAACTCTTCTCTCTCAACACAATGGGGATCTAAAACTGTTTCTCATGACTTTGAAGAACAGCAACATATCATTTTTAAACAGAAAGTCTTTTCGAACTACTTTGCCATGGCTGTTATTAGAGCCTACAAGTGCTGGAAGAAACTTGTGTGTGTAAAGATGGGTGCAGTCCACCTCCCAGACTGACCACTGCTCAGTGTGCCATGAATAACAGCATAGCGCTTGTAGTCGGAGCTAACCAGCCGTGAAACCTGAAAGGTCTCTGGCACACTCGGTCTGTGCTGGAGACGCAGTAAGCCACCGCATATATGACTCTTTTGAGAGTCTCTGCATGGACTCTGATTCAGGATCATTTTGTCTCTCCTTTTTAGAATAAAAATAAATGTAAAATCCCCTTTGCTATAAAACCATGAATCATTGCTGATCTGGAAGCCTGAACTTGTGCATGATCCGTCTCTCTGTATATAGTCTTGATTCTCATAATAATATATTTCACAAACTGTGGTGCTGGCGACTTTAAAATGCTGGAAAGGCTATCACATTGACTCCTGAGTCAAGTTTATATAGTCTCACTGGGTGGCATCTAATTTTGTCGGACGGACAATGGCATAACTTCAGCTCAAGCAGGAGAGGAAGATGCACACGACGAACATAAAAACTTGAGGAAATCTTTCAAAAACAATATGAATTGTTTGGGGTGTTTGCGTGTTTAAACAAAACAAAGCTGCACCGTGTGACTGGGCTTTGTTAAGCTATCCACATTATCGATTCGGGTGCAGTCATGTTGAGTGGGAGAAGCTCGCTGGGTTGGCAGTTTGGCAACCTAAATTTGGATGCATCCAAACCCTCCTGGCGACATGTATTGAGTGACAAATTCAGCGACTTCTTTGAGGTCAGGCACTGTACGAAAAGTACGAAACACCGCCAGCTTCAGCGCTGACCTCTGTGTCAACATGGGACGCGAACATCACGTGAAGATTGTCGCTATTTGAAGCCTTAGGAGTGAGAATGTGTCACAAATAAAATAAAAAAAATCACCAAGCTGAAACAAATTTCTGGACTAAAGCTGTGCTTCAGAGAGCTTCATTTTCCTGGAAAATAGAGTTCAATGAAACGACCTGATGCTGCCCCCCAAAAACACCCCTCACTCTCTCATGACAACGTCTCAACAATTACACCGTCAGAAAATTAAACAAAAGCAGCTGCATCGCCGTCAAATGATCCTAATAAAACACAAGGCCAAGATGATTCAGGGCGAGAGCACAACCTGAAGATGAGTACAAAGGAGTTGATGGGACAGTTTCATCAGCCTGCCTTCTTTTTATGAACTGTTATTTTCTTCCCTCTTTTCAATCAGAGCTCGCTTGTGCTCTGAAGATGTTCTCATGAGTGGTACTGGGAGGCTGTTAGTGACATGTCAATGGTGGGGGATTGGATGCAGACAGATCATTATTTTAAGCTGAATACTTCATCTGACAGTTGAAACATGTCGCAACACGAAACCTATCACCAACTCAACACTATTTAAAATACTACTGCATTTATTAAGCTAGAAATGAATGAGGAGCGAACAACTCTATTGAGTGGGTCAAAACAGAAAATTCCAAATATGAAATGCAATATTTGAAATATAGATCTCTTTGACTATACACCACATACATATACACTGAAAAGGAAGCATGGGCTGGAACAGTTAACAGACGAAAGCAAACCAAAGGTAATATCTGTGAGCACAAGTTGTTGTGCTCTAGAACTTGGCAAAACTCAAAGATGCATCAGGTTTCCGCGTTCGGAAATTCCTGACAAATATTTGTTGAATCTACATAGTTTGTTTTATGAATATGAACAAAGCTTTGAACGAAATTGGCAATTGAAAAAATACTGTAGGCATTTCCTGCTTGAGATTATTATAGAAAATGATGACATGGATAACTACCACAATCAAAAGTCACTCTCAAAGTGCCCTCAAAGACACGCCAGCTTCTGGTTGTTTTCCCCATTATTACCAGTGGATTCGTAACAATATGACCACTGAAAATGGCTCTCACAACACTCATTTCACAACAAGCCCCTGGGCAGCTACAATGACTGAGACCTGATGGTGTAGCTCATCTAAATGGTAAAGATATGGTTTATCTAAATGGCAACGGGAGTCATTTCAAGTCGGAGTGGAGCATCAACATTGGTGTAAATACTGAAAAAACAAATAATGAGCTGCTGTTGTAAAGCATGACAGTGAACAACCACGTGCTACAGAATGATTCCAGTCCAGATATTAATACTCACATAAAAGACGCTCATTTATCCCCTTTCTACAAACAAAAGTGAACACCTCCGTTTACGTTAAGTTACTGTCATTGATCATATACTTCCATGTGTTCTTTACATTGGTTTTGCTGTTCACCAACACTCCAAAACCAACATGGTGATTGTGGAAGAAGCATTGATAATAAAACACTTGCACAAAAGACAAAACAGAGGCAGTGCTGGAGGCGGTCGCTGGTGAGGCAGTGAAAAATAAATCTCAACTGGTTAACTCCCAGAGCATCAAATAGCGACTAAGTTCAAGTGTGCTTTTGCTTCTCAGAATGATGCCGGGGTCCTCTTTCAGTGTTGCATAGCACATTAAGCTTTCAATTGAGGCACATGAGCCACCCTCCACGGCACGCACTGATGCCATGGGTTGCTAAAAAGAAAGACAGATGTTGGGGCCTGGGTTAGGTTCACTACTTCATCTTCAAATAAGGCTTGTGGGTCCTGCTGAGAAGCACACCCATGCACAACTGGCTCTTCTTCGGGTGATCAAGCAGCCCTTTGTTGTCCTCCACACTTCTACTCACATCTTCCTCAAATATTTTTTAAGTTTATTTACATTTTGTTATCACACTTACTAGTTGATTTGCTGATACCGCATGTCCATTTCAGTGGTCATTTGGCTCTTAAAAAAACATGTCTCGCCTTCAAAATTGTCTTAATTTATCTAGCTAAAACCAAATGTGTCTGGCAAAGAAAGTGACTCAAAATGCATTTGTGTGATGGAACAAGAAAAGCAGATATTCACTGGAGCTTCCGCTAAGTTTGAGGTGACTCATTTCCATGATTCATGAGAACAAAACTGTGTGGCTGCTCCAAATGAAAGTGGCACTTGCAAGCAGGTGTTTTCACTCAAAAGGCTGATTAAACCCCTTACCGGAAATTCGGTGGGGGCGAGATGCATTCCACGAACATCTGACTCTTCTTTGTTTTGTTTGATCTGCTCAAGCTGAGGAACTAGATCGACGCACAGTCGTTTTTCTTTCCTAACAGTGGGATTTTTTTTTTTTTTTGAGTGGAGTGAGTTGAATTTTGCATACTTTCTGGATGCTTAAAGTCTCCAGGTTCAAAGGGAATTGCTGAGTGTTTTGCTTTCTGCAAATGGAATTGGTTCAAATTGTTGAATCGTAACAAGCCAAATATTGTTTCAGGCACATTTTCCTTGCTTTAAGGAAATTGTGTTTTCCTTTTGAGAGCACACTTTCTGGAAGTGCTGAATTATTACCCCGTTTGAAATCTCAACACCTGGAGCTGAAAATGAGAAAGAATGGAATATGAATGGATAGAATGGAAATGTCCATCCAACGTACATTGTGTCTCTGAGCACTGTATGTCATACCTAAGGCCTACACCCTGTCTAAGGGTGTAACATTCCGCAAATATATACAAAGATATATAAGATATTATAAGATATAACCAATAATTCATACATAAACTGAGCTGATATATGCTGAGATGAGTACCACCCGAATCCGTGGGGGGCAGTCTTGCAGTTGCTACCCGTAATGTTGACACGAAGAAGACATAGCAATGGTGGAAATTCTCCATCCTCCGGTCGCGATATATTTAACAACCTCACCTCCGCCTCTTAAAAAGCTGTCTCCCTTTCCTCTTTCCAGCAAAACCCTAACCCTAACCCTAACCCTAACAACCTCACCTCCGCCTCTTAAAAAGCTGTCTCCCTTTCCTCTTTCCAGCAAAAAGTACATTATCCACACTGTCATGGTTTTGGAGTTTGTCGTTGTCCTAAAGTATTGACTCCCTCTGATCGATGAACAGCAATACCAACGCAAAAAAGAACGGATGGAAGCGTGTGATGTGTGACGGTAATGTCGTTTGAAATGCACGGGAAGAACATTAATGAGCCTTTAAACTGCAAAAGGCAGCTAAACTATTTTCAACTGAGTTCAGCAGGTGCATAATTTGTCTGAAAAGGCGAAGTGAATAACTTAAATAACAGTTGAAGAAAGTGATAGCATAGCGAATAACAGCTTCAGCTGCGTGAGTAATTGCGTTTGGAGCTCTTTTTCCTGCAACAAAATGCACACATATTTTATTCACAGCTGTAGCTGCTATGATTTAAAGCTTCACTGACAGCCCTCAAGTAAAGGAAAATGTAAAACGCTTATGTCAAATCAATCTCACATTACAATGCTGCAGTCCAGGGCAGAATCCCATGAGACGTCCCTTCTTGACTCCCGCATTTGTCGAGGAAGGTCAAACTGTGAGTTTTCAGTCCCCAGCCGGGAGCGCAGAGTCTCCCCATATCAAACCCGATTATCACCGAGGATGTTCATCCGTCTGATCACTGTCACCTGTTACGTAACTTATTAGCCAACATGAAGAGTGCGTCAGACGCTTTCTGAAATTTTTCTGATACTTGGAGTCGAAAACTGTTGCTCATGAGTCTCGACGGACGTCATGCATCAACTCAGAAGAGCCTGGGAGACTGAGATCCTGTTCACCTTGTGTTCACCTCTTGCTGAGTTCATGATTGCAGGTGACACGTATGCTGTGTTTCTGGAGTCCATCAGCATCCACCTCTGGACAATGATGAATGACCCGGGGGGGAAGTTAGCATGCGAGTGCTTTCTGCCAAATGAAGCAACAAGAGCTTCGTTGAAGAGTTTTAGGCTGCGTCCCATTTCTCATTTTTGAGACACGTTCACGTGTAAGTGTAGCGTGTCCCACGCACGTGGCGTTTTCACTTGAAGTGATCCCTTCAAACCGACGGGGCTCCGGATCTGACTTGAAACCAAGTGGGAATATGAAGTGTGGATAGATCTCCAGGATATCAAAGTACAGTGGTACCGCGGTTCTCAACCACAATCTGTTCCAGACGGCCGTTTGTTTTTTTGTTTGAAATCTGAATCGATTTTTCCCATTACAATGAATGGAAAAAGAAATAATGCGTTCCAAGCCTTAAAATAGTCTTTTGTCGGAGTGAATGTAGAGTGTCTGCTGCAGGTGCGCTGTTCCTCTATGTGTGTGGCCGCTGCATGTGGGAGGGGTTGCCGAGTGAGTGACGTCTCTCCAGAAGTGAAGAGGTGCCCGGTGCGTGTCCAGCTCTGAATGTGCGCTTCTGTGCAGTTTGGCTGTGACAAAGTCATAAACCAAGTCACGCTCTGTCCCAGACTCGCCTCATCCCTGTCCCAGCTCCAGCCCACAACAGGACATCAAACCCTGGAGTGGAGGTGTGGAGAGCGAGCACCTCCCCTGTGACACTCTACCACGGTCCAGTGTGGAGACAGGAAAGGTTTTACACCTCAATATGAAGAAAAAACAGTCAGTAAATGTAGCTAACGGGACACATCTGCATACAGAGGCTGCGTCATACACAATAACAAAGCGCGTCGTGGGTCAGCTGATCGGTCCGCGCACGTTATGTTTTTTCCGACTTTGTCTCCGCCCATTTCTTCTCCGCTGGTTCCCCAAACCAAGTGAGATGATCAGCGGCATTTCCAAAACCTCTCCAACACTGGATTTACAGGGAACAAAGCAAAACACGGCAGCCAATGACACGTCGTCTTTACGCGTGACACGTGAAGTCCCCATTCTTAGGGACATCACTTCACTTGGTCGTCGGAGAGCACTTCATAATGGAGGGCACTCAGAACCAAGTGCTAGTGTTAA
Source organism: Synchiropus splendidus (assembly GCF_027744825.2). Classification (NCBI taxonomy): domain Eukaryota; kingdom Metazoa; phylum Chordata; class Actinopteri; order Syngnathiformes; family Callionymidae; genus Synchiropus; species Synchiropus splendidus. The sequence continues at coordinate 8,021,876 of NC_071339.1, forward strand.
GTGCTAGTGTTAGGGGAAGAAATGGGACACAGTCTAACATTATCTCCGTCAATGGGAGAACAGTCTGATAGATTTTATTTGCCATTAAATGGAACCTTTTCCAGTGGTTTCACCAAAAATATCTATTCATTTATCGATGGATGAAGTTCGACTGTGCCTTTGTCATTGTTTTGTTCACATTTTGTGGACAGATATCATCAAAGTGAATCGGATTTCTAGCCTCATGATGAGGCCCCAACGATAACAAGCTACATCGATCAATCACCCGAACAGTTTACTGCCAAACGTAGTGAATCTTTCCAAGGCCTTGAAATTCCACTTCAGTTTGGGAATTCAAAGTCGAGAGGAAAGAGGGGAAGAAAGAAGTTACGATGACTCTGAACTTGATGCAATTCCCTGCTGAATAGAGTCCACCAGCAAAAAAGCAAGAAAAAAGAAAAAAAAAAAATCAGTAGTTTTCATTTTTACTGCTTTTAAGTGGAGAGCAGACGGCCTTGTTTCTGGCTGAGGACAATTAGTAAACAAGATTTTAGGAATTAAAATGTACCATTTAATATTCTATTGAAGCATCAGCACCCTTCATCGTAAGGATGAGGCGAGCACTGCTCTCTCCATCCGCCTCGGATCATTCTGTCTCTCTCTCCTAGAGCTTGCAAATGATTCCTCCCACACAAGCTGCTTTTGCTTCTGTCATGGCTGAGGCTGCAGTCCTTTGGTTTAATCTCCACACTGCCATTACTTAAGTTCTGTGAGGATCATTTGTCCCTGGAGGCTTTCTTCTTCATTTGAAAAGGCCTCCCTCACCCCGGGTGTTGACCAGGGTTGCAGCTCCTCGAGGCACCGCTGACATTCAGATGAGTGTCAACAGTGCAACTGATATATATATATATATATATATATATATATATATATATATATATATATATATATATATATATATATTCAGAAGACACAGCAATATCTTTGGCTAACTCAGTGTTTCTCTGTGCTGCATCCAGAACACGTGATTCTTGTGAGGTCTGATTGATTGATGTTTGTGTGTGTAAGAACGAACAGTGACAGATCTGTGTACAAACATTATTGCAATGTCACAGTGACTGGGCGGCTTATTCATGCGTGACCATGAGTGACGTGTAAACACGCCTGCATCCCAAAGAGTGATATACTTGTAATGAATACATTCCTTGTTTTAATTCGCGGCAGTTCTCAGTACAGTGGTTACAACACTCCACTTACTTTACCTTTCTCAGTGGTGGTGATGTGAAGAAGGCCAACAGTTTATTTGCTTTGCTCTTGCAAAGTGGACACCCGATGAATCACATCCAAAACAAGTCAGGGATTCTTTTTTTTCCCTGCCCAAAGTTACTCATTCTTTCAGTTTATTTGAGCATAACATTATAATGTGGGGGAACCAAACATTTGAGGAAAATACCTGTGCGCAAGTTTACATTTTCATTTTTTTTCCTTGTCCCTTCTTATCCCTATTGTGCCTGAATGGCAGCGTACTGGTCACGTTTTTTTTTTTTTCACTGTGACCGTACTGGTTACATTTTTCAGGGACTACACGCTGGTCAACTGAAGAAATTGAGAGAGGCCATAATAGTAGTCTGTGAAAGAAATGTATTCACCATTCATTTTAGCCTCAACAACACAGGCAGGTGGCGCTTTAGTGGGCAAAATCCAATTCTCACAATCGACGGATGAATGAGGTCCTTCAATCTTTTGAGATGAGAGAAAGAATAAACAATAAGGATAAAGGTCTAAAAGCTTTTATTTATTTTCCATTTGTCAAATTATGCAAAATGCTAAATTCCCATCACTGTTTTGAATGTATATAAACAATTTCAACGATCACCATAGTCAACCAATTCCCACCGATAACTGTAGCGATTTGGATGGCTTGTTTGTTTATTAATTTAGGTCTGTCAAATGGAAGTACTGAAAATGCATATCGCTCTACCTCATTTTAGATAATCTTGGATTTGAGCAGTACGATGAAGCGTGACACACACATGGGGAGCAAGAGGCACGTCCCATGCAAACACGTACTGTGGTGCATCTTTTACAGTGACTCACCGATGGGGCTGGTTTTCCTCCTTTCGCAGTGCAGAGAAGGGTGAAATTCTGAGCTTGGTATCGGCTGAATGGAGCCGGAGTGTTTTCCGCCACTACGGATATGTTGTTCGGAGGCGCTGTTTGGTAAAAGAGAAGAACAGAAATTTGTTTCATGTTCACAGAATACACATGCAACACCATACCATTCAGGTATAAAAAGAAACATTCTTACTTTGTTTCTAAATTGTCTTGAACTTTCCTGACAAGAGGTGAGATGAACAAGTCTCTGAAGCAAACTCAGGACCTATAGGCCAGGTTTAGTGCACCATTTAAAAGCTTAGTATCTCCCATGAAACATCTGTTTTATGATTGATGATGTCGGCATTTCTTACCATGTCTATACAAAACCTGTCAAAAACTTTCTTTTTCTCCAGTTAATGCCGCATCCTGCTCTGCAATATTCTAATTTGCTCAAGGTAGTCATTCTTGCTTTTGCCGTATCATCACTGAGTCATTGAATATAATGACACTGTCCATGAAACCAGTGGTCAAGAACCAGTCGCAGAACTTTTCACCATGGAAAACTGAGAACTTTAAAATGGCTATTGCTGTATGTGGTAACATTTGTGCCCTCGAGTGATGACGTAGATCATTCAACGTTGTCCTTGGGACATTTATACCTAAATCACATTTATACATGATGATAGATAAAACCACTTGAATTTGACAGAAGAAACAGTACAATCATTTTCTCCCCAAAATACCAAATGTACCATTGATTCCGTGACTGTACTGCGGTCTTAGACCTGCTGGAGGCGGTTGTGAATCATGCTCTGCAGATAGACAAAATCTTACCTCGCTTATATAACCTTATTTTGAGTCAAACTATCTCATTCCCCTTGATTTATGATACATTTACTTTTAAATGACATTTCAGCAAGACGGAAGGATTCTTTTCAGACAATGCAGTTGTTCTTTCACTTACTTCAAGGTTAAAGCACACCAATCATGACTCAGAGAGTGAGCAGTGTTGTAGTACTTGAGATTGATCTTGGTCTCAAGGCCCCACTTTTTTAGGGTTTCAATCTCCAGTGTGTAGACAAGACCACGCCGATCAAGACCAAGACATGATCACATCTGGCAAGTATTGAGACTGAGACAAGACCAAGATATTTAGAGATCAAGACCAGGACAGTATCTATAAGGAGTCTAAAACTGACCCACAATTGAGCCGCAGTAGGTGCAGGCGCACATTGGTTAACCAATCAGGCGTCAGCTGAAACAAGCAATACCTGTCTATAACAATACCTGACAATTAATTTGATTTTGACAGTCTTCTCTTTCCATCCTGACCGGTATTGTATAAAAATCCTGAGTCCGCCCAGTAAAAATGCATTCAAAACTGAGATGAGACTGAGACCGACCATGATACCAAGACCAATCCCGAGGACTATACACTATGTAGAATTTATATTCAACTCATTTGTGGATCAGATAGAATAATCTCTCTCAAGTCTTGGTCTTGTTTCCATCTCAACCCTCTCCAGTCTCGATAACGTTTTAGTCTCAGTTGGTGTGATCTTGACTACAACACTAAGGGTGAGAGAGATCAAAGATAATTTGAAGTAATTTGCCAGGTGGCAACGCGGTGGTGCTGGAATCAAGACCGAGTCGAGTCCAAGACCAATCGAAAGATCTTGCCCGAAGTCAGATAAGACTTCATTTTCATACTTTTTGTTCTCAGTCTTGGTCTCATCCCTTCACTGGTCTTGGACCCTCAAAGTCTTGATATTGGAATTGGACTCTGTATTCTCAACTAGGGAGCGTCGACAACAACACTAGTGGGTAGATCACTTGGAACAGACTGCAGGCTTACACACTTATGAATTATTGAAAAATATTGCACAGCCTTTTGCATTTTAAAACAATATAATAAATGATGAATAAACAGTTAAAAAAAAAAAGGTTGCCTACGATGATCGGCAAGAGATCTTCATCCAGATCCGTTGTGCGTTGCCCTATTCGGGAATCACTAAGAAACTAATATCTAGTACACAGCAAAAGAAAAGAACCACTTGTTCAACAGGTTTCCCACACTCATCACTGTGAGGAAAACATTTGCAATTTTCATATTCTCTGAGATGACAGGTTTGAGTATGAACAGTCCAAAATCCCAGCTCTCTTAGACTAAGTAACTTTCTCTGGCGAGCCCCCAGGAGGCATGTTCTGATCTAAGGCATCACAGCCCCAACTCCACCCCCACCACGACACATTAGGGCAGCAAGCTGAGTTCCTTGGTCTGCATCATGGCAGAAGAATGGAATGACAGAGCAAGATCCTGGACAAGTGTCAATACAGGAGACGCATTTACAGCCTGGCAACAATTGAGAGCTACAAAAGGCTTTTCTTCTGATCCTGAAGTGGCGATGTTTCTCGTCGACTTGCAAGTCAGTTTTGTGTTCACTGTCTCTGTTGTGTTGCCAAATCATTTTAAAGGGAAACAAATGTGTATATGCTTGTTGTTTTATATGCAAGACAGATCCGTGATGACGGCTGCAGCTTACAGATTTATATCCCATAACTAAAAGATAGCGGTTTGTTGTCACCAAGTCAGTAAATATTCGAACTTTCCCCCTTTGCTTCATTCTGAAACGTGCTGTCGAAATAAAGTTTTCTTATCTGGGTCCGTTGGTCTTGCAGCTGCTTCAGCTTCTCCTCACTGGCTGCATGACAGAGTTTGATCTCTGATGTTGAATGATAGATGTTTCTAGAGTATCTTTGCAAGTATAAGCTGGACAGTGTTTTGCCATCTGTAATTGCATTTTTGGCACGGTGTTCCCTCATAAACAAATAAACATGGGATGGGGGGCGGGACCAGACACCCAGCTTTACGACAGCTTGCAATGACACTCATTTACCTGTGACGCCACCCAAAGCAAATATTCTCAAACTACACATTTAATGAAAAGAAAGTCGAAAAAATTCACTGAGGGAATATATAACAGAGAGACGACACTCGCTCTCAGCTCGACTGTATCAATCTAGTTTAACAAGAAAGCGAGCTCCCGCTGAGAGTCTCTCTTCGGAAAATGGTAACTGATTGGTCCAGACAATATGTTCAAAATTCCCGCAGGCTCATGTGAGTCTGATGAGGTGGAAAATCTCATCCATATCATTTCACTCGCCCTCTGTTGGGATCTCTCTGGGGAGCTCAGCGAGTCCGTCATACAAGCGCAAAAATGTGAACAGGAGTTCACAAAGCTTATCTGGGAGGAAGGGAAGGGAAGGTCAGGGAATCTATGGAACCCTCCACAAAATCACTTGTTCGCATGGAATGTTTTGTCATTTATAAACAGGATATGAATGTTTTTGTTTTTATGTATTGGAAATTTGGAATCCAAGTTGAACTGAAAAAAAATGAGGGGACTGGGAATTATGCTGAATATCTGGATGCTGTGTACATGTACCATAACCCATCCTCACTCCCATTGTGTCATACTATATAGTGATGTAAGGAAAGTGTACTTTTGCGTCGCATACTGGCGCCAAAGGCGGCCTACACAGGCTTTATACACAGGCATTTCAATGGCAAAACGCTTAGCTACACATGTACGGTGGCTCTTTATAACCCCTTATGCAGCTCTCCTCCTTGCTTTAAATAGTCATTGACATGTCATTACATGAAGAATGACAGGAGTGCCACCCAATGGCTTACTACGCCCATCTTTCTTTTACATGGCGTGCTGCGCACACTGTCAGGATGTGCCATGGAAGGCAGAATATGTGCTTCAATTGAAAGCATAATGTGTCAACGTGCATGGCAGGAGGCCGCCTTATGTGTCAGTATTGCATGCAAAAGGCCACTTTCCCAACGTCAATTTATGATGCGTTGGTGTTGCAACACCACATGATGTTTAACCTTGGAAAAATCCTCTGACTTATTTATCCACAGCTTGCAAAATGTCAGGATCCAAGTTAGATGAATACCTGGCATCAGGACACCTCTTTGGCTAGAAAACAACATGTCAAGTGTCACAGCATTTTGGGAAAAATGCAAAGATATTGGTTCTCAAAATAAGCCAGCGTATGAATATCACTGGAAACATTTCGGCCTCTAAACTGGCAAAGGTTACATGGGGTCATGCTGGGATCACCGTTAAACCCCATCCACCAAGTATTCATCTATCCAGGGATTTTGAACACCACAGCAATTAATTGATTCAATTCTTAAGCTGCAGGCCTCAGCGCGCGAGTCGCTCCACACACATCTTCATTGCTTATTGATGGGATTCACAGAGTTGTAAATTAACCTTAGAACACCCCATTAGCCTTTTGACAAGCCTGTGTAAGGTGAGCTGTCACATCTGTTCCTGACCAGTCACACCTGTCAGTGACGCCCATCAAGAGCAAATGGAAAAAAAAAAAGAAAAAAAAAAACCGACTTATACCCGACGAGTTTCCCAATTTTCTGTTGAAAGGCAAAGACAGGAAGGAAAGCTGCTGCAAGTGCTTATCTTAAGTGCTGATGTATTTAGCGTGAGTGTGTTTGGTGTCCATGAAAGGAAAAGTTGCTGACACTGTCATCGAAGGAGATGCTGTTTGCTCAGTTCACTTTGGTTAAGTCTTCAATTTGAGCTGCAAAATAAAATTGAAGGAAAGAAATGAATTTAATACATTTGTAAAAAAACGTGTGCCACACTTTTGAGAGCTCGTCGGTTGGTCACATAATTATCCCGGGTCCCACATCGACTTTCATCCAGCTACAATTGCAAATGTGGAGTTACTTTCACTCAGTCTCATAAGCGAATCATGTCATTGCTTGTTGGACGGTTGTTATATATATATATATATATATATATATATATATATATATATATATATATATATATATATATATATATATATATATATATATATATATATATATATATCACCTTCACCTTCTTCTGCCGCTTATGTGGGTTTGGGTCGCAGAGGCAGCATTCGGAGCAAGGAAGCCCAAACTTCCCGATCCGCACAAACCTCCTCCAGCTCCTCCTGGGGGATCCCGAGGCGTTCCCAGGCCAGACCTGAGACATCATCTATCCAGCGAGTCCTGGGTCTTCCCCGGGGTCTCCTCCCGGTAGGACATGCCTGGAACACCTCCCCAGGGAGGCGTCCAGGGGGCATCCGGATCAGATGCCCGAGCCACCTCAGCTGGTTCCTCTGGATGTGGAGGAGCAGCGGCTCCACCCCGAGCTCCTCCCGGATGACTGAACTCTTCACCCTATCTCTAAGGGTGCGCCCAGCCACCCTGCGGAGGAAACTCATCTCAGCCGCTTGTATCCGCGATCTCATCCTTTCGGTCATTACCCAAAGCTCGTGACCATAGGTGAGGGTGGGAACGTAGATCGATCGGTAAATCGAGAGCTTTGTCTTGTGACCCAGCTCCCTCTTCACCACAACGGTCCGATACAGCGACCGCATCATTGCTGCCGCTGCACCAACCCGTCTATCAATCTCACGCTCCCTCACTTGAGAACAAGACCCCGAGACTTACTTAAACTCCACCACTTGGGGCAAGAATTCTCCACTGACCCGGAGAGAGCAAACCACCTTATTCCAGTCGAGAATCATGGCCTCAGACTTGGAGGTGCTGATCCTCATCCCAGCCACTTCACACTCGGCTGCAAACCGCCCCATTGCATGCTGAAGGTCCCGGTCCGATGAGGCTAGCAGAACAACATTGTCCGCAAATAGCAGAGATGTGCCTAGAAATTCTGTCCATACATTTTGGCCAACATGCACCGGGAACAAGTGATTTACTGCCGGCAACGCGAACCATGCTCCTGCTCCGGTCATACAGGGAGCGGACAGCCCCTCGCAGAGGGCCCCATACTCCATATTCCTGGAGCACCCCCCACAGGACACCACGAGGGACACGGTCGGACGCCTTCTCCAAATCCACAAAGCACATGTGGACTGGTTGGCCGAACTCCCATGAACCCTCGAGCACCCGATGGAGGGTATAGTATAGCTGGTCCAGTGTTCCACAACCGGGCCGAAAACCATATATATATATATATATACACTGCCCCAAAAATATTTTTTTATTAAAGTAAGATTTAATTTAAATAAAACATGATTAAATAAAATGGAAATCATGTGTGAGAGGCCTTGTTTGCACAATGTAATGCTGACTGTGAAGGGCTGCTTAGATGCTGTGGTGATGACGGTTGCGCGCTCTGCCTCTTGGCTCCGGTTGCCAACGCACACATCACAGGAATGAAATGGCCTTAGGTGGTTTTGAGATGTACAGATCTTTCTCTTTGTTCCAGTTTTGCCTCTAAGCAAGGCAAAGTGAAGCCAATCGATGATACGTTGATATGCTGACGCTGATATGGAATAAAACTTCCGTGGTTCCTTCTGCACCCGACTCTACGCCCTGAGAAGTGCTTAATACGCCGGCCGGGCAGCACCGTTCTTTATTCATCTCACTGTTTGCCTCCGCTTCCAACCATTTACCGAGGCCTGCAAGTCAAAGCACTTGTAAAACAACTGATAAATTATTGACTTTTCATTCACGAGGTAATTGTCTCATGTATCTGAGCTGAAATATCACACAAAGACAGAGAATTTGCGAAGGATGCAATAGGGCAGCACTGTTTGGTCTGCTGAACAATGAGCCCCTCTAAAACGTCTGCCTTTCAAAGAAGGAGCAGAAACATCAACATATCTTTAATATTCCTCAAGAAGTTACTTGAAAGTGCAGACATGTAATTCAAAGGCACTTCTGACTCAGCACTGCCAAATGTTTGGCAAAATATAAAGAAGAATATTTCCCACTTTGTGCGTGGCATGAAGACGAAAAGTTTCAATGATTCAAACAGAACGTTTGGTAAATTCAGTAAAATGTGAGAGTATTTGTGTCATAATAACATATTTAAAATAAGAGTAGTTGTCTAAAATCAAATCAGGACCAAGTCCTTGAGAAAAAAGAAAAAGCAACCACGTGACACTTTCTTTTTCTTTTTTTTATTATTATTATTTTTGGTTTTTAGAATCAAAGACAGCCACTTGAAATGAATGTGCTTCAGCAATTGTGCTGTGAAGTCAGCTCTTAGTTCATTGTGCTGACAGAGGGAGGGATGACAGGTATAGGCAAGGTGGCGTATTTCACCAGAGGCAAGGCCTGCTCCGCATTTAAACAATTCACCTGCGTCTTCTGATTTGTAATTCCTTTTGTGCGACGTAAATTAATTCTTGGAGAGCTTTGTAACAAGTATTATTAATCTCTTCCTTGAACAAGGATCTTAAAAGTCTGAGGCAGAACACAGCAGATGAGGGAAAACCGGAACGACAGAAACCCACCAGCCGCACATTGCCTTGTTAAACGCAGCATTAAGTTCTTTTTGTCACACTGTTGCACCACCGTTCCAGTTACATCAATAACAATCTCCCCCAATAAAACGTGCTCAACAACCTCCCACGTGTCCTCGAGCGCCGACATTCTGCCACTATCACGCAAATTATGAAATAAAGGGAATTAATGGCGTAAATGCGACGGGAGACTGCGCAGAGCCGGAGCACGTTTAATGTTCTCAGGGGACTGTTTTCCCCCAGCTACATAATTATGGGAGTTAGAGCTCTGGAGACACATGAAACACGAACAGCATTCACACTTAACTTACTGACCTCAAGGCCACATCTTCTGGGATATGGCTATATAGGATGATCAGATTTGTGTGATGCGGGGAGAAATACCCGTTTGATCCAAACTTTTATCAATTATTATGTTTTTCATCATTTCCCTTCAGTGGTTGCGCAGCAAGTCTGCCTGCTCAGCCCTTTTGATCATCGTCTTCAGTCACTCCGATTCTCTTCCTACTCATCCTTTACTCCCTAGGCGTCAAATAGCAAGTATTTGAAGTGCACGTTTGCATTTCAGAGTGATGCTGAAGTGGGCCTTCTGCGTTGCATGTGATGTATAAAGGCCCATTCATACTCAATATTACGTCCGGATCCGAATACGGACAGAGCCTTCTGTCCATGCACAGCCTTCATTTAGTGCATATTTCTGCATGTTTCCACAAAGCTTACCGGATACGAAGCAAACAGAGCAGACCACCGGAAACTGCGGGGGCAGTGTTGCTATTACAACCCTAACAAGAGACTCAAATAAGGCGGAAATTCTCCATCCTCCAGTTAGTCCTCCAGCAATATATTTTATGGCTTCACCGGCCCCCTACAACGCTGCAGATGTTTTCCTTTGTGCAAGAGGTGCAATATCAATACTTTGCCATGCTGGTTTTGGAGATCGTAAACTTTTGACTCTGGTCTGCTCCCCCTGGTGGATATTTTGGTGAAAAGCAATACTAATGCAAAGAATGCATGAAAGTAAGTGATCAGTGATGGTAACATTTAGTACAATTTAGTCCAAAAAGTGAACATAAATGGGCCTTAAGCTTTTCAGTCGAAACATATTCAGCCTTTAATGGCAAATCATAGAACATGGCGAGCTTATTTTAGTGTTAAGATGGGATGCAAAAGTCCACTTGAACCACACACAAGATCATGGCTTCACCGAAAAGGTCTGCAAGATATAAATGGCATTGATCCTACCCACCATTAGCTATTTTACTATTCCGTTTTAATGTCCATATTGCCCCAACTATCGCAGAGTGTTTCAAGAAAAACACGGTTTTGAAATACCCATGGTTGGATAGGGTCTCAGGCAGGAGACTCGCCCACGCTTCTACGGTGAAACAGAGGGTTAAAACGTGTGACTGCCTTAGTTGTTATCCAACACACTATCCACTGCAACAATTACTAAAACTAGCACTATGCAATCTGAGGAAACAAAAAAGAAGAGAAATATAGTATACCGATACGAGCTTGAGAACCAGGTTTGTGGGCTTGAAACAATAATGGATTCTTATACTATAATAAATCATACACATTAAAACAGTGCTGCCTTAAATCCCTTTCAGGCAACCAGTGTACTCTGAAGCAAGGACCGAGGCAATGAAAGGGAAAAACAGGGGGAGTGAGTGACACAAGGATGCGAGCAGCAAAGACAGCCAGATGAAGCTCAGACACAAAACAGAGTGTATTAAAGGACCGGCGATTCCAGTACAGTATGTACCTGCTTGGTATTCGCCTCACTTCCCACTTTAATTCACCTTTTTCTCAACAACGATGAAGAAGACTCAGCAGTTACAGTGTCTAAACTGTTGCCCTCCATGTAATACATGCGTGATTACTGAAGGGATAAAAGATAAACAAAGACAGTTATCGGGTGTCTGAAAGAAAAGAAAATTGTAGCTGATGATCACACAGCCTGTGTGGACAGAGTGCATTATATTTCTCAGTGGAAAATATCTACAGCATGCAGATCAGATGCAAAAGCCAGAGAGAATACAGATGGAGGCAAGAGACGGCCCGCGAATACAGCCATTTGCATTGAGGTGATATTTCTCAGGGAGCTCTGTATAAATGTATAGTAGGGGTCAGAAGTCAAGGGATTCCCCGCACGAGGAACACCAACGCTGCCAAGGAGATGAGTACTGACTCCAGAGCACCGCCGCTAATTCAAATGGTGAGTAACGGCGGCGCTCAGAAAGCTTCAGTCCAGTCCATCCATATTAACTCAGAGTCATATTAGGAAAAAAAAGCAATTCTCTGGATTATTTAAAAGTGTGACACTTTGGATTAAAGAACATTTATTAACATATATAAATTACCGTAATTTCAGGACTATAAGACACTACTTTTTCTCACAGTCTGAACCTTGTCTTATCCAAAAACACAGCGAGGGTATGGATTTTATTACAGGCTGCTGCCAAAATATTGAGCATCGTCACATCAAACTGATAAAATCGTTTGCCGTTTTAATCGTCTCTGATGTCGGAACTTGGAACGCATAAGATGTGAGGAGTTCATGATTCAAGTTCAGACCGTTGCAGAGTTTGTTTCATGAGTCAGTCTTGATGCCGGAGCCCGTCTTCTAAACTAGTTCAGAAGTGATCCTTGTGCTTTTTTTAATCCAGGTGCACCACTGACCTTTCTACGGCACAGACAGCACCACTGCACCCGCTACTTATAAACCTGTGTGTGAACAAGATCCACTTTCCTTCTTATATGTAGTACATAGTATTGATGAGTGTCTGGTTACGACTGACACAATTTTACCCTGGAAGAGTCATCGAAAGTTCACTCCAAATACCATCATAATTACTGAGAGTTAATCTTAAATCAACAAGTAATATAATATAATATAAATATACTATAAAATATAATAGAATACTATAAATGTATTATGTATTAATATGTGAGCCCTGATCTAAAGTGTTACCATCAAAAGGATCTGTCAGTTCTTGAGTCAGTTAAAAGTATAAATCTTATAATATTAGTATGTGTTATTACTAATGTTATTAACACTGTAATGACTGCGGTCATGAGTCAATTCGGTCATATTCTTTCTGTCCATCATCACTTGCTGCGCAGTGTTGTGCGCAATGCTCCTCTTCAAACACACTCACAGCGACGAAGCCGGTCAAATGCACAACTTGTTGTTACGTTATCACACACCTTCATGACAGAATGACGGCATGATCCTTAGTGGACTGACACGCAACGCCAAAGACAGTCTGCCCCACAGAGCTAATGGCAGGACGTCTCCCTTCAAAACTTTATTGACACTCGTGGCCTGTCAAAATTTGGTTTGTGGTTTGAAACTTAGCTACGAACTAAATGCAGAACCAAATAAATGCGATCCAAAATTTGTTGACAGACTGAATCATTGTTGTTATGAAGCAAGATGAAAAATGTTCACTAATGTTTAAAAAAACTTCAATAAAATCACACAAAAGACAAATATAAAGGGATTTTCTACAGGACTTTTGACAAAGCACAACTGCGCTCTGGCCGAGGTACCGTTGGTGGTGGGCCTCTGGATTTTTTTCAATGAATGAAATGTGCCTTAGCTTGAAAAACACTGTTATAACTCAACACAATTCTTATAAACACACGTCTGACAACTCGACTTATCCCTATCTCTTACAAGCAATAATAAATAAATACATAAATACATAATGTGCAGCATTCATAATGACATTATAACACCCACCAAAATATTTGGACTAAAAAATTAAAATGAAATGATGAGACAAGGAACAGAAAATTATTTTTCAATTATTTAACTTTATGCTAAGCTAAAAATATATATTGATTTACATATGAATTGTTCCAGTCCATTTGCATAATTATCCAACCCTGCAATGTCCAGTTGACAGGTATAAAAAAATAAAACTACATTATTCACTCTGCCAAAAAGTAATTCATTTTTAATTGTCCTTCCATCTCTAGTTTAATCGAACAGGCCATTCAATATTCCTGGTTGAAAAGGAGCAAACGTAACTTGACACATTTAAGAATAGAATTTTGTCACATTAATGTAGATCCACGGGACATTCGATCACAGCGTAAGTGACGCACAAAACAATTGAACGCCGCTGGACAAATATTGAAATGAGCCTTTGCTCAAGTATTAAGAGTCACACTCTGAAGATTTTGGAAGCATCGCCCCCCTGCACCAGTTGATTCCAGAGTCAAAATGGGTTTTAATCCCTTTTCTATTGTGTTCTTAGCATCAGCATTCAGCCAGCATCGCATTCATTTGCATGTGTTATTACAGCGCTGCCAGCGCACATCACAACCTCCTGCTAAAGATGTCCACTGGCTACCTATGAGAGACTGTTGCCTGTCAGAAAACGCAAAAGATGATGAGACGCGGAAACAAAAGCTGGTGTCAAATTTAACAAGTTTACGGCTCTCACAGTCCATTAATCGTCCCAATTTTGCTGAAAAACCCAGCAAGCACATCAAGCTCCAATGGAAGTGTGAGTCATGTTTTATCTCTGAATGTATGCATTAGAGGGGCCGGATCATTCAGAGACGAGTGTCAGAATCTCTATTGATCTGACACTTTGGATTGCACATCTCTGAGCCACTGACTGCTGGAAAGATGAGCTGAAAGCAGCCAACGCTACTCCGCGGTCATAACTTTATGGCTGAACAGTGAAACCTCACATCAATTTTAATTTGTTATCACTTTATCCTGAATCATCTCTTGACACTGTTCTGTCTTACAATGGCTTTTTATTTGCAACACAAACTGCCTATCTTCTTGCCTGAACAATCCCTGACACCTGAGAGGTCCATTTACTGGAAAATAAGAGGAAACACAAACAGTTTTAACATATAAATGGAGCCCTCAGGGAACACAGACAATTGGTTTTAGTTTTCTATTTGGTCCCAGTGCAACATTACCAGCTCTTACCAGCCTCTCTGAAGGACGCCACTCTCTGACGGAAACGTGCGCCACGCTTGGACATGGTGCTGCTAATGAGGACAAGAGGGACAAAGGATCGGAATTCGCCAACAAATGGTTCTAAAGGTTGCGCCGGACCAGGCAGAAACAAGGCTTTTTAAAATGTTTTTGTTTGTTATTCCAAGTCATCTAAGTTAAACAGATTCATCATTCATTCAAGAGTTATCATGAAAGAGTGTCAACCTTAAAGAAGCCTTAAAGAAATACTGAAGAAATCGAGGCGTTTGTCATCTTCAGTGGCAGCTACTGTAACTCCGCCCACTTCACTAACATGGATGGAATTCATGCACTCACACAACCTTGGGGATCACAAGTCACACCCAACTACTTCTGTCGCATGGGACCAAAATTAACAAAAAATTTGAACGGGAGTCGAAAGGAGCGACATAAGTTATTTTTCTGATTTAGTCCGACCAACATCTAAAGTTGCATTAGGTTATGGGGGATATGTAGTAGTGAACTACAATGCTTGTCGCTGGCTCTCACTCGATAGTCAGTTGTGTGAGTGCTAGCATGCGGGATTGGCTCTACAGGTTCATGGTGAGTGTTTAACAATGTCAACTAATATTTACTAGCTTCCACCTTTGATAGTTGATACTATACTAAACAGTGGTACCTCGGTTCTCGACCACAATCCGTTCCAGACGGCCGTTTGAGAAGCGAAATCTGAATCGATTTTTCCCATTACAATGAATTGAAAAAGAAATAATGTGTTCCAAGCCTTAAAATATTCTTTTGCAGGAGTGAATGTAGAGTGTCTGCTGCAGGTGCGCTGTTCCTCTATGTGTGTGGCCGCTGCATGTGGGAGGGGTTGCCGAGTGAGTGACGTCTCTCCAGAAGTGAAGAGGTGCCCGGTGCGTGTCCAGCTCTGAATGTGCGCTTCTGTGCAGTTTGGCTGTGACAAAGTCATAAACCAAGTCACGCTCATGGACCAACCGGACGGGGCAGCGACTTAGGCTCTCTATACAGTATGAGAAGACAACACGTACCCACTGAGGCCACAGAGACATTTTGAGAGAATATCTTGTTGGACTCACTGACTGACTTACTGAATGACTGTCCATCTGGGAAAGAAAATGAATGAACAATATGAGGACAAATATTGACCTTTTACTTTTTCTTTCATGGTGTACTCCTCTGACTATCTCATCCCTTATCACGAATCATTTACAGACCAAAGGGGTTAAATGAATCACTGGAGTCAAATAGAAGCACTTGAGGCGTTGGAGCAGCCATCAGTCAAATTCTGCACCGTATGAGCGGAGCCCTCAATGACACCTTGGAAGAAAAAATGCAGCAGCCAGAAGGCGGGGAGCTCCACAAATGTCAATATAGTTCATTCACTCCATTCTGGGACAGAGAGGAGAATTCATATTTCAAGCTGACATGCAAAGGTTGTTGATGCAGCAAGATCGATGGTTGTCCCTGGTTAGGGAGTTTTTAAAATGGATGAATGTGTAATGTGTGACAACCTTAATAACCACAATGAATGCCATGGAATCATGAAGAAGACTGAGTGACCCCAGAAATCCCTGCTTGTGCAACAGCTTTCTCGTACACTGTACGTATACTTGTACACTTCAAATGAGGAGCTGCACATCCTGTATCTATTTCACATCGTACAATGCTCAGGCCCACATTGGTCGTGACTAGAAAGGGCGAGATTAGAAATGAGTCAGGCCCTTAGTTGTTGCCTCATTCCAACCCTCTAACCATAGCGACGGTTCAAAACAGTAAAGTGAAGAGACGAGAGAATCCCCTGGTGTCTCCTTCTGGTGCTGGCGCAGAAATAAGGCTTTGGTCCGTGGAGAGACAGAGTAAGAGGATGTTGGGGCAATCTGATGCCTGGATCTATCTACCAGTACTGAGGCACTATGGTCTTTATTATAGCATCTGTGCCCATCAGTTCCGGAGAGATGTTGAAATAAGTTCTGTTAAGTTTGTTTGACTGTGTTTTTTGAGTGAACAAAATCCGACGTCATCTAAGTTCATTGTTCTCATCAAATACTTTGTATTCAGACTCCGACCTTCAAGCTTGTGAGAACTACTTTCTTTCGGCCCAAATTGTTTTCCACAACAACCACAAGCCGACAAAGGCAACAGATGAAATAAACCAATTCCTGAGTCAGTCAGTGGTTCACATTAAGTTTCAGATTGGAAGCAAATTGACGGAGAAAGAAAAATGCAGAGCAGCTTGCAAGTGTGAGTTCCATAGTCTCGGTCCATTCCTCCGGGACGTAAGTAGAAGGGAACGTTTGAAGAGTCTAACTTCTCACGTAACTCAGATAAAGAGGTTTATAAAGTGTGAATAATGTCTCTTGTGTTCTGTTTGATTGATGGGTCCTTTTTGCAGGGAGTAATCTACTCTGGAAGGAATGATGGAAGATGTGGAAGTTCCAAAAGGCTCTTTACAATGCAGCAGATGTTGGACCTGGTAGGATAAAATAGGAATAATCCTGACTTTATTTTGTATGGAAATTTAAAAACGACATGCATTCATTATCCATTTGTGCCAAACATATATATATATATATATATATATATATATATATATATATATATATATATATATATATATATATATATACACATATATACCTTCACCTTCACCTTCTTTTGCCGCTTATCCGGGGTCGGGTCGCGGAGGCAGCATTCGGAGCAAGGAAGCCCAAACTTCCCGGTCCGCACAAACCTCCTCCAGCTCCTCCCGGGGGATCCCGAGGCGTTCCCAGGCCAGACAGGAGACATAATCTCTCCAGCGAGTCCTGGGTCTTCCCCGAGGTCTCCTCCCGGTAGGACATGCCCGGAACACCTCCCCAGGGAGGCGTCCAGGGGGCATCCGGGTCAGATGCCCGAGCCACCTCAGCTGGTTCCTCTCGATGTGGAGGAGCAGCGGCTCCACCCCGAGCTCCTCCCGGATGACCGAACTCCTCACCCTATCTCTAAGGGTGCGCCCAGCCACCCTGCGGAGGAAACTCATCTCAGCCGCTTGTATCCGCGATCTCATCCTTTCGGTCACTACCCAAAGCTCGTGACCATAGGTGAGGGTGGGAACGTAGATCGATCGGTAAATCGAGAGCTTCGTCTTGTGACTCAGCTCTCTCTTCACCACGACGGTCCGATACAGCGACCGCATCACTGCTGCCGCTGCACCAACCTGTCTATCAATCTCATGCTCCCTTTTTCCCTCACTCGAGAACAAGACCCCGAGATACTTAAACTCCGCCACTTGAGGAAAGAACTCTCCACCAACCTGGAGAGAGCAAACCACCGTGTTCCGGTCGAGAACCATGGCCTCAGACTTGGAGGTACTGATCCTCATCCCGGCCGCTTCACACTCGGCTGCAAACCGACCCAGTGCATGCTGAAGGTCCCGGTCCGATGAGGCCAGCAGAACAACATCGTCCGCAAATAGCAGAGATGAAATTCTGTGGTTCCCGAACCGGATCCCCTCCGACCCCTGGCTACGCCTAGAAATTCTGTCCATAAAAGTGATGAACAGAACCGGTGACAAAGGGCAGCCCTGGCGGAGACCAACATGCACCGGGAACAGGTCTGATTTCCTGCCGGCAATGCGAACCATGCTCCTGCTCCGGTCATACAAGGAGCGGACAGCCCCTAGCAGAGGGTCCCGCACCCCATATTCCCGGAGCACCCCCCACAGGACATCGCGAGGGACACGGTGGAACGCCTTCTCCAAATCCACAAAGCACATGTGGACTGGTTGGGCGAACTCCCATGAACCCTCGAGCACCCGGTGGAGGGTATAGAGCTGGTCCAGTGTTCCACGACCGGGACGAAAACCACACTGTTCCTCCTGGATCCGAGGTTCGACTATTGGCCGAAGTCTCCTCTCTAGTACCCTGGAATAGACCTTTCCAGGGAGGCTGAGGAGTGTGATCCCCCTATAGTTGGAACACACCCTCCGGTCCCCCTTCTTAAACAGGGGGACCACCACCCCGGTCTGCCAATCCAGAGGCACTGTCCTCGACTGCCACGCGATGTTGCAGAGACGTGTCAGCCACGACAGCCCTACAACATCCAGGGATTTCAGATACTCCGGACGAATCTCATCCACTCCCGGGGCCCTACCACCGAGGAGCTTACGAACAACCTCGGTGACTTCGGCCCGGGTGATGAGAGAGCCATCCGAGCCCTCAGTCCCCGCTTCCTGAGTGGAAGACGTGACGACGGGATTGAGGAGACCCTCGAAGTATTCTTTCCACCGCCCGACAACATCACCAGTCGAGGTCAGCAGTCTCCCACCCTCGCTGTAAACAGCACTGGTGAGGCACTGCTTCCCCCTTCTGATGCGACGGACGGTTTGCCAGAATTTCTTCGAGGCCGACCAATAGTCCTCCTCCATGGCTTCTCCGAACTCCTCCCAGACCCGAGTTTTTGCCTCCAAGACTGCACGGGAAGCGGCACGCCTGGCCTGCCGGTACACGTCAGCTGCCTCAGGAGTCCCACAGGCCATCAAGACCCGATAGGACTCCTTCTTCAGCCTGACGGCATCCCTTACTTTCGGTGTCCACCACCGGGTTCGGGGATTGCCGCCGCGACAGGCACCGGAGACCTTGCGACCACAACTGCGTGCAGCCGCACTGACAATGGAGGAGGAGAACATGGACCACTCAGACTCCATGTCACCTACCTCCCTCGGGATCTGGGAGAAACTCTCCCGAAGGTGGGAGTTAAAGACCCCACTGACAGTGGGTTCCGCCAGGCGTTCCCAGCAGACCCTCACAATACGTTTGGGCCTGCCCGGTCTGACCGGCTTCCTCCCCTGCCAGCGGATCGCACTCACCACCAGGTGGTGATCGGTTGACAGCTCTGCCCCTCTCTTCACCCGAGTGTCCGAGACACGTGGCCGAAGGTCAGATGACACGATCACAAAGTCTATCATAGACCTCCGGCCAAGGGTGTCCTGGTGCCATGAGCACTTATGGACACCCTTGTGCTCAAACATGGTGTTCGTTATGGACAAACTGTGGGTGGCACAGAAGTCCAGTAATAGAACACCGCTCAGGTTCAGATCGGGTAGGCCGTTCTTCCCAATCACGCCCCTCCAAGTCTTGCTGTCATTGCCCACGTGGGCGTTGAAGTCTCCCAGTAGAACAATGGAGTCCCCGGTTGGGGCACTGTCGAGTACCCCTCCCAGTGACTCCAAGAAAGCCGGGTAGTCTACACTGCTGTTCGGCCCGTAAGCCGCAACCGCTGTGAGACACCTGTCCCCAACCCGTAGGCGTAGGGACGCGACCCTCTCGTTCACCGGGGTAAACCCCAACACGAAGCTGCAGAGCTGCGGGGCTATGAGCAAGCCTACGCCAGCCCGCCGCCTCTCCCCGCGGACAACTCCAGAAAAGTAGAGGGTCCAGCCTTTCTCAAGGAGTTGGGTTCCAGAGCCCAGGCTGTGCGTGGAGGAGAGCCCGACTATATCTAGCCGGTACCTCTCAACCTCCCGCACAAGCTCAGGCTCTTTCCCCCCCAGCGAAGTGACATTCCATGTCCCAAGAGCCAGAGAATGTCCACACGAACCAGGTCGTCGGGCCCCCCGGCCTCGACTGCTACCTAGTTCTCTTTGCACCCGACCCCTATGACTCCCTCTGTGGGTGGTGGGTCCGCAGGAGGGACGGCCCATGTCATTCGTTCGGGCTTGGCCCGGCCGGGCCCCATGGGCAGAGGCCCGGCCACCAGGCGCTCGCATTCGAGCCCCAACCCCAGGCCTGGCTCCAGGGTGGGGCCCCGGCTGCGCCATGCCGGGCGACGTCACGGTCCTCGATGTTTTTGGTTTTGTCATCGGGGCTTCTGAACTGCTCTTAGTCTGACCCGTCACCTAGGACCTGTTTGCCATGGGAGACCCTACCAGGAGCATAACGCCCCCGACAACATAGCTCCTAGGATCATTCAAGGTACACAAACTCCCCCACCACGATAAGGTTGCAGTTCCATATATATACATACATACATACATACATACATACATACATACATACATACATACATACATACATACATATATATATATATATATATACATATATATATATATATATATATATATATATATATATATATGTATGTATATAGAAAGAGAGAGAGAGTAAGAGAGAGAGAGAGAATGTCAAACAACCTGTGCACAGAACTTAATTCTAAACACATGCACCAATCTTAGCTTTTGCTGAAGTACATTTTTATGGAATAGCCACCACCTCCACAGAAGTATTTTTATCTGTAGGTAGAGAAGGTATTGACTGACAGCTTTCACTGCAGGTCTCCCATGAACCATACAAAAAGGGCTCGGTTTTCCAGACATTCCGTGAGTGGGAGTACATTGGCATGTTCAATGGAAATAGAATGTGACCACAGTAAGAGGGAAAAAAAAGACTATTCCTCTGACTTGCTCCTACAATAGAACAGCTGATTTTCCTGGTTCATTTGAATGTGTTTGACAGAGAACATAGATAAAATGGAGGGGATGATTTGTAGCCGTAAGAGCCAAAAAAATAACGAAGATTCATGAGGAAACTCACAAAAAAAAGAAAAAAAAAAAAATGGGTAGTAGAATGACTTGTCCAAATAAGTCATTAGTCATTTCTCTCACATAAGAGAAAGAGACAGTTCAAAAGCTATGGCCTCTTTATTGGTAGACATGTTGAATTTGACTCCTGCAACTGGTTTGTAAGAGAAAAAAAAAAGTTCATAAAACTGTTCACTCTAAAAAAGTGTTGCATGCCATGGTTCATTTTAACCAATAATTGTCATTTAAAAAGGGATTAAGTCATTGATTCGATAGTTAAAAACATTCATTTTACTTTTACAGGCATCAAGTTTAACTTATACCAAACTGAATAATCGTCCAAAGGACCAAAAAAGAAGTTTTTGATTTCTTCATGTCCTGTAGGTAATGTATTTGGTTTGAGTAAAACTAGAATTACGCCTGCGTATCCAAGACGTCAGAGTCAGCTCATTGCGCCATTTGACGTCAACAAGGTCAAAAGGGAATCCTAAGTAAAGAGGTTCCTTATTTATTCATTTTTGTTTTTTGTTGTTACAATAGCAAAGAACAGCTCGCTGTCTGGTAAGCTATTGTTGGCGTTTGTTGGCGAATGAATTCAACTCGAACGTTCAGTTGCGCAGCCTCCGTCCCCTTACAGCAGTTGTCAAAACAAATAAAAAAAGGAAAGGAAATTACAGTCCTCATGAAGCTGAAGCCGTGGGCTGATAACAACAAGTGCCTCGAGTGTTTAGCAGTAAGTTACTGAGCAGGTGAGTACTCCTGCTGAGAGAGAAATGGAGACGTACTAGCGCTTGTCATCAGGACTAATATTTTTTTATACATTATATAACCTGCATATCAATTCTCATTTGATATTTAACCACTATTTTGCGGGAACTGCATTGTCGGCATTTCTGTTATATCTGATCACTGAATTGTAATTGTTTTTTTATTTTGCATCCTTTCGGAACCACTTACATTTTCAGCCGAAAATGTCTTGTATCTACACAGTACATCACATTTTTTTAAACCATTTCTCAAATAACTGTGTACAGGACCTTCACTCATCTATCCATTTTTTTAGTAGCAGGTAGACTGGCATTTTTCAAAGTTTAAAGTTAACTTCATTGTTATGAATACTGAATGCAGGACATCCAGTACAAATGAAATTGCAGGACTAAAAAAAATAAATAAATATTTAGTTCTGTTGGTTGAACCAGTACAAATCCAGTGTATCATTTGTTACTAGGTTCAGCAGTCAGTCATTTTCAAAACTTCTGAGCCACTAAAGCGCCACTGCATCGACCGCCGGATTCATGGTACCAATGCATCCATGCAAATTGTCCCTGTTTGTCCAAGACATGGAGTGGTATACAAAAACACCTTACTAGGAGCCACCTTTCTCGCTCCACACCAAAGCTCTCTTTATTCTAGTGCTACAATCTCTTTTTTTTCCTCATATCAATCAACATTTGAAAAAAAAATTGTATGTTTCGGGATTGTTTGTATAAAACAAAGATATTCAGCAGTTTTTGGACCCATAAATGGAGTAAACGTCAGTCATGCACTGTGCTTTTGGGAAATGACGATTACCATGTTTATTTGATCTTCACTTCCAGTTCTAAAGGCAAAAGTGAAACAAGGCCCACTGTTGGGAAGCAGAGGTCATACAGTGTTACAGCAGATAATATCATATTAAGGATTATATTTATCGCTAGAAATTCCATCAAACCTCAACAAAAACTTTTAAAATCCCACAATTTATAGCAGATTTGCGAGATGGTCAAACGTCACAATACTACTACTCTCACCAAAAGCTTTCAATTGTTTTAAAATCTCGCAATTTAGAGCAAAAATAGAACAGATGTCTGCCATTTTTTTGTTCAGACAGAAGAGAAACCTGTCAGTCACGTGACCAAAGGCAAGTCCTTCAGAAAGCTATTGTGAAATAAAATGTACCGAGGTAACGTTTTTGGAAGATGGACAGATAGGATGAGGAAGCAGTAGATCAGAGTGTTTAGGAGACCAAGTCAGAGAGGCCAGATGGAGATGGTTTGGACATGTACAGAGGAGAGAGAGCCACTACAGTGGTAGGAAGATGTTGAGGTTGGAACTGCCAGGCAGAAGGTGGAGAGGAAGGCCAAAGAGGAGAGTTATGGAGGTAGTGAAGGAGGACATGAGGTTTGTAGGTTTGAGAGAAGAGGAAGCAGAGGACAGGGTGAGATGGAGTGTGGCCACCCCTGAAGGGAGAAGCCGAAAGGAAAAGAAGAAGAAGGTAACGTTTTTGGAGGGATTTCCGTCAAATGGCTTTGTTCTGCACAGTGGACAAACGTCGTTATTGCACGTTTTTCAGTCACACTGGGTTGTTGTGCACTTGAACTCAACCTCCTTGATCAAAGTTCCTACCACCACCAAGGTCATACAGACCATTCCTGATACTATTGTCATTCATACTCAGCAGCAGCATCTCTAGTACCGGGCAAAGTAATTCAACATTCCGCACTTGTCCTTTGAAACGGAAGGTCAACTTGAGAAAGGGAATGTTGAATACATAAGGAACCAAACCAGACTGACACCTACGTCTAAAATGCAGCCTGACATACTGGAAAGATTGTCAGAGGAGATGTTCACATACAAGGCGTACCCCACTGATGCAGATCTGTCTGATGTGGCGCAGAGGCCCGGACAAGAAAGCATCCCCGCCTGAGGCAACCAGGCTCATAGAATGAGAGCTACGGATGGTAGGATGTGAAATTATCGCACTCAGCTGAAGTCTCATGGACTTGCATCTGAGCTCACGGTGAACACACTGAAATCCAAGTCACAAGTAGGTCTTGATCCTCGCCTTGCAAAGAGCAACAAACATGCAAGAAGAGGTGTCCTCAGCCCAGTATTGAGGCCCCAGAAAGCCTTGAACAAGACTGAAATAAAGATGAAAAATAATGGGAAAACAATACAGGAGAAGATGACCAGGATCTTCGAGTTCAGGAGGCTTCAGGTTGTGGATCAGTAGACTTCCACTGAGCACATCATGGGAAGACGGCCAGCTGCCAATCCAAATGGAAGAGGTAGACCCTTTCACACCAACTATAGCCACAAGGAAGAGACTAGTAAAAGCATTAATTTCCATCAAAATTGTTATTTTGTTTGAAAGTACTACTCAATAAAATGTTCATTAAGTAATAGATCATAACCAAAACACAGTCTGATGGCTGATGGATTCTAATGGGACCTAAAGGATCATTGAGGCATATATTTACGGTGTATGAAAAATTAGATATATTATGAATATAACTTGTGATTTTTGGCAACTGACTGAATGACACACTGGAGTAAGAAAGTAAATTAACTAAGAGTTAAATTAATAAAGGGAAAAAAATGAAGTTATGTTATGATCATAATGATCATAACAGCAACTGAGGAGCACTACCATGGCGGTCTTTGTATGAAGAGACTTCGACAACAGCCCAGAGAGACGGAGATCATCACTGATGGTGTGGAAGTCCTCAATGAGTTCCCTTCTGTGGCAACTGGTGTGCTAAAGCTATTTGGACTCTGTTATGCTCTTAACCTGCCGTATCCTCAGGCGTAGTGTGTGTTTGTGACATCCACATTGTGTGCACCTTTTTCCGTTTATTGAGGTAGCCTGCACCACCAGCTGCTTGCCATCACTTTACAAGGGTGAGAACCTCAGTGGCTCCTTGCAGTGGGTGCTGTAGCCGTTCAACACTGCTTTATTGTTGGGCTGTTGAGTGTCTGAGTAGTTTGGATTTTGTAGATAGCGGGTCAACACTGTGTTCATTTCATTAGTTCAGATGGTATAGAGCCTGTGTGAATGTCTGTCATATATGTTGCCCGGATTCATTTGTTTGGAGGACAATCTTTTTTTTTTTGCATTTCTTTAAGGTCAATATAGTGAATAACTGCTGAAAAAAATGCAACCAAAGTTTCTCTCTCTCTCTCTCTCTCTCTCTCTCTCTCTCTCTCTCTCTCTCTCTCTCTCTCTCTCTCTCTCTCTCTCTCTCTCTCTCTCTCTCTCTCTCTCTCTCTCTCTCTCTCTCTCTCTCTCTCTCTCTCTCTCTCTCTCTCTCTCTCTCTCTCTCTCTCTCTCTCTCTCTCTCTCTCTCTCTCTCTCTCTCTCTCTCTCTCTCTCTCTCTCTGTTTTGCATCCTTCGCTTCCTTCATCGCCCTGTCCTCAAGTCAATTATAACAACATGAAGTCATGTATTATCACCATTTCAATTTCTTCCTTCACTTCGTCCCGCACTGTTTTTGCAGCTGTGAAATTTCCCCACGGCTGGATCATCACAGTCTCCTCTATCCTATAATTAACTACAATATTTGATGTTGATTTGCATTTTTACAGGATTTGTTTCACTATTTCAAACATCGGAGGGGCTCCTCGAAGACAATCAGAGTGAAAGTTTTACAGGCGGACAAATCCTACTTTTCAATTTAGGTGTTCCATCCCACAGCAATGCAACACCTGGATTTTCTTCAGCTTCATCACAGATTTGCATACATCCATATTTACAGCTTACAACAAATATAGCAAACGCTTGCAGAAACAACAAAACTGCCAATGGTTTCATTTCACAAAATCACTGTGTTAGGATGAAACGGAGCCAAAACACACGCATCTTTCTTCCCTCGATCAGTTTATTGGTGAATAACTGTGGGGAGATCGAAGTCAAAGAGAACAGTACTGCAGCAGAGCTTGAAGAACAGCCAAAGCAGGTGTGTCAGTCAGCAAAGCTGACAAACCTCCTTGCGTCCAGGAACCAAGAATTGGATTTCAGTGTCTGAATATAATTCAACATATTAACAAATCCAGAAAATTTGATTCTGCTTGGAGTCTCTTTATTTTATTTTATTGTTTGTTATATCACATTTTGGACATTTGAGTCAGAAAAAGGAAGGAGAGAAACGTATTTATATTTTCAAAAGTACAATAAATAAATACAGCAATTGAAGTCCAAGAACAAAGGGCATTTTTTAGAATATTTTGTATGTTTATGTTTTTTTTAATAAATGTAATTTCATAATTGCATAATAGTAATTTGTGTTTTTGTAATAAAATTTTGGATTTTTTTTTTTTTTTTTTTACATTTGTATAAGTCCCACAATACTTCAGCATTCTTTTGCTCCAATGCATATATCCACCTTTACTCAATAACAGCTGCTGGATGAAAGCCAAAGACACCTGATGCATCAATGTTCTACAGATACAGATAAAACATGAGGATCGATGCTCATTATTCAAATTATTTAGCGTATATATTCTGATGTAAAAACATGAAGTGTAAGACGCTGTAGTGTGGAAAATGAGGGCAACACACTTGCGACAGATATTTTTTAGTCATACTTTAGTGTTGAAAAAAATAAATAAAATGTGTAAAATAGTAAAATATTCTCAAAAAGATGTGGCACATCAGAAGCTGTCAATCATCCAGAGTTCAGGTCAACAAACTAAAAAAATAATCCACAGCAGCATCAAGTTGGATTTGGATTCCCATAATTTAGTGAAACCGCACACACTTCATTTTGATAATGATGCAGAATCATCATTCACGAATACATGACTCACGCTGCCGAAACGCCGCTTACATTTAATGCTTTTCAGATCGAAACGTTGCTGCCTTTGTGTAACATACTTGAAGATGCTGCATTGTAAATCTCACCTCTGAATAATTCAATCTGTAACAAAGTCAACTGCCGAGGTGGTGTGAGCCGAAGGCAGACGTGAACACTGAGGGTTGATATTAAATCATAATGTGGGCTTGTAGAGAAGACATCTTTCAGGGCACGCAGACAATGAAGGCAGCACTCAGCGCTGTGTAACCTGACTGCCAGAGACGACACTTCATCTACCGTGGCAATTTATTGAATCATGAATAGAGTTGCGATGCAGATCGGATCGGAGAAAAATGAGGAAACGCAGAACCAATTCAAGTCAGAAATAGATTTTTTTTTGTCACTGGGTTGTTGAGCACAATGGCATCACAAAGGCAACATGAGGAGGGTTAAGTGATTATTTTGGGGGAAACAAGAGTTTTAAATGATTTATTTTTTTAAAACCAGATCACCTCCAAAACAAACAACAACCACCAAAGCATTTCAGCAGCTTTCACAGTCCTTTAGGACAGTAATTCTTAATAGTACGACCCCGGCCCAAAGCTGGGCCGCGAGTGCTACTGCCCCCCAACAGTAAAAAAAACACTCACATGAAAGCACTTGTTGAAGCAGCTTTTTTAATTTGAAAATTTAAAGTAAATTTAAAGTTTATTTATATCTTCTTTGGAAGAAACCCTGGCTTGCTCCTGAACATAATCTGTAAGCCCAACACTCACAAATCTGTTTTCCACTCGCATGCACTGCCCTCTCCTGTATTATCGTCCTATTGTCTTGTTTGTCGATTGAGTTGTGCTGGGACCCAAGTTCTGGGATTCTATGGTCTCTACAACATGATATATGCAAGCACAGGCACCTGATACATTGCTCGCTCATTACATGAGGAAACAAAAGAGGCTTCACTTCATCCGAAATAAGGGGTTAAAAATGAAATACTGTATGAATGTTATCTATTATGAATGTTTTTTGAGTGCTTCTGTTATTTTGAGAAAATCACTGTAGAAACAGGAAGTACTGAGTGATCGAGTGCAGCTTCATACTAGTGATGGACATGTAAACTTTTTGAAAAACAACAGAAAAAAACATTTTTATTCATTGATATATACATTTTAAGTAAGAATTTATATGGATTAATCACGATTCTACTTCCCATTTCATTTGGCTCTCAGTCTCAACATGAGAATGACACTCAGTTGTTACATTCTGGATGGTGCATAACACAACACAAGGCATTTAATGTTGCCATTTACATTCCTTAGCACTACACGTCCCCAGCTTGATAGTGCCATGATGGAACAGCCATCGAGAGTTGCTAAGAATTGAGCGTCTCTGATTTAATTGAGTTTCCGCCAGAGTCTGGAACAGCTGAAGTAGAAAATGGGGCTTTTGGCCACAGTAATACAACAAAATTAGCCGCTGCTGGAATGTCACGATGAGCTCCATGGAATGTCTCGGTCAGAAATTCAATTGAGAGAGGAAAATGAAAATTTTAAATTACTAAATTCAAATTGGCTAAATGTATATTAATATTGCTGCACCAGCAGAGAAAGTTTAGACTGCGTAAAAATAATCCACTGCAGCATGAAAGTTCAATTTACCATGTAAATTGGATATTTCCTTATGCAAATGGGTACTTTTGATATCCAAATGTATTCATTAATATTTATTACACGCTATAACATGTATTAAATGGTTATTCAGATTTAAAGGTGACAATCTTGGAGGTATGGCGAGGCGATTCTGGCAAAAATAAAAGTCAGGATTAACTGAACTTTCTGCCTCTGCTTCAGAGACAGCAGAATAAAAAGGGGTAAGATCTGGACTGAACATACCACTAACTCTATTGCACCTTTATACCCCAGATTGATCACCAGCCTCTGCAACTTCACAGGAGCGACAGTAAAGTGCTCAGACAATAAATAAATAAATAACACAAACACAATAAACAGAAATAACATTGTTTTCTGCTGTTGTGTTTTCATTTAGTCATGTTTTGACAATTACAGGTTTTGTTTGTGCTTTTGTGCATATGCATACAGATGTTGATTTGAAGGCCATTGCTGTCTTTTGGGGTTGACAGTACATGTACTGAGTTTTGTTTTGAGTTTTAGGTTTTCTTAGACGATGTGATCGCACAGGTTTTTGAGTGTGAAATGGCTTATTTGGATTCCTGACGGAGCCAAGCACAAGAAAAACGTTGGTACAGCTGTGCTGTTGACCGCAACAGAATGAAGAAGTGGTGGAGTTCTCATTGACAAACTAGCAGGACAAAGGTGGAAGGAGTCAGAGACGAAGCATCATCTTAAGCAACAAGGTTGGAAACTATTGGAGTTTGCCAGATTTGAGTCACTGAGATTGAGTGACTCAAATCAAGAGAAAGTGAAGATACTGTCGCACTGCACATGTTCATAATCCACTGTTGCTGTCACTTTCAAAAATGGATGCATCATGAGGATGTGGGTCTCAGTCATCTGTACAAATATTGCTTTGGTTTACACCGTAAAACCATTGGCTCTTTCTTGCTTCTCGTCCTCTGTATTCCATGAAGTTACTTATTGTCACTTTATTGATTTCAATATGGCCGACAAAAGTAAAAAAAATAGAAGGCTGTAGTGACACGTATAACAGCAATATATTTGTGTGTAAACGTCACACTCACATCATACACACGAATTTTGGCCGACTAATCCTGGCAGAATAGGATAGAACAGCACGTGTTTGACAGTTATTCTACATCCATTGAACTCCTCTCTGGCATTCAGTTGTATGGTTTGCAAGGTTGAGACAGAAGTCAATGAAGTTCACTTCTCCACAGCATGGAAGCCTCCTTCCTGCTTGAGCTCACACCGCCGCAGTCTAATAAATATGGGTAAAATGTAAGCACATGTGGCCACATTTCCATAAACAGCCCATCCTCTTTCGACTGGCGGAGGTGAGAGAAACAAGTGTGTAAAAGCCTGCGCGATGCGAAACCAATGAGTTGAAGGCAGCCCGCCCGCCTGCTATCACTGCAAGCATCGTACGATAAACACAAATTCACTGGCGCTCACTCAGCGCCACGTACGATGGCAGAGCGAAACATTTGTCTTGAGACTCGCTGGCGAGATTTCAATCAATGCTCTGTGTCGCATATTGTCTTTCCTTTGACAAAATCTGCTCGGAGATAATATTAGACTGAATATGTTTGAGGAAAATCCCTGCTGCTGCAATTACCAGAGAGATAAAAAAGTACCTCTTGTACAGCTACTTTGCCAATTAGTGGCTTTCTGCCAAGGCTGTGAAGTTTAAGGATTCTGTTCCTATAGTTTCCAGTGTTGCTCCTGTACAGCGCTTTGAAATGCATGAACATGTACATTAATAAGCTACAGATTATCCAGCTTTACACTTCACAATAACAAGGTGATATTTACTGTACATACGCCATATAAATATATATGTGTGTGTTATGTTATGTTTGTCGATTTACAATGTTGCTCATTTGAGATTTAAACTACTTGTTTATTATTATTAATTATTTAAATATTCAAAAGTTGGCACACAATGAACTACATCATCTGACTCAATGAGTCATGTGTTCACTGGAGACAGAACTTTGTCAGTGGTTACACTGTCCTGTGTTCACCCTTAAATTCAACAGTTCAAGTCGAAACAAAACCATATGGAAACTTGAACAGTCATCATTGTGATAAATATGAAATTGTCCGATTGGTTCAAAATGTCATAACTATTTAGATTTAAAAAAAAATATTCAACCTTCGACAGAACCTTAGTCCCACCATTAGTTTTAAGATATGCTTTATTGAAGCTTGAACTTCAGAATCAGAATCAGCTTTATTGCCAATAATAACAACAACAACAACAACAACAACAATAATAATAATAATAGCAGTAACTTAGCTCTCATAAAAAGAATTTGAATTTGACCCATAATTTATTTATTTTCTTTCCAAAGTTCAATGTAGCACACAACGTTTGTATCTATTTATAATCCCTGCATTTGCATTTACCCTTTGGAATGTTTGAACATGTAGATGAATTACTTGTAATAATATATTTAGTGGGCAAGTCAGCAGTTCTACTCACTGAGGATTGTTTTTGAAATCGTACTTAGGAACGCTTGCACCTCACCATGAAAGTGGGTCGCATGCTACTGTGCGTACTGTACCAGCACAGAAGCGTTGGACAAATGCAGCTGACCATTCTTTGTACGTAAAGGACACATTTAAAGATGGAGAGATTGTGTGTTTCATCCGTATATCAATGAAATAATGAAACTGACAAGCATACATATTCAATTTTGAAATGTGAAAAATAAAAATGTACAAAAACTTATTGTTACATTTTCATGTTTATCCTACATTCTTGTAAACTTACATATTTTTTAACCATATATTTAACCATCTATTTGTTTTACATGCTCAGGTGATGGAGATGTTGGGCCACACAAAGCTTGGCTCTGATACAGAAGTTAAAGTGATCAAAAATGATATTATTGCACCGGGAGGATGACATAATCCCACCGGAATGAGTGATAATTTAATATAGTGTATGATAATGATGTTAATACAGTATTAGCTTTGATAATACCAAGAGTTGGTTCTGGCAGATAAGTTTTGTTGACGGCATGTTCCCATCTGCTTCAACAGCACAAGTGTAATACAGCCATTTCACCCACGCCGATATACAAACAAAGACGTGCCATGTATCATTTTTAGGCAACCAACAACAAACCCAGCGGGAATAAATCTGACAAGAACAAAACACTTAAAATGCATTCTCTGGATGTTTGATTTGACACAGCCCAACTCAGAATACAAGCTGAATTTCATTTTCTCTGTCAGCTTCTCCACTTCCAAAACTCTGGTCAAGTTTGGATAAATGGCCACACTGGGAGGAAATCAATTTCATCCGGGCCTGTGGGCAGTTTGCAGACAGCTCCTAAATCTGTCTATCTTCTTTTTTTTCTATGAATTCTTTTCATGTCTTAAAAGTCTTTTGCGTGGCATATGAGATGAGTGTCTCTCGGGGAGGTAAATCCGAAGTGACAAATTCTACGCTTTGCATTTCCAGGGAAGTGACACCGTTCTCGATGGAAACAGAAAAAAAAACGACTCTAATATGAGTCCAAATAATTCAAAAATAACTGGAGCATAATTGGTAATTAAGAGCAAGAAGGTTGAAATGGAGTTCCTCCGAGACGGGGACATGCTGGTGCGACAGCGAAATGGCTTGGTGGTTTTCCGTAATTCAAATCAGCAAGGAAAGGTCACACAGTGAGTTATTCTGCTTTGAGATTAGCTGGCAATCCTTCTAGTGATGTGTTTGGTCAAAGAGAGAAAAAGGTCAGCACCATTTAAGCACTTTCCTGGCTGCGTACACACGTCATGTCAAGTCAGTTAGGTATACACTACATTTTAAAGCTATGATTTTCAGCTCCATCCGATGCACATGATGTAAAGCAACACCTTATAGAGGGATGCTTGACTTGTCTGAAACATGGCCACACGCTTTGCTCCCAATGCTGTAGCTCAAACACACAGTACAAGTTTGTTTGGCTTGAACCACAGACTGAGGGTGAGGGAGACTCGCCTGTTTAAAATCACCATCTGCGTGTTTGATGCTTGTCACCAGTGGATAGAACCCACTGAAATACGATCATTTAAACCCAAATTCCCACCAGGTACGTTAGCAGAGGAACACGGAGTTGATGCAGAACCACAGCGCAGCTGTCAATTTCTGCCGGTTATACGAGATTTGTCGGTCCTTCACGTATTGAAAGTGGTAATGTCTTTATCGAGTTTATAAGAATTGGGCCGGTGCTCAACCTTCAAAATCAACAACTCCTTCTTTCTTTTCCTCTATGTGGACACGAAAGAAGCGCGCGTTGACCGCTTCAGGGTCACAAACGTGGGTAAGAATGGAATGTATACACTGCTCTTTCATCGTAAAATGTGAATCACTTCTACACATTTATCTGATTCACATTGCTTTTCACTGGCTGAGTTCCTTTCTGAAAGAGTCTCCCCGCTGTGGTGCGGTGCGGAGAGCCACAAAAGTAGAACGGAATCGAAGCAGAGCACCGCAGGCAGTGGAAATCGACAACATGGAAACTATTTATTCTTTTGGAAAAACCTCTGCACAGCTCCGCCGCCGTACTGCTTACCCGGCGGAAATGTCCCAATTTTTTCAAGACATCTGGACACTCGCGATGGGCTTATGAGGTTTCATGAAACAGTGTGTTCCTCATTTCAAAGATCTGTAGGTGTTGTTCAAAGCCAAATGTTACACGGCAGACAGTGTCATATAATGTTTCACGAAACATACATACATCTCCAGATAACCACCGCTTAGTCCTGTTGAGAAAAGTGCAATCTTAAACTATTTGTAGGGCCGTCACTCTGTCAGAGAAAGATGACTTCTCCAGCAAGGTGACATGGAGGTAACAGACTGAGAGACAAAGAGGTTCTCTCAGGCTTTGGAGCAATCAGCAGCATGTCTCTAGGGAGGCAAAGCTGTTTCTCCTCTGTTGTCTCCTCGCTCAAAAGAAGGGACCTTGGAGGGTTCGCGATGCACAAAAAGTGATGAAGACTTACTTAGCTGAACCCGGGAGGGAGGGGTGATGCCCACAAAGAGACATCAGGGGAGACAATGTGTTCAATATCAAACAGCCACGTCTTCGGATGAAGGAGTAAACACTACCCCGGGAAAAAAAGAAAAAGAAAGCACGACTATGAAAGACTTCACAAGGTTATTCCAAAGTGATGCTTGAAAGGCCAGTGGAACCATTTGAAGATGCTTCCTTTAGTCATTTCAACATGTGCCGCTAAAAAAAAAAAAAATGCTGAATTGCCAAAAAAAAAGGAAAGAAAAACCTAAAAAAACCTCTGAGTAAACAACAACCTTGAGTGGCACAATGATGAGGTACCTTCCTTAAGGATTTTACTCATCTATACAAACAGAGTGGTGTTTTTCCGAATCACATAGATTCTGAAATGCTACAATAAAGAGCACACATTTTCAGGTCCACTTTGACTGCATAGTTCAACCTACTAGTTTCCACCACCAGTAGAAGATTTTTTCAAAAATCGTGAGCATGCTCGATGAGTGATACCAAACCTTTGCTGTTTGTACAAATAAATGAAGTTTCCTGCGTCACTCGTGTTTTCTTTGCTCCAACGAAGACGCCTCAGACAGACTGCGATTTATCTACTGGGCAACTATGCAGAAAGATGCATTCTTCTTCACTGGTAATTCCCCATCACTGGATGTCACTGCACCCTAGTCACCTCCACCCTTAAGTCTCATAGTTGAAATCCTAACTTGGCTCATCCATAAACCTCATCAAAACTCCTCTTCTTCTTTCCCTGTTGCCAACATTCTTCGTACAACAAGTCTCTTCTCTTCACGGATCCAAACCTCTGGCCTCCCCGGACTTGTAAAGCTCATTTCTAAGATAGTTCTTCCTCGTCGCTCCTCAACACTGCCACCCTCTTCGGGTTAGAGGCACATGAGGTTTAAAAACCAACTTGAATTTGCGCATTTGACCGGATTCTTCACTGTGAGCGTGCGTGTGAATAGTTGTGGACGAGTGAATGCAGCAGCATAGATCAATAGCGTCTATCTATCTCAGCAGGACTCACTACTGTCCTATTTTCTAGCATTATGAATTGTATGTTAATCTGGCTGACACTGACTGGTGACTGCTTGATGCCATATCTCATGCCTTCTAGCAGAGAAACAAACTAGTATGTGACCTCATTTTTACCCCCGGACTAAAACATCACGGCACTGGACAGACTGAATAGTCAAGAACGATGCCTGCATGATGTTCATCTCTTATGCTGCTGCGGAATTACCGACTGACATTTCTACATGATTAATGAATGACAGCCAGGAGGCTCAGTGTCCGGTGAGGTTTAATAAATGTCTCTCAATGTCAAACAGAAGAATGCGCATTTTGTTTCACAACAAAGACTGGTGGTGCCAGATTTATGAAGCGGACGCACATTATGACAGCAACATGAGTTGTCTCAGGTCACAGCTTCCTTTTATTTGTGGATTTCACAGCGAAAAAACGTGAGTAGTCAACGTGTCTTAACGCCGACCACGCATCAAATTGTTTCCATTGCTTTACATCCAAGGTTGCAAACATAATGCTATGTATAGTCATGATACTGGTCAGGTCATAATGAAGCTACATGAGTCAACCTCAATCACTCTTCTTCTCCAAGTCACACCTCTCCTCTTCAAGTCTTCTTTCCACAGCCATGAAAGTCAATAGTCATCCTCTTTTTCTTTTAACAGATGCCTCCACTTTTTTTTCCCCAGAAGTCTAAACCACCTGAGTCTGGTCTCCTGAACCTTTTCTCTAAACTTCTCGATGATCTCCGCCTCTTCTCAATGCGTCAGTGTTACTAAAACAAAACCATACATGGCTGGCCTGACCACTGTGCTAGAAAGCCGTCCTTTCACTTTAGTTGCTACTCTACTGGGTCAAAATGTTACACGCAGTCCAAGCTGTAGCCAAACAACATGTATATTTATTGACACTCCCGATTTGAATACCATCAGTCGCTGGGAGGTTGAATAAGGCATGCGTCCGTTTGGTGCAAAAATACACAACTTGTCATCCTTCACCACCTCTCATACATACGTCCACTTTCCCATCCATCATCAAATTCCCTTCCATCTGCACCATTTTTTGGTTTTATGTAAGTTTGCCGATCAATGTGAGATCTCTGCCTTCAAAACATATATATATATATATATATATATATATAGAGCATTAGGACATTTAGTTTTTTCAGTGACGTATTCAACTTTGATATCTCTCATATCAAAGGCTGTAGATCGCATCTAAAGGCAAACAAACTTCAGCATGGCTCGAAGTCTTCGATGGAAGTAACTCTACGTCACCAGGCGGAGGTTACAATGAACAACATAAGGTTTACAGATGTCGATCTGATAAGCTCTCTCAAGGAAAAATGTCAGTAGTAGGGCATCATCATTGTCATTGTGGAAGAGGCCAGAACAGGTTCTGACAGTAATATTTTGAGAGCCTGCATTATCACAGACCAATGCGCAGGAGGGAGACACTGTGAGAGCTGGATTAAATAACCAATATCCAACTACTTACTCTGCAGTTTTAAACCCCAGGACAACCATCCATAGCAAAGATGGTGTTATTCCAGTATCTACGTGAATCCAGCACTGAGTCTTTGGTCAACATTTGACAATACTTGGTGTTTGAAAATAAAAGCAATGAGTCTTTGGTCTACATTTGACAATATTTGGTTTTTAAAAATAAAAGCTTGTCACGAGTATTAAACTTGTGGCATATACTGGAACGCAAAACAGTCAATGGCGGTATAATGGTAAGGTATAATGCAGACCACATTTAAACACTGAAAATGAATTAGAAAGGAGAGTAAAATAATGAACAATAGTTAACAACAATAATTAAAACTAAATAATTGAGTTATGATGCTGGATGTTAAAAGTCAATCTTAACAGGTATTTTGAGCCGTAATTTATAAAGGTAAATGCTAGACGACCTTTTTCTAGGGTGTACCAAGGTCATCAAGAGCCTCGCCAGAAAATGATAAAATGGATTCAAAAATAGACAGTAAGAAAAAAGGACTGGTTGGAAAGGGCAAAAATGGCTTCATAATAAACTCAATGACTCCAACATCTATGTATAAAAACCTACATGTTGCGACACACATTTTTTGAACAATTTCGTGAAAAAAAAAATTATGTTTAAATTCTCCAGATTTTTTCGTACGTACCACATTACTGGCTGACGGAAGAGACAGAAAAATCGGAACATGCGGTTCAGCATCCTGGGTGCTGAATGGCTCGGGGAAGTTGCAGCAGTGAGTCGCCTTTCTTGGCATTCAGCATTTTGCATTGTTTAGTTTTCTCTCTGCCATATGTGATCAATGTGGATGGTATTGTATTGCAGCGCTGGTTTGTGTTTGTACATTTCCTTTACCGACTCTTTTGGCACATCAATGCAATTCAACCAGAACAACTAATGGCATATGGTGAGAAAGTGTTTGGCAGCGAGATCATTCAGCTTGGCTCCAGGCTCAAGAAGAGGACAGTCGGTTTAAATGCTCCGAGGCGTCATTATTTTTCTGGCAATGATGGTAATGTAAGCAAATCTTGTAAACCCTTTATTGACAATTCAGTCTCCACCGACACGATGTCCCACTTAAGTTTACACGACCAAAAAAAAAATCTAACTCCATCTGAGAGCAGAGAACTGGGACTCTCCCCAGCAGCTCCGAGCACTTCTGGAGCAGCACCGCCAACTCTAACCAGATTCAATGCTGACACTCATTGTATTGTTTTTTTTTTCTTCTTCAAACGCAATTTGCAAAACACAATTGACATTTTCCTTATTCAAATAGTTTCGTGAAGTGCGTATTACAAGTTAAAGTCAATCATAATAAAA
The DNA here is from genome assembly GCF_027744825.2 of Synchiropus splendidus. Lineage (NCBI taxonomy): Eukaryota > Metazoa > Chordata > Actinopteri > Syngnathiformes > Callionymidae > Synchiropus > Synchiropus splendidus. The sequence goes on from NC_071339.1 coordinate 8,058,890, forward strand.
TCACATTATTTTAAAAAGTGTGCAAAGTTCAGTTCTCCATTTTTAATATTTAACATATACAGTGTATTAAAAAAAAAAAAAAAAACGTATTGATTTTAAACCATTAAAAACATTCATGTGTTTATAAAATCTGCACTCCAGCCAAAGCCTCCCCCTGATGCGAATGAGCCATATTGCCTTGGCCTCCTGACCATCCTTGTGTTCAATTCTGTTTCTCCTGCTCTTATAGATCACCTGAGATAAAATTTAACTACTAGAATTTTTATTTTTGTTGTACCCCGCACTCATGATCAAAATTCCCCGAGTAAAATTTACATTAAAGAGACTAAAAACAAGTTTTTACAAGAGAGAAGAAACAACTAAGCGTCTCCCACTCCATAAAAAACATGATATACAGTCCAGTAAAAAGGGACAATCACTAAAAGCAGGTGGTCTACAATCATCTCCCAGTTTCTTGGAGGCTCTGTTGCTCAGTCCAACCTATCGATGGTCTTTATACACCGTATATGGTTTTCTTCTTGACTTTACACAGCGTTAGTTTATCTTACTCAGTGACTTTTAAAAGGGGGGCGCTGTGTTCTCCAAGCCCTGGGCTCAGGACGATGTCTGGAAAGTGGTCTTGGGTCTTGGGTCTGGGGTTTTTCGTTGCTCTCCACAGTCTTATGCTAGGCTCTTTTTTTGTCTGTGCTCCTCCGGGTCCACAACTCCTATATTTTCTGGACATCCCTCAGCCTCGAGGCCACCACCTCCACGAGATGTTTCAGGGGTTCGGACAGGAATCCACCGTGTGTCCCTTCCGAGTGTCTCTAATCTACTCTCACCAGGATTATTGAGTATGATTTACAGCTGTGAAACGTGGCGGTGAGACGCCACATGTTTCAGCAGAGGAGATTTACATCCAAACAGGACCAGAGACAGCACTTCACCGTGTCTGGACAGCGCCCTGCTCATTAGTTCATTGGCCAGCAGTGCGAGCGGCTGCACGGCAATGGAGCAGCCGTTCACATCGATCCCTGACTTGACCACACAGTGAACCTTCTCCAACTCCACCAGGAACAACACCACGCTCCTGTTCATCCAAGCAGCCGATCTAATGCTGCTTTTTTTAAAAAAGTCACTGCCACTTTTATCCCACGTTTTGGGGTTAAAGAGTTGAACTCCACTCTCGCCATGGCACGAGACGCGCTTGTGGCAAGACACCAACAGTTGGACTTCAAACCTGTAACCCGGCAAACTGCCCACAGAAGAACCCTAGGTTTACTGAGAAGGCGATCTAGAACTGCTACACCCATGAAAACACTACTAGTAACTGTTAATAAATGTAATAAAGTATGAAAAATCCACTCACACACCTCACTCCCAACATGCACTCAGATAGAGAGAGAGACAGGGATACTTAAAGATAGTGTAATGCAGTCACAACCACCCAGGCCTCAGTGCAGAGCTGTAGAGAGGAATGACCAGAGGTATTATTGAGTTTTTGAGTCTGTTGGAGCTGGTGAACGACAGTAACACGGGGCTAAAAACACTCTCTGTTTGATCAGAGTCCTGTGCACGGGAAGGGACGTGTTATACAGGATCATCAGGATCTTGTCCACTGTTCTTCTCTCCGTTACAGTGATCAAAGTACAGCTGTGTACCTACCACAGCCGTTGCTCTTGGAGTATGTCCAGCCATGCTCCATCCCTTTTCCTAGTGCTGCCTCCACAGCACACCACAGCATAAAAAGGGACACTGGCCACAACCATCTGGTAGAACAGCAGCATCAGTTTCTAACAGATCTAAAAGAAGCAGAGCCTCCAAAGAAAGTATAGTCGACTCTGTCCGTTCTTGTGAATGTTGTTGATGGTCTCAGACCAGTCCAGTCTGTCGTCCTCACCTCCACTCTGTCAGTGTAGACAGGCCTCAGGGTGAGGTCAAGAAGTCCACCACCATCTCTTTTGTCTTAGAGGTGTGGTGAAATGAGAATGAACCAGTACTGTACATTAACTGTAATAGTAAAAAGGACAAACTACCTTCATGAATTCTACAAGAGAAATATCACGTAGTTCATGTAGCTACTTTTTCTTGTTACTTTAGGAAGTAGTGTCAAATCACATCTCATGAATCTTCTGGATAACACATACATAAAATAATGTTAAATTATATTATGATGAAAGAATCTTCAGTGATGCTGAGCTTGTTCTATTTGAAGCCATAAAAACCTGGAGGAAGCCGTTGGCTTGTTTATTTTTTCCCTGAATTATCACCCCAGGGTTTAACTCAAAGTCAGACATTAAATAATTCATTTTTATCCCTTATTCTAGTCGTGTGAGACTAAATATTCGACAGTGGCTGTCTCAACTTTAAATCATGAAACCTGATTAGTAAAAGTGCAAAAGAAAGTCAGAGGACGGGTGATGCACATTTGAAAGGGAGAAAACATGACGTGGTGAACATGAAGAGGATACAAAATAAATCAGATTAGAGAGTGGCTAAATCATGTCACAAATGCCGCGATGCATAAAACATGTCTGCATGTCATCAATGTCTCATGGCAAGATGATAGGGAACACAGTGGGACCTGAAGTAAAGTGAGCAGAACGGAGAAGACCCCCACGGTGACCCAGGGTGTGCTGGGAAAGGGTAAACACTTCATTTGGCTACTGATGCGAATACCAATTGTTTTCCAGAGCCCCATATTGGAATCATTTGCTTTTGACATTTCAAGTTTAAAAAAGGGGGAAGAAGCCCAAATAATGATGACTGGAGTTGGAATTTGAGGAAGGGGAGAGGTTGGTTTTGCTTCTCAGAACTTTCACCTGACATTGCAGTGCTTCCACTCATGAATGCCTCTTAATACTGTAGGTGAAGGATGGAAGCACTACTTATCCCAAAGTGGAACTGAAGTCGCCTCTGGCCTTTATCAGCCCACCCTGCTTACACGAGCAGATAACACAAAAAAACAGGTCTTTATTTCAACTCCTGAAATCATCTGTGGCAGCAACAGACAACTCACTTGTCCTCCTGTGGTTTCTGATCAAAAGACCTTTAATCCATTTGCAGTCACCCACAGTATTCCCTACCGTTCCCCCAAATTGGATCTGCTTAACTTTGTTTTAGTCTGGAAGGTTGCAGTTTCCAGAGACAAAATTCACGGAGGTTAATGGTCAATGCCTTCGCTATGTCCCAAAAGAAGACCAGCCAGGCTTCCTGTAACAGCAAATGCTTTTTGAGGTTATGTGCAACCTACGGTAGCCCTGTTATGGAAGGCAAAAAAGTGAGGACACGCTGAACAGATCGCCAGTCCATCACATGGCACAAAAATACAATCACTCACATCACACCTAATGACCTCTGTATGTTTTGGGGATGTAGGAGGAAACCAGAGCGGCCAAAGGAAAGGTGTGGAAGCACTGGGAGAACACGCAAACTCCACTCTGAAAGGACCCACATTTTCCAATAAGGTCCAAAATGCATGCATCAAATTCAAGGCCCAGGGGCCTGATCTGGCCTCTCAAGTCATTTTTTCATGGTCAATAAGACAGATAGCTCATCATTCAAGTCAATGTAGGCTTGTGGTAATGTTAACGGCACATTGATTCAAATGTGTCAAATTCGACGTCACCTTCAAACTTCGAAAATAAGAAAGCTTGAGGTGAAGGGAATTTGACAGAAAGATGGATGTTATGAGGTAGAGATATAGGTTGTGTTTGGCCCATGACTTTGATGTTAGCATGTCACTGTTAGTGCTCAAGTACAAAACGAAGGAATAAAAATGCCTTCAAGTATGGGTCGACAGGCATGCTTTTTTTTTGGGCCGATATGCTATCAGGTGGCTTGGGAAAGCCAATAACCAATATAAGGCAGATATTTTGATTTCACTTGCACTTTTCCAAAAGCACGAATGAGCACCAGGCTATATTCTGAATACAAGAGGCGGCAATATTGGCGGGGCAAATACTGTATGATCAAGCCTGGACCATGCGAAAAATGGTCCGAAAACGGCCGATATATTGATTGACTTCTAGCACTAAATTTGAGTTTTCAACCACTAGATTGTTCTTGTATTTATGATCATCAGTTGAGTTGTTCAGTAAAGGAAGATAACGTTTTAGGATCATGAATTTAACAATAACTTATGCAAGTGAAGAGGAGGATTTGACTCATTTGACCTGTCGAAGGACAATAGGGGAGCTGTGTAATATTTAAGTTGATGTAATTGTCGGGAGATTTGTCGACCAAAAATTCCTAACTCCCTGAGCACTGTGTGTAGACTACTCCCAAATAAGAGAGTCAAATACGGTCTCCAAGATAAGGGATTCACAGCTTTAGAAAATCCTATCCATATTCATAGTTATAAGTCAGAATGGGTTCTACAACTGCTCACCAGTGAGCTGTTGCTTGTCCAGCTACAATGAAAAGTTGAACTTTTCCACATTTTGACACCGAATGCTACACAGTAACTGGAGACATAGTTCAGGCCAAAAGTTTTTCCACAACTATTTTCATTCTATAATCTCACTAGGCATCAAAACATAAATAAATAAATTTAAAAAATTATGTAAATAAAGAAGTGTGTAATTACTAAAAACATGATGTAGTCGCCTGATAAGGTTGACTGCATCATGACGCTATTTAAGAAGGGCAAGGGTTTGCAGCGCTGCCAACAAAGCAAAAGGTGGCTACTAACTGTCTGCACATATTCAGTTATTCAACATTTTTTCTTTGCTAGATAATTCCATATGTCCTGCTTCATATATTTCATGTCTTCTGTGGCTGTCTACAATGCAGAAAGTCATAAAAACAAAGAAAAAAAACCACTGAATCAGAAGCTGTGTCCAAACCTTTGGTCTGTGCTGTGTACGTTATTATTAATTTCTGGGTGGTTCAAGTTACTTTTTCACACCTGAGAAAAAAAAAACATTTTTATTTATGACTGTGAAGGCTGGCGAGAGGCTCCTGGTAATAAATGGCCGTCCTCTCTGCCCAAACAGAAAGAACCTATCTGGGCATCTGAAAGTACTATCTGGGGTCGGTCTCGTGCCATTAATCCTTCACCTTTATAAACAAGCCACAGCAGATCTGCAAAACTTCATTAAAGTCTGGCATCTATTATTGAAGCGCAGCCCCATTTTATGGGATGAGAAGGTAATTAGTCCCTCTACACCTTTGCTCTCATCTCTGTTTCCAGTGGCTGTAAACACCAGACTCATTCTCTCCTGGAGGCTTTCATTTAAATTACATCTCCACTCCGAACAAAAAAAAAAAGGTTGGGACAAAATTGGTTTCTGAGAATACGTGATAAAATGTTTGAATATAAATACAACATTCATGGCGGAGGATTTAAAGCCCGATGCTCATCTGATCGACACAACACATGTCTGGAGCATACAACCAGCACAAATCATCAAGACGCTGGCTTCTCAAGGTGAGTCCGGAGAAGACCAATAAACTTGGAGACGACGCAGCGAAATCGCCTGGTAATCAAAAACAATGGCCCAATCTGAGCTGTTGGGAAGAGACATATTGATTTCCGCCAGCCTCATATTATGACCTTATTTTGCACAGATGGTGATGTCAACACTAAAGATGGGTCAGAGGAAAAGGCTCCAAACATGATGAAGTACGATTTCACATTTGCGTGTTGCATTGTTTGGTTGCTTTAGCTTCAGTAGCAAGTAGCTAATGGGTGCCTTTGCATGGAATTAAATTAAATGTGACTTGGTGGTTGTGTGTTCAGAAGTGCTGTGTTTGAGATTACAGTGGTACCTTGGTTTTCGAACGTCTTTGAACAAATCGGAATTCGAACAAAAATTTCTCGATTTTGCTTCGGATTTCGAACAGAAATCCAGAACTCGAACTCCCCCGAAATTAGCCGGAAAAAAACATACCGCGCGCGGACCGATCAGCTGACCCATGACGCGCTTTGTTATTGTGTATAACGCAGCCTTTGTATGCAGACGTGTCCCGTTAGCTACATTTACTGGCTGTTTTTTCTTCATATTGAGGTGTAAAACCTTTCCTGTCTCCACACTGGACCGTGGTAGAGTGTCACAGGGGAGGTGCTGCAGCGCTCACTCCAGGGTTTGATGTCCTGTTGTGGGCTGGAGCTGGGACAGGGATGAGGCGAGTCTGGGACAGAGTGTGACTTGGTTTATGACTTTGTCACAGCCAAACTGCACAGAAGCGCACATTCAGAGCTGGACACGCACCGGGCACCTCTTCACTTCTGGAGAGACCTCACTCACTCGGCAACCCCTCCCACATGCAGCGGCCACACACATAGAGGAACAGCGCACCTGCAGCAGACACTCTACATTCACTCCTACAAAAGACTATTTTAAGGCTTGGAACGCATTATGTCTTTTTCCATTCATTGTCATGGGAAAAATCAATTCAGATTTCGAACAAATCGCTTGTCAAACGGCCGTCTGGAACGGATTGTGGTCGAGAACCGAGGCACCACTGTGTATGTGTATATATATATATATATATATATATATATATATATATATATATATATATATATGAGAGTCCTACGGTGTGGTAAGCAGACACTTCATTCTCATATATAATGATTCTTAAATTGGACCAAACATGGAGGAGAAGAGGGAGAAGATGTAGACAGGTTTAGCATGTATTCTGGAGGAAGAAAGTTTTAGCAGTCACACAGCATGAGCAGATTAAGAGACTGCCGGAGATAAAAGTGGAAGGATAAAGCTGGAGTGGAAGTGTGTCAAAGACATGTCAGCAGAGGTGAGTGGAGACAGATCGAAATCACTTGAGTTACGGGGTAAGCAGGTAAAATGACTAGTTTGAGGTGAAGCAGAATCCGACACAACCAAGAGCCAGCGTTTCATCTGTGGCAACAATATGGTGACCAATAAAATCAAGTATATAAGAGATGAGCTATCCATCACAACATACATTTCCTCAAATAAAAAGAGGGTTCCGTTGGGTTTGGTCAGTATCATAATCATAATTTCGGTTAAGTTGCTCGACAAGCCTTTTGATGAAACACATATCCTGACATCGCTGCCTTTCTTGGCTTTCGATGAATTTTTCCCCGTCTTACTTAGAACCAAGGCTTTGGGATTAAAAGTATAGCGGGAGAACACACTTTGCTTTATTGAACATTCTGTAGAGTCATTCTTAGTTTGCAGAGGATGCCTTTTAAATACAGAGTTGCTGGAGAAACAACGATAAACTCCGTTTTGGGCTTTTGATCTTGAAGCCATTTCCAGGAGGGGAAAAAAAAAAGGTTCTTTGATGCTAAAACCTGTTAAAACGAGCGCTTTAATGTGATTAAGAAGCTATTTGAAATTCTTGGTAGACTTCCTGAGAGAGATGGAGAGAGAAATATGTTGCAGTTAATATACCTTTGGTACCATCAAGACATTTAGTGTATATATATATATATATATATATATAAAATATGTTTTTTTTCCAAAATAAGTTGCAGGATTAAAGATAAAATTTGAAAAGCATATATAGGATAATTTCAAAAAAAATCTTTATATATATATATATATATATATATATATATATATATATATATATATATATATATATATATATATATATATATATATATATATATATATATATATATATATATATATGTATATATATATATATATAATTTTTTCTTTTTTTTAAAATAAATTGCAGGATAAATGATCACATTTGAAAAGGAAAATAGCTAATAATAACAAGCAGAAGAATTATTTTGTGAATGTGAAATAACTTCAGCAATGATACTTTTTTTCATGAAGATTCATTAAAAAATGAGATCTTGGTACTTCCTATTAATTAACTTTTTTTTCTCTCTCATCTTCTTCCTTTCCACATTTTTTTATGTTGGGTCTTCACTGGAATTCACACACTAATGGGTTATGAATAATTCTGTTTCAGTTTAGACAGCAATTAGCCACATTGCCAGAGGCCGTTCTGCTTCCTGTTTGCTGGAGAGTGGTGGTTTAAGAGCCAGCTGAGTTTGGGTGCTCTCTCATCACTCTATCATTCCTTTTCACCCCTCACCTAGCTCTTAGATAAGAAGTCCAAAAAGGTGTTGCGATGTGGGCCGAGGAACAACTGCACACTAAGCATGTACAGTAGGGGTGGTGGAAAAATTGATATTGCAATTTATTCTTGCCGTTTGTGTTGCAATAAATAATGGATAAAACACACATTTCTGCTGTCAAGTGACACACAACAACGGTACTGCTAATGGCTTCCAAGTTTAAATCAAGAACACGGACTGACAGACATAATTTGATGAAGTCATACCATGAACTCTAGATGTTAGAAAATATTCAATAAACTCCAAATTAAGATGATCAACATCTGCAAGATACTCAGAGTGCTGCCACTATGTGACACTTGTGAAGAAGCACAACACACACATTTGATTCCTTATTTGGTTAAAGCACGTTGTGAAATGCGAAATGTCAAAAAAAACTTTCCAGTTGGCCTACAATGCATTGCGTTTTTTTCACTGTGGCGTCACCACTTCAAACCCTATTGATGGGTATAAAACAATTGCATTTTTGCTTCTGGATCGGTGAAGGCTATTGTAGCTGGACATGTCCGTTCTTTGAATTGTGTGGTGGCAACATAAGCTCTCAACACTAGATGGGAGAAGCACTGTTTCTCACTCATGTCATGTTATTCATGATCATGCACTTTAAGTTGTCCACCTCTCCATCGCTTATATTGACAAGACTGGAGGCAGTGAGGCACTGTGCAAATGCTTTGTTTCTTTGAGCTCAGTTTTCTTTGTTCATGGTACATTGAATAAATGCATCATTTCATGACATTCTCCTTTTAAGGGTATTTTTTCTGCTTCAATTACACATATTGTGATATATCATTGATGAAATTTCTTGTAATATACGACATATCACAGATATTGTGTATTGTAATATTGTCGTTATCGTGGGACAAATATTGCCATGGTATCGCTATAGAATCCTGAGCTACCCATATCATCCCACCCATAAAGAACATGTGTCATGAATTCAGATTGTGTGACCGGTCAATGCAAGTGTATGTAATTACATGTAATAAACATGGACCACTTGGAACTTCCTGATTGGAGGAATGAACGCATAACAGAGCAAAGATAACAGTTTTGAGGTATTCGCAGTGCTACAAATCCCAATGTGTGCCGATAAAATATCATGACAACCTGTGATACTGAAAGTATGGCAATACTTTATATTTTCTTTTTAGCAAGAAAAGTACATAAATAATAGAGAAGAGTAATGCTACCAGAGTTACCTGAGTAGCATTACTCTTGTTCCATGTTAGCAGCAATGCTACAATGGTGTGGCCATGAAATTGTAGGTTTATTGCAGGGGTCTCAAACTCATGTCCTGCGGGCCTTTTGTGGCCTGTCGGACTAAATCCAGTGGCCAACCACTAGACGCCCGACTATAGCATGGGTGCTAGAGTGAAATATACAAACTGAAGGGCGGTGCAGCCGTTCAGCCCAGCAGTGCATGCTGTCAAGAAAAAAACAGTGACCAACACGACGATAAAGTGGCAATGAGTGTGATGCGCATTTGTGGGGATGACTTGTTGTGTGAAGCAGGTGAAAGCTGAAGATTTTCACATTCACGGAATCGCGGCATTGAGGGGTTAAAATGGGATTTACTGGCTAACACGGAATATATTCGGCACTGTGAGACCTGTCGCGAAGGTGCAGTAAAAATGAAAATAAAAACAGCATTAGCTGGTTCTGTGATACCAACCATTACGAACCAACTTCATTGGATTTCAATAGATTAAAATCCAGTGACAATACACACAGTCCATGTAGGTTCAATTTCCAAAAGGTTGTACTCACACATGACCGTAAGATAGACATTCCCTGAAGCCAGGACCACTTTCTCTCTTGTTGCCCGGTCATAGATCCCCACATGGCATTCATACGGCCCGTTGTCTGAAATCCGAACCTCTGGGAGCCTACAAAACACAAAATGCATTTCAGTTGAATCAAAACCCATGGCATAATTCCAATTGTGACAGGATGATGATTCGACACCCTAATGCATGGATAGGGTTTGCTGGAGCAGTCGCATTGATCCCTTCTATCTAGACAGAAGAAGTAAGACTCCTTAACTTGGGGCCAAGTCTGCGACTAAGACAGGAAGGCCAGTTGGTTTGGGAGGACATACAATGATGTTAACTGACTTGATGTAGCAAACCCTGATGGGAAATGTCAAAAAGAATCAGAGCCCTCTTCCCTCAAACTTTCTTCACTTTCTCCCATATGTTGGTACGAGGGCGAGCTTTGGGCCTCTTCTTAACTGTACAGAGAAGCCAAGTACCAGTGTGATTAATAATGTGTGCACAATTTCCCCATAGCTCACAATACGATGCACAATCATTTTTCTTCACCAGTTGCTTTACTTGCTCTCAAACGTGGCCATAATCTTTACATTCAGAAATGTTCTTGTTAAAAAAGTTGTTTAAGTAAAATAAATAATATGAGTCAGTGGCATAAAGCACTTTCAAACATGGGCTGAATGCAGGTGATTTTTAGAGATTTTCCCCTTTTTCTGTCAGATGGTTGTGTCAACTGAAGAAGCAGTCAGGCGCAACGATGTGGGCAGCACAATCAACGGGTACTTGTTCTCCTACAACCCTCACGGCGAAAACACATCAAACCGGCAAAACACATCACTCTGCTTCAGTTTAAAATGGCTTCAGTCTTCAGACTTGCTGTTTGTCTACGGCTGGGTTCCCTCACTATTGTTGTTAGATAGTGGTTTCTCTCCATTTTCTCTTTAAACGTAAAGCACCAGTGAGAGATTCCAACTTGAAATGACATCCTTGTGATGGTTCACCGACAGAGATTTTATCTATATTTCAACACGGAATGATGGAATTGTGGTTTTCAATTTACATTCATGACTCTTTCAGGTAGTCCTTCTCAAATAGTGAGGCAGGTCCCTTTAGATCTCAGGTTACTTTACTGGAATAAAGTGTAATTTCACATCCACACATATATATACATATATATATATATATATATATATATATATATATATATATATATATATATATATATATATATATATATATATATATTTTTTTTTATTTCAGGCAAATTGATGCAAGTCTTTTCTGTTACAGAAAAAAAACAATGTTAATAAACTTATTCTTTACTGTAAATTGGTTTATATTCCTATTTTATTTTCTTTAATCTTAAGGGTACAATGATATGCTGAGGTGTACTTATAATAATTTTATAGACAGATGATACTATTTACAGAGGCGGCAGAGAGTCAGGGGGTGGGAAACATTTACTTCCTCCTGTGGGGGGGCGCTATAGAAAATAATTGAGAAGCACTGCTTTAAGGTGAACTTCACGTTGGGGAAATCGGACGATACATTTCTTATTCGTCATCGAAGCAGATTTTTGCTCTCCACAAATATTGTCTTTCAGTGAACATTTGAAAGTCAGTTTGTTTGCCCTGTGAAATTTTTGAAGTCGGGGGTCACTGATTTCAAAAGCAGCGCACGCTTGGCTGAAAATCCCCAGCACGAACAAACATTTGAAAAAGCTAAGTGTACATAAAAAGAAGCAAGCACCTCCAGATATGAAGTGAGATTCTCCACCAGCAAGTCCTTGAGGGATAAGCATAAAACAAGCTTCTTTTTTTTTCCTCCGCCAGTGTTCCTCTTCCTGATAATGAAAGGGATGAGGGGATTGCCTTTGTCTTGGCAAGCATTTTCACAGTTTTTAAGTGCTGATGTAGCATGTTGCTTTGTCGGACAAATCCTGATTGTGGCTTTCACAGACTTAAATCCGGGCAGCAGAAACACATCAGTAATCCCTCTATGGTTTTCTCATTCCTATTTGAAACAAAAACAAAAGACTGAAAACCAAATCCAATTTCCCCAAGATCTGATTCCAATATGGAAAATGAATCAAGATTTATTTTGTAAACAGCCTGAGTCCAATTTCCATTTCTGAAAATAACTTCAGGTGCTACCGGACAAACCAAGAAACATGTCCCCCATCACCTCATGATCCCACCAAAGGTTCATTCAAGGCTTTCAGGAGTGACCAAAAAAAAACCCAAAACAACTTTTCCAAACCCGTCTAGGCTTCCAGAGGTCTCACCCTCACCGGTGACCAAGATTCAGCTGCAACTATACTGAGTAAACCAATCTGAGTGACTCAGGAACAGCCTCTGATAATAACGTTGGGTTTGTACGTTGGCAACGTGACAAGGCAGTTTGTGACTGGCGGGGATCTATGGAGGACGGAACAACGCAAAAAAAGATGAAAGACCTGATCACAAGCGCTCAAATATTCATTTCAAAATTTTGACTCTGTATGCTAAAGAAAGAGGGAACGCACGGAAAAAAATACGTGAAGGCTCAAAAAACCGAAATACTGAGTTAGTCCGTCTGAGTTCGGACTTTTAAAATGCATGTAAACAGCGTAGTCTGACCACTGGAGAGAAATTGGAATTTCTCTTAGTTGCACTACACGACCTGAATGATGTGTTTAATGTTTCGACTAAGCTAGCATGTTGCCGAGTTGGTCGACTGTCACCGGCTTGGGCGATGTGCGGCTGCGCAAGCTTCAGCTACGCAGCAAAAATAAACAAAATAAGCTAATCGCAGTCTAATCTAATAACCGTCTATACAATTGAGAAGTTGTTCCTCTGTCTTAGCCGGTGTCTGCGGTGAAGACATAAGAAACCTGATATCAGCTGGGTTTCGTGACTTGCGACGACGCTGGTCTGCAGATGTGTAAATTTGTCTTCAGCCAAAGTTCAGTTCTCACAAGAAGACCACAAGATGTTTTTAAGATGTGTTTAAGGAGATGACATTATCACCACGCGAGCAATCCTTAGCATGGTTGATCAAAAGTGTGCTTTAGTTCCTTGTGATACAAAGACATCAGAGTCTCTTGAATATTTTTATTTTATCCAGAGACTCTTCTTCCACGGTCATAGGAGCCGGAAGGACTGAAGAGCGCCACTCTTCATTGCTCATACTTCCATTGTCTGTGTACTGCATGTAAACTGTGGCTTTACCCTGGAAACAGTTTTGACATGGAGCAACCAGACAGGGTTCCACACTGGATGCTCTCTTATATATTTAAGAGTAACAGAAAGGACCATATGACACGTTCATTTGATCAGCTAAATTCGTATCAATGACGTTCCCTGCTCCAGCAAAGGTGAAAATCATGCATGCCGATGAGGAGCCAGTCATCTCCGTTATTGGATTTGGGTGTAATATAGTCGGAGAGCGGGAGTGCAGTGGACTATCCTTGACTCATGGCAGCATTACATCTTTTACAGGAAACTACTTTGACAAGGAGAGTCATGACGCATTACGATGGAGGTTTTCATTCAGCCAGCACAAGGCATATGTTAAACAGGTGCATGAACTCCACCAGCCTCAGAATTGAGATTTAACATCATCATGAAGTTGCAGTGGTTAGTCCTGTCAAGTCAAATAAATAAGACTCCCTGCTACTTTTATTGGTAACTCTGGCTGAATTGGCCCTTAAAGGTTGATTGACTCAAGGACTAAAAGAGGAAAATGAAATATATTTGACAGACAATTGGAAATCCTGACTAAAACAAAGTACCAAATACTGAGTTAATAATCTAGATTGATTCTTATTAAGTTTAAGTAATTATTAAGATTAAGCTTTTCACAGGAACAGCTCCTTCCCCTCGGCCATCAGACTGTTATTTTATTTTATTTTATTTTTCCTAGTTGGTGGGATCCCCACTGACCACGGCAATAAATTTGATTCTGACTCTGATTCTGAAGCACTTGTTTGGTAGCTGAAGTTGATTTTTATTTAAGCATTTAAGTGTCACAATTATCCAACTCTGTATTTTGAAATTTGGAGAATCTCTCATGCTCTCTGAATGGGCTGCCGGCAGAGTCACAAGTACGATCGCTTCTCAAGTGGCCTGCTTGACTCACTCACTTTATTGTCTGGAGTGGAGGAATGACTGTGTTTTTTCGTGTTTAGGAAATCGTCAAAACAAGTAATAATTACAAGCTGCGGTCAAACAACTATAAAGGCATCAGCGCCCCGATGAGATGAGTTATCACGGTTTAATACACTCACGCTTAAACTCAGAACTGACACGACTCAGTGTGGGGTTCAGAATGAACAAGCCACAGCCAAATGTTGCTCTACCAGGAGAATCTGGAGTCAACCTGTCCAACGCTTAAAGTCATGCCAGCCGAGGCTAAATTTAGAGTGGACCTCCTGCTTTCACGGACCATGCACATAACATGATCGTGCACACAAACGTCGAATCAGACAATCAGATAAGTGCTTGGCGATAATGCGGGGCTCCAGCGCCATTGCCTATCCGGAATAACACCGAGCAGAAAATGTCCGGAACACCACAACTCGAAAGAAATGAAAAAAAGTATGAGCATATTTATCAATTTTCGATCTAAACTGACTTAAGTGTCATTAAAAAGGGATTGTTCACATTAAATGTGAGTCGAGAGTCATGTAATTTGTGGTTAAAAAAGGAGCATTTGACTGAGCTTGGAACTGCCAAAAGCAATGTCACATATCTTAGATCATAGTCAAGGCTATTTCTTGCTATAGGTGAACTAGGCGAACACTTAGGGCCCCAAAGCAAATGCTCAACATCTTATAAGGTGAACTGCCTGGTTTGGTCTGTGGTTATGTGTTTATTACACCTCTTATATGTTTACAAATAAACATTGGTCATAAATAAAATAAAATAAAACAAGATGTGGCTCCCTGGTCCTGCAGTAACCACTATTCACCACAAGACTGGCAAGCAACTCTCATATGTGGACATCAACCATGACTTTTCAAAGAAAAAAGCCAGGAAGCCGACAACACACTGGACTGCTTCTCTAGATCAGTGATTCTTAACCGTAGGGCAGAGGCCCCGAGCGACTCTTTGAGGGCTGCTAAAAGTGAAACAGTAAAAACAGTTCAAGAAAGCACCTGTAGCAGTTTTGAAAACTAATACTTTCATTTACACTTGTATCTTCTTTGGAGATCAAATAAAACATATAATTTTTATTTTATGATGTTTAGACATATTTATTTTATTCAGAATTTGATTTAGTTTTTCCAATTTTCTCAACTGTTTGCATCAAGAGTTTTGTTTTTTTTTTCTTTAGTAAATTTGATGAACATGACTTGCACCTGCTTCTGCTGCTGAATGGACTTTTCATTGACAAATACATATCTTTGCGATGATCACATGAGCTCATTTGTTCTGGGGAAAGTGGGCCCCCGAGATCCAAAAGGTTAAGAGCCCCAAATACTCTGTGTTATCATGAGGTGTTGTTTCGTTTATTAAGCATTATTTAATCATTGGTTCGTTTTTTTATTGCTGCACTTGTGTGATTCTCTTATCTAAAATAAACATGTTTCATAAATACTCAATCCGTTCTAATAAATAAATGATTCTTTTTTGATGAGTTTTACCTGTTGCCTGTTTTGCTCATAATAGATTGTGGCATCATATGTAGACCTTGAAGAGGGATAGCAAACTCTTCATCACTATTCAACAAACTAGAGGTCCCCAAACAGCATCTTGCCTAGGGCCCCCACAGGACTAGAAACGGCCCCGATCATGGTAGTCACATAACTGCCTTCAGATGCTCCTGACCCAGACAGAGAAAGGAGGAAGAATGGAGATTGTTGTCGGCCAGGGGGCTGCACATGAGATGGAGGTTCTTCTTCAGATTCCATAGAGACACCGGATAGTGAGAGTACAATCGTATTTGAATCAATTCAAGGCACCTGAGCGATAAAAAAGAGACGGTGTACAGTAGTGGTGGGCTTTAACGGGGGGCTACCCTTCCCCCAGTTGGGCGGACAGTATATAAAAGATCTTTCATGGCAAAGGCAATGCCTTATAAGGGATAAACCAATAGCTAAGTCTGTTAGAGGACAGTGCATGTGCTCATAGAACAGGAGTTACATCCGCCACTGGGCTCGACCCAGTTTGTTTGACCAAAAATGAACACTTCATTTCACGAAATAAGAGAATTGGTAACAAATAACAAATGTTTTTCCTGACGTAGATTGGGTAAATAATGGGTAAATATTATTATTATTATTATTATTATTATTATTATTATAGTAGTCAGAGTGGTAGTATCAGTAGCAATACAAGTTGTGTGACATTAAATTTGTTTGAATTTACAATGCAAATAATAACAGTATTTCTAGTTACCTTGAATCCAAAGTTACAATATGTGATGTGCGTCAGTGTCCTTTGAGGTGCAAAAATAAATGTCAGCCTGCACACATTATGAGTAGATGCAAATAGAAAAAAACACAGATGCTGTCACCCGCATGCTTAATTCGCTCAAAGCAATTTTATGAATAACAATTAGCAATTAGCACTTGTTGTGAAAGGGGGTATTCAAAAGATCAGTTCAGCTCATTTGTTGCTTGAAGCTATGCAGGGATAGTTTAATATTGTCAATATTCACGTCATGATTTCCTGCTAAACAGCAAATGAAACGCACAAAAAAAGAAGCATCTCCACCAGAACCACGATTATTTTTGAGTGTCACAAGGTTGGCAGAGATTTTTATTGACAGAGACAAAGAAAACGCTTGCTAGAACCTGCCTCCTTGGTCGACACAATTCCTCTGGTAATGTCTGGTCTCTCCTCACTCAGGTTAAAAATCAAATCCGTGTCATCTTCAGAAACATTTCCCCCAGTGCTCGTCTCTTCCTGCAGATTACTTGGTCATAACTTCATTCTGAGAATCTCCCTGAAGGTTTTGAATCAGATAAAAATAATCTTTTGACTGGCCCTGTGCTACAGCTCACGCTTCCATAGCTTGTTGAAACCAAAGCGGATGGATTGCGAGGGGAAAAGGAGTGAGGTCTGCGTTTTTTTTTTTTTTTTTGCTTCAATAATTAAAACACAGTTAAATGTAGTGAACTTAATATCACCTCCTCCAACATCGGGCTGACTGCCGTTTTCACAGTTCAGAAACTTGTCAGTTATCAACGCTCATTTACACGATGTTTTTTTTTTAACCGTCAGATATTTAGTTTTGACTGTCAGATAAGATGACGCCTATCATTTATGGCTAGTAAATCATTTATTTTGCCATGTTTGTTCACCTGGCTGAACTGTTGAGCCAAGGCAGGATGGATCCATGCTTTTACCGGGTTCTGATTGTAAGCCCTCACTCAAAATAACAACGATAAATTCAGAACTTTGAATATTATGAAGAAACCAGGAGAGGTTGTTGCTATATTGTTGCTATATTGATATGGTGGTAAATTATACAGATGCAGTCATTTTTCTCTGAATAGTATACATGCCAATTCATCCACAACATTGCGTACGGATCCGGATACGGACAGAGGTTACTGTCCGTGCTCTGCGTGACTGTCCTCCTTATTTCTGCACGTGTCTACAAAGCTTACAGATACTGAAACGGAGCAGTACCGCCGGAAACCGTGGGGGAAGTGTCTACCCGATATGTAGCTCCAATGAGACGCAAAGAAGACACGGTAGAAATTCTCCGTCTTCCAGTTACGGTATATTTAACGCTTGTGTCCTACCTGCCACAAGATGATGACGTAATATCAAGTAGATACAATAGTTTTTGTTTTCAAATGTTTTCATGAGCTAGAGAAAATTGAAATGACGGATTTGATGTCACTTTCTACCACATGCGTCACATTTATATGTGCAAAATAATTGTGAAGTATCTGTCCGTTCTTCGGATGATGTGTCATGATTGGTGAATAGGAATTGGTCATAGCTTTTATTTGATGATGCAAAAACAGAATCTATTCATCCGCAGACAATTATACACCTCAGAAGATATTTTTATCCATTTGCCAGGGGGAAATGTGCATCCATGAAGGAGTTTTAACCTTTATCGAATCGGTACTACCACTTCCGGGTTTGCCAGGGTATTGTTAGTGTGAATGCACTTGCGCTATTGTTTGTCGCCATTTTTTTTCCGCTGCAATTTTCCGAATGCTCCAAAGCCAAAATGTGCGGCTCGATTTCCCATTGAAAATGACAGGGAAGAGGATTCAACAAATTTGCCTCTACTTCAACGGCTCGCAGCTGCTTCAAACTTTGGCATAGAAATCCCACTAAAATGCAGCCACACTTGTCCTCTGTTGCCCTAAAAAAAGAGATGGGAGCCAAGTCGTATCGTTTGTCAGATTTGATACCTACAACAGCCTCACCAACCACTGCCTCCAACAACGCTGCCACCGTTTTCCTCTATTGTGCAAGGGGTGCATTATCAATGCTTCTTCCACAGCCGCCATATTTGTTTTGAAGTTTGTTGTTGTCATAAATTTTTGTCTGTGGGCTGCTCCCCCTAGTGGATATATTGGCAAAAAGCAATAGCAATGCAGAAAACACACGTGCACGAAGCACGTGATCAGTGACTGTAACACTGTTTGAAATGGAGAAGCATATATACATATATACATATATATATATATATATATATATATATATATATATATATATATGTATATATATATATCTATATCTATATATATATATATATATATATATGTACAGCAAAACTGACCACCATATTTGTCAATTCATCAAACGTGAGTGAAAATCTATTGCAGTATTTCAGCTTTTATAAGAATTTGTCAGTTGTCACGTCTGCGTCTCAATGGGCTTTTGTAAGGAAATCAACTTCACATTGTTCTTGTTTGTTTATTATCGATCTTCGACATTAGCCTGATCCAGCAAGACGTGAAATGCATTTCACCTGCATTGCCTGTTAATCTTTTAACATTTCCCTACTCTGTAATTCCACAGTTAATTGCTCCAGACGTTGCATTAATCATTTTTGCCATTTACTTTGTTCGGCAACGACGGAACTCATTAATCTGAGCGAAAACCTAAATTAGTTCTGACACAAACAAAAGGTAGACACAACAGCTAAACTTGCGAAAAAAAAGTGTTTTACAATTGCAGTTAATATCTGTACAGGGCCACACGGCGGCCTAGTGGTTAGCACTCTCGCCTCGTAGCAAGACGGTGGCGGGTTTGATGCCACCTTTCTGCACGTTCGCATGTTCTCCGGTTTCCTCCCACAGTCCAAAGACATTCTCACTAGCTTAACTGGACACTCTACAATTCCTAGGTGTGTGGTGTGAGTGTGTGTGTGTGTGCCCTGTCCAGGGTCCAATGACCGCTGAGATAGGCTCCGGCGCTCCTCGCAACCCCAGACAGAACTAAGCGGTGGTTAGTTGAAGATGTATGTATGAATCAGAATAGAATTTATTGCCATGGTCAGTGGGGGTTCACCAACTAGGAAAGTGCTCCGAAATAAAGTGCTGTTAAAATAAAATAAAATAAAATAACAAAGGCTGATCACAAAAGCAACAGTCTGATGGCTGAGGGGAAGAAGCTGTTCCTGTGACAGGAGGTTCTGGTCGAGATGGACCGTAGCCTCCTGCCAGAGGGAAGAGGAACAAATGTATGCATGTATCTGTGGCCAGGCTAAACAGTTTTTCAGCTATCACAATGCAATGCATAGGTCCCACACGCAGCAAAAGAAAAAGGAGGGAAAAAATGCATGTGCACGATAGGATCGATGGCAGCAGGTCCCGCTGGAGAGGCGGCAACAACATCACACTGTAAAGAGAGATTGATCGCCCCCAGAGGCGTAGCATGTGAAACCCCTTTACTGTAACGCACGCCTTCCTCCCGAACTCATTCTGCTTACAAATGCAATAGTATGAATAAGAGCAGTCTTGACAGAGCATTGTCTGATCACTCGTTCAGTCAATTCCTGCATCGAATTAACTAGCGCATGATAAGGCATTCCCTCTAGCTTTGAGCAGCACGGGTGAACGGGTCAAGCTGGACCTCTGAAAATCAGCATTTTGAGAGAGTGAGACGAATGGCCGAGAGGACTGGATGCAGAAAGATGAATGTAATCATCTGTGAGTCCGGGAGGAAGCAGAATGAAACAAAAAGGACGAGGATCACCCAGGGATTTACATCATGCCGAGGGAGGAGTGATTGTTTTTGTGGCCATGAATCCGCAAAGCGCTTCTTTTATCGCTCTGCTGTGCATCCATTGAACCAAACCAGTGTGGACACAGAGGGGACTAAAACCACTGTTAAGCTCCTGAACAGTTGCCGACATGTCTAGCATCGCTGCAGAATGAGTCTTGTCGTATTTGTTGCCATCTTCAGGACAGCAAGCAAGTCTGTCAAAGTGAATTGCTGGTTACTCCAAATAAAAAAAGATAGGAACTGGCTCATGAACCTGACCTAAAATCTGATGTACTCAGCTGTAATATTCAATCTATAGCACAGAAACTCTCCACTGAAATGTTTCAGCAACACTGCCTCCGTTTTCCTCTATTGTGCAAGGAGTGCATTATCAATGCTTCTTCCACAGTCGCCATATTTGTTTTGAAGTTTGTTGTTGTCATACATTTTTGACTGTGGGCTGCTCCCCCTGGTGGATATATTGGCAAAAAGCAGCTGTACAGGCAGCTGTAATATTCAATCTATAGCACAGCATGTCTCCACCGAAATGTTTCTGTTATGTTACAAAAGTGTTGCAGCTGTGCACTCTGGACTCGCCACTCGCGAGGATTGCAACATCGCACGAGTTGGTGCACAACCAGCATTTGAGAACTTGTCCTTGTCGTCCATGGTGTCAGGTATAAGATGAGGTTGTCTTGGATTTAGTGTCCGTGCCGGTAATGACGTATCAGATATGTTTCAGAAAGAAATGTGGTTAAAAGTCTATACATTGTGATTCATGTTTAAAACTCTGCTCCAACTGATGAGAATTCCAAGCAACAAACATCATAAATAGAAGAGTGTTACACTCACTTTTAAGTGCGAGTGGGGAAGTTCAGAAAAAGGTTTTCAGCTTCAGTTTTGATCCAGACTGGACAAACCCCCCATACTTAGTAAGCAGGCGTGTGATCCTCTCTCAAAACATGTGATTCATCAGAGATTATGTCCAATGATGCAGAATGAAAAATATATTTACACACTTCAATCAGGACTGTTGTGTGTTGTCGACGGTAGGAACCACATGCATGAGCAATGTAAATAGACAACTGTCTCCGGAACACTTGTTTGACATTTAATGAAACGTTTCCGTCGATTTTTTGTTGTTGTTGTTCATTCTTCCAGATAATAACATCCACAACATGATGCATCACGTGACCTTGACTCTTTCCATCAGTCCGTTCCATCTGCTCTAAATGCTGTTGCGACTCAGTAATTTTGACCGCATTTTCGTCTCAGCCTTTCCTCGTCTCCCCCCCTCCCTCATGTGCAGTGAGGCTGCTCATCTGAGGATGATTTATCTGGACAATCCTACTACCCCTTTGGGAGAGTGTTCACATCATCACAATGGATTGTTGTACACACTTACATGCACATAGACATGTAAACATGATGCAATTGGAAAATCACAAACACCCCAGCATCCACACAAGAGCAGGAAGGTCTGAGAGGACGATGGTTTTGAGAGGTACCAACACCACACAGGCTGTCTGAAATGACTGGTTCCACATCAGGTAAAATCGCCTGGTCATTCGAGAGGGTGAACAAACATAGTCTTCGGGTTTTAGACTATAAAGCCATTGATCTAAGTAGCTCCTTTGCGCAGTGGTAAAGGTTAGGGTCCTGACTGACAGAAGCAGTGTGTACAGAGCTGCATTAAACATGATGTTTTACATCATATAGTAGTGTCTTAAGGTGACTACTGTAATTTATTTTATTATTATTTATTTTTTCGCTGAGCCCTGCAGCTTATACAGTAGCTCTCCTCCCAGCACATTTCCAGCCAACATTCAGCACTCTTCCAGCCGCTGGAGTGGCCACCCTTTTCTCGGGGAATGTCTTTGAATAATGTAAACCCCACCTACACATTGCGAGGTGTGAAGTCAAGGTGGCGCTTTCTCTTCATACACAAAGCCCAGTGTGACAAGTGAAAGCTGGTCTGACACCAACTTCGGTTGTGTTTTGAGAGTTGGATTTGGGCTCCACACATCCTCCCTCCACTCCACTTCCAAGACTTCCATGTCTCAGGAAGAGGTTACTTGAGGAGGCCGACACACACCTGTGGCAAGTTTGTGTTCATGTCATGACTTCTTCTTTCATGCTCTTCCCATTCTTACATTTCTCATTCTTAAATAAAAGTGGAGTTTGGGAAGCTCTTTTGTTCTGAGCCTTCTACTCCCGTCTGTCCCAAGAAGCCCACTATTCACATGCTGATTGTTAAATGCTGTTGCTGAGATTCCAGAGGAGCAGTGTTTCTGCGCAGGGTGAATGGCACACCAACTTGGTTTAAAAATAATCATCAACATGATGATGATTATTATCGTTATTAGACTCATCACATCAGCCCAATGAACCAGTAATTTAGTTAACATGAAGCGTTTTCATCCCTGTGTCTGGAGCTTTGTTTCCAGCGCCGGTCTCCTTCAAGTCTTTGCTGCTGAACCGTTGGCAGAGCGGGGGAGACAAGCCGCTGCTCGGCCTCCCTCTGACAAATATTAGCCTCAGAATCAGGAGACACTTATGTTTTGGGTTGCCTGAGAGCTCCTTGCTCATGAACAGATAAGAGAACAGAGATAATAAATAGATACACAGTACTGCACAATATTACCTTTTGATTTGGCCAAACAGATTTACGGCTAGTCTCAGGTTTGTGACACACATCTGTCTCAATGACATCCAACAGACTTCGTGAGTGTGTGGCTTGATGGTGACAGGCCAGTGGAACTAAAGTGCAGTCATACATCATGAAAAGCCTCAGCATGCTCAGACTCTGCAGCAAAATTAACTTGCAGTTTTATACTATTTAGTTATGGTCAAGTACAAAAGGCAAAGTGGGCAGACTGTAAAATGTTGAGGGTGAAGGAGCATGGGGGAGCTCCTTTATTGGGGTTCCATTGATGTTGTCAGTTACAACAAGCTCTCTACTCGCATTGTCTATTGCTGCTGCTGAAGGTCCTTGATGCTAAAGAATCGTGCCTATGGCTGGATGCTGTCTGACCGGGGGAGAGACTGTGTCGAACTGTCTGCGAGACACGAAAAGTCAACATCTCACCGGAGCTTTGTGCCTCAAATGCTCTGTTGTCAGTGTTAAAATAATTGTACAACTGCCACATTGACAGAACAGACCTGTCACAGAGCCGCCATTGAAAACTGAGACTGGCTTCATCTGTACAACGTGTCTAATATATGGATTTTGACAGGCTAAAGAGCCTCATGCTGCCTTGTCACATCAAACTGATGAAATCGCAAGCGTTTTATTTACCATAAACTGCTCAAAATGCAGTGTTTTCACTCGTGTGTCCGCAGCTCCGCCAACAGAGCTGATCCCCTGGAGGAGCCAGGAGGAGAACCAGCAGCTGAGACTGGCTGTGGGGTCGGAACTCCACACATGCAGGAGAAAGCACATTTGATGTAAATAAAAGATCTGAGGAGTTCATGTTAGTTCTGAGGCTTATAGACCGCTGCAGCTTATGTATGAACAAGAGCGACTTTCCTTCTTAAATCTAGTGGGGGGGGCTAATATTCCAGTGAACTTTAGTGTACTGTACTTTACTGTACTGAATCGTTCAGAATTTACGATAATAGTTTGTACTACAGTAAGTGTACTTTTGCATGCAAAGTTGACGCCAAAGTCATCTTTCCATATTACATGGTGAAGCGACCCTAAAGTTGAGGTTTGACAGTGTGAAATATGGCTTGACTTGATCAGAAGTGCAGAATATGAACACTCACTTTTGCTCCATTAAAGTCAAGAATACAAGTCACTTGTCTTCACGGTATGTGTTATTTGAAGAAGAAAAATGTTTTTTTTTGATGCCAGTTAACATGACTCTACCCAGACAAATCCTTTTCTTTCACATGGTGTGTTGAATTACATCAGTTCCTTGCTTTTCTGCGTGGGGACTAATGGAAGTGCCACTCTCCATAATTACCAGCAGTAGTTGTGTTTAGAATGCATTAATGTAAACGTGTGCACTGGTTGTTGCTTAGTCAATCGCTCAATAATTTACCCTCCTGTCAGGATGCCAGTATCATGTCAAAGTTCATAGCAAGTAAACATTTATTTGGCAGTGATTATATTTATTCTGCAATACTGATACAAGTTCAGTCGCTATAGAAGTCCTGAGAGAAAAAAAAAAAAAATCATGTTGCTAGTTTTCATGTTGCGCTTGAGTTAATGTCTGTGACCTGAATGCTGAGTGAGTACCCCCACAGCAGATCTGACTCCCTCAGACTTCCAAGTGCCAAAACCAGGACAAAAAGAACTTCTAAAAACAGGGAGCTGAAAATACGGTTTAAGCAACTGAAACAGGGCTACAAAAGCGGCATCACTGCGAACACGACAAATCCACTGTGCCAGTATATTGCTGTGAAAGTAAAACTTTCTTGGTCGACATCAATGATGGGGTTTCCATCCACCTATTCTTATTCAAATTTTCACAAATAGCGGAAAGAAACCCTAATGGAAACGCTAGAAAATGGAAAAAAGGAACACATTAGGAAGAAGTTTCCATGCTTGGCGGCGGTGGATGTGTCTGCATATCAACAAATTACAAGTTGTGCTGTAGAAACAGCTTTTGCAGATAAATCGACTCCCTGAAAGTCGCCACTTCACAACAACGCTGGCATACATTCTGCAAAATTATTGTTAACATTAGGACAGAATCTTTCGCTACTCTGTCATTATAAGCAGCGAACCATTGTCGAGACAGAGATGCTTCGAACATGTGACCAGCACACACTCTTCAGAGAAGCCACTCACAAACATAAGTTGAATATTTTTCGTTTTTACCGAGGGGTTTTTTTGAAACATGGCATGGAAAATGGTCTGGTAGGAAAATGTGCGGCTCTGTGTGGGTGTAAGCCTGACGCTATTCTCAATGGGCAACAGCAAAGGAAACTTCAGTCGAGTGCATTGTTTGTTTTGTCAGACTCATTAATCGCAAAACAACAATTGGAAAGGGGCATAAAGTCACGTTTTCGTTTTGCACAGTTTCACTAAAAAAGTGGAAACGTTTGGATGGAAACCCCATTAGTGAGTGTTCAGCAGAAAATGGTCGTGTTCTTCATGAAACACATATTGCTCAACAAAATCCTGGGTGTAATAAAATGGGAAGCAGCAGCCTAAGCGGCAGAGAGAGCATGAATATGACAGTATGCACAAAGTGTCAAGTGGCTGTTAAGTACAAGAACCAGAACACTCCAACTCCTACGTTCCGAAAATGCCTTTTTCAAAAATAATGCCATTATGAAAACCACAGCCAGATGTCCGCTAAACCTTTAATTCTGAACTCTTTATCCGCCACCTGTCACCCACCACGCTACTTGCCAAGCCTTCACTCGTGGTGCGGCCTGCAGTGAAATATTTAATGCAGTTGTACGCTCTGTCAGTCAGCGTGAACGCTTTGTCTTTCACGTTGGCTCTCTATTTTAGCAGAGTTTTCCTCAGCTAGGTGACGACAATACATTTTTTATAACTTGTGGATTTGATACCTCGCTGCGTAGGGCAACCAAACAAAAGTGTCAATATAACCTGAGGGATGTTCGGCTGTTGGTTCAGCAAGCTTGTCGTGAAATAGCCAAAGTCAGACGGAGGGGTTTAACATGACTTTTTAACCTTAAAGGAACACACTTATAAAGAGAGGTGGAGACTCACCTGACGGTTGACTGGTATACGAGATCCTCACGTCTGCGATAATCCTCCATGTGTGAGTAATTGGTATTAAACATGGCATCGTAGGTAAATATTTTTTGCTTGATTGTCCCGCCATCTGTGACCTGCGGAGCACAGAAAAACAATCATGAGCTTGACTCCTCCAGCTTCTCCCGAATCAGCGACTGCTGTCTCCTGGGCTTGGATGGAGATATACTCCGGGCAGCAATTACGTGATTGATTTCCTTCGCCACGATGATAAGCTTCTGCCGAAAACATGCTGACTGTGCATCAGCCAGACAGTCACTTTGGCAGCCTTAGGAGTGTGCACATGGTTAGGTCTCAATGAAGACTGACACGGCACGGTGTTCTGTGCCATGTCAGGCATTCCGCTCCAGGCAGGAGTAATGACTTGTGACGAGACACCGCGGGGCGGGGAGGGATGCCAAAAACATTGGTACGATCGAGTTCGCGAGGACAGTTAAATATGCAGGACCTGCTTTGTGTTTTGATATTCACAAGGACGTCATTTAGCATTTGAATGACTGAGATCGCTTCTCCACCAAAAGCCTCTTGACAGGATTCTAATGGATAATTTGGCCCAGTAAACTTTTCACGGGGTGAAGGTTCTGATCCAGCAGAATCCTCTCTGAGGTAAACAAGTGTTTTTTTGTTTTTTTTTCTCATATGCTGTATACAGTCCCACGTTGGGACACATTGCTAAGCAGCACTTATGTGAGTAAACAGTAGTTTCCCATGAAATGTAGAATAACTCAAATAACCTCTCGCCTCTAGAGAAAGCTTGCTCGCCTCCAGCTATGTTTTGTAAGTGGTGCTACAAAGGGAGTTGACAGTGCTGCTACAACCAAAGGCTTAAGTGGGGAAACGGATAAATTTTAATGTTTTGCGACCCATAATTGGGATATTTGATTTGGCATTTCAGGCTTACAAATATGATGACTACAGACAATCTTCCGCCCTTTGTACGAGCAGCATTGCATGTTGTTGCATTGGTAGGGATGGTTCTTAGTCAGAGCCGATTCAAAATTGGCAGTTTTCTCTGGAATCCTTAAGAATTCCTTTCATCACTTTCCCGACTGTGAAGTCGACAACCCTCAGCTGACAGCTACGTTGATGGTTAGCATGGTACAAACTGTTATTGTCGATGGTTTTTTTGAGGCTCAGACCTGACATGGCAAAAAAAACAATGCAATCGTGGCCATGAAATAAGTATGTTTGTTTGTTCCCGCAAATTTGTCCTTTGTTCCTTCTTATAAGTATTTCATTCCCACCAATTAGTACTTTGTTACTTTGGGTACTTTGCACATTTTACTCGTGGCCATGTTTTTTTCTTTTTTCTTGCCATGCCAGGATTTGCATTACTACCATGGTTGTTTTTACAGTGATGTAGCCATGTCTGTGCAGTATGTTTCCTGGGGAAGCACATGTAGTGCCCGGCACCAATAATGATAACCAGAACCGAACTCTCACCTGCCCTGAAGACATCATTTTGGATGTCATGTTTATATTGTTATTCAGTTAAGACCATTAAAGCACAATGAGCAGATATATAAAATGAGATACATACGTGTACATTGATATTTTAAATTGCTCACATGGACCAATAAAGACCAAATTTTAAAAGAACTGAAGCTCACTGTCAACTGTTTCATTGTTCAGACTTCACAGGGTTCATTGCTGTTCGAGATCAGACAACACAACTCATTCCTGTTTCAGTGATGCTCTGATGTTCCCTTGTCATTTGTGCAACACAGTAAACCAATCCAGAAGGCTAAAAACATCTTCTTTGATCCTGATCTATATCTCTTCCTTTTTTCTGAATGAAAATTTATAAGAGAATCACTAAGGAGTCAGATTGTTAAGCAGTATCGATAACAGAATCGGAATCCTACAAATCTTATCAATTTCTATCCCTCGCATCACCAGCATAGAGTTAGCACGTAATGCTAACTGTGATCCAGAGCGCGGACAATGGCACAATAGCAAAGAGCAGAGTTCCGATATCCAGTATTCAAACAAAAACAAGACAAAAATACAACAGCAGACTAAATAAAAATAACCATACTGTATGTGCCTCTTGATAACTACTACCAACATACTCTACTCATCCCCAGCACTGTTCTCCCTCCCGCCATCCGGCAGACGGTTCCGTAGCATCCGACGCAGAACCACCAGATTCAGGAACAGTTTTGTTCCTGGTGCTGTCAGGTTGCTGAACGTTGGACAATAGCTGCAGTACTGTTTATTTTATTTTATTTTATTTTGTTAGTATTTATCTGATATTCATTTATTTTGGTCATAGTTTTTGGAAACCGGAAGCCTCAGACCGAAATTCCGTTGCCATAATACAGTGATATGTTTTTGTGCAATCACAATAAAGAAAGTCTAAGTCTAAGTAATATATATGAATAATTTTGCTTTATCTGTCTTTACGTCAGCTCCAAAAAGACCTGTGAAAGGATACACTCTGCAGTGTGTGACTTCTTTCTTCACCAACATGCACAATACAGTGTTCAGACTGGAGCTGGAGAAGGAGAGGTCGGAAGATGGAGAGACCTGAAGGACAACTTCAATGGCATTTTGCACGAGTACTCTTCAAATGGAGGATGGACTTGGAAATACTGAGGATATTGTCGGACGGAGTCTGCCACTGAAAAGAAATGACGGGCAACGCATCCTGAAAACATATTCTCTCAGCAATAGATTGATAATAGCCTCTCAAAAGAATTGCCTTCCAAAATAATTTCCATACATATATGAAGCAGTTACAGTCGCCGCAGTGAAGAAATCTGGAAACCAAAAACGGCCCCTCCTGGAGCAATGATATTGATTTACATTACCTATGCTGCAACATTAACTCTTAACCACAAGTACAAGATGATTCCAATCCTTGACCTTTCAGCCACCTTAGTAAATGTCTGAGACATATGATAATCCTCATGTTGAATTGATTTTGACATGAGTGCTACATGACTCAAACAAGATGCATGTGAAAGATGAGGCGGCAGGTTTCACAGCTGGTCCTCTGGCGAGGTCAGTACTACTTAGAGGCAGACACTCATCTCGAGGTGAATACATGAGCGGCACCAATCTTCTTCACAACCTCTTCTTCACAACCCTCTGGTCCACCGGAAAGAACTCCAACACACATGGGGGGGCGCTCTGGTGCTTCCCTCACTCTTCTCTCCCTTCAGGGGTGGCCACAGCGGATCATCCTCCTCCATCTCACCCTGTCCTCTGCTTCCTCTTCTCTCAAACCTACAGACCTCATGTCCTCCTTCACCACCTCCATCAATCTCCTCTTTGGCCTTCCTCTCCACCTTCTGCCTGGCAGTTCCAACCTCAACATCTTCCTACCAATGTAGTGGCTCTCTCTCCTCTGTACATGTCCAAACCATCTCCATCTAGCCTCTCTGACTTGGTCTCCTAAACACCTGAGCACATGTGCTGTCCCTCTGATCCTATCCATCCAGCTCACTCCCAGAGAGAAGCTCAGTATCTTCATCCCTGCTACCTCCAGCTCTGCCTCTTGTCTTTTCCTCAGTGCCACTGTTTCCAAACCATACAACATTGCTGGCCTCACCACCGTCTTGTACACCTTCCCTTTCATCCTTGGTGCTTCCCTCACTAATTCCATTCATTCCGGTTGAAGCCAAAGCTCACTTGACCATACATGTACCTCAAAATGTCCCATTTGAAATCGGCGACAAAAACCTCTTTATAGGATTCATGAACAGACATGACAATGTATGGCAGTTTGAATCCCTGTCAAGTCCTTGCAGGTGTCAGGCCAACCGGCATTCAAAGAGATGAGATCTCCTGAGCTGGCAGGCCATCGCTGTTTAAACAGCCCCCTAATCTATCCGACTTAATGATAGCAAACCTTGATTAATACTGACCCTTAATCCCCTGTGAGATAAATGCAAAAGAATCAGCACATCATAAGCCTTCCCCTGATGCCATGGAGAGATCTGCTTCTGTTTGACTCGGGGAGGGAAATAAAAAATGGCTCGTGGTTTACGTAGATATGCTTCGTAATGGCTTCATTTGCTGCCACAGATCATGGAGGCAACGCTTTGCTGTAGATTTAAGGACACGCAATTCATGCCTGAAGGGATGGTGGCAGAAAATGTATTAATATGCAGGCATGGACAGCATTTATCAGGTGTTATCGTTCATCCAGCTTGCTCCAAAGTCTATCAGCAGTTGTGGAAAAGTCGTCATTCAATGTCTCCGTCACGGTCAATATTTGAGGAACATGTCTTTTAAGATGGTATTGGACCCCCTATGAGACACCAAACTCGCTGTGACTAGAAATTTCTACATTAGAAAATGTGCATAAGCACTGCCCATCAAAAACACTGTTTCGTGGGGAGCTGAAATCTTGTCCTCCCCAGCCACCTTCCTCTGTTGTGATTGGTCAGGAGGAAACCTTCAGTGCGACTCAAATCACTGCTCTACTCAGGAACCCCTTGAAAAAGGAGCTCTTTAACTGCAAGTCTGAGAGCTAAAGTCACTAAAAGCCAAAGCCCCACTTTCTTGTCAGCCCAAAAGAGCTGATTTAAGGCAGGCTGATTCAATCCACTGTGGGCTTCCCTCTCGTAATGTCTCATTTGCAGAGATTTCAGACTTTATAAAGTAAGAACTGCAATAGGGAGCATCATCATGATGGGCGACTTGCTGCATCATGGAGTGAAAGACTTCAACATTTGTAACATATGCATCAGTCAGAAAAGATTTGACCATAAGCTCTTTAAACTACACGGCCGTCTCACCATTCTGACCATAAATGTACCCTCCACTTGTTACATTTTATCATTTATTTAGATCATAAAAACTATCTGCTTAAATAGCTTAAGTTACATTTGAAGGGATTTACAACGTTCGACTATTGTTAACGTGCCGTACGCATGAGAATCAAACCTACCAGTTGTTGACTGTTCACACACACTCTATGCTTGAGCTAACTATAAAGTCAAACTGTGCAGCTCACTTGATGCTGTCGGACTGACTGAGCTATATGTCTGTTATTGTGTAAAAAAAAAAAAAAAAAAATCACGTACTAGTGCTTTTCATGCAGTCTTTTAGCCAGGATTTTGAAACAGAGGGGCAAAAGTGCCGATCCCCGGCCCATTCCTGACACACCATGTCAAACTTGCTTTGAAAAAAAATAAGCTGTACAATAATATTGTTTTATAGAAACAAACGTGAGTCAAATAACAGAACAGAAAAGAACTAGTAGCTGCTACCACAATGACACTTTCAGTGTCACTTTCATATGCTTGGGCTCTCCTGGGCAGATGTTTTACTTGGCTGACCATGCACAATTAAATTTTTTTTTTTGTTTTCATAATGATTCTTCCCCTTACTACAAGCTATTGTGTGAGTTTTGTTCAACTTCTTTCACATATTTATGCAAAATAAGCATGCAGTTGTACCAGCTGTGTGTCTGTGATGTTTTCTTTTAAATTTTTGCACGTGATTTATTCAAACGGTACATATATAAATGTCTGCTGCTCGATTAAATCAACAGCACCACATGAATTTTAATCTATTTTACTCATAATCGGCAAGCATGTGATCCTCCACTCCCCAGAGCAGTTGCATGACTGCCTGTCGCTGGGGAGTGGGAGAAGTAGGGAAAGCGGGCTTGATGCCAAAATACTAAAACTTAAAAAGCTATGAGTTTGTTATGTAAAGAATTGTTTAAAATGTGGAACTTATCTGCGTTTCCTCCTGTCATCAGCGTCAGACATCCCATCAACAACTCGCGACATGTGTATAACCGCGAGATTACGCCGGGAAACCAATATGGCGACAGCAATGGACAAACAAACAAAAGGGTCGAGAGTAGGTGAATTTACATCATATTCGACAAAATTGCCAGCCAGAAACACCCTTTTCATGGCAGCCAGTGTGATGACACGATGAGCATGGCGCCACCAGTCTCTAGGACGTCCATGTTTTCATGGTACAGCAGAATAAACAACCATCCATTCAACTCCTTGAAAGGGTTCTCAAAGAACATCTGATCTTTTAATAGCAATTTCATTGTCTTGTGGTAATAGATTTTATCTTCAGATCAGAAGCCTCAGCTGTTCCATGCTCAAATCTCAGCTTTTTTTTTTTTTCTCTGAGACACACAAAAACACTTCATTGTGGATGCTGAGCCGAGTCTCTAATGATGCTTCCCATAGTCAGGGTCTGATTAGGACTCGGTCTCAGGGGTTAACCAAAAACCTCCTCAAAGTGCCCGTCTGTGGTGGAGC
This sequence comes from Synchiropus splendidus, assembly GCF_027744825.2. Classification (NCBI taxonomy): domain Eukaryota; kingdom Metazoa; phylum Chordata; class Actinopteri; order Syngnathiformes; family Callionymidae; genus Synchiropus; species Synchiropus splendidus. Next base: position 8,090,866 of record NC_071339.1, read on the forward strand.
CTATTTTTAGGCTGCAGCTGCATCAGCAGCCACAGAAGGAAATTCAACTAACAGACTGCAGGCAAACTCGGAAAGATCCAACCTGAATCCAGCTTCGATATTCTAGGCAGCAGACGTAAAATCATTACAGCACATCCTCGATAGAACTTGTATAAGATGGTGAGGATGGAGCACGGCAGAGAAGCTGTCTTTTAGGGTAGGTTATAAAAATATTTAAGAACCTCATGAAGTCCAATGGTGAAAATAAAATGTCGACAGTTGCTCTTGATTCAATGGTCTATGAGACACGATTGATGAAAGATGTGCACTGGAATACAGCTGCAGTTCTTTGTCATGTAGATCATTTGAACATCCACTAAATGGACATCTTCATAAGATAGTCTTCTTTCCACTGACTCATTAAAAGACTGAGTCTGTCAGCAACAAAGGAGATGATCATTCGCTCACAACAATGGTGTCTTTCTAAGCAGCCTGTCTTGAACATGCAAACTGGCAAATGCAATTCAATGTAGGCACATCATCGGGTTTTCTGGTTTGGTCTACAGTCTAGAAAGGGCTGCCCAGTCCTCAGTTAAGGAGAAGAGGTGTTTACTTTCAAAGAAAAACCTCAAACCTTTGCCTCCGATTGAATTAAATATGCACATATTGAAACAAAATACCATGAATCATGCAGTGTTTTGTTTAGCTACCTTAAACATTGAACCAGTCCATTTCCAACAATGTTACCGTCACTGCTCACATGCTTTCATGCCTTCTTCATGTTGGTATTGCTGTTCTCCAATATATCCACCTGGACCACTAGGACGGAGAATTTGCACCATTGTTATGTCTTCTTCATGTGTCATTTGAACTGCGTATCGGGTAGTAAGAGCAACACTGCCCCCCATGGTTTCCAGTGGTACTGCTCCCTTTGGTCCGTAAGCTTTGTGGAAACGCGCAGAAATGAATGCAGAGCACGGACAGAAGGCTCTGTCCATATCTGGATCAGCACAACATTGAACATAAATAGGTCTTGACAGCAGCACTGAACCAAGTCACTTTTGACCGTGTGCATTTGTTATTAAAAGTTCCTGAGTTATACCCAGCGTTTTAACAGCATAGGAAAGAAAAACCTCCCAGAATTTTTACATGTTTTTGTCAACCTGAAGTCAACCTGAAGGACTCTGCCTTTCAAGGCAGCCTATAATGGAGGACCAAGAAAGATGTCATTGAAAAGATGTGTGGATTACTGCACTAACAATCGATGGCTAGCCACTAGATTTGCCAGAGGTCCAGTCATTTATTATGTCCACCTTACTGCCTCTCAAGTCAAACCAGTTGAGGACTCCCCAAGAATATATTACCGTTGTCAGTGAGTTCACACATCAGAAAGGGCATGTCCACAAGTAACTGTACAATAGTTGGCTGATCACATAGAAAAAAAGAAGTCACATATATGTTGGCGTATGAGTCAGTTACGGAAAGAGGCTGAAGAAGGTTATAAACCTGAAAGGAGAACGACTGACTTGGTCATGACCTGAAGTCCTAGAGTCAAAGCAAAACACCATCAGAGGTCAGGTTGCATCAAATGAAAAGCGATTACATTATTTGTCACTGCATTCATGAAGCAAGAGGGTGACACGTCTCAGAAGAGACACAATAAAGTGTTGCAAAAAGTGGCCAAAATACCACATTATCTGTGTGAGTTTGAGGCGTGGAGAGTCCAGCTGCTGAGCTGTGGATCCTTGAGTGGTTTGCGTTTTGCTGATCTACAGTAGCTGTGTAGATCTGTGTGGGCGGTATCAATGGTACAGTCTCTTTACCTGTGATTTTATACCTCTGCATGCAGCACATCCATGTGTGACAAATTAAAGAGCTGGAAAGCCCTGACTTTCACCGCCTCAGCTACTGACACTCTGTGATTTTGCCACTTTATATCCAGGAACAAATTGCAGAAAATGTAGATAGGGGTGAGCAATATGGCAAAAGAACATCATGATTTATTTTCATTTAGATTTTTATTTATTCCGAATTTATCACAACGTTGTTCGTATGATTTCAATTTGAGAATTTCCAGACATATCTTTAAGAATATTTGACCCAACTTGCTTCAAACCCACAATGATTCATTCTGTCACATTTTGAGGATGAAAGAATTGGCTCGCTATGTTCTTCGCTATGTCTTCACTGTTGCATGTGGTTGTCTTTATGTATCCCATTGATGCTATGCTCAACCCACGAGGAATGAATGAATGCACTTGGTAAAGTGTTGCTTGTTCCAGGACATCCAGAATCTGATGAAAATGATCATGAAGTCCTGGACTTGTGACACAGAACACAACTACGCTCACCTTCTCATTATTATTTAGGACACAAAACATTTCTACGACAGATTATATGCAACTGGAATGAAAGAAGAACCTCAGTAGTGTTTGAAAGAAAAGATGAGAACAATTCTAAATACTGTCATGAATTGAACCACACCATCACAGGCACAGCACCATGCAACTGACAAATGTGTCTGCCACATTTGGGAACTAGTCTGTGCATGTGATTCGTGCTTTACTGAAACATTATTGTATATCTAGAATACACATCATAATTCTGAGTTTATTGTTACCACAATTGTCTGAGGTGTTTGTTATCTTCCAAAGCACTCTGTTCTTTTAACAGCAGTTTAAGTGCAGAATCCTCGCTACTTATATCACAATATTTTAAAGGTATTTTGCTTATTTAAGAAACAAAAAATACACACATAAATACTATATGTAATATAACTTCATTAATATCAAACACATTTTACTTCCAGAGTCATTTAGTAATTTTTACTTCTTTGGCATCAGTCTGTCACAAGCCAAGTGAGCATGCACATTCCAACCCAGTCACGCTCGAGACAACCTAACAACAACCAAAAACTTAACTGATACACGTTGTGACTGTCACGTCTCTGCTATCAAAGCTCCTAATCCAGCCACACAAACAGGTTGGGACTGGCTGCTGCTGCTGAGACTGCCAGATTCTGGACAGGGGATTAGAGCAGGGCCCTACCTCAACAGAATGATGTCACCAACAGTTAGAGAGCAGCTGTATTTTGCTGCACCCCGGAGAATGCAAGGCGAGGGTCTGTGACCTCTGGGGTGGGAATTCAGGCAGCTACTGTCAGAGACATGGCGAGATCCGGAGGAAATGCACTGAGAGAACGGTAGTCCAGTTCATCGATAGCTGTGAGTTACAGACCGTATCATGTATGTTTTTAAATGGAAGGAAGTAGAAGGGCAGTTAAAAAAAAAAGTAAGGATTGTAAGGGTTACCAGGTGCTGAACTCGGCAAGCTTGTTTTTAGAAGGATGGTCAATTCATCTCAAGCTAACGTGACCTTCAGAACTGCGAAAGTGGAGTAAAACCTTCTTTTTATATTCTGTATTTGACAAAATAAATTCCCCTAAAGCAGGCCTGGCCAACCCGTGGCTCCCGAGGAACATGCGGCTCTTTTCCCAGTTTCATGCGGCTCTTCACCAAAGTTTGTCATTCCCTAAACTAAAGGTATGGCATGTGTTTCACCTCTTATTCATTGTTGTGTAATTCAGTGAAGTGAAGATGAGACGCTCCAGTCTGCAGCGTCGCTCACACCCACAGACCGGGGCGTCATGTTATTGGTGGCATGAGCCACGTAAAAAAATATACAAGTAAAATAAATTGTGCACACATTTCTATCTACGTCGCTTGATATTTCAAGGAGGATCATGGTAAAAAGTATGAATTTTAAAAATACATGCACAAGAGACATACGCTGGACGTGAACCATCAACCTTGTGACACACACGGATGTGCTTTAACTGCTATACTGATGCTCAGTCACGTGACCAGCTGTTCAGGTTGAGCTCTTTTCAGCAACAAAGTAAAACAATGTGGCTCTTAGCCTCTGACTGGTTGTCCACCCCTGCCCTAAAGCGTACACATGTGCTGCATTGACTCCCTGCTTGTAGCCCACAGGCCATGCGAGGGAGTCCATTTCTAGCAGGCACAAATTCCCCTTGAAGCAGACAAAGCAAGAGTGAACGCAAGAGAGACCGACTTATAGGATTCTGGAATCTTCAACGCCCGGATCGGTCACCACCATTCATCATCTCCATAAGCGGATCATTGTTTGAATTGTAAAAGCACGACTAAATATCTGAAATTAAATAACATTTATCCATAATAATTAAAGCATGTTACATAAGTCTATATTGACACAGACTTAACTGTACAGAAGCAGGAATAAAATGCTTGTAATGTACATTTTAGTTGTACGAAAAGGGTCCAGAAGCAAAACTTAATTCAGTGCCCATGTCCCGTATCTAATTCAATTGCGTACTTATTTTGATTTGCATTAATTTCAATTGTGTTCTATTCCACTCACATGTGCTTCAAGTCACTACACCCAGTCTCTCACTCCCCCTTTTTCTTTCAGCTGTCGTCTTCTATGACGGCATTGCTGTTGTGCTGCACTGACCGGGAGGCGAATCTATCCTCACATTACCCATACTTTTCTCCCCATTAATGCTCATTCATGTCGCACTGGAAATTAGTAACGTTGCACCAGCTCTTGTTGTTGAACAGACTGGGAGCAACAGAGGAGCGGCGTGGCCGATAATGAAGTGCTGCCTCAACAAGTCATGGAAACACACAGCGGTAACAAGACGTACCGCACACGACTGGTCAGCGGTCTTCATCAACTCAAGAAGCGTTGAGGTGTTTGGATGGCAAATTTGGCTAATTTAGCTTACAGCAGTTGCTGCTTGTGTCTTCATGTCAGATTCAGTTCCATGTGCACTGCTCCAGTCATTATGTAAAACTCTGCAGCTAAATATAGTTCTTTGACTTGAATCCCTTCCACTCATACTCCAGCAACAGTCACACGAATGACAACAAAAATCAACTGCTGAGTTGAACTCATTTGACACTTTTTTACATTTATACATGTAACTCATTTAATTCATTTATTATTTCCTCAGGGGCCACATTAGATACTGTGACTGTTGAGAGGTGCCGGGAAGCCAAAAGAAAGGAGGCAACAAATAAACAGAACACTAAATGAATGAATAAATAAATACAAATCATAAAGTTGTTTTTTGTGTCACGTTTAAAATGCACTCCATGAAAACATCATCGATATGTGGATGAGCTCTAGTTTAAATTCCTATGAATTTTAAGGGACAAAAAATAAAATAGCCAAATGGTAAGGAAAATAAATTAATAAAACAAGAAAGTTATATTTGAGTTGCACTCATACAAAAATTACAAATTGAAAACAGTACATGAAATTGTTTTGTAGTTTTAATCTGGCTCCAGAAGGGCTGCACAAATATGGTAAAAATAAATACAATAAATAAGTTCCTTGTCACTTAAGTTTAAGTTTTTTGTTCTCCATTGCACTTTTAAGAAGGGAATGTGTGAAACTTAACCTTTCCCAAATATGTTAGATATGGTTTATAAGTAAAAAAAATGTACCCATCGAGCTACCCACAGTACATCACACATTTCAATTCAAGGAAATAGCCTGGTAGCGTTTGTAATGGGGACAAATAAAGAAAAAAAAAACTTTCTCCAGGTCTGCATGAAAAGTATCAAAACAAATAAAGGCCTGCACCTTGTAAAATTTGTGGTGGTAAGTACATTCTAGACTCGCACAGGTGGTGAAAAGTCAACAAGCCAATAGATGATGTGTCAAATGAAAACCATCTCACCCCGAATAAGGTATATTAATTCATTGTCTACAGTACCTCAATAGACGTAAAAAACGCTATCCTCTGGACATGGGGCTCACTTCTGGGATCCAACCTTGGTGCCTCATAAAAAAGCAGAGAGTATGATATGACCGCAAATGAAGTGAATCACATATTTTGAGTAGCATTAGTATTTTAGTACCAAAATATTATTGGATTATTTATTATTTGTATGACAGTTGGATGATGATTAAACACAAACATTGGCATGATGCTGTTTGTTGTACTCTCTAAAACACATTCTTTGACGTCAACCAAACAACCACGCGATGCGGGTGTGACGTCATTCACACCCGCCAGCAGCAAAGCCAAATGTAGTGGACCAATACAACTGTCAATGACAACCGACAGCTTGTCAGATAGTTACACATATGGGACGCGCCCTCCAGCATTGGCCTCTGCAGAGGCTGTGTGACATGGCAGAGTCTCCCTGAACCCATTTGCCAGTGGCCTGGAGGAAAAAAAACATCACCTCTTGCATTGAAGCTTTTTTCTCATCACGATTTTGGGGACAGACAAATGCTCCAGTGTTTCAATGGGCACTTCTTCGCAGCAGCATTGTCGTCATTGCTAGGCAACAGAGTTGATGGATCATATTCAGACTGGATGAGTGATATGTAAGAGGCTGACACTTGACAGACCATGCGGAGATATTGCCAGTGACAACACCATGACTATCTCCATCGCCTGATCTCAGGGACCTTTTTTTCCTTGCTTTTTGTTTTATTTTTTTGTAAGCTAAAAACATATACAGCAGTAGCCATTCATATGTTCGCTTCCCAGGCGGCTGGGAAGGCGGCTGGAGGGTCTTTGAATAATGTGAACCCCACCTACTCATTGCGCTACGATTTTCGAACTGAGGGTGCCGCTCTCTCTTTTTACATAAAGCCCAGTGTGATTTGATGTTCTCTGGCAGTGATGGGCAACAGATAGCCAGCAGGCCAGATGTGACTCTCTGAGAACCCCAAGAACCTGCATTACTTCTAGTGTGATGGTAACAACTGTCAGCTCTTCGGCTAAAATGCATATGTGGTTAACTGACAAGGTTTGTATGTAGAGTTGTGGAGAGCATGAACGTTTGGGTGTTGTGTGAATGGGAGACATGTAGAGCTTCGAGTAGAGTCAGTTGTCTTCTTTCACACTTTTTTTATGGTGAATACATTAGAGATGCTAGATACTGTCTCTGCCATCAGGTGTAGACTTGATCTGTGTCTCCTGGAAAATCTTTACAAGAAAGAAACAGGTGGTCAAGACCTTCTTTTCATCAACGCTGTTGCCTAAACTTGGGTTCCTCAAAAATCTCAAAATTCTACATTGTTCAGCTGTCAAACAGAACACGCCATTTAGATATATATATATATTAGATATTTAGATATTTTTGTTGATGTTATTATTTTTGGCTTATTTCGTATCCCTCAGTAATTTAGAAAATAATCAAGTAACATGACTTTCACATCATGGTACTGGGAACAGGAAACTAGGAACTGTGTTCGAACACGTTGTTATTTAACATGCCCTACCAACCTTGGTCACATGATGATATCAAAGACCCTGTGCAAAACAGAAATCTATTGAGCTAGGATCACATGGTTTGGTCTGGTCTACTTGTTGTACACTGTATACCTCCATATCATTTTTAGTCATAGTGTATCATCAGACTCAAGTATTTATAACCAGTAATGTACAACGTTAACATGCTGTATTCACTCACCCTTTGCATCTGTTATAAGTGATTCTGTCACATTTTCCTCCGTAGAGCGTCTCATGCTTTTATTTTGTTGCTCTCAGTTGTTCTTGTTTCCTGTTCCTCCTTTCTCTCCAGCTTCACGGGCAACACAGCGGGCGTTCATTCCCTCATCAAGCCTTCCAAGGATATGAACCCGTCAACGCCAGCTCATGATGCCGGATGGTTGCTTTTCGCTCCTTTACGGTAACTCTATCAAGACTTCCATGATTTCCTCCCTGACCTTTGTCTTGAGTTCTCTGGGGGCTTGAATCCCTATTCAGCCGCCTCCTTTAGTCCCTCGTTCCTCCGCGCTGCACTTCTGTTTCTCCCCTTCGCCATTCAGCCCGTGTGTGAGCAGTTTTATAGTAACACTTTTCATTTCTCTCTTCTAATTCGCCTCTCTTGTGTTTTCAAATTCTTCCTTAGTCCCTCTGTGTTGTTCCCGGTCCGCGTTCTGGTTCTGGCGTCTTTCGTTATCGTTACTTGTCTGTCCATTTTCTTGTTTATTCTCCCGTGCCGTCTGTTGACCAGCACTTCCTGTACTTGCATCCATCCTTCCGAAATCACAACAGGTTCATTTACTATGAATCTTAGGAAGAGTAAAAGGTGCAAATGAGAGAATGTTTCAATGATTTTTAAGATATTCTCCTACTATTATTCATCCTGCTCCTTTCCATCCTCAGACGTAACAGCAGCTGTCCAGTATACGTTGTCATATGGTGCACAGCTGATCATTGATTTATGTTCAAGACGTAATTTTAAAGCTATGACGGGCTCTTCAGTCCGAAGTCATCACAATTTGGAAATATTATACATTATATGAAAACATCCTACAACAATGCCTGTGGCACTTGAACAGTTCTATGTGAGTGCAATTGATGTCTCCAAACACTTTTGTTATGGGTAACCTGAGAGCCCCTTGCTCATGAACAGATGAAGGTACATAGATGACAAATAGACAATTTTTGATGCGTCAAACAGATTTATGGCTAGTGGAATTAAAGTACAGTCATCACGAAAGGTCAAAATTTCCATGGAAATGTAATGCATTTTGTTTAAAACACAGTCAAACATGCTGTCAAAACAAGGCATTGCCGTTTAAGTGGTTAGTTTTCAATTTATTTCTTTCAAAAATGGGCAAGTAAAAAGGCAAAGCGGCAGACAGATGGCAATTGTAAAATCTTGAGTGAAAGTTGTGGCGTTCTGAGAAGCTGAGAACCAACAGATAACCCCCGTCCACTTCTTCTTACTCACTCCTTGCAGCACATCTTCTTCGTGTCACCAGTGTGTAAGGTTGAGCCTACATTTGAGGGTTAAAGCATCAAAATAACAAGGTCATTATGATTGTGTTTCAGTTTGGTTAAGAGTTCTGGTTGCGTTGAGACATTAGTTTCGGGTGGTTATGTTCAGGGGGAGAGGCAGTGGAAAACAATACGTCATTGAGAAACCTCCAAAAGTCCAAAAGCATAGAAATATGAACATGTGTGTGTACCACCTACTGATATTTGGAACACAAATAACGTGTAAGATAAAATACATGTAGGACAATAATCATGTGTAAAAAATGTGTGCACAGTCAATTAACTAAAACACTATCTTTTGTACAGACACTTATTGGAGTGTAGGAATCAATCCCTATTTCTGTTCAAAGCATTCCGGCTCATGGATTTTGCACCTGTGGAGAAACAGATGGTCATGGACAAAACACAAGCTCAGTGATGGACAATACATATCTGCTGATGTTAGCAACTCAAGCGAGCTGTCTTTCTTCCCTACCGCATCAACCAGCCAGCTGGTGCACGATGAGTTTATAAGTAATGTTTTTCTTTGAGTAACTCATAAATCACCTAATGTGCTGAGGAACAGAGCATGGCTGTTGTCTCACTGCTTAACTAGACTAGAAAAGCTTTTTGTTTTGCGGTGCAAATGGCAACCGTGAGTTTATTATGATAAAGGTTTTTACATCTTCAGACCATTCCAACATTCATCACCTGAGCAAACTGTGACAGAAACTGGTTGAAAGCAGAAATCTGTGCAGAAAATTAGAACACAGCATGGAGTTTATGAAGGTTAAAGCAGCATCTCTCTTCATGGTTGACTTCATCAAACCAGGGAATTTTATTAACCTTAAAAAGAGATGACACTGACAGTCTAAGCACCAGTGTATTTTCTGTGTACAATTTGCTTCATATTGTGGCCTGTATGCTCCAGAATAAAGCACATTGCTTCTTGGGTTAGGCTTATATTTTTAACCGAGTGCTGTTTGGGATGAGAAGCCGTGGAACAATGACCAACATGCTGTGCGGTCACGGTGACACCGTGTCACAGCCAGAAGTTGACTTGTCTTGTTGCTGTTTGATAAGCTGTAACAACACTGGCAAAAAAAAAAAAACATTTCAAAATATGAGGAGGAAAGAGCTGGCAGCGATGAGAAAATATTAATCTGTCACTTCCTCCTTCTTCCTCACTTCTGCTGCCACAACTCAGCTCCCATTAGTTTTTACATTATGACAGCTGTGAACATGCCTGTGTCCTTCAGGAAATCATTTTGTCTTCAGTGAATTTACCCAGTGACGCTCATTTACTGATGACAAATGCGTACAATGTAAAATCAACTTGAACAACTGCAAAGAGGATAAAACTGCACGTAGTTAAATGACTAAAAACTAAACAAATCTTGATCATCGAGAACCTTGAACTCTTGGGAAACCAAGTCTTGCTTCCACGTTCACAAACGATTGACACAATAACATCCAACGGCGAATTGACAATAGAAACAAGTCACTTCAAGGGCACCGATTACAACGTTTTTGAAGTTCAAAATCACAACACAGCTAACATCATAACTCGTCTGAGCTTCCATTGTCCAGTCAACGGATGGTTACCGTAAATCCTGGACTACAGAGCACAACGGAATTAGCCGCACCCTCTAAATTTAAGAGGTCTGTTAGCTGCAGGTGCAGTGGTGCTGTCTGCACCGTAGAAAGGTCAGTGGTGCACCTGGCTTAAAAACGCATGAGTATCACTTCTAAACTAGTTTGGAAAATGGGGTCAGCATCGAGACTGATTCATGAAACAAACTTGGCAAAAAATCGGGCTCCACGGCCAGTCTCAGCTGCTCTCCGGTCCTCCAGCAGACTGGCCTACTTGGCGGAACTGCAAACACGCCGGCAAAAATATTTATATAAAGAAATATGTTGGCAGAATGACACTCTTTCGCCTGTAAAAATCCATATATTAGCTGCGTCGTTGTGTAGGCCACAGGGTTCAGACCGCGAGAAAACAGTAGTGGCTAATAGCCCAGGAATTACTGTAATTCCTTCGTCTCAGGCAGATATCCATAATGTTTTCCTCTGGCTATTCACTGTACCTGAAGGTCCAGTGCGGGGCTGAAAGCACGTTTTATTGTGCAGTAAACGCAGTAAAGTTTCTGTTTAGCTATAAACAAACTGTCATTTTGGTGACTGACTTGAATGATTTCACCGTTTCAATGAAGGTTGAAGAGGCTTGAACACTGATGTTAAGTGTCCTTGGCTCGGGGAAAAGAAACCTGTTCAATTCAAGCAATTAAAGCAAGTAGATCCAGGAAAAGCATCAAAGCAAAATAAGCAGTATTCAACATGAGCTGATCCTTGGATGGTCGCCGGCATGCACTTGGGTGCAGCGTGACCTCGGCAATGATAAGCTAGCTGCAATTGGGTTGAGCCATTCCGCTGTAATGCTGGATGGCAACATGAAGTTGTCTCTTGAAGATACCTCTTATCAGACAAAACTCTGTCTATTATTTGAAAGCGCCAGGTCGTAACTTGTACCTCAAGAAGTTGGTAAGAGGCACACAAGTGGGCACTTAGCTGGGACATAGCTGGAAGTATGCAGGAACTCCACTGACAGTTTGATGCTTACTTCGGTGACATTGATCAACATTAAAAAAAGCTGTTACGGCCAACATGAGTTCAGTGTCTTATTTCTGTTATATTTCCGGGTCCTTACACCATCAATAGTTAAGTCATAATAAACAAAATAATCTGCATTTTGCTGTTGATTCCTATGTTGCATGTGACTTTGAGAATTGCAAGGTGCACTGTAAAATGAGTAATATGGTTCATCATGTTAAACACCCAGGGAGATGAAGCTTTGACAGTTTTTAAAGCACCAGAGAGGAGTACAGCAACAGTGACTGATCAGATCGTGTATTTTATTTATTTATTTTTTTATATCCCCAGAAAGAAAATGTCCAAAGAGCTTCAGGTCTCTGTGTGCTTTATCAGTAGCTCCCACTTACTTTACACCACAGTTTATCTCCCTGTCACTGCTCCCAAGTCAATTTATTCTGGAAGTTGTTTGAGCCGTGCATGCAGAGCATCTTCCTGATACTGGGTGGAAATGGCTTGCCTCGGAGATATCTTAACAGCCTCCCCAGGAAGCATAAAGAAATCAGCTGACAGATTTATCTCGCACAATAAATTGTGTCAGGTTTTTATGTGTCCCCTGCTTTTATGTGCCTATTTGAACACTGTAATTGGACCAGTAAACAACAAGACATCTTAAATACCTAATCTGCACTGTCAGGACGTTGGACAGCACCAAGTCAAATGTAAAATGTTTTGAATTCAAAGCATTAGGATTATTCATTAGAGCACCATGAATACAGTGTTTGTTTAAACACATCACTCAAGAATAAAATAAATGAATCGGCTGTCATTTTCTTTATGTTAAGCAAGGTCCGACACGCTGCTGTGCCACAACAACAACAATAATACGAATAATAATAATGGTGCAGTGACAAAACAACCAAACGGTGCACAATACTAACTTTTCAATACTTCAACTTTTCAACTTGAAAGTGACGTGCCCCCAGGCTGCAGTTGTTTGGGTCACAGAATATGTCAGAAACAGTCTGAAGTTATACATCTCATATATAACCTGAATAATCTACACTTGATCTGTTGCATGAACATGAGTCCTTTGCTGTTCAAAACTACTACTACAACCACTACTACTAATAACAACAATAATATAATAAGCATGGATTTATTATTATATCATTACTGAATATTTATTGGAAGAGCTGGAGGAGGTTTGTGCGGACCGGGAAGTTTGGGCTTCCCTGCTCCGAATGCTGCCTCCGCGACTCGACCCCGGATATGCGGTAGAAGAAGGTAAGGTACTGCTCATGTTATCAGGTGGGAATTACTGTTAGTTTATGTTCATGTCGCAATATATGCCATCATTAAAAATGAATTGCAATGTCCATTTTTTTCAATATCGTACAGCGCCACACTTTGCTATTTTGATAGTATATAGTCCGGAAATTACGGTAGTTGCCGACATTGATGCATAATTTCTGAAAACATCCACTCAAGGTGCCGTGACAATGTGTACACCATTGAAAATGATCATTATTTTACCGTTTAAGCATATACAAAAGCACATGGACCAAGAGACTGAGACTACCCAACTCAAAGACCGAGTGCCACAGGAGCTCCTTTCTTCCTGTGGCAAGAAAAACATACAATTATATCTTTTTAATTTATTGTGATATGTTGTGTACAGAGCACGTTACAAACACAATTTCCCTAGGGATTAATAAAGTTATATATATATATATATATATATATATATATATATATATATATAGATTCATTCTGTTTATACAAGATGGAAATTAACACAGGGGCAATATGACATCACAGATTTCCATTGAATAGGAAAGTTTTATTCACAAAAAAATAACAAATCAATAAATAAATACCTAAAATAAATATAAAAATATACCTAAAATAAATATAAAATGCTATTAGAAACGGGGCATGTATTACTATATTACCACGAAAACTAACATTCAAAGTCATATGATATTTTATAGTTTTATTGTGTGTAAACTGGATTCATTCTCTAAATCTGGATACCATTTTCTGTCCAGCAGTGTGGGCAGTGTCCCTATATGTAGCTGCAAGATTAACAAAGTAGAATGGTGCAGACAGGAAGAAGGTAGTGTCCTCAGCATGTGGACACGGGACCTGAGAGCATACGCATCAGTCCTGTGATATAATTCTTCAGCTGCATGTTTTCTCCCAGCATCAAAAATCCGAATCACGCCATCCATCGCTGGAAAGTCATCAGTGAGCGATTTCACGCTGGAGTGTACACGTCAGGCTAGTTTGGTCAGGGATGCATCAAAGAAAATGAGAACACGCAGTATTTAATTGAGAATCCCCCCGAGTGCACGTGTCAACAGGGGCCTGGCAAGGTGCCGTGGAGACCAAGCATATTACCCGCTGTCTCGCGTGATGGTCTGATATGTTAAATGATCGAAAACGGCCTGCCTCAGTTCCTAGTGGGTCGCTAATGTAGTTCAGGTTAAGAAGCAAATAGGAAAGCAGTCTTTGCTCGGGTCACGTCTTCCAGCCTGATCTGGTAACTGAGTGAGAACATATGAATTACGGACTACACAAGTGTCAAGACAGAGGGAAGAAAATTCAAGACCGTCTCTTATGTAGTATATGCACTGTCCCAAACCAGGACTCCTTCAGGTGGACACTAGCATCTAGAGGTCGACCAACATATCGGCCGTTTTTGGGCCATTTTTCACTTACCAGTCCACATCGCTACCAACCTTCTTTATATCAGTCCCGCACATATTTGTCCGATTGTGCACTCTTGTGTTAAGAATATAGCCAGCCATTGCATTTCTACTTAACTCCTTTAATCTGAGGCCACTGACTGCATTACATGTTGTACACATGTAATTACATTACATGTACACAACTGACTGTTCAACTTAAGCAATAAAAATAAATAAATAAAATAAATATATAAACAATTATGAATGAGAATGTACACTGTCTATTTTTTTTTCCCATGGAAGGTTTTCAAACAAATGAATATCTCCTCAATTACATTTTGTTCATACCAAAGCCAAATCTCATATTGGCCCAGAATATCGGCCCAATATCGATTATCGGCTTTCCCAAGCCACCAGATAACAATATCATAAAAAATAAACAAATAAATTGCTAGGATCACATATGAAATGACAAATGCAATATTGTTTCCATTATTTTGTCCAACCCCTGTACCTCCCAACAGTGCAGTAGTCCTTTCATGGGAGGGATTTTGATTTTTTGTTTTTTAATTTTGTTCTTGGATTTTCATGCTCAAGTTCACGGTAAACAGAATTATTTGATCATTCAAGTGTGTTATTGGTTGCATGAAACATTGTGAGGTTGTGAATGTGAATATATCATTCATGAGCGAAACAAAGACAAACACAGTTATTACAAGTGAAGTGGCTTTTCAGGAGGAACTTTCATTTGTCTGAAGTGAAGTCCTCTGGCAAAAAAAAGTAACTTAGAAAACATCATCATACATTTGTAGACTTAACATGTTGAAAGCAGCTCTACAGCTACAGCTCTGTAAATCTGATCCCGTGATCTTTCTGCTGTGTGCTCACACACACATACACACACACACACCAACACACACACAAATGTTCTCTATATTTGTTTATGAAAAGTTTTTTGGGGAGGGCTTTTAGTTTCGTCAACTTTTGAACCCTGGTACTGTGTATCAAATATCTTCGTTTGTACCAACTTCAAATTTCATTCAAATATACAGTACATGCCAAATGTTTGGAGAGTCCTTCTGATTCAGTGTTTTTTCTTCATTTTTACAACTTTCTTCCTTCTAGATACAAACTGAAGACAAGAGAAAAAATGGTGTGAATAACTGTAAATATCTTTTAATATTTTAGACGACTCAAAGTAGCCAACTTTCACTTAGTTGGCAGCACTGCAAACCTTTGGCCTTCTTAATGCGCTTCATGATGGAGTCACCTACTGAAAAACCTTATCAGGTCACTACATCATGAAGCTCATTGCGTGAATGTCAAGAGTGAGCGAATGGACCGTTGTTTTAAAGAACGTAAAATTGAAAGATGTTTTGAGTAAGTACACACTTCTTTGTTTACTACATAGGTGTGCTCACTCATATATTGATGCCTTCAGTGAGAATCTTCAATGTAAATAGTTCATAGGAAATAAAAAAAACCACATTGAATGAGAGATGTGTCCAAACTTTTGGAGTGTTCTGAACATATTTCCAAAAAAATGTTGACCTGCCTCTTTAATACTAATTTTGATGGTAGTGTTTTTCCTCCTTCATGTTTGGCAGTCACAATCCTAGTTTTCTTTAGTTTTCCTATGACAGCTAAACTATAAACTTAGCATTGTGAGTCACCAATTCGCTTTCCACTGGCTCATATTTTGTGAGTCATTCAGTGACAAGACAAATCATGCATTCTGTTTGTTATAAAGTAGTACATATAGGAGGTGACACTGATGCCCACAAAAGGCCTCACTGATGGCTACGCATGACCCTTAGCTGTCTCCTCAATTTGTGCGTGCTAAGTCAGTGAATCGCGGAAACATACTGGCCATGTCGAAATGCATAAGCTGGCGTGGATGATTCCACGGGGTTCTTTCTCATGAAAAAAAATAAAGCTAGAGCGACTCATTGATTTGGAGGCTGTGGCAGATCTGAGCGTGTTGTGAGCACGTCAGACATTACCTCAATATTAGTTGCACCAGGAAAAATAATGCATTACTTGGTACATGTGAGTCAGTTGCACAGGCACTTTGGTTTTAGTAAGTACCAATATAGTAGAGGAGTGGAAATTTGTTGGGTAGCAAGGTCATAATCTTAATTTTAGATGCATATGACAACCAACCTTTTTGTCAACTGAGTAAGGGGGTTCAGCAAAACAAGAAGAGGCAAAAGGTTTGTCAGACTTTCATCCTTATCCATACAAAAAAGGTATAACTAAAGCAAAAAGAAATTGGTGAAGGATCAGTCTCCGTGAAGAGCTTCAAGTTTCTCAAGTACAACAGCTTTCTCCATATGAACGTTTGTTCTATAATGCATCATCATTATTCACAGGTCGAACTAAGAAGATATCGAATACTTGTCATGAACAAACCTGGAAATTGACACCATGACAATCTGCAAGAGAGTTACAGTTAGTTACAGTTTGGAAGAATAGCCTTTTATATTTCTAAGGTACTTCGCAGGCTGTTGCTTTATTTTGCGTTCCTCAATGAACTGACTCTGAAGACTGGAAAAGGCTTGAGATGGAATGTCGCCCTATTTATTTTGACGGATCGTTCAAAGTCAGCGATGGTGAAATCCTTCCCCGTCGATTTTTGGAAGGTCCTCGCACGACATGAGTACAATGAGAGCACATTATTTCAAGGCGGCTGGTTGTCATTTACACCACCGTATCAATGATTTATCGCCGATCATTTAGAAAGCGATTACGGAGAACTTGCCGTGATATTTTATGAATTACAAACGCTCAGCATCAATGGCAATTAGCATCTTGGTACGAGCACCGCTAAAAGGAAGATTATCCAAGTGCCGATAGTGTGGATCTGGAGTGGGACCACTCACATTCTGTGACTTATAAAGGCTGACAGGATTGATTTGGTTCTGCAGATCTGCTGAGGTCAGCGGGGGAATCAGAGGCTGTGAATACCTAAAGTGCCCAGATTCCTCTGTTGGCCTGTTATCCTAAACGTTTGGATCAAAGCAGGATGCTACAAAGCTGTGGGCATCTACAGCTTCTGCGGGCAAAAAGGGAAGATTAAAAGCCAGTAGCTATTCCTCCAAGTTAATGAAGGCGAATTATAGAAACAGTTTGCGGATTCGTTCATTTAAGCAGCACTTTTCTGCATTCTATATCTTAAATAACAGGGGTAGCTACAGTCAGGGAATATCAGGACAACACTCCTTGGGTAAGGCGAAATAAATCCTCCACTCAACACTGTATATCTTTTATATCTTCGTAATACAATATCTAAAATTCAATTCAGAGATCGAACAACTAGTAAGTCTAACTGCCTCTCTCTCTCTCTCCCTCTATATATATATATATATATATATATATATATATATATATATATATATATATATAGTGACGGGTAGGAAGGAATCTACCATGGGTGACTGCTGTATGTAACGCTCTCTAGCACTAGCGAGATAAGCCACCTTTCATGTCGCAAAAAAAGGGACACTTTGGGACAATTGGGCGAACCAGGGTTCTGAGGATGCACCTGGTTGCTCTTTCTCAATGTCCAGTGGCATGCAGGGCGTTAATCCTTATTCAAATGAAAGAAATTGAAATAAAAATCTTCATCGATTCTTAATAACGGTGATGGCTGGATGAGGCTCCATGAATGAGTGTTTTCAGAGGCCACTAGGTGGCACTGTCTGCTGTAAAATGAAAGCAAGGGCGCCATCTAGTGGCTGAAAATGAGGACACTGTTTCATCTACCCTGCAATACTGTTTCATGATGCATCATCTACCCGTCACTACATAATAAAGTACTTTGCTTCATTGAGAATAGCTGAGGATTTTTCGCAAGTTGGACCGGCCGACTACTGCCAAGACGGAACAAGTTTAATGACTCTGTACCAGCTCAATACTACAAAAAGGGATCCTGACTATAGTATAAATGTGATACGTCATATTCTATTATGATAGTGTCACGCTATATTTTTGTTCTGTTTGAATTGAAATTTAACGCACCAGTGTGATCGCAGGTCAGAAATAAACGCATTATTCTATTTCATATCTATCTATATTTCATATATTTATTTATTGTATTATGTATTTCATATATTTTATCTTTTTTTCCATAATTAGGCCTAAAAGGATACAATATAATACAGTACAGTAGCATTGCTTCAAGGAGCAATTATTATACACAAACCTTAACATGACAGATGAAGATATTGAAACTGGCCACAGACACTTCAAACATCATGTTAAATGTGATATTGACCACAAAAACTTGAAGAACAGATCACAGCTTATGAACATAAATACAAGAAAAAAAACGCTCATCTTCTTGAAGCAAACATGGACTGCCGTTCTTGGCAGCTCTCAGTGCATTCAGGACAGTCGTATTATAGTGTTATTATATATATATATATATATATATATATATATATATATATATATATGTGTGTGTGTGTGTGTAAAACCAATGCAATCCATTGAAAACTCTTGAAACATGAAAGCATGAAGAATGTAGACCTGCTAACACTGTCGGCCTTCACCGACAGAGGTATGAATCTATTTTCCTGTAGGCAAAAATACTGACATGATTTACAACTCGGCAGTGAGACAAATATTGAAAAAGCAAGTGCCAATTGTGGGAAAACTTGATTACATAGATGCAATCTTGACACCAGCATCCTTAGTGGCTCTCGGATGATAATTACCTTGTCATTGCAGAGAGCATGACTCACACCAACAGTGAGGCTGATGTCCTGGATGAATATCCTTTAGCCCCACTGGGAGAGTGTCGTCTAGCTCCTCTGATGTCTTTGAGTGTCTGGGCCCTGGAGGTCAGCTTCTCATTTTACACCACCAAAAATCTATTACCGAACTTATCTCTCGCAATGAGCATGAAACCCACAAGGGAAAAGAGAGGCCTTTCATTCATTGTTTTTTTTTTTTTTTCCTTTTTCTTTTTCCCTGGGCTGCAGAACAGGCCTTGTTGTAAGTGAACCAGGTTCCGGCTAATGGGCCTGATGGTGACGAGGTCACTTGGAACTGAACTCCATGAACTTCACTCTCATTACACACTGCTGCATTAGTTCTGTTAAAAGGC
This sequence comes from Synchiropus splendidus, assembly GCF_027744825.2. Taxonomy (NCBI): domain Eukaryota; kingdom Metazoa; phylum Chordata; class Actinopteri; order Syngnathiformes; family Callionymidae; genus Synchiropus; species Synchiropus splendidus. The sequence goes on from NC_071339.1 coordinate 8,110,013, forward strand.
GGTGGAAATGATTAAGACAGACTGACAGAGAGGGAGACTTTTGGGTTGAGCTGTAAGCCCTGTTCAAAGCAATGCTGAATCAGATTTTAATCATGTACAGTGGTAACTCGGTTTTCGACCACAATCCGTTCCTCTATGTGTGTGGCCGCTGCATGTGGGAGGGGTTGCCGAGTGAGTGACGTCTCTCCAGAAGTGAAGAGGTGCCCGGTGCGTGTCCAGCTCTGAATGTGCGCTTCTGTGCAGTTTGGCTGTGACAAAGTCATAAACCAAGTCACGCTCTGTCCCAGACTCGCCTCATCCCTGTCCCAGCTCCAGCCCACAACAGGACATCAAACCCTGGAGTGAGCGCTCCAGCCTCGGAGGTGTGGAGAGCGAGCACCTCCCCTGTGACACTCTACCACGGTCCAGTGCGGAGACAGGAAAGGTTTTCCACCTCAATATGAAGAAAAAACAGTCAGTAAATGTAGCTAACGGGACACGTCTGCATACAGAGGCTGCATTATACACAATAACAAAGCGCGTCGTGGGTCAGCTGATCGCTCCGCGCACGGTATGTATTTTCTGTTCGAGTTCTGGACTTTTGTTCGAAATCAGAAGCAAAAAAATCCAGAAATTTTTGTTCGAAGTCTGGGACGTTTGAAAATCAACTGTATCACTGTATTTAAATATCCTGCAGGAAATGTCTTTTTTTTTTTTTTATGAACAAAATTTTTTTTTTCTCTAATATAATCCAAAGTTTTTTTTTATGAATTTCAATGATTGTATTGGATCTGTTTGCACTTGGAATCTGTACTACAGAATTTACGGTACTTCGATAGTCCACTAGTCACTGTTTATCTTAACCATTAGTCGACTTGTTGCGTCGTGTTAAATGCTGTTGTCAATCTGAACATTTTAAATGCTCAATATTTTGTTTTGACAGGGATGTTCAGCAGTTGTTGCGTTGACATTGGGAAATGTCCTCCTCCTGACTTCAGCCTCCACCACTCACCTTACTTACTGACTTTCTTAATGGAACGACACCGATAGCATCGCGACTCGTCGACACATGAAACAACCGGTGACAAATGTAATAGTCGATTGCAGTCGATTATGTGGGCAAGTCACTGCGCAAAGTGGAGGCGGAAGCAATGGATATCAACTGCTGAGAGCGCAGATGAGCGCTAAGGAGGCTGTGTTCTTAGACCACAACAGCCAGACAGCAGATCGTGCCCACGAGGTTATAAAGAAAGCAGTTCACGCAATGTTTGGGCACCAGAGTCAAAACACAGATCATCACAGTGTTATCATACCTCCATAAAAACGTCCATTGTGGATAGAATAAAGGGAGTATAATCTAATCTATAATGCGATAAAATGATAGATAACACTTGAAGCGGGAAACATGGTTACTGTTTGACCAGTAAGAATGAAGCTGTAACAGATTTTGGACTCAGGCCTGACCTTGGCTGGCACTTCTCAGTGGGGTCAGCACCTTGTTTGGCTCAGCAGAAAACAATCACAGAGCAACTGATCGAATGCTTTCTTTCTTTAAAAAAAAAAACCAAAAAAAAAACTATATAACCATCTGAAGAAAACTGTTCCCTAAAACTAACATCATCCACAGGAAGCTTCACATATAGAGCCTTAAATAAATAGCAATAAAAAGTTTTTGTCCAAGGAAAGGCAGAGAAACTGTTGAAATAAATTGAAATGGAAATTTTGATTAATTCATAACTTTGTCAATACACATTTTTTTTTCTTCTTTGGTTGCTGCTGTTTCTTCAACGCCCTTGAGCATGAATCTAATGATAAAAGATATGTTCTGTCTAGCAAGCTCCCACGCAAGCGTTACATCACAGGCTGCTAATGTTTTGTTCAGCTGCATTCACACATCAATCATACATGCAATCACAGAGACCATTGAGGACTCCAGGCTTTCTTTCTGTCTTTTATTTCTTTATTTTTTCATTTATTGTTTAGCCCTAAACAAAGTCAATAATCCTCTGATGAATAATCCACTGAAGAAAACGTTCAATGGGAGACATAAATAAACATAAAAGACGAGTCTAATAGGAACTTGCAATTTAAAACAGTTACTTCTCAGCTATCCTGCTTTTTTTTTTTTAGATAGAGGAATGAACTCCCTGATTCTCAAGCCAGCCTACGACTGAGGGCGACTGCCAAGAGCCCCATTCCAAGAAAAACTCTCTCATGAAAACTTCACAAAAAAAAAGACTTGATTCTAATCGCTAAGCAATCGGTTTCTTGTTTGACTGGTGTGATGCTGAAAATGGATTTCAAAAATCCAGTCTTAATCTTTTTGGAAGATTACACAAGCGCCCAAAAAAAAAAAAAAATGTAGAGCACAGATGGAGATTTGGAGATAAATACAGACTCCAATACATTCTAATATTCTGCACACGTTGAAGACGAAACACAATTCATAATTGAAGTATTTCTTTTTCTCTCTGTGGTGAAGTACAAAGCGAATTCGCCAGTGTTTCTTTGACGGCTTACTTTAGTTGGAGACGCCAACAAGGAGGAGTCATTATTCACCCTATGCAGCTGAGAAAGAAAACATCCCAGTGTCGTTGCAGCTTCAGCCATTTGCATCCCTCTCAGGCGGGAATGGAACTGTGCCTCAGTCGCTATTAGCATTTGTGCATAAAAAGGTGCCCAAGTTTGCTGACAAGATGTGTACAATTATCATTCTGTGTATTACAGGCTGCCTATTTGCCTGGGTGACATCCTCAAAGGGGAAGGTCGTGGTGCAGCGATCCATATCGCCTTATCCGCAACTCCCTAAGGGCACCATATTCGGCATAGACCAGCCGGCTTATGAGAAAAGATGAGGTTTATGCCGCCGTTTAAAGAGGCAGAGCACATTCCGCAGCAGCATAAAATGATGCAGTCAGAGAAAATCTAAGTGAAACAATTTAAGACTGGAGTCAAAGCTGTCCCCACTGGAGGAAGGACGGTCCTCTAGTTGCTTTTACGATGAGCTGCAGTACATTCATTGGCTCTTTACTCAACAGTGACTCTTGTTTTGGATTTAATGAGACAAGTGAGACTGTACACGTGAGATCTCTCCACAATAAGAAACACCAGTCTAATAGCCCCGGAGTGCATTGTAAAAAAATGTGATAGTAAAGTACAAATTGTGTTTAAATAGGATGCATGGTAATAACTTGGGCTACTGACTTCAAAATTATCATTATACCTCACACGGCTCTTGTGGGTTTTTATAAAGCCGACTTGTTCTGTCATTGAGGGCAGTCGAAACCTCTGCTAAAGAAATCATGAGGTCAATTTACGAAAAATAAAAAACAATAATAATAATAATAAAACAGTAATGCAGATAATGCACTTTTTTTTTCAATAGGTTTTGCAATTTTTTTACGAGTGTGAAGATATACAAGCATAGTACTATTACAAGGTAAGGTTCATATTGTTCATATTGTTTTTGTTTTTTGAAAGACTCTTTTCAAAATGTCAATTTTTCAACCAACAAACCAAGTGCATTTTCTTTACCTCCACTCAAGCACTCCGGATGGCTGGTCCCAAATGACTGAACTGTCTTCACAACCTCCTTCGCCCCTCTTGTTCATCTGCCCGGCTTTGACTGACCTTCATTCCAACTCATATCTCCATCACTCCAGCTTCTCCTCCAACTCCTCTCTACAGCTTCGCGAGAGAGTTGTGCATCTGAGAGTAGCCACTGACACCACACATCACTACTTAGAGTAAAGGACAGCTCTCGGAAAGCAGGGTTGTGTATATAATTTATAAGCCAGATAAAAAATATATATCACCAAAAAAGTGAAAATAATTACCTCGGGGTTAACAACTTTTTAAACTTTGCTTAAAAAGAAAAATGTCAGCAATCACACCCAAAAACATTGCAGAATATTTTACCTCCTACAACACCACATGGGGATACAGCAGCAGAAACTTAGAAACTGAAAACCCCCACAGGAGCGAGCTGCAGGAACACAGATAGTGAGCACTCTTCTGTTGGTACAGAGTTCTGTTTCCCTGGCAACCCTGTCTTGAAGATTTTAAAAGTCGAATTGTGAGTGTTTGTTGCCGCCTGTGTCTGTTCACTGTGAAGAAGCAGGATTATTTTTTTTTAAAAATGGGGGGCAAAAAAAGCCATGAGCTGGTAACAAATATTTCCCGTTGCACTTTCAGGAAATGAGCAGCTGCAAAAAGTCAACAGTAAATCCGGCGTCACAGTGCCCTCAGGTGAAGTTCCCTCCCTCACTTTCTGACACACTGTGACAAGAGATAAGTCATTTACATAGCTGTTATATTGTGCTTTGACACCCTGAGCAGATTTAATGGGATTTGTCAAAATGTGGGCCAAAATATAAATCTGAGAAACACCACCAGAGGCGTCATAGAAGCTGGAAGTATTAGACCAGAACTTGTGTGGGCATCAAGTGTCTTGGTATTATCCAGTAATACATTCCCACAGTAAGAGTCTGCTGGGTCAGTGGTTTATTCGCAGAGATGCTACCCTACTTCCAAATATGAACAGCATATTCTCGAAGCAAAGAAGGCAGCTGGCTTGTGTCCAAACACAGCTGGCGAACACTTAAGTCCACATATACCAGCCTTCTGTGCCGCTAAGATAATACCAGTACTTCAAGTGTGCGTTCATTTAGATGTAAGAACTCCCGCAAAGACACTAAGAGCTGCAGTCAGCTCATGTAATATCAAGATTAACTCTGAGTCAGAACGTGTTCACACCTTGCAAATCTAAGAGGACTAGAAGAGGAAGGTTAGCAGCAAAATTATACAGTATTTTCTCCGGCGGGTGTCTGGTGTCTGTGTAACACAAGAAATTATATTCATAAATTCCAGCTGCATGCCTTTGCTCCTCATTAAGTCCAGCAGTGTACAGTGTTCAGTGATCATCGTGCGCAGAATCGTCTTCTCTCTTCAACCGAACTTGTGTTGAAACTTTCAGAGATTCAGCAGCGCACCCAGGGGAGACTTTTCGAGGCACCGCAAGTTCTTAATGTAACAGCGTTGACCTCGGAGTGCTGAGTTAATGCTTCAGAAGGAGTTTCTAAATGCATCCTAATGGATAACTTTAGTCTTTTCAGACAGTGAAAATACACACAAGCCAAGTGTTTAAAGCTGAGACTTCTTTAATGGAGGAGTGTCATCGATCCAAAGTGTCATGTATTTGACATCAAGTCAAATGGCCCTGTGACAATCAGTTTGCAGATGATGACAGTCACCAATTTGAGGCTAAAAAGAATTGAGCGAGACAGATTTATTTTGTGGCAAATTGTTTCTTTGGTTTTTGTGTGTGTGTTGGCAAAATTGCTACCAGAACACAAGGTTATGGATTGTGCAATGATGACGGAGAATTGCATTTTCTTTCCTCACAAATAAAGTTCAAATGCCTGCATGGTAATAGAGAACGGTGCCATATTCCAGAGTGATGCTTGATGTTTAAAGGTCCCGTATTATGCAAAACTGACATTTATAGGTATTTGGGTTGCTATCTTCTCTTCCATGCCACAGCATGCACCTGAAATTTGATGATTTCTGCGCCACACTGTGCCAAGAAGCTTCATTTGAATTTGGTTACCCCCAATATTTTTTTTTTCACTCAACCAGCTATGTTAAAAGGCATATACAGTAGTACAGGGACCAGGAACAGTGGTTCTCGACCATAATCCGTATCCATTTCTCCCATTACAATGAATGGAAAAAGAAATAATGTGTTCCAAGCCTTAAAATAGTCTTTTGTAGGAGTGAATGTAGAGTGTCTGCTGCAGCTGAGCTGTTCCTCTATGTGTGTGGCCGCTGCATGTGGGAGGGGTTGCCGAGTGAGTGACGTCTCTCCAGAAGTGAAGAGGTGCCCGGTGCGTGTCCAGCTCTGAATGTGCGCTTCTGTGCAGTTTGGCTGTGACAAAGTCATAAACCAAGTCACGCTCTGTCCCAGACTCGCCTCATCCCTGTCCCAGCTCCAGCCCACAACAGGACATCAAACCCTGGAGTGGAGGTGTGGAAAGCGAGCACCTCCCCTGTGACACTCTACCACGGTCCACTGCGGAGACAGGAAAGGTTTTACACCTCAATATGAAGAAAAAACAGTCAGTAAATGTAGCTAACGGACACGTCTACATACAGAGGCTGCGTTATACACAATAACAAAGCGCGTCGTGGGTCAGCTGATCGGTCCGCGCACGTTACGTTTTTTCTGGCTTCTTTCGGGGGCGTTCGAGTTCTGGATTTACGTTCGAAATCCGAAGCAAAAAAATCTCAAAATTTTTGTTCGAACTCCGGGACGTTCGAAAACCGAGGTACCACTGGTAGGTAACAGTTGATAGATGAGGCCCGAGGAGACTACACTACAGAGGAATAGGAGGGCAAGAAATGTCCTGAGGCTTTTTCCTTGAGAATCCAGTGCCACTGAGCTTGCAGCCGTAAAAAGCAGAAGGTTCACTGTTCAGCTTCATCCGTTGTGCATGCAGTTGTCTGTTACCTGTTGAGCAAGGCTCGGCACTCTGCTTAATTTTAATGACTGGATCAACTGCTGCTCTTCGCCTGCTCTCTCTTCACTCGCTCCATCACAGACTCTCTCCATCTCTGCCAACATAACTCTTCCGGGATCCTCCAGCTCACCAGGAGTCTTTACCTAGACACTTCCTTAATTTAGCGCTTGCCTGTCAGGACTGTGAGCAGACTCCCTGCTCCTCTTTCCATCACAACCTCCAGCCCACTTTTGCCCATTTCATTATATTGACTGATACTCACCTGTGTTTATAATCCAGCTCTCACTTTAATTGGACACGGCTGCACTGCGCTGATCGTGGCAGGAGAAAGCTCCACTCACATGGCTGACAGACACTATGTCGAGAACGAACGCGAGTCATGTCGTCTCGCTGACACATTTAGTTTTTGTTCTTGTCAGGCATAACTCAGTTATGATTTACATGCATTAGATGAACGGCATCTATCTCTGTGTTGATACATTTTTGTTTGAGAAGATTTCATTGCCTGATATTATGTTCGGAATTTCGACTACTAAAAGAAAAATAAAGGAAGAAAATGCCCCGTTGATTTCTATGGGGAACTGGTTTCTCTAATGGTCTCGTGTCGTGCTTGAACAGAAATGGGAAAACTAGACTTGTAAGGCACAGCACACACTCAAATCACTAATACAAATCTACTTTAATGTGAGTATTTCAAGAAAATCACTGGAGTTAGAGCGCTGTGCTTTGACCACAAGGCTTTCCAGTCCTTATTGGAATCCGTGTTCATGTCATATCATTTCAATTCCAGCTCTGCAGCAGACATTGCTAAACCACTTCCATCACACTGACCATAAGTTGGATTTCAGGTCTGCAGTGGATGACGTTTATTTTCAACCATTGATACAGACAGCAGCAATTGATCAGCGCATAGATCACGTGAGATTTCATCGTTGGAAATAGATCAGTTTTCTGATGGCGTGGCGGCTCTCATGTAAGCCGCCAGGCTAGTTTTTACTTGTCGGAAACCCTCATTTGCAGAGTCTCAGTTTGGTATCAGAAAGACTCCAACAAGACGGCACGTGAACAACATAAATACCGCAACTTCACAGCCATTAAAATAATCTGTGGAGCTAAGGGAAAGAGATTTACCGTACTTTTTTCAGTAGAAATATGAAGTAATAATGGTAGATTAAGTGGATATGAAAAGGCCATGAGTGAAAGTTGTTTTTTTGTAAATATATATACTAGTTGCAGTCACTCCTTTTGAGGCTTCATCAGTACGAAAATTCTCCTATTAAAGCTTGGTGCAGGATTTTTGAAAGTTACAAGATCAAAAAGTGTAAGCAAGATATTCCCTAAGATTAAATGCTTGACGTTATTGACATTAATGCGTAAATTAATTCAGCAATTTCACCCTCTCATTTTAATTTACGTGTCATCCGCTCTTCGAAATCTGAGACGACGGAAGAACTTCTGACTAGAACAGGAATAACATCAACATCTGCTCAGGCTTTTAACTAGCCGGACAGTAAATGGCTTAATGTGAAGTAAATGAATGTTATCGTTCACCCGCGGCCAGAAGTATGGCTGCTTCATGGATCAAATGAAGTCTTGCACACACACAAATTTAATTATTTTCCATACACAGCGATTTAATTATCAGCGGCAGTTAGGCAGACAAGTAAACCAAGTGGGATTTTAATAACTCCGGAGACACCAGCTGTGAAGGAATAATGACGATGACCAGTGGCTTGAGAAATCCTATTTTCCCAAAACCAACGTTGCTTCCTGTACAGCTGGCCAGAATCTCAGCATCCTGCCTGATGACAGAATGGGGCCCGTCAAACTCCCACTGGGACCATCACCACCTCTCCTGCATTAAAACTGATGATGTACCAATTTTGCTCGGCATGTTAAGTTGTTTTTAAAGTGCGCAGCAAGTGGAAAACCTTGAGAGGAGGACTGTCAAGTTCTTCCGTGTTGAATGTCTTGGAAGGAGTCAAAGGAAGACTTTTATATTCATTTAATAAAAGAAAAACATTCATACGGGCATAAAAACTTTCTTGAATGTCGAACATCTGTGATAGAAAGCAGCCAAGAGTGCTTCAAAAGAATTGGGTTCATTTCCTGAGACACATTTATGGTGTTAAAAAGATGTCATTTTCTAACTTGCTAGCAGTGCTGTATTCACATCACATTCACATCATATTGTTTCCTTTTTTAAAAGCAGATATGTTGCAACAGAAACCTGAGGAATGTAGTCAAATATGAAACACTAAAAACACGTAATGGAGGGAAATTTCCATTTCATTTTATATATATATATATATATATATATATATATATATATATATATATATATATATGAAAAAGGTGCGTTTTTGCATGTACCAAATTTTTATTTAAGAACTCTGAGCAGCTATTAACAGATAGAACGCTCTGATGCGGCAACATCAAACGCAACTCCAAACAAAGCAATTGCCTCAAAGCGTGAAAATATAAATAGTCTACTCACCCTGTACCAAACGATTTCTCTGAGCCTTCCATCTGTTTTGAAGTTACACTTGAGGGTAACGGTCTCTCCCACAACAACAGGAGGCAGCGGCTCAATGGTAACTGTCAAATATCCTGAAAATAGAACAGGAAAAGGTTAAACTGTTTTCTTTGTTGTTTTTATCTATCGATGGAACATTGACTGGCTTCGCAGTCTATAGTTTCATTCATCAAAGCAAGAAGCTGCTACGACTTTCAAATGACTGGTTTATCGAGCAGCTTCAGAGTTGGACGGGGGGGTAATCCATGTACCATCTTTTGGAAAGGCAACGTCTGAACCAGGTGCCCACCAGAACCTAGTTTTAACACAAAAAAAAGAAAGAGTCCTTTTGCTGCATCATGAACAAAGAATGCTGAGGATGTTTGAGGTCACTGTGGATGAGACGATTTGCCATGAATGGACTCAAAAAATCTAATTCAAAAGTCGGATAGTGTTCGCTTTCCGGACGCATAAAGTAATACATTAGTTCAGCAGAGGGGCGGGAACTCACTCAACCAAGGTCAGAGCATCCAAGGTCATATGTTCATAAGTCTCCAGCAATCCTCTCTAAGTTGGTAGGATTTAAAACAAAAAAAAAAACAACTTTCCAAATAGACCACTTGGGCCACAGCTATTCATTAATCCTTTCATCATTTTTTTTGTATTTGTGTTTGAGCCCAAATGGGGTGATGGGGGACAGCCAGAAATGGTTGCTTTACAGTCAGGCCACCCATTTGTACGATCATTCATAAGGTTTCTGCGACATGTAGGCGAGCGTGACGCTCCGACACAACATAAATGACGCCTTCAGAGAAATATCTAATTTTTTTCTGAAGGCGCCTTCAAAAAAATATCGAATTTAATGTGAACAAACGTATTTAAGCAAAGTGGAAACACGGAAACAAACAACACATAACACATCATGGAGGTGGACAGGAACATGACAGTTTTCAGTATGTTTTTCACTGAATAATCCAGAGAGAAACATCGTATTGAATAAAGTCTGTTGCTCATGGAACTCAAGTCGTGCATTCCAGACAGACATAAAAAATACAGACCACCTGAGTTCGGCTGCAGATTCACATGATTAAAAACGTTTTTTATTGTCACCAATTCAATAAATGTCACAACCTGCCCCTCTTCTTCATTGTTTCTCTATTGCTTCTTCATCTTTTTTTTTGTTTTTTCTTTGACGATGCAGCACCAACCGACTGTATCATTGTGCTTCCTTGGTGTAGAAGATTAGGATTGGACTGGATGTACCTGGATTATTATTAGGATTGATATGGAGTCCTCTTAGTTTAAAGCCTCAGTCTTTGGGGCTCATCTTCTCTTTTTGGGATTGGACTAGCTGTGGTCTAAAACAATGGCGATGCAAAGTGAATCATAAATCCAGTAGAAAACAGCATGAAAAAACTGCAGTGATACGTCCAAGTTCCTTTGCAGTTTTGAACATGCATCCATTGTGACCCCAGGAAACAAAACCGCACACTCTTCCTATGCAGTGCTAATCCACAGTAAACTGCCAATTTAGAAACATCGGACAATGATTTATCCCTTTATGTCTGACCCATGGTTGTTGGCAGGCGGCAGCTGTGTGGACTTCCTCTGAAGAAATAAGCTACAATAACACTTTCAACACTTCCAGCATTTAATGAGGGAACTGCAGCTGGTGAAATAGAAGCCCGTCACCTTGAAATTGCAGTATAAAAAAAGAAGTGCTCACAACAGATAATGGTCTCGATAAAAGGCGTATAAAGCCAGATCATGTCATTGGTCCCGCACTCAACGCTGAGGGTCCTCAAGGCACCACACAGGTCACATTTAAACTTCTAACTTCAAGATGGATAAATCAAAGGAGACATTTAACATTTTAAAGTGCCAACAAACGCTCGTAAATATTTGGGCAGCTTGCTTCACAAAGTGACCTGAGATTTTCACACCACTTTGTGTTTGTTTATTGCCCTACTCTGATGTGGGTTTTTTTTCACTTCTCTTCTGGAAATATCATTTAAATAAGTGCTTAATTTTTCTAATTGATGGCACAAGGTGGAGGCAAACACAAACAGATGACTGCCGATAATTTGGTCCTATTACTACGACAGATGATGCAGACGAGTGATGGTCACATTCCCTCGCTGTATTTTTTTTTTACTGTTTATAAGAGAGGAGAGGAGGCTGTTGGAATCAATTAGCAATGAGGGCCAAACAACAAAAAACACCCTTTAATAGATGCAAGTTTTAATTGCCTGCATCGGTTCATAGTTAATATTTTATTATCACATAATGCTTCTCTGAGTCACATCCACTCTTCATGTCCTTATTAAACACATTGTGAACCTCCAAGACCATTCCACATCCAACAAGATGCCCAGGCTCTCACATGACAATTTGTCATCGCTTTTATTTTGCTCCACTTCCTTTTTTCACCTCTTTCTCCTTCTCTGATTTGTTGGAGCTTCACCTTGGATTTGGCACACAGCTGGAACTGATCTACAGATCATCATCCACCCCTTTTTAAAGCACCATGGTTCCAGCAATGGTCTAAGCATTGCGTGTTTTCTGATCTTTTGGTTTTTCCTCTGGTGCCTGAGTCATTGTCGTTTCGAACTGTAGTTTGTTTCCGATCTCTGCGTGTTTCTTATTCCCTCTGATTTATTTATTTTATTCTGATGTATTTCCAGTTTCTTCGCTCGTGATCTCCCGGTTCGGTGACACTTTTGGTTGGACTTATTTCCGTTTGTGTACTCCTCCCGGTTCGGTGACGCCCTCAGTTTTTGGACTTTCTATTTTTGTTTGATCTCCCAGTTCAGTGACACTTTCTATTTGGATTTTGTGACCATTTGTTTGATTATTGTGATATCTTAGTTTAGATTAAATATTTAATAATAATAGTTTAATAATAGTTTAATAATAGTTTATTACTCTGGTCTCCTGGGAGTCTTTGCATTAAGGCATTTGGGTCCCGCTCCGCTCGTACCATTACATATTTTTAGCAACCAGGAGCAAATGCTGTTGACAAACTACTAAGGTGTGTATTTTGTTGACAAGGCTGTTGCACTAAGACAAGTGCAAAATCATAGCGAACAGTGATAAGTGACTTTCAGGTGTCACCCCCAGAAATGAAGCACTGCAGACCAAAATACTCCAAAGGTTTGTAGTAAGCTTTTAGTTAATGGTATTTTAAGTGACTTTAATAAGTAACATCCACAAATCGCTATGCAAACAGGACCATAGGGAGGAAGCAACACTCTTATATTATAGCTTACCATAGCTTGCATCGCCACATCATCTTCATCACCAGGTGGAATAATGTTACGGCACTTCTGTTTCAGTACACGTTTACTACTTAGCCTGAAGCCATGGCACCTCACCCCGGTGACTGGCTCTCCGTCCCACTCACTAGCCTCGTGATAGTCAAACCAACAGCACCTGAAGGGATCTGTCTCCGTTCCACGTTCACCTTCCGCGATACAGTGACTAACAAGCAATAATCAGGGCAGAAACTCGGATCGGTTGACAAAGCTGAGCGCGAGTCTCGTGTCAGTGCACCTCAATATGCTAATTAAAGAATCTTAATTGAATCAGCAGGATGAAGGAGGATGTCGGCTGTAAGCTCTTAACACGGAGCAGACGATCTTAGAGAAAATGTGGCCCTGAAAATGCTCCTCTTTTGTGTGGAACGTTACTCACGAGAGGATAAGCAGGTGGCAGCAAGGTTGTGAAATACACCTTCTGACAGGCCCAGAGTTCATTCTAAGGCTATACACAACGATAACATAATTGACGGTATTAGCCACACCCACTAAACTTAAGAGGGAAAATAGATCTTGTTCATACATAAGCCGCAGGGGGCTATAAGCTGCGGGTGCAGTGACGCTGTCTGCACCGTAGAAAGGTCAGTGGTGCACTGGAAATGCATGAGGATCAATTCTAAACTAGTTTGGAAAACAGGTTCCAGCATTGAGACTGACGCATGAAACAAACTCAGCATAATATTTTTTGTGCAAAAAGACACTCCGTAATAACAGTGGCATCAGTTGCTGCTGGCTTTCAAGTTCAGGGGCAGGTAGCAGGGTGATTTATGGGGGAGGTGGAACCTACCTGGGCAAATAGTCAGTCAAGTCAATTTTCAACAGTCATTCAATAGTGAAGTCTATTTGTGGGCTTCACACAAATTCATAGAACTGCAGTTATTACCAGGTAACTGTTTCCCGCCAGAACAAGCACGATTTTATGCAGCAAGAGTGACACTTCAGAATAAAAATACACACTAAAGCAACCCTGCAGTACAGCCATCCACCACATTATGTGTTATTATTATTATTATTTTTTTATAAACTTCTCAATGTCAAACAGTTCCCACCTTAACTGCTTCATTGAATTAGGGTGTTACCCAAAATACAGAAGAATGACAGAACAGTGATTAGGTAAAACAGTTCCCCACTGAAGGCCCAGGTACCAAATTCACTTCTCGCCCTTGGGGTGCTGCGTGGCCTTCTACAGCAGGGCTGTTCAAATTCTTATAAATGAACAAGTCACAAAGATGTACTGCACTATAAAAATGCAAAAAAAAAATGTATATGTTGTTTTTTTTTCTGAACTGGTCTTGTTCGTAATTCTTTCTCTATCTGCAGCTGGTTCAGAAAAAGCAGATGTTTTTGTCTAATACAGTTGTAAAACAAAGGAAGAAGACAAATATCTTTCTTCACATAGCTCTGTTAAAACAGGAGGTTACATGAATCCATATTACACAATGCAAGTCAGATCTTTTTTCCCAGTGGCCTAGAAGCTATGTCATAGAAAAACCAGGTATTCCGTATACCAACTTAAAAACGTGCAGGAATACGTGGCATCACGTCTGACGTTTTGAAAACAAGACGGCAATAAACCGATGGAATTACAGATGTTTTATTGATATTTTTCGTCCCAGTTAATTCTCCACTGAGACCAAAGTTCCTCCTCTACGGACCAGCTCAACTGCGGGGACGCCAGAGAGTTGGCCGGTGTTATACTCATGGCTGAAAACAGTACATTTGAATGTTTGTAAATAAAACGCCTGTAATTTCAATGGTCTGATGTGACAAAGTTCGATTTTTGCCACGTCCAGCTTGTGTGCCGGTAAATTCCGTATACTACTGATCATGCACAGTGACTGGTCTACTGGGTTGCTAAGCTTCACGGGAACTGTTAAGGTTCAAGTCAACCGTAACTGAGTTTATTGTTGGAGAGTGATGGATCCTCACATGCTGCGTGTCCTGTCAACATACAACTAAATAAGCCAGTTCATTTAAAAGCATTGAAACTCGAAAATCGAATCTTGTCTTCTGCGTTGAAATGAGATCAAGCAACTCAGTTTTGGCGGTTGGCCCTGTACTAGAGTTATTCAACTGGGTTTTTTTCTCAGCTAGAACATGGTGATCACAACTGCGCCATTACATAGGCATATGTTACAACTGTTACAGAAGCATGTTGCCCTGTATACTGGACTAGTGGCATCATGGCTTCCAGAAGAAATCCTCCATGTGGGACATTCATCAATGGAATCCACTCAGGCGGCTCGACCCAAACAAGCCGAAGTATAAAGTAATTGTAATGGAAATTTGAGTGCCCCTCGCCTTTATGAACATACCTGGCATTTCTAAGTCTGAGGCCATGGTCCTCAACCCAAACAGGGTGACTTGCTCTCTCCAGGTAAGGAACGGGTCGCTGCCTCAAGTGGTGAAGTTTAAGTATCTTGGGGTCTTGTTCTCGAGTCGGGGGTAAGGAAGTTGGTGATTGGTCGGCGAATCAGCGCTGCAAGGGCCAGTATTGCAGTCGCTCTGCCGCATTGTTGTAACAGAGAACAGGCAATGCTCTCTATTTACCGATCAATCTTCATCCCAACCCTCACCGATGGTCATGAGAATCCCGGATACAAGCGGCTGAAATGAGTTTTCTTCTGAGGCGTCTCCCTTAGAGATAGGGGGAGTAGTTCAGGAGAGACATGGCCAGCTGGGAGGAGACCGAGGGGTCGACCCAGGATCCCCCAGTGGGAGCGGGTGGATGTTGCCCAGGAGAAGGGCATTTGGCATGGCTCTCTGAAGGTGCTGCACCCGTGACCCGTCAACGGATACAGGGATGAGAATGGATGAATGGATGGCAGGCTTTTAGCTAGCAGGGCGTCTGGGCGTCTGCAAAACATGAAAAAATGGACGCCCGATTCTCGACCGTAGCTTGGCTGTCAGATTATGCTGGTATATGGCGGCATCTGGCGGCCAAGCTACAGTCAAGACTTGGGCGTCCATTTTTTCATGTTTTGCAAACACCCAGATGCCCTCATAGCTAGAAGCCCGATGGATGGTGGCAGTGCATCATTGTCAAAACTGATTCTGTAACTGGGTAAAACACTGATGGAAGGACTTGGCTGTGGAGGTCAAAAACTTGCCGTCTAATGATAATGACCGTTCTTGAGCTTCTCACTTTTATTCACACCAAACATCTGGAGAAACTCCAAATGCTCCAAATCCGTGGATTTGCCTTTGGAGTTGCCTGCACTCGGTCCGTGACTGCGGCCTCAGAAGAGAAGAGCTTCTCAAAGCTGAGGCTCATATCCATGGGACAGGATCGCCTCACTCAACTTAAGACGGTCAATTTTACCTGTTGTCTGTTTTGCTTCTGAATCATAACAGATTGTGGCATCTTCGTAGACCATCTAAAAGGATTGGAATATCTCCCCCACGGAGCTAGAAATGGCCCTGCGCAGGCGGCATTCAGCCATTAGTTCAGCTGAGCTTAAATTTCACAGGCAGAAATACCTGTATTGTGTTTGCGCTGAACAATATCGATCCTTCCCGTGTTTCCTCCAGCCCTTCACCAGCTGCAGAGTGGTGGTGGGGTGTGTTATTCTAACATGCATATCATCCTCCACAAAAGTGGATTTGCCATGAGTGAGAAATGACGGTGACACTAGCTCACGCTGAAATGCTGCTGCGTAACAAATACCTGAAATCACAAAGACAAGATGAGAAAAATAACAATTAAAAAGAATTCATTTTTGATCAGAGGGAGCGTCACAGCTGCAATTCAATCTATCTTGAATTTCAGGGCTGGAAATCCACGCAGCCAAAAACAATCTATTTATTGAGAATCTATTTGGCGGAATATCGGACGGTCATGGCGAGGGGCCGAGTGCCCAGAGTGAGCAAGGCTTTTAATTGGCTCATATTAGTTGGTTGCAGAGGCAGACCTGGCCGGCGGCTTGTCTTAATCCATCAGAGGCGCTGTTGGAGCAACATCTAATGAGGGCTGCAAAGTAGGCTTTCTCTCATTAATAACAGCAATTTGCCAAGATGCGATGAGAAAACAAAGCAGTCCAGTGATGGACTGACCACAAATGCGGCGGTTATTGCATGCCATGATTTATGTCCCCGGTCTACCTTTGCCTGGATGTCAATGAAACGAAATATATGAGGAAAAAAAACATGAAGTTGCTCAAGTCATTCAGGCATCTCAGCTGATGGAAATTTCTCAGATAAGACATATCTCAAGATATGATATGAAGGTCACAGCTACAATTCAAGCAACCCATATATATATATATATATATATATATATATATATATATATATATATATATATATATATATATATATATATATATATATATATATATATATATATATATATATGATCATGTAAGATTAATGTATGCTGTTCTGAAGGTCAACCAATTGAGCACAGATCAATATTGTTGGATCACAGGAATCCATACATCAATCTGAAAGATGCATGAGGATCACTTCTGAACTAGTTGAAAATGGGGTGCAGCATCGAGACTGACTCATGAAGCCGACTCGGCAATGTTCTGAACTTCAATCATGAATTCCCCACTTCTTTTATTCACATTGAATGGCTCAAAATGCGCTTTTTCACCTGCGTGTCCGAAGTTCCGAGACCACAGCTGGTCTCTGGTGCTGCTTCTCGTCTCTGTTCGTCCAGGCTCCGTTGCCGGAGCTGCAGATATGCAGTAGAAAACAGCGCATTTTAAGCGTTTTAAGGTAAATAAAACGCCTGTCAATTTAGCGGCTGGATGTGATGAGGCTCAATACAGTGGTACCTCGGTTCTCGACCACAATCCGTTCCAGACGGCTGTTCGAGAAGCTATTTGTTCAAATTTTGTAATGGATTTTTCCCATTACAATGAATGGAAAAAGAAATAATGCGTACCAAGCCTTAAAACAGTCTTTTGTAGGAGTGAATGTAGAGTGTCTGCTGCAGGTGCGCTGTTCCTCTATGTGTGTGGCCGCTGCATGTGGGAGGGGTTGCCGAGTGAGCGACGTCTCTCCAGAAGGGAAGAGGTGCCCGGTGCGTGTCCAGCTCTGAATGTGCGCTTCTGTGCAGTTTGGCTGTGACAAAGTCATAAACCAAGTCACGCTCTGTCCCAGACTCGCCTCATCCGTGTCCCAGCTCCAGCCCACAACAGGACATCAAACCCTGGACTACCGACGGTCCACCACGGTCCAGTGCGGAGACAGGAAAGGTTTTACACCTCAATATGAAGAAAAAACAGTCAGTAGATGTAGCTAACGGGACACGTCTGCATACAGAGGCTGCGTTATACACAATATAACAATATTGTGGGTCAGCTGGTCGGTCCGTGCGTGTTATGTTTTTCCAGCTTTTTTCGGGGGAGTTTGAGTTTTTGTTTGAAATCAAAAAAAAAAAAAAAAGTCGAAATTTTTGTTCGAACTCCAATTTGTGCGAAGTCTGGGACGTTTGAAAACCAAGGCACCACTGTACTTTACTTTTTAGCCTGTAAAAATCCATATATTAGCCGTGTCGCTAGCTAAGCTGCAAGGTTCAGTCGAGAAAAAAAGTGCATATAGCTTATAGTCCAGAAGTTATGGTACTACTTTAACTATATAAGCACTTGACTCGATGGAAACGTTTGATTAATATTAACATTTGCTGTGTTGAAATCCATGAGAACATCACCCAAATCACACCACCACAGGTGTCCATGAGAGCATGGCAGGGAGGAGGTGTGACTCGGGAGGATCATAAATCCAGATGATGACAGGAGAAGTATTCTAAAGGCACCTCATCTGATGACAAATTCCAGGCAGCCTCGTAACAGCTAATGCTTTGTCACTACAACAAATATGCATCATAAAGGAGAATCTAAACTGAGTATGTCGTCTGCTGAAGCCAGGAACTGAATACACGCTTCCAGAGAAGGCCCTTTGCCACGCACAAACAGCAGGGGCCAACACCGTTTTGCAATCCGAGTGATTTACTGTTTAATGACATGCCTCTGCTTCAAGTGTGTCATCGCCCGGCTGCTGTAATCCACTGGCCTCCCACAAGCTCACACAGTCACAGGGAACTCTATCAGTGGCTCTTCAATTTGAAGGGCCCCAGGCATGTGGAATTATCATGTCATTGTTGAGTAAAGTCGGAGCCAGGGAGAAAATGTAGCCAGTCTTCCCACACAGAGTTAGTCAGATGCAGTGGGGTGTATATCACAGGCGCAGTTAGCTCGCTGACTAAAGCAATTAATCTCCGCTGCATCCCACGCTCTCTTTTTCACCGTGTTTGTGCTTATCATGTCGGCGAGTCTGCTCATTTTCCCGGACTTGACGTGAAGCTATTACATTTTCTTGTCGTGCGAGTTTCATGCACCGTACATTTAGTCTTCCGTCAGTGGGGTGCTACATTTACACCTCTCCAATGCCTTGCAGAGGCTAAAATTCACAAAAGAATGACGAAATAAACTGATGCATCATAACCGATTCAAGGAGACAAGAACTAAAAGAGGAAGATTTCAACAATCGTCAACCGCACTGAGCGCTTTACCGTTTGATTTCAATAATATACCAAAAATACGCATATAATTTACATGTAATTGCACCACTTTTGTCGAGTAAATCTGCGAAAAAACAAGATGACAAATCTAGATCCTTTCCAGTGCCACGGTTCCCACATACAAGGGGAAATGGTTTATTGTCCTACATCTCTCTACGTCTGCAGATATCATGGCAGCATTCCAAAAAATAAATAAATTAAAAAAAAAAAAAAAAAAAAAAAAATTATATATATATATATATATATATATATATATATATATATATATATATATATATATATATATATATATATATATATTTAGGGTTTTTTTTATGCTCTTTCTTTGCATGTTTACACGGCAGCTCAGACAACCAAATTATTGTGTAAGTCTGGCAACGTTCAGACTTTCAAAACGTATGCAAACAGATAAGTCCGACAACTGGAGAGAAATTTTGGTGTGTGAGTTGATCTACTTATCATTGTGCTCTCGCTGGAAGATTGTTGATTTTGTAAGTAGCAGACTGTAAAAATCACAAATAAAATATACAAAAAAAAAGTAAATAAAAACTAAAATAAATGTTTGTGGGTGTAGCCTGAAGTGCAGCACGTGTGTTCCTCGGTCTTAGCCGATGTCTACGGTGAGCACAGGACAACTGCTGTAACTTGCCACGCCGATCCGCAAGCCGCATTCACTCGGGGGGTTAGTTGGTTTAAGGCGATGACATTACATCCATGTTGGCAACCGTCAAGTTAGTCGGAGGCTTACATTCATCGCAAGCGCAACTCTGTACTTTACATACTCCATATAGAGACAATAACAAACTCTGGATTCTTTATTTTCATTCTGACACTGCAAGTTTCTTTGCAAAATCTGGCGAAGGAAGTATGTTGACAATGCTGATAGCGTCGACCCATTGCGCAGATTCTGGACCTCTGAAGTTAAACTATTGAATGAGTCAGCACGATCACTATCTACAGAGTTCAATGTAACTCTGAAATGACTCCTGGCTACTTTGACTGCTCTTCCTCTATGGGGACAGGAACTGAAAGGCCTGAAGAGCTCAGGGCGCCTCCCCTCATCACGGAGGTGAACTACTCAGGATGATGTTCACTGCACTGCATGTCAACTGGAACAACATGACCAGACTGAGTGGCTTACTTGAGCTATTGTCTTAGTCGGGCTGCTCTGCCTGTAACTCAGTCTTGCAGTATAAAGGCAAACAGGATGCCTTCATCTCAAAATGCAGGAAACTTGCTTCTTATCTTACCAACCAGTCATCAGCTCTGCGTGGCTTTCATGACTAACACACACACACATATATATATATATATATATATATATATATATATATATATATATATATATATATATATATAGTTTAAATGCTTTCCACTGCAGCAACCCTGGATGCATAATAAATAAATATAATATAATAAAAGAGCGACATCGGACCATGCAAGAGGCCCCATGAGAGAGGAAATTCACGGTCACGTCATAAGAAAATATGACACACAGAGTACTGTAGGATGCAGACAGCATACCCATGGTCCAGTATGCAAGGTCGAAATGTTCTGATCGGACACCAACTGCATGATTGATAGAAATGCGTTGACTGCAGTGAGGTGATAACCTGAACCTGCTGTGGATTGTTCGCATTTAATGGACAGTTAAAAAGCGAGACGTGCCTTTAAGGGAGTACACAATATGTCAGTGAAGCTATGACTGAATAAGCAGATTCACTACCATCTGAAATATCCATTCAAGATCATCAGCAATTTTTCCACTACTAGGCGAAATATATTCAGTTACTGATTATGTTTATTTTTACATTATGTCTTTCTTATTGCTGTCTAATAAATGACTTTTATTTCATCACATGCAACAACATTGCATTAAATTTCATTTGTGATCATTGTGTTGATTTTATCTTTTTTTATTGTCAGATGGCTTTTCTGAGTTTCATTTCATTTCAAATTCTAAAGTAATTATTAGATGAGAGAGAACTTTATTGATCCCTGAGGAAGAAGAAAAATTGTAATTCCAGTAGCGTGGCACAGAATAGCAACACGCTAGGTATAAAAGATATTAAATATGAAAACATTCTATTTTTTAAGTAATAAATATGTAAATAGACTCCAATCCCAGTTGGGTGTCCATTTATTTTATGACTAATATTTTATTGTGTACTCTTGCTCGAACAAACTGACATGATATATATGTTAACTATTATTATATAACTGTCGGTGGGACTTGATTTAAAAATATTTAAACAAAACAACATTTAAAAACCTTGTATACTAATTTCTAAGCACCCACCTTATACCTCCACATTGTAGTTCACTCTCAGTTCGGCGAGAAAAAAAGAATAAAAAATGAGTGCCTGGAAAGGCTCCTGCAGCTGAGTATTAAGTGATATGAGCATCACTGTGGATGGTCGAGGGAGTTCATGGCGAAGTCATTCCTTTGTGGACTGACAAATTTCCAACTTATATAACGGCAGCTAAATCAACATCCCTTTGACGGGCGCGATATGCATGTGGATCTCACTTCTCTGGAGGGCTGCAGTAAAAATGACACAGGTGTTTGAAAAGCTGACTCCTCACCTTTGCTGATGGATAGAGCGCAAACCGCCTGACTCACTATTTCATGTACTTCTCCACCACTTTGTGAGAGAAGCGCCCAGCTCAGCAGATTTTAGTATGTGAACCGGCATACCTCTGTTTTTATTTGTTGCGTAATCCTAATGCAGCAGTACGTCTGTGACAGGACAGGAGAAGTTCAAGGAGACAACGTTCACGGCTGCCTTTAAGTTTGAAGAGCTCAAGGCCAATGGAAATGCAATGCGGTCAGTTATACATCTCCCGAGAAATATGGTCCACAATGGACATAGAGGAACCATCAGTCTAGTCCTCAGGCAAGTGTCTGGCAGGAAGTGGACAGAAGCATGCATGAAAATTTGGAATTTCATTCTGACTGCTACTTTTTATTTTTACCTTAAAGTTCAACCTTTTGGACATATTATTTGGGTTAAAAAATTCTCATAATATCCGGATTATAAACCGCTATTTTTTTTTTTTTTTTTCTTGGTCTTAACCCTGCGGATCATAGTATAGGCTAAAGAGCATCATGCTGCCAAAATATTGAGCTTTGTCAAATCAAACAATGAATTCACAGGCATTTTCTTGACCTAAAGCGCTCAAAATGCTCTGCTTTCGCAGCGTGTCCGCAGCTCCACCAACAGAGCCAATTTCCTGGAGAAGCGGAGATGAGAAGCAGCAGCTGACTTGACTGCTTTGGAGAGCGGTTCATGACCACTCCTTTCATGGACCCCTGCAGGGATGACGAAGTCAGCAGGGATCGCCCCCAAACAGCCTGAGCTGCAACGCCTTGTTTATCCACAGCGAATTCAGTCGTGGGACTGTACCTTTCTGCTTAATGTGTCACAGATCGCTTACCAAACAAAATAGCATGTGACTGTACTTGACAGCCATGCACAGCAAAACCGGGCTCCTCAATGCACGGAGCGCACCACTCGCCACATTCATTCATTAATGTCTGAGAACTATTGATGGTCACCAGTTGCTCAATGTGCAGAGATCCCAAATGATCCGAGCACAAACAAGGCTTTTCTATCGATCTGGAGTCCAGAACTTCACGCTGGCGGAGGAGGGAGTGGCGCGTACCGAGACACGGTCACGTCGCAGACGGTTTGGCTCTAAATTCAGATCGTCCTCACAATCTCACAATTGTCAGAAACAAAACCTGTGCAATGTACAGTTACTTTAACAATGACAACAGTGTGTCTCAGGAACAAAGGTCCAGTGAGATGTCAACTGTCTCACTGATCCACACAGTCTATCCTCCGGTCAAAGCACTTCAAGCCACGCACACTATTCACTAGAGCCATTATTCTGCCTCTTCAGCGTCGTAGATCTTCAGCAGCATCAATGGACGATCAACACGTTGTTGTGACTGACAACAACAATGAACCGCAAGTAAAGGAGCTCTCCCTCACCCCTTCCTCCCTTCACACCTGAGACCCAACTGCACAATTTTCACTTAACTTTTACTTACCCATTTTTAAATCAACAAACAGTAGAAAACCACAAGTTGATTTTGCTGCATAGTCTGAGCATGCAACACTCCAAATCACAATGTGTTGTTTCAGCAGCAGGTGGGTGGAAGGTCTATCTGTAAAGTCCTTCAATAATGGGAAGAGAGCAGAGCAAGTGCCATTTGGGATTTTAAACAGGTGGATTTGGGAAAACACGACTGGAACACAAGGATTCAAATGCTGGTGAGCTTAGTTTGAGCAAACATTACATGTATTCTCAACTAACAGATCACTCAGCGACCAATGACTGAAACTACAAGAGAGGGAACACACTTGTCAAACAGTGTGGGACAGCGATGATGCAGTTAGGGCCATCAGGTGAGTGCGAAATTGTTAAACTGCGTATGCACAAGATGCTCATTGTAGCATGAAAAGCCTTCTACTACTAACATATATATTCATGTGTTTTTTTTTTATCATTTATTTTATTTTATTTTTTTATGATGTCAATTCTCATCCGAACATTAATTGTATTTTTTTTAATTTTTCTAACGTATTAAGTCCACGAGTCTCGGTGTTCTGCCTGACAAAGCAATGAGGCTCCGTGCTTGAAAAGGACTCATTTAAACTTCGCTTAGGTGGGCATTTGAAGGTGACATGTCTGCTAACCCACCTGTTAGCCCAATTTCTCTGCACCAATCAGACGCAGAGCAGTGGGCATAATGCATAATTGGATTTTTACATCAAAGGGCCTCAGAGGCAAGTGGGGGGTTCATGCCTCACTCAGGAGCCAAGCAAACTGGCAAGTGGGATAAAAATGAAACTCACATGCCGATTTATCAGCACTTTGGCAAGGATTAAAGGACTGCCACCTTCCTGCCAGCATCCCCAACCCACTGACTGCGCGCCTTGTTTTAACAGCTTAAAACCTCCCTCTTCCTTTCAAGATGCACTTCATCACTTCAATGGGCATTTTGGAGCAGATGGACCAGATATTGGAGCGTTTTGCTGCAACTGAGGCAAAACTCCTGGAAGTGTTCCTGTGTTTCAGTTCAACCTTTGCCATCAGACAAAGGAGAAAGGCTACACGCCCAAACCCAGTTACAAAACAGCGTTTCTGAGATAGTCAAAGGAGGACAAGGTGACTGCATGAGTGCCAAAGACACAAAACACAAAACAAACACACCACTTGCTTTCCATCGGAGGTGCTCCACACGACAACGTTAGATGCTGATATGAAACAAATTCCTTTTTTTTTTTTGTGGTCAGTATTGACCATCGTTTTATTTTTATTTTGCTGTGATCCATCCCCTCTGAAATGAGCATATTTCAATAAAAGCATAGACTGTGTTGTGTGGTGTGATGGAGTAAAAAAGACATCCTGAGACAGCAGCGACGAAAGCTTCAAATTGCGCCTCAAAGGAAACATTAGGATAAGCTTAAAATTTGGAATTCTTATATATTGACATTTCTCATTATACAGCAACATCCTACCCCTTTTTGTCTGGTCTTGTTGTGTTTTTCAATGAAGTAGCAACAGTTGTGTCACTATGAAATGAGTAGACATACTTCCATATATTCATATTTTCCGATCACTGATCACCAATTTTTGAAAAGCAGATGTTTTTTTTCCCAATTATAAGTACAGTGGAACCTCGGTTTTCGAACGTCCCGGACTTCAAACAAATCGGAGTTCGAACAAAAATTTTGAGATTTTTTTAGTTGGGATTTCGAACGAAAATCCAGAACTCGAACGCCCCCGAAAAAAGCCGGAAAAAACATAACGTGCGCGGACCGATCAGCTGACCCACGACGCGCTTTGTTATTGTGTATAACGCAGCCTCTGTATGCAGACGTGTCCCGTTAGCTACATTTACTGACTGTTTTTTCTTCATATTGAGGTGTAAAACCTTTCCTGTCTCCGCACTGGACCGTGGTAGAGTGTCACAGACCACACACACACACCTCCGAGGCTGGAGCGCTCACTCCAGGGTTTGATGTCCTGTTGTGGGCTGGAGCTGGGACAGGGATGAGGCGAGTCTCTGCAGTATATCCTGGGCTCAGGTTCTGTATTTCTTGGTTCTCAATTACTGAAAAAGTTACATCACTGACTTGTCCCTGCTCCCGAAGCTTTATCTATACCATTCAACAACACCATGTTTTTTCTTTATTTTCCTGACAGTAGAAGTAATGGTCTTAAATGCACCATGTTGTTGTCATGGCTTTGAACACTGGGACAACACAAACGTTTTGTGTACGTTTGTGTTGTCCATCCTCTGGCACAACACTATTGCACTAAATCCAGTCATGGTACAGGACAGGAAGAAGATGGCTTTTATGTCCCAGAGATGCTTCTGGACTGCCATGTTGATCCAAGAAAAAGCAAAGGACCTTGTGAAGATGTTAAAGCTGGACATAGTGTTATTATCCACAGTCAAAGAAGCAGTTTGCAAACACATGAAGAGGAACTACCATGATTTTTTGGCCACATGTCCTGTTAGGCCAACAAAAGTCAACCCCAAAGGTGCTACAAAGTGGCATCAGAATAACAAAGTGTATATTTTGGAGTTCCCTGACCTGAAATAGGGAAGTCCTGGGCAGCAATGTAAAAGCATTTGTGAGCAAGTCACAAACAAACAGAGCTCAGTGACACCAAGTTTGGTGAAATTCACACAAATACTGGGACAGCCAAACCTACGGACTGTCAAAAAAGTGATTTAAAATCAGACAGTAAGGAATAAATGTTGGTTTTCTTGTACCATGTGTATAATAATTTTTGGATACAACTCAACTGTGGATATTATACAATCGTGTTAATTCCTTCATGCATTCTCAAACCTTTCCTGCACGACTTAGGGTGATATTTTGGTTTGTTTCCTCCAAAAACAGAGGAGTTGGTTTGGATGGAGACCAGTAGAGCTTTAATAAATAAACAGGCAGCAGAGGAGACAGTTGTCCCTGTACCACGTTCCTATGAGATCTCTGCTTAGGGAGCTTCCTGCAATTCCAACCCCCCTGCCTGAAAACAAATTAAAGAGGATTAGAGACTGCAGCTCCTGTCCTCCATGTCCTGGGATGGCGTCCTTATGGTCCAAATGGTGACCTTCATGACTTCCTATCCCATGCACAGGCGAATTGGACAACCATTAGGTCGCAGAGTCTGCAGAAATGCCTCTATGATGAATAAAACAGTCATGAAATGTGCATTTCTCAGCATTTCGGGTTCTCCTTATGTGTCTATGTTGTTCACAGGACACAAAACGTATTAAAACTGTTTTGTTCCACTCTACAGTACATCTATTTTGAAAACTGAAAACTATTGTTACTTTAAAAACCAAACAAAAAACACAATGAAATTCATTTTCTGAATCGCAAGAGGGAAAACTAATGAGCAGATGTGCGAGTCAGCTGTGCTAAATTTGTGAATCTAGCTGCCGGGGCAGCAGAGAGTGGTGATAATTTTAAACCACAGTCATGCCTATTTCCATGTGCTTTTACAACTCAAACAAACTACAAACAAACCAGCAAACTGTCAGTGATCTGGACCAATCGGAATTGCATCGGAACACTTCGTTGCCCTGAGGTGAGTCCATGAAATTTCATTAGGTAAAATGCCGAAGGCAAAAAGGAAAGAAGGAGCTGAGAAATTGCGGAAAAAAAAGACAGAGAGGTCTGTGGGATACATATTGGCCATCAACCCGATCCAGCCTCTTAAAGTGGCATCGGGCAATGGTGAAAAATTGCCGATCCAGGAGCCAATCCTGACATTGACACTCTATGTTTAGTGCTCACATTGACGTCACACGCGGCACCTGTCATGACGATAACATGGCAGCAGCTGACAGCAGGTACAGCGTTGCTGCAGCACTGTTGTCAATTCTCACCTGAAGCTGAGTGGAGCGGCTGAATCGCGAGATGTTTGATGCATCTAAAGAGACCAGTAATCGAGGATGACATCACTCAGTAAATCAATGATCAGGTAACCCACGTATATTTGGGCTCACCGTACAATCGTGGTTCATTATTTATCGCAAACTTGAATGAATCTGCAGCAGCTGCCTGTGTGTGTTGAGTGAAGTGCTTAGTTGAGTGATAGATTATAAATAATAAAATACACAATACACGTTTAGTTAAGAATGTATGTATATATATATATATGTATATATGTATGTATGTATCATGCGGAAAAATCATGGCCCGTGCATTCTTGCCGTCTTGGCCAGTTTCCCTACGATAGTGGTGCAGCCATGGTGCTTCCTCAGGCTCCTGTTAATCTGTTTATTTGGGTCAGCATTTGGAAAAAAAACATGCAAACGTGCGTCCACATTGCGTTTAAGCCCCGGCTTTGCCTTTAACTTAAAGGTCCCTGTGCTGAGCTCAAGCTCATTGCATTGACTTAACCTTTAAATTCCATCAGCATTTTCCATAAGTCATTGATAAATGTCATCCTTTATCAAGTTGTTATTATTATTATTTTTTACCTGATATAATATATCGGAACCTCAACTATGATATCATGCCAGAAACACAGATAGATATGGCACAATATAGGACCTTGCAATACGATAAGCATCATGATACTTGGATCACGATACGATATTATCGTAATAAGACAAGACTTTATTAATCTCACAAAGGAGATTCACTGTTACATGAGCTCTTGGAACACACTGTGTGGTGCAAAAGTTACAAAAAGGTGCAGAAATAAGTAGTTGCAAACAGGTAACATCGGTCCAATATTTAGCAAAAGTATGTTCATGTCAGGTGTATATGGTGATGGTTGCTGGTTACAGGTGGTCAGCAGGTCCAGAGGTTATTGCACATGGTGTTAGCTACACAGTAGAGTCGTAGCAATATACTGTATAGTGATATGACGATACATTCTACTCAAAATTAAAAGTAAAGATACCAAATTAAGTTGCTGCTTCATCAGATTATTTTGATCATTCAGAGGACACACTGCATTTACACACATATCCATCTGTTGGCACTGGGCAGAACGTTCAATGTCAGACTGATCCACCTTGCTGAATGAAGGAGCAACTGCTGTCAGGTTGGAGAATAATAAACTCTTACTGGACTCTGTGTAACAATGAACTTTGTTAAGAATATTATTGCTACGTTTCTCGTCCATCTCATTTATTTATTTGTTATAGTACTTTAGGGCAGTTTCAGACGCCACACTCACTGTTTGCTCAGGAGTCCGAGATGTGAGCACAAGCGACTCCAGTTTTGGCAGTGGACTTCATCCTGGCTGGAGAGCTGCACCTTGTCTCTGGAAACTGTTCGCAGGGGGGTGAGCTTCTCGCCTCAGGCGACTCGGCGCTAGATGCCGTTTTCTACGTGTACAGCGCGACTACACACAAACATGATAGATGCCAGGCAGTAAAGGGTCTGATCGCTGTTTGGCTGGACAACATGGTTCAAAAACAACGTCTCAAACTCCCTGAACACTGCAGTGTGATGCCGGCAGCTGTGGGAGAGAAAAGCGCAGCGCAGCAGTCCGGGACTCGATGTGTGCGGGTGTTTGATAACTCATGTGTTTTCGCCTTTATTAGGATGATAAACATCTGGTTTTATTGACCGACAGATTTGCTCAAATTAAAAATGCTGCACTGTTTTCACTGTTGTGGTCCCGCTGCAGCGCAGCTGACTGCATGAGGAGGACTGCGAGGAGGAATGACACTGATTTTTCCCTAGATACTGAAGATCACCAGACTATTCATTGATCATTTCAGACGTCTGGATCTGTACTTCACTGACTAAAATCTTCTCGATCGTCAGTAATCTCGCTCACTTTGGGGTTGTGAGAGCAGCGTGAATAAATCAAGATGCTCCATATTACGTAGCTTGTTTCCATTATTTCCTTGTAAAATAAGCATGACAACCATCTTTCAGTGACACATTCTGTAACAGATATGGCAGAGGTCCGTCATCAGTTAATATCTGAGGTGACGACAACTCGTAGTGCTGAGAAGTGACACAGAGATAAAGTGGTCAAGCCGATGGTGAAGAGAAAAAATGGACATCACCTGAGGCGCAGTGGTGCGAGGCTGCACAGCAGGGGGCTCAGGCCCTGAGACAGAACCCGCAGTGTGAAACCACCCTAACTTACATATTCATACTCCTCTTGCGGAGGAGTGCTGGAGTCTATCCCAGCAGTCATTGGGCGAGAGACAGGCATACACACTGGACAGGTCACCAGTACATCGCAGGACACACACCATTCACACGGACAGTGTCCTATTAAACTAGTGAGCTTTGGGATGAAACCAGAGTACACTCAAACTCCACCTTGAAAGGGCCAGATCTGGATTCGAACCCTGAACCTTCTCGCTGAGAGGCAGCAGTTTTTTTGTAATTGATGTTGTTACTCTACTGAACATCATTAATTCTCAGTGTTTACTGTGCTGCTGTGACAGGCTAAATTGTGGGTGGTATAAAGGACTAGCTTATCGCATTTCTCTCGGCCAATGAAGGACTTGTGATGGCGTTCGCATACACATGACCCCCCCATGTTAGCTTAGTCTCCACAAGTCCTCAGCTGCCGCTGGGAATCTACCGCCTTGGTTGGAATTCTTTTCTCACTAATGGAACCCTGAACGGAAGTCACGGATATGTTGAATCGCACTCATCTGAGAGAGTCGCTCCAGACAATACGGGTTCATTTCTGCATCCTCTTTTCATGTCTGTCTTCTCTAAAAGAGCGTGGTGGAAGTCAAATTAAGGCGAGTGCACCTGCGACTCATGTCTAAATATATGTGCACCCCATTCAACCACATGACTGAAAAAGTGCTATAATCGAGCTCTGACACATATGGGGACCCAATTTGTTGAGTGTCCTCTAAAGCCCGAACACAAGATAATCTCTTCAGACTCACCATGAGTCAGGAAACAACCCCCCTATTTCATGGCTTTGCCAGAGAAAATCCGTCCATTTATCTGCTCTTTTGTAGCTGGAATACAGGCATCTGTCATTTTAAATTTAAGTACTTCGAGACAGCTGGATGCAAAATACTCCAGAATTACACCTCTCATTCATAGCAAGTGGATCTTCCTGACTCATTTTGCTTCCTCAAACGTATAGAATCCCACAATACCGCCAAGGCCTACTATTTCTGACAGAGCACTTTTGCTTCCCTTAACAGTAATTTCTCACCTCCTTTCTTCAAACTCTAAAATAAAAGGAAAGCAATAGCAGGAAAGCAAACACAGGAGAAACAGCGAGGGACAAAGAACACAAGCCATCACTCTTCCTGACGGAGGCGAAGTCGGAGCCATTGGTATTCACTCCATTCCCTCCATTTTCGCTCGGCACTTGGCTGCAGCAGACTGTGCGAGTGTGACACATGCACACGCTCTCCTCATCGCACACTGTTGGTAAAAGAGCTACCGTGTTAATTGTGCGAGTTAGCCACTGCAGCGGGGAATTCATTCACAACAGTAAACAGACGTGGATATATCACATCTGTCAGGTTCATGAGATCAAAGCAGGCAAATGTGTCATATGTATTTTTTTTTCCCTGCATATGTCTAAGTGATAGTGAAAGCGACTGCCCGTGAAGCCAATTATATATAAACGTGGGTTGTTTGCTGGCATTTATTTCGCCTTGGAGCACAGACAATCTGGAGTTTTACACAGGACTGTGGCATTCAAGGCCTGGTGGATCTTATCCAAGGAGTCATGAGGACCTCCAGGAATCACTAAGAGCAAAAGCAAATACCAAGGAATACCGAACATCACACGGAAAAAAAACGGAAAGGACAAGAAGAAATTGTTGAAACTGTAACGTAAATTTAAAAAAAGGCTTCGGTTTGTGCTTTTATTTTGGCTCTGCAGAGCTCCAGTAAAATCCACAATTCTTGACATTTCATTTCCAATTGCGGCATTGCAGGAACAGATTTCCTCTCAATCCCTCTGCAAATGTCTCAATAGTCAAACACTGCAGCTTGAAGATCAATGTGTCAAATGAATGTCACTGTGAACACAGATTCCGCAGATGCGACTGTACTTCGCCATTATGCGAGCGCTCCGTCTTTCCGCGGCGACACTCCAGGAGCGCTGTTGTTATCATGAGAGCCCTGACAAGTAACGAGTCGCTGACATTATGCTCGCTGATCCTCGCAAAGTCAATGGCCATTACATTTGGAAATTAATTAATAGAACCACCCCAGTGATTGCAGGGCAGATTTATGACTATATTAGCTCTCCAAGGACCACCTCCTCATAACGGAGCCTTGAGGTGGTTAAGTCAGGCATCAAGCGCCGTATCTGGGGGAGCGATGGCGGAAGATAAAACATGATGCCCTTCGACAAATTGCGAGGAAAGCACCCAGCACCGGGGTCAAACAGTGATACGTCACAAGCATGGGCTTTTTTTTCGATGAGGGAACACATTTAAGCACTGGTGTTTTTGTATCAGAGCTGGACATTTTCTATTACCATGCCACAGAGTTCAGCTCTTGATAAAGAAACAGTGCATTTTCTGGGACAAAATCTGATTTTTTTTCAAGCTAAACACAAAAAAAAACTCCCCAGGGTTTTCCCCTGAATAAGAGGTGTTTTCCGCTGTTTTTGAGACATGATACACTGAGGGGAACCTCACCTACCCCGTTGAGAAGAGACAACCTCTATGCTGCAAAAAAAAAAAAAAAAGACCTCATAAGTGTCCCTGTATTACTTAAAACTCACAAGTCAATGAGTATAAAATGACCTCCCACAAGGAAAACAAAAAAGCTATTTAAAAGTAATT
The DNA here is from genome assembly GCF_027744825.2 of Synchiropus splendidus. Lineage (NCBI taxonomy): Eukaryota > Metazoa > Chordata > Actinopteri > Syngnathiformes > Callionymidae > Synchiropus > Synchiropus splendidus. Next base: position 8,141,661 of record NC_071339.1, read on the forward strand.
TGGTGAGTCGAATGAAAGCGCCACACAGATACTACAAAGCTACTGCTGATGCCTCACATTGCATTGTTTTCAGTGTCTGTCAGAAGAGTTTGACACATTTGAGGTGGTCAAAACCTGCTTCAGACACATGCACTTTGGCCAGAGACATCTTGCTCTGACTCGTGCGTGACAAAACTGTGAGCTGTGGATTTTGGGAGAGACAAACAAGTGGTTCTGAGACTCATACTGCTGACAAGCTCTTTGGACCCTAACCCTAACCAAAACTAGCATCATTATAATATAATAATAGTAATATAATAAGTGGTACCTAGGTTTTCGAACGCCTCGGACTTTGAACAAATCGGAGTTTGAACAAAGATTTTTTTGCTTCTGATTTCCAACGAAAATCCAGAACTCGAATGCCTCAGAAAAAAAGCTGGAAAAAACCTAAGGAGCGCGGACCAAACAGCTGACCCACGACGCACTTTGTTACTGTGTATAACGCAGCCTCTGTATGCAGACGTGTCCCGTTAGCTACATTTACTGGACCGTGGTAGGGTGTCACAGGGGACTTGCTGGAGCGCACACTCCAGGGTTTGATGTCCTGTTGTGGGACAGGGATGAGGCGAGTCTGGGACAGAGCGTGACTTGGTTTATGACTTTGTCACAGCCAAACTGCACAGAAGCGCACATTCAGAGCTGGACACGCACCGGGCACCTCTTCACTTCTGGAGAGACGTCACTCACTCGGCAACCCCTCCCACATGCAGCGGCCACACACATAGAGGAACAGCGCACCTGCAGCAGACACTCTACATTCACTCCTACAAAAGACTATTTTAAGGCTTGGAAGGCATTATTTCTTTTTTCATTCATTGTAATGGGAAAAAACGATTCAGATTTCGAACAAATCGCTTCTCGAACGGCCGTCTGGAACGGATTGTGGTCGAGAACCAAGGCACCACTACACATGTGTTGTGTAGACGCCGATTAACACTTCGACACTCACACTGTTTTGTGTCTTGCTTTACTTGCTAATTTTATTTCACCGTTTCAACTGCAGAATTAAAGCTGAAAATACTGATAATATGGATCAAACAAAGTAACCACTTATTCATCAGTCCATGGGGTCATGGTGTGTACCAGTGGGTTTATACTGGGAAAGACTGAAGTGACAAAAATCCCTGCTGTCACCCCTGGACCCTGCAGCAGCTGTGCTGATGACTTGCATCCGTCTAACCCCTTTACTTCAGTAAAACAGTCTAAATCAGGAAAGCAAGTGGCATCCTTGGCAAATCTGTGAACCCGTCCACAAGGTTGGCAACCTCACCGGGGACTGGGGTTACTGCCCTTGGAGACACGAGAGATTCCAATTTCACTATCGCTGCAGGACTAGGAGGAGCAACAGTGGTCACCCTGAGGGACACAGGAGATAATTCAATTGAACACGATGACCTTGTCTGGAAGAGGTTGTTGATATGAATACACTGCACATAATTATGCAAATTTAAAGCGCGATTTAAAACACCAAATTCCAAACAGCTCACAAGTCTGTCCATGACAGAAGAGAACTTTGAGATAATGTATTCAGGTATTCATGCGGGTGGAGGCTTTGAGCAATAATCGGTGAGCCGCATGCTGACATTTAATTCAAAACAATAGGGAAATAAATACATACAATACTCAAATCCATCCATCCTCATTCGCTTATCTGTTGCCGGGTCGCAGGGGCAGCAGCTTAAGGATGTCGCGGCAAACGCCCTTCTCTCGGGCAAAATCCACCGAGACACTCACAGGCCAGTGAAGAGATATAATCCCTCCACCTGGTCCTGGGTCAATACCTTGGTTTCCATCCAGCTGGCCGTGCCTGAAACACCCCCAAAGGGGGGCGCCCTCACGGGATGCCCAAACCAACACAACTGACTCCTTTCAACGGGTAGATTAGTCAAAATTACTACTATGCTGCACTTCTTTGAATGTACTAAAAGACTCTATTTGACTCTATTAGACATGACTTGAATGTAATTGTGAATATAAATGTCGCCAGCCTTTCTATTTCCTATAGGACGACTCTCTCAAAGACAGATGCCCACAACATCAAAGTGTGTGTCGTTCAGTCACTGCAAACACTGACTCATGGGTTCAAAAGATTATTCCGTGCACCATCAATGCCTTTGCCTATAATCATACAAGAATGGCTCATTGACTTTTAATGGGATTCAATTTCGACCGATAATCTCAAGGTAGAAAGAGAGTCACCGAGTCCCTGAACATGTGACGTTTTGTCGGGTATTAAATGCAGCTTTAGGAAGGGAGAGAGGAGCGCAGTCAGTGGAGCTGTAAATCTCAAGTAGATACCACGGGCCCTGACTGAAATAAGGCTCAATCGTGGACTCTGTTATGGTGGAAAAGAGACATCAAAGTCATTCAATGACAAGAAGACAGATGCAATAAATATTGGCTTTTATGCGGCACGTGTGAGATGATTGTCGGCTGTGGCTGTCGCCCAGTCCAGGATTAAGTTTGTAGAAGACAAACAAGAATGTGTGACCTATAGATGAACTGCGATGAAAAAACGACATTGCCGCTGCCAAATAAAAAGGAGCATAAGCCCATGATGCAAAACCATTTGTGACATTGTTATTTTTTTTTTCTTACATCCATGATGCTTAAAGGAGACAGCGGTCATCCAGCGTCCTCCCTTGACACTTTGTGACAAGCTCAGATACTCTGCGATCAGGGGGAGCCCCATTACCATCGATGACCTCTGTGGATGAAGCGTATTATTTACGACAGGCCGAGCAGCAACCAGCACCAGGTGGGTGAGCAGAAAGTGCATTCGGTATTTTTAGCGTGAATGATCTCAGTCTTTTAAACAAGACTGAATACATGTGTGCAAATGAATGGAGGAGGAAGGGGACAAGTATTTGGTATTAGAGAGGGTGAAGTGGAGAGCGCAGAAGAGTGACAGCTAGAGTGGAAGGGAAGTTCTCCAACGGTAGGCAGGAGGAACCTCCCTCAGGTGGGAACGAGAGGCTACATCGATGTAGTCTGGAAGTCAAACAAGCGACACATTTACAGGTTCTTCTGGGGATACTTCTCCAGATGTACTGGGACCTCTTTGCTATCACTGCTAACATATGCTACAGTGCCAGGCTGAAAAAAAAAAAATGTGACAATGAAACCTCTCATGCGTTTTCACCAAGCTCTTGCAATGATGATGGGAGAGTTGAACCACCTTCCCTCAGTGCATCCCAAATATTCTACTACTTCTACAGAAGAGGAGTCAATGGAGAGATAAAGTTATTTCCTGATCTAGCTTGAAATATGCCATGGATCGCACATATGATAACATTCTATTGTCGTGAGAGCACTGCTTTTCGACCGGGCCCCAAAGTTACTTCAGGTTTTGTGTGAAATCTAGGATCAAAATACAATGCTCATCGCAGGCTCCCACTCCATCGTCTGTAGAATGCGAGCCAGAATGTGAGACAAGCTCTACAGTATCAAGTGTTAAACACTGTCAGCTAATGTTTGCTAGTTCCTACTTTCGATAGTTTAGTACCTTTAGCATCGGCCCTAGCGCCGGAGCAGTCAGATTCTGCTGTGACGTCATACATTGCAGTCAAATTAATTTTGTATTTTCACAAGCAAATAAATCATAAATTTCACAACAAACGTAGTCGAAATTCACCTCATTATTTATCATTTAAATTGAGGTACTTCATACATGTGATCCAGGACACGAGGAAAAGTGGACCAGAAAATAACTTTGTAATAACTCCCATTGACATACGGGAACACAGTGTTTTGGGCACAGACTATTTTTTGACAGATTCATTTTTATTATTTTTATTTATTTTTTAATTTTTATTTTTTGCACGCTGGCCTGGCCGGTCCCGTTGTTTGAATTAGACTGACATTATTCCGTTGCCCCTGCACATCAGACAAAGACATAGACAAGGAGACAACAAGTGTAGAAGGCAGAAGCGTCGCAGAGTTTAACAACACAGCGGCGATGGATCGCATGCCGAGTGCGATAGACCTGAAACCCTCTGGTCACCTTCAAACCAAAATAAATTGACCGCTGAGTGTCTCCACCCCGTGGCCAACACCCCTCCTGCTTCCTCATTAGTGCGTAAGTGTGTCTCTAATGAGCAGGAAATGACCTCTGTGTTGCTGGCGAGATACATGAATGGATGCCTGATGATTCTGTGCAGTCTATATCAGTGGCAGTCAGCAGCCTGGCACGTCCTGCAGGAGCAGAGGCCCAACACGGCTCTAGTTACATCACACAGCTAATTCCACCCAAATGCGTTGCCATGGAGACATAACAGATTGAGACATCGCTCCGTTTTTCATTCTTTCCGTCTTTTCATTCTTTCAAATCTATTATATTGGAGAAAGTTTGTTCGTTTCAGGACAATGTCACAATGTTTGTACAAGCATCTATCTATCTATCTATTTATCTATCTATCTATCTATCTATCTATATATCTATATATATATTTGAAAGAATAATATATATATAGATATAGATCTGTATCTATCTATCTATCTATCTATCTATCTATCTATCTATATCTATATCTATCTATCTATCTATCTATCTATCTATCTATATATCTATCTATCTATATCTATATCTATCTATCTATCTATCTATCTAGCTATATATATATATATTTGAAAGAATAATATATATAGATATAGATCTCTATCTATCTATCTATCTATCTATATATATATTTAAAAGAATAATATATATAGATATAGATCTGTATCTATCTATCTATCTATCTCTATATCTATATCTTTATCTATATCTATCTATGTATCTATCTATATATATATATATATATTTGAAAGAATAATATATATATATATTTGAAAGAATTATATATAGATATAGATATAGATCTGTATCTATCTATGTATCTATCTATCTATCTATCTATCTATATTTGAAAGAATAATATATATATATGAAAGAAATATATATAGATATAGATATAGATCTGTATCTATCTATCTATCTATCTATCTATCTATCTATATATATATATATATACGACAACAGAGAGTCTATATCTATCTATCTATCTATCTATCTATCTATCTATATATATATATATATATATATATATATATATATATATATATAGAGTTTGAATTTGATAGTTTTTTTTATATCTTGGTCATGTAGCAGAAGGACAGGACACAGACATCGAGATGAGAATATAATCTTATCTCACTCTTTGAAAAAGCTTGGCAGCAGGCAATGTTCTGTGCACAGTGAGAGGCATATCGAGTTTAGAGGTCTAACAAACCTCTGGAAGCTCGTGATATTAGTCTGGGACTCTGCAGTACCATGTGTGGTATGTGAAATTAGTTTTTAAACTGGCCTGGCATAATAAACAGTCTGATAGCCAACTCACTGTTAGTCACAGTTAATAAATAAACAAGTACAAGGTCGCTCATAAAAGCAGCTTGAAAACAATTCCATCAGGTGCTATTCTCCCACTTTGTCTCACACAGTGACTGTAAATATTAACACTTCATGTGGGGGGTGTTGACATCAATAGGTGTTTAACTGGCAAGTTTTTTTTGCTTGTTGACACACAATTCTGATTTTTTGTCCCAGATTGTTTTCACTATTTTCCAGTTTTTATTACTCTTGTTCTCAAAATGTCACACTTCAGTCACAACATGTCAACAATTTGAAAGACATACACATAGTCATAAAACCTTGGATTTTCAAAGGTTTGATGTAACATTGACAATCAATTTGGAAAGCATCAACACGATCTTTGTGAAATAAAGGAGAATTATAAGATTGTTTTTGCCACCACATCTCGACCTTGTGTTTGCTGCATTTTATTTTGCTTTTGTATTTCCGTTTTTTTTCCTCTTTCTGTTCTTGCTTTTTGACAGAGTCGGCCAGTGTGCACGGCTGGATCAAATCAACGTGATCTGAGTGGCAGCTTTTCTTCCTATTTATAGAACACCCCAACCCAGAACAAGCCGACTGACCGTTGTCAGCTATTTGAGTTCTTCTTTTGCCCGTGCGAGTCCCGTCTCCTGCCATGCCCCACCTCCTTTCTTGCGGCTCGGATCTTCCTTAGTTGTCAGTTCTACAACATTGTGGATTTGGACTATGTTTTGGATTTACCTTGCCTTTGTGGATTATTATATTATTATTCTGCATCTGGTGGTGATCCCACTTCCACGTCTGGGTTCTCCTCCTCACCAACACATCATATTGTTGGACATACCTGCATCATAATGAACATATTCAAACAAGAATATTACACGGCTTTAGAGATTGTATCACAGTTGGACTCAGCCTGACGCCAGCATAAAAAGTGATAGAGTGGAAGGACTAATAGTCTTGCGTTGGCCATAAATCTTTCGGGTGGAACAGCACAAGCTCCCACATAATCTCGGCTCATGACTTATGGCTGTGGGATGTTCTATCATTTGAGTACAGACTGGAAATAAAGTCAAATTCTTTGGAATTAAAGCTGAACATTAAAGCTATGAGTCAGTCTTAAAAGGTAGAGTGGCTTCATCGGAGACCAGAGGCAAAAGGGTCACTCGGACTTGGTGATGGATTAAGCTGTCTGATGTATTTCACTACTCATTTACAATACTAATCATTCATTGAAGCCGTGTGTCTGACACATCACCACTGCTGAGGGACACTATGTCGGAAACGTTCAGAAAATTCAGCTAATACGTTACTGAGCACCAGGGACGTGAGAGAATCATGAATCTGCTTTGGTTATCAGAAGCATTGACATCAGAGCACAGAAAAGCCGTGGAGTCGACTTGTAAGACTTGTGCAAATACAGTCAATGCAGATGACTGTAACGTCTTTATGAAGTTCACATGTATGAGGTCAGGTGATTCTCCAGCCAGGTCTCACTAATTCATCGGACAAAACAGATCATCTGCATCCAAAATAATATCTTGAAATTAAAATGAATAAAGGCTTTCAATCGCACTACAGCTGTAGTTAACTTACAGTTAATCTCAAATTATTCACACCTTTTGCATCTGTTCTAAACGTATGTCATGGGCAGACTGTACTGTATCAATGCAAGAGTGCAAACATTTGTCACTCCAACAACCCAACATCACAGATACTGTCAAGGATATTCTTTAGAAGAGGCGCTGAAAGCCCAAACACGTCCTAAAAGCATGATTGAATACATGCCCCAGAGAGCAGGACAACAAGGATAGAGAACAGACTCTGAAAGGATTCTTATCTTTCTTGTTTTGTTGTTTTACACTGTGTTAATTGAAATATATAAAGCTACGTACTCTGTCTTTAAACAACTGATGGTCATGGAAAGGGCAAACGCCCTGTTATGGTACATTGTCGAGTTTTATTTCTTAATGTTTGAGGATGAATGCAGCTCATGTACATTAGGTCAGACCAATGTAGCTGACTGAATGCAGTGCTCGTTCATCCAGCGAGAGCATGGGTGCTGATTGAATTTGACAGCGTTGGTAAACATAAGCCCAGAGTGAAAAACTTCAGCGGCAATGGCGGCTACATCAGAGTGTAAATACTCCGCATGACACTCGGCTCTCTGATGGTAACTCAGTTCACATCTGCAGCAAATGTGACTAACTAGAGTTGGCAGGACTTATTTACCGCTCACTACTGCTCAGCCTCCTGGTACGGTTCAAAATGCGAACGCTTCGATCGCACGTCAAAATCTACTCCCTATACTCCATGCTCACTATAGTTAGCACACTTTTTAACGCATTAATTTAGACAGATGTAAAATTTAGATTTGCTTCACAAACAAGAAGTGCAGTTCATTTTCATGTTATGTCTGGGGCTGTGTATTTCGCAATACGATAAATATCCGAATGCAAGAATGGTGATACAATACATTGTGATACTGTCAAGCTTAGAAATGTATCGTTTTAAGGGGGAAAATCAGATAATGCACTACAATATCACGTGCATGAAAACAAATTTATGTCCGTCCAGTTCGACTTTCTGTAAAATTTCGCAGTCTTCAGAGAGGAGTGAATCACTCCATCGATCACCAAAATAAGTGTGCAAAAAGAAAATGTAAAATCTAAAGCTAAGATTCCGGGACAATGGAGTGTGACTTGCACATCAGTTATTCATTTTGCCAGCATACAAATAAAAAACTAAGGAATAATAGTGCAGGTAGGATAATCATGTGCATGTGTGTGAGCTTGTTTAGCCGACTTTGTAGGGACCAATTATTGACAAAACATTATCCTTGTGAGGGCCGTATGACATTGTGGGGACATTTGGCTGGTCCCCACAAGATTAAGCCTCAATTTGAGGATGAAGACTTCAAAATAACTGGGTCATTATAATTCGGTTTAAATTTGGTTCGGAGTCATGGTTAACAGTAGCCACTTGTTTTGGATGGTTACGTTTACGGTGTGAGGCTGGGGAAAGGGTTATGTTAATGCAAAACCCCACGTGCCATCACTAGGATATAAAACAAACCTGTGTGTGTGTGTGGTCTAATAACCTGGCACCACAGCTGCAGGTGACACATGACGTGAAAAGTGAGCAGGGACGAATGACTGGCCTTCCCTGTTATTTTTAGGATGCCTGCCATTATTTTGGCTTTCAGAAAAGGTCTCCCTTCATACATCACCAAGATGCTTCTCAGGCACTCCATGGTCAGGAGTCATTCAGATTGTGTCTTATGGATTCATAGTCATTTGTGATGGCAACTGTTGGTTACCAAAGATACTGCATTAAGTTTCTGTTCTGTGTGCTAATGTTCATGTCCACTTCACTTCGTCAAGGACACACCAAAACAACCACACCATATTTAAATTCTGGTCCATGAAGAAGTTTTGAAGATGAAGAAGTTTTCGAGATGAATAAGTCTATTCAACAGATGCAGAATGCAATGTTGAAATTGGACTAAAAGTAGTGCAACTTTAATAGAAGCATTACACGGTAGTGGCAACATTTGAAATGAAAAAAAACTGTACAAACTATAGTTATTTAAATAGTTAAAAGACATTAAAAAAAATCTAAAAATACATAAAATACATGGTTTCCACCAGGAGTTTTTGAAACTGTGGCAGAAAAAATGATCTGAATGCAGCCAATCAAAAACTCTGGAGAAACAATGAGGCAGACAGGAAAGTCTTGACATTTACTGAATTGGTGACAATAAAAACGCTTTTCATCATGAGAAGTAAATCTCTCTCCAGTCAGCAGCGGACTATCTCCTCATATGTCCGGCCAGAATGTGTGAATCTGTGAATAACACGTCTAAAACCATCGTGTTCATATTCACCACCGTGATGCCTTTTGTGTTTTCCTCTTGTTTCAATGTTTCCACTTCGATTTGATGCGTGAGTCTAATTCAAAACACAAACTCTGCTGGTCTACGTTTTATTGAGAGACAGGCGTCTCAGGCGATGATCGAGACCAGAACATTATCATGTCGTCGCCCAGCCCTTTACGAACATGATCACTGCGATAAGCTGGTGAATAGTTTTGAAGCAGAGACACAAAAACACAATTTGCAGATCATTTTGTTGTCTCAAATGAGATGGTCCAGTTTGAACACAATCAGCGCTTTTATGAACAAAGAAACAAACAGTTGGTGTTGGCGACGTTGATGACTAACGCAAATGAGCCTGAGCAGCTCTGGCTTTATCCCTGAAATATACTGTTTTTCTCTCTTCAAACTGGCAACACAAATTGCAGCCCAGGCTGCAACAATGAGAATCCCAAACCCGATCATAGCCTTTGGAAGTAAGCTACACAGGAAGTAAAGAAAAGCATGTTTGCAGGTATCGAACAATCTAAACTCACAGAAAGACCGGCGTGATCATGCGGCTGTGTTGTGTGTTTCCCACTCCATCCGCCGAGCTCTTCAAAGTAACATTAAAGACCGGTTGAGAGCAGTTTCGCTATGTTAGCGAGAGAAAAAGAGATGAACGCTCTTACAATGGTCACCAACAAGGCGACACTTACCCACTCAATCGCTCTGTGTAGGAATGTTCTTCACCTACGGTACCTCTAGATATGTCTCTCAGTAAATTCCATCTAACAAGACTCAGGATTCCCTGTTGTTATTTTATGTCTTTACCTCGACCTCAAACGACATTTCACGCCAGGACGTTTTCAGTCCAGCAGCCTCAACGCCCCATCGCAGATGTATTTTACCGTGCTTTGGCGAGGCTGGTTCATAAATCTGTGTAAGCTTCATTTGCTAATCCAAGTTCCCACTAAGAGAGACGGATGGGGGCTGATTCCATTAGTTTCATTATGCCATCAATGAATCTCTAATGCCGACCTCAGTCATGAAATTATGCAATGGTCTATTTCTGCATTAGCGCTAAATGGCCTTGATCATTGATTTAGCCAGGCGACGCCAAGTTTGTCGAGGGTGGTGTTGAAGGCAAGCTGTGAGTGAGGCTTGTCGTGACAACACATTTGAAGTAACTATTTGAGAAATTATCAATAGCAAGCAACTTTTATCATCCATTCATGCGTTCTCTTCTGCTCCCTAACCAGTAATCTGTGTCATGATTCCGCTTTTATTTTGTTCCCTTGACTCCCTCCTTCCTTCCTGTTTGTGTGGCCGTTCGCTCTTCTCTGCCGTCGCACATTTATCCGTCATGTATATTGTCTCCTGGTGCTCTGAGTTTTTGTATTTTGACTCCCCTTGTTCTCCCTGCTCCGCGTGGCTTCTGGGTTTTCTCTCTGTATCTGTTAATCCCTACTTGTGCGTTTGTATTGACAACCTCTATAGTTTATGTTGTGTTTTGTTGCTCCTCGTGTGCTTGTTCTCTTGTTACAGACTCTTCTTGCATTCTTTCTCCCGGTTCGGTGATGCTTTTATTTGGACTCATTCTGTTGTCTTCCCGGTTTCGGTGACGCTCTGCATTTATTCTCTGTGTTCTTCTCCCAGTTCGGTGATGCCTTCTATTAAATATTTTGGTGTTTTCTTATTAAATCAGTGTATTTGACTCGCATCCGCCTGCTGTCACTTCCATCAGTGCACTTGGGTCCCTCCCCGCGTCTCGGACCGTGACAGTGGGATAGAGGCGACCGCAGGAAGGGGCACCCTGGACAAGTCGTCAATCTCAAAAAAACACGAGTTCAAGTGGTGCTTTTTGGTGGGATCGTACATACATTTTTCTTTTTTGAAGAAATGAATGAAATACTTGTAATTTAGCTTTTCCTGATCCAGTATGAGATCCTTTGTTTTACGTTGGATGCCCTTCCTGATTATCCTCCAACCACCCCACAAAAGTTTCAAAAAAAAGCCAATAAATGAGTGATAGAAAATGAGGAGGCAGAATTTTTTTACTTTTACTAAACTGTCAACCCATCCTCACTACCATAGCGTAATACATCGACATTGGAAAAGTGGACTTTGCAGTCCTTTTGAATGTTGACGCATGCGCAATATGTGTTTCAGTGGACGAAAAGTACGTTATCCTTGCATAGCAATCCTGGCGGGACAGCGAGGATCATGCGTCGAGTGGATCGACTTCTACACAAAACTAAAACAAAGAATACATTATTGTAAGTAACATTGTGTTGTTACTGTTCTTAGACATGTAACATGTTATTGTATTATTGTTATTTTACAAACATATATCATCAGTTAACCATCACTTAATCCTGTTCAGGACTGCGGGGAGTGGTGGAGCCCAGCAGTCTTTGGGCGAGACAGGACGCCATTCCATCTCACACCTAGGGACCCCCTGCAACCTTATTGCTGCAAGGCGAGAATGGAGAGAATTGTCGTAGCAGTAGTTGTTGTAGTAGTAGTTAGGGCTGTTTATTGGCAGTTATCTTATAATACATATCCTTATACAGGAGTCATGATACGATACATTGTGATATATTGCGATGCTGTAAGTTCAGCAATATATTGCCACAAGAGCCACCATTTAAATATGGAAAATCAGATAATGTAGTAAAATATTATAGGCATGAAAACAAGTTTATTGTTATGTCAGACCGGGTAGACATTCAGAAAAAAAATGCAGTCGACCAGAGGAATAAAAATAAAATTATTAACAAAAAATAATAACAAAATAAATGTAAATGCTCGTATTAAACACGTCACAAATGCAGCAGTATCTACGTATTAAATATTGATATAGCCAACATAAAATATCATGACCCTATCACACAATCAAGTATCATAATATTTCAGCGGGGGCAGCAGCTTCAGGAGGTCAGGCCAAACACCCTTCTCCCGAGCGACATCCACCAGCTCCGACTGGGGGATCCCGAGACACTCCCAGGCCAATGTAGAGCTGTTATCTCTCCACCTGGTCCTGGGTCTACCCCTCGGTCTCCTCCCAACTGGACGTGTCTGGAACACCTCCAAAGGGAGGCGTCCAGCGGGCGTCCTCATGAGATGCCCGAACCACCTCAACTGACTCCTCTCAATGTGGAGAAACAGCGGCTCTACTCCGAGCCTCTCCCGAGTGACAGAACTTCTCACCCTATCTCTAAGGGAGACTCCTGCCACCCTTCGGAGAAAACCCATTTCAGCCGCTTGTATCTGGCACCTTGCTCTCTCGGTCATGACCCAAAGCTCATGACCGTAGGTGATGGTCGGGACGAAGATTGATCGGTATATAGAGAGCTTTGCCTTCTGGCTCAGCTCTCTCTTATGGACAACAGTGCGGCAAAGGGATTGCAATACCGCCCCTGCTGCCCCAATTCGCCGACCAATCTCCAAATCCCTAATCCCCTCACATGAGAACAACACCCCGAGATACTTAAACTTCTCCACTTGGGGCAAGATCTCAGTCCGTACCCGGAGAGAGCAATCCATCCGTTTCCGGTTGAGAACCATGGTCTCGGACTTAGAGGTGCTGATCCTCATCCCAGCCGCTTCACACTCAAACCGATCCAGCGTGAGCTGTAGGTCTCGCAAAATTTGAGCATTATATTTTCTTACACCCCTTGTCGTACTAATAATTTGTTTATTAATTGCAGATAGTTAAAATGACAATATGTGTGACAAACAACTGGTTTTACTTTCATATCCATATTCCATTGCTCACGTCTGGAGAGAGTTTGCTAGTTTATTTCAGTTGGCTGTTTACACCGGTAATATTTAAAATATTCAAAATTCAAGACGTGTGTGCCTTCTAATAAGGTTCAGAACTTAAAATATGCTCACAGATATGCACACATTTGTTTCTCAGTTTGGCAGATAATCTAAAGCAACATTTGCATACAGACACCTGAAACAGCAACAACACACACACACACACACACATCAAGCCGAAAACTTCTTCGCTGCATAACAAATTGTGTTTATGCCCTCAGCATGGCTTGATAACACTTTGGCAAATATAGATTGTTCATAGGTTGAACATTAAGAGCCATGCCTCAAAATACACCGACACAATGCCCTCAAACTATTTTGACTTCTGGAGTCAGACAACACTGCATCCATGTTTGAGTTGGCAAACGGAAAACTTAATCTGAGCTTTTGCGAAATGAAGGTTTTATTTCAGAGTCACTGGCTGACAAGGTTTCCGCCGCCTGTGGGGGAGTCTTGTTCACATCCAGCGAGTTCATATCGAATATCTGCTCCCCTTATTATTCTAATGATCACTGTCAATCCTGATGGATTAGCAGCTGCATGATCAAGTGGAAAATATGGAAGACGGAGACGCCGGCCATGCATCGCTGACGGAACTCTTGGGTTTTATAAGCAAACCCATTAGCTGTGTTCATCAGGATAACATTTTTATCTCATCTATTTTCAGTGGCTGACCGCAATAATGGTTCATTATACACTATGGTTGAGAGAAATCCATCTCCATCTTGGGCTGGAGATTTCCCTCCATAGTCTTTTACAGTGTAAACCAAAGAGCCGAGTTGAAATGGCCTTAAACAGCCACAGGAATTAAATGGAACAACAGGTCCTTGAATGATTATTAAAAGGATTGCGTACGTATAGAGGAATCCATTGAGGGTCTGATGACATTTTCACTTATCGGGCTGTAATTTCAAGCACACGTTATTTAACCTGTTTTATTTGGTACTTCATCTAAATGCAAATGAAATCGATCCTTTAGCTGCCGAAACGGCTCTTATATGTAGGCGCCGCTTCATCTGTTAGCTTCCCATAGATACACATTTAGACATTCAAATTAGCACTTGTTTAAGCTTTCATAAAAATGATTAAAAATACAAATTAACTGGTGAGAAAAGGAAATTATATTTCGATTTGGCCATCCATTTTTGTCTGCGGTGGAAGTGAAGAGGCCCAGACTTCTCTCTCTTCAAAAACATCCACCAATACAGAGGCTCTTGTGCATGACCTGGGTCGGCCCCAGGGCCTCTCCCAACCCCACTTCCGAGCCACCGTGACCGCTTTGCTTTTCATTACTTCTCAGCATTATTCTTGGATCACATTTTGTTCCAGTCATTGCAGGATATTTGAGCGCTCGTGTAAGCAAAAGCCCCAAGTGCTTTGATGCGATGTAATGCGTGACCCAACAGTGTCTTATAAAACACACCGTTTCATCTTGAATGATGTTGCAGATGCCTTTTTTTTTGCCTCCAACCTAACAGCACTGAATAAGCAGTGATTTTCAAATGAATGTTAAGTTATACCCAGATCATTCTTTGCAGTGAAATGTGATGCAGCAGCTGTCATACAACACTAACATGACTCACACTTTAGCCTTTGGATTTAAAAAAGACGCCTAGATAAACCTCACATTCCTTTCACTCGTGCTGATGAGCTGCAAGCTCTGTGGGATTGCTTCCTCTGTTCCTTTTGTTTCGCAATAAATGGCTGTGTATAGAGTGTGCTGACGCCTGCTCCAACACTCGGCTAATATAGTGCCTTATTTCATGCTTTTTGTGAACCTTTGAACCAGCGATTCAACAAATACTATTGGGTCTATTCACACCGATCCTGGGTAGGGTCGCAAGCAGCCGTCATGGCAGCTCCTCGCATTCTGTTGCTGGACTGAGGGATGAGTTATACTCGCCGCAGTCTTGCTGGCTGTCTTGTTATTCCGCTACAGTCACCAAGACATTTAACCGTTCTTCTTCTGAGACCTCAGAAGTCCCTGGCAGATGAAACTCCTCTGCCCACTGTACATGCACTGACTAAATGATGCCGTGTTCCTTGTTCAAAACATGCCACCAAAGACTCACTACATCGCAGAGCTAACGGCTCACGTTTAATTTCTAAACTCTATTTACAAACATACAGCATACATGGCTTCCTCCTTGTAAATGCTGTTTCAAATAAAAGTGCACCCAAAATGTAAATAAACAAAGATGGAAATGTATTGTGAGGTCTTGTGTCGCAAGATAAGATGATGATAGTTGAAGAAAAAAACAAAATGAAATGATCCAGATGAAGATAAACTTAAGAAAAAACGCAATATATAAGAGCAATGACAGAGCCGTTCTCTACTCAGCAGCTCACAATCCATTTCTCTTCTCATACTTCAGCGAAGGTCTGCCGCCAACGTTGCGACATTAGTTGTCAGAATTCAGCATCTCACTCACTACTGTACTGTTTATTTGTGTTGTACTTGCATCTGTTTGGTGTGTGCGTCACAAGTAGATCATTGAACGGCATTTGGGATGCGCTTGATCCCCAGTTTAAAAAAGAGAAAAAACTTGGGAACCACTGTCCTAGACTATTTCTTGATACATCCAGGGATCAGGGCTTTGAGTTTGGTTACCGAGGGTTTCCCAGGGATGCATGCGTGGCACTGCTAAGTCAGTCAGAACCCCAACCTGAGGGAATGTGCTGGTGCTTCAGCATGTGGTCCTCTTGCTCCAGCTTCTTGATTCACATTCATGAAGTAAGTGAGGAATGGATGGTGATATCAACACGTGGGTCTGTGCCACATCTTCAGTCATGATGAATCTATATTGAGCACAGAAAGAGCTGAGCTCTGTTTTGTCGTGACTCCCTCAAGATAGGAGGAGCACACCAAGTAGAACAGTTACTCCTCTGCATTGAGAGAAGCCTGAAACCGTCCTGGCATGTCAAACTGGGGCCTCAGGAAAGACAGTTATTAGGCCGCAGTTATTAGATATCGCTCCAAAAATCAGGGTTGGCAGATCGAATCCTGCTCCATCCCAATCGCTGTAGTCGTATAAATATCGTACCCACCTTGCCTACAGTGAATGTATACAAATGACCATCATGAGGGTGGTTGAAGGGCACCAGTGGGAGCAGCTCAGAGTCAAACGTTTTTGACACAAACAAACTCCAGAATAAAGATGCCGGTTATCAGATTGTTCTCCAACAGAAGTATTGACAAGACGGAGGCAGCGTTGTACGAGGCGGTGGTCGGTGAGGGCGTTAAATATATCGCCACTGGAGGACGGAGAATTGCCGCCATTGTCGTGTCTTCTCAACAGACTTGTATATTGTATTGTAGTGCTGCTCTGTTTGGTCCGCATCTGTAAGCTTTGTGGACGCGTGCAGAAATACAGACATGTATGCAGAGCATGGCCAGAAGGCTCCTTCTGTATCCGAATTCGTACTTCATGTTGAGCATAAATGGGCCATTACTGTGAAAGCTACCCCTACAATATAACTCCAGATAAACAGAAGACAATAGGTGGATGGACGGATTCAGGGTACTTTTTTTTGCATAGCTTAAAGCTAATGCAAGAAACTAAAAAGTCTGCCAGCTAACCATCCAAATTCTCTTCAATCAACACATTATTATTACAAGATAGAGCTGTCACTCATTGTGTCACAAATTTAAACAAAATATGATGAATCCTAAGTTTCGAGTTGTAAAGACAAAATGAAATAAAAAAAAGAACTTTGTCTTCCTCCAAATGTGAATACACGATGCCACGATACGGGTTGAAAATGTGACCAAAACAAACAGTCCTGCACTATATGGTTCACTGCAATACTGACACAGCAGCAAGAGAAAAACAGCCCTGGGGTGTTTACAGCATTGAAACTTTGAGAACAATCTTCAAGAAAACATAAATGCGAAGACACTTCCGCGTTACACGGCACATTTCCAAACGCCACTGTCGCCGTCATCAAATATAAACCGCGCGTGTCGCCTGTGTATAAAAATGCACTCGCCAGATTGCAAAAGGCTTGTGCGTGAAAGTGTGCATAAAGGCAACAATCTACAAAACAGGATTATTTGCATATGCTTTCGAATTATACTGGCAGACTCCTCCGCCTAGCGTTTAATCAAGCGTTTAATCAATTCCCCGCATACAGCTGGGCAGAAGCCCTAATTTCACTCTCACTAATGTCAGGCAACCTTTCTGCGCGGGCAGACCTGGATTCTTTGCCAAGCAGATGAAGCTAGTCAGTCGTGTTGTGCATTGTAACGTCAAGACTAACTTGGTTACGGTGTCACAGACGTAAGCCAACAGAGTGGCATAAGAAGACAAGCCTTCCCCAGTAGGTTTGCAGAGGTTTTCAATGAAACATAGCAGGAATTCACAGCAAGATGGTCCCTGGTACGCAGAGAGTGTAGTACAACCCAAGCCCAGTTTGTTCTCCTCGTGCTTCCACAGGTCTCCTCCAGTTAAGCTGGTTCTTAGTTGTTCCTTAGTGTTGCCTGTGGGTGAGTGGTGGTGCCCAGTGACTATCTCTTATTGCCCTTACAGCCGGCAGAGACTCTGGGTCCACGATCCTGACAGGATGGGATTTAACTAATGGCAGAAGTATGAAAAATACATGGATCAGCTCCATATATTGCATAGTTCTCAGCTCAGGGATCAGTAAAGATTTCAAAGGCTCCCTGCTATGGTTTCGGATGATCCCGGGGAGGGATTTTAATAGGGCTGGCAGAAGTCCCCCACAGCCCAGATACATCTGACTTGAAGCCTCACATGTCTATTTTCCCCATAACTTGTGATCCTCAACCAAAAATTTGAGTCTCAACAGTCTGTTAGATTCTGGAAGATTATAGAATCTCTCTGCAGGTTTCAGAGGGCGCCAACGATTGTCTAGCCCGCACCAGTATTTGCCAAATGTAGCCGACAGGGGCTTCCAGAAAACAGGCCTGAGTCGGATGTTTGACCCCGCGCTGTGCCACATTCCACCTGAGTCTTTTTTCTGTACTCACATGGCCAGCTGGGGCTCAGACTCGCTCTACAACAAGTAGCAGTCGTTGCTAACAACTGGATCTCCATGAACTGTTCGCTGCTGCTGCTGCAAAATAAGGACCTCTGTGTTCAATCCTGTCCAGGTCAACAACCAATTTACCCACTCCACCAGTTACGCTAATTTCTGCGGCAAAGTATTACGACCCCACTGAGTAGCCTGTGACAAAATCCAGCTCTCCATGAAGACTGAAGTCTTGCTCAAAGCCTAGTTATTTTATGTTCTCATCTCAGGGTGAAGCAAACTTCGATCTGCAGATGAGTCCGCAGGGTGAAATGCTCCTCGAAAACAGTATCAACTTTAGGAGTGATGAACGCTATAGAAAGATGACCAACATCAGACCAAGCAGATGAAAAGACAGGTGACCCAAGACCACCACCTTCACTACAACTGATGCCAGACCAACTTCCACAATCACATCCACAACACTCACAGAAATGCCACAATTCAGTGGACGACACCATCGACGGTCCATGAGTATCGATCAATATCACCTCCACACACTTTTTCACAAAGCCACAATTTCATTTTGCTTGACTTGAAGGGACAGTGGGGATGTCTCAGAATGGTGGCTTGGAAATGGGCCTTTATCGATCACCCTTTGAATACTTGTGAGTTTCTGCTGCAAGTGGATCATGCAAAGTGGATCAGCAGACGAACAAGTGAACATCTGAACACAAACCTTTGGAGAAAGGTGAAGACGCTGAGGAGGTTGAAGGAGGTGCATTACAATTGTTGTGATTCTTTTCATCAATGAAAGTAAAGTCTGTGTTATTTCAGCTCACTGAATGCCAAACTGCACGCTGCTTTCTCTTACAGTGACGCGGCTTACCTTGAGCCAAGCCTGAGGAATATACAACCCACATTAAAATACAGTTGTGAACACAGTGGCAAGCAAGGACACAGCAAGTCCTGCATTCACATGATAATTCTGCTGTTTCCGCTTTAAGGGCACAAGGACAAGAGTATTTTTAATGTATCACATGGCCACTGCTACTTTGTGTGCTCCTCCTATCTTGAGGGAGTCACGACAAAACAGAGGCTTTTCTGGCCGTCTCTATTTGCTCATTTATGAAAGGTTTCACATTGATAAAGAATTTTAAGAACACACACACAAAAATCATTGCATGGTCTACCTGGACACTTATGTGTGATTGTTTTTTTTAACTCATCTTGAACACTGTACAAAAGTTGGATGATTGTCATAAAATAATAATCATATATAATAATATATAATAGTCAATATTAAAATGCTTAAAAGGCAATAAACTGTGATATGTAAACAAAGGATGGCACTATATTAAAGATGTATTCAAGATCCAAAAATATAAATGAGAGAATTTTACTAAAATGTGTTGAAATAAAATGTCAAACGTCAAACGTCAAATGGAAAAAAAAATAGGAAAAGCATTTTTCAAATAAAGATTTAGCAAAGTGTGATATAAGTAAATTAATAAGGGGGAAAATACATAAAAAGTACCCAAGATTGTTTCCACAGTAAAACAGAAACATAACAAAACCATTTCACAACTGGGCCAAATGTAAACAAGAAAAGCTGAGTGAAGTGTTGAAAAGCCATGCGATGGAGTCGACGTTCCCACTGCATGATGGACATCACATTGGCTCTGCTGCTACACATCCCTCATTTAGCTTTTTATATCCCTAATGTCTGCACCCAGCAGGGAGGCTACTTAAGATGGGTGGGCCGCCAAGCATTCAACCCACGGGCTGAGGCAAGGCGGCATGTATCCTGCTGATTCAATTGTGTGCGGCTCTTTACAAAGGGTTAGATGAAAGAGTCATGCAGTCCAGGCTAGTTATTTCTGCCAGTCTGAAAAAAAAGTAGCCCTCTCTTCTTGGTACATCAATACACTCAGCAGTCAGGAAAATGAATGAAAGAGCCTGGACAAAATTGTCACAATAATAATGATAATAATAATAATAATAATGCATGTAAATAGAGGATAAAATTAAACTACAGGAACAATATGATGATGAGAAATAAGAAAATATGGGTTTGATAAAGGGTGATAGTCATGTTATATGTAAGAGAGAGCTGAGCTGAAAGGCAAAGCTTTTTATTTACCGATCAGTCTTATTTCTGACCGTCACCGAGGGTCATGAGCTGTGGGTCATGACCGAAAGAACGAGATCCCGTAGTGGTTGAAGCTAGTTTTGTCTGACGGGTAGCTCAGTTCAGAGGTTGTCACTCAGGAGAGACTCAGAGTAGAGCTGCTGCTTCTCCGTGCTGACAGATGGACAAGTCACATTATGCCAAGTGTGAAATTTGGTGCAGGAGGAGTTGTTTTTCAGGAGTTGGGCTTGGCCCCTTAGTTCCAGTGAGAGGAACATTGAATGCTTCAGGATACCAAAACATTATGGACAATTCCATGTCCCCAACCTCGTGGGAACAGTTTGGAGTGGGCCCCTTCCTCTTCCAACATGACAGTGCACCAGTGCACAAAGCAAAGTCCATAAAGACATGGATGACAGAGTCCTGACCTGAACCCGATAGAACACCTTCGGGATGAATTAGAGCGCCACTGAGAGCCAGGCCTTCTCCATCAACATCAGTGTATGATGACCTCACCACCTCAATGTGCTTTTGGAAGAATGCTGAAAAATTCCCATAAACACACTCCTCAACCTTGTGGACAGCCTTTCCAGAAGAGTTGAAGCTGTAATAGCTGCAAAAGGTGGACCGACATCATATTGAACCCTAAGGATGAGGAATGGGAGGCACTCATATGTGAGTCAAGGCAGGTCAACAAATGCTGTTGGTCATATAGTGTATCTCTACACTGGTGATGGATACTGTTGCGCACACTGAAGGGGAATACTTTCGGTGTTCTGCATCAATGTTGAAATCTTGCAGATTCCTCTTTGTCTCAGTCTAACATGCAGGTCGTAGGGGTCACACTGGTGTCGATATCCGGCGGCTTAGGGAAGCCAATCACCAATATCAGGCCGATGTTCCGTGCCGATATTTGTCAGATTTAGCTTTTCAGTTAAGAATATTACATTATGGAGACATTCATTTGTTTGCAAACCTTCCATGAAAAAATAGACAGTTGACATTCTTATACGGAATGGTTTTATTGCTCAAGTTGACTGGAAAAATGTTGACTGACTAGTTTGCAAAAGTGGTTCAATAACCATTACAAACAACATGCAATGCAGTCAGTGACCTAGCCGACAGATAAAAGAGAAAGACAGACATAAATCTGTCATTGATGAACACATGAATTTAAAAAAAGATAAAAAACGCAGTAGATTTCACTTGGACTTTGCCAAAGCGATGAAAGAGCGACAAGCTATATTCTTAACACAAGGACATGCACTTGGAAAAATATAGGCAAGCACAGATATAATGGAGGCCGATAGCAATGTGGACGACAAGTGAAAACACGGCCCGAAAACGGCCGATATATCTGGCAAACCAATATATCGGTCAGACTCTTGTATAGAGTGGATGAATTCAGATAAACATAGGACCTTGGCAACAATTTTAGTTTCTGAGAACTACGAAGAAGGAAGGAATACAGACCTGATGCCAGAGTTTTTCATTTTTATAAACCTATTTTTTGCTACCTTTTACAAAAACCAAATCCACCTAACCCTCCATCCACCTTTTTAACCAGGTGATGTTCGACACTCCAGACATGTATGAAGCCATTAAATTCTACCTGGAAATCTTGAAACAAGATTATGAGTTGTCACAGGAGGGTTTGTGTTGTGTTTATCATCTCTTTCCGCAGAGTGGAATGGCATAAAGCTGCGGGTCGCCTCGTCTCTTCTTTCATCACCTTTTAACTCAGGTTTTGTCACATGTGGTTTTCTATTACCGACAGTGTTTTCTCACTGTTTGCCTTGATGGCAGCGTTTGTCATGATGCTTTAATGGCAGCTCACTGTGAAAGAGAAGAATGTGGAACACCGTCGGCTGTGGGTTTCACCTGCACTCATCGCAAGTAGGTCTTCTATAATTATCCGTTGTTCCGGTCCCACGTGTGCATTACCACAAACAATAGAAGTGACACGGTTTCATCTTACTGACTTCGCAGTTGAGTCATAACAAACACCGGGGTTAATAATTTTTCACCACGTTGGAGCTCTGCTTCAATATTCTCTCCGAATGCAGCAGCATCAAAAAGAAGACTGTTTTGTTTTTTAGCTGCAGTTAATGAACCACTTTACAGTTCAAGTACAGAAAGATGCAGAAGACAACTTTGTCAACAAACTTCAGAATGAACCAAAAGGTTTGGCAAGATTTTGGTTCTGGTTTCTGACCTTGTTGTCGACACGTCGGGTTTTCTGCAAAAAGCCGTGGTTCTCAAATGGATCCACACGAGGTCGGACTGGGCGAGGTTTGTGACACCTCCCAGTGAGACAGTGCTTACAGCCTTGGGACTATTCCCTCATGACTCGAACTGGCACCACTGAGCCTTGCATGTCCACACTCATTTTCTTGCCTTTTGTGTGGTTTAGTGTGGTGTTTTGCATTCCCCAGTGTCATTAAGTCTTCAGGAGTTTTGTTAAGTCTTGGACTGTTATTGTACCCCGTTGTGCCATGTTTGCCGATATTTTGAAAGCCCCAATAGACCTATAGTGGTTTTGGATGATTTGACAATTCCTTTTTTCCCCCCCAGCTAAATACACACATAATTCTCTCTTTTTTACTCTAACCTATTCATAGTAATATAAATAATAGAAACAACAAATAAACAATACAGTAGGCAAAGTGATCAACATAAAATAATTCACTTTTATTCCCTTTTCAATGATCAATGAACAGATCAAACCCACCATGAAAACTTCAGTCATCACTTGTTAAATACCAGAATGCTGCCTTATAACTGGACAGTCCGTTCCTAGCTTAGCTTTTGTTTGTTAGTCTCTTGGTCGCGGTTGAATTCGGTGCAGCGATTTCACGCAAAAAAATGTCCATGGATGCTCATGTTGCGAACTGCATTTCCATTTGTGATTTTCCTTGACTGAGAAGTATTGTAGAATGACCGCCATTGTGGCCTGCTGTCTGTGACTGAAAATCGGGTTGCTGGCAGATCAGTGCAGCCACAATATTTTTCAACTATTACTGCTTACATGGAGATGTGGAGATGGTCATATACTAGAGGAGAGTAACAGTTTCTCTGTCCCCTCTCACGTTGGCTGGTTTACCTATTCCTATTGTGGACTCCTTCTTCTTCCCGGGAACCACCATCACTGAGGACCTCAAATAGGAGCCAACCATCAGGTCCCTCATCAGGAAGGTCCAGCAGAGAATGTTCTTCCTGAGGCAGCTACGAAAACTACGACTGTCGACGAAGTTGCTGGTGGAGTTCTACACGGCCATCATCCAGTCCATCCTCACCTCCTCTATCACCGTCTGGTACAACACGCCACCTCCAGGGACAAGAGCAGACTGCAGCGCATCGTACGTTCTGCTGAGAAGGTGATTGGTTGCAGCCTGCCACCTCTTCAGGACCTCTATGCCTCTAGGACCCAGAGACATGCAGGCCGGATCAGAGCCGACCCTTCTCACCCTGGACATGGACTGTTTGTTCCTCTTCCCTCTGGCAGGAGGCTACGGTCCATCCAGACCAGAACCTCCCGTCACAGGAACAGCTTCTTCCCCTCGGCCGTCAGACTGTTGAATTCGTGATCAGTGTTGTTTATTTTATTTTTTCTGTCAGCACTTTATTCCAAAACACTTTCCTAGTTGGTGGGATCCCCACTGACCATGGCAATGAATTTGATTGTGATTCTGACTCTGACATGGCTTCTAGAATCTCTCAAGCTCATCCTGCTCTCTGGAAATAAGCCACACCCACAAACTCAGCGGTTGTGTTTGACAAAGCCTTTTAGTTTGAGGTGTGAAACAACACTGATGATGCACTCTGGTCTCGCAGCATACGGCAAACATTCCATCCTTGAAGTGTCACATGATAAAGGTCTCACTATCCGGCAGAATGGAGCCTAATGCTCAGTCAGCTATGTCAAGGACTAATGTGAGCCATCTCCTCTTTTCAACTCCCGTTTGAAGGGGAAAAAAAGCAGCCACACGAAGAGACTGAGTGGCCGCGTAACTCACACAGCTGAAATGAGGGGGGATGATTTAAATTCCACTTATACATGTTTTCTATTCCCGGAGAGTTGACTGAAAGCAAAGAGAAAATGCCACCGAGGTCAACAACATGAACGCAAGCAAACCCTGTGAATGTGAATACTTTGGATCACACAGACAGACACACACGCATCTCCACGTACGCACATACACACTGCCTGCTCTTTCTGTCCCTCTATTTACAGATAGTTTTTTTTGATAATAAGGAATATATACAATTAGCGTACATCCCCACAGGGGGCTCATCAGATCAAAATAGTTGAGAGTTGGCTGTTTTTTCAAACACATGGTTGTGTAATTGATGGTTTACAATTCAATCTTTTGTTGTCTTTTTTTATTTTTTATTTAATTATTTTACAATTTGTTGGGGTTATGTTGCATTTCTGCAGTTACTGAGCGAATTAAATCACTTGCTTTATAATTATTTTATTGCCTTTTTTTGCCGTGGCCCCTCCCACCATGCTTTTATTTTTGTCAGTTACTTCCTGCTCCTGTGTGTGTGTCTTTGTCTCTCTTGAGAGTGTCAAGCACAATCGGCAGCTGCAGTCAATATTCACGGAGGAACCACCTCCGCCAAAGGAGAAGCTGGAGGTTGTTCAGCGCCAGATTGTGAATGTTTCTATGTCGTGGTTTTAGGCTTTGGACTCCTGTTCTGAATGTTCTGGACTTTTTGCTTCCTTGTATTTTTACCTCCTGGTTTGCCCTGTGTTTTACCTTTGTACCTGAGAATTTCCGTCAGTTTATTCTGATTTATTTTTTCCTGTTTCTTAGTTCCTCGTGCCTGACCTGTCTTCAGTGTGTTTTTAGACTCTTGTGATTGCTCCCTGCATTTTGGTTGAGCTTGCTCCGTTGGAGTCTCTCTCAGTTGTCTGCCTTGGACTTGGGCCACGTCCCATTTGTGTCGGCTCTGCCGTTTTTGTAATAAACCTTACCCAAGGACTTATTTTTGTTCAAACTACATTGCTGTGGAAGTGATGCTGGGGCCCCGGCCTTAGTGACGAACATTGGTTGCATCCATAACAGTGAAATAAGGATAAAAAAAAATAGGTGTTATAGTCTCTTAAGAATAGTCAACAGTACAAAATTTTAACAAGTCAAGGAGAAGAAAAATAGGAGAAAATACATTGGCTCGATGACTCAGACGAAGGCGATGAATGTTTATCTCCAATCACATCGACCTCTTCATGAACCTCATTGGTTGTCTTTTTGTTTTCTCTTTTCTCAACATGCTGGCCTTTCTACGTTTGTCTCCAAAAAAAGATATATTTTAAATTATTTTCATTAATTAAAAAGACATTTTTTCTATTTTACTGCCCAGAATTTGTTGTTGAATTCCTATGACTTCAACTGGAAACTGATTTCCGCTTCACTCTGCATCAGTTAGATCTAAGAATAGTTACTTTTTACACGCCCGGCGTTCATTCCTTCAGTTTGTGCGCCAGCAAAACAAAAGCAGGTGCTATTCTGCAGTAATTATTTCTCCATGATCCCTGCCTCTCCTCCGGTTAATCACATTCATTATTGGCTGAATATATAGGAATCGATGAGAAATGAGAAGGATGACTGGGCTCCGGAGCCAGGTGGAGGATCCACCTGTCGACTGCAAAGAATCAGCATGAGACTAGGCTAGAGGATTACAGCACTTTTATCTGAACACTTCTACTTCTTAACTATTTCTATGTCATATGTGCCTCTTTGAACAACTTTTTCAGTTGGACATGGATGGAGCCTTCTAATGCTCTCCATTCATTTCGTCTGTACAGTGGAACCTCGGTTTTCGAACATCCCGGAATTCGAACAAAAATTTTGAGATTTTTTTGCTTTGGATTTCAAATGAAAATCCAGAACTTGAACGCCCCAGAAAAAAGCTGGAAAAAAACACAATGTGTGCGTACCGATCAGCTGACCCACAACGCGCTTTGTTATTGTGTTTAACGCAGCCTCTGTATGCAGACGTGTCCCGAGTGTCACACTGGAGGTGCTGGAGCGTGCACTCCAGGGTTTGACGTCCTGTTGTGGGCTGGAGCTGGGACAGGGATGAGGCGAGTCTGGGACAGAGCGTGACTTGGTTTATGACTTTGTCACAGCCAAACTGCACAGAAGCGCACATTCAGAGCTGGACACGCACCGGGCACCTCTTCACTTCTGGAGAGACGTCACTCACTCGGCAACCCCTCCCACATGCAGCGGCCACACACATAGAGGAACAGCCACCTGCAGCAGACACTCTACATTCACTCCTACAAAAGACTATTTTAAGGCTTGGAACACATTATTTCTTTTTCCATTCATTGTAATGGGAAAAATCGATTCAGATTTCGAACAAATCGCTTCTCGAACGGCCGTCTGGAACGGATTGTGGTTGACAACCGAGGTACCACTGTATTTGACGCACGTTTCCACAAAGCTATTAGCAGATATTTCATCCATGCTATATGTCTCGTACTGTAGCATGTTTGACAATAAAGTTACCTTACCTAACGATATGGACCAAACGGAGCAGTACCGCAGGCGGTGTTGCTGTTACGACCGTATACGTAGCTCTAATGAGACATGATGAAAACAACAACGGCTGAATGGCATTGCAAAATGTGTAAGAGGTACATTATCAATATTTCTTCCACAGTCGCCATGTTTGTTTTGGAGTTGGGCTGCTCCCCCTGGTGGATATATTGGTGAAGCATTGGGAAGCATGTGATCAGTGACAATTTTGTACATAAACGGATCATAAATGGGCCTCAATGCTTCACAGTTACACCTGAAAACACTCAACAATCAACTGCTATGACTTTATGAAAACTTCAGTGGAATTAATAGAAGTGCAACATGGCAACCATATCTGAATCAAAATAAAAAATACTTGGCTATAAAACTTTTTTGAGACACCACAATAAAAAATAAATACACATTACATTCACAGAGAAATTGCGGATATTTGGGCATATCGAACCATCCCCACACATGATACTAATGATAGGTTGCAAACTTTAAACAATTGTTTAAAAAAAATAAAATTTATAGCTATTATTAACTGCACTGAGCAAAATAGTTTACCAGGGATCAAAATTCACGTGGCTCTATTTATTTAATCCAGAGGCAAGCCTTCTTATATACAGTATTTTGTTGACTGATACGGCAGTATGCTTCTCTTGCATAAATGTACAAAAGGCGCTGAACAAAACTGTTGACATTTAGCTGTTGTAAGGTAAAGAATCATAAAAAATATCAGGGTCACCTGAGTAAAACAGCTGCCCAGGAGACCCTCTGCATCTGTTATTGTGGCACCAGCTACTCAGTTCATCTCAGTTAAGGATTATTTGACTCTGATGTTTGTTGTTATTTTGGTACAAATCGATGTTTACAGCTTGTTTTTTATAACGCAAGTCACAAGTTCAGTCAATGACATAGTGTGTTTGGAGATGAGTGACTGCCTCAGTGACCTTTTTGCTGCATACTGTACGTTGTTAATGTGGATTAAATACAACCCAAAGAGCAGTCTAGAGATGCCTGATGTCACCTTGATCAAGACTCATCATTCATATTTCTACTTCAACTCAAGTCCTTTTTAAGTAGTGAACACGTGACACATCTTGTGAAAGTGCCTATTGTTGTAGTAGTCGAACCAAGCATTACACCAGGAGGCTTCTCACGCACCAAGGTTCTCTGACATTGAGGAGGAGGAATTTTGTAAAGAATCCAGGACTTGACGTGGAGCCAGCGAAGGTGAGCCAGGGTGAAGGTGAAGTGCTGCCAATGTTGGCTGAAAGTATCCTCACGGCAGACACGTCCTGTATCCCATCCAGAACTGTGAGTGGCAGCGTTGAACAAGTCCTGTTGACTTGCAATAAACATTCAACGATAATAGATGAATAACAGCAACGTCTAATGATGCTTGATGGATGTAACACTTCCAACGCAAGAACTAGTCACAACCTTCTGTTCGCCCTGTTCATCATATCCTCACATTCTGTTAGTTGTTCTGTTAGTTTCAACAACTCACAAATGTCAGGATTTGCAAGTGATGTTAACTGCTCTCAGTAAAGTTGACTGTTGCGGGAGATCATTGGAAACCCAGATGATTTTCTCTACCTTGAAAACAGACTCTGAAGAAAATAAATACCAAAACATGTTAAATCGCTGAGCATGTGCTTTGAAAAACCAACGTAATTATTAAAACTGATGTATTAAATTAGACTGAGCTCTTTTTCAAACACGAGAACATCACAAGTGCCTTACGCCACACCTTTCAGAAGCAAGGGAACCGCCACTATGTCTGACTCACTTGCGAGGCTCGCCAAGTCAGTTAAAGGTATGCCGAGTAATTCACCTTCAGACTCGAATATATGATGGAAAAAATAATTTAAAAAACACAACAAATCGATTGTAGTTTTTGGGCCTGTTCGCAGAGTAGAACGTTTGTAACTTAGCTTTATGTCAGCTTCGTCATGATTTGCAAAAAGTGATACGTTTCAATATTTTTATCAGAAACACTTTCTTTCTTTACTTGTTGAAATGATGCCCGGTCTTCACCACAGCACTTGCAGCACTCAATGCCACGTCCGATCTGATCCTGAATTTGATTATCGGCTGATACCGATATCATTACCATTATAAATGATAATCAGCAAAATTAAATAAACTGGCTTTAGCATCTATAACTGCATTTTTTAATGGTTTCAATGTTCTCCCCAAGATTCTTTTCCCAAGATTCTTGTCTCGATGTGTTGGATTTTGACAACAGGTCAAGACAAAATTGCGGTGCATTGCCTTAATCATGTAATACTGTAGTATTAATACCTTAGTATTAATGTCAACAAGAGTACAAACCTCTACAGAGGACCAATTGTGCATCGTGTATCCTCGTGACAGGTAGATAATTTCATGACGTGGTACTGAAAGATTGTTTCATGAGTTTTGTTTCAAGTTTCATGAAAAAGCGTGCTGATTTTCAGGGGCCACCAAATGGCACTGAACAACAAATTCAATGAAACCTCACATCATTTCATAACCAAGAACGCCATCTATTGGCCTCTGCAAATTAGGACACTGTTTCATCAACCTTGCAATACTGTTTCATTATACCTCACTTACCCATCACTAGTATATACTACCACACGAAGTCCACCAAACTGTCACACGCCGGTGTCGGCTGTCAAACACTGCTGAGCTGGAGAGCGTGGCGCGCCGTCATGCAGCCAGTGTGTCGCGTGTTTATCGAATTTATCGAATTATCATCACGGAAATTGTGTTTGGCGGTGTATCGTGTGCGATAAGTTATCTCCCATCCCAAGTACATATAACATACACACCACGCTCCCTTGGTGCGATAACTAATTCCATGGACCTGTTTAGTTTTGTGCTGCTTAGTGTTCAGTCCTGCAAAATTCAAAGAGTGTGAGTCTTGAGTGTGACCCCCCCAACTCTCTGCCGCATCTGTAAATAGTATGATTTGTCTGTAAACTTAAAAAAGTGCACCTCTGCACAGCATTGTATCATTGTTAACATTAAAGAGAAGAAAAAATAATGAAAAAATAATAATAACAAT
Source organism: Synchiropus splendidus (assembly GCF_027744825.2). NCBI lineage: Eukaryota > Metazoa > Chordata > Actinopteri > Syngnathiformes > Callionymidae > Synchiropus > Synchiropus splendidus. Next base: position 8,171,448 of record NC_071339.1, read on the forward strand.
GAGTGGCTGTGCAATTACACTTTATTCTAGTAGGGCCAAAGAGCTGCCCTTGGCACGGCATCGCCCCACAGCACCCCCCCAGGTTGGCCCGCCCCACTATTCGAGAAGGACTGGTCTCGATGAAGAGGAGGATTCCTGTGTCACAATCGGCTCTCACACACACAAAGATTTCTGTCAGTAAATACTGAAAACCTAATGTTATCTCTGCTGCAAATTCACCCTCCACACACCTCAGAATCTTCTTAACCTTATAAGAGTTTATCGTGCATCTACCATTGCCGATCAGGAAGGACCAAAATCTACATGAAAAATGTGACCATTATTACTCTGTAGACGATTGATGAGCTGCTGCCACCAAAAAAGCAGGGTGGTGCATTGAAATTCAGCTTTTTTCAGTGGTCCTCTAGGAGGCGCTTGCAGCCCAACCACCGTACGGTTAAGAATCACTGCAGTAAAGAGCAGAAAATGTATAAATACTTAAAGAGGACATACAAGATTTAAATGCACATTAATGTAAAACAAAAAGACAATTTTCTACTATTTCTCCCATAAAAGGCTGACCAGGAGTATGAAACCTATCCCTGTTACCTGGGGTCACTAGTCCAATACAGGTACTTAAAACATACGATAAAAGTTGCTCTCATGTATGAGATGGAACATAGCAATGATTAAGTGCAGGGACATTAAAGAATGGCTGGTTCTTATCTTTCTTGCACATATATTTCTGGCATCTTTTGATTCCTGCAGTGATAAGAATTGGGTGAGAGGGGGGGGTTGCTTATCCCACAGGAGGGAAATCTCTCTGTGGCTTATATGTAGGAAGTTGGCATGCATGAAAGGACATAATCTGTTGTCAGAAAATGCGTAGCCCACACAATCCTCCTCTCCTTCCATCTGCAGCGCTCTGGCAGATCCAGTGTGACGTCAGCAGCCAGATTAATGCAGTTTCTTCTCCGCTCTGCACTTTTGATATCATAAACCAAGCACACTCTGGAAGCAATCATTTCTAGTGATGTTCTAATAGAAGGAATGCTATGAACCGACTTATGAACTAGGAGGAAAAAGAACACAATTTGAGTTTGCCTCTGATGGTGTGTTGATGTTCGGACAACCGCAGGCTTCTTTCTTTACACTTTGTTTAATTTTTATGATTCACAATGTCTCTGAATGTTCAATGCCTGTCTAGCTATTTATTTATGTCATTCAAGCAAAAGGTATTGAAGGTCTGAAGAGTGCAGTGAACCTCCAAACTCCAAATAACATCCATTCATGCACTACAAGAATTGCCAAAATTGTCCAGATCATTTTTTTTTTTCATTTCCTTTTGAGTTATTAAATTGCCTTAGCTGTTCATGGATGCTCATTGCAAGAGTAGAATACACAAGTTACAAGGTTGAGTTGTGAATAAAACGTCCCGACGTACATCAGTCTAAGAATAGAAGCACTGCTTTGATAAGACAGCCAATGACACGTGGAGGTACATCCACAGCGTAGCTTTTCTTCTTCTCTTTCTCTTCCGGTCTCACAGCAAGACTGTTAAATCAAGTAAGTTGAGAATCTCTGTAGTCTATATTTAAAAAAATGAATAAATAAAGCGAGCTCATTGGGTTGAGGTATGATCCCCACTGAGGTGTGTCAATAATGGCCAACTTGTTCGGGCGTAGTGTACAGGGAACATCTGGGTCTTCTCGCTGGACAGGTGTCTAGAGAGGGTGGAACAAACACCCTCTGTTTCCTGGCTTAGACAAACAATAAATGGGTGGAAACTAGGGCTGGAGAGAGAAAAGAAATTCTCAAATATTTGGTGATTTTTTTTTTAGCTACAGTATTGAATTTTCTGGCCGGAATTGATTTTTTTTCCCACATTAGGACGCTAGCAATAGGCAACGTCATATCCATTTGCTGCTAGACCCTTATGAAGGCAAGTTCAAGTGTGTCTCCTGCTTGACAGATGAGTCGATCGAACACTGAAGTTTAATACTATTGACTAGGCCTGCACGACAAATCGCGATTTCGATTCAACCTTGCGTCCGATAAAATTTTCAATTCACTTCGATTCACATTTAATTTACAAACCGACTGGATTTGCATCACAAATGCTACTTTCTTTGGTGAGTTTTACGCTCCCAAGCTACTGCTGCTAGCTACTACATTCTGAGTTCCCACAATGCTCGTGACTTCTCCTTCAACCAATGACGAAGCGCCTTGTAGTCACGTGCTTCACTGGTGACGTGAATGCGGTAGGGATTTGGTAGGTCGGCGACAGGATAGAAACTGAAGGAATATGGATGACAAACCGGGCCTCAAAACGAGAAAAAGGACGGAGCATGGAGAGTGTTCCATGGTCATGAAAGTGAGAGCGCCGGTTCCTCAGCAGCTGTTAGCGCAGCTGACGGACTCATTCATAATATATATGCATTTGAAAGTCATGGGAAGTGTGACCTGACAGAAGCCTCTTCTGTGACAGTGTTAAGCCGGTTACCTGAGAAGTGGCCAAATGTCTGCGACGTGAATTTTTATTATTATTTATTTTGAAATTAATAAATTGCATTATAAACCGAACCGGCACCCAAGTGTGTGGAATATATTGGATCGGGCCAAATGCATATCGCCCCAGCCCTAGTGGAAACCAAAACCACTCCAACTTTAAAATGAATTAAATAAATCCTTTTCTTCACTTGACATCCACTTTGATATGACGTCGCATCAGGGCTCCATTCGCAGTCTTTGATCAGAATTAATGTCTCACAATTCCTGAGGCTGCAAATGACAACACTTGTTCAGCTGCAGGAATATTTCTCAGAGCCATTTGCTTTGGCTCGGTTACATTTGAATACATTAAAAGCATTTAAATGCTCCTGAAATAGAGAATTAGCATTTCATTAACATGGCTGAACGACGGTTAACCACCACACATTTTCATGACTCTGAGACAAGTTTCAAACTTAATTCCAGGAACAGACCTGCACTTCACAATAGCCTTCCCTTGTCACATTTCTGCCCAACCACAACAAGAAGCACAAAATCTGGATGAAATCAAAAGGAAAATATATTTCTCTCTTGGCCAAATACACGCGCTTGCTCTCGCAGATGTGTTCCAAATGATCACATGATCAAACCCTTGATTAGTGCAGACAACTTGCGGTTTGGGGCGTTGAAGTTCAAACAGCACTGTAACTCCCCTTTCTAGCCTTGAAGTCCTCTCTCGGCGCAGACATAGGTTTCCTTGCGGATGTCTTTGGCTTGTGTGGGAGTTTGAAGCAACTCCGATTCTCTCAGAAGCCAGCGGTTCACTAAGATCAGAATGAAAGTGTGGAAGCTTTGCTTGGAAAAGGTCTCATAAGACCTGCTCCATTACAAAAAAAAAGCTGAGCAACAATGTTTAGGATTCAGTACAGTGTGATGACCTCTCAGCAAAAAGCTCTATTAAAGCATAACAACATCAAACATTTTGGATTTAAGCCGCCGGAATAACAGTTCTTAAGTGTTTCAGAGAAAAAAAAAAACACAAAAAAAACTCACATAGTATCAAACCAATGTGAGTGTGACTGAGGTGGTACAGTGTCTGTTTGTAGAGAACAAAACCAGACAAATGTTTGCTGTTGACCCTTGTCAAGTCACCATCCATCCATTCTCTCTCCCTATATAGTATTGTCTATATACAGGAGTATCCCATGTTGACAGCGAAGTCAGCCTGCTGCATTGAATGTGAGCGCATGTATTTTTGTAGAGTGGTGATCCGATCACTCCTCTATTAAAATGCCGAATTATCACTATTTCAATACAGTATACACTTGGTATATATAGTGCGTACACAGGCCTCCGCCTGGATGACCGAGCCACTTGAAGTGCTTCATATACCAAGTGATGCAATGAGCTGTGGTGAGCAAAAGGAGTGCCATCTCATGGGTTAACCATTATTAATGATAGTAGATGAGGTATGAAACCATATTGCAGGGTTGACGCAACTAATGATGTGCTAACCGGCGCTCTTGGTTTAGCTCTCATTGAATTAGCCATTCTAATCCAAGCATTTGGCAGCAGACAGTGCCACCTGGTGGCCACTGAAAATCAGGACACTGTTTCATGAAACCCTTCAACCCTTCACTAGCCCTGGCCATAACCTCAGTATTTTTTCACATGACTGAAGGCTCACTTCGGTGACACAAACGTCCACTTGAAAAACAAGTGAGAATTTCTTGACAGTTCATGTCATGTCTGCACTTCTTGTGTTTTTTTCTCGTGCTTTTTTTATTACCCTCAGTTGCCTTTGTATCCTGTTCCTGCTTTGTCTCTAGCTTCGCTGGCAACACAGCTGTCGTTAATCTCCTGGTCAGATTCCTCTTGGATACAAACCTGTGAACGTCCGTCCTGTTTGCCAGATTGTTGCTTCTCGCTTTGTCAAGGTAAAACTCTTTCAAGACTCCTGTGCGTTCGCTTTACTCCCTGACCTTTTCCAGATTTTTCCTCCGCGCTGAATTCCTATTCTGTCGCCGCCTTTTGTTCTTCCTTGCTACTCCTGTGTTTACTTCCCTACTCTCAATTCAGTCCGCGTGTGAGCTGTTTATCTAAGCCTCACTTCTTAGTTATAGATCCGTTAGTTTACTCCTCGTGTGCGTGAGTGTGATTAGCCGCCGCCACCGAGCGCTTTCAGTTTAGTCCCACCACCACGTTGAGCTTAACTCCAGGTGTGTGTTTTCTGTTCTCCCATTTATATAGTAGGTCGTTGATTCTAATCCACCTCTCTTGTTTTCCAGATTCACCCCGTTCCCTGTGTGTTGTTCCCGGTCTGCGTTTTGGTTCCCGGCGTCCATAGTTTCTAGATATTTGTCTGTCTGTATTTATTTGTTCGCCCCGACGAATAAATCTTTATAATTTAACCTCGTCTCCCGTGCCTTCTGCCGACCAACACTCCCTGTACTTGGGTCCATCACCCAGAGCTATGACAGTTCAACTTGAAAACTGTTCTCTCAGTTGCACGCTACATACGTTCTCCATGCACAAAAAAAAAAAATCCATCCTGAATTGAAAATAAAATACTGTAATTACCAGGCTATAAGCCATTGCTTTTTCTCCCATGGCCTGAATCCCTAGGCTTAAACAACTGTTCATCACATCAGACCAATGAAGTTAAGCGCTCATTGCGCTGTTCGACCGTGTGGTACTCTGGTAGAACCCGCTGGTGTCTGACAGACTGCTCTGCCAGCTTTGTTTAGGGATTAAATTGTCTGCTGTATCTCTTAACAGTTTACGGACGCATTTCCTACATGCTATTGAAGAAATAATGTTAATAAATTATCATTTATCAAAATCATTATACAAAGTACCAGTCCTTTGTCTTGGGGGAAGAAAAACCTTTTGACAATTCTCTCCCCTAAAAGGTTGTTTTTCATTGGCTTATTAACAAATACTTCGACTGCTTCAGAATTTGCTGATGGTCCCTAACTGGGTTGTAGCATCAGCGCTGCCTGTGAGAGTGTGTCTGCGATCACAGAATCCTAATAGGGAAAACGGAAGAGGACGCTCCCGCCAACGCCAGAGCGGATGTCCGTCCAATATCCAACTATTTTCACCTGGGTGTTTTGCTGAGGCGCCAGCGCAAGGGGGAGACCTGCATGTGTTGATGGGAACCAAGGCAAGGACCACTCCATCTAATAATACAAACACCGATCCAGAGTCTCAGAGTTCACCAGTGTCATCATCAATAGTTTATTGTATTAAAAATAAGTTTAAAACTACGATCATGAACCACGGTCCACCACACTCTGCACAACTGTCACACGCTGGTGTCGGCTGTCAAACACCACGGAGCTCGAGGGCGCCATCACGGTCTCATCTAATTCATGTATGCAAGTCAAATGCAGCGAGTGTGTTGCGTGTTTATCAAATTTAGCGTGGTATGCAGAATTCCCAACGCGGAAATTGTTATTGGAGATATTTCATGCACCATAAGTTATTGCCCATCCCTACTGTGACACGAAATTTGAGGGAATATTGATCTTGAACAAACACACATTCACCAACACCTCCACATAATTTCGTTCTCATCATTACATCTTTTCATATGTTTAGACTGTTGGAGGAACTCAGAGTGCAAAGGGAAAACACAAGCAAACAGGGGAGAAAATGCTGTGTTAACATCACATCTAAAAACGTATTGGTCTGCATCCAACTTTTAGGGGCGAGAAGATAGGAACTTTTGACACTAAATTACGGGAACAACTTGCGCTTTTGAACATTCGACATACATCCCGTTTGAAATCAGTTTCTCCATGGATTGTGTCCTTCTTATTTCACCGTAAGCTTTTGTGTGATTAACAGCTCATTGAAAAAGGCTTTTAAAAGGAGGCTTTTGAATCCTATTCCAGCACAACACTCAAGAGAACCTTTCAACTTGGCTACTCAGTGCAAGCGAACATAAACTAAACTGCTCAGGTGTTTGCTTTATTGTGTTTTTGTGGCGGTTTTATGGTATTTACACCTCCCAGTGCTGAGCTTAGCTGATGTTTTACTGTTGCCTTAAAGTGGTACTCAGTGCATAACATTTAAGACGCTTTTATGCTGACAAACAACTTCTTTATGCGTCATTTTTATATCAGCGCCGAGAGCAACGGCAGAGACTGTGGGATACGCTGGACAAATATTAGTCAGTGTTTTGTTGCAGGAAATAAAGTGGATTCATTTTTGCAAGTCAAATCTGGATTTTTACTCAGCAGCATATTTTCGGAGACGATGAATAGACATTAAAGGTCTGATTCCTAACATGAAACAAATGCTCTGTACTTGAGTCACAGTGGTATCTAGCATGTCCTTTCTTCTATAAAGGTTGGCCTCTTTTCTGTTCGTCATGATGGAACAGCTGGAGATCATCATTTCATTCGAAATGCACCTAAACTTAAAAAGATACGATGCACGTGTTACAGTATAGTGAGTTTTGAGCACATAAGCTTTGGATTCAGTTGAAAGAGTTTGACAAAGTGGGCGTACGACTGCCCCACGTCTACTCCCACATTTGAAAAATCGATTTGAACTTTAAAGATTTAATGGAATCCCACCCTTGTCTTCTTCCCGCGCACGTATTCAGTTCCCCTTGGAAATCTGAAGCGGCGAGTGTAATGCTCTCCCCCCTTTTAATCATATCATAAGGCAGCAGAAAAGGACTCAACAGCACGGCCCCTAAAAGCCCCTTAAAAGTCCTTCGACAAAAGCTGTCATTTCTGGGTCACTGACCTGTTTCGAGTTTTAATGTGACTCCTTTATCACGTTTAATGAAAATTTTAGGCTACAATGGGTCCAGAATAAAGGATGGTCATCGCAAGAGTTGCACTTTAATTAAGAGTGATAGTTGGCGGCGCCGCTGCTCCTGTGCCAGCCGCAAGGCTTCAATCTACATTTTTAATTCCAACAGTCGGCATGCGTGGACTTTGAAATAAATATTGACAGATCAATATTATTAAAAAACAGCCTCTCATATCTGTCACAAAAGAACATGTTGTGAGGTTATCTAAAGACCATGTGATACGTCATTGACCCAGATGAGGCTTTTATAGCTACGAGGGCGTCTGTGTGTCACCAGGACTGAAAAACATGAAAAATTGGATGGCGAGTTTCTTCAGTACGGCGCCCTAAATTATTAGTAGTAGTAGTACAATGCCCAACTCGTCGTGTCACCACACTGGTTTCCATGAAAACGGTGTTTCTACCCCCGTACTTCCAACGAATATTTTAGAATTTCGCAGATTCTCCACCCTTTTGCAGCTGTACCTTGGCGATCGTGGTCGCCATGTTTGTTTACCGGCACAATCTCACAATTATTCACATCTCGCGATTTGACGCGAGATGCAGCATGGCAGCGTGCTATCATTTCCCATGGGCTGTCAGACGGTGAAGACAGGAGGAAACGCAGATCAGTTCCACACTTACCATTGCTAAAATTTACCACTATAACCAACGTCATGCCCACGTAAGTAAAGACTATCAAAACATGTTCAATTTTCAGACCTAAATCAAACAATAACTTGAGGTGACGTTTACTGCAAACTCGTACAAGGATCCACGCAGGGAATGCTAATCACTGTTAGCTGCGCAATGCTAACTTCAACAGAGCTGCTCAGTATCCTTCCTCTGGTGTTGTAGATGCTGGTTTAACACCAACAATATGATCAAGGTTGTCCTGGGGTGCAGTAGTAAAGGAAAAAGGTTTTCTTCTGAGGCCCTCCTATCTGTACATTGAACGAAAGGGCAAAATTGATCTTTGCCACTGCCACAGCTTTGCATGCAGGACCAGCCAGAGACATCGATATTGTCGATTTTGCAATATTAACATCTGCGATGTTCTTACCTCTGAATAGGTCCAGTACAATGTATCTTTGTCAATGAATCTAAATCCATCCACAAATAAACTGTTCATTGTCTTCTGATCATATACATTTTTAAAGCATGTAGACAGTCCTCTTACAAACATGGCCATGTGATAGGCCTAATAGCGACACTCAATATGCCCATTGCCGTAACTTGCACATCTGCAGATGATCCCAGCACTATCAAGTCATCTCAGCAATGATTCACTTACCGTCAATTGTCAATGTTTTATACTGGTACAGTGAGATGCTGCATTATTTATGGTGCTGAGTGCCATCGCGTCACAGAGTTGTATTATCAAATGAGCATGAGGAAGGCAGTCAGGAGGTCTCGACCAGCTGCTTATTTTCATCATCATTCACCAATCCTTCATTGGCAGGGATCATGTAATAACCTCAGGTAACCTTCAGTAAGTTGTTCGCCACTTTGTTGTCAAGAATAGTTGGAGACAAAAAGGGAACTATGAAGGTCATTTTGCATCTAGTCTTGATCATTTACTGGAAGTGGTCCACCACGATTCACAGATGGCAACAAGTACCAGCAATTTCTGACTTTGGACTGCTTCGGAATATTAGCCACACCCATTAAAGGACAATTCACACACAAGTCACACCAGTCTCTAAGCCACGGGTGCAGTGGTGCAGTAGAACAGTCAGTGGTGAACAGTGGTGGCTAGTTTTGTCCAGCATCGAGACCAACGCATGAAAAAGAAAACAAAACTTGGCAATGTTCTGTACTTGAATCATGAACTCCTCACATCTTTTATTGGCATTAAAGTGCTCAAAATGTGTCCTAAGTGTCCTAAGACCCAACACCACTGCCTGTCTTAGCTGCAGCTTGCAAAAACAGCACATTTTGAGGTAAATAAAATGGCTTTGATTTCATCGGTATGATGTGACAAGGCTCAATATTTTGGCAGCATGACACTCTTTAGCCAGCAAACATCCATCTATTACTCGTGTATTTGTATAAGCTGCAGGGTTCAGACTGCGAAATAAAAGTAGCGTCTTATATAGAATTACAGTGTAGTGAATACCAACATGGATGAAGATACTGTGGCTGTCACTGGGAGTGACAAGATCGGAAAATCAGAGGGTGACCTGACTTGCCTGATGGGAAATCCCCCCCCAAAAAAGACAACAAAATAAGCTGTTTATTGCTAAACTGAGACTCAATCTGAAGGTGTACGTAGTTTTGATGAAAATCACTTTCGAAGATCTCATATCACTCTCAATCAAAAACACATGGACTGCATTTAGAAATGCAATTTCACTTTCATCGCAGTCGCACAGTTCCCCTCAGAAGGCTCCCTTGCTGCTGCCAGACTGAATTGTTATTGCTGGCTACCTGACTAACAGACCCGCTCCCAAGCAAACCAAATACTTTAAAGAGGACTTAGTAATACTCCAGACTGTTTCCAAATTTGCTTTTGTTCATGTTGTGTTCCTGGTTGGGAGGCAATTTGCCCTATGCATGCATGAAGCAAGTATTTACAAGCAACACCTCTGAGGACACATCAAGCATGCAGCCCTGGGCTATGTGGTCTGCTGCTGGAAAACACAAAGAGAGAGAGTCGCCGGTATGAAGTGACACTGCTAAATACAGCTAAATATAATTCCTGAACTGCTGAACATCCCTTGTTGAGGCTGGCGTGGAGTGAAGTGGCCACGATACGTCTGTAGTCCACTGGCATTGCAGTAGCAGAGCAGAGGATAAAAACAGCAGTCTACATGAAATGTTTTGCTGAGATGAAAGGAAATCTTAAGGAGAATACGAATTTTAGATTTATATGAAGAGACAAATAGATAAGTGTGCTTTGCTTTCACATAGAAAGCAGATGTAAGCTGCTGTGGATTCTGGTTAAAAATGACTATTTCAACATCAAGTCAGCGAAAAAGGATCTGAATTTCAGAATTCAGAGGAGTATAACTGTGTCGCTGTTGAATTCATAAGTGTGATAATATGTACTGTTTTGCTATTTACTGTTTTGAATCAGATGTCCTCATGTCTTCTGAATGGATATAGATGTTTTCTCCACACCAAGGAAAATGGAAGGAGTTGTATGTTCTGAATGTGGTGTATCTATATGGGCTTCTTCTCTCAGTGTTTCAGTATTTCCCATCATGGAGTGCCACAGAAAATAAGTCTCCTCCACCTTAAATCAGGTGCATCCACCCCACTCACATCCCCACCCATTGTTCATCTTAATCTTCTTTTTTTACATGACACCATGTCCATCCCATGTGCGTCTCCGGCTACTGTCTGGATGCTAGTTGACCGTTGTTGGTTAAGAAGAAATATACACATACTGTTGTCCATACATGTTGTATTGTTCACGTTGTACACTGTAGATGTAATATGAGAGAATGTCAACCACCCTGGTGTCCTATCCGACATTGTATTTAAATAAAGTACTTCGGTATCCTGGAAATCTATCCTCACTTCATGTTCCCACAGGTTCGAAGGGATCGTTTCAAGTGGTGAACAGGGAGTGCCCTCAGTCTTAGCAGTGTTGATACACACTACACTGACACGTGAACACATAAAACCCAGGGTCAAAAACCAGTGTTGGGGTGAGAAATGGGACACAGGCTAAGACTAGACCGCCATCATTCCTCCTACTTTCCTCTCACTTACACAAATGTTCTTTCCATTCTTCTCTCCAGGTGATATTTTCCACAAGATTTAACACAGTTCCATATAGTAGAAACTGTCCTCCGCCTCCACCTCCCCCAGAGGAGTGTGATGCCAAAACTAACAGTGAACATGTAATCAATTTTCAAATTGTCAAAGCATTTAATCAATCTAAAATACTTATCAAAGAAGATTTTTCCTATTCAAGGCTCAGAAGAATAAAGTGACTACCATTTATCAACATGAAGGATGAAGGATATTGAGCCGTGCACCAACAATTACGCCAATGTCACACAAAGCAACACTTTGCCTTGCTGAGAAATGTCAATGGATTGTTTTAAAGAGAAAGTGTTGATGTTGACTTTGATAATAATTGCAGTTTTCAATGCGCAACAAAATAACTGGTGTTTATTCTGAGTGTGACGCACCACTTGATTTAATGTCTTCAATGCTGAAAAAACCTATAGACCAGCAAAAAGGACCCATTGCATAATTTTCCATGAAGAATCAGCCTCTGAATGATACACGACTGTCATTGGTTCTGACTGTAAATGTAAAGTTGACTGCAGGATCCGGCATCTCCAAGACAGGTGGTATTTGAAGCTCGGTTTCAATACGTGACACGTCATTCATTCGAAACATACTCATGTCTACACTAGCCAAGAAGGCAAATATTGACAACTGGAATTTGTTTCAATATAAAACAGTTGTGTAGGCCAGATGAAAAACAAGAGCAAGCCAATGGTACTTGCTGGCGCAGTGTTAGCATGAACTGACGGAGTGGGTTGACACAGGTTCGGGAGGCTACACCTTTCACACGCGCAGATCTGGCGTTTTCACTGACCGCATCCAATGCTGGACAGTGGACATGTCTGTCTTGGCTGTCTCCCAGAAAGTGGTCACATCTCAGCAACATCACTTTAACAAAAAATCTAAACATCCAAGCGTCTCAAACAAAACATTTCAGCCAGGCTTTTAGCAAGTTACTGCCTTAACTCCACAGAATCTGCCACACAGAAGGCAGGAAACAGAGTTTCAAGGAGGTTCAAAATTTCACAGGAGGGCTGGCCCCCAGCCGCCTCTCGAGGTCTCGCGGCATCAGTCGGAGCGTGCCTGTCACCGCACCATATATAGTCACAAGTCCAAAGTTGTTAAAATGTTGCCAATAATATGTCAATAAAGTATATTTATAACAATCAGTACGGCTGCTGCAAGGCGCAGGGAGACAGTCAGATCCCTGCGTAATTGAATTGCATTGCTATTTATAACCCCTTGCATGGCCATTTGAGTGGCTACATGTAGAATGACAGGAGTGCAATCCCGTGGTTAAGCTAACTCCAACCTCCTTTTTTAAGAGATGCGCTGCCGGCAGCATCAGGAGGGACATGTGCTTGAATGGAATTCCGTATGCGTCAACATGCAAGGCTGAAGGCTGCCTTCGGAGTCAGTAAAAGTCCACCTTCCCAACCTCAATATTTCACGCCATAGAAGTGAGGATGGCTTGACCAAAGACTTGAGACTTGAATTGGATCTGTGAGCAAAGACTTGAGACTTGGCTTGCACTTGCAAAAAAAAAAAAAAAAAGATGGGGAGCATCTCTGCATTCTACCATTCATTCTTTTATTTATTTTTTTTTAAATCAATTTGGATTGACAACATCAATTCACCAAGCAGAACAGACTGGTCACTACTTAATATTGCTAAAAACGTGCACAACAGGAGATGAAATCACACTTTTTAATAACAGCCAAATGTTACTTTCAATCTGAATTGACCTCAAATCTGCAACCGCTTCCCCATCCTTAGCAAATCCTTCTTCCAATGCTCATGTGCCACCCGGCTTATTTATCCTACGTTGGGTTAAATCCCGCTTACAACGACTTCTTGTGGGTCAGCAAAGGTCAGCCACACTTCAAAACAGCACAATCCTTCCCTAACATCAGGGGTTATAGAGAGAGAGAGCGTGTCGCCGGACAACTTTCCTGAGGAAGAACGTGAATATGCTCTGCTTTTTTTCTGGCGCTTGCGTGATGTATGATACAATCAGACCCCAAATCTCTGACAAAGTTGGCAATTCCATCGACTGACTGTTGTCCTGTCACGCCGCAGCCGTGCCAGCATCACCGATCAGCACTCACACGGAAAGGACACCCTCCGAGATGGCACCGATTGCCGTGCGTCATTTGGATTTTGCCCCTTTTTCCACTCAAAAATCATACCAGCGTTGGGATCTGAGCTGTGATTTGGGATGGCGGAGGGAGACCTGCTTGGCACAGGTCGCCTCCATCCATGACCGCGCATCCGAGGTGGCGTGCACATATCAATCAAGTCGCCCCCAGTTCCCGCAGTTTGTCAAGAAAACCGGGACTCACCGAAGGCTAAATCCAGGAGATCGGCGCACAGCAGCAAGCACAACAAGAAGACGGTCATCTTTCCCGTATTTGCCAATAAATCCCAAACTCCATCGGCGTTTACATGCGCTCCGGGTGTCGGCCGTGTAATCCCCACCATTCCACGGGGATGCGCTGGAAAGGGACCCGCAAACTATTCATGATGCAGCCGAAGTCCAAGTGGTGGAGAAATCGCAGAAGTTGACTGGCTGCAGCATTCAGAGACACGCACGGCAGGGACCGAGGCGACGAGAAAACAGGCGTCAAAAGAGCGGCAGTGTGTCAGGCGCGGCGGAATCTTCTATCATGCCGTTTAAACAATGGAGAGCGGAGCGGATCCGCGCTGCTGTGATGGAGACAGCGTAAAGGTTTGGATGGAAATGCACTCGCTCTCTCTCTCACTCGCTCTGCTCCCCCCTCCTCTCGCCCCCACTCTCTCTCTCCCGCCCTCCAGACAGACGCGCAGTCATTTCTGATCACTCGCTCTTTTATTTCACACAATTTCCTTAATCCCACCCTGGATTCTGACCGCTCTTATTCAGGCCAGTCGGCGATCTGCTTGACTGTCCTCTTCCTTCAATGGTGTTTTTATTTTGATGTCCTTCAGCTGCCAATGTCACAGACTAGTGCAAGAACAAACACGCATGGGATCACAGTGAGGAAGGGAGGAATTCAGACGTTCACATCCAGCGAGGAAAACCCCAATTAATAAAGCCAAATGAGTTATGAATGTGCTTCAGCAAGACCCATTTTACGATCGAACTCTGGACTCCAGAACTCATATTGTTCCAGAAGCCAATGGAATGGTGAAAAGGTCAGGATTTGGAAAGTACAAGGTCAGTAGGCTATAACATATCGCAAAAGAAGAAGTGAGAGCATTTCTCCGTCATCCCTGAGCCCCCTGTGCTCTCATTACCTGGGCCAAGGAGGGAAAAAGCCTGAGAAGTTAAGAGCTGATGATTTATGAACCATTTACAAAAACGGCTGAATGACTGAATCCGGCATTGTTTTGTGTCGGATGTGATAACACTTTACTGAAGTACAGTGGTACCTCGGTTCTCGACCACAATCCGTTCCGGACGGCCGTTCAAGAAGCCATTTGTTGGAAATCTGAATCAATTTTTCCCATTACAATGAATGGAAAAAGAAACAATGCGTTCCAAGCCTTAAAATAGTCTTTTGTAGGAGTGAATGTAGAGTGTCTGCTGCAGGTGCGCTGTTCCTCTATGTGTGTGGCCGCTGCATGTGGGAGGGGTTGGGAGTGAGTGACGTCTCTCCAGAAGTGAAGAGGTGCCCAGTGCGTGTCCAGCTCTGAATGTGCGCTTCTGTGCAGTTTGGCTGTGACAAAATCATAAACCAAGTAACGCTCTGTCCCAGACTCGCCTCATCCCTGTCCCAGCTCCAGCCCACAACAGGACATCACACCCTGGAGTGTGGAGAGCGAGCACCTCCCCTGTGACACTCTACCACGGTCCAGTCTCAGTTACACCTGTACAGTCCAAACTGTGGCCTGAGTAACAATAAAATTCTTGCTTTGTTACGACTTAAGTATTTTTTTCAACTAAGATATTTAATATTAAAAAAAATTTTTTACTATTGATTGTGTAATGATGTGTATGCTTGTGTATGTTCCGCTAGGTCGCTCCTTACATTAACTTCACCCAATTTCTTGCAACAAGCTATGTGGCACTGTCTCATGAGGATTTTGGTTTGAAGTAAGGGACAAACATTTTTCAAGTGAAGAGTAGTTTGACTTGGATGGCAAAGGTTCCACAGGGTGACCACAGGGTGTCCGGGCTTTGTCCTCATGATGAAGGGTGAGGGTCTCACCGAGCAGAGGATGAAAGTTAGGACCACTGCTCCTGCATATCAAAGGAAGTCAGTGGCGGTGGCTCAGTGTTCGGGGTAGGTGGAGACCCTGTGGCAGACCCAGAAAACACCTGTCATTCCTCCTGGAGCTGTAGAAGACGTTTCCAAGGTGAGGAAACTTTGGGCCACTTTGGTTCTTGGGCCTGCAAAAAAAAAACAGACAAGTGGAACATGGGACTGCAGATGAGAAAACTAACACTCTTAATAGAAAAAAACACAACATTATAATTCATGTACGCAATATATGAAAGGTAATATGTACATCTAGAATACAGCACACGTTCAAATCAACAAGCTGTTGTGCTCCTGTATCCCCGGAGCACACTGACCCAGCAATGACCTTAATCCATATGTGTTAATACTCAGATTACAGCAACAAGGTATTTATAGAAACGCATATACAAACATCCCACATTATTTACATAAACGTACATCCAGCCACAATCGAATGTTGACCTTTTGATCGACTTCTACAACAACCATCCTGCAAGTCACTTATTCAGCATCCAGGGCTCAAATGTTTCTAAATGCGGAAACATGGTCTGTGGCACATGCGTGGACTCATATTGCTTTAGAAGTAAGTGACTGTTACCAGTTGCTCTCAGGAGATAACCTGTTACCAAACAGGAAGAAAGCAATCCTCAGTAAAAACTGTCAGAAATCGTCACCATCTATTGCTCTTGGTCGTGGATTCTGGATTGTTGCACCACCTTGTGTGGCCCCTTTTTCGCCAGGAAGTATGCGCTTTAAGATTTTTGTATCTTAACATGCATGCTAACATGTACAGTGTGTTCAGACACTTATGTCATCGGTAAGGTACATGTGTTTACAAGGCTTTTGAATGAAAAAATTGCCTTATGGCGAGTGGCTGAGACCCAAAAGCAGCTCCCATGTAGCAGGTGTTGGCCAACTGAAGCTTCAGTTTGAAAATAAAAGCTGACAGTCTGACAGAAATATGCAGGAAGATGAACTTACAGGGAGCATACACCGGATCAAGACTGAAATGACAAAAAGTCTGCCTGTAGTTCACAGCATGGAGGAAATGTCTGCCATATCTGATAAAGATTGTGCTTTTTTAAGTGATTTTTCACTATTGAATATCCACTACCTAGAGCAAAGAGACACACCCCAGAACACCTCAGAAACCTTCTCTCAGTTACATATTGGATTATTGTATGGAGACATTTCTTCTTGTTACTGATTTATAAAGCATCCCGAGTTGCGTCATGTCCTACGAATAAAGGTTGGACGACTGTTTGTGAGCTACATGTGGTTTGGTTGTCGTGACCTCCATACCAGAGACCAAGCACATTACATGACTTTATTTCCCAAACAAACCACCAAAATCAAATCCTTTCCATTCAACTGATTTACAACCAACCTTTTGCCTTTCACTGAAATACCTTGGTTTTTATCTGCTTATAAATAGATGAGACTCCCAATACTAAACCTTCATGAATTACGGATATTGATGGAATGATTTTTGGGTTGTTGCAATATTACACTCTAGCTCTTACTCATTCATCTCAGGTGTATATGCTGTAATTTCTGGACTATAAGCTGTTACTTCTTCCTCGCGGTCAGAACCCTGATGCTTATACAACGACACAGCTAATATATATTGCAGGTTAAAGAGCGTCATGCTTCCAAAATTACACATGCTTTATTAACCTTAAAGCGCTCAAAATGTGCACATCTTTTTAAGACACCAGTTAGCGATTTTATTTTATTTTATTAACAGCACTTTGAAGCACTTTCCTAGTTGGTGGAAGCCCCACTGACCATGGCAATAAATTCTATTCTGATTCTAAGGACTTCACTATACTGTACTGCAGAAGTCCACTGTTGCGTTATAGTTAGAGCATGGGAATGTGCATCCTAAGGACACTTGTTCGTCTATAGTGGAGGATAATTCATCAGTTATAAATCAATACTATGATTTAGTCATGGAAGATGTTGTATTCATTTAAATGAATGCAGTATTTTTATTAAGACATGTGACATGCCATGGTTATCAGCTCTAAGGTCTTTCTATTCATCAATGTGGCCATGAGCATTTACATTTAAAAAAAGTCATATTCTCCACAATCTCAACATAAATGTGACTGAAATAATTATAAATTCAAAATGAATATCTCAATGATTTTAATTTGCTATTTTGATGTGCAGTGAAAAGGTGGTGGACATAAAACAGCATCTTGTCAAACTCTATAGAGTGTCTCTATAGAGAGTCTTGACTCTCGACTCATCCCTGACTGTTTTTATGTGGATATGAACTCATGTCTTTTCCTTTTGGACAAAACCCATATAAGCAGAAGTAGAGCGCTGTACACCACTTAAACTCAGGCTTGCTTCTTGGTTATCTCCCTTGAAAAACGGAACACAAGAGTCAGGTGTTTGAATGAAAGAATGGGATATTGAAGACTGGCAAGTGTACGTTTCATGAGCAAGCAGCTGAAATTTGGAACTACAGTACGTGATTGTCGTCACTTTAATGGATAAGAAAGTCCTCGCAAATGTCACAGCGATTCACTGTATGATTTGTACTGACATTTGTCTCAAATCCAAGTCTCTTCTGCTTCATGCTGTTGTCTGTCACGGCACTCGGTTATTATAATATGGCATTCATTGTGTATTTTTTGTCATTGCTGCAGGTTTGCAAATGTTCAGGTGGAACTGCCAATGTCGCCTGAGAGAACCAAATGCTACTTCTGAAATGAAACCTGCACAGATCGGCTCATAAAAAACGCTCCTTCGCATGTCTTCCATGCTGCTTGGGTTGAGGTCTGCGGCGCTAATGCACTTGCACACATCTCTAGAGGGCAGTGTCAACAGCAATTTATTGGGTTAACAGAGCTGAACGTGTTTCTGTCCATATGGCATCAGACGCTTGAGCAAACAGTACCAAGTTCCCATCAACTGTTCTGTGTGCTTACATTTTTATGCTGCATTATCAAAGAATCAATTGTTAGGAAGTGGCTTTTTGCTTTAAAATAGAGAATTATATTTAAAATAATTCATTGTCCTTCATTACCATTTTTGTTCCTTACCGTAAATTCCAGACTATAGAGTGCACCGGAATATTAGCCCCACCCACTAAATTAACCCATCTAAACGAGTTTGGAAAGCGGAGTCCAGCATCAACACTTATTCATGAAACAAAATCGGCAATGTTCTGAACTTGACTTGAACATCTTTTATTGACATTAAAGTGGTCAAAAAATGTTCCGCTCATGTCTGAGGTTCCGTCACCACAGCTGGTCTCAGCTGCTGCTTCTCATCTACGGTCCTGCAGGAGATCGGCTCTGCTGGCGGAGCTGCAGACACGCGGGCGAAAACAGCGCATTTGAAGCACTTTATGGTAAATAAAACGCTTGTGATTTCATTGGTTTGCTCAGACGAGGCTCAATATTTTGGCAGCATGATGCTCTCTTGCCAGTAAAAATCCAAGTATTAGCTGTTATTGGCCAAAAACTACTGTATACCGTTGTGTTGTATGTACAAATGGCAGCATGTTCACAATATGGATTCCGATGACTATATTTTTAGAAAAGCAATATCCTCTGTATTTTGACATTTCCACCCTTGAACATGAATCCTGCAAACTAAACTCTGACATTTCATTTAAACCAGTGAATGTAACCTCTGTTTTCCTGTTTTTATTGGTCTGCAAGTGAGAAAGAAACAAAGAAATGTGATCAGGATCGTTCAGCAGCCTTGTCACATGCGAGCTGATTGGATGAGCGCTCGACCGACCCCAGATGTCATCACTAATGATGATGATGATGATGGTGATGATGATGATATGAAATAATTGATGAAGTGCTCTTCACTCGTTTTTTTCCAGTGAATGTCATGCAGAACAAATCTGTGCCTCACAAGAGCCTGTGTTTAGTAACTTGCATCCGTCAAAGCAAAACAATTTTTAGTGTTGTTTTACCGCTGCTAAGGGTCTAATGCTGCTACCTACCTAATATTATGTGGCTACAAATATGTAGCTACATATATGTTTTACAAATTACACAATGCAGGTATGTGGACTTGTTCCACCCCTGTTTATGAATCACTCAAAAGAATTACACCCAAATTCATTTCAGACGCCAGACAACATCTGCTTAAAACCATTTATATCTTTGCTCCATAAAGCAAGTGTTCTTCATGTATGACAAGACAGACTTGATGAAGCAGTGTAAACCACTTGTCATGAGTGGGACACAAAAGAGGATGTCATTGTCGGTGGGTAAGAGAGACAATGCAGCGTCTATGAATAAAAGTTATCAATAACCAACTGATGAAATGATGGGTGTCGTCGTACACTAGTGATTATAAATGAACAAAGTGCATGTGCTGTGTAGTTATGGACTCATGGATCAGTCCATGTTTTGGACTTAATGTTAGTTATACAATATAAAGCTGTGACTAAAGTGAAAACAAAAACATGGCGGGGTTTCTGGTTGATTTGAAAGGGTTTCATGTATTTTTTTTATTTTTTTGGCTTAGATTTTTTTTGTCTTTCAAACTGAGTTAGTTTAGTATTGAGAGTGGGTTGGCTAATTTGAATTTGTTGTAGTTTTTGAAAAAATGGTTATTTTCACCTTAGTTTTTCTTATTACTTTTGGTGTTGGCTTTAATCTTTCGATTTTTTTTTGTTTTTGTTTTTGCTTTTTTTCTTCAATATGGTGGATTGGAACAAGACTGAAGATTGACATAGGTCAGAAAAATAGCCAGTCACAAAAACTCAACAAAAGACACCGTGCAAAAAAGTTTGGAAAGCTGATGCTTTTACCCAACTACTACCTTCATGCTAGTCAGCGTTGTCAGACCTTGACATCACAGACCTTGACATGCCGACAGCTGGCGTAAAAACCGGCCGTGGGAAAATAGATGGATTTTAAATCATCTCAAAATCCACTTTATAAATAAAGACAAAGACAGTTTCTCAATAATTTCAGTTTTTTTTTTCTTTTTAGTTTTGTAAACAGACAATGCAGTTGCTCACTATTTTCATGGACAAATATCCATTGGGGAATTTAAAAAACTCTTTTGGATGTGAAGAACTCAAATTTCACTCATATTTCTGGTGTGCTTCTATGATACAAACAAAAAAAAAAACAAAACATCAAAGCAAATTCATGTGTGCGTAAGTTGTATTTTTCACTCGTGGTATAAAGCTGACAAATGCAAATGCATACACATGCACATATGACAAATGCCGTCCCAGGCATTTTTTGAAATGAGGGTTCCAGGAGCCAAAACAGTCTTTGAAACCTGGGTCAGTCTTTTCAAACTGACGCTCTGATGTGGCCGTGAAATGAATCCATGTAGCTTCCAGGGCACATAGGATTATTGCCTCCAGCATATCACCAAAATAAATATTGGGTCTCATTAAACTGTGTAAATATGTTTGGAAGATCTTTTTCTCAGAGGGTGAATGCCACTGGGAGATTTCAAACATGCAACAGACTCAAATAATTGAAGACGCCTAATAGCTGAAAGGAGAACAACCTTCAAGTGTGAAATAATAGTAAGGCTGCTTTAATAGATGGAGCAATAGCACATTATTTCTCATTTCAGCTCACCCTGTGTGCAAAGAAACGCATTTATAATATGAATTCAGAGATGATGAACTTGGCTATGGCTTTTGTCTTTTCTCTGCGCGAGTCATTGTCCCCCTGTGCGCAGGTTTAAGTGCACAGATTTCTGTTGAAAAGCATGACTCGGTAGGAAGTATCCCTATCAGCGCACTCATTCTGTGCAGACTAACCAAAAAGGAGCTGATCCAGCAGCGGAAACATTCTTTTGTTGAGAACCAAATGAACTTTGTGTGATAATACACTTCCCTTGAATTAAATTTTTGACCACTGAGGGAGAAAATATCGTATTAAAGGGGCCCGATAACACTTTTCCATGACTTCCATTGGTATTCAATGGTGTTTAACGTGTTTAACAATTTGAAAGAATGGTGTTTTGGCAAGGCACTAACTCCAAAGGCATCAGATAGCGATTGTTTTTAAGGTGGACTTTTGCATCCCAGGCGACTCGGCTGTGTGCGTCATGTCTAGACGCATTAGAGTTACAATTGACACACATGTTTGGCCTTTGGTGGCATATCCTGACACAATAGGCAGCACATCACGTGAATAGAAAGAGGGTTGGAGTAAAGGACCATTTATATATAAGTACTCAGCGTTAGATACAGATCTGGATACAGACAGAGCTTTCTGTCTGTGCTCTGTGTTCATTTCATTTTTATTTCAGCGTGGTGAGACACGACAACAGCGGTGGCCATTCTCCATCTTCCAGTCCCGACATGCTTCCGACAAGGCTGCTTCCAGTTTCCTCTTTTGTGCAAGAGGTGCTGTTGGAAACATTTGGTAACACCATGCAGGAGAGGAAACATTTTATGACATTGAAATGTAGTAATGCATCAATGCGGATGACTCACTTTCATGTTTACACTTCTGGATTTAACTGCCTTTTTGCAGAGAAGCAGCCATTATATAAAGGTCTTCATGAATATATATATATATATATATATATATATATATATATATATATATATATATATATATATATATATATATATATATATATAAAACAACATATTGACTGTCTATGACAGATTTGATACAAACATTTTGAGGAAGTTCAGAACGTCTATGCCATCTTGCCCCCACAGGCAGTTAAATGAAACCAAAGTCATTTATTTCACAGTGTTAGACCCCAGGTCGCCTGTTTATTCAATTTTTGAACAAATCAATGTACCCATGCTGTCAGACTGCTGTGCTTGTAGACAAAACCTCATCAATATTAAGCCCCTTTATTCATCAGCGTACTATTTCCCTACCAGCCGAATCATCTGCCAACCTCCTGCCTCATAAGTCTTTACCTTGGCAGCCCTGCTCACCTGCATGGTTGATCTCTGACAGATTTCTCATTCCTCTGCCAACATGCAAAGTCGCTCTCTCACTGTGGCCTCAGCCCACATTACCTCACTCTGCAGTTAACTCCGAGTCCCTCTCAGCTCGCTCTTCCATCGGGAGCCCAAACATCTTGTAACAA
Source organism: Synchiropus splendidus (assembly GCF_027744825.2). Classification (NCBI taxonomy): domain Eukaryota; kingdom Metazoa; phylum Chordata; class Actinopteri; order Syngnathiformes; family Callionymidae; genus Synchiropus; species Synchiropus splendidus. The sequence goes on from NC_071339.1 coordinate 8,193,764, forward strand.
TCCAGTAGTGATGTGTGGATCGACCCTGAAATATCAGTACTCTGCATTCGATTCTCAAACCAAAATATCAATACTTTTGACACTTAAGTAAGTCTGAGGTAAAATGTATCCTTAACATGGACATGGTGAAAAGTAACTATTGTGATCCTGTCTAGACACGCGGTTGGTGGGAACTACTTTTCTTCCGCCTGGGTAGGTGCATGATGTATAAGCTCAGCAGAACTCTGCTCCACGCTCAGTCACTACTCTATTGCTGTCAGCGCTGTGGAATGGCAGACAGTCACAGAGCAATGTCTGGAGCTACTTCAGTGCCACTAACAGCCAAGAAGCGGTGTGTGACATATGTAAAAAAAAAAAAAAAAAAAAGCATAAGATAAGAAGTTGTGGAAAACAAACCTAGTTAAACACCAGAATCGATCCATGCAGCAGGCAGCCAATATCCAGGTTAAGTAAAGTAATAAATAATATACATATTATTATTATTATTATTATCAATAATAATAATAATAAAGTAATGGCATGTGTATCGCTGAGATAATCACAAAACTAATCTCAACAATCCTAACTTTAGCCTATTCATTCATAAGGATTCCTAGATAGCTCACCATTTTAAGGAAATCTTTAAAAACGCAATGACAATAAAACAGCCTTAGGGAAAGACATACTGGAAAAGATGAATAAAGCATTAAAGCAGTTAATCTACCACATATTTATAATTATTTTCAATCATTCAACTATGAAATTAACGTTATATATATATATATATATATATATATATATATACACACACACAAAAATGAATGGATAGATAAATGTAATGTGTGTATATATATATATATATATATATATATATATATATATATATATATATATATATATGTTACATTTATCTGTCTATTCATTTTTGTATTTCCTCCATTTCTGTCTCGTGCTTTTCTTTTGTTATCCGCGGTTGTCCTCGTTTCCTGTTCCTTCTCTCTCTCCAGCTTCACAGGCAACACAGCTGGCGTTCATTCCCTCATCAAACCTTCCAAGGATATGATCCTGTCAACGCCAGCTCCTGTTGCCAGATGGTTGCTTCTCGCTCCGTTACGGTAACTCTATCAAGACTTCCATGCTCTCGATTTCCTCCCTGACTTTTTTCTTGAGTTTTTTTTTTTTTTTTCAGAGTAAATACATAAGCCATAAACAAGCTACTCATCCTTGTATTCTTATGGAAGCGAAATATCTTTGCATAAATGTAGGTATCAGTATTGCCGATACCAGCCTCAATATTACTCAGCTGCGGATAGAAGAAAATCAGTGGAATCGAACATCACTAGAATCCAGGGCGACATTGTAACACATGCAGACTTCAAGCTGGCGCTCCAAATAATTCCCTGCTGATCTGAAAGTTCTAGTTGCGGAAGTGAAATTTCCATCAACCCATTAAACGACTAAGATAATAACTGCCGTTGAATCTCTATTCACATATGTGTCAAGGTGTCCTGAGCAAGATCCAAGCCTGTTCCGTTGTCAAGTCCATTAACTGGTCGGCCATTATTCATTCAGTACACTTGACAAGCTTAAAGGCTCAGGTACAGTACCGCTGGTTTTAATTATCTTCATTACTCCATTGGAATGCCTTTCATGACCAGAGTGAAGAAAATTTAATGAGAGCTTTTACGGTTTGAAATATTGAATCATTTCCATGATGACAATGTCAGGAGCAACCTTGTGACTGAAGAACAGAGAATGTAATGGTCGAGACTGGTTGGATCCAGTTGCTGTGCGTGTCTTTACTGTGTCATATTCATGTTACATTTCTTTTTTTTTGTTGTTGTTGTTAGTAACGCCTTAATACATGGCTGTCCAAGAGTTCACCCACAAATTTGCATAACATGCTCGGCCACTTGAACTGTGATTTTTCTTTCTAGATGGGAAAGGTGGGCTGTGACGTACTGAACAGAGGACGTTGCAACACGGTTGCATCAGGGAGCCCCCTCTTAATAGCAGCGTGACTGACCTTCATCGCCAGATCGCCTGTTCCCATGCTCGATTTGCCGCCGTGTCCTGAACACGCTGTGCTTTACCTTGCGCTCTACTGAGGTTTTTTGGACGGTGTTTTTACCAACTGCATAAACAAATCTGTGTTTTGGTTCCTCTGCCATGGAGGTTTGGGAACTATCCATCTCATCGCAAAATAACCTGAAAAGTTCGGAGTATTTTCTTCAATACCTTTTTCAGGAAATGTTCATAATGGGATAGGGGATCGATGATGACATTTTGGTGACCTCCACCTGGATCCAAGAAGGTTTTGAAGGATTCATCACTAGCTGCAGTATAAGGGGAATTTGTTCCCTCTATCTGAATGAATTTATTCCCTGTTTTTATGACTTGAAGCAATACTTTCTGATGCAAATGTGGGGTGGATAGTGCGTCGTGAAGCATGAAGACATGGAGGTGGGGAATGCGATTGGTGAAGTCCAGTTAAAAATGAAAAACGACACAAACTTTCTTGATGATAGAATTTCAGATCTCAAAAACGTTTTTGCTTCCCCCATGCTTTGATTTTTATTTAATTTTATTTATTTTTTTTCAACTCTATTGAATGACTCCAACATCATTTACACATCAACACATTTTTCTGTTGAAATGAAGATACTTTAAACCATCCTCATTAAAATTCAGGCTCAGCATATCAAAGAGAAATGAATCTCATCGGACGAGATGTTTACTATTTAACAGTGTATATGATTCCTCCAACGCCGCCTAAGGCCGACGTGGCAGACATGACAAACCTGTAATGGGTTTAAAATGACCACTTCCTTCACATTTATCCTCTGTGAAATCTGTGAAATGCGGTAATCTGCCACCAAAGCCAGTTATTAACTTGTTTCCATAAATCTATCTGGAATAATAACGGAGGATATTGACTTTTAGACAACAAGCTCCTGACCTATAATTCAGGCGGACAGATTTGCAGGCTGTATCGCAAGAGTCCCAGTGCCAACAACAAGACTGCCAAAGCATATGCATGTCTTTTTTTTTTGTGAGTGTGTGTAAATCATTTTGTGTCAGGCCGGTGAGGAAGAAGTCAAGAGAAGTATTATTAATTCACTTCCACCAAAGCAATGATGTAACCACTTTCCTTGTTTATGCCTGAAAGCATGCAATTATGCTGCCGCCCGTCTCCCTCCCGCACGCCCACGCATGCAGTGAGACAACATTAATGGCAGATGAAATTAACATCGCTTCAAACTTTGCAGTTGTGTTGAAGGTGGGGAGGCGCGCAGCGTGTAGAGTTTGAAATACAATAGTATGGATCCTCCTGCTGCTTTTAGATTCATCGCCCGAGGCATTGTGAGGACACAGCGGTCGCATGTGTAGCTCTCGAGTATAACTTGTTGAAAAGGAAATTCTGAACATGAACTCATCTATACTTACAGTTACATCTATACTTACAATGATTAAGCATGTAAATATAATACTTTTAAAATGCTGATAAATTGCACCCAAAAGCAGCAGTAAGTGCTCCGGCATTAGCAGGTCAGCTGCTGGTTTGATTCCGGCTTGAGGTAAGTCCTGGTCTCTCCTTTCTGTTTGGAGCTTCGTCTAACATTTCACGTACTCCAGTTTCCTTCCACAGAGTGATTGCAGGACCATGGAGAGATGATAAAAGTGAACAAAGATAAATTATTTATTTAGGCTAGCTAAAAGAGACATTAAACAAAGACAACAGGGATGAAAAAATAAAGCAAATAAAGGGAGGAAATGGCAATCCCACTCCAAGTACAAGGCACAGAGGTGCCAACCCATCCTCGCTCCCACGGCAAAATATATTGACGTTGGGAAAGTGGACTTTTGCATACTATGCTGGTGAAAAAGGCAGCCTTCAGCGTGGAATATAGATGTGTGACTACAAGAACGTTTTCCTTCCATAGCGTTCCAGGCGGGGCAGTGTGGATTGTACATTGTACAGGGCCGCACGGCACATCATGTACAGGGGGAAAGAAAGAAAAAAAAGAAAGAAAGAAAGAAACAAAAACAAAAAACACACTTCCATAATGCTCTTGGCACGGATGTGGATCACACGTCGTGGAGAGGAACGACGTGGAATGTGCAAGACAGGGGCTCGCTGGATGACGTGCTGAGGCTCTCCTCCTCAGTGACTACTGAAAGTAACTGTGTCTAAAACACAGCAATTTAACACATTATTAAATGTAGAATGAAGAATCCCACGGCTTACCTAACCCCAACCTTCCTGATGTCTCAACATGTAACACTGAAGGCTGCCTTTTTTGTCAGTATAGGACGCAAAACGCAACTTTCCCAACGTCATCATACAACGTCATGGGAGTGATGCTGTGTTGGAGGTGCAGGCAAATACCGAAAAGTGAAGCCCTGAGAATCATCTCAAGTTCTCAAGTGCTGCTCAGCATTCCATAAGAGAGCGGCAACTCCTGTTGTTTTGGTTTCACAAAAACAGGTTCAATGCAACTGGGCAATAAATAGCTGTGCTTCAGCTAATCCTGTGTTTTACCAGGTGAAGTGCAGATACTAGATACAGATGTTGTGTCGCTGTAGCGTATGAATTTGTCCCGGCTTTTGCAGATGTTGTTGAGGTGTACCCTCTGCATTTGTCTGGGCTTTGCAGATGCGTTATGTTAGTGGTGTTGTGTTTAGGTGTCTACATTTGTTGCAGCATTTTTATTTGCTGTGAGCTTTCCCGACCACCGTAAGAATCTATCTGTGGGTGTTTGACATGTTGAGTTGGTGGATTAGTGTTTATCTGCCTTGCATTGAGGAGGCCTTTCGTATTCCTTCATGCATGAGCTCAGAGCATGGGAAAACATTGAGGTTGTTTAAGTAAACTGTTAACCCCTATTCTGAAACTGAAAACTCAGGGTATGAGAAGTTAGAGTTGGACATTACAAAATAAGAGGAAAAAAAAAAAAACAACATAACACACATTACTTGGTGAACATGACCCTTGTGTGCCTCCTGTGGTTTCCTGTTTCCTTTTCCGTCTCTCACCCAAGGTAGCTGGGATAGATAAACAAGTTAGACCAGGTCTGGGAATAAACAGGAGGAACAACTGGCACATCTTGACACCCAGCTCTGAATAGATGTCGAATCAGCTCTGGCTAGGAATCATTCAAACCACTTGATATTTCGACAAACAAACCAGTGGTTGAATTCTCTGTTAAATGAAAGAACTGGTTTTGACAAACATTCAAATTTCAAAAACATGGATTTTGCTCATCTCATTACTTATGCACGACTTGCTCCACCCCAAGTTTTGCCAACAAAAACAAGCTTTTAGATAATTTCACATTAGAAGGAAACAGAGTGCACACACACTGAGTTCAAATTAAATCAAAGCTTGAATTCAATGAATGGAGCATTCCAGCTTGCACTCACACAAAGTTATTCAGTGTGTTCATTGTGATCCTATTGATGATTATTTTGCCTTGTTCTCTGCCGACAATGTCTTTTTTTCCCCCTCAAATATTTGAAGATTTTGTGTAGACCTGTCAATGAAAGGGTTAATCTGTTGTTTGAGGTCAGCTGTTTCTTCACTAAAAGCAGTTTTGTGGTCCTGTGGAAAACAATACAATTATATGCTGGGACTCATGAAAATGGCAAGAGTACAGCTGAAGTCGAGAAGGGTGTTTGCTGAGTTGGGTTGTCTGTGGCTGTCAGTCACCCACTGAAAATATGTTGTATTATACAGCGTGTTGTAAAACACTTTGACATTAGTTTATTGACAGCCTGAACGTCATGTTCAAGATCAACAGAGCTGCCGTAGCACAGATGATAATGTCCAAGGACTGGCTGTTGCCTGGCACTAGCAAGTTGAAGAATGTTACGTGAAATTGACTCTAAGTACTTAAAATCCTCCACCTTCTTTATCTCTGCATAAACTTCACCTGTCCACTTGACTGTGACTAACCTTCATTCCTCTATTTTCTGAGACAAACCACCTCTCTAGCTTATCTTCCACTTGCTCCCTGCTCTCACCACAGATCACAATGTCATCTGCAAACATCATCGTCCAATTGCCTTCTTGTCTAACCTCATCATCCAACCTGTCCATCACCATGACCAACAAGAAGGGGCTCAGAGCTGAGCCTTGGTGCAGTCCCACCTCCACCTTGAGCTCCTGTGTTCCACCTGCAGCACACCTCACCACTGTCTCACACCTGACATACATGTCCTGCACCACTCCAACACACTCCTCTGCCACTCCAGACTTCCTCATACAATACCACAACTCTTGTCTTGGCACTCTGTCGTACACGTTCTCCAGGTCCACAAAGACACAATGGAGCTCCTTCTGACCTTCTCTGTACTTCGCCATGAACATCCTCAAAGCAAACACTGCATCTGTGGTGCTCTTTTTCGGCATGAAGCCAAAGTGTTGCTTCTGCCCTTAGTCTTCTTTCCACCACTCTTTCCCACAACTTCCTCGTATGGCTCATCAACTTTATCCCTCAATAGTTGCCACAACACTGGACATCTCCCTTGTTCTTGAAGATGGGCACCAACACGCTTCTCCTCCATTCCTCAGGAATCTTCTCACTCTCAAAGGACTTGTTTAATGTTCTAGACAAAAAGTCTACTGCCACCTCTCCTAAACACTTCCACACCTCCACAGGTATATATCATCAGGACCCACTGCCTTTCCACTCTTCATCCTCTTCAATGCCCTTCTCACTTCAGCCTCACTAATCTTTGCTATGTCCTGATCTACGATGGTCTCTCCTTCTACTCTTTGTTCTCTCTCATTTTCCTCATTCATCAGCTCTTCAAAGCACTCTGTCCATCTTCCCAACACACTTCTGTTGTCACTCTGTACTTGATCACCCTAAGGCTGGGGAAAGCATGAAAGTCAATGAGCGGTCCTCACAAAACAAAACAAAAAAAAACATGACTGTGTGTCTATCTGTGTGTGTGTGTAAGGTTTCAAGGCCACAGTTTCAAGGTCTCCGGACTCACCTTGGGTTAGGTGGTCTAGACCAGAACACTATTATATACTGACTCGAGTCACATTCTGCTCAAGTGCAGTGTATAAGAAATGTGATCAGTGTTTATAATGTTTTTTTGTTTGTTTTCCCCTTAAAGGACATTTGTTATAGTGAGACCTTTGTGCACTCTGCGTTCAGGAACATGAAGTGCCATTGACAAATCTCACACACTCCTCTGTCATGTGACCCGTCACGTTTGATTCAAGAAGGCACAAAAACATTGAGTTGATTTGAGAAGCCTTAATGGACAATTTCCAGCGCCTTTGTGCCTCTCCCAGTCTTGTGAAGCCTTCTTTGGTCATCTGCCCCAGCAGTGATGAAGCTTCAGGGCTTGGCATTTGAACATATTGCCTGAACATGCTGGCTAATTAGTTCCAGAGGAAGAAAAAAAATCCATCTTCCGCAGGAGGTGACGTGTCCACTTCAATAGTTGTCTGCACACTTGAAAGCAGAACCGTATAATTGGAGATTTTCCATATGACCTGGATGAAGTGGGTTTTGAAGATAGGGTGAGGAGAAATTGATTTTTGGTCTCAATGGTAATAATGAAAATGAAGATTTAGACAGTCAAACCCCGGTGGCACTGTCCGTGTTGGAATTGAATTGGAACGCTCACTGTGTTTACAGTCCAACACAGTCACAATCCAACATGAAAACATACAAACTTGGACAACGAAATGAAATGAAATACCAATGTAAAGAAGGAGGAGAACCCAAGAGCAGGAACAAATGGGACGCCGACAGGTCAGGCACGAGTGATGAAGAACTAAGAAACAAGTAAAGTAGTGAGTAAAAATACCATGAAAAAAAATCTGTATTGTTCAGAACGGGAGTCAACCTCCAGATTCTCTGTGAGAGGTACCAGAGGGACCAAGACAAATTGATGACTTTACGAGTCCCACAATGTCAAACTTCATTGTCAACGGAATGAAGGAATGCTTAAGATGCCCAAGATTCAAAATCTCAACGTGCAGGATGGTTTGAACTTGCTGTCAGGAGAATGAACAAGCTACGAAAATGACTCGCTGCCAAGTTCAGTAACTAGTTTTTAAAAGGAGCTTTTTCAAATTTGTATCATGGGAAGTTCAAGGAACAACATGGGGATCAGTCTTATTGCTATGGTTACTCTGCGAATGCATCCGAACTGAAGAGAACTCCTCAAAAACAAGAGAAGCATCACCGAAGTGTCACTCTGGTTTCAAGTTAATGCAAATATGTAAGAGATGTACACAGACAAACTCAAGAAATTCATTTGTTGGACAACTTCATGGTGTATATGTGGTGAGCTGCGACAGAGCTTCACTGGTGTCGAGGACGAATCTCAGTCAGAGCGCTGTTGTGAAGGTGGGTTCCAGTCATGAAGACTGACACATCTGAAATCCCTGTGAAGAGTCCGTGGATGTCTTCAGCGAGTGCTATTGCAGCCTCCCTATCAAAAGGAAAAGAAAAAAATCCCGGATACGGATATACGGATTAGTTAAAAAACATAGGAGCTGCCCCATATATTACAGAACAATCTCATTTACAGGTTGATACACAAGCAAACCTCGGGTGATTACAGAGCGCGTCTTCGATTCCTATTCACTTCTGAGGTCTACAGTTTTCAATCACTTCGCCTCAAGGCCGAGCTGATGCTGAAGATGGAAAGTAAAACCCTAGAGATGTTTATGCTTTCATTCATTCTTCTTTCAAGCCCAGTGCCTCATATACCTGGACTCCTACTCATTGAAGACACATCTAAGACCGGCTTGTTGAATATTCATGAGTGGGAAATGGAGGAAGGATCCTTTTTATCTTGTTACGTCCATGTGAAGTGTCCTCTGAGATTGTCGTGTTAAAGCCAGAGGACGCTATTTATTTATCATATGGGCGCCAACAAAGGCTGACATATCAGATGACTGGTGCGCTGCAATATAAAGAGTCAATGCTGGGATAGGCTCCCACTCTCCCTGCAACCCTGAACAGGACCAAGCAGTGGTTAATGTATATATGTGTTTATGTAGTGACACTCATTACAGTGTCCACGCTGTTATTGTTTTTCAAGATGTTTGCCTTGGCATGTGGAAGGAGGAGCAACATGAAAGCGCGTGATGTGGCTGAATCATTTCCATGTTCCATGTCATAGAGCCTGCACCTGCATGATGATCAATTCATGTTAATTCTAAACATTGATCTATAACTTGCCATTTAGCATGACATATTAGCTTGCTCAGTCTTTTGTTGAGTGGTTGGGGTTTTTCGACGGTACAAGACGACCAACAACAGATGTGGTGACCCATGTTAAACTGACAAATCATCAATTCAGCAAGGTCGATGTCAAGCGTGTTTGGAAAACAATATCCAGCTCGCTCACCACGAGACAGTAGGAATAGACAGACTTTCACTCTGCTGATTCCAGGTTCAACTCTGGAATGTGCCTTTGTCCCCTCCGTCATCGTTTCCTCTGGGTGAAATAGTTCTATTTCAAATTTCTGAATGTGACAGAGGAGAGAATCTGAGTCACATGGCTCATTTCTATTTTTAAAAGAGGGTGTGAAAAGAAAAAGTACATCAATTTATATCTTCAATTCGACATCGACTGCATGTAGTTGTCTGTAGTTGTCTTCTTAAATGCCACACAAGTCTTGTTGTTGTCGCTGGTTGTTTATCTTGGGACACAGTGCAGTCTGTTGGGTTAGGGTTAAATCTCCTTCAAGAATAAACTGTATAAGCGACACAAGTCATACTGTTCCAGCGTCTCTGATTTGTTACGTTGATGCATGCGGATTGTATAATCATCTTACTCAAAGATGTTTTTTGAAGTAGCCAGTGAAGAGGAGATCTATTATCATCTGAAGTCTGAAGCGGCGTCATGTTTCGGATCAGAGAGACGTACAAGTGTGAGGATGCTCCTGAGGTTTGTGATGTAACGCAGCACTGAAAATCCAAATTCCCGAAAACTTTCTCATCCACAAGCTTTGTGTCGGGCTGACTGTTTTATGCTGAAACGTGTGTGCAACTTTGGAGCAGAGGTTTTCCCAGGTAAACCAATTGAAGCTGTGAAATGAACTGTTGAATCAAACAAGACACAGTTTTGCTTTCTTGTTCTGTGTGATTGCACCACTTCACTGACATTGCAATTGTGGTGTTTTGTTACGATTAACAGCAGTTAAATTATACTTTTCTAAATGAGCCCTAAGGTCCAAAGGATCGACATCTGCTTGCATCATCCCTTCCCATGGCTTTAAAAGTGATGCAGAAGTAGACAATTACAGGAGCCTCGAATATGAATTCTCATGTTAAGGGCTGCCAAACTTGTCATGCCAAAAACTCTAAACATCTCTTCTTCGTGGTTATTCTGCAAGGGTACATCCAGCACAAAGCATACGCAACGTTTTTCATCAAAATCCCTTCTATCAGCAGTTGACATTGAACGTCTCTGCTTAACAGAAACAGCCTGTTGAATGGCAAAGTGTGAACACTGTGAACTCAGTGAGTTCATTTCTATTTGAGCGGGATTTCTGTCTTGCATTATTTCAATTGGTATTGAATAAACTTCTAAAAACTGGTGTACTATGAAACTGCATTTCTTCTGATAAGCTTCGAAAAAACAAAACAACATACTTACAGTGACCGTGATGGACTGTGTTTTTTTTTTTGGTTTTTTGCAGGGGGGATTCTTTGGACAAATATCAAGGGAAAGGACTGACTTCAATGTGAGCTAAGTGGTCTTCATGGTCATCGTCCGTACCCATTGCATCCTATTGTTTTCCCCCAGATTTGAATGTACAGCCAGAGCTGCACCTGATGTGTAACGCACTACCAATGGAGTGCATCGGCCTCATTGAAATGGCTACAAAGTGAGTTCAAGGGTCAGCGACATCAAGTCAACAGAGTGATAATTAGAAAGAAGAAATGCCATGTTTTCAATCTATGCTTTCAGAAAAGTAAAGAAAAAAAGTACAATCCATCCACTTTCCATTTACAGTGGTACCTCGGTTCTCGACCACAATCCGTTCCAGACGGCCGTTGGAGAAAGATTTGTGCGAAATCTGAATCGATTTTTCCCATTACAATGAATGGAAAAAGAAATAATGCGTTCCAAGCCTTAAAATAGTCTTTTGTAGGAGTGAATGTAGAGTGTCTGCTGCAGGTGCACTGTTCCTCTATGTGTGTGGCCGCTGCATGTGGGAGGGGTTGCCGAGTGAGTGACGTCTCTCCAGAAGTGAAGAGGTGCCCGGTGCGTGTCCAGCTCTGAATGTGCGCTTCTGTGCAGTTTGGCTGTGACAAAGTAATAGAAGTAAAAGTAGTAAAATCTCAAACTTTTTGTTCGAACTCCGATTTGTTCGAATTCTGGGACGTTCGAAAACCAAGATACCACTGTACTTTATGTACTGCCATAAAGTACACGGTGATGCAGACACGCGCAAAGCTGTTAACATGTGAAAGCATGTGATTTCAAAGGCCATTTGAGGTGAACTTTCAGGCCAAAAGGTTCCTGCACAGCAGCAAAAAGGATTGCCACTTGTGCCTCAGTCTTTGGTTCAATGAAATGGTCCACACTTCCATGTCTGTCATGCTTTTAAGTGCAGATTTTTTCACTTTGAAACTCAAATTGTAAAAAAGAAAATTTCTCGCTGCGGACTTAATTCACAGCAACTGTTGTCATCATACTGTACGTCTGACATTCAGATATGTTAAAGACATTAGTACCAATTCAACTGCTTGTTATAAGCTAAAAATAGCTTTGGAAAAGAAGCAGAAGTTCTCATGTCCAGACAAACATGAATAATTTCAGGAGCTATTTTATGTTTGAAATGTGCTATACAGGAACAAGTTGGACCTGCTGAAGTAGATGCCCTGCAAAGGAAAAGTGGCCACATTCTACAGAAGATTTGGGAACAGAAATGATCGCTGAAAATTACGTGACTGTCGTGGTCGAGGTCTGGCGATTCCAGTTGATGTGAGACATAAGGTAGCGCTGCTCACATAGTCAATATCATCGAAGCTAAAGAAGAGGATGAGTGTTGTGCCATGGATGAAGTGCTTTAAGTCCTGCAGGTATAAGCAGGTATCCTGTGTTGATATTGTTGATGTCCTGCCCCTGCCCTGCCCTTTCCCATAGCTGAGAGCTGGGGAAGGTGCCGCACCTCCTCCTGTGTTGTTGCTGTCGACAGAGTCCAGCCATGGCAGCTCACGCTGGTGTGATATGCCCCACGCACAAAGGACAGCTTCAGTAAAAGCCAGTTACTGCACAGCGTGGAAACAGCAGTTGGCTATGTTGCACAGACAGGTGGAGATGTGTTACAGGGCTCAGAGGCAGCATACATGGAAACACCTCTGGGAGGGAGCCGTGTTGTTTTTCTGGAGGCTAACCCTGCATGGCTTGACATACCGATGACAACTCCCCCCTTATTAAAAATTGTTTTAAAATATGAACAAGTGAGACTTAAATGAATTCTCCTCAGCTCCTGAAGGGATGCAGCTATAGACGGAGGCCCACTGTTCTCCTGCGTTTCCTCAAAACAGTGTGAGAACCACAGCGATTATAAGACACTTCAATACCTACTGCATCACATGGCTTCATTATTGTTGCATTCCACTATACAGAGATTGAAATGGAGCGTGTGTAGAACACTTCCTAACATTCCTTTTGTGGATTCCCACCTTCCCTATTTTTCGGAGAAGTGGTTGTGTGAAACTAAAATGTTGCGTATTGATCAAGACAAATGTTTCTCTCAACAAACTACAAAAGTTCTGTTGGACATGTAGAAGATATGACGGTTTGCAGCGTTTTTTGACTCGGGAGATTGAGAGTAAATTAATAGATTTATTTACAATACGACAAAAACACAAAGATGTATGAAAGAGGAATGAATAAACCAAAACGAGCGAGGAGAACACACATGGGCAGGGAAAGAACCTGAAACAGAAAACAGGTGAATAAATCACTCAAGCCTGACTAAGGGGGACAATGAAAACGCACTCGCAAATAACTCATGAGGCCCAAATAACGAAAAGCAGTCATGAGAGAGTTTACCGTAGGAACGCAAAGTAACCATCTGGCAACACAAACTGGCACCGACGTGTATATAACCGGGAAAGATTGATGAGCTGATGAATGCCAGCCGTGTTGCTTGGGCAGCTGGAACAGAAGCAGGCAGCAGACACACACAACCAAACCGGAAATAACAAAATAAAAGCACGAAAGGACTGAACAGACTGAGTCATTTTGTTAGGTTTGTGGGGTTTTCATGCTGAATGCTGGAATGTCGCTTTGGACCGTGGGCTCTGTGTACGGAGGTGGAGGACGCTGATACCAATTTCATCACACTTGTTTTGAAATTGGGATGTGGCTTAAATATATGCTACCTCATTTAGCTGTGTGCTTCAGTCAGGGTGGCCAAAACGTTTATGATACTTCATCACAGACGCCTCCAATCCGGCAATGTATGCATCATGACTACATGATATTCCGGAGCTGAGTTGCTGAAGAAAAACCACGGTTCAACCTTGGAGCTTACTGGACCATTTGCATGGGTGATCTGTACTAAATAGCACAATTAATTGCTTTTTTATTTTTCTTTTTTTTTTTAAAGCATTCATTAATGTACGTGAACATGTGAATGGCCTTCAAAGGAAGTCTTTTTTTTAAACCCATAATTATTACCCTGCATCTGTTGTATTGATTTAATTCAGACTGCGCTCAATCAGACAGCAGATGGTTGCAATCTTCATATGGTTGTGTTGGTGCTCAGTTGTACCATTTCTGCATTGAAACTCGGGATGTTAAGCTTCCTGAATACCTGATGCTGTAAATCAGGGTGCTGGAACTTTTTTCACTGAAAGAGGCGAAATACACCCACATATAAAAACCCACAATTCCATGAGATATATATATATATATATATATATATATATATATATATATACAGTGGGACTTCGGTTCTCAACCACAATCCGTTCCAGACGGCCGTTCGAGCAGCAAAGTGTTCAAAATCCGAAACAATTTTTCCCATTACAGTGAATGGATAAAAAAAATAATGCGTTCCAAGCCTTAAAATAGTCTTTTGTAGGAGTGAATGTAGAGTGTCTGCTGCAGGTGCGCTGTTCCTCTATGTGTGTGGCCGCTGCATGTGGGAGGGGTTGCCGAGTGAGTGACGTCTCTCCAGAAGGGAAGAGGTGCCCGGTGCGTGTCCAGCTCTGAATGTGCGCTTCTGTGCAGTTTGGCTGTGACAAAGTCATAAACCAAGTCACGCTCTGTCCCAGACTCGCCTCATCCCTGTCCCAGCTCCAGCCCACAACAGGACATCAAACCCTGGAGTGGAGGTGTGGAGAGCGAGCACCTCCCCTGTGACACTCTACCACGGTCCAGTGCGGAGACAGGAAACAGTCAGTAAATGTAGGGGAGGACGGGACACGTCTGCATACAGAGGCTGCGTTATAAACAATAACAAAGCGCGTCATGGGTCAACTGATCGGTCCGCGCACATTATGGTTTTTCCTTCTTTTTTTGGGGGCGTTCGAGGCCTGGATTTTGGTTCGAAATCTGATTTGTTCGAATTCCAATTTGTTCGAACACCGAGGCACCACTATATATATATACATATATATATATATATATATATATATATATATATATATATATATATTCAAAGTTTTTCACTGATTCACTGGATTTCGGTCACGTGGTGCTACTGTCCAATAGGATTCAATGAAAATATTATATATTCAATATATGAACCATTGAACTTTTGAACCAAAATCAAATCACTTTCAAGTTAGCCGACTCGCCCTGACATTTGTATCCAAAAAAATGCATAGCCTCCACCTGTCCATCATCGGTGATCAGAGGGGTTAATTAACCTGCAATTTCAGCACCATCTTACAGCTGGTTTGAACTCAAGGGCCACATAGAAGGTTAGAGTAGGAATGCAGGTAGAGCAGTAAATTGAAAGTTTGGATTTTTGCCATCGTGAAAAAATGAATGGAAGTCAACGGGGACATGGAAGTTGCCTCATGGCCAGGACCAGAGAAATAAGGTGGTCAAGCTGATAGTCCTAAATAGGTTTGGGCTTGTATCACCTGGTTGATCATGCCTTCCTTGAGACGTGCTTTGTCGTGGGTCACAAACCAGCTATTTTGCAAAGAAAAAAAAGGACGTTGCCTGAAGCACAGAGGTGTGTGTCTGTGCAGGAGCGGGACAGTCGCACTCAGGCCACCCCAAAAAAAGTGTGAAAAGCCGCGAAGACCGCTGTTATTTTTGTTGGACCCTACTCTGACTAACTTTGACACCTCTGAGGGAGAAGCCCACAAGATCCGAGCCAAGATGCTATCAAACTAAGAATGCTGTGGAAACTATAAGGTCAAACCACGACTGAAGAAGTTGTGTTTTTCTTGGCAAGTTCAATTTTAAATGACTGCTTCAGATGTGTGTTTGTGTGCGTGAGTGTGTGTTCTAGATTTCATGCTCGATTGAGAGATCAAACATGTCTGTCCTTTCCTTGCTCAAACCTGTCTCCTCAAATATTCATTTGGAGCTGGATTGTAGCCGGTGCCCTTCTGACACATCACAACCTTGACATGAAATCCATAATAGACATCATTTCAACCACCAGATTTACGTAGCAATTTACTCAGCACAATATCCTTTGTAAAATATTTATGGTTTTTAAACAGATATTTGAATATTGGCCACATCGTACATTTTGGATAAAAACATTTGGGTCATAAAAGAAGAACAAAAGAAGAAAAGAGTAGCAAGAAAAGCAACAACTTCATCCTGAAAATATGAGTTCCTCACACAGGAAAAAGTCAGCTAGAGGCATATTCAACCTCCAAACAACAACCAACAACCAACCGTATAAGAAAAGCATGTTCCCAGTTTTACATTGTCTTCGGTCAGGATTGTGAAACACTTATCTTAATGGACGCTTCTACTAAAGATGGAAGTACTCTACCTGCATATTCAACCAGTCCGGGCTCTGACTAAATGGATTTAGATGAAACTACAGTATTGAGTATCACAGCAATGACATTGAATCAGTTCAAGTTTTTTACAGTTTGCCTGTGAATGAGGCGTTTTTCGCGGTGAGCACCCGTGAGGTATTCACAAATATATTTATAGCTCAAGCAGTTTGAGGCCTCGCACTTTTAGGTCAGTGAATTGTTTGATATTAACATTTGTAGTTCTGTCTTTCAAAAACAATGTGGTCGTGGGGATGTGTCTCGCAAACAGCCACACGAATGTACGGATTATATTAAAATATCATGACATTCTGTGATGATTCTGTTCTTTTGAAGTGTCATTTTTTTAAACATACACTGCTTGAACACCACTTACAGCACCACATGACAGAATGATGGACTGTGAAGGTGAATATTAGATGAGTGAAATCATCACTCAAGCGCTCCACATCATCCCATCAATCAACATCCTAACTGTGACGTACTTAAATCCGCTACATGCAGCAAACACTAATCCCGAAGATGCAGTGGGACGCTGGTCAGTTTTCCATCTGCAAGATTTCAAGTCGAATTGCATGTCTGAACGAACGGGTTGATAAATGTCTATAGAGACATTTATCAACGCGTTCAAACCTGTTTTCAGAAGATGTATTGGCATGTTTTTTTGCGATCACCAGTTGCGAGAATGAACTAACTTGAGCAACCCTTCTAGTCACACCAGTCCTCTTCATTTAGCACAGCTGCAAACCTCTGGTTGCCGTCCTCTTCTTCTTCACAAGGTATCTCTCATGTTCTTTCAACTATCTCCTGAGGAACATGAGCTGTGTGACTTGTAATCCACTTTATTCTTCGACCTACACAATTTTATTTTAGTCAAGTTTAAATAGATGTGTGTACAGTTACATATTTGCACAGTAACGGTAAACCCTTACATCTAATGTTCTGTAACAGATGTTTGACTGTTCAGTTAAAACAGAATACAACAGAAAATCCTATGTTACAATTCTGTGAATAATATATGAAAACAGTAGGATTCAGAATCCACCTGTTGTTGGTGTTTGAGGCAGTGAAACAGTTGAGATTCAGAAGAAGAATCTGCGGCTCATTAATTTCTTATCACTCGCTAATTCATTTGATGCCAAATATGTCGCAGTAAACACTGAGAAGTATTGCACAGGCCGGCCTTTAAACCCATCCAATAAGTAAGACATTTCTGGGAATTCAGTTGAGACTGTGACAAATCCGGTTACATTTTTTTGGGGGGAGGGGGATTCAGGCCATGTTCCTGTGTCATCGGAGTTGACGTTTCCGACTGGAGAAGTGAGGACGCAGGGAGTTCCTCCTGTGTCCAGCGCTACTGTGTAGAACAGGAGATAATGTCAGTGCTGTCGGGATTAATCTGCCTCAGCTAAGGGCAGAGATTAAGGCCATCTGTGAAAGTGGGGCAACGTGGCATCAAGGCTTGACGAAATGGAATTGAGCATCTGCAGAATGAACAGTGTGGCCCTGTGTTTTTCATGTAGTCCCTTTGCTGAACAAGTCATTAGTCTGTTGCCGTTACCCCAAAATATTTACACCCATATTATTTGATCCTTAGCTAAAGCAACCAATTCTGTAAAGCCAATTCTGTTTGTTCTAAGGAAATTCAGTGTTCAGACTTGACTCATCACCGTCAAGTGGTTCGGGTTATTACCCTTTATTACGCTCATTGAAATACTTAAGTGCACTTTAATCTAGGGAAAAACGTTCCTGAACCTGTCATCACGAGTCAAAGTCCACAGCAATTTTAATATGATATGATCTGGCCTTTTCTTGACTGACTTGAAGTTTTCATGAGCTTGACTCCTCAGTGGAAGAGATGTGGATTTGTTGAAGTGATAATATATGCTCATTTTTGTGTTTTCGTGTGGCATATTCCGTTACTGAGACCATGTCTTTGGGATTTCAATTTTAACTTTCAACACATGTCTGATACCATACTTTCAAAGTTTAGAAAATAGTTTGGAATGGATTTTTATTTCTTCTATTTTTTCCGTTGATCAGTATTTACTCTTGTTTATCTTGAAGCTTTGCCTGCCAAAGTTGCAAAATGACGACCAGAGACATCGTGGCATTTAAACAAGCAAAGCTGCATATATGACGCCTGGTGTAGTTAGTTCTTTCCACAAGCAGGTGGCAGACAATTCTAACTTTAAATAGAGCAACATTTGTGGCCATGTGTTTCTCAAATTTTGAGACAAAGGAGGTTGTAGTTTCGTAGCAAGAGCATAACAGAGCGAATTTGACTGACACGGATTATGAATAGGACTAAAGGAAATCATAGAGAGAGACACACAAAAGGACACGCAGAAGCAGCTCTGCTTCGGTGTGTAGTGGCAGCACACTAATTTGCCGTCAGCATCACATATTGGCGCTACAATGTGTCCTGGGTCTTGGTGGAAGCATGGTGACAATGCTATCTGAGGGAAAGAAATGACGAAATGACAGCAGAAGTGGAGGAAAATGTGCTGCAAATAGCGATGAGGCTGCTGCACACAGTCACGGTGAACAACGGTGTTCAACCACCATCATTATTCTTTGAGAGATGAGGACGAGCACCTCTGCTGTATCAGATAAACATCAGTAAAAATCGACGCAGCAGGGACGATATTACAGTCCCTCCACCGAACTGTTGTAAAAAAGAGAGATCTGAAAGACAAAGGTCTATATTTGAGTCGACTCGATCATGAGCTGTGAGTCATGACAGAAAGAACGAGATTCTGTATACAAGTGGCCAAATGTGTTTTCGCTGATGTGTGACTGACGTCGACACCAAACGTGGAGTGAGGAAACACAAGCAGAAACAGGCAACTAATAGGAAGCCTGACTAAGAGGGACAACAGTAGACGCACTCTGTGGTTGCTCACGAGGCTCTAGTAACGAAAGGCGCTCAGTGGCGGATCTACACACACACACACACACCAGGAATAACGGTAACGCGGGGAAACAGAGAAAGTGAGTCAAGCCAAAAAAACTCGAACAGCAATGTAAGAATACGAAGCAACTAGAGAGACTCAGGAGCTGGCTGAGAAAAGACGTCAAGCACACGCAGAATTTAGATATGTAGAAACACGAGAGGAGCGAGGGTCGGGAAGGTTTACCGTGAGGACGTGAAGCAACCATCTGGCGACACAAGCTGGAATTGAGGTGTTGAAATCCATGTGGGCTTGATTCGAAAATGAGTCCAAGCAGTGTCGCTTGGGAAGCTGGAAATAAACAAGGAAAAAGTAGCTAACAAGTAACAACAAAAAAAAAGCATGAGAGAAAACACGGCACATGACATACACGTGGTTTCCGGCATTTTGCAGTGAGTCACCTGAGCCGAGAAGCCCACCCCCTGCAAGGTGCAGTTCTCCAGGCAAGATCAAGTCCGCGGCCAAAACTCGACTCGCTTGTGTTCATATCTCGGACCTTTGAGCCGAACGCACTTCATATCGAGACAGAGTGCGCACTGTGAAAAGCCCCTTAGTCTGAACAATAACAATAATTTTCAAGCAGAGATGATCACATTTAGCTAATGATGCTGTTTGACTCAATCATATTTACTATTTCAAATGACTGGACAAATTGCATATCACTCTGTTGAAGCACATTAACAGCTAACTCTACAAAGATAAACTGAAAATGAAAATGCACTTCTTTCAGATCTGGATGGACTTTTGAAGTCAAATAAAAAGTCGTCTATATACACAAAGAGATTACAGAGGCACCATGATGCACGACTGAAGATTGATTCACATTGTCTTTTTCGTGAGAAGCTAACATTCATAACCTAGCATCCGGGCCTTTCAACCAGCCCTCAAAGTTAAGTGTTGACAACCCCTCATAAAAGCAGAAAAACTCTTATACTTGGGCATATTCTCCGTTACCTGGCAAGACCTGGGGGGTGAAAGTTAGTTACACAGCTATTCAGCATGAACAATAGCAACTGCCATTAGCAGCAGCGACATGTCTCCTGGTCCTGGCATTTTCTTATGGGTTTTACCGACCGAGTGAGAGCAGACGCTGCTCTCACTATTTGCAAAATTGCTACATAACCACCCCATTCGCAGTAAGCGGCTCCCTTATCATGTAAACAACTGTTTACATCAGTCTTGCTTCGCCAAAGAAATACAATGTGGAAGCGCAGCAGCAGTTTTCCTGAGAATGGATGCAAATACCAATAAATCTGTGGTATACAAAAGTGGGCGATGCATATTTTAGTGCTATAACTTTTGATTAAAAACCTGGAAAGTGGTAATGATCTTTATTGCATTTTCTTGCTGTTGGGCAGAGTGTAATTAAGCTGGTGGATTTTGCCACAGCCAAGTCTCAAGAGTACAGTGCTTATAAGCGTCTGTGAGTGAATTTCTGATGATTAATAACATGTGCTGCTATATCCCCTTGCTGTGCCTCTATTCTGAAACCCACTGGCATGGGCTGACGGCCTTTCGGCTGCCGAGAAGAATTGCATATTTACCACACTGACCCTTGCCTACTGATAATGTATATGAGGGCTGGCAATACATTACAGTTTTCAATCTCAATGAATTCTCTAGTGGTGAGTGAACACACGATTTACCCACGTATTTTGTATCTGTACTGTAACTTAAAGGAACATTTAATCAGCACAAGTGGGACCATTCATGCTTACAATGCTGTGCTGTTAGCATGTTGTTGAGCCTCTTCAGAGCCTCTGAGGTTGTTTTAAAGAATGTTCATGGCAGTATCTGTTGTGTTGGGTTGTTGGCGTAAACAAATGTTTGCATGAGGAAAGCATTATTGGAACACATTTTTTGGTTCTTGCAGATACCGATGGGAAGTAGATCACCTGCATTTGGCATTCTGTCAAATGGGCTCCTAAAAGCGAGGGCACAACCATAGTTCATCGCAGACTGGCTCTTGGAGCCTGTACCACCTTCAAAACATTTGAAGCATTGTCAACCTCTGCCATTTAGAGTCCTTGTCCTTCTTCGTTCTTCTGCCGCTTCTCCGGGGTTGGGTCGCGGAGGCAGCATTCGGAGCAAGGAAACCCAAACTTCACGATCCGCACAAACCTCCTCCAGCTCATCACGGGGGATCCCAAGGCGTTCCCAGGCCCCCGACTGCCACCTAGTCCTCTTTGCACCCGACCCCTATGATTCCCTCTGCGGGTGGTGGGTCCGCAGGAGGTCCGGCCCATGTCGTCTTTTCCGGCTACCCCCAGCCGGGCCCCATGGGCAAAGGCACGACCACCTGGCACTTGCATTCAAGCCCTAACCCCAGGGCTGGCTCCAGGGTGGGGCCCCAGCTGCACCATGGCGGGAGACGTCACAGTCCTTGTTGGTAGTCTTTTCATAAGGGCTTCTGAACTGCTCTTTGTCTGACCCATCACCTAGGACCTGTTTGCCATGGGAGACCCTACCAGGGGCATAACGCTCCCGACAACATAGGAACATTCAAGGTACACAAACTTACCCACCATGATAAGGTTGCAGTTCCAGGGAGTGGCCATTTAGAGTCATCGTCTGAATTAGAAACACTTATATATGCTGTTGTTTCGTCCCGTTCAGACTTCCGCAACTTGCTCTTCACTTCAATAAATCCTCACACAGTACAGTGGCACAGTGGGCTGGACACAAATGCACCCTGTTAGCCAACAATTCGTTAATATAGCTCTCCAGTACCAGCAAGTGTCGACAGGAGGACTTGGGCCCCTGGAATGAACTGGACACGCATCAAATAACATGGACAGGTAGGGCTCAATACAGACACAAATCCTCGGATAGACAGAGCTGGTGCTCCTCAGAGGTGAGTCTTGTTCTCCCCACCAGCATTGGCTCGAAAGCATCAATGTTAGAAACAAGATAGAGTTTTCAGCTAACTCAGGGGCCAAGAATAGAGTGGACGGCGCTGAGTGTCGAGTGGTCCGTCTCTCACAGGTTCGCTCCCTTATCCCCTTGTCGATTCAGATGGCTGCGGTGATAAGCTCTTCAAGAGAACTGGGATCATCACGAGTGGATAACTCGTCCTTGATTTCAGGGGGCAGACCATGGAGGATTGCCAACATGTGGGCATGCTCATTCCTGTTTGCCTCAGCGGCTAAGATTCTGACAAAGGGACAGTTGTATTTCAAACACAAGCGAGCAGTGAATTAAAACAAAAAAGGTTTGCAAAAGCCCGGATTAAACCTCTGGTGTGGGGATGGAAGCTTTGCAGTGTTGCAGAAAACTGGTGTTATGTCCTGGGGCTAAAGTGCATGAGGGGTGTTTTTGCTGCCGTGATATGGTTGCCGACCACTAGATGGCAACGGTGACGAACGACAAGCGCTGTTCTGTTCTCCGGTTAAGACGCACGGTTTTGTGTTTCGGTATAAGTTTAAATTGTTTAAGGTAATTCATAGGTGTTTTGTAATATAGAAGTGGATTTTTATTTTTGACAATGGGTGTATTTATTTTCATTTAAACCATTTGTTTCCGCTTCCGTATAAACCGGCTGGGGCGTGTCAGAAGCTGTCAGAAGTCGGCTTGCGGCATGGCGGATCAGGTCGTTCGGCCTCGAGATAAGTTTCCGTTTTCCTACGACTAAGGCAGCAACGTCTGTAAGTGCTTAACTTCATTGTAAATTCACTCTCGATGCATGTTTGTTTTACTTCGGTAGTGCTGAACTTGCTGATCGGGCTGTAAGGGTCTTTTTTGCTTTTGTTGTTTCAGTTTTACTCGCTTTCACCTGTACCTACGGAAAATAAAGGAGCAAGGCGCTCAAGTACCTGGCTCGTGAAACGAGTTTGGCTCACTGTTGATTCTATGTTCACGCAACACATAGATGGAACAGTACAACTGGGAAGAATCAAACACAACTGTAAAACAAAGGGAACAAAAACGCACTCGGAGAACAACTACACAATGCTCAAGGACAAAAAAAAACCTCGACCAAAAGGCAACAAAATAAAAGCATACAAAAATGACTATGACGCCTTGATCATCTCCAACTAGTCGCTGGACTGTTGACCAGTAAAACATGCCACATTGCTCCCATCTTGGCCACACCTCACTGGCTTCCTGTTAATTTCCAAATCCAATTCAAGGTCCTGGTCATTACTCACAGAGCCCTGCATGGAGGGGCGCCGAACTACATTTCCAACCTCTTGTATGAATACAACCCTTCCAGATCACTGAGCTTAGTGGACCAAGACCTCTTGGTTGTTGGTTGCTCCAGTGGGCTCCAAACAAGGGGTGATAGAGCCTTTGAGGTGGTAGTCCCAAGGCACTGGAATATATATACACAAGAGAAAGTATTCAGTTGACAGCAGATTCTGTTATCAGTGATGCTCACCAGTCTGTTCCCCAGAGGATTTTCTATACATTTGTCATTGTAATGGCAGGTTGGATCAGGAGAAGACGGGGCATGGAGCTCAAGGTGACAGCTTTGGAAGCGTTTCGAACCATGTCGACGCAGCTTGGATGCCGTGGCATTTTTAGCTTTTGTAGCGTCACATTTGAGCAGCAGCAAAGAGAAAGATGTTTGGTGGAACATGTAAGGACATTTAATAATAATAATAATTATTATTAATAATATATAATAATAATTCAGTCAGAAATTGAAGGGCTTAGTTTCCTCTGAAGTCCAACCTGTTCAACTGGAGATGAGATTGTTTTTTTACCTTGAAAGTTGCTCTCAAACTTCAGTGGAATCCACTTTCTTAGCGTTGACCACATTGCCTCAACCAGACAAAGTCGCAGACACGACCAGATAACATAAACGCAACATAATTTTTAGTTGACAGAAAGAAGCATCAAGGCAGATTATATGACTGATTCGTAACTTAGCACATTACATTTGGTATCATAAGCCACATTTTTCATAAACTACATTTTAGAATTAAGGCTTTCAATTCTTCATTCTTGTCTGACAGAAACGTCGATCAAGTTTTACGTGCTTGTTGCCATAACAGCTGTCTTAGATGGATCTACATGGTTACAATGATGCACCAGAACATTTCATACTGCTGACCACAAGCCTCGACAGGAAAAATCCAGACTCGAGTGTAACCCATGGATGAGCTCAGATGGGGGCAAATAAGAAATAAGAGGAAAGACATTCAAAATAATTTCCTTTAAACACAGTTTAAAGGTTGGGAAAGGAAATCAACACAAAGTATTAAAAGAATCAAATATGACTGAAAATATGACATATAATATGATATAGCTGACACCTATATTATGCAAGTAATAACTGTGCAACACAAATTCAAACTCATGAATGGAAGAGAACAGACGAAGTGGGATGCAAGCGTCGGTTTGTTCCAGATCAGCATAACAGCATCACTTAACATCAAGTTGTTTCGCTTGGCATCACCTCACATCTCTTTGTCTCGCTTGGCACCAAAGAAGTCAAAACATTAAATTGAGACTGGACGGACAGTGTTCCTCGGATCCATTGCACAATCCAATACACAATATCACAAACACACACACACACACACATGTCCATATTTAGTGTTGTAAGCTGTCCATTTATCATGACATGACATGCTCATGATAGCACTGGAAACTTGACCCAACATTCCGTTGGCGTGACAACTGTTGCACGCTTCTAAGGAGACACGTCTCCAACAATATAAAGTTCAGTTGAAAAGAAAATGGAAAGATGAATTTCAGTGTCTTACAATTTGTGTAAACAGTGATGAAAATATACTTGACGTATTACGTATATATCCAGTTAATTTATATAGAACAAATGCACTTCCAACCTGATGTTTAAACTTATGTGCAGATTGTTATTGAACGTGATTCATTTCTTATGGAGTTCAAATATAGTCAAATAAATACATTGTAATGTATAATGAAATAAATGAATCAAATATTGACTAAATGAGAGAAGGCAGGCAACGGGCTACAGTGGCTCCCAACCACACTTTGCGTGTGGATAATAAGCAGATGCTTCCTAATCTGACTGACAGCTCCGACAAGAAAATATCACAGTAACTCTGTATCAGAGTGGTGCATGATACTCTACTGATGTGGGCTTGCGATGCGCTGGAAGAGAGTGTGCTCACATCAAACAGCTGTGTCCGTTTACACCCCAGCCAAAATTTCCCACATTTCCACGACCTGTCAGATTCAGGTGGTGGCGACGCCATGGTGTTGACAAACGCAGCATCCAACACAAAAGAGTGATTCTGGCGTTTCCACCAGCTGCATAAAACAGGACCTTAATTCAGGTTCTGGGTCACCACAAGAGGGAGGATCTAAATATTTCCATCATCTACATAAAACATCAATATTCTCTGAGGAAATAAAAAATCAATTTGTAGTTTGACTCTTTTGGCTCATAACCACTACTAACACAAGCTTTGAAAATGAAGTACACTGAATGCTTGGAATCGGTTTTTCCGCCTTGATGATTGTTTCATGTTCTGATGTTTCCTCATGAAGCCATTAAGCTCTTCCTGCTAAAAAGAGCCGTGCATTTTGTAAAGCGAGCACCTTGCAGCAGAATTACACTTGTCATGCTTGCAAGCATTTTCATCATCATCCAGATGGATGTTCAGCGTGCAGTCGAGATGGTTGATGGACTGTGTGACTGGATGTCTTGAAAAGGTCTGACAGGTGACATGAATTATAGATAAAAAAAAGGACGAAACTATTCACAATTACATGTGCTGCTTCTACTCTCACAGCAGAAGTTTATGTTTCGACACAAAAGGACGACAGCCTGTATTTTCTCATTTGTCTGCGATGCTTCTGTAGAAATTGGTCTTCCCCATCAGAAAAATGGATCTGAGACAAGGATATTGAACAAGAATAAAACACCAATTTCTGAAATGAGAAAACATCTGGCTGGTTATTGCAATTTGAAAGAAACACATGTATCCAATTGACTATGAAATGCAAAAGAAGGGCTGTAATTTTACTGGTCAAAATACAAGGATTGTAGAGGTTGAGATGAAGGTCATGTTGGTCGTTACTTTACCGCAACAAAGAGCACTTTTACTTGTGTTGTTTCAGCACTTTATTTTAACCATCTCACCACAGAGAACGTGGCAGCCTGCGCACCTTAGCTTATGAGTCATAAAGCGTTTATGTTCATGTAAAAAAGAGTCAGACTTTTGTAGCAAGTATTTTAAACACAAAATCTCAATAATACTATCAGCTTCTGAAACTCAGTGTTTTCCATAATGAGCAATGCTCGAATATGACGAATTCGATTTCCCTAAAGGTGACATCACCAGATGTAGGAGTTTGTTAAAGTTTGTCTTTGAGAAGACCCCGATGCAGGTGATGGACCATGAGGAACAAAGGTTTATTCCAAAAGGGTAAAAGGATGAACAAAAGTAGATCCACAAAAAGGAGGGTAAAAACTATTTCCTGACTTTGAACTTGGGTGTGAATCATTACGACACTATGAAAAAGTTCTGAAATGTTCCAATTTGATATTTGAAGAGTAAAAAAGTTTTGCTTAAAAACTATTTTCTCAAATGTATTTGGAATCATTCTGAAACATTTGCCATGGCCACAATGACTTGCTTCAACTTGAATCCAAGTTAATCACCAGTGGTCGATGGAATCGGAATTTTTCCTTCTGCTTGCACAATCTATTATTTACTGCCAGCATGAAATTAATTGACCGTCATTGTCAACCGCTTATGTACCATCTGATATCGGGGATGTTGTCATCTGGTCTTGTTTTATCAGCATCGGTGGCAGATGGAGTGGATGTGGAGACAGGAGCAGATGCAAAGCTGGCCAAGATGAGGACTCATCTGCAGGCGGGATTACCAGCATGTTGTGTTGTGTAGGAGGTGTAGGTGGTTCTTTACATTGATATTATGGTGAAACCATATATCCACCAGCGTGAGCAGCCAAGAGTCTAAAGTTTATGACAACAAGAAACTCTAATAATATATAGTAATACAGTGGTGGTACCTTTCGAACGTCCCGGAATTTGAACAAAAATTTCGTGATTTTTTTTCTTGGGATTTCAAACGAAAATCCAGGACTCGAACGGCCCCGAAACAAGCTGGACAAAAACATAACGTGCGCGGACCGATCAGCTGACCCACGACGCGCTTTGTTATTGTGTATAACGCAGCCTCTGTATGCAGACGTGTCCCGTTAGCTACATTTACTGACTGTTTTTTCGTCAATTGAGGTGTCAAACCTTTCCTGTCTCCGCACTGGACCGTGGTAGAGTGTCACAGGGGAGGTGCTCGCTCTCCACACCTCCACTCCAGGGTTTGATGTCCTGTTGTGGGCTGGAGCTGGGACAGGGATGAGGCGAGTCTGGGACAGAGCGTGACTTGGTTTATGACTTTGTCACAGCCAAACTGCACAGAAGCGCACATTCAGAGCTGGACACGCACCGGGCACCTCTTCACTTCTGGAGAGACCTCACTCACTTGGCAACCCCTCCCACATGCAGCGGCCACACACATAGAGGAACAGCGCACCTGCAGCAGACACTCTACATTCACTCCTACAAAAGACTATTTTAAGGCTTGGAACGCATTCTTTCTTTTTCCATTCATTGTAATGGGAAAAATCGATTCAGATTTCGAACAAATCGCTTCTCAAACGGCCATCTGGAACGGATTGTAGTCAAGAACCGAGGTACCACTGTAATATACTTCTGCACTGAAGACCGGTGATACTGCTCCATTAGGTACGTATCCGTAAGCTATGTGAAAATGTACAGAAATATTGAGGAAGAGAATGCATAGCACAAACCCCCTCGTAACGTTGAGCATAACTGGGCCTTTACTTTAAGTGACTGTCAACAACCCAGATGAAAGGGTTGATCAGGCCTCTCAGTTTCTCACTGCAGTGAGAGAAACTACTGATTTTGAATTGAAATCAGAGAGTTTTGTGTGAGCTGAACTTCTTCCGTCATCATACAGTAGTCAAATTGAAAACAATGACGCTCTACTCTGCCTCACATTGGCTTTGAGTTTGGGTCCCTCCAAAGTCTAATCCAACCACATTGTTGTCGAAAAGTAAGTCTAAAACAAACCAAAAACGACTTTGGATTTTGAGTTTTTGCAGTGCATGTACTAGGAATTGTTTGAGGGTTTCTCAACATCAATCCTTCAATACTCCTGGAACTAATTCAATGATGGCCCATGCAATACATAATGATATCAAGTGGCCTGCAGGCCCCAACATGTTTGGTCTAAAAGAATGTGATGACTTTTGAGGAAATCTGGACGAAAGGTAGGGAACAGGACAGTTTGTGCAACTAAAACTATGTGAACTCTTGACTCTGCTTACGTGTAGCCCATGTAGCAAAGATATCTTGCAGCAAGTTCTAGGTTTTAGCTCTATTGTGATAGAACATGTATGTATGAATCATTCCCCAAACGCATATTTTGTTAGTATGTTGACCATGAATTCAGATCCTTTATTTGAATATATAAATGTCTCCTAAAACGTATTTCAGCATAGAGTATTTCTGTGATGTGACATGATGATTCTTCCAAATTGTTGTGCCGTTTGTGGACAGAACAAATCCATCATTGAGTTTGTATTCCCCATTAAATCTAAAGACTGATCGCAGTGACAGAGTTCAGACCAGAGGTCGGTCCACCGGTGACAAACAACCTGCAGCTTTTCAGCTGTCCGTCAGTGGTTGACACATCATCCTTTTAAAGTGTATATTCAGGATTTACTTGGTAGAATGTTGTTGATCTTGTCCTCATGCCAGATCTGATCAGTCTGTGGAAGAGTTGGGTGGGGATTTTATTTTGCGCCTGATGCTGGGCAATACTCCGTTTAATCATGTTTAACCACTGCTGACAGCTATAAAGAGCTGAAACACTTTTCAAGGACTTGCATTGATTACAAAAGTAGAATTAGAAGGAAGTATAGACGGCATGCCATGGTGGAGGACTTGGCAACACTTCATTTTGCCATGGAAACAATTATAGCTGGACTGCAGCTCACTTAAGTCTTGATTCCCACTCACTCAGAGATGGTACAAGTGATTTGAAGTGTGTTCAGATATTACCTCTGTTTACATTTCACGTTGGAACAGGCATTATTTGATGTATTGTTTCCACCCTGGTTCAACACAGAGGGCGAAGCTATCTTCCTTTCATACAGTTATACAGACAGAGAGTGACTCGCAGAACAATGTCAGAGTCAAAAGCCTCGCTAGATCTGCAGCAACTCACGTCCAGGATGCATTCTAAAGACGTGGCAAAGTGAAGGAGCCTACTTCCTCCAGTCAATGAATTAAGGTAACTCGAAAGTATCGTGCTTCAAAAGAACATTTGAGTAGACTTAAAAAAAAACTCAGAGTCAGGACAATGGATTAATAGAAAATAGCCTATAAGTGATTCATGTGTCTGCGTTCTGTTGTGCTTATATGCAGTAGCAGACGTGGTGAGAGCGAGGAGCGCCACACGCTGAGAGGGACTGGGAATGCGCAAGGCAGGGAACCGCCAGACAGACTGACTTGGCTTTGGCTCATGATCCTGTTGGAATGTCCTGTACACATCCCAGAAATGTGAGCGATCCACCTCTATGTTTCAACGTTGGAATGGCATACCTTGTTGACTCCACTCCAAATGTTTGTGGCCCAAAAGTTCACTCCAAATGATCTGGTTCCAGACGTTCTGAGGTTTGTCGCTGTTGTGTTTTGCACATTGTAAGCGTGTTTTTTTAAATTTTTATTTCATTTTTTGGCTTTCTTCTGCCGACTTGACCATGCAGTCCAAGTGCCTCCTTTTTGTGTGTTGGAACATCAACACTTTTTTTAAAAGAGTCCTGCATTTGGGATTGTTCAGCTTCCCTGGCTGTTTGGGGAGAGATTTTTGTTGGTTGACCTGACATTGGTTTGGTTTCAACAGAATGTGTGCAGGTTATCAGGTCAAAATCTCCAGTACGTAAACATTTGATCATGGTTATTTGTGTAATATATGTGGTACAAAAAGAGTAAACACAGTTGTTTGAGGTGTTTGAGCTCAGGAAATGGGCTGTGATTACCATGTACTGTCTTAAAAAGATATCATCATTACTGCACAAGAAAATGGGGTCCTGCATCCAGACTGAATCTTGGCGATGATCTGATGCTCCTTGCCCCCACAAGAGGGACTCCAGTCACTGCTCGAACAGAGGCGGAAGATGGCAGGAAATACAGCAAGAAGTTGTCTAACACAATACAAGCTCAGCAGAGACATGTCTTGGGCTTGTCCTGTCACCTTTTCTTGAGACATTGGGCTCTTTAAATAATTCAACAACCCCACAGAGCTGCTGTTATGTGCCACTGAGCGAACTGGTCACGTGCAGCCTCATCCAAGCAGAACTGAAACCAGATCTTGGGTCATCAGGGTAACTTGTTTGGATGTGTAAATGAGTATGTGAGTGGTCTATGGTTGAATTTCAATTGTGTCCTTAATCCTCAACCTCAGTCCTGAACAACTCAAATGATTGGTTGATGACTTTCCTTGAGTATGGGAACCACCTGCAGGGTGGCAGAAAGGAAATCGGGAGGACAGGATGGGTGCCGGATGTGGGCAGAAAGAAATGAAGGTGTGAGATGAAATGCATCCAAGGCCATGAGGCTATAGATGGAATTTGCTTCAATTCATTTGTCTGCATGACATCAATGAAAGGTGTTATCGTTGTTTTATGCTTGTATTCTGAGCTCTGAGAAGTCAGAGCCTCACTGGATTCTGTGCACACAGGATCTGAGGATAGCTCTCCAATTGTACAATTGTTTTTCAATAAATTTCTGGCCTTACTTACAAGTATTACTTACTAAGTATTTTCCTCAATTTTGAGATTCGCCGGCACCTTCGTTTTCTGCCTGTAAAAAATGACATTGAAGGCACTGAAGAAAGCAAACTACAAATGTATTTTCTGTGTGGATGGAGACAAAGCCATGTTGCTTTCATTTAAGTTTGTTAACAAAACAAAATGCTCATTTTTCTTGGTTGGGATGCAGTTGTTTTAGCAAGATAGCAGCCTATACAACATACCTGTAAAAAAACAGAGCAGGTCGGAATGATGATTTTCGCTTCAAATCGACAACGTGATGTGATTGAATGGGTTTTTCAAATCATGTGAAACAAGCTTAGTACTTCTGTGGTGACAGCACTGACTATGCCGCTCCCTGCCGAGTGGACTGGTGACTGAACAACACAAGTCAAAATTATTTTCATATTCCGACCCATGTCTCACACGTTTCCTCTCTTTCTGATCATTTGTTTTTCTTGTCCACGGTATCAAGTACCAACTTCGATTGTTGTCATGGCGAGTCCTCATGGCTAAGTATGAATGCCACTTTTGCGCAATGCTGCCCCCAACAGTATGGTTACGTACCTCTGTTTCAGGGCCCATTTCTGAGTCATCTTTTGAGGGCTAAGGTTTGTCATGTTCACACTTTGTTTTGTTGTTTTTCCGTTTTCCGCGTCTTCTCTTGTGCTTTTATTTTGTTATTGCGTGTCGTTTGTTTCCTGCTTTCTCAATAGCTTAATGGCTGTGGTACTCATCAAATGATCAACCCCCACTGATTTCTACACACGGGTTCCAGCTTGCGGGGCCAGATGGTCACATAGTGTTCAATGGTAAACTCTCCCAAGACTTCACTCTCTCATTTGCTCCTCTGAATATCCTAAATTCCTGTGCATGCTCGAACTCCTTTTCAAACAAATTCTGCCCGCATGTGAGCGTTTTACTAGTCTCACTTTTCATTTCTTGTTGATGTCGTTTTATCCTCGTGTGAGTGTGTGTTGTCCACCACCGAGCGCTTTTCGTTTATCGCGAGCTTACCTCCGAGGGTGTTTGTGTTCTCCATGTTATACAGGCTTGATAGTAATTCACCTCTCTTTTGTTTCAGACTCTTCCCCAGTCCCTACCTGGAGTTCCCGGTTTGCGTTCTGGTTCTGGTGCCTTTTGTTTTTCATTACTGTTCGCCTGTGTGTAACTCGATCATTTGCACCTGGGTCCATCCTCAGGCAGCCATGACAAGGTTGAGGGTTAAGATTGAGTTTTGAGCTTGTGTGTTAAGAATTGAACATTGAGGGAGGAACTGGAATTCACCCTTTATGTGCCTTGACCCATCTTTGACCTGGACACACAAAGGGGCTGTTGTCAGTATATCGAGTAAATGCTCATTTCTCCATGCTGTCACGAATTAAACGTATTCTATTTGATCCACCAGTTTAGCTATTTATACTGGAAATGACAAGCAGTTTTTGGTGTCCTCCATGTTGCCAGAACAGTGTGGGGATATTTTCAAAGCGCAGTTTAACTACCGCAAACCTACTCCACGCCGTAATCTCCGTTGTTGGTTTCTAATTTGAATAATGGTGATTAGGACAATAAAACAAGTAACTGCCCGGGTGTAATTAATGCAGATGAGAGCTATCCGACTTTGTTAGCGACAAATTACCACACATTGGTGGCTGAGGGATTGTGTAAATGCCTGAGGTTTGCAGTCACACTCTCATCCGGCATAAAGAGACGGGGATGCGGTGTGACAGCGGTGGGAGAAAATATACACCTCACAAGCTCCATGGAGCCATGACTGAGCAAAAGAAATGACTTTTCACTAATACCCACCTCGGACAAAAGCTGATAGAAGTGAGTTTGATTTACTCTGCCACATGGGAACAGGGGAGCTGTGAGGACACTATTGCAGCCTGCGTTTCACTTGACAAGAGGAAGAAAGTCGGATTTATAGCTTTTATAAATTTTTATGAGGCGTCGAAAGAAATAATTGTGGAATCTATTATTGCTTTCTTATTTAATTATTACCTCCTTCAATAAAGGAGGTATCCAGATATTTATCAATAAAAGTGACACTCAAATGAGGAGCAGCCATTTTTAATTTAGGAAGCAGCTCTCCACAGTACGTTTCTAAAGGCAGTGATAATCTGTGCTGAATACAATACGATGATATTAACATTTGGATTGTGCAGGTGGGATTTTTTAACTGCACCGCTTTCGTCTTCATCAAAATATTACGACGGGTGACTCCTCTTGAGTCTGTGAGGGACCTTCATTTGGTAATATTAAAATGAAATACAAAAATATAACTGTGTTGTTTGAGTTCATATCTCATCATTTTTAGATTTATCACAAAAATAATTGAATATTGGAAGTGATAAAAGCCCAAGAGATAGTCGTCCAT
Source organism: Synchiropus splendidus (assembly GCF_027744825.2). NCBI lineage: Eukaryota > Metazoa > Chordata > Actinopteri > Syngnathiformes > Callionymidae > Synchiropus > Synchiropus splendidus. Next base: position 8,226,853 of record NC_071339.1, read on the forward strand.
TTCCAATATGAATTAATATTAAAATAATTAAATACTTGAAAAATAAGTGCAAAAAAAAAACAAAACCCTGAAACATAACTGTCAATTTCAATAATATTTTTGCCCCTCCAAAGCGTGAGCACTTTCCTCATATTTTGATGACATTTTAACTGTTAGATGTTTGTTCTTTTAACATTTGAGTCTTTTTTCTGTCCTCACATAGATTATATTTTCTCTCATTAAACTATCTTCTCAAGGTTATTTACCTCAATTGATCTTTGTCTCGTGTCTGAGCCACAGCTCAGTTGTGCAAGAGACTAAAAAAAAGATTGCAACTCTCCCTTCCAATTGCTGAAGGCAAATTTAAGCATAAAAAAGTTCACTGTTCCTCACCACCGATTGGGCTCTTTACACTGGAGATACTGTTGTTTTCTCTTGGCAGCACAAATATATTCTCCATCAACTATTTTCTGTTAAATGCTTGACATTTATAATCTGATGTTGCTGGAAAGCACCCTGAGGAAAGCCAAACTTGAACAGTGCGTGGTCTCAACATTTGATGGGTCGAGAGTTGTACAGTATCATCGACTGTAAAAGTCTTCTTCTCATCATATTGCAACTTTCTCACACACACAAAAAAAACATATTTTGCCATAATAACATTTCCTCACATGGTTTCCAGCAAACACACAACCCCTCTCATCAACTTCAGCTTGACCCACAGTGGTCCTGCTGTGGCAGTGCATCAACTACATTTATAACCAGCCTCTCAAAACAAACGGCTGTACGTCATAAATCACTTTCAAAATGATATAGCTGTGGGTTTTTTTTGGAATAAAAAAAAGTAAGCGGCTCTTTAATGAGATATTGATTCCTGTCAACACATCACTGAAGAAAACTGATTGTAGCAGTGAAATCGCGAGAGAGGGGGGTGAAAATAACATGTACACAGCCGTCGTGTCTGGAACAGTGGGGGATATATGTGGGCTTTTCAAGATGCATGCCGCTTTAATTCAAGCGATAAAAGACGGTGCTGCTGTTCCTTCTATTGAGGGACTGCCCCAGCCAAAACTTCAGAAATGACCCGACCAATTTTTCGAACTGCCAACACCCATCTGTGGGCGGATTGTTCCTCTTCTTTCGACCCAGAAGTTTTGGTTCAACACTTGTTCGTTTCTGAATAAAATGAACTCAGGAGACAGTGTTTTCTATGTATCACTAGAACATTAGAAGTACTAAGTCGCACTTTTGATCACCGCCCTATAACTAACGTCAGACTTTGGCTGGTCATCCAGTGGTCTTGAATGCCTGACATGTAGCCTGGTGTGATGTATCCTGAGTTTGATGTTCAGTTATTCAACAGAAAGACAGTTCATAGAACAGTAGATTGTAGACTGGTCCAGCTATGTAATTACGCAAATAAACATATGGCAATTATTTTCTTATTTTTACAGTTGAACTAATTTTTTGCACTTTCTTCTGATGTGACATTGTATTACAATATATACAATATATATTACAAAATACAATATATATTATCACCATTATTTGGGTCAAATAACTGTACGCATCTAGACATCGATAACAACAGCAAGTTTGGAACGTTTTTCTTTCCAATATATGTTTGCGCAGCAGGAACCATATCTAATGGATCTGAGTCCCTTTTTTCCCCAACTCCACAGCATTGTCTGTTCCAAAGGTCCTTATGTTACTACCTTACCCCTCAAGGTCGTGTGAAAATGCCAAAACTGTGATTTAACACTGAGGGAGGGCCGCATATCATATCCCAAGAGTTATAAACACCAGTGTTATCAAAATAAAATCCCAGTTTAATATATGATGAAGTGTGAAAAAAAACGTCCATCCATTTCTGAGTTGTTTAGTTCTAAAAATAAGCCTGAAGTATAGCTACCCCATACATGATCTGTTTGTCTCGTGAAGTCAACTGACAGAGCGATTGGCGACAAACTGTTATGTGAACACCCAGCACCTTTTAACCATGGCCTGAGAAAAGTGTTTCTTTTAGCTTTGAGGGGGGAAGAATGCATTTAAACAACGCAGTATGCTGGCTCCATGAATTGGTCAGGCAGTGCTGCTGCTGGACGTCCCTCGTGCAGCAGCAGCAACATTTGTGGTGCAAACACACTGAAGACTGAAAAACATGACCAGCTCCATTACACGTTTTGTCGAGTCAATTAGTAGACCTGTCCTCAATCTGACCTTTGATATCAGAATCTGTGAATCTCTTCTCTGAGGCTGCTGCCACTGAACTGAATACTGTGATTTTGCAACATGCAAAAACATTAACTCTTGTATGAATAAAATTGTGAGGTGTCCGCGAGATGAGCATTCACGACGCCTGACTAGATTTTGGTTTTATTAACAAACAGATTCATTGGTGCTGCTTGAAAAGCTGCGGCGATTGTCATTTGTGAGCAGTTGAAACCACGAGGAACTCACAGACACATTTGTAGTTCTTGATGGTCATTCAGTGTAAAGGTAATGTTCCCAGCATGCACTACAATTTGTCTCAACTTTGAAACTTAAATGTTTAAAAATGTATTTCAGATGTCGTTACCTTTGATTTAAAAACATCGACACTAGTTTCCCCTTAAACCTATTTTGAGTCTGTTGTAGCATATATGTTGTACGATCTGTCTATTGACAACAGACACTCAGAACCGAATGGCCTCTGCTCAGTGTCAGACACTAAATCACTCTTTACTAATTTGTGACAGATTCCAGCGATGAAGAGAACTTCAACCTCCATTATATGTTTGGATTGGAGAATGCAGCCGTGACTTCGCCTGTCCCTGTTTAATGTCTTTTGTAACTAGGTTCTGGAACAATTTAGGGTGAGTCATTGCAAATTCCGGACTATAGAGAGCGCCCGAATATTGGCCACACCCACTTAATTTAAGAAGGAAAATAGATCTTGTTCATACAAAAGCCGCGAGTGCAGTGGTGCTGTGTGCTTTAGAAAGTCAGTGGCGCTCCTGTCTTAAAAATACATGAGGATCACCTCTAAACTTATATAACATTTTATTTGCATTGAAGTGCTTAAAATGTGTTTTCACATGCGTATCCAAAGTCAGATGTAGTGTTTTGTCTTTTGTGTGCTTTTTCCTCTGTGTTGTTTCCTTTTCCTTCCTTCGTTTTAGCTTGACAGCAGCGCAGCTGGACAGACTCCACTGATTTCTACACCTGGGTTCCAGTCTGCGCTGCCAGATGGTCACTTGGTGCTCCGACGGTAAAATTATGTCGTGACCCTCCAATCCCTTTTTTTTTGGTGTGTGTGTGTATAACCACCACCAAGCGCTTTGAGTTATTCAGGCCTTGTGAGTTTTGTTTCCGAGTGTGTTTCTGTCCTCCCGTTAATCGGGTTTGAGCTTCATTCGCCTGCTTTTCTGTTTTCAGGTTTTCACACCTTGCCTATGTCTTAGTTCTCCTTCATTATTCATTCCTGTTTGTGTATAATTTGGGTTTTTTGTATTACATTTATTGTTAACTTTTGCTCTCGTGGTTCAAGTTTTCTGTACACTGACAACAATGCAGCACTTTGTCAGACGGAAACCTCATGCTGCTCTTTAGCTTGTAAAAATCCATGGATTAGCTACATTTCTGCATAAACCACCGGGTTCAGATCATGAAAAAAAAAAGCAGCAGTTTATAGTCCTGAAATGACTGTATTTTATTTATTTATTTATTTTTACTGAATAGCTTCATATTTTGCCGATTCTACGCCATTCTAATCCACTACACTGCAGTAGAAGGACCAAATGACATTTGTTTTTGTTTTGTATTGTTTTCTCTTAAGCAATAACAGTGCCTGTAAAATGTCCCTTTCCCCTCAATTTCATTTGTTCCTCTTCTTTCAGCAGCAGCAGGAAGCAGATTTTTCTTTGCTTCAAGTGGGAGCATCTATCATAGCGCATTTCCCATGTGTTACAGGCATTTTTGTTCAGGTACTAGTATGGGACTCAGAGGAGCAGTCGGTGCATTCACTCATTTAATTATGACTATGTGATGTACTGGCCGAGGGTTACACCTCGACCGCCTGCTCTAATCTGATAGCAAATCAGAGTGGCATCCATCTCAGCTTGTCAGTTGCAGTAATGGCCACTTTTTCTCTTCCCTCTATGGTCTACGTTGATGCAAGGCTGCCATTCTGTCTCCCCTCCCCTCTCATCCCTGCTAAACCCCCTCTATTCATCACCGGAATCCCCAACACCAGAGATTGTTTATTCATAGGAGCCAATGGTTATGTTTTCTCTCCTTGGCATGGAGGAGTCGAGGGGATTCACCGTGAAAGGAATTTGTCACAGTGGCAGACATTTGAAGAAGGCCATTAAAAGAAGACCATTTCTGATATTTGGGTTTGAAGTTTCTGTGGCCTCAAAAACGCACACTGCAAGTTTCAAACCTCTTTCAGCCGAACTTGTTAAGATGCATCATATATGAACAAAAGAATCGCTAACACGTTGTGTCAGTTGTGTGAAGTTCCAAATTCAAAATGGGCTTGTCAGAATGTGAAGCATAGTATCCGCTCAAAGTTGGCAGTGACTTTCTCATCCGGACAGTGGAGATCAAGGCCCCATAACACATTCCCATATGAGGACCATCCACCATGCCTCCTTCCAATCGACCAACAGCAATCCAAATAAATGAGGTTGACCCCCTCAAACCTCCAGCCAGACAGGAACCTGTCATCTCTCTCATGCAGACCTCCATGTACCCGCACCAGTGGATACTTTCATCAGACAGGTTGACCGCGTCATGCCTTGAATGATGAATATCAATTTGAAACACAGACAAGAAGGAGACCCAGATCCCTCTGATAAACGATGGATAGATGAGGTGTCATGAAACAGTATTGCAGAGTTGATGAAACAGGGTCCTTATTTTCATAGGCCATCCAGTGGCATCTGAAAACCAGGACACTGTTTCATGAAACCTCATCTCCAAGTGATGGGTAGATGAGGTATCAGTGTTGCAAGGTTGATGAAACAGTGTCCTATTTTGAAGAGAAACTCATCTACCCTTCAATAGTGTCATGAATCCCCATGTACCCGTCACTATCATCTACCCATCACTATGTCTGATCCTTCTCTTGTTGTATCAATCGGAAAATGTGCAACGTTTACTCAAATGATAACTTGATTCCTAACACCAACGGAATGTTGGATCGATATCCGCTCATGCTGGATTTGGTCACTTTAAACATTCACTTTTGTGCAAACAGAAAGTCCGGCCAAGTTTCCAAATACGCCAGAGATGGCTCTCTTCGGGTGTAAACAGGGATATCTGTCTCGCCCAGTGTTTGCTGAAGTTCATGTCATGGCGACTCAGTCAAGTGTCCTGAATCCTGGGAAAAAGTAGACGTTAAACTTCCAGTCATCGAACAGCCTACAATTCTAAATCTGGACATGTATGTGTGTGATATTGTGTATCTTGTAAGAGGAACGCCCTCATGTGTCTGTACTATCTGGAGTACACCAAAGCCTGCATCCCACTGCTTCTGTGGTTCTTTCTGCTCCCGACTCGACGCCCGGAGATGTGTATAACCCGCTGGCTGGACAACACTAGTAATATGTTCCTGCATATGTCTGACTGTAGCTTGTGGTGGAGAGTCTGTATCGAAGTGCCTTTTTTGCTGGCTATCGATTGTCCCCTGTGTCCAAACAGGGTTGTGTGGTCTGGGAGATCGGAGCCAGTCACATTAAACATATAGCACTTCAGAAATTACATTTCAAGCACAATTGTTACAATTATTTCTCCTTCTAAACACCAAGACATACTGCTGTTTTGTTAATTTCACATTGAAAAAAATACATTTTATTTGACACATATTGCAGTTTAGTTGTGATATCGCTCTGAATGCGTGTCTACAGCTATGAATGTTCAAAGAACATTATTTTTTTGGAGATTACTCAACATAACATTTTGACAAACCTGAATAAAAAAGAAAAAATAGTAACATTGTTAATAGTTGAAAACACAACCCTTTAATGTTCAAGCTACCTTTCTGACCGGGATTAAATCCCAGGTTTCTGGGTTTAGAGAGACTATTTTGCCCTCATGCTGAAAGTGAAAGTAGTGAAGAAAGTAAGAAAAATATTTGAGAATAATCAGTACATGCAGAATTACAGTTGTCCAATGGGTGGAGTTTAAGCCATCTGGTCTCCTTTGCCATCACAAATCTTGCAGCAGTGGAGATATTGCTCCTCAGTGAACACAGATTCATGGATGTTAATTGTATTTTATAAATGTGAATGAATAATGTCATCGGATAACATTTTTTAGAGTGAAAGCTCTTCATTCTTCATATTCATTTTTTTGTACCAAAGATTTTGCACAAAGACACTGCAACGCTAAAAAGTGCTGAGGAAGAATCACAAACACAAGAGACTTTAAAACACTGCCAGACACCTTGGCTGAAAATAAGAAATGAGAATGGTGGAGAGTGCCAATTTTCGAAACCTATTGAAAATAACTTGCCAGATGGATGAGGTGAAAATGAAAATGGAAACGCACGACAGAAGGAAGGCTTTCTTTTGTTTCATCTGATCACTGAGGCAGACAGGAAAGAGTAATCTCAGAGAGGCCTCTGCAATTCTTCACATTCGGAGATGACATTATTTTTTGCAAATTGCAAGTGAAGCCTCTCAATCCAGGAGCCGGTGAGCGGCCAGCGAGAAGAAGATGGAGAGTGCATTATGTTGCTGAACACAAGGTGTTAGTCAGCCATTGGTTTAGAAGATGAAACAACTCAGAGTAAATTATTGTTCAGAGAACTGGTGCCATGAGGTGACTCGTGATGGGGCCAGGCATATTAAAGTCATGCTGCGAGTCCTTCCAAGGAGATCACTAAGGTGACTGGGGTTATAAGCAACAAGTAAACTCAATCAATTCCGCTTCGTAGGGAGCAGCATCTCCTTCCTTGGATTTGTGAAAGTGTGAATTTCGACAAATGCAAAAGTAATAGCTCGCCCCGAAAAGTCTTAAAATCTTCCTCATCCTCTACTCTTATCCTGTACTCCAGTCACATCATGTGCTATATGTAACATACAAGTCAAAGCGGTGGTCAGAGCTCAACCCTGTCCTTTTTAAACAGCCGTAAGATATTGACGTTGGGAAAGTGGCACCGCTGAAGGCTGCCATTCTTGTCAGCATAGCACGCAAAACTCCACAGTCCCAACGCCATGGGAGTGAGGATGTGTCGCCATTTCTGGTTCGGCATGTGGGATGGAAAACATCTGACCCCAGCATAACATCAAACCGGCAACATGCAATTGGAAGGCTGACTGAAGTGTCAACTATTGAAATAGTGACTCCTGCCTGTGGAGGGAGAATGTGTTGCTAGCAGCAGTGTCTTTTGTAACATTCATATGCAGCTGGCTATTTTCAGAGGGGGACATTTCTCCCTTTCCGTTTTCAAAAATAATTCACCCATGCACATGTATCTGTTTACAGAAAATAATGTGTTCATGCCAACCTGCGCCTGGCTGCTGCCAGGATATGTCAAAACTGTTGCCAACCAGGACACTGAAGAATAGCAGCGACAGCAACCTGTCTCTGCTCCTTCATACTTTTGCACTGGGATGGCGACAGCTGATAGTGTCTGCCTCAGGCCCAGTAGCGGCGATTGATTCCAACCCAACGTAACACCAAAATGCTGCTTATCTTTCTATGTTTACATTGTGTCACGACATACTTGCAGTACAGTCACTTCATGGTCCCTGTTTGTTAAACTTTTACTAGCAATTTTTGGTTAATTTTCAAGCACTTTTCACTGTTTTCAGGAACCAAAAGTCTTTGTCGCTTATCCATCTTGTTGAAACAACTATTGTATATTCTGTAACAATTATTCCATTAGTTTTAGAAATGGTTCACATGAAAGCTAAAACCATCCTGCATTATGTTAGATATTCCAGAATAAATTTGCTTCACTGTAAAAATATTGATCATTTAAGAGGAGAGTAAGATTGAAATTGAGCAAATAATTGATTTCAAATACAAAAAGATGATCAACTCATACTCACTCAAACTCATACAATTTATCAAAGTTTCAGGGATAGCAAAGAAAGCAGTCTTACGCACATGCCACCGAGAGTTTATCAAGGTTTTTTGGTTCACTATTCCATGCGTCCGCCTTCATTCTAACCCGGACATGCCTCCAGGAGAACGGCTCTGTGGGCAGAGCTGCCGACACGTGGACAAAAACAACGCATTCGGAGCGCTTTAAGGTAAATAAAATGCCTGTGCTTTCATCGGTTTGATGTGATAAGGCTCAAAATTTGTGCAGCATGAGTCTAAAAATGTTAGACATGCCATTGTAAAAGCCGCAGTGTTCAGACCACGAGAAAAAAAGTGGCGGCTTGTAGTCCCGAAATTACGGGAAAGTCTGGAAAGTACCTACCTTTACCTATTTGTAGTCATCAATAACCTCTTGATGTTTGCATCAGGAGGTAGTCAGCAAATCCAAAAGCAGTGTAGCGATGGATGTATTTTAACTCCTTGGCCTGACCATGGCTGTCGCAAGTATATAAATCTCAATGACCTTCAATTCTAGTGTGGTTCAGTGTCAAGTAAAAGGTCTGAAAAGTTGCTGGTGATCCTCTCTCTGTGTGCAACTGACCACAATAAGTCATGCTGATGGCATTTTAATGTGGTGAGGGGAAAGAACAACAATGCTAATGCTCCAGTGTTGGCACAGTTCACAGGCTGTTGACAGAGACTTATCTCAGCCACTGTGGAAACAAGTCAATCAGGGCAGGGCTCCGCGCCAGCTCCTTGTTTTCGGTTCACGTCACCGTCAGGGGGGTCAAAGTCACACACTTCACTAATGTGTTTTCTGTCAAACGCCCACGACGGATCTCAGCCTTGACCCGGTGAATTGATCAGCATTTGCAACTAGATCAGCAAAGCGCAGAATCTAGTCTACTTGTGTTTGTCATGGAAACACAGACTAATGCAGAAGATATCTGTCTGCATTTTGAGCGTCTCCTTGCTACTGATGGATCCAATGTTGTTTGAAGACAAGGCCTTGCTGGGAATGCAACTAGCCTCAATTGCTTTTGTCACCTTGGTTACACGGCTCAACATATTCACAGGGATTTTGTGAAACAGCCTCCTCATTTTCAGAGATGAGTAGCTGGCGCTCAGGTTTTAAAAATTATGTGAAATAGCCAGTCGCTGTTTCAATAAGTAGAAGGAGAGAACGAACATCCGCACCATTACAGCAGATCAGATGTTGTCCCTGTTGCCAAACCCATCCAATACCCTGGCGCTGCTACTTCACAAGTCCTTGTCTTACTGGGCTCCACATCTTTCCATTTTCCAGATCAAACTTGCGATGGCATGATGGACACGATTCGGTGCCGGGAGGACGCCGTGGACTGCACCAGTCTGCGAAACAACCACCATCTCCACTACAAAAGATAAAGAGGGTAGGAGGAGAGTAGACGGAGGTCCATGCTGAGTGGGAGTGCCATGGTCACTAGAGGGGTGGGGTTGGTGTCAAAGCCATTCAGGGTGGACGAGTTGGAGAGTGCTGGATATGTGTGTGAGGTGAATGGAGGAAAACCATCAACTGTCCTAAAACAGCCAATAACCAATAGTGGTGGGTTGACGAAACAGTGTCCAGATTTTCAAAGGCCACCAGATGGCACTGTCTGGTGCCAAATGTTGAGACTTATTCAGTGAAACCCGACATGAGCGCCATCTAGTGGCACTTGAAAATTAGGACACTGTTTCATCATCCCTGCAAGACTGTTTCATGAGATCTCATCTGCCCATCACAACTGACCAAATCACTCTAAATTATCCTACAAATACTTCTGCCTCGATGTTTCGATGTAGCACCTTAGGTACTGTATTCTACGCATGTAGACGGTTGAGTGAAAATCCATTGTAATTTGAGGTGCTATAGCTACAATGTGGCACCTTTTTTGTTCAGAGGGGAAAAGGATCCAACCACTTAAACAAGACAACAACATCTGTGTTTGTTTTTTTTTTCTTTTTTACATGACTACGGATTAGGGCAAATGAAGAAGAAAAAAAAGGCAGAATTCTGACTTTGAAGTGAGAATTCTGATTCAATCTTTAAAGTCAGTCTCACTTTATTAATCTCAGAATTCTAAATTTCAGAATTATGATTTAAAACCTCTGATTTCTTAAACATCTCAGCAATCTGACCACAAAATGAGAATTCTGACATTAGGGTGAAAATTCTGATTTTAATCTCAGAATTCTGCCTTCTGCAAAGTCTAACTTTGAAGTCAGAATTCTGAGATTAAAGACTGAATTCTGACTTTACAATGATAATTCTGTCTTTTTTTTTTTACTTCAGTGGCTCTACTCCTCATTCACAGCCTCACTTGTCACCATGCAACTGGGCATCTGACGTTCCTCTTCAAAATATTCTCGACTTGGGAGCGAGAATGTGTTGGGTCATGAAAAACCCAGCCCAGACTTGTTTGCGCAAAAGGTAGGTTTGCACTAAAACAAACAAGGTGCTCTCAGGCTGTCATGACTTTACCCTATGTTTTAATATTTAATACCAAGGTGTTGACATCTGGACATCGTGTTACATCTCAGTGTTTTTTTTGGTTACTGATCGTATCCAACACCTCTGCAGATTTCACGGGTACTTTTGATGTTTATGGGGAATGATGGGAAACACTAAAGTTAATAATTCATCTGTGGACATGATGTGAAGTCGCATCAAATAAAGCATGAAAACACAGAACATGAGGCAGAATTGTAACTGTCACATTTTCTCAACACAGCTGTCAACCTGTACAACGTTTTCCTGTTTTCTGGTTACTGTGATGTTCCTCTGTCAAAAAGGCTCACATCCACGATGGGACGTATTTCTTGTTTCCCTTCTATAGCTCACCGCTGCTTTGTGTAATTTCATAACAAACATGACAGCGCTGAGAGGCTTGTGTATCTGCTGAAGACATTATGCAGGCAAAGCCCTCACACACACTCTGATTTGATTTCAGTGTTGATACTGACGGAAATTTCAAAAATGACTTCATCCTCAGAATTACTGTGTAAAAACATATCAGCATTGAACCATAGACCATGGCCGAGGCCCCTGATGCTTTGAAGGCCCCTTTTGCCCGAAATGCAAAACTATTACAAAGAGTTGTTCCTTCAAACTTGGATGCCACACAGTCACACTTCAATGATGGGGTTTCCACCCCAATGTTCTGACATTGCGCAAAAAGAAAATGCGACTTTATACCCATTTCCATTTGTTGTTATTTTTGAGATCACAGAGGAGACAACACCATGAGATGATGTCATCAAAGAGCGTCAAACAATAAACAATACACTGACGTTTGTTTGTGTTTCCCATCTGGTATAGCATTCGAGCATTCGCCTTGAATTTAAATTCCATAAGTTAATGTTTGACAAAATAAACGTTCGCTTGCAATATTAAACTCTGGCTTTCCCGAAGCGTATGTGCTGCTCACATATCCGAAGTGCATGTAACGAATCAAGAGAAGGGACGAGGGAATGAGAGCCACGTATAGAAGACGTGGAGCAGGACCCAAGCGCAAATGGTGAAAGTCACACTGAGGCAGGAGCGAATTATAATATTTAATGACTAAACAAACTACAAACGGAAAACGTCACCGAACCGGGAGAAACAGAGCAAACGCAGAATGAAAAAACAGAGTAACCAAACTAACAAAGTCCAAACCGAAAGCGTCACCGAACCGGGAGTTAAATGAGCTAGCTAGCATGAGAGACCGAAACAATGAGAACCGGGAGTTAAATGAGCTAGCTAGCACACAGAACAACAAGCCGAACAGAGAGGGAGAGACACGCGAACCAGCTAGCTAGCATGAGAGACCGAAACAATGAGAACCGGGAGTTAAATGAGCTAGCTAGCATGAGAGACCGAAACAATGAGAACCGGGAGTTAAATGAGCTAGCTAGCATGAGAAAACAAGAAGCCGAACAGAGAGGGAGAGACACGCGACTCGGGAGTTACCACGGGCGAACGAGAAGTCCAAAATCCCAAGAAAGGGAAACAATGGGTTAGTCCAAGGAACTGGAAGTGACAATCCTGGGGAACAGAGAAAAGGTGACGATCTGGCACCTGTTGCTAGAGTCCAGGTGCTTAAGTACTCCGTTGATTAGGGGTTAATCGGCTCCAGCCGTGTGCCAAAGGAACAGAGGGAAAAAAGCAAAACCAGGGCTCGGAGCCTGGAAGCGGAGCCATGACAGTGCATCTGTCACAACATCTGACCGGCGACTTTCGAGAAAACTGTTGAGGCAGACGCGGCAGTGACGTCGTTCATCCCCATAACCTGTTTCCATAGAAAAAAGGTTGTTATTTATTTTTATCGATCCTAGTGTCGTAGTCTAGAGCACACTAACTGAGACCAAGACATTATCGAGACTGGAGAGTACCAAGACCGAAACATTTGGAGATCAAGACCAAGATGAGTCCACAGACATTTGGAGGTTGAGACTGAGATAAAACCAAGAAAGTATAAAAATGGCGTCTCAAACTGATCCACAACTGAGCCGCAGAGGGTGCAGGCACACATTGGTTAACTGGTGTCGACTGAAAACATCGCCAGTCGGACAAACAACAGTAGAATAGAAACATTATTTGTGTTTGGCTCTCCTCCTGATTAGTTAGAAACAAAAACATGCACCCACTGTGGCCCTTTTGTGGATCAGTTTGAGACCCCCTGATAAATAAATAATCCTGTGCCCGAGTCTGAGTAAAAATGCATTTGAGACTGAGACAAGACCGAGACCCAAAAAAAAAGTGGTCTTGAGACCAAGAACTGCAACACTAATAGATAATACTGGATCTTGATGTAGTATTTCAGCCAAGAATGTTCATATTTCTTTTGGCCAACTTTCACAATGTCACAGATCAAGAGGTGGTGCATGCTTCTTGGAGTGCACACCTGAATTTGTCGTGGTCGAATGAGGGCGAACAAGGCCAGAGACTAATTTTTACTCCGGCTGAAGGGGGAAATGACAAAGGTCTTTTTACTGCACTTCTGCTCAAGCCATTAGTCACACGTGCGGCGGGGTCCGAGACCTACAGCAGGATTGAGAAGTGACTGATGGGCTATTGAAGCGAAATTGCTGCCTCTGTCCGTCATCTGTTAATGTCAGGGTGAGCAACTGAGAGACATACAACGTATGTTCAAATGGTTTAAAAAAAAAAAAAAAATCCTTTAACATACTGTAAACCCTGTCGCTTGAATTGTGTTATCCTATACGGGCTGTTTAAACCTCCATGTACATTAATGAATGTAAATCCTCAAGTTACAGCTTCTGACAGAGCAACACCATCACCAGGGAAATAGCATTGTTGGAAGAAAAGAACATTTTCTTCTGTGCCTGACACATTAAAGCCATAAAATGGAGATGCAAAGGCATATGGCAAATGGGTCAAATTGATCCTCACAAAATCACATTTTCATCAGTATAATGAACCATGCTATTAACCTTAAGCTGGTGTTTTCGCGTCTAAAAAAAAAAGATGAAATGTGCGGACATCCGTCTGACACACTAGCATAATCATATTATTGAAGCCATAATGTTCCATAATCTTCTCTCCGCTCTTTTGAGCAGGCAAAAGCAGAGTCTATTGCTAAAACGGGACAACTAAATTTTGCTGAGTGGATCTAAGTAGTGTGAGGATGTTCATGCGCCAGCGCCTCTCCCCGCTCTGCACAGAATCATTTTATTGAAATGGTCTATTTGCTGCTGCCATCAACATCCCATAAACAGCATTTACTGAAGACATAAAGGGAAAGAAAAGATAGTTTCTCTTCATTTGGCGAGGCACGCTCAATACTGTCATCCACTGCAACTCGTGAATTGTTTAAGACATTGGCTAAAAATGATATAATCTCCTGATGTTGGCCATTTGTGTCTCTGTCAGTTCTCTAACATGACGAAAGTTTTACAATGGGTCTGCATTTTACAGTAAAATAAGGGAATATTCAGGCTACAAACAGAAGTGGCAGAATAATATATATCTTTTGTTTGGACCGTAAATCTTTACATGCAGAGAAGGAACTAAATCAATATTATATTTTCGTTTGTTTGTTTTTGTTTTAGTAGCAAAAGTTCTGCTACACTTTAAACATTGAGTACTGCCACAGGCAAATTCAAAGGCAAACATTTCACATCAGGAGAGAGTTGTATAATAGTCTATGCCAGCATGTAAAACTCAAGGATTGCAGGCCATAACCAGTATGTCATAATATTATACATACTGTATGTCAATAAAAGGCCTGAAAAGAAGCATCATTTCCAGTCTATAAGTCACTACATTTTTCTCGCAGTCTGAACCCAGCAGCTTATGCAACTTTTACAGGCTAAAGAGCGTCATGCTGCCAAAATACGGAGCTTCGTCACATCAGACCGATGAAATCACTGGTGTTTTATTTACCTTAAAGTGTTCAAAATGTGCTGTTTTCGCCCACATGTCTGCAGCTCCGCCAATAGAGCCGATCTCCTGGAGGACGTGAGACAAGCTGACGTCCACTGTGGTGTTGGAACTTCGGACACCCGGGCAAAAGCAGTGCATTTTGAGCGCTTCAGTGTAGACAAAAGATGTGAAATGGACTTCTTGTGTTGCCGTCCCGAAGTTGATTCGAAGTGTCTGATTTAAATCTTAAGATGCACTTGTATGTATTGTTCACTAGGAAACTGCTGGTGGATCAGAACACATACTGCCTATATACACAAAAAAAACACTTGAATGTTGCATTTTCCTATGCTATTCTTTTTTTCTAGATGCTGGTGAAATACTCAGTTGGTGTTTCTGACTGTATCTGTTATTACATGACATTAACATTTGGCTCCAAGGGGCGACTGGAAGGGCTGAGGGAAATGAAAAATGCTAGCTTTGAGTTTATGAGAATTTCCGCCCCTCCTTTTTTTTTTCATTCTATCCAAGGAGGCCAGTGAATATATCCCGAGGAGAGTTAGAACCCAGGAGGTCAAAATGTTGTTCTTTCCAGGCTGGTTTCAGATGAACTTAGCCATCACCACTGCAAATGTGTAAATAATGAACAACAAAGTATTTGAATTAAAGCAGCAGAGGTTGGTGGTTTCCAACAAAGCTTTCGATACAGCCTCTTATTTTAATCGGTTGAATTATCCAAAACATGTTTGCTCAAGACCCAAAATGTTTGACCGCTTCCCTCAGTCAATCCTCCCCTATAACTCCCCTCTAAAAAAGGATAGAGCTGCATTTTAAAACTACATTAACAAAATGAATATAGGGGGCCACACAGCTGCATAGTGGTTAGCTCTTTTGCTTTGCAGCAAGAATGTTGAGGGTTCGATGCCTGGGTCAGACCACCTTTCTGCATGTTCTCTGGTTTCCTCCCACAGCTCCACAGGCTCACTAGGTTAACTGAGCACTCTAAAATGCGATGGACCTGGTGACCTGTCCAGGGTGTACCAAGAATGAAGTGGAAGCTTCGGTCACATCACCAGAAGCTAAATGTTCCCCTCAGTAAGCACCTCACATAGAAACCAGCCGATGCTGAGTGTTCTGGGACTCCCCCAGAGACTGTCCTTGTCTCGGAATCGAACCAAACATTTATGATGATGGGCAGCCGGAAGGTACTCCGTCAGATGCCGGAACCATTTGAATCCACTCGTTTCAAGATGAGTCAGACTTATATGATCTTTTATCTCAGCGGGAAGTCTAAGTGCTTAAGGTCGACATCAAGACAAGCTTGAGCATCTTAAAGGTGTTTCTTCTCAAATGTTGCAGCACTTTTACCTAGCTGCTCGAGCTGCAAACTCTTTGTTCAGAACGTCAGAGAAGTTATCGGTAGAGGTTAGAGGTTATTTAGTCACCTAGTAGTGTCATGAGTTCATTGATATATTCTGGCTGCCCCAAGGAAAAACAAAACATTGAAGATTATTTTGTAAATTTCAGATAACACTGTTTTTAAAACTGTTTTTTTTTTTGCTTTATTAAGGGTCAAGATGTATTTGGGGGGAGCCCCATTGAAAGGGCTCCCATACTTATATTATTATAATTGTCTTTTAACGCATGTCCGCGTCTCGAAGTGAAACAACGCAAAATACATCAGATAAAAAACTTCGTCAACATCAAGTACAAAATAAAGCCAATAAAGAAAACATATTAGATTCTTAAATACATAACAAAGTACAATATAATTTTACTTATGTTCATTTCTATTTAACACATTAAATATAAGACTTTATGATTTATTTATTTACAACTTGTTTTGATCTTGAACTCATTAATTGAAAATGTTTTTGCTGCAACTTTGGTCAGCACCATTCTGTAGAAAGGTGCGATGTGTCACCTTTCAGTTTCCTCGTGCTTTATTTTGTTACCTCCGGTTTTGTGTGTTTCCGTTTCCTTGTTCCTTTCCGGGCAACAGGGCCGGCCTCGATCAGCTAATCGACATTCTTGGATATCTACACCCTGGTGCCTGTATCAAACCAATATCCAACTACTTTCCCCCAGTTTTACAGGCCAGGACGACCATCCATCACATAGATGGTGTTGCGCCAGTATCTACAGCCTTTCAGAGCTGTACTGAGCAACAGTTAGCAGAGAGCGATGACATGTTAGCGCATGGCTGCCACTTCTCTTGTAACCAGCATGAAACTCTCGCAAAAGAGGCGTTTGGTAGCCAAGTGCAAAAAAATCTCTCTCTCTCTCTCTCTATATATATATATATATATATATATATATATATATGTATATATTTCAGAATCTATTTATTTCTCAGTCCTAATAATCATTGTAATGTGAAAACAGTACCCTTCTTGTAAAAATAAAAAAAACAATAATAATAATTCCATCCAATGAGTACACTGTTCAAACAGAGATAAAGTCTCTGAGCTGCTCCGCTAACAGTGTTTGTTCAACACTTCTCAAAGGAGTAGAGGATGAAAATAATAATTCAGGAGAAAAGATGAGCCACGGTGTACTGCTCTCTGATCAGCACCCCCTGCTGTGGATCTCTCTCGGTGTTATGGCGTGATTCAGAGGAAAGTTGGTTTTAGCTTCCGTCATCTTGAAGTTTGGAGAAAGAAAATAGCATGTTTTTCCTCAGATGTCTGTGGCTCATTGTGCTCACATGTGGGGAAGGTAATCTATACGATTACAAATGAGTGTGCCCAACAGATAGAAGGCACGATCTGTGCATTTTAGTGCGGGGGGAGGGAATTTGGCAGGCGGCTGTCAAGCTACGGGATCAAAGTCCTTCTCCCTTCACTGCGGCTCATCATAGCAACAAGGAGGGCGCGAGGGAGAGCGAGAGCGAGATTGTGGAGGAAGACAGCTTACGCCATTCATGGTTGGCTTATTACACACTTGCTTCAAATTTGAGATCCAAAATCCACACTGAGCTTTGCGCAATAAAGCACTAAAGTCAGCGGGAGGGATAGATGGGCTGTCAGTGTCAGTACATCCAAATGGATTATCACACATGAGGACGCACAGAAGCTCCGTCGTGCAATATGTGATCCAAAGATTTTATTCTGTGTCCTATGGAACCAATCATTAAGGTTTCAGGAACGTGTAACTACAACGGACTCCAACAGCAGATGTTTCTTTGCACTTTTTAAAGTTCAAAGCCTATTTTTGGGGGGTCGGGGTATTTATTGTTAATGTTTCATGTCTGTCATGATCAACTAGTTCGTGCCATCATCCAAAACACTCACTCTCTCAAACACATTTTTATGATGAACACAGTAACCAAAATAAACAATATTATTGCCTGTGGAAATCTGAAAAGTAATGCATTTGTAGCAAGGCTGGTGTCTACAAATACACTTGAATGAGTGGACCTTGAGCAGGTTTGCCGAGCGCTGGTCTCACATAGCTGCTTTCTCTGTAGAGCAAGAGCACTTGATGTTGAGCAGGGTAGCAAGAAGCCGTTTCAGACTGTTACACTGAACTCTGTAGACAGCGATCGTGCAGACTGATTCACTAGTTTAACGTGCGTTTTCTTTGTATTACAAGAATGATAGATAGGTCATGCTTTTGAGCACCTGTGTGCGGCTAGACAAACTTAGCAACCATGCTAACGGATGCTAACGTGGTGGTAATTTTACTTTCTGTAAAGCAACAAGTCACTTCTTGTATTCTTCCTTTGAGAACAAAAGATCCAAACACCCAGTGTGAATGCGCCTGAAGACAAATCCACACATCTACCAACCGGCGTTGTTGCGAGTTACACAGCTGCTATCAGCTGCACACGGCTACACGCTAGACTAGTTGAGCTCTTAAGGTCGTGTAGTCCGACTAAGAGAAATTCCGATGTCTACGCTGTTTTCATGGATTTTAAAAGTCCGAACATAGGCAGACTAACCTAATACTCCTGAGCCGCCATGTGAACATGCTGGTTTTAAAGGTATGCTATCAGAGAATGAAAGCCATTTAACTTAAAAAAACAAAAAGTTGCTTTTGTATATGTCTTCAGCTCCAAGGTGGTCAAACTTGACGGCTCACTAACTGCAGCATGAAGCCGACTGTGAGTATCTCACTACCGCTGTGTTGATGCTGAAACGCCAGTAGAACAGCTGAGAGGAGTGTTGGAGGAGGAGAGCACTTTGCAATAGATTATACATGTTTAAATCGGCTAAACTTGGCGCTGCATTGAATCATCGGAAGTTACACAGACGTCTCATTCTGCATTATTTGCCAGTTTAATATTTATCAAAGAATTTACGGTTCAGTGTCACGGTTGCTGATCGGAGAGTGCAGGTTTGAAATATTTCAAACGTTGGCTCAAGGTTCCTCAAGGGATGGTGAATGTTCATTAAATAAGTAGAAGGCGAACAGACTGTGCTCAGAGTTCTGGAGCAGCTCACGAATCTGTGTATCCCTTCTTCAAACCACCCAGATGCATCTGTCATCATGCGCCACAAGGTCGCTCGCTGATGAACAAGAGTGGCACTATTTACAGGTTTCCAGTCCTGTGCTGCTCCCATTTTGACCCGGTCAGATTTTAACAAATTCAAACAAGTGAGTCTTTTAACTTGGGTTTACGGGCCAAAATAATCACTGTTTGGCTTATTGGAAGTCAGATTTTGTTGGTTGCCACTAGATTTTAGTGGTTCCTCCTGGTTGGTTTTGGAAAATAGGGATATTCAAGATCTTAAATTGTTTTTTACCTTGTATATTATTGTGGAGAGTCTTCTGCACATGTATGATCCTTTCATCTTCCCACACCAGCACGTCTTGCATTGAAGTAAAGTCATGTAAATGTAAAAGTCCAGGTGTGTGCTGTTGCCCTGAGAGGACCTGGTTCAAGTCACTTCTGAAAAAGGATGATGTTTTAAAGACAGCGGGAATAAACTGTGGTAAAGCAGTAAAGAGCCTCAACACACACAACAACAGAGATGGAATGTATTTCATCAACAGTGGGAGACCCGTCTCCAGGTTCAAACAGACAAAGACAGCTGTGAGATTGCACCAAATGTGATCAATGAAAGAGAAGACGGCTTCATGGCAGCGATGGATGTCCCTGCTAGGTGCGAACAGGCGATTTATAAATAAAAGCAAAAAGACATAAGCTGTGAACATGCTGGGGGGTATTTTCATTTTGAAGAGTAGTTACATGCTCTGGATGGTGAGACAGTAGTGTGAAGAGAATATTGCAGATTGTGAAGAACAATTCTTTTTGAACTAACTACAGAGAAATGCATTTGTTTAGGATGCAGAAAACAAGATAGTCAAGTGTTGGGCAACAATATGATGATGTTTCAGAGGAAGCTCACATGGTGAACTTTGAGAGGTCAGATGGTAGGGAGAGAAGAGACAGTGGAGAGGATGCTGAAGATTGGTAGATGAGGATGAAGGATGGACAACCAATAAGGCGCATGGATGTGATGCATGGTGGAAATGCCGGAAGAAGAAAGAAGGCTCTAGTGTTCTACAGCCCTGGTAACATGAACCCTCTGTGAGTTAAAACATTCTGTGGGATTCAGTGGGGTAGTTTAAGAGGAAGGTTTGGGGAAAAAAAATGTTGTTGAATATTCTATTATGTGTTGACTATTGAGGTCAAGGAGCGTAACCACACGTAAGATCTAAAGAGGTCTCATTCATTTGAAATGGAGTAGGAGATGGGCACACATACAAAGCCATCCTTGTAAGAGGAAGTGCAAAACACACAATGATTCCTGGCATCACCGCTCCGGAATACATCCTGTACTGCGAGGTGAGGAACTTCTAACCCCCCGAGAAGTCGAAGGAAAAGCTCATAATCCAGAGAAAGAGGACACAAGTCGGCTCGCTGCAGGAGTCGAGGGCCACAGAGACTCCACAAACAGTGCAAATGAACAGCTTCTTTGGGTCAGTCAAGGGAACAGTTCAATTGACTGGAACTCTGTGACATGCTGTTATATTTTCCCCAAACCTGGACATTAAATGGGATTTATTAGTCGCAGGAGGTTGTAAAGAGAATCTCGCACCTTCGATGACGCCAGATTCATTATTTTGACGAATCTGCTGTGCTGTCCTTCTGATCAACGTACAGGCCTGAATAAGGAGCGGAAGAGCGGCACGGTCAGAATGTACCATCAGTATGTTTGGGCAAACATTTACAGTGGCAGAGTTGTGGCCAAAGACCATTCACTGCCGATTCCAACAATAGAAATCTTCTACGTGGGACATTCTTGAACAGTCAGGAACTATTCACTGAATTGTCCGGCTATCGAACAACATCCATGTGACAGTGTTGCGACGTACTTTTGGGCTACTTCCACATGGAAACGCATAATTTCCTATCTGATCATTTTCCATGCCAGTTTCAAAAAGGTGCAAACTAGAACTGTGTATCGGCAGGCGTCTTGCGATACAATGCGTATCACGATACAGGAGTCGTGATACGATACATTGCAATGTGTTAAGAGTCACAGTTTTAAGACGGAAAATCAGATAATGCAGTAAAATATTATGTGCATGAAAACAAGTTTTATTTCGATGAACTGAGTTAATGTTTGAGTTAAATTTTATTTTTATATTTGCTTTTCCATGCATTATTTGTGTTTGTATTGCTGTTCACCAATAGATCTTTGTGGTTCTTTGTGGTTTGAGAAAATGAAAGATGATCTCAAAAAGTGTCCGGTAGGGTGACTCTAAACACATGACTTGCATAGATACAACCGACTCTGTGTCCAAGTGGACGGAATCATAGAGTTAAACAAGATTGCTTACCAACTTGACAACTCACGGTGTGTTATATGACATACTGCAAAATAATCCTGGTCTGCTGGTAAGCTTCATGGCCTTTCTATCCTACCTCAAAGTCAAATCAAATATTCGTCCTGTGTTCCGTGAAAATGTGATCGATCACTATGTTTGAGTGCAGATTGCCATACCAGAGTTCTTTCATGCATGTCAACATTTTTATTTGGGGTAAAAAAAAAAGCCACCTGGTTGTCTTGGGCTTTGTGATGAATAGGTGTGTGACTAACAAAGCCTTCAGTCGCAGGTCCTGAAAAATCAGCCGACTCCAGCTCACACTCCTGCTCTGTTTATTGGAATATTTTTGCTGATACAGGAAACTCTGCGCCTCAGCGTATTGTGGCCATGATAATCATAGCAGCTCAGCTCTTTTTAATATGTGAGAAAAGCAAAGAGATGGAAAGCAGGAGGAGAGAAAGAAACACATAGGCAGATGCATTTTCACACTAATAGACTGATTTTTTGCCTCTATTTTTTTGACATCACTCAATGTCAAGTCATGTGATCATGTCAGAAACATAACAGTCTTTATAGTATTTATGTTTAAACAAGAGCACTATTTCATTTATGTTCCTGAAAGACACCTTAATGTATTGTGGTGGAATGATGTTGAACAGTAAAGAAATATCTACGATAATAGGGAGCACAAATGTGGTTCATAATAGGAAAAAAAAGTTGTAAATTGCAACAATTATTGAATATATTTTCTAGTCTAGTACATCCATTCATTTTTGTTTTCCTCAACTGTTTATCAGTTCCATCCTGCTCTACCTTCTACCTCGACTCCAACTGTTCTATTCAGATGTTCCCCCCACCAAGAATGGAAAACGGAGCAGCAACACAGCAACATTTGTATAATAAAGCCAGATGTCCATGAAACAAAAATCTCTATACAGAGACAATAGATACCATGGTTCAATCTGGGGTTTCAAAAATGTGCATTAGACTGATCTCTGTAGCATTTTTGACATCCAGCAATGATTCACTCATGACTGAAGCGGATGCTGTGACTGGCAGATGGCTCGGCTGCATGTATTGATTTTATTTCTCATTATTGCGATAGTTTGTCAAAAAAGGTCAAGCCCACTCCAGACATGTTATCTCTATAAGGATGAAGCCGCCAGGAAGCATCTTGGCATTCAAAACACTCTTTCACTCTTTCGTTTTTAGTTCCTTTAATCATGTATTTATTGTAGGTTATTGACAGACTGTCACGCAAACGTCTCAACGGATCGCTGCCAATTAATATATATATAAATAGATATATCTCAATCAATCAAGTCAACTTCATTACTCTCAGCAGCTGGTCCTTTCATCTTTTTTTTACAAACTGCCATGAGGCGTCACTTCAGATTGAACTGAGGAAAGCATTTTTGGGGTGTTTTCTCCACCCAGAATGGCTGGAGCAAACAAGGTGGAATTGATTTGATACATGTGAGTCTAAAAGTAAATCAATACACTCAGCAAAAACCACGGCAGCCAAGAGATTTTTTTTTTCTTTTTGGACTTCAGAACATTGGTGACAAATACGAAGTATGAAAACAAAGCAGACAGATTCAGGCGCATGCTAAGCTGTGAGAGTGCTTTGGAAGTGGATATGGAAATGAAAAAGTCAAGCAAGATTTTACAATTCAAAACTGTAAATGTTTGTCAACGAAGGGAAGGCGAAGGGTCAATGGAAGGGAAGGTAAAACAATCCATTGGTTGTTACATACAGTCATGTCCCCTTAATTATATATAAAGATGATAGAGCGGACCAAAACATAAGCCGCAAACAACTACATTTATGAAGGAAAAGGGATCTTATTCATGCATAAGCCGCAGGAGCAGTTGTGCAGTCTGCCTCATTTGACAGGTCAGTGGAGCACTCGTCTTAAAAAGTGTATGAGGATCAGTTGTGAACTAGTCTTGAAAAGGGGGTCCAGCATTGAGATTGAGTCATGAAACAGTGTTCTGATCTTAAATCGAACTCCTCACTTATTTCATTGAAGTTTACAAAATGTGACGCTTTCGACTGCATGTCCATGGTTCCAACACCACAGCTTCTCGTCTCAGGGCTCCAGAGCTACGGACACCTTCACCTTCACCTTCTTCAGTCGCTTATCCGGGGTCGGGTCGCGGAGGCAGCATTCGGAGCAAGGAAGCCCAAACTTCCCGATCCGCACAAACCTCCTCCAGCTCCTCCCGAGGTGTTCCCAGGCCAGACCGGAGACATAATCTCTCCGGTGAGTCCTGGGTCTTCCCCGGGGTCTCCTACCGGTAGGACATGCCCGGAACACCTCCCCAGGGAGGCGTCCAGGGGGCATCCGGATCAGATGCCCGAGCCACCTCAGCTGGTTCCTCTCGATGTGGAGGAGCAGCGGCTCCACCCCGAGCTGCCCATTGGGCCCGGCCGGGCCTAGCCCGAAAGAACGACATGGGCCGTCCCTCCTGTGGACCCATCACCCGCAGAGGGAGTCATAGAGGTCGGGTGCAAAGATGACTAGTTGGCAGTCGAGGCCGGGGGACCCGACGATCTGGTTCGTGTGCACATTCTCTGGCGCTACAGACACGCAGGTGAAAAATGTAAGGTCAATGAAACGCCTGTGATGGCGCTCTTTTGTCTGTAAAAATCATGGATAAGGCCACGAGAAAAAAAGTAACAATTTAAAGTAAAAAAAAATATGGCATTTGTAGTCAAATCAGTGGTGATACACATCGCTGCACCAAGAACATTGTTTTCCAGCCACCAAAATGTTTGATATCTCCTGCCAAATTCTCACAACCAATAAACCAGAATCAACAAGACTCATACCTCCAGGTTCAAGTACAGATTTATCTAATTTCTGAAGGAAGTTGTCATCAGCCGTGGGACACTACCGTCTGGAGCGGGAAGCTATTTAAACAAAGATCCAGACGTCAAATATGATCAACGAATAGTCTGGTAATCTTCAATTACTTGGGAAAAATCAGCGTCTCTCCAATTCACTGTCCTCCTCATGAAGACAGCACCGCAGCTGCCAGCTGTGAAAACTGTTGCTGTAGAGTGCAGCATTATTCAGTTAAGTAAATATGTCAATAAAATCAGATGTTTATCAGTCTAATAACAAGTGAGATATCAAACACCAGCGATCAGACCCTTTACTGCCCGGCATTTACCGTGTCTGTGTGGAGTCACGCGGTACACGTAGTTTCCGGCGTCTAGCGTCGATTCCCCTGAGGCGAGAAGCTCACCAGGCGGGATCAAGTCTGTGGCCAAAACCCGGTTCGCTTGTGTTCAGATGTTGGACTTCTCCGCCGAACGCACTTTGTTTCGAGACAAAATGTGTGAAAAGGCCTTCTGTGAGGACAGAAAACAAAACCGACTGTCAAAACAGGAGACTGACAGGTGACTTCATTAGAATAGAGTCAAATGGTGCTATTTCATTTCTGGTGGAAAATTGGCTGCTTTGAAATAAAACTCATACACAGAAGGAAGAAAGAAGCTAATCTTATAAGAAGTGCCAGTTTTTATAATTGATTTTCCTTTTTATGTGTATCAGCTTTGTTACTTTTTGCAAGCTTTTATTTCTTTTCTTTTCAACTGGAAACCACTGAATACTTCTTTTCACCAAGAACATTCTAAACCCATTGATGGGTTCCATTGACTTTAGACTCAGATGACAGGCAGACAAAAGAAAAAAAAACAAAACTTCTGCTTCAACAGAAAAATCCATCAGTATTTTATTGTATCTTTCATTCAATCATGGTATTTTCTGATGTAAATTCTGAAGTAAAAATGAAACGTATTATGTGATGCAAATTAATGTAGCATTTTTTTGTTCAAAAATACATGTATTAGTCAGTTCTGTTCACATGCTGGATTCACATGCAGTGAAGTATAAATCAGAGTAGTTCACCTCCGTGATGAGGGGTGGCGCAGGAGCCATTTCAGACTGTTATATTGAACACTGTAGACAGCGGTTGAGCTGAACGATGAACTAGTTTAACTTCTGAGGTCCAGAATCAGTGCGTCAAAGCAATGGTCCAACGCCCTCACCACCATGTCGCCATATTCAAACACACTTCCTTCCGAATAAAATGAAATATCCCAGGGATTAGGCTTTCGTTGTATCACAAGAGCCATAGTATCTAAAGTAAAGAGTCGTGCTTTTGATCACCAGTGCGGGCAGCGACTAACTTGGCCACCATGCAAAGTGGTGGTTATGTGTATTCACCGCAGACAGGAAGACCGTACAACGCACATCGAAGACACATACTGCATTATGTTAGACACACAACTTCTCGTTCTGTAGAAGGTTATTAGACACTAGATCACTAGACCACAATTAGTTTGGGAATTTGTTTACTTCCATTTTGTATACATAAAATCTCTGTCTTATGCATCTTATGTAGTCTGACTAAGAGAATTCTCTCCAGTAGTTGGACTAAGCTGTTTACATGCAATTTCAAAGTCCGAAATTAGTTGGACTAATGCAATAATTTGGTTTTCTGAGCCGCCATGTAAAGGTGGTCAGTGTCTTGCCTTGTTATTTTGTGTTGCCCTCATAAAATTCTTCCATAAAAAACATATAAAAAAATGCCATTAATCACGACAAAAATGCATATACAGTGGTACCTCGGTTCTCGACCACAATCCGTTCCAGACGGCCATTCGAGAAGCGATTTGTTTGAAATCTGAATCGTTTTTTCCCATTACAATGAATGGAAAATGAAATAATGCGTTCCAAGCCTTAAAATAGTCTTTTGTAGGAGTGAATGTAGCGTGTCTGCTGCAGGTGCACTGTTCCTCTATGTGTGTGGCCGCTGCATGTGGGAGGGGTTGCCGAGTGAGTGACGTCTCTCCAGAAGTGAAGAGGTGCCCGGTGCGTGTCCAGCTCTGAATGTGCGCTTCTGTGCAGTTTGGCTGTGACAAAGTCATAAACCAAGTCACGCTCTGTCCCAGACTCGCCTCATCCCTGTCCCAGCTCCAGCCCACAACAGGACATCAAACCCTGGAGTGTGGAGAGCGAGCACCTGTGACACTCTACCACGGTCCAGTGCTGAGACAGGAAAGGTTTTACACCTCAATATGAAGAAAAAACAGTCAGTAAATGTAGCTAACGGGACACGTCTGCATACAGAGGCTGCATTATACACAATAACAAAGCGCGTCGTGGGTCAGCTGATCGGTCCGCGCACGATATGTTTTTTCCGGCTTTTTCGGGGGCGTTTGAGTTCTGGATTTTTGTTCGAAATCCGAAGCAAAATAATCTCGAATTTTTTGTTTGAATTTAGAGACGTTCGAAAACTGAGGTACCACTGTACTTAACAGTATGTATGAACTACGTATGAAGCTAACTGGTTTCTAGACCACTTTTGCTGGTTACAAACCACAGGAAGAGTGTTTGTTCTATGTCCCAATAGTCTCCACTTCTTTGATGCATTTTTTTAGCATTTAAGAAGCAAAACAGTAAGAAGACGCCTGAAGCAGCTGTGGCTGAAGTAAAAATTTCCTAGACCATGATAATCTACTCCAGGGCTAATGAGTATATAACCCCTTTGACAGAAACAATTAACAATAGCTCTCAGTCTAATCCTTAAATACACACGCTTTCATGCAGCATGTGTCACTCTGTGGCAGGTCTTAATACCACGTGATATATTTAAACAATAACTAATAGAGTATCATGCTGTGAGTAAACAGACCTGTAATCATATTAAGCTGAGTTAGAAAGGACACGATGGGAAGACTTTACCCCGTTGGTCTGACAGCACAACGGCCCTGATCTTCTTGTTGAGATGCAATATGTAATTTGAATATCTAGTAAAGCACAGGCACTACAGGACTGGAGTACTGAGGGAGAACTGATAGCTTTGTGTTCATAGCTCAGAAGTGATGTTTGAGTTGTTACATTTAATATCATGGATTAACCCATTTCAGAAGACAAGTATGAGCAGCTTTGAAAGCGAAAAGGAGCAACTATCGTATTCAGGCAGGTGGGTTCAACAGTTTTTTAGTCCCAAGCTGCTCTCATGTGTGTTTTGGATACGTTTTAGGATAAGTAGATGGTTTACAGTTGACAATGGTTTACAGTGTCTGTAAAAAGTGATGTAAAGCATAATTGAAAGAGTTCGCTAAAGCCAAACATTACACAAATCACTGTCTCATCCCGGGGCCTCCAAAGTTTTGGACACCGTTTCCTGAAAACATGTATTTGTTTATTTACCCCTGCATTGCTTTGTCATTAGCTAATAATAACCGTTGACCAATCTGAGTCAGTGTTGGGTCCTTCAGTGTGGTCTGAAAACGTGTTGCATGTGCTTCAGTTGGTCCCGTAAATGTGTGGGTAAGTGATCATCCCTTTACAGCAGGGGTCCTCAAAGGGCCACACTGGGTTTTTGTTCGAACCAAACAAGCACACATAGGTTCAGACACATCAGGTGTCAGCTGAAACCAGCAGGAGCAGAATGAAACTCTTATTGGTGGCAATGCAGAGTGCTATAGATACCAAGCAACATCTGACACAGGGGTGGGCAAACGGGTCCTTGAAAGCCGGGTCTAGGGTTATGTTCCAACCAGTCAAGCAGACACAGAGGTGACAGTTGTCCCACGGTTGAATTCGTGAACAGCCTTGTTGTTGTTTTATTTGTTTATTTTGTATTTATTTTATGTCTTTTTTTTGTCAGCACTTAATTTCAAAACACTTTCCTAGTTGGTGGGCTCCCCACTGACCATGGCAATGAATTAGATTATGAATATTATTATGATTATGACACAAACAATGCCAGAATGACAACAATTCATTACAGTGTTCACAGAACTCATTGATGGTGGAAAAACAAAATAAAAAAAGAAAAAAAGAAAAGAAAAACTCTGGCATACCTTGACCTCAGATGTTACTCATCTCAGGGAGTAGCTTTGATATTTATACACAAAGGAGAAGCCTCATGTTTCCATGGTCAACATTTAAACGCCGCAGTGGCAGCTCACCATTTGATCTGCATGTGACGTCTGGGATCAAGGCTGTGCGCTGCAGTTTCTCAAACTGACATGCAATCAACAAATGGAAGCGTTTTACTTAATCGCAGCAAAACATGCCGTGTTTGTACTGCGGAACCTTGATCACAGAATCACTTGAGGGAGATTCTTTCAGGCACAGCGTCGCGTCGTGCCTTCTGCTTCCTTTGGTGCCAACAGTTTGTGTTGAAAGCGATGAAAACTTATCTTTGTCAAAATGTTTGCAGTGCTTCTTAGCGCAGCAGCCTGACGTGTTGACACGTTGAACTTTGTCGAGTTGCCTGGAAACTGGACTATAAGCGGAATTAGGACCCGATGACAGAGATGTTTGAGCCAAAATAATTCAGTGTAGATAAAAGAGGTTTATGTTCATGCTTTTACAGATTTTCTGATGACAGTGCCATTTTGAGAAGAATATTGGAAGGAATTTAGGGTCCAAAAAAAAGGTGTATTTCTGACAAAGTATTGTAAAACCACATGATGAGCCAAGGATTTTGTCCAATGTGCAAGGTTTCAAGATAGATTTACTTTATCGATTCAGGGCTTATTAAGGTTTTATGAAGACTTGAGAAAGGTATTTCTTGCTGACTATTTGCTTATTTTAAGCCATTTTCAAAAGTGTGTGTCACTACGGCTATGACTACACCTCAGTTCCTGTCTATTCCATGAATCGCATGTGGACTCACTCGATAGGCCAAAAAATGGCAGAAGAAAACTGAAGCTGAAGGGAGAGGATGTGTGTCAGCAATCTACTGCTCTGCGCCTACTCTGCATCAAGTCCGCAATCTGGTTAGATCCGCACTACCACGGCCATGGCCTACATCAATCGCCAGGGAGGCAGATGCACCCGGCTTCATCAGGTAACAGTCAAAGTGTGGACTTTGGTGGACCAGCATCTGAGACCCCTCCACATTGCAGGAGGGTCAGAGTGCGATAATGACTACGGTGTGCCCCAGCACCCCCCGGGTTCCCTAGTGCAACTTACCCAGGGCAAGTTTTGGGACCCCCCCGAGAGATGTCAGATGTAGGCCACTGACTCTCTCATTTGCCCAGTCTGAAGTGAGGCTAGTGGATTCTAACAGCCAACAGTCAGAGAAATCCACACCCCAACCAAGGCATGACTTTTTCCACGGTGCCGCGGGTCTCTACCCCCAAAGGCTGAGCAGTTGTGGGGAGTCAGCAATGAGGAGAATGTCCAATCTTCCCCAAGGAACTGTTTGCTATCTTCTGCCTAAATGGTCAGATGCTGAAGGTCAGTTGACCATTGAAGCTGTTGAACCTATGTTGGTAACCTGAATATGGCTGCTCATGTCTCTCCATCTAGTTTTGCCAACTTTAAAGAACACTGACAGAACTCGCCATCCTACATCCTTTAGTTGTATTTTCTAATATGCTTATTCAGATATAAATAAGTCAGATACAGTACTTTCTATTTTTGCTGTTATAATTGTGTTTCTGTCATGATTCCACTTTTATTTTGTCATGTGAGTCCTGTTTTGTTTTCTCCCTCCGTTCTTCCTGTTTGTGTGGCACACGGCTGGAGCCAATCAACCCCTGATCACCTGAGTATTAGAGCACCTGGACTCCAGCACCGTGTGCCAGATCGACTCCTCTAGTTCCTGTGATTTGAGTTCTCCTATTGTACACTGTGATTTAAGTTTGTTTGTTTCTCCTGATTCTGTGACTCTTTCCGTTGGACTCCTTTGTTCCCTGCGGTAAATTGGCTCTCTGTTTCGGTCTCTTGTTCTGTGCGCTAGCTAGCTTGTTTTTCGATTACTCAGTCTTAAACCCTGGTGCCTGAGTTACTGTTTTGTTTCTTCCTGTTTCCGTAGGTTTCCTGGTTTCTTTTGCGATTGACTCTCGGTTCATCGTGCTTTCGTCTCCTCTAGTTCCCTGTGATCTAAGTTTGTTTTCTCCCGGTTCGGTGACGCTTTCCGTTGGACTCTTATTCGTGTTTATGGACTTCTGCTAGTTTGGTTACTCCATTTTGGACATTCTGATTTCGCTTTGTTTCACCCAGTTCTGTGACGCTTTTTGTTGTGGTTTTGTTGTTTTAATTATTAAAATATTGTTTCTGACTCAGTCCTGCCTCCCTGTGACTTTCACCACTTGCACTTGGGTCCCGCTCCCACGTCCTTGACCCGTGACAGTTTCGATTGTTTGGCATCTGCAAGATGTCTGTTTGATAGCCATTCAATATTTTTTTCTCTTTTTTGATGCACAACTGTTTTGTTTCTTGGTGATGCTTTATTTTCTATTTGCAGAACCCCAACATGGAGATGGTTATGTGCAGTGTTGGTAAATTATTTCGAATAACGTATATTCAATCTGCCAGATAGGTACTAATAAAACTAGACGATGCGGTTTATGAATAAACGGTGTGAATGCACCGTGCGCGACCACAGTTCTGCACGTGACAGAAAAGGTCTGCAGCTACCTATTAAGCTTTTCTTTTAAGCGTCATGGCAACGCCCTCGCTCCCCTCTCACTCCCACAGAAAGCGCTGCTCCTTTAATTTTCCTGCAGAATCATGGTGCTTCACAGAGGCCGTGTTACCCTCTGAACAAACAGTCATATCGCGAAAACCATAGCAGATAGCAAAAAAATGAGCACACCGTGAGAAACCTGAGGCTTGCATATCTACCTGAATTT
This sequence comes from Synchiropus splendidus, assembly GCF_027744825.2. Classification (NCBI taxonomy): domain Eukaryota; kingdom Metazoa; phylum Chordata; class Actinopteri; order Syngnathiformes; family Callionymidae; genus Synchiropus; species Synchiropus splendidus. Next base: position 8,257,710 of record NC_071339.1, read on the forward strand.
CAAGTGTTTGGCCAAGATGACAAGTTGAAAATGAGACTTTTCCGTGATTGTGGCATTTTCAATGGAGCCGTGCTTTGCTGCGCGTTTTCGACTCTGAAAGTGCTACGCCATTTCTGAGCACATTTTATGAGGGAGTTAAACAAGTTAAACTGGAGATTTTCATGTTTCTGCGCCACACTGTTTGGCCACAATCGTAGATGACAAACTCCACCTCACTGCTTTGCTCCATTCTAACAAGCCTGATTACTCGCTCTAACTTTTCGTTTTTTGTTTTTTCTCAGGCTATTCACGACTGATTTGTGGAAAAACGATACAACTTGACTCCAATCCTTTTTCCTTTGACTGAGTTTCTAGCCACTAATTGGAATTGGTGGCTATTTTTTGTCCCGCTCCCATTCTTTTTCAATGGGAGAATTTCCCCACTGATCCTGGAATTTCAAGGGCTTGCTGGCACCAAGGTCAGAGAAAACCAATAGCATATACTGAGGGGCTTGAGACTCGTCCCGTGGCACGGGTCAAGTTCAACATGTTCTGTCAGCTGGAGGCTAATTTCAGAGATCACAATGGCATGCTAACCGATGACTTTTTATTTCACATTTTTCTTTTACCTAAGGAGAAATACTGATGGAAATCCCACTCATTACACACTAGCATGCCCTTGGCTCCAACTTCAGAAAACAGAGGATTAAGCTAATTTAGAGGCTCAAAAAACTTGTAAATAGAGACTTAAATTCCCTGCCAACGGATGACTTGCTGCCATGGTCCGAAGTTTGATTAAAACGTGAGAAATCACAGGAAGCGTATATGAGTCCCAGACTGGGCACGAGATCACGGCGTTTTGTAAGTGAGCTGTCCAATTTTGAGCCGCGCTTGGCATGGCACCGCGTAACGCTGATAAAGAAAATAGAGAAAATGTTGGCAGTCAATTCATCCCTGATATAAATTGTTTCAGTCAGGCTGTTTTAAAGTATTACTATATATGTAGTTATTGAATAATGAAGCTCAGAAAGGAGGCGCTGCCGACAAACAAGCCTGCAGGAGTGTTTTCCCTTCTGGCTGTTAGTTCTGAAAGACTTTGGCTACCTTTCTAGTGCAGTTTAGTGGCCATGACTTCATCTGAAAATCATTAGAGACTCACAGTCTCCACATTTTATAATGAATCTTCTAATTCCTTTCATATAAAACAACAAAAATTTAATCCCCTGGGATCAAAAGCGGAATCAAATGTATTGCCATGGTCAGTGGGGATCCCACCATCTAGGAAAGTGCTTCGGAATAAAGTGCTGTCAATAAAATAAAATAACCAAACAAACAACAAGGGCTGATCACAAATTTAACAGTCTGACGGCCGAGGGGAAGAAACTGTTCCTGTGACAGGAAGTTCTGCTCTGACTCAACTGTAGCCTCCTGCCACAGGGAAGAGGAACAAACAGTCCATGTCCAGGGTGAGAAGGGTCAGCTCTGATCCGGCCTGCATGTCTCTGGGTCCTGGAGACATACAGGTCCTGAAGAGGTGGCAGGCTGCAACCCATCACCTTCTCAGCAGGATGCACAATGCACAGATGCCGTAGTCAGCAGCGAACGCCCCTAAACAGCCTGAGCTACAATGCCTTGTTTATCCACAGTTATGGGACTGTACCATTCTGCTTTATGTGTTAGAGATCGCTTACCAAACGAAATAACATGTGACTGTACCCGTATGGATGTGACAGCCAGGCGTAGCAAAACAGGCTCTTCAATGCACGAACGCCGCTCAGACAAAATAGCATGAACTCCAGAGCGATGATCAAAGAATGATTGAGATATTAGCGGGACAATTGTTGTAACCTCACTTTCACCACTGAACGTCCTGACATCAGTGTTTTGTGTGTCATGTTCTGATTTATGCTTCTGTGACTCTCCATTTAAACAAACCAGCGCGGCGAGGCCACCATTCGACATATTCATGTTCAATATGTGAGAACTCGTGATGGTCACCAGTTACTCACTCTGCAGAGATCCAAAACGATCGGAGCACAAAGTAAGCTTTTCTATTGATCTGAAGTCAGTGCCCAGAACTTAAACTCACTGTCACTCACTGTCACTTACAGTTTGGCTCAAAATTCAGATCCTACTCACAAGATTGTGATCACACACATCATCACACACATTTACAGTTTTACTTTTATGCACTATTTTGAGGCAGAGGACAGCCTTCGGGCGTCGTAGCCCGACACTGGGCAGTGTGTAGCGTAAAATGAAAGACGAAAGTTGGGGTGAGTGTTAGCCATGGGTTGGCGCTCCATTCGCTGTGCACGCTGTAATGTGTGACTTGCTATGATATGTAGAGCACCGTAAGAGACTGCGCCTTTCAGTCACGGAGACGTCCATGTCAAGTGGGAGAGCCTTAAACATGAAGGGGCAATACAATATATAGCAAGTGACATCTGCATGTGAAGTAGGGAAGAGAGTTTCCCATCATTCTACTCACAAACTACTCCATTGAAGCACCTATGCATCAACTTGCACACAGAAAGCATAGCATAGGGCGCAATAGTCACTTGAATGTGGTCACTAGTGAGAATGAGTTGCAAGGACATGAGGTACAGGTAGGTGTGTAGTAATAAAGCTGGACAGTAGTCTTGCTTGTTTCACCAAGCCAAGGAACAGTGTGGACAGGAAACAGCAGTGAACTGAAAACTGCATCCCACCAATGTCTATACCTTCCTACCTAATAATGATATGAATGTTGCTCCCAAATGAGGAAATTGTTTTCCCAAAAATGGCCACTACTAATTCACTGGCACCAGAAAAACACAGCCATTAAAGGGTCAGCAGCGAACACTTCCATCCATGACATTAATAAAACAAGAACAATGAAAGCTAAAAACACTTTCACTTACAGCGAAAAGCTCCTTGCTTTAATTTTCGGAAACAGTAATGGGGAAACAGATGAGCCATGTTTGAGAATATGCAAATGTGCCTCGGACCGGGCATCACAATTCTAAATCAGGCCGTTCAATCCACACAATGAGACAACTCCCTTCCCCTGCTCATGTCTAGACATCAGGCCAGGCTATTACATCAGTCAGGACATTACCAGTAAGGTGAGCCCAGGGTAAAAATGGATTTCATATTTGACAGCTCTTATCTGCTCTCCACTAAACACATTTGCAGGTAGGGAAGGGTAGACTCGATTAGTCAGTGCATCATTTCTGAGATGATGGACAAGGGCAGCTGCCAATAACCCTGAGCTAGATGGAAAACGTGGAATTTCTCCGCAGACACTGCAGAGCCACACCGGCTGGTAAGCTGATACCAGCAAACATCCTGTCAGGAGCTTCAACACAGAGATTAGGTTGGAAATTGGGGAGACAGACAGATGCTGAATGTAAAATTTATAAGGTATGGCAAAAGTTAAGAGGTGAAATATCTGTATTTCTAATGCAGGGGTGGTCAGTGATTCCCACAAAAGGCTGCAGTGTGGGCAGGTTTTTGTTCCAACCAGTCATGAAGACACAGTTTCACCAACTAGGTGTCAAAGGGGTATAATAAAGTATTTGTCCAACAAACTGTTAAACTGTGTGTGCTTGATCGGTTGGAAAAAGACTTGCACCACCTCAGCCCTTTGGGCACCGGCTTCGTCACGAGTGTGCAGAAATAGAGACTCAGTTTCAAAAGCAACAGATTTCAGTCTTGATACAAATGTTTTGATCACCATTTCATTTCGGTGACAACTTGTATATTCACAAAAACAGTGCACACAATTCAGAAAGATTGATGTACTTCCACTGAACTAGTTTTGAAAACGGGGTCCAGCGTGGTGACTGACTCATGAAACCAATGTTCTGAATTTGAATCATAAACTCCTCACATCTTTTACTGACATTAAAGTGCTGAGAGAGAAGGGGAGAAACAGAAACGGAGCGAGGAAGAACGAGGAACTATGGGAGCGGCTGAATAGGAATTCGAGCGCGCATAGGAATAAAAAAAGTCAGGGAATGGAACGGGAGATCTTGGAAGAGTTTACCGTCACGGAGTGCGAAGCAACCATCTGGCAACAAGAGCTGGCGTAGACGGGTTCATATCCTTGGGAGGCTTAATCAACAAATGAACGCCAGCTGTGTCGCCCGTGAGGCTGGAGGGTAGGAAGGACGAGGAAAGGAGAACACCAGAGGAGCACCAAAATAAAAGCATGAGACAAATCACTGAAGAACACAAAAATGAACAGACAAAGTGCGGACATGACAGTACAACCAAAAACAATGAGGCCGCCTTCATCAGTAACAATGATCTTTCCATCACAAATTGTTATGCTGCCCCACGTGCATCATAATACTGCACGGTGTTGTCGTACCACTGCGATTTAATCTTTTGCATGGTAGTCCAAACACCTTTTCACTCTCACCTTCTCTATATAGACACTGCAGTAGTGCGTCATACATTCTACCTGGATGTATGCTGTACCTGTGAAATAAAGCCCTGCAGACATCATGATGTTGCCCACGGGTATTTGTCCATTCAGTGGCTTCCTCTGCTACATCCTGCTGTAATGTTGTTTGAATGTCACGAATGTCTCCTTTCGACGTTGGCCAACTTCACGGTCATGCTGACTCACAGGGCAGGACTGGAATAGCGCTCTCAAACAATACTCAAAAACAATGCACTTCATGTTGAAATGTTTTTGAGATTTCATCTCCCGTTTGCTGATGATAAAAAATAAAGTTATTGAAATATACTGCATATGAATAAACTGAGTTATAATACTGAAAACATTATACTACAGACAAGCGACATGGCTCATCATTTTCGTCTTTTGTTATGTAGTTCTGATTTATATATGTCATTAAATTCATTATTAACAATCTAAGCAAAACTTGTGCGATGTGTTTCATTTATTATACATTAGCAATTGCTGTGAAATCATTAAATCCGGTGGAACGTATTCAATATATGCCGCAGCCCATGAGAAATCTGCACCCAGAACCCTCTTGTCTTTCCCGGTGTCTGATTCCTGTTGGAAAACATCCAGGGAGGCTGCATTCCCTGTTGTCACTACCCAATAAATGATGATGATGCTCCGCCAAGGGAGAGTGCGGCAACTCGGTTTGTGAAGGCTTCTTTTGGGCCACTGGAGATCAAAGATGTTTACATTTAAATAACCGTAAATTCCAGACCATGGAACGTACCAGAATATTAGTCGCATCCACTAAATTAAAGGACAGTAGATCCATTTATACATAAGCCGCCCGGTGTATAGAAAGCTCTGTGGGGCTCCCGGCTTAAAATGCGTGAGGATCACTTCTAACCTACTTCTGAAAATGGGGGCCAGCATCGAGACTGACTCATGAAGCAAACTCGGCAATGCTCTGAACTTGAATCATCAACTCCTCACATTTTATTGGCTTTAAAGTGCTCAAAATGTGCTGCTTTCCCCTATGCGTCTGAAGTTCAGACACCACAACTGGACTCAGCTGCTGCTTCTCTTCACCGTCCTCTGGGAGATCGGCTCTGTTGGCAGAGTTACGGACACGTGTGCGAAAACAGCGCATTTGGAGCGCTTAAAGGTCAATAAAACGGCTCTGATTTAATCGGTTTCATGAGACGAGGCTCAATATTTTGGCAGCATGACGCTCTTTAGCCTGTGACAATCCATGTATTAGCCCCGCCGCAGGGTCCGGACTGCCAGAAATAACTAGCAGGATATAATCTGGAAATTACAGTAGGATTCTAGCAGTATTTTTTTTGTGCCCATGCTGGCAAAGGTTTAGTCTGTATGCTCAAGTTTCCTTCATCAGTGCCCAAAACTATAACACTGAACACTAACATTAGAGTCTAGTAACCGTGTTGACACTAAAGACAACAATTAGAATTTTAGAAATGTTTAATGCTGATGATAAAATCCCACAAATTAAGAAGAAATAACAACACAGGTGCTCATATTTTTTTATGAAAAGCAAGTGCAGAATGGTGTATGAGGCCAATGTCATGCTAACCCTGGCAAAATGTTTGTGTTGGCGAGTGACAACAATCAGAACATGTTCCACAAACGCATCGCCATTGACAAACGAATATTTTCTGTTACATATGTCAAATAAAAGCCACAGTTTTGGCGCTATTTACATCTGTCTTGGGTTGCAAACGCTCACTAAGCTGTCGCTAGTCATTCTTTGTGTATGAAGAGAAAGCGCCACTTTCAGTTCACACATCGCCAAACACACACTTGAGAAACTGCTCCCTTATATAATAAATGCACTGTCTGCGGTCTCATAGCTTGATGTTGGTCTCATAAGGTGCGTCTTTAACCTGTTTTTAAAGTGCAACTGATATGTCCTGACCATCCCATAGATGTGGACCAGCCACAATCAAGGCTCAGTCTTCTCTGAGCTGTTTCACGAGTCTGGTTCCAAAACACAATTGACTTGAAATTGTCTTAAATGAAATTCAGTATATGGTTTCTTCGGTCTAGCGTGAGTCAACTTCATGAACTCAGACGACAGTCGTGTCTGCAACAGGAGGCCACTTCAGAGGGCCCAACACTGGAGTTGACGTCATGGAAGCATCTGCGGTTGTATTTTACATACGCAAAACACATACTGTATGTTGCAAAAATTATTCATCCCTCCCAAAATGCTGCGAATGCTCCATATTTTTGCGGCCATAATGGTATCAGACTATAGCAGACAATATCGGAGCTATGAGCTTTATTGAAGCGTAAAGGTACAGGATTTGTTCTTACACATTCACATTGACAATATAATCAATTTAGAGACTGTTTTGTATCATTTCACTGCCGAAATGCAATTCTTCCATGAAAGTACGGGACTCCACACCTGCAATAGAAACAGCACCTCATCGTGGCGCTTTCTCTGATATATGTGGATTGACTTTTTAAGTGTTGAAAGTAGCACAAACTTCTCTTACATGATTTATATCTGACGCCTCAACCCAACCATCTGGAAGGATGAATTAATGAATGAATGAATTAAACAAGCTCCCCCGTGTTTTGCAACGCTGCTAGACTTATAAAGCATTTTAATTCGTCGTCTCGTCTTACCGCCGCTCACAAAGAGGCACGAGTTAACATCGAGGTTAGCTTTCATGCTCCAGTAATTTAGGCAACTCAGTGTGTTTGTGTTCCGCTTCAACCGCTCGTGCGATCGATAACAACATCAAAACATAAAGATAACTGTAGAAGAGGAAGAGCAAAAAGAGGATTTCCTAGTTTGTGAAAAAAAACCGCTGAATAAAACGATCACCGAGATCAAGAGGCAGGTGGTGTTTCATTTAGTATTCATAAAATGTTTGGGGTGCTCTTTCAAGTTGACATCCATGAATGAGAATGGAACATGGAATTCTCAATGATGCTCACTATCACGTATGAATTTAGAATTGTTTAAATGTTTCCCTCCCTGAACAAACATCCTTTTCTTTACAAGTGGCAGCTGGTCAATAGAAGGCGCCACCATGGTCCATTTATTTATTTATTTCAAATACATTTTACTTTAACTTTTGGAATCATTCATTGCCGTTTTGTACTGGACAGTTGCTTGCACGACTTTGTACGGTTGCTTGCACGACTTTGGAAAAAGTGCCTTCAACATAGCAACACACAAAGGTCAGAGATTCATCCAGTCATCACGAATTAGGAGCACATTATTGCAGTACCCCAAGTTTTGTGTCCGAAACTGCCCTTAAATTCAGTCAGAGCACTGCATCTACTTCAGTCATAACAAGAAAAACAGTCTGAGAGCATGAAAACTCGAGGTCTCCTTCAAAAAAAAAAAAACTCCTGGTCACATACAATACATTTTAAGATACTTAGAATGGGTTTTAAAAGCATAAATTGCTCCAATGTTCACCTCCACAGGACCTCACCTTCTCCACCACTCCAGTGGCTCAAAACCATTTATAGTGTGAACCAGCGTTTTATTATTAAAGCCCACGTTATGGTGCCAGTGGAGCTGAAGGCCACAGAAACTCTTCATCATTTTGAAAATGGACTAAACAGTCTTCGCTTATCTTTGCCTTTTATGTCTCTGCTTTACAATTCCCATTATTTCCCCAAACCTTTTGATGTTTTTGATTTGCTTTTCCCAGTTTCAACCTCCTACCCTTTTATGTCTCCCATTTATTCTCCTCTGGTTCCTCCCAATAAAGCCAATGATTCTTGGTTTTATGAACTTCTTTACTGCACTATTTTACTACTGATAACTGAACTGACCGCTGTGTGTTTACTGTAGGTTACTGTGGGTGTAGATTCTCAATTCGTGTTGTACGATTCCCATTACTTTTTGACTCTAGACAGCAATTTAAGATAATTCAGTAAATTGTTAATACATTTGACAAACACTTGTTTCTTGTCAGACCTCCAAAGGCCCATTTATGCTCAATGTTTAGTAAGTTAACATAAAGTTAAGTACGGATCCCGATACGGACGGATGTATCTGTCCATTCTCTGCATTCATTTTGACCGTATTTCTGCATGTTTTCACAAAGCTTACGAATATGGACCAAGCGGAGAAGTAACCATGAGTCGCAATATATTTAATGGCCCCACCATTGGCACCCATCCACAACGCTGCTTACGTTTCCAGTTTGTTCCACTCTGGGACGCTCCCCCTAGTGGATTTATTGGTGAACAGCAATACCAACGTAAAGAAGGTATGGAAGCATGTGATCAGTGACAGTAACATCGTATTTCGTACGGAAAGGGATCATAAATAGGCCTTTAAAGTGCTTCATATCCAGCTGCCAACAGCAAAGTAAACCAGTCAACTCCGAATCGCCGACCAAGGGTTTCCCTTGCACGTGATGCCTCATGATCAAATGGAAAGTTGTGTTAGTCTGTGTGCATCATGGTGAGTTCAGTATTATTATCAAAGCTACCTTTTTTCTGCCTGTTTTCTTGAAGAATACCTCTCATCTCAGAGAATGTTAGTTTCCATATCTTGGCTACAGCCTTTGTCACAGGTATGAATGCAAGAATCGATGAGCAACACATGGTTTTCCTTCATCACAAGTTCATAACAAAACACCATACACAAACGGCTTTGCATTGGACGTACAAAGCAAACTCATGCGCAGCCCTACAAATACACGTCAAGCAAGGCATAAGGATGTGAAGTGTGGGACTGTCCAAGGTAGGAGCCATTCCCATGTCCATACTGAGTGAGTGTGCAGGGTTTGCACCAACACCAGTGGCAGAAGACCAACGCATACAGTCTGTACTTTTGACCCAATCGTCTTAGCTGGCCAGAGTGGCCAAACTGAAGAATTGTTCTGTCTATATGGACCAGTCTTCACGGAATTAAATGCCTGTTCTGAATGTTTATACTTGCTGTAAACATGTTTGGGCCCCTTCCAAATCATATTTTGTTTAGATCCAGAGGGGTGGATTATTCCGATTATTGGCTTGGCGTCCATATACATGTCCGATCTGATCATCTCTCCGAGTCTTTTGAGCCATGATCAGTAAATTAATTGTGGACAAACCAGCATCCGTCTCTGCAACTGAAGCAACAGAGCCGCCGTATCAAGACTTAAGGCTGTGCGAATAAAACCAGCCACTGCAGTGGTTTCAATGTCACTATCAAAAAGATGCAGGACAAATTTTGATGAGGAAAATACAGACACAAATAAATGTCATAATATCATATTCTTGCTATTCCTTGCTATGTAACAGGTGGTGGTTTGTTTACAAATAGGTTGAGCAAGAGGCGAGGCGGGAGAGTCTCCTCTTATAAGCTTCCTGCTACAGGTATCTACGCTTAGCTTTAATGGACTGTGCAAGTGGGAGAAGTATGGTTCAGATTAAACGCTCCCTGCATGAGCAAACACTTTTCAATCTGAGAGTATGGTTTTTGAGATTTAATCTCAGATCTGAATACATTCATTCAGTTTGGAGGAAAAGGGTTATTAAGCAGCGACTACTACAGTGGCGGAGAAGTGCAAAGCACATTTATAAACTTTTGAAACAAATTTACAAACAGCGAAACGCATTTACATTTCAAACAAATTTGTTCACAAAGTTGTTTTCCTGAGTTTGTCAGTGTATTTCCAAGTTTATAAATATGTTGTAATATGTATACCGTCATCTTTCTGCATTTAGTTGACTCCCAATGGCGATTCCCTGCGATTGGTACAAGTGGAACATTCCAGCAACCACTTCGGGATCACATCAGTCATGTGGTCCCCTCCCTTTCCATATGACTCTCCTGCAAATTTTCATACACTGGCAACACATTTTCATACTCTGCAAACAATGCACGCATGTAAAAAAAAAAGCACGCATGGAAACAAAAAAATGTGTTAAAGAAGTTTGTGAATGTATTTCGCCATTTGTAAATTTGTTTCTAAACTTTGTACATGTGTTTTGCACTTCTCAGCGCCCGCAGCTACTGTGACCATGTGACCATTGCAAAAAACCATATTGTAACTTATGTTGCATATAAATATCTCTTCTACTCGTCTGTATGGAGTATATATGGAGAAATGCGCGATAAAGGAGGAATATATATATATATATATATATATATATATATATGCTGTTTCACTGTTTTTAATTTTGTCTGATGGCATTGACGTCTGAGAGGCCAAAGATAGAATCTGTGTTCTCCATTGACTTGCTGAACTCCAGTGGTATGTCTCTCACTGTGCTAACACTCTCATTGCACTTTAATAGGGAACCACGCCATCCAGTAATTTATGATTTATAGACCCTTGGGGGTCCAACTGCAGTGTGTACTCGCTGGGCTAATTGCACACCCACTGCTTGGAGATCTTTACATCTATTTGAGTGTCAGTGGGATCAGGAAATGTCTGGATGTGAAATATCATAAATTCCGAGTTCATATTTGGAGTTCGAGGAGAGTGGGTGAGCATTGTTTCTGAACACACGTGTGTTAGAGTGTCTGGGAAAACAACAGAAGAGAGAGAATGCAAGACATTAACATGACAGAGGTGGATGGAGATCTACTGTTTTAATATAGCAGAGCAAATATGTTGAAACAACAGAGGAAGATGGGAAAATAAAGTTCTTTATCTGCCTCACAGGTGAGATGTTTCATCATCACAGCAGCAAACAGAGAGCAACATTAAACCGACCAACAAAAGGTGAATAAGATGAAATAATTGTGAAACAAATTTGCATCATTTCATGAAATACAAAAGAGGGTAAAAGTGTTAGAGAGGCTCTAATATATAAATATTTATTCTCCTCTTAGTAGATGTTTGACGTCATGGAAGTGGAAAAGAGCCACACGAGTGAGTTTTAATGCAGCACTTGTATGTTCTAAATCATGTCTTTTCATCAGGTGAAATGGGTGGATTGTTCAAAGTTTCATGGCGTCTCAATGAGAAGTTAGTCATGGATCCATTGATTTGGTTGCTAAATAAAATATAAACCTGGAACCACTCTGTGATCAAGCTTCTCACCTGCTCCTGGGCTCCAGTGCCGTGTCCCCGGTCCACTGGAAGCTTGACCACTCATCGCAAGTCTGTGGTCCACCTGGAGAGGGAGTCGGCATGTTGAGCTGGCGAAGCTTGTCTTCAAGCCGAGCTGGAAGAATAGTGTTGAAAGCAGAGCTGAAGTCCACGAACAGGATCCTGGCGTAGGTTCCTGGAGAGTCCAGATGCTCCAGAATGAAGTGAAGGGTCTGGTTCACTGCATCGTCCACAGATCTCTTGGCTCTGTAGGAAAACTGCATTGAGACCAGGAGGGGAGCAGTGATGGATTTCAAGTGGGACAGAACCAGGCACTCAAAGGACCTCACGACCACAGACGTCAGTACCACCGGTCTGTAGTCATTCAGTCCCGTGATCCTGGCTTTCTAGTGGAGAATTTAAAGCAGGCAGGAACATGACAGGACACCAAGGAAGCATTGAAGATGTCCGTGAACACTGGAGCCAGCTCCGTGGCACAATGTTTCTGGATGGCAGGGGAAACTCTGTTTGGATCCGCAGCCTTCCGAAGATTCAGCTTCCTGAACTGAGTGAGCACGGCCTGGTCCAGGATGTCAAGAGAAGAAGGATGGGCGAGGGGATTTGTCATTTGCATAACTCACCTTGGTGCACGCTCAACCACGTCTCTGTGAAACACAAAGCGCAAGAGGAGGAAAAGTCCCTGTTCCTTTTCAACATCAGCGCCCGTTCATCCGTCTTATTGCTGAGTGAGCAGAATTTGGAGAGGAATGTCCCGAAAATGTGTATGCGCGATCCCCTTTGGCAAAGGTGAGCAAGCGCACCGGCACGTTTCCCTCTCCTTCTCAGTCTCTTCTGTCCAGCCAAAAGGTAAACTAACACCGAAACTGACTCCAAAAATTCAGGTAGTAAGTCAGAGGGACTTCCATCTCTGTCTAATGTTGCTAAGCAGGAGTGGAATCTGGGTGTGTATGTGAGCGAGTGACAGGCCATGTATAACCTGGTTGTGGCTTAGAGATGGAGTAAACAAGAAGGGGTGAGAAGGCTGTTTGGAAGGAAGAGCAGTCTGCACTTGCTCGGTCACACCAGAGGGAGGATGAGGATGTAGACATGGTTACGACGACGTCAGCCAGAAGAAGGAAAATAGGAAATGTGTTTGTATAAGAGGGTCAAGATTTCAGACAGTTTTTGTCACTCTACCAGACTTTTGCGAAGGCTAAGCCAGGTGGAGCTGCTGACCATAATTCTGTGTCTGTATTAGACTCCTCTGTCGGGGAATAAATACTTCAGTAGGCAAGAGGTACATTATCAATACTTCTTCCACAGTCGCCATGTTGGTTTTGGAGTTTGTTGTTGTCATAAACTTTTGACTCTGGGCTGCTCCCCCTGGTGGATATATTGGCGAACAGCAATACCAATGCAAAGAACGCATGGAATGGCATTTACATGTTCCTGATCATCCAGTAAAAATCTTAGTCAAATACTTATTTTGACGTCTGAAAAAGACAATAATAACATCTTTGCTCAGAATCAAGTTTGCTGCCCTTTTGAAAGTAGACTGGCATCATCAGGGTTTTAAGATGCCATCACGACTTCATAAGCCATTCAATGATGCAGCTCGGTCACCTCAATATTTTCTGCTGCTGCTGAATCGGTCACCAGCTTCTCTTCCCTCATAATATTAGATGAGGTGAAAAAAATATATCCATTCAACTTTGTCCATGCACCCGGTGAAAACCCAGGAGCAAGCAGCCCAGCGTCATCACTGACTTTCACCTGATACATGGAAGTATTCAGTGAGGATATACATTAACTATGCAGGGAAATGATAAGAATTAAAACACCTGTTTTCTTCATGAATTGTCGATACACTCGAGCGCTGGCCACACAAAGAATTCTAAAGGCCACTTTACCAAGTCGGGCTTTAACTAGGTTTGAGCTGGGTGGATTGTTCGACGCGAGGACTCTATTGAGAGTGGTTTCAAGTACAGTTTCTATGGCAAACACATGTACAGAATGAGTGGGTCCTCACTGCAGTGAGTGGGAGTCACAAAAATGAAGCTAAGTGTTGAATGTCATTTGCCACGAAAGAAAGAAAACACACTAAATGAATGACCAAGCTTGAACAAAACATTTTTTGTCTTAATAATTTATCTTAGCTTTACATCCTGATGCCTTTCAGCTCCCTTTGTCAAGCATATTAACAACGATAGCAGTTGTGATTCTTCTAAATAGGTTTACTGGTCATGGTATGTTCATTTTACACTTCTATGGTTGGAACACAAAAATATATGAATAAAAATAACCAGGCTAAGTTGTTTTATTACAGAATGTGGTACAGCCACAACAACCTGAAGACGCCCAGAAGACAATGGAGATGGTCATAGACTTCAGGGGAGTAACAGTTTCTCTGTCCCCTCTCATGTTGGCTGGTTTACCCAGGCCTATTGTGGACTCCTTCTGCTTCCTAGGAACCACTGACAACATCACTGACCAACCATCAGGTCCCTCATCAGGAAGGTCCAGCAGAGAATGTTCTTCCTGAGGCAGCTACGAAAACTAAGATTGCATCATCCAGTCCATGCTCACCTTCTGCATCACCGTCAAGAGCAGACTGCAGCGCATCGTACGTTCTGCTGAGAAGGTGACCGGTTGCAGCCTGCCACCTCTTCAGGACCTGTATGTCTCCAGAAGGCATAGATGTGCAGGTCGGATCAGAGCCGACCCTTCTCACCCTGGACATGGACTGTTTGTTCCTCTTCCCTCTGGCAGGAGGCTACGGTCCATCCAGACCAGAACCTCCCATCACAGGAACAGCTTCTTCCCCTCGACCGTCAGACTGTTGAATTTGTGACCAGCCTTTGTTATTTTATTTTATTTTATTTTATTCCAAAGCACCTCCTAGTTGGTGGGATCTGTTCTTTGCTGATCGAGCAGAATTCACCTTCTTGTTTGGCCAGTGTTTAGCGAATCCACATTCATTACTTAATATTCAATTCAAAACTGAACTGTTGTTCAGAAAAGGAAACATCTTAATCCTGGTTAACGCTTCACAACCGCTACAGTTCCGCTCCTTCACTTGTGTTTTCGAGCTTCACTAATGGTTCACAGCTGGGACCGATCTAAAATCAACCATGGCAGCTACTTAAAGCCACCTGGTACCAGGCTCGTGTGCCAGATTGTCCGCAGCACTGACTGATCATTTGCTACCTCAGTTCTGTTTTCTTCCCAGTTTGGTGAATGTCGTACTGCTTTGGACTTTCTTGGACTGTCGGGAATTTGGGGGATTTCCATTTCCTTCCTTAACCTCAAAAATGTGCTTTACCGAGGAGGACTGTACAGATTCTAGCTACCATAATTTTGAGATTTGTCGGCACCGTACTGTAGGAATGAGGAATACATCTGGTGACCAAACAGTTGCAGTTCAACGCAAGTAAGAATTATATTGACTTTCCGACCCACGTCTCATGTTTGCTCTTCATTTGATCACTGGGGTCAAGCATTAAGTGCAGCTGCCTCTGACCATCATCATACTGACTCCACAGTGTAAAGTGTGGTTTGCACGTCGCTTTTGCGCAAGGTTGTCCCCCACAGTCGCAGGACATGCATATATCTTTAAGGAGTGAACCATTTCGAAGTCACACGTAGCCCTTAACACTTGGTTTTGAGGGCTTAAGTTGAGGAGTAAGATTAAGGATTAAGGGAGTCATTTGAATTGACTCTTTGAATAGTGATTTTGTGTTTGGACTATGATATTAATCATGGTCATGCTTGTACTTTCTCTGGTTGTCAACATCCACACAGCATTTCTGTCTTTATTATTATGATTATGATTATTATAAACAGTTAACACCCACAGAGTTTCAAATGTCTTGTTTTTCTGTGTCTTTGTAAGTCACCTCCTCAATAAGGAATCACCCTCTTGAGTCCATTTACACTTGTCAAACAACAGATTGTATGCAATAACCAAGCTCTTTGTCGTCCTGTCCTTCTTTTTCTACTCTTACCTGATATATCCAGCTCTAACACCCATTTGTGTTTCTACCAATGTATGTTTCCAACCAAGCCCACAATAAAAAAAATAAATTAATTAATTAAAAAAAACACAATCCTGACACAAAACTCTGCTACAGCTGTTGAACTGCTTGGTAAAAACGTTTACATCATTGACATATTGTGATGTCACAGACTTTATAACATACCGTTGGTGGAGACAATATTATCACATTACACTGCAGGTTATAGCTGGGAATTACAATTTAATGGGGAACCGTGCCATCCAATATTAAGTGAGTTATTATGCCATTAACAGGTCCATAGGAGACCATCTGCACTCCTAAGTCTACTTGCTGTATGGCATATTTACTGCAGCTAAAGGATGTTGTACCTCTTTAGATCATACCCAGAGGAGGGAACGTGTTTTCCTGGACCTAGCAGACCCATTTGCACGGTGATCATTACTTCTCTGAGGCTTTCAAGAACCACCAAGAGCCCTTATGGAGCAGCGTGATGCGTTGTACCCTAGCCTTGATTGTGGTGTTGCGCAGCATGTCAAGACAATGGAAGGTGGCAAGGGTGACAGTAGGGGTGCTTTTTAGAACGCTTTAAAGTGACTAAACTAGGAGCAAGTGGCTTCACTTAAAGGCATAGTGTTGACTTATACCATCAAACTGACCATGCACTTCAGATTTTTAATAATAAAAAAAGACATTGTTGAAGCCGCTGATGCAGCTCTACAGCGTCTTGGGGGAGGAGAGATACGCCATAGTGAGCCTATTGTGTCACAGCTTTTATTCAGGACAATGTTTAGCCAGATCGGTTTCTCACGTCTGGCGTGGTGGGGCAACAGTTCTTACATCCAGAGATGCAGTTTTAGTGCAGTAACCATGGCATGTTAAACTGTCCTACTCTGTTTTACAATTTTATTCTATTATATTATCAATATCATTTTCTTCAATATATATATTTTGATATTATGAAAACAAAATAATTATTAGAATTTTTTTTCTCACTTTTTATGTCATTTATTTTGTTTCATTTTCATTCACAAAATAAATGTATTTTATCATTTGTCATAATGATTTATTTAGGTTTTTTATAAAATAAGTACATAAATAAAATCCTAAAATACTTTTTTTCATTTTTTTCTTTGTTTCATAGTCTCCCATTAATGTTGTTTTTCTGCCGTAGAAATAACAATCCTATTTCATGATGTGACCATCAATGCAAATTAAATGACTTCACTTGGGAATAAATAAATGAGTATTGATATCCGGTATACTGGTGACGGATGGTTTGGTCAAAGGGTTAAGAGTTAGTTTGTAGGACATGCCCGGAAGACCTCCGCAGGGAGGCGTCCAGGGGGCATCCGGATCAGATGTCCGAGCCACCCCAGCTGGTTCCTCTCGATGTGGAGGAGCAGCGGCTCCACCCTGAGCTCCTCCCGGATGACTGAACTCCTCACCCTATCTCTAAGGGTGCGCCCAGCCACCCTGTGGAGGAAACTCATCTCAGCCGCTTGTATCCGCGATCTCATCCTTTCGGTCATGACCCAAAGCTCGTGACCATAGGTGAAGGTGGGAACGTAGAAACGGCTCTCAGTTCAAAAGGAAGACAGAAAACAGATTTATTACTCACAGGTTTATGTCATCATTTGCACGTACAAAACAATGAGTCACAGAAAAAAGAAAAAGACAATAGGAGGACAAATAAATACATGGCAAATAATGGAACCAACCGTTTGAGTTTCTCATACTGGAATGAGAGTCTGCTGACTCTAATATCTGAACACAGCAGGAAGAAAGAGCTGCTCCATCGTCTCTTCAAACTCTCTAGGTGACAACCTGCCCGTCTGAACATGCTGAGAGTGGCCAAGTGCCTGAAGATAGAACGACGTGTTAATCCAGACTGCCGCGGTAAGTGAGGTAGCATGTGAGCTCTAATGGCATACGTTTGCAAACCATAGCAGAATTTATGATTTCCTGGACAATTTTCAGAGAATATGAATGACATTAAAACCTTTCTTTCACCGGTGGTTGGTGCACCACATACCACACAACACCACACTGATCATCGATGCTTGGGCGCTGCCAGTTCTGCCATCACGTAGGCGCTTCAACAGTTGAAGGTCATTCAAAGATTGCAAATGGTGCTTTACAGTGGAACTTTGGTTTTTGAATGTCCTGGAATTCAAAGAAATCAGAGTTCAAACAAATATTTCGATATTTTTTTGGTCGGATTTCAAACAAAAATCCAGAACTCGAACGCCCCCGAAAAAAGTCAGCTGGAGCTGTGACAGGGATGAGGCGAGTCTGGGACAGAGCGTGACTTGGTTTATGACTTTGTCACAGCCAAACTGCACAGAAGCGCACATTCAGAGCTGGACACGCACCGGGCACCTCTTCACTTCTGGAGAGACGTCACTCACTCGGCAACCCCTCCCACATGCAGCGGCCACACACATAGAGGAACAGCCACCTGCAGCAGACACTCTACATTCACTCCTACAAAAGACTATTTTAAGGCTTGGAACACATTATTTCTTTTTCCATTCATTGTTATGGGAAAAATCGATTCAGAAAACAAATCGCCGTCTGGAACGGACTGTGGTCGAGAACCGAGGTACCACTGTATTTTGAAAATTCCCAATTTTAAGGCAACGCGAAAAATTGCGTGGGCTCGCAGCATAGTTTTGGAAATCGCACAGACTGGTTGCGAGCTAACTCATGGACTTAACTGTATTTGCGGCACGGCAAATGTAACACTGCACCATAAACCGTACTTGGTGTGAGTTTGGAGGACGAGCCACCATACATGCATAACCTCTGTAGGTATGACGCTAGTGTTCCCAGAGGAAACGGTTCTGGCCTTTGTGTACCGCAAAATCCAGCTCTGCCTGAAGCTGTATTAAAACTTTCTCATTATTAATCACTAGTTTTAGTTGGAATTTAGAGGGGGTGATTTAATCTGAGCCTCCGACCTCAGTGTCTGTACCAAGTTGATGTGTCCCAATAAGAAAGGAGCTCCTTCTGGCAGTCAAACAATCAGCCACATAAAACTGGTGGAACTGCAGCACACTCATCATGTAAAACTATGATTGTAAAATGAGAAGCATTGCAAAATATACACATAAAAAAAACATAAATATTGATATGTGCCATATACATGAGTGAGCGAGAATTGGTCTCAAGCGTTTTATGTCTTTTCTTTGCGTTACCCGTTAATACATCAGGACTGCGAGTCCCAACTACTGGCACGAATCAACTTCCAAAGGCAGAGTCAGGCACATGAAACCAAAGCCAACCCTCAATATTACTTCCGTTTTCAGATTTATGTTTTTTGATCTCCCGGTTTGGTGACACTTTTTGTTTAGGCTTTCTACTTCATGTCATATGTGCTCTGCCCTCTAACAGGCTTCACTATTGGTTACCTCCACTCCAAGGCCCCGCCTCGAGTGATTGATTGGCTCTTGACCCAGGAAGGCTCCGCCTCTCCCCATCAGCCCACCTGTCCGCCTTTACGCAGCCTCCTTTTTCACTCAGCCTGAGAGTGTATCATCATTGGATGCTTGGAAATATGGAGTCAGTGAAATGCTGCAGTATCTGTAAGGCAGAGACGCCTGAATTTGACGACCGCTCATCTTGTGTCAAGTGCTCAGGGTTACTACACGTTGAGTTGAGCGCTTGTCCCACTGTCTGGCTCTTCTGGCTGACAAGTGTGAGAAGCGAGTGGCAACTCTGGAGGCAGCCGAATCCGCCTCCTCTCCCCCCGCGGTGTCCAAGAAGACCAAGTCAAAGACCAAGTCCCCCAAAACCTTGGGAAGAGTACAACGAGTCAAATGAGAGGAGGATGTTTGAAGAGGAGGATCCGTTGCACGTATTCATAGAACTTAAGTAACGCTAGGTAACTCAACATACACTTTGTTCTCCCAGTTCGGTGACACTTTCTGTTTAAACTTTTTTTATTGTATGACTGTCAAGTTATTTTGTGTTGGTTCTCACACGTGTCATTGTCCACTTGTAAATCATTCCACACATGAAAATCGCTCCACAACATGAACTTGCTTTTCTGGAATCTGGATCTGGAATTCTGTGGCCTACGAAGATGATCTCTTTCATTATTTACAGTATAAATAATATAAATACTATATATATATATATATATATATATATATATATATAAAAGATAAACTACTTGTGCAGCGCTGTTAAGTATCCCATTTAAATGCATGGACTACCGCAGATGGAAATGCTGAGTTGAGGTGTGCTGAAATGAGAGGATCTTTGCCCGAGCTGAAAATCTAAATATGGGTCGAACTTCACGATAACTTCACGTTGGATAACTTCATTTTCTGTAACAATTGCCACGCGTTTTCTTCCCCCCATCTTCTTGCAGATTTGGAGTGAAAACCTCTGCCCGCTGTAAATAAAACGATAAATCCGTGTCTATTGGGTGATAAACTGTTATTGCGTATCGCAAAAGCCTGGTGGCCGATGTCACCTACACGGAGGCAGCAGCAAACGCTTTCAAAGTGTAATTCGATTTGTGTAGACGAATGATGTCTGCTTTGCTGGAAAATGTGTTAATTACAGTCGGGGTCCAAATCATTGAGTCCTGTTTTATCACGCTGTTTAAAGTTAAATGGCTCTGGCGTCACATAGAGTACAGCTCAATGGCTTTAAGAACAACTCATTAAACTTAGACGTCGGCCTGACTTTTCCCACTAAGCACTTCTCTCCATCACTTTAGTTGTGTTTGACCTACTTGTCTAAATGGTCTGACTAGTCAATGCCTCGAGGATGAAATCCTCAGAGTTGAACATACATTTACGATTTTAAAGAGAGGGGACTTTACAGACACTGGACTGAAGCAGAGTGTTTGAATTATGGTGATAAATACTGAAATAAACGTGTAGGGTATGATGAAAAAATGACTTGGATCAGAGCTTACTCAGCTGAACAGAGGTGGGTTATGTGCTGTTTTGTTGGCTTAATAGTGTGTAGATTTTTAGATATTGTCTAAATAGTAATTTTCTGTCTGTCAGTTCACAACTCTAAACCTTTTGTTTGAATAAGCTTAGACGGTTGAAGTGGTACCATTCGTGGTTAATGTTGGACGACAATGAGACAGAAATTGACTGAAGTGAAAGATGATCCTGCATGAAACTAAGTATTTTTAGAAAGCAAGTACACACAGCATATTCAATACTAGTGATGGGTCGATGATGAGATTTCATGACAAAGTATTGAAGTGTTGAAGAGGTTTCATGAAACACCGTCCTGATTTTCCGAGGCCACCAGATGGCACTGTTAGCTGTTCAAAGTTTGGACTTGAACAACTTATTCATTGGAACTGCACATCATTTCTAAACCAACTCGTGGTGCCTGAAAATCCAGACACTTTGTCTTCATCCCTGCAATATTGTTTCATGACACCTCAGCTCTGCATCAGTATTCAGTACCAATAACCAGTCTACTTGGTCATATTATGTGATAATACAAATATCTGACCAGAAAGCGACTAACAAAAAGTAAAAGTAACCTTTCTGAATGTCAATTGAGTAAAGTCAGAAGTACATGAACTGTACAGCACTTTTGTATGAAATGTAATTTTATGGTATGGACACTAAGTTACATTAAAACACTTCTCAGTAGCAACAGCAGAAGTAGTAGTAGCCTAATTTTGCCTGTTTTCAAAGATGTTTATTGCTAATATAATCATGCATATATTTGCAAGGTGATATTCCTTTTGTCTTACAAAATACACAAGAATTTACTATGACAAAAAATGATATTTATTTATTCTTGTCCTGCCATAGCAACACTGCCATAAAGTTTCATAGCACAACTAAATGTGGGCATAAGAAAGGCAAAAGAGGGGAGAAAGAAAAGGAAATATTTGCCAACGGTGTGTTGAATTATGCATCTGTAAAAATAAATCTTCATTAGCTTAAGAATAGCATGCAGACTACTCAGATCTGCAGAGAGCCTCGTAGCTTAAGAGAGGATTCGAGATAGAAAGTAAATTCTGAGCTTAATCCACTGCAGTGGTTGTGATTTTATATTATCCTGGCATGTGTTGTGCTCACTCATTCCCTACTTCACAGCTCATAACAAAGAAGCACACAATAGCTCATCTTGTACCGAACGCTTTGTGTAAGCATTTTTATATTCATGAAAGTGCACGCTAACTGCGGTATTACAACGATAATTACATCACAATAATTACAAACCTTATCTGCGGATTAAAGTCCGTGATTTATTCTAAACATGGAATTGAACCGTTGGCCTCAGTATGAATGAGCGCTGGAGTTATATATGAAGCATGTGTGTTTTGGGCATGATGCATGCACAATTGCGTTTCAACGTGCGGTGGACGTGAACGCAGAGAGAATGTGATTATTAAGAGTCAAGGCTCTCAATCAAAAACACTTTTCTCAGACCGAATAGGACTTTTGCTTAGCCTCTACTGTATTATTGGGAGCAATTTGTTTTGAGCACCATATTTTCCACACTATAAGGCGCACCTGAAAGCCTTGCGTTTTCTTAAAAAACAACGTGCCTTATATATCGATCAGTAGCCGAAATAACAGCAGTAATAGAAATGACTGAATTCCAGTCCCACTCCACTTGTATGTGTATATAAACCCCAAAATGGCACCTTTCATGCCTACGACGCAGAGTTCAAACTCAAGGCTATCAGTCGCACAGTAGATCATGGGGGATGGAGCAGCAGTACGAAA
Organism: Synchiropus splendidus; assembly: GCF_027744825.2. NCBI lineage: Eukaryota > Metazoa > Chordata > Actinopteri > Syngnathiformes > Callionymidae > Synchiropus > Synchiropus splendidus. The sequence continues at coordinate 8,279,851 of NC_071339.1, forward strand.
ATTCAACATTAATGAGTCAGTGGAAGAAGCAACTCGATGACTTGTGCCAAGTAAAGAAGGCTAAACAGGGTATAAACAGAGTTTCCAATGGAACAAAGCCAGATGGCCACAGTTGGAGACAAACAGTGCGTTGTTGAACAGTGAGCAGCAAGTGGAACAGTCACTATTCGACTGAAGGCAGCAGTGCTAGCTAGCGGCAGGAACATCAATGAATTTAGTGGCAGTCCTTCTTGGTGCTTTCGTTTTATGAAAAGACGTAGAAGACGGATTCAAGGGATGTGCGGATGAGGAATTAACAAAAAAGTGAACTTTATGTGTTTCTTTCACATGTTTACAACTGAACAAGGCTGGAAGATATGAATATGAACATTAACGTTTGAACAACATTGAGTTATTATAGTGTTATTGTTGTCATAATGGCGGCTGATGGACCCAAGTGCAGTTAGAGTTGGTTGACAGAGGACTCGGAGACGAGATTAAATTACATACACAGACAGACAAATAACTATAACTGAGGGCGCCGGGAACCAAAACGCGGACCGGGAACAACACACAGGGAACGGGGTGAATCTGGAAAAGAGGGAGAAGAGTTACGGCTGAATGAGGATTCCAGCGTGCAAGGAAATTGGAAATAGCAGGATTAGAAGCAAGATCACGGAAGTCTTGGAAAAGGTACCTGAGTGGAGACAATTTGCTACCATCTGGCACACGTAGCTGGCGTCGAGCAGAATATATCCGTGGAAGGAGAATTAGTTGAATGACCGCCAGCTGCGTATGCCTGTCAAGGTGGAGGAAAAACAGGAAACGGAAACAAGGGAAAATAACAAAGTAAAAGCACAAGTAAAGTACGGAGGAAATACAATAAAAACAGACGGGATTAAAGTGCGGATATGAGCATTGTTATGTTGTTATTGCTTTGCACTATTCCGAGAGTTACTATGTTGTGATTCCACTGAAGTTTGATTTACTGTAGCAGTTTCTTTTACGTGTTTACTGAATCAGGCAAAAGTTCCCCTCCGCGTTTGTGAATGCATTAACTTGTTTTGAGCATGAACTTGAATTGTCAGAACGTTGGTTTGTTCCATTAATAAAGTTTGTCTGACTGACTTATCCGACTGTTTCGTTTTTTGTTGACATTCCCTTTAGTGCAGCTCCGTCTCATGGATGCATAATGCAACCCCCGCCATTACAGTAGTTTCTATTCTGCCAACTATAATGCAGTGCGCCCTATATATGAAAACAGTTTCAAAATAGGCCATTACTTGTCGGTGCGCCTTATTAATCCGATGCACCTTAGAGTGTGGAAAATATAGTGTAGGAAAATTTGTGGAGAAAACTAAGAACATTAGATTGAAAGGTTGAATCGGAGGCAGTTTATCAGCGATGAAAACTGCAGCTGCCCATTCTAATCTTTAAGATGTGGTTGCTCATGAATAAATCTTGGTTGGACTGTTATTAAAGCGTAAGAGTGGTGGAAGAGCTCTTGCCGTAACCTGTGTGGCAAAATAATATTATGAAAAAATTCCACATGGTGCTTCAATTGATGCAGTGGCTTCGGCACTTCCTTTTCTTGTTTGTGTTCTGCCTTGATAATAACGGTTCATTACATGCTCGAACGGGTGGCTTTCAGACAAAGGGCAGCTGTTCAGGGGGTGAAAATGTCTTTAGTACGCGTGTCAGGATAATTCGTATTTAGTCTTAAATTATGTTTTGCACAAAATTGTTTTTGAGCTGCTTGTTTGTTCACTGAGGTGACCAGTGTATTACTCACACCTTACCCTCGTTCTCTAAACAGAACTCTAACAGACAATTGATGCCTGGACTCCCAAATGGGAGGATTTTCGTCCATGATGATGGTTTTAGACATATTTGCAATATATGAATCTGTCATTAGCAATGAAAGTAGTTACAGAGTAGCGTATCATTTATTCATATGTATTTAATATATAAGTAAAAGTAGTGAGTTCAGTGTTTCATGTTTCCATTATCAAAACTAAACTCTGTGTTGTGTATTCTTCCCCTCTGATGGCCAAGAACCTGAGACGCTTTGGTCTCCAATAACATACTCTCACGGTGAGTATCTCACATTTTGGCCTGTAATCTGTGAGAAACACACTGATCACGGGTCTGCTGTACCATGTGGAATAAAGGCAGACCGAAATGAGCTGTTGGCTGTCGTCACCAACGCATACCTGTATGTACCCACACAAAACAGACTGAGCTGATCGCTGTCTTTATTTAAACACTACTGCGTCAGTACAAAACAATTCCTCTGCACATGCAGAAACAGATTGTATCTGTGGTATTTTCCCCTGCCTGGTCGCCATGAAAACATGGCGTAACAAGAAATACCTGTGCACATGTTCTTTCCAACCCTGAAGTTTCCTGACAGGTTCCTCGAGGTTATGACTATGGGTGAGAGGTGGGAATACACCCAGTCCATCGCAGGGCACACGGGGAGAATATGCAAATCCCATGCAGAAAGGGGGTCCAACCCGGGGCTCGAATCCATGCTATATCAACATCAATATTTTTTTTGTGTGTGTGATTTATTCTTTATATATATATATACTGTAAATGTACAGTTTTTCCTATATGCTGAGTGAAAACACACTATTTCTTCTTCCCAATGGTTAAGTAAATGTTGACAACCCTTTAATGTATTTACGGTTAGTTGTGTTCAGCCCATCGATCCAACGTCTTTCACATGTCTAAGACGACACGAGGGCACATCCTGTTATGAACGATCTCAACTGGCTTGAACAGCAGAGCTTCTACTTTCAGCCTCTCCTGGCTGGCGACAGTTCTGACCCTCTCTTCAAGACATCCCAAACATCCTATTGAGACTAGTTGGTAACCCCGGCAGTGTTAAATCTAGAGGCAGAGGAGGACACTCAGAGAGGCTCTTGGCTGTGTTAGGTGTGAACACGAAGGTACATGAACTATATTTAAATTCTGTTTCACAGACCGACTGCCGCAAATGAGCGTGCAAGTATTATTTTAAGGCAGATGTTATTGGATTTATTTTATTTGATTGCACCAGGTTGAGTCTTTGCCCTGATATAGTTGCGTGGCTATGACGGTAGCGATAAAAATAATGTTTTGAGCCTCCTGCCGTGAAATATCTGCCTCATCATTTCCTTTTCAAGTTATTACATAAACAACACAGGCACCTGGGATTAAAGCCAAACACAAAAAAAGGAATAAATTGGAACCCGACGCTTCTGTCTAAATGAAGGTTTGTGTATTTATAAACAGAACGGAGACCAGTTTGACTCGCCTTTGGATTTGCCCTCCCGTACGTGCCCCAGATTTCCCCCCTGGCAACCAGGGAATCACTCAGGCCAACGTCTGAATTCATCTGGCGAGGATGTTTTACTATCTGTTGGATCAGCCTCGGCACTAAGGGTCTGTTGTGTATTGTATCCCCGGGAAAATATGTCGGCGTTCCAGGATGCTTGATGAGTTTGTGTCTCGCTGCTTCCTCTGCTGACTCCAAAACAGATGCTCATCATTTGTTTTAGTCAAGCACGGCTGCTGGAGAAGGTCAAGGAGGGTGAGTGGACGCTGCTTCCTGCACAGTCAGTCGCCACACTATTAAATCCGGCTCTGTGGAGACTAATCGCTATGGCATGCCACGTCTAGTCTGCTCCATTTCATGAGCAGAGCATCCTGATACCAGCAGCATCTGAGGATGTCTTGCATGGCATTAATGAGTTTCCTCATGTCCCCGGGGAAAGGAGAAGTTGTCAAACGCTTTAATGAGATCCTTAATTGACAAACATGTGTAACGCTTAAGAGGACAAGGAATAAAATGATCCGCTACGGCCTGCGGTGTCAGAGAGGAGGTGGAGGCAAACGCTGGAGCTGTCCTCTGTGAGAGATGCAGGGCAGATATTGACGCACAAGCAACTATCAGAACAGGCAGTGATTGAAATGAAATAATAATAATAATCATTAAACTGAATATACTAATCAGGAAAAGTCTTTAAATTAAAGGGATTGCATGTATTATGCGTATACACGACGGCACAATCTCAGCATCGACGGAGGCAAAGAGGCCGCCAAGCCCTTTTGACACCAAAGAGCCAAGCTACTTCAATGGGCATCTCTGGCGACTACACCCAGTCCAGAGTGCTGGCAGCAGGAGACATCATCTGAAGCATCAGCACTGCTTCTCCAAGGGACCTGGCGCAGCCCAATGAGCAATGAGGCCCAGCAGGGAGCTGCACACAGCAGGGGGCGACCTAAGAGGGCTACGCAACCTGAAAGGCTAACTGGCAGCCGCAGGCGGGCTGCCCCGAAGGAGGAACACCCAGATGTACCCCAGGCATTCACTAGCCTATGATGCATCCGACACTACAGCGGGGCACATTACCCCTGACTGCAGTGGATCCTGCAGAGAGCAGATCTGAAACCTGAGCGATAGGAAATCCCGAGGCTCACCACCAACACTACCAAAGCGCAATTGTGCTAAGTCTAAAGTCCTGTACAAAATCCCTTTTATTTACATTTAAAAAAGTATCCACAAAGGTCTGGGCAATATGGGAAAAATGTCACGAGTTGTTTATTTATTATAAATAACAGTTTCTATTTCATCACAATGTCTATTGCCTGACTTTATTCTGGTTTGAGGAATTCCCAGACATATCTATAACATTCTTTGCCCCAGCTTGCTTCATAACAATGATTCTTTTCTTCTCTTCACATTTTGGAGTGTATGTATTTGGGTCTGCTTTTAGTTTTTAGCTAACTTTTAAACCATGAAGCAAGGGAGACCCCACGTTAGCTGTGAGCTCTGTCAGCTCTGCGATGCAGTCTGTCTTTGGCGTTGCATGTCCGCCAAGGAACAATCCATCATTCAGTTGTGGAGGTGTGTGGTCATGTTTGAGGTACATCAGGTTTAAAAACAACTCGAAGTTGCGTAGTTGACCGGCTGTGAGTGTGTGGGAAGAAGAGCATTGCGTGCAACACGCTGCGCTGTGAGTAATGGACAAGTAGCCTCAGCATACATCTATAGTGAACAGAAAAAAATGTGACAGAATCCATGTAATCTCACGTTGGTAGCACGTAAACAGGCTCTAACTGTTCATTATTTAATGTCATTATATTGTCCAAATTGGGTGAAACTGGCTCATTTTGTCCGACACATCTGACAGTCTCTCACACTAGTGTGAAAAACACTGCTCTATGAAGCCGTCTCTTACAATTCCGACACTGGGTGTACTGACACATCATGCCGCAATTTCAATCGATCAAAGATTGAGGATGAACAGTTACGCCAATATTTGCTTACATATATTACTCATCTAGTCCAGACAGGATAGTGTCTAAAAGAGATGGAATAAAGGCTGCTTATTCTTTCAGGTAGCTAATGTTGATAGAATCTTATGTGCAGTCGAACCATCCATCCATTTTCTCCCGCTTCATTCAGGATCGTGTCGCGAAGCAGAGATGCCCAAACATCCCGTTTCGTTCACACTTCTTCCAGCTGTTCTCTGGGGATTTCAAGGTGTTTCGAGGCCAGCCGATAGACTTGGTCCCTCCACCATCTCCTAGGTCTTCCCCAGGGATTTCTCCCAGTGAGTCATGCCCAGAACACCTCCCCAGGGAGGCATCCAAAACAGTCACCTCAGCTGGCTCCTTTCAACATGAAGGAGCAGCGGCTCCACTGACCTGACCTCCCTCCAGGTAACTGATCTCCTCACCCTATCTCTAAGGCAGCAACCCTTGTTCACTCGTGAACAAGATACTTCAACATGCTGTTGAATACTTGATATCTCACAACAGAGAAGAAAGAACAACTCATATGGAGCATAAATGTGAGCGTTTGCGATGATGACATGTTGCATTCAAGACCACTGAATGACAAAATGAATTTCCTGAAATTATAGAAATGTATTTCAAAACTTTTAAATATAAAATGTCAGTGAAAAGGTTTCTGTACAATCTTTCCATCGGACAAGGACAAGAAAACATTTATCCCTGGGGAATTAAGCTATTTTTGCTTCAAACCACGGTCATTAAAAGAGTATTACAGAAAGGACGTATGTACTCTCCAGTGAAATCATTTAAAGCAGTCATTTTGCTTTGCTTCAGCTGGGACATAATACACTCATCAAAGAGTTTGCACACTTCATTATTCCCTCTAAGCTGGTGCTATCTGCTTCATCTGCTTCCCACTGGATGCCCCTCACTCCAAAAACAAAACAAAGACCTTAGAGACCGTTTTCACTTTTTTGAAGATTTCTCTCGCATTGATTTCCTGAATGCAACCATGGATGGACAAAAATGAAATCTAAATATGAAGGTGATTTTTATGTATCTTTCAATATACAGATTCAACGCCATAGTATTGGTTTTCATTGGGAGCAACTGGAAGGGACCAGATTAGAAAAGGGTATCTCTGAAGGACAGCTCATACAGCAGAGGAAAACATTGTATTTATATATGTATGTGCTTTGTGTTTGTGGGTGAGTCGACAGGGTGCTACAAGAGATCAGTCTATGTCTCGCCATTCTATCACTAGAGCAGTATATGGAGCTTTTCAGACTGCAGATTCTCCCATGCAACAGCCCAAAAGAACTTAAAGACCATTTGCATGAACACTGACATTATGACTCAGTTAGTGGCCTGTAAAAGTCAATTACAGTTAATAGCTCCCCAGAATTATTTCTTGAAGCTATCATCAACACCAACGTCCAATATCCATCTTCCTTTTCCTTGTAGCCGCTGTAAGACACTCTCCTCCACCACAATCGGCAGCGAATCTCCTCACACATATCCCACATATCCTCACTCCCATGGCGGGATATATTGACGTTGGGAAAGTGGACTTTTGCGTCCTAGAGTGATGACAAAGGCAGCCTTCAGCATTGCATGTTGACGCGTCATACCTTCCGTGGCATATCCTGATGCCTGGGTTAAGTAAGCCATGGCATTCTGCTCCTTTCGTTCTAGATGTAGAAACGTCTTTCAAGCCCCTCAAACAGCGTGTGTTTTTGTCACTCTGACTTTCCGACAGCAATAGCTACTGTAATTCAGTGATGCCACCGATGCTTTGCACTTCCCTCACTTTGCGTGCGGTGGTGTTCTGCAAAGGGAACATGCTTTACTCCATCAAAACGTGTGTCAGTATATGCTGCAAAAATCCACTTCCAAACGTCAATATATTACGCCATAGGAGTGAGAATGGGTTGCCTGGTTTCTTCTTCATGTCCACCTACTGTATATCACATCAATGTCCCCAACATGTCCCCTGCTTCATCTTGCTTCATGTCTCAGTCTGGCCTCCCTGACTTCATCTCCAAACTGTTCCACTGTTACTTACTGAAGGGCAGTGAAAACGCTTTTAGTGACGAAGGCATTAGCGGCCTTTGGAAGATGGCCTTGACTCTCTCCTAGGAAACCTCCCCCATCTCTCCAAAATTGCAAAGTTAGCCCAAACTAGCAAAGCTAACACGGAGGTAATGTTGTCTCCTGATACCAACAAATCACGTCTTCTAATCTTCTTATGGGAACTAACCATCTAACACCCAGAGTGAAGGAGGTTGAACACAACTCTACACATCTCCAGACCAGTGTCGTCTTGAGTTACAAAACACAGCTGATATCAGGCTTGCAGACATAGGACAAGACCAAAGAACACACATACTGCATCAGGTCTCACACACGGCCTCTCGACTGTATAGAAGGTTACAAGACATGTGTCTTATAAGTTGTGCTGTGTAGCTGAAACTCATGCAATCTCACATCACCTAGTCCAGTCATAGTGGACCAACTCGGCAACATGCCCATCTAGTTGAGCTATTAACCACATTATCCAAGTTGTGTCGTCCGACTAAGAGAAATTTGAAATTCTCTTCAGTAGTCAGAATCAAATTTATTGCCATGGTCAGTGGGGAGCCCACCAACCCACCAACTACAGTAGGAAAGTGTTTTGGAATAAAGTGCTGACAAAAATAAAATAAAATAAAATAACAACAAGGCTGTTCACGAATTCAACAGTCTGAAAGCCGAGGGGAAGAAGCTGTTCCTGTGACGGGAGGTTCTGGTCTGGATGGACCGTAGCCTCCTGCCAGAGGGAAGAGGAACAAACAGTCCATGTCCAGGGTGAGAAGGGTCGAAGGCTCTGATCCCACCTGCACGTCTCTGAGTCCTGGAGACATACAGGTCCCGAAGAGGCTGCAGGTTGCAACCAGTCACCTTCTCAGCAGAATGTATGATGCGCTGCAGTCTGCTCTTGTCCCTGGAGGTGGCGCTGTTGTACCAGACAGTGATGGAGGAGGTGAGGATGGACTGGATGATGGCCGTGTAGAACTCCAACAGCAACTTCGTGGGCAGTCGTAGTTTCTGTGGCTGCCTCAGGAAGAACATTCTCTGCTGAACCTTCCTGATGAGGTACCTGATGGTTGGCTCCCATTTGAGGTCCTCAGTGATGGTGGTTCCTCGGAAGCAGAAGGAGTCCACAATAGGAATAGGTAAGACTAACAGAATAATTTGGATTCCTGTGTAGGTATGTGAACGTGCTCAGTGAGATGTCGTCTTTCCTTTGTTTTCCAGTTGAACATGCATCTGCATTGTTTCTACTCTGACCTTGTCAGTGCTTGCGTGTCTCCTCTAGTTTCAACAGAGAGTAAGGGAACACTATGTCACACCTTTTGGCTACTTGTGAATTTGCTATTCATTAGCCATTGCTGATACACATTCCTCATGACTGATGACAGCAATGCATCAGTTCTCCCCCCCATGGTGAAGGAGACCCCAAAGTCTATGAACATCTCTTGTACCACTCACTCCCAACATGGAGAGGAAATTCCAGCCTTTCTGTCTGACAACCAAGATCAATGGGAAATGTCAGATGGATCCACCTGACTGAGATTGTGTGTGAGTGTCAGGATATTCACCAGACTGGTTGGAACAAGTGAACCAGAGAGATGACGGCAGGTTGCTGTGGTGATCCATTTAGAGAAGCTTCATTTTGATAAAGGTTTGTTTCAGCTGGATGCCATCAAGAACCCACATCCATCAGATGAGAGCGTGTGATGAATTGGCGGTTGACAAGATGCGGAGATGGAAATAAACAGGGCAGCTATCTTGAGTGATTCTGACAGGATGAAATGGTTCATAAATCCTGACCACCGAGAGTATTTTTTTTTCTTTATACCTGTCTTTTGCATGAATGTGTTGCCTTTTCCATTCCATTGATTTTGTTTAAGGAAGGCTTTGTCAGACTGTAAAGCTTAAGCAAATATTTTTTTCTTCTCTTAACATATTGGACATCTCTTCATCTACATAAATTTAAAGTGAATATTATCGTAACTTCTGTACGACAGAGCGCACCGGAAAATTAGCCGAACCCACTAAATTTCAGAAGGAAAATAGATCTTGTTCATACATAAGCTGCACCAGTCTGTTTTAGCCTGTGTGTCAAAAGTTCTGTCAACACACCTGGCCTCAGCTCCTGCTTCTCTTCTCTGGTCCTCCAGAAGTTTTGCAGTGCAAAGAGTCCTTTGAGGTGAATAAAATGATTTGATCTCATCAGTTTGATGTGACGAGGCTCAATATTTTGGCAGCATGACGCTCTTTAGTCTGTAAAAATCCATATACAGCAGTACCTCGGTTATCAACCACAATCCGTTCCAGAAGGCTGCTCGAGGAGCGGTTTGTTCAAAATACGAATCGATTTTTCCCATTACAGTGAATGGAAAAAGAAATAATGCGATCCAAGCCTTAAAATAGGTTTTTGTAGGAGTGAATGTAGAGTGTCTGCTGCAGGTGCGCTGTTCCTCTATGTGTGTGGCCGCTGCATGTGGGAGGGGTTGCCGAGTGAGTGAGGTCTCTCCAGAAGTGAAGAGGTGCCCGGTGCGTGTCCAGCTCTGAATGTGCGCTTCTGTGCAGTTTGGCTGTGACAAAGTCATAAACCAAGTCACGCTCTGTCCCAGACTCGCCTCATCCCTGTCCCAGCTCCAGCCCACAACAGGACATCAAACCCTGGAGTGAGCGCTCCAGCCTCGGAGGTGTGGAGAGCAAGCACCTCCCCTGTGACACTCTACCACGGTCCAGTGCGGAGACAGGAAAGGTTTTACACCTCAATATGAAGAAAAAACAGTCAGTAAATGTAGCTAACGGGACACGTCTGCATACAGAGGCTGCGTTATACACAATAACAAAGCGCTTCGTGGGTCAGCTGATTGGTCCGTGAACGTTATGTTATTACCAGAGTATTTCGGGGGCATTTCGTTCAAGATCCAAAGCAAAAAAAGCTCTAAATTTTTGTTCGAATTCCGAGACATTCGAATTTCGAGATGTTCGAAATACGAGGCGCCACTGTATTAGCCACGTCATTGTGTAAGCCGCAGGTTTTAGACTGCGAGAAAAAAAGTTGCAGCTTATAGTGCAGAATTTACAGTATGTCTTTTTTATATACATTTACCGTCACATAAATATAACAAAATATGGATGACAACGGAAAAAACTGGCCATATAATTAAGTGGGGGAAATTGAGCCAAAACAGTTGTTAAAAATGTTCATTAAATGATTGTAATATTAAAATATCATCTATTACATAGAAGAGAATTATAAATAAAAAAGTTACTCAAAAAAGTTTTGTAGGAAAGAATTATGAAATAAGAAAATAAATGAGCATTTTTATAAGAAAATGAAACAGTCAATTTGCAATGTAAGAAGTTAATCTCAGATCAAATTCCTGCATACATTCCATCCAAAGCAAACTTAAATCCAAGCTCTTGCACCCGAGGCGCACATGCATCATTTTCTTTGTCTTGATATTTCCCAATTATTTGCATAAAACCAGATTATTCTGAGCTGCATAGCCAGTTCCAAAAGCTTAGTCATGTCATTGGCTTATGTAGTCATAATGGTCATCCAACTGTGTAATTGGACATTTTAAACTGTTGAGCAAGTTAATGATGAGCAACACGGCGACAAAGAATATTGCATTAAATTTGACGGGCAGTTGAATGCGGCTGGAATATCAGTGTTCAGTGTTTGCAGAATATACATCACCGCGTTCATCAGACGTGCCAAACCGCTGAAGTTGTGTTAACACTTGATGGGACTGGAAATATGTACAAAAATGTTCCTCGACGTGACTCCTCAAATTGTCTTAAGGGCATCTGTGAAAGAGATGAGCTGCTGTGAGTCGGTTAGAGCAGACAACGACACAAGAATGACAGTGCATTGAGGTGGTGAAAATTGCTGGTGGGATTTCAGCGGGAGTGGCGCCACACTGGGTTAATACTGTTTGTGATAGTGGCTGACAGGACGCCTTTTGGGGACGGGGCTTTGGTATTTTGACCTTCTCTTTTCACTTAGACAAAAAAAAAAAACAAAACTAAAACAAAACACTACTGTGCCTGAAAAACAGAAATTCAGGATGGATGAATGGATGGAACTTCATTGAAATCTACTTCGTAAGAAGTAGATACTCTGAGGAGAAACATAGAACTCAAGCGCAAGATGTAAACATGAAAATAAAGTGTTGTCTATTATGTCGTATACATTGTGTTTTATATGTTGATCATCAGTGCTGTCAGGTTGTTAAAACTGGGGGAAATTGAGGTCCATTGTTGATGTTTTATTTATCTGTTTAAACAACTTATTATTTATATAGTTTGTTGTCTATTTACACATTATCTATTTACTTATACCTCATACATTTTATTTATATTATATAGTCATTAATTGTTTTTTGTCATGTTTGTTTATATTGTGTTTTTATGTATGCTGATGTTTTATAGAGACATTGTTGTGTATCTAATGTAATCTAATCTAATCGAAATTTATATTCTATATATTTTTTGTTCAGAAAACAAAGTGGACTCTTCACTTGCGCGTCAGACTTTAATATTTCAGAGAAAAAAAAAAAGAAAAACAAGCTGTTTTCGTTATGTTTGGTTTACTTGAGTCCAATTTCCTGCATTACTGTCAATTTTTATTCATTTAAATTATTTATTCCCACAAATTTCATTCATTAATACAAAATATGAACGTACAAAAAATATGTATCTCAGTATCACACCAAAGACTTGAAAGTGATTGAAAAACAATGTGACAAACATAACAGAAAATACTTGTTTCCAAAGACAGACCAAAGCTCCCAATAATCCTGTCAAGAGAATCAGCAGGAGTTCCATTGTCAGCCATAGTCAGATGTTTCCTTCAATAACTTATCAACATTCAAGATCAATCTCTCTCCTTAGTTTGCAGAAACACCTCATGATTAAGCTTGAAGTCAGGACTCACGGTGAAGAACAAAAAAAAGTTGGTGGGAGGTTAAGAAATAAGAAGCCAAAAGAGCAAAGTTGAGTCTTCTCAAAGAAGTATCGGTTGTGTTCCAGTCACTCCCACTATCTTTAGCGTAAGAAGATTGCAGCACTTACAGACAGAAGATGGTGTGACGTCAATGCAGTGGACAATGCTATAAGGGATCTGGTGTTGTGTAAAAAACATGTTTCTCTTTTTTCCTTTTTTACAGCTCTAATGCTGTCGAAAAGCAGGCGTGGGAAGCTGTCCAGTTTTAATGAAATGCACTTTGACATTTAGGCTCCCTATACGTACGAAATCGTGATCCGATCAGATGCTTCCATGCATTCTTTGCGCTGGTATTGCTGTTTACCAGTATATCAACATCTTGCACCAAAGAGGAAACGCAGCCAGCATTGTAGTAGGCGGTGGTCGGTGAGGCTGTTGAATATATAGCAATTGGAGGACGGAAAAGTTATGTTACATGTCAAGTTTATTACAGCTACGTATCGAACAGTAACAGCAACACTGCTCCCATGGTTTGTGGTGGTACTGCTGTGTTTGGCTCGTATCTGTAAGTTTTGTGGAAATGTGCACAAAATAAAGACAGAGCACGGACATAAGTCTCCATCCGTGTCCAGATGCATACGTAACATTGTGCGTGAATGGGCCTTCACGTGCACTGAGTCTTACTGACATGGAAAATTGAATTTAAAAAGTGTGAGCTAAAAGTCACTGAAAAAAAATGAAAAAGGTGTGTTCTGCTGAGAAGGTTACTGGTTGCAGCCTGCCACCTCTTCAGAACCTGTATGTCTCCAGGACCCAGAGACGTGCAGGTCGGATCAGAACCTGGTCATGGAGTGTTTGTGCCTCTTCCCTCTGGCAGGAGGCTACGGTCCATCCAGACCAGAACCTCCCGTCACAGGAACAGCTTCTTCCCCTCGGCTGTCAGACTGTTGGATTCATGATCAGGCTTTGTTATTTTATTTTATTTTATTGACAGCACTTCATTCCAAAACACTTTCCTAGTTGGTGGGATCTCCACTGACCATGGCATTAAATTCTGACTCTGAAGAATGAAACACATGGTCATAACATAACGCCTTATCGACACATGGCGCATTGCTTCTAAGCAGAAATATAAAAATGATCCTGCTCATGCTTTCTGGACCCGTGGCTTTACAGCTAGTCTGCCAGCAGCGATGACGCTTGACAAAAAGACCAGGCAAAACTTCAACAGTCTGCAAGGAGCTAGAAAACAAAGCGTGGCAGCCTGTTTCAATTTCAAGAAGTATTTCACTCCCACATAATTCCAAGAGGGCGCAGGGCACAGCTTATGTTTCTCTTCATTTCCAAAGCATACTTATAATGAGTCATTATTTAAATTTAGCTCTGGTTCTGTTCATTTAACAGGCGTAATAGAGCAAGGAATGACTCCAGCAACCGAGTGGCAGAACAGCTGGTGAGGCAGATATTAGCTCCTCGCTCCTTGTACTCACCATTCCAGGATGCTGATAATGTAACTTCAAAAATTAGACACGTCCACTAAAGGACAAGTGGGCAGAGGGAATCGGAACTCTTCACATTTTCTTCCATACAAATAAGAGAATGGTACTCAATAAGGAGATTAAAAGCAAATATATATTTGTCAAAGCAATTTCAGCAGAGAGAGCTACTGGCTTTCCCGTCAGCTTAAAGCCCAGGCTTTGCTGTCAAGCCCGCCTGCGACTGTGGCTTATTGGGGATTTATTAAGTCCTCCTTTTGGTGCCGGACCTCTGTGCTATTTAAAACTTGTGTCGAAATTAAGAAAAGCATCATCGAACTAATGAAGTGAATGATTTATCGTCAGAGAAAGTGTGACCTTGGGTGTCAAGGTTTCAACTTCACCTGTCACCAGCCTTTCTGACTATAGGTTTTGAGTTGAGTTGAGGCTTTTATACTGTGCTCTGAATGATTCACATTCTCAGCAGCCTTGGTTTTTAGTGACAAGTATGTCATGATTTGGATCATTGCGTTTTCTTCAAAGCACCGCCACACAAACAATGTATTTGTCAGGAACCAATTTGGGATCTGGATTCTTTGTTTAGAAGATGTCAATGGTGTGTAACTGAAACCTTAAAAACAGAACGTGGACTTGTATGACAACGAGTTCGAACAAAAATTTCGAGATTTTTTTGCCTCGGATTTCGAATGAAAATCCAGAACTCGAACGCCCCCGAAAGCCAAAAAAAACATAACGTGTGCGGACCAATCAGCTGACCCACGACGCACTTTGTTATTGTGTATAATGCAGCCTCTGTATGCAGACGTGTCCCGTTAGCTACATTTACTGACTGTTTTTTCTTCATATTGAGGTGTAAAACCTTTCCTGTCTCCGCACTGGACCGTGGTAGAGTGTCACAGGGGAGGTGCTCACTCCAGGGTTTGATGTCCTGTTGTGGGCTGGAGCTGGGACAGGGATGAGGCGAGTCTGGGACAGAGCGTGACTTGGTTTATGACTTTGTCACAGCCAAACTGCACAGAAGCGCACATTCAGAGCTGGACACGCACCGGGCACCTCTTCCCTTCTGGAGAGACGTCACTCACTCGGCAACCCCTCCCACATGCAGCGGCCACACACATAGAGGAACAGCCACCTGCAGCAGACACGCTACATTCACTCCTACAAAAGCCTATTTTAAGACTTGGAACGCATTATTTCTTTCTTTCAAAAAGAACGAAAAATATAGCAAAATTGCCTTTTTTTCAATTTTTAGCTTTATTTATTTCATAAACAAGCCTTTTGAGATTATTGAAAATCTATTTATTTTGGCTTGGCTGGTTTTACGACTGCTGTCAGCCAGGTGCAGCATCCGTGACGTCACCTGTGTTGACCTGACCTGACAACAATGGCCAGCACAAAAGTAGTCTGTCCAAAAACGTCATCTTTCCTAACATTTGTTTTTTTCACAAGGTGTTTCGTTTTTCCATGGCCTCTGTTACACTGACTATTTTGTGACCTAATTCAATCTTCAATCTTGTTCCAATCCCCCGTGTAGAAGGGAAAAATAGCTAAAACTAATAAAAACTGAACTGAAACTGAGCATTTTTCAAAAACTGAAACTAATTTAATCCAGCCAACTTAATCGAAAAACTAATTAAAACTAAGTGAATTTGAAAGACAAAACTCAATAAAAATGAAAACAAATGAAAAATCCCTAACTATTATAACCTTGTCAGAGCTACTTTTTGAGGTTGACACACAAGAGAAGAGGTAAGCCTCGGCAGGGAGCAGGATTCATCCCAACACGATCCCCGACAGGACGACTGTGCCGACTGTGTCTTTGGCACTGAGACGTGCACCCTGGCATCACATCACACTGGTCGACATTTGACCTGTGCGAGCAGTGATTGGAATGACAGTTTCACACTATGATGTTCCTACTTCACCAAGCTCTTGAGTTGCAGAAATGCCGTCATCGTCTCACCAGACATGATGCAAACTGACAACGCATTGTGTTGAGTAAGCTGGAGTTCAATAGGAGAGTGCACTGTAATGTGATTGAATAAGCCTGCACACATTTCCTGCCAGTTAGTAAGGGAGGAGTTTCATAGGTTCAGCATTCATTTCTTCGATCAATCTTTTCGGGAATCACCACATGGCCTGGAGGCAGTGCTGTTTGTGACATGTATCTTGACTTCCTGTTTTATTTTTCAAACTGAATCGATCAGTTCACAGTTAACAAAGCAGACGTAAACGTTATTCCCTCTCCATCCTTCCACTCTGTGTGCTTTAGTGCCAGTCACTGCGTATAGAGAGTCGCAGAATGGCGAAGGCGAGCCAGAACGCGGAGGGATCATTATCGCACTGACATGTTTCTGGCTTCGCCGGAGCTTTAATTGACCGCACTTGAGAGGGACAATGATCCAAAACCGTGAGTTGCCTCTGAAGATTAGACGGTACAGCATGCGCTTGCATTCCAGCAAATGTAATTGGGTGCTTAAAAAGTTAATGACTTTTGAATAAAAGCGCTTGTCAGCTTTTTAGCCCATCACATGTAATCTGTGACCAGACGTTTGCATGCTAATGGCAACTCTGGGGGTTTAATTCAATGATCCCTCCCTCACCCCTCCCCCCGCTAACACTGTATTTCACAGCAAGTAGATGTTTCCTCTGACAGGACGATTTAAATATCGCCTTGGCATATGAAAGTTTCAATTGAATTTAGACTGTTTGTGGACGCTTTTACTATAGAATCCCTTTTGCGCAAAACAAAACAAGCTTCCGTGGATGATGTTTGTTCGCGCGTAGGTGTGAACGCACAGTGCATCGACTATAGATCCATAACCTTTGGCACTGCGGCGTATTCCGGTGCTGTGAATTCATAATTGGATATTTTGGAAGGCAGGACATGAAGAATCTTTCCCTCGGCAGGGCACACATGCAGACTGATGACACATCACCCTTAGGTTACGTTGCAAGTGGAGAGTAATTGAGTAATGGACCGCAAATCAAATTTCTAAAATATGAGAAATGGATTTTTGCTGCGTGTACACTGGAAGCTGCGAGCCAATTCAAGACCACAGGAGTGGGTTTATCGAGCGCTACCACACTTTCCTCACAGAGGAAGTGTGCGCTAAAGCTGGACAAGTTCATATTTAAATGTCAGGTTCTTAAAAAAGGAGATCAGTTATTTGGCCAGATGGACAGAACGCGCAGTTTGTCACCTTGTTCACTTATCGTGCGCACTTCACCACCAGCAACCTAGTGCTATGAATAAACATTGCACCTGAGGAGAAAGCCTTCACTTGTCCAGTGCAATATTTCGGGCAATAGTCAGTGCACTATGGACATTTAAAGGGAATATTAAACTAGCAAGAGCGGGTTGACTACACATTACCACGTTTACCACAGTGTTTCATTTTCAAGTGAGGCCCCCATCAGATTGGTAAGATAGATAAGATATAACAAAGTCTGCTCAAACTTCAACTTTTGAAAATGGACTGGATCCAGTTTACCGTTCATCTAAGAACTTCCTGCCAGAAATAGAAAAGCCACGATCTCTTTCAGTAGAGTTGTAGACATTTACGGTGTGCTGTAACTGCAGCACTGATCGAGAACCAAACCTAGTGGTTTTAGTGTCTTTTTTTATGATATTGAACTCCTATTGAACACAGCTGTATGTTTCAGTTTCCACCAAACACCCACTTGAAATATTCAAAAAATCAACACTTTAGAGGAGATAAAATATTGTTGTCGTCATTCATGTCCACTCTGCTGTGATTGGTTGAGAGGAAACCTTCAACCCATCGCTGCCGACAGGTGCAGTCCAACATGAAGCAACAGCGAGAGTTTTTGTTACCGAATAGGTGTGAATGCATTGTGCGTAAACAATAGCGCGATAAAATTTGGCATTGCGACGTTCATCCATTCCAGTGATATTCCTCTCCAACGGCTGCTCACACTGCAATAAGAAGGATGAACTGGCGCTGATGTGGAGAAGGAACAGGGACTTTTCATCCTCTGGTGTTTTATGTTTCGCGGAGACGTGGTTGAGCGAACTCATACCGCACACTGAGCTTCATCTGGAGGGATTCCAGCTTCATCGCACGGACTGGGTGTGATGGATTTCAGGCCACAGACGTCAGTGCCACCGGTCTGTAGCCATTCAGTCCTGTGACCCTGCGTTTCTTTGGAACAGGAATAACAGTGGAGGATTTAAAGCAGGCTGCAACATGACAGGACACAAAGAATGCATTGAAGATGTCCGTGAACTCAGCTCGGTGGCATCTCGCTGAATTTTCTATGAACCAAGGTTTGTGATTTGCGTAACTCACCTTGGTGCGCGTTGGAACTATGCACTCTTCACAGTAGCTGATCCATGAAGTCACAGTGTCTGTGTACTCGTCCAGATTATTGGTCGCAGCCCTGAACACCTCCCAGTCTGTGGTCTCCATCCAAGTCTGCAGCTCCTCTCCAGCATCACTTGTCCAGATCCTCAGGCTCCTGACAACAGGCTTTACAAGCTTCAATCTCTGCTTCTATGTGGGAACAAGATGAACCATCAAGTGGTCAGAGAGTCCCAGTGCTGCTTGAAGGAAGGTGTTATAAGTGTTGTGCAGCGATGTGTAGCAGTGATCCAGCACGCTCTGCTCTCTGGTGGGGCATTTTACCACCTACTTGTACCTGGGAAGCTCCTCGCTCAGATTCGCCTTGTTGCAGTCACCAAACACAATAACAGAGTCTGGAAAGTTCGCTCCACAAGCAGGACCTGGTCCCTGAGCACAGGCTGAGCCTCATGTACGTCTGTGCTCGGCGGGACGAATGGACGGGAATGAATGATCGAACGCTTACATTCTGGCTGCGGCGCTGAAAAAACACGTCCGTACATGGTCCATGTGGTGAAGCTGGAATCCCTCCAGATGGAGCTCAGTGTCCAGGATGAGTTCGCCCAACCACATCTCCGGGAAACACAAAACGCACTCCCTGGATTGTTCATTTACTGTGACAGAAACTGTCACATATAGACAGCGCCAATGTCAATCAACTACCTTATGTTCTCGGTCAACTCAGTCAGTCCATTTTATCACAAGCACGAGCGACATTCATGCCTGACACCATCTTCAATGCAGAACAGAAACAGCTCTACTCCATGTACTGACAAGCTTCACAGCATCGCGGGTGAAGGGGGGGAATTATTGGAAACAAAGTGTCTAGCCGGACTGTTAGCGCACCAATAGGCTTAGCTCTGTTGTCCGTGACAAAGCCATGAACTGTAAAAAAAGCACACTACCAATGGAAACAACAGACAAGCGCTTTGTTGGTCATTCATCAGAACAATGAATAGTAATAATCGCAGTAATGATGTCTGTTCATGGCCACTCAGGAGTGAATGAGGAGGAGACTGCACGGTTAATCTGAGAGGTTTGTATGGATTTTAGGGAGTGCAGTGGCTGCTCATGCAATGATAAGGTAGTGCCGCCACCCCCTCCCCTCCCCATCCCCGGGCCCCCGTCTCAGACCCTATCCCAGCAACGCTGGCCTAGTTGCTGCACTCCTCAGCCAGGGGATTTTTTTTTTTTGCCCGTGTCCGATAAGATGCTCCAGAGCTTTTGAAAATAGCGCAGGTATTAGCCGGTCCTCGTCCTCACAAAAGAATGGCAGTGAGGAAAAAAAAAATAGAAGAGAGCGGCAGAAGAGGATGAACCTCGACAGATGCCAGCTACCATTCTGGCAGAACAGATAAATGCTTCCCTGACAAGGAGCTCAGAGAAGAGGAAGGACCGCTAGTGGCCCACCTGCTGGGCCAGATGACGACCGACTCACCATGAGGTCCTCTTATCCGCCTTGTGCTACGTGCACAAGGCTCATAAAAGGCTTCATTAGTGAAAGGTTCTCCATTTCCACCAAATATTATTTCAAATCATGTAATGCTTTTCCCCATCTAGGGTTCAACTTTTAATGCAGTGTGCCTCTTCAGACCGTGTAAATTACATTAACAGCGTGGGTGCACACGTCATTCTTACTGAAGAAAGAAAGGACGAAATGTTTTTGATTCTTTTTATCCACTCTTTTGTTGTCTCTACTGTGGTAGTATAGAATTCTATTCTTATCATCATAAGACTATTGTAACTGAAAAATTCAAAAGCACCTCTCGAGATGCTCCTCAGTTCAAAGGGACTTGCGATGGTTGGCACTGTTGAGTCCAAAGTTCTTTCTGTGTAGAAACACACAGTTGAGTCGTGTGACCGAACATTTCTACATAATGCAACACCACACTTGTTTTTTCTTGTTTTTTTTCAAGCAACCGCTGCATTTAAGGAAGACATACATTCTGCGTCTCCTGCAATAACCAGAGCCAGATAAATGTACGTGATTATGGCCCTATTGTATTTTTAATGAAAGACATTCACAGCAGGTTTATTTCAGCCAGAAGAGAGACAGCGGACTTTGTCTCCATGTAAAGCAGCTCATCTATATACATCGATTGCGCAGCTTATTTTAATCAGTCTGCATAGACACACGGTGCCTCTAAAAGGAACGAGCAGATGCTGAAATATACTCGAGTCCAGGCAGAGTTTAATTACAGCGTGCACAGTCGCAGGAGCGAGGCAGTCTGATTGAAGAAACTTGCGTGATTGTCAGCACATTACG
Organism: Synchiropus splendidus; assembly: GCF_027744825.2. Classification (NCBI taxonomy): domain Eukaryota; kingdom Metazoa; phylum Chordata; class Actinopteri; order Syngnathiformes; family Callionymidae; genus Synchiropus; species Synchiropus splendidus. The sequence continues at coordinate 8,300,254 of NC_071339.1, forward strand.
TCTTTTCCCCAGAAGCGACTTTGTGTTTAATGATGGGCCGTGGGAAGTGTAGATTCTGCCTCACAATCGACAGCAGGTAACGGGACACTTAACCAACAGCGAAAGAGTTGCGGGCCCGAACATGGCAGACAGGAACATTGCAGCCCTGAAAGACTGAACAAAAAACTGTCGCGAGTGAAGAAGCACTATAACCTGACAGTTTCCTGTAATTATTCACCTCCTGTGAGAGGACGGAGCCACCGACGTTCCATTTCACATCAGCATCGGAGAGGATGAAGTCAACTACAAGGATGGATGATACGCAGTAAAAGCAACAAATGCCCTTTCTGTGGGGGAAATGTACCAACTACACATGCAGTGGCAGGTCTTTGCAAGATGGAACGCTGACCGGGTTGCACTACCATAACCCATATTTATTTATTTTGGGGATGTGAAAATGTTTGATAATGCATCAACACGAGGAGGAACAATTCACACCAATGTTCCCATTAATATTCCGCTTTATGTCTGTTTCAAACAATGAGTCAAAAGTTTATGACAACAACAAACTGCAAAACAAACACAGTGACTGTGGAAGAAGTATTGACTACCTATCTCTTGCACAAAAGAGGAAAACAGAGGCAGTGTTGTAGCAGGTGGTGGTCGGTGAGGCTGTTAAATATTTCACCACTGGAGGACGGAGAATTTCCTCGTGTTCGTGTGTTTATCTAGTAGTACGAGTAGTAGTAGTAGTAGTAGAAGACTTTGCCTGTATTGGGATCCACATGTAGCATTGAGCATAAATGGGCCTCAACAGGGAAACACAGGAATAACGTTTGCGGCGCTGGAAAAGAGGACTGTCACTTGTCCCTTGGAATATGGAATTACATAGCATTTGACAGGTATTCAAAGACATGGTTTGACCACAGTTTCACTTCTATATTTTATTGGTGAGAGACAATAGTTTTATACAGACACATTACATTACAGTCTGGCAGTAAAACAGAAAGTACAAATATTTATCCGTTGGTCATAATTACTCCTTAAAATAGCAACAAATGTGCTTTTTTGGGGTAAAAAATAGCTTTTAAAAATTAATAACCACGAAACAAGCGACTATTGCCGTCTCAAATTCCACAAAGAGGAGGATGAAGAGGCAATTTTTTTCAGGCAAGAATAAACATGGGAGAAACAAGTATGTAGAAGTATGTTACTGAAGCAATCCATGATACAGCCCCAAAGAAATTCTGATTTGATCTGAATTTACTTGTCCTCGCCAACAACTAGTAGTTTGGTGTAACACCAAAATGAAACAAATAAGAGGTACTAAATGTCACTAGCACTATTTTAAGTTTCATCAGAGAGCTTGTGATCTTTGTGACCACCCCTTTGTATGGGTAAGTAAAGTTTTGTTGCAATGCATGATAGGTGTCATGCTTTAGCACAAAGGGCTGGATCCAAATGTTACTCACTTAAAGGTCCACAGAAGCCTCGGACAACGAGAGCAAGTTAACGGTAATAGTTCACTACACCGAATTCAAAATAAACACAAAGAATAATAAGGATGTCACAGCAAACACAGAGCAAGGAGACAAAACGTGGGAAAGGGGAAGAAGCTGAAACAGAACAGACAAGAGTTAATAAACTGCCTAAAACAGGAAGAACAAAAAAGCAGTAAATGTAGCTAACGGGACACGTCTGCATACAGAGGCTGCGTTATGCACAATAACAAAGCGCGTCGTGGGTCAGTTGGTCGGTCCGCGCACGTTATGTTTTCTCCGGCTTTTTTCGGGGGCGTTCGAGTTCTGGATTTTCGTTCGAAATACGAAGCAAAAAAATCTTGAAATTTTTGTTCAAACTCCGATTTGTTCGAAGGCCAAGACATTCGAAATCCGAGGTACCACTGTACAAGGTAAGAACAAACCAGGAAACACACGGAAACAGAGGAAGGAACAAAACATTAACTCAGACACTGACTCTATGGCAGGGCAGTAAAAGTTAACAAAACAAAACTTTCTGTATTTAATGGGGTGCACCAATTCCAAAAGGTGAAAAAGTAAACTTTAGCCTCACCTTCCACCTTTCTCCTAAGATTACTTTCACAACTTTTGAAACTAATAATATATTTTTCAGACCTCGCACTCACTTGAGAGCCCTCTGATTTAGTCCAGAGGAGCTTTGCAGCAACAACTGTTTTGCTGAACACGTTTTTAATGGTTAAGGTTAGTGCAGGCAGCACACCCAGTCATGACACGGCAGGGAAAATGTATGGTGCAACAAAGGAAGGCACTTAGCCAAGTGGATCTGCGGTCCCAGATTCAAGGGCCTCCCTGTCTGAATCTTTTTCAGGGAGTCTCCAGTTCCCTGTACGACACCAATCTCATTCCATCCCCCAGCCCTAAATGCTTTTATTTGGTTCTGCTTTTGCTTGAAAGCCATGACATTTATGGTGTGTTTCCAACGACCATTTGGGGCATTTTGGGTCGGCACCTAATTTCAGCATTTCCACTGACAAAAGGGGTCAGAAAAACTGACCTGACCCATAGCCTTTTTCGGCAGATTTCCCTTGGCGTGTCAGGCTCCTGAGTTGAGTTGTGATGTACGAGAGTGTTACCCCAAATCCCCCATGGGGGAAATGAAAACCTGGAACGAATATGAGTGTTTCTTGTTGTGATCAGAAAGGATGTTGAGCAGTTTGATCCATACACTTCAGCAATGTGTCTAATTAGTTAAACTGTGTCTGTTTGATAGGTTGGAACAAAACACCTTCACCTTGCAGCCCATTATGGAACATTCTAGATAACCCTCACATGTCTGAGCTTCCGATCATCTCCTGTCATTGGTGACTTATTTTTCACTAATTTACATGACCAGATGACAAAGAGACTTCTTATGTTTTGGGGTCATCCATGACTATATCTTGCCATTCTTGGTTGTAAACATTATCCACAATTCTGTTCTCCACTGTCTTCTGGGCTTTCAGCTCCAGGTTGTTGTGGCTGCACCAGAACACCAGCTGGGCCACCTCCCTGCCTGGCTGCGGACTCCAGGTGAGACGAGCCCGATGATGGTGGTGTCATCTGCAAACTTGATCATCTTCACTGACTGGTGGCTGAAGGTGCAGCACTTCGTGTACAGGAAGAAGAGCCATGGAGAAAGTACACAGCCCTGAGGAGGCCCGATTTTGAGGGTCTTAGTGTCTGAGACAGTCGTCCCCAACCGTATGCGCTGACTCCGGCTGGTCAGGAAGTCTGTCATCCATCTGCAGAGGGAGTCAGGCACGTCGAGCTGGCGAGGCTTGTCTTGAAGCAAAGCTGGAACAATCGTGTTAAAGGCAGAGCTGAAGTCTACAAACAGGATCCTGGCATAGGTTCCTGGGGAGTCCAGGGGCTCCAGAATGAAGTGAAGGGCCTGGTTCACTGCATTGTCCACAGATTTGTTGGCTCTGTATGCAAACTGCATTGAGTCCAGGAGGGGAGCAGTGATGGATTTCAGGTGGGATAGAACCAGGCGCTGTCTTGAGCCCTCTCCACACTGCAGCAAAGTCATTGGCCGAGAACTGCTGCCTAGGTTTATCTGAATATACAGCCTTAGCTTTCTCCAGATTCCTCTGAAATCGATGCTTCTTCGTAGCAGTTTCTGTCCCCACTTTAGTGAGCTGGCCCTTTCTCCCGTCTAATCTGGCTGAGTTTTGACTGTGAACCAAGGTTTGTCGTTCCACATTGGTGAGTGTTGGAACAATGCACTCTTCACACTAGCTGATCCATGAAGTCACAGTGTCTGTATACTTCATAATGAATGAAGCGAACTCACATGAGGAGTAAAATGGCGTACAGTTCACCGGAAGACATTCCAGAGCGAGAGAGCGGTGCTGAAAAATCACTGTCACGTCCGTACACCTGCGATCATTGATGTAGAAACACACGGTGAGCTCCAGAACCCTATCTGTGGGGTGAAGCTGGAATCCCTCCAGATGAAGCTCATTGTGCGATGTGAGTTCGCTCAACCAAGTCACTGTGAAGCACAAAACATAGGAGGGGGAAAAGTCCCGGTTCCATCTCAACATGAGTGGCAGTTCATCCATCTTATTGCTGAGACGTTGGAGAGGAATATCCCAGGAATGGGTGTGCACGATCCTCTTCGGTGGAGGCGAACAAGTGAACAAGTGGCACCAAAAATACAGGTAATGAGTCAGATGGAGTGACAGACCTCACATTTATCAACTCACCACTTGGGTATAAAACCGTGCGAACGCACCGTCAAAACATAAAAACAAGCAAAATGACATTCACAATAATGCCAGCCTGTGCCATGTTGGAATGAAGAGGCATACAGCACAGTCCACATATATGCTAAATTGCTTTTTATCTTAGTCTGACATTGAACGCAATTCATCTGAAGGTGCAATTATCTTAAGCTGTTTGGGGAAGCGGTATGTCATCCGGCCTGATCTCTGTCATCCCTGCCGAAGAGGCTGTGGTGACTGTGTGGTTCACCACAAGGCAATTTATTTACAGCACCCTCACTTGTGGCCAAGTAAATATTCCTCATGAGAGTGGGAGCTGTCGTCCCTGCGTGGTGCTTCATCAAAAACAAGCCTCTCTTGTCAGGGGTTAAAGTGAAGGCATATGTCACAGCACGGCTCGTGCCTCCATAGGATCTTGAGCGGGAGAGAGTTTTAAAGAGATAAGTTCTAGAGCTTGACGTGTTTCCGACTATCTCTAAATTAATAATAAAAAATAAAAAAATAATTTTCTTATTTATTGACCCACATATAACTCATGGTCTCTGAAGCACTATATTTCGAGGTGACATCAGGCGACGTTGTGAGACCCAAACCTCGAGGACAGTCTTAAACCTTAGCTCAACACTTTTAAAACGTGTTAGACAGTCCAGGGAAATCACTCCCGAGGGCGTCCAGAATTGATGCTTCAACACGCAACATGGAAGTCTTGGCAACCATCATGTTGTCATGCTTCAGAAGTGAGAACATGTTGAGCAATTTTTCAGTCCAGGAGAGACACAGAAGTCTGCCATCTTCAATGTATGTTGAGTGTTCATGAGGTTTCATGAAACAGTGTCCTGATTTTCAGAGGCCACCAGATGGCACTGTCTGCTATAAAAGGTTCAGTCTACAACAACGAATTGAATACCTTCTTTCATGTCACTTGGTGTATATAGCACCTCATATAAACATTACACACTTTACTCATGGTGCATACATACACAACTCATACACGACATACAATAGGCAGGGAAAACACTCTGTCAACATACATCTGTGTCGATCAAATGGCTTCCAAGTTTTGGAGCTACTAACTGCAAACAAACAAGTGAACAAAGAAATGAAGAGAGCCCTTATAATGCAGCCTGGTTTTTGGAGACAATAACAACTAAGGCTGCTCCTGAGAAGTGATGCTCCATGTACCAAAAGCCGGTGAAAGAGTCTAGACTTTGGTCCATGAAGACTATTGCCCAATAGCGCAATGTCATGAGGTCACCAGCCAGGCCCTTCATCCCTCAAAATAGTACTAAACTTGATGATCACGTACAGGGGCCCAGGGGCAAAGGGAGCCGTACCGATCACGGTCGCTTGGCGGAAACGCAGCACAGATCACGACTGAGTCAGTAAAACCTGAGTTACTGGAAGGCCGAGTCAATCAGATCCAATTGAGTCAGAGAGAATTAAGAAGAAGGGGACCAAGAAGTCAGGTTGAATTGCCACAAGGAATTCAGCAAAACCTCAGTTGAGATCGTGTTCCATGAGATCTCTCACTAAACAGGCAGTATTCCAATCAAACTTCTCAGTCACCTCTTTTTAAAACTGTAAATGTCAAAATACGTCACAAGGCATTTAATAACATATTTCATGTTTGAAACAATACAAAGATATGTACAGTACACACTTCTCTACAATTTGCAACAGCGTAATTCCACAGCTGTGGTCAACTTACTCCATGCCTGCTTGGGTTACATGACCACAAAATGAAGACGCACTTCCTGAGTCGAACCTTATAGTCATTAATATTCAGCCTAGTTGCCAACACCAACTCAGGTGAGAGTCAGTGGCCAGTCAGGTTGACACAAATGTTGTCAGAACTGGAACATTCAAGCTCTTTCTGCACAAGATATGAAATTGAAGAAGACAGACAGTAAGGTTGCAGCAGTAACAGTTGATGTCTTGTGAAATAAGAAGTCATTCAGCGGACTTGTCCTTCTTACATCATGCTGACTGTTTTCCTCTTTCGCTCTCCATAAGCCATGTCAAACCGTGTTTAGAACTCCAGCATTATCGCAGCGTTACACATCTGTCTCACTGTAGAAGAAGCCATAAACGTAATGGTGGATGAGGGAAATAAGCGCGCGTAATTATTCTCGCTTTGTCTGACATGCCTGGGGTTTTCAACATGACCTTCTCTCTGGACTACATTCTGATCTTTCGGTAATGACACTCAATGAATGATCAAACACTTACTCCCCTCAAGGACACTGCTTTGTTCCTGGTCAGGAGGGGGACGACCGTTTTGAGTCACTGACAGTCAGAGCCTCAGCCTACAAAACAGGACGCCACGATTCACGATCATGACTTGTTCGATATTGGTGAGTGGAGACGATCAGGTTACTTGTGGTTAAAACCATTGTTTTCCCTCAACAGCCTTTTAACCGCGACATAGACAAGACCAGCGGTCTATTTCGAGGGACCCCCCAGGGGCCACTCATGCATAATCTAGGCATATGCCGCGTGCCGGAGCTCTACATGCCGACATTTTTTTGAATATTCAAGGGCCATTTCCATGGTTGTATTTAAAGACATACAAATATCTACACCGCCTCACGCAGCAATAACTAACTGTTGTGTAAATTATACTTCATCAAATATGTATTTTTTTCATGTTGACACACATGAAGCCACATTAGTAGATTGACAGATGCCTTGCATGTACTCATCTCCTCCTTCTTTTATGTGTGTCCCAAGTGTCAGTGTGGTGGTTGTGCGTCTGCAGAGAAGGTTGAGGCAACTCTGGATTTTTGTGCGCTTTGTTTTTGTCTTCGGGAAGATTGTGTTTGTTCAGGAACAATAATACTACGTGATGGGTAGATCAGGTATCATGATACAATTCAAGGTTGATGAAACAGTGTCCTAATTTTTAGGCACCACTAGATGGCGCTGTTGTTATTATGTGAGGTTTCGTTGACTTACAGTACTTGTTCCAGTGCAAACAACTGAAAACATGATGAGTACACAAACGGCTTGCTGAGCTAGGTTT